>NC_071395.1:45610996-46810996 GCF_022682495.2 Desmodus rotundus | reverse complement strand
AGATATGGCAGTCACCTGCCAGGTCTGTGGGAGGAGGGCTCATCAAAGGAACAACTGCCTCTGCCAGCACATCTGTGTGAGAGAAAGCTGCCCCTCCAGCTCTCACCCTGATGTCAAACAATTCAGGTCCTCCCCACTTGTCTCTGATGCCTTGCAAACAGCTCACCTGGCTCTGGAGCTCCGAGAGAGTGAGTCTGAGTAAGTCCATGCATGGATCCTTGAAGAGGAACTACCTGGGGCTCCAGAAGTTTTCATCTTCCTCAGCCTCCATCCCTGCATTTTTATCACAGCCAAAAGTTATGGGGGCATCTCTCCCTGACACTGGGACCCTGAGCTGGAGGGCATGTTTTGGGGCTAGGACCCCTTGCTCCTTAGCCATTACCCTCCTGATTTATATATGCCCCATGTGTGTGTGGGACCAACTGGTTCCATGTCTCTGCCCTCCTAGCAGTCTCGCTGTCATTTCCTCTTTAATTCTCTAGTTGTAGGACTCCATTCAGCTTGGTGCTTGGTAGTTCTGAATGATAGTGTTTCTGTAGTTTATTGTACTTTTGATGTAGTTGTGGGAGGAAGGGAGTACAGCATTTACTTACTTGACCACTTGACCAGAAGCCTATTTAAATTGTTTTTGAATAAATGGATTAACAGGTGACTCTATTTAGGTTCCCTTCCAGGTAACATGGACAGGTTGGAAGGGTTTGCATGTGTAGCATAAAACTGGTGGCTCTGAATCACAGGCCTGGGTAGCAATCCAAGCTCTCCTGTGCATCACCCTCTTGTCATATAGATGTGAGAGATTCCAGCGCCTGAGGAGATATGAAGGAATGATATTGATATAGTTCATTCAGTGTCCATTTTAGGACATTTGTAATTAGGACAACAGTGTAATTAGGACAACATTTGACAAAAGTGGAGATATTTTGTTTAGACCCATAGAGGAATCACATTTGTATACAGCACTGTAATTTTGGGGAACAAACAGGAAAATAATTTGGCAATAAAATTTAAGATACATGAACCATCATTTACCTCAATGGAAACTGGCTTTTGCACATAGAATCCATCTTCTATCCATCAAGAGTAGATTACACCATTGAAACCTTTTTTACAGAGTAGTCAAATGAATAATTCTCCCCCATCTTTCAGGTCAATTTTCATGAAAGCTCATATTAGGTCTATCTGTTTAATAAATTTGTCTTTCCACGTGGACTCTGTCTGGAGATATGTATTTGATAATCAATGTTTGCCAGGGAGTCTGGCAGGCACTATGGACACCAAACGGACTGAGAGAATAAAAGCAGAAGTCCAGTTAAATGTTAGCAGAATGTGAAAGCCCACGTTATCAGGAAGAATAGTTGAGGGAGTGAAGTAGACTAGAATCATGGACTAAAGCAGAAACTGTATTTCACATTTCTGTGCGAAAACCTCAGATGGTAGGACTTAGTTAACAAGTGTGCTTTATTTCATGTGGGTAACACATCTCATGAATATTCTTTCAGTAAATCTAAAGAAAATTCTTGAGATCCTATGAGCCATTTGAGAAGAAAGTATTCTTAAGAAATCTACATATTTTTCCTTTAAATATGGGAAAAACTTTGTGAGAGTGAGATAATGGACAAAAGAGAAAACGTCTGTATATTAGAGCACAAAACATGATAAAGTGAAGTCCTATTGTTTAGAGAAGTTGAATTCAGATAAATGGAAACTCTAGTAAATAAATAAAACAGGCACATACGAGCCCACTGACATCCCTCTCCACAGACTGGCACATGGCCAGCTCCATCTTGTTCTTGACTTGGATATCTTCAGCAGTGAGATGGGCAGTGTCAATCCGCAGAGCATTGCAGCTTTGCCCATGAACTTGCATAAAACTGAGCCCTCAGGTCCTTGATGATCTTGAAATGGTGTCCCAGTCTCTGTTCTGGAGTCCCTTCTACTCCAGGTGTTTCCAGATTTTTCTCTCCAGTCTCCAATTATCAGCCTCCAGGCTTCTCAATGTCTCCAGATAGGCAACAGGTGGTCATTCAGGCATTGCATAGATTTCTCCTGGCTCTGGATGCACCCTATGCCTGCCAGACCCCTGTTCATCCCCACAGCCAGGACTGCCAGATACCCAGCTGCCCCTTGCACTGGTGGCATGGGACGTGGAGATCTGGGATCCTGAGTCCCCAGAGCCTTTAGAGATGCTGAATGAGCTGCAGGCTTACTGGGCTTTTGTCTGGGTGAGTACAGGAGCCCAGGGTCTGGCAGTTTGTGGAGAAGCTGGAACAGGTTATGAGCTCATGTTGTTCAGGGAGAAAGGCAAGAGACCAAGTCCCAATGAACATATTTTTAAAGAAAATTTTTGTATTAATTTTGAGGTAGAGGGGCAGATGGAGGGAGAGAGAAAGAGAGGGAGAGAGAGGGAAAGGGAAAAGGAGAGGATGGGGATGGGAGACAGGCAGAGAAATACCAATTTTTTTGTCTTTGTTTTGATGCATTCTTTTGATGCTTCTTGTATGTGCCCTGAATATAGAACTACAAAGCAACCTGAAAACAATTAATTAAGTGTCAACAACTACATACCTATCAATAATGACTTTGAATGAAAATGGATTAAATGTTCCAATGATATGACAAATGGATAAAAAGATGTGATAAATGTATACTACAGAATATTACTTAGCCCAGAAAGTGTGTGATCTTGCCATTGTGACAACATGGATGGACTTAGTGTGTATAAACATAAGGGGAATAAGTCAGACTGAGAATAAAATTCATATAATTATGGTAATGTGTGGAATCTAATAACCTAAAAGATGAACAAACAAAACAGAAACAGACTCATAGACACAGGAAACAAAGGCTAGTTGCCAGATGCAAGATGTCTTGGGAAGATGAGTGAGAAAGGTGAAGGGATTAAGAAGTACATATTGGTGGTTACAGAATAGTCACAGGGATTAGAGTACAGCATAGGGAATATAGTGCATAATATTATAGTAACTTCATTCATTGTCAGGTGGGTGCAAGGCTTATTGGGCTATCACACTGTAGGTTGTATAAATGTCTAACCACGGGGAGAACCAAGATGGCGGCATAGGTAGATACACTGCACCTCCTCGCACAACCAGAACTGACAGAAAATCAAACGGAAAGGAAGTCCGACACCAAGGAAATAAAAAATAAACACTCATCCAGACCGGTAGGAGGGGCGGAGATGGGCACCAGGGCAGAGAGGACTCGCGTTGCTGTGGCGGGACCGAGACTGGCAGAGTGTGGGACCAACAGGGCAGGCAGTCTGACCACTAGCAGACCCTGGGGCCCCACATTCGCGCACAGATAAACTGAGAGGGCCAGAATCAGAGTGGCAGAGAATGGGGCAGGCAGAGCAGTGGGTAGCACCTCGTGGCCCCACACTCGCGCACAGATAAACCCGGACGAACAGTGGGGAGAGAAGCAGATGGTGTAACCCAGGGCTCCAGCGTGGGGAAATAAAGCCTCAAACGTCTGATTGAAAACACCCGTAGGGGTTGCTGCGACAGCAGGAGAGACTCCCAGCCTCACTGGGAGTTCACAGCCTCACAGGAGAGGTCATAGGAGAGACCCACAGGGGCCTAGAGTGTACACAAGCCCGCCCACTCAGGAACCAGCACCTGAGGGGCCCAATTTGATTGTGGGTAGCAGAGGGAGTGATTGAAATCCAGTGGAGAATGGAGTGGGTGCTGTTGCTCCCTCTCGGCCCCTCCCCCATGTACAGCATCACAACGCAGCAACCAGCGTTACCCCGCCCCAGTGAACACCTAAGGCTCCACCCCTTTAAGTAACAGACATGCCAAGACAAAAAAAAAATGGCCCAAATGACAGACAGTTCAAAGCTCCAGAAATAATTCAACTAAGGAGTGAACAGATAGCTAACCTATCAGATGCACAGTTCAAAACACTGGTAATTAGGGCGCTCACAGAATTGGTTGAATTTGGTCGAAAACTAGATGAAAAAATGAAGGCCATGCTAAGAGAAACAAAGGAAAATGTACAGGGAACCAAGAGTGATGAGAAGGAAACTGGGACTCAAATCAATGGTGTGGACCAGAAGGAAGAAAGAAACATCCAACCAGAAAAGAATGAAGAAACAAGAATTTGGAAAAATGAGGAGAGGCTTAGGAACCTCCAGGACATCTTGAAACGTTCCAACATCCGAATTATAGGGGTGCCAGAAGGAGAAGAGGAAGAACAAGAAATTGAAAACTTATTTGAACAAATAATGAAGGAGAACTTCCCCAGTCTGGCAAGGAAATAGACTTCCAGGAAGTCCAGGAAGCTCAGAGAGTCCCAAAGAAGCTGGACCCAAGGAGGAACACACCAAGGCACATCATAATTACATTACCCAAGATGAAACAGAAGGAGAGAATCTTAGAAACAGCAAGAGAAAAGAACACAGCTACCTACAAAGGAGTTCCCCTAAGCCTGTCAGCTGATTTCTCCAAAGAGACCTTACAGGCAGGAAGTGACTGGCAAGAATTATTCCAAGTCATAAAAGGCAAGGGCCTACATCCAAGATTACTGTATCCAGCAAAGCTATCATTTAGAATGGAAGGGAAGATAAAGTGCTTCTCAGATAAGGTCAAGTTAAAGGAGTTCATCATCACCAAGCCATTATTATATGAAATGTTAAAGGGACTTATCTAAGCAAAAGAAGATAAAAAATAGGAACAGTAAAAATGACAGCAAACTCACAGTTATTAACAACCACACCTCAAACAAAAACAAAATCAAACTAAGCAAACAACTAGAACGGGGACAGAACCATAGAAATGGAGATCACATGGAGGGTTATCAATAGGGGAGTGGGATGGGGAGACAGGGGGGAAAGGTACAGAGAACAAATAGCATAAATGATAGGTGGAAAATAGACAGGGGGAGGGTAAGAGTAGTGTAGGAAATGCAGAAGCCAAAGAACTTATCTGCATGACCCCTGGACATGAAGTATAGGGGGGGAAATTGGGAGGGAGGGGGTGGGCAGGATGGAGTTGAGTGAAGGGGTAGAAATGGGACAACTGTAATAGCATAATCAATAAATTTATCAAAAAAAGTCTAACCACTACACTGTACATCTGAAACTAGTATAACATTGAATGTCAAGTGTAATTGGAAAAAGTTTTAATTTAGAAAAAGACAAAGAGTTTGGCACAATTATTCAGGTGCTACTAACAAAGCCACCATGGTGCTCTGAATGTGGGAGAGGAAGGAAGAATAGTTGGAATCAGAGGGAGATTTGAAGATGCTACACCAGTTGCTCTCAAAGTGGAGAAAGGGCCATGAGCCAAGTAATGCGTGTGGCCACGAGAACCTGGGATAAGAGAGGAAATGGAACTCCCCTGCACCTCCAGAAGGACCTGGTCCTGCAGACATCTTGATTGTAGTCCACTGAGACTAGTTTCAGGCTCTGACCTCCAAAATAGAAAAAGTTTAATTTGTTTCATTTATACCCTACTGTTGTAATTTGTGACAGCAGCAACAGGAATGGAATACAGATGTTATTTTAAAAAAAAAACATAGGCGGGGGAATGGAATTTTATCCTTTCAACTCATTCATTTAGCTTTCTTTGGATGAGGGCTTTTTGTGTTTAAATTTCACCTTAAGTAGATCAAAAATTAAAGTCAATTTGGATGATTGGTGACATTGAACATCTTTTTATATGTGTAATTGCCATGCTTATGTCTCTTTGGTGAATTATCTGCCCATTCTTAAATTGGATTGTTTTGGTTTTGTTTTCTTTTTTGGTGTTGAGTAGTATGAGTTCTTTCTAAGTTTCCCATATTAACCCCTTATCAGATGTATCATTGACAAATATGTTCTCCAATTCAGCAGGATGTGTGTTTCATTTTGTTGATGGTTTCTTTTGTTGTTGAAAACTCTTTAGTTTGATACTGTTCCATTGTTTATTTTTTTTGTTTTCTCTGCCCAAGGAGATATATCAGAAAGAAATATTGCTAAAAGAAATGTCAGAGATTATACTGTCTATGGTTTTTTTTAGAATTTTTATGACCCAGTGATTCTACTGTGGGCATTTATCGGAAATAGCCCAAAAGATTAATTTGGAATAATATACACACCCATACGTTCATTCCAGCATTATTTACAACAGCAGAGACATGAAATCAATGCAAGTGCCAATCAGTAAATGATTGCATAAATGAGGTGTGGTACATACATAAATAGACTATTACTTGTCCATTAAAAAGAATGAAATCTGAATGGAACATCGTGGCGAAATAGGTGGAAGTGGAGTCCACTTCCCCTTGGCACCAGTGAAATGCTTAGCTGATGTGAGGAACAGAGTGAACAGCCAACGGTATTCCAGCATATATGAAGATTGAGACCAAAGATAGAGGACATTGAAAGATCAGACGGTAAGAAGTGTGCTTAAGGACAATAAGGTCCCTGGGACCAGCTTGGGAACCAGGGCGGCTGAAGCCCCCAGTCTGGGTGCAGGGTCTGCTGCAAGATTCTTGGGAGAGAGCCAGGCTGGGATGTGTGAGAGGCCAGGTGCTTGTTTGGACGGGGCGGGGAGGCTTGAATAGGAGGAATTTCTTGAAAAGAAAAAGAGAAAATAGAGGTACTCAGCAGCTGTTTAGAGAATTCTCCGCAGCAGCCGTGGCCTCTTGTGCCCCTACCCCCTCAAGCTCTGGACTGTGAATGTGGGATAAGCAGCCCCAGCACACACCTGAAGCCTGGTTGGCGCGCACTCAGATCAGCGGTCTGGATGCCCACAACTGAAACCCCAGGTGAGCGTGCACCCTGATCCGTAGCTGGCTGCCTGAGTGCACAGGCCCAAAGCCAGGGATCAGTGTGCAACCTGGCTGCCTGCGGGTGACCACACCTGAAGCACGGGTTCTGAAAAACTCCCACCTAGCCCCTGTGCACAGAACCCTGCAGGGCCTACTCACTCTCTAGGAGGAAGGCAGAACGCCCAGCAGAGGGGAGCTGCAGGGCTAGGGGAGACTGCAGTGCCGGAAAGACTTGACTCATTAGGGGGCTAAACTACCCCGTAGGAGCAGCGAGAGCCCCTAGCATCTAAGACAGCAAAGAGCAAGAAGGTGGAGTGTGAGTTGCCCCTAATTGGTGCACCTCAAGGACAGCACAACTGGTGAACTAGAGGCCTAGGGGGTAGCAGAAGGACCCTGAGGAACTGTACTGGAGGCTGGACAACAGAGAAGAGTGTGGCTCAGGAAGGGAGAAAAGTGAAACCAATCCCTCCACCCACCCCCTCCCATTTCACAGACAGGAAGAACAGCAGAACTGACCTGACTGGTTTAAAGCTAGCAGAAGACTTTTATTTTTCTTTTCTCTCTCTTTTTTTCTCCTTCCCCCCTAAATTCCTTCTTCCTTTTGTCCTTCTTTCTTTTTTTATTCCTTCTTCCTTCCATCCTTTACTTTTTCAGTCCTTCTTCCTGCCTTCTTTTATTTATTCTGTTGTTTTAATTTTTGTTAAAATTCCTTCTTATCTTTTCTCCAATCTTTTTTATTCCTTCTTCCTTCCTTCCCTCCATTCCTTTTCTATTCCTTTTTTCCTTCCTTCCCTTCTCCTTTTCCCCCCTTATTTCTCCTTTTCCCACAGGTGAGACAATAAAACCTGGACCTCTGAAAAGACCAGCGTTAGACACTGTTAGACCCATAAACATCAGCTCAAGGCGAGTGAGTGCAGGAGATTAAGAATACAGCACCATTGAATCCCATTGGCATTCTACCATAGAAGTTCATACCATAAACCCAGGGAGTCAGAACAGATCAATTTAAGAAGCAGAGGCTAACAAGAAGAGTCTCACAAACAACGGGAAGACAAAGAAACAATTCCCAAATGAAAGGAAAGGAGGAAGCCTCAGAAAGAATGCTAACTGAAAAAGAGGCAAGTCAACTCTCAGATACTGAGTTCAAAGCAAAGGTTATCAGGAAGCTCATGAGCTCACAGAGAACTACTAGAAACTACAGGGAAACTACAATGAACTCACTGCAAACTATATCAACATGAAAAAGGAAATAGAAACTATGAACAAGGGCGATGAGGAAATGAAGAATACAATTTCTGAACTGAAGAACACAGTAGAAGGATCAAAAGCAGACTTGATGAAACAGAGGATCAGATCAGCAAACTGGAGGACAAAACAGAAAAAAACACCCAGAAAGAGCAAGAAAAGGAAAACAGGCTCAGAAAGAATGAAGAAGGATTAAGGGAAATGCAGGACAACATGAAACGTAATAATATCCATATGTCAGGATACCAGAAGGAGAAGAAAAAGCGCAAGGGATAGAAAACCTGTTTGAAAAAGTAATGATGGAAAATTTCCCTAATCTGAGGAGAGAAAAAGTCACCCAAATCCAGGAAACACAGAGAGTCCCAAGCAAGAGGAACCCAAAGAGTCCCACTGCAAGACACATCATAATTAAAATGGCAAAATTCCAAGACAAAGAAAGAATCTTAAAGGCAGCAACAGAGAAACAGGAAGTAACATACAAGGGAGCCCCAATAAGGTTAGCAACTGACTTCTCAATGGAAATGCTCCAAGCCAGAAGAGAATGGCAAAAAATATTCCAGGTAATGAAAAGCCTGCAAACAAGACTACGTTACCCAGCAAAGCTTTCAATCAAGATAGAAGGCCAAATAAAGAGCTTCCCAGACAAAAGAAGTCTAAAAGAATACAGCTCCACCAATTCAGCTCTGCAAGATATGCTAAAGGGACTGCTTTCAGGAAAGGAAGGAAAAGAGAAAGAGATAGGAACATAGGTATGAAAAAATGGCAATGAATAACTACCTATAGATAATAACCTTAAATGTAAATGGATTAAATACTCCAATCAAAAGACATAGAATTACTGAATGGATAAGAAAACATGACCCACACATATGCTGCCTACAAGAGACCCATCTCAGGACAGAAGACTTGCACAGACTGAAAGTGAAGGGCTGGAAACATATTTTCCAAGCAAATGGACAGGAAAAAAAAAAGCATGGGTAGCAATACTCATATCAGACAAAATAGACTTCCAAAGAAGGGCCAAAAGAGAGACCCAGAAGGTCACTTCATAATACTGAAAAGAAGAATCCACCAAGAAGACATAACAATTGTAAATATATATGCACCCAACATAGGAACACCCAAATATATAAAGAAAATCTTGGAGGACTTCAAGAAAGATATTGACAGCAACACATATAGTAGGGGACTTTAATACCCCACTGTCAAAAATGGACAGATCTCCCAAACAAAATATCAACAAGGATGTTGTGTCACTTAACAATACCCTGGATGAAATGGACTTAACTGATATATATAGAGCTTTTCATCCCAAAGAAGCAAAATACACATTCTTTTCAAGTGTACATGGAACAATGTCAAAGATAGACCACATGATAGGACACAAAGCAAGCCTCAACAAATTTAAGAAAATTGAAATCATATCAAGCATTTTCTCTGACCACAAGGGACTGACACTAGAAACCAACCCCAAAGGAAAAAACCCAAAACACTCAAAATCATGGAGTCTGAATAGCATGCTATTAAACAATGACTGGATCAAGAACGAGATTAGGGAAGAAATCAAAACCTTTCTGGAAGCAAATGAAAACGAACTCACAACAACCCAAAACCTATGGGACACAGCAAAGGCAGTCCTGAGAGGGAAGTTCATAGCAATACAGGCCAACCTTAAAAAAGATAAAAACATTTCAAACAAAAAACCTAACCCTACTCCAGAAGAACTGGAGGAACAACAACGACAGCCCAGAGCAAGCAGAAGGAAGGAAATAACCAAGATCAGAGCAGAGTTTTAATTGACATAGAGACTAAAAGCACAATTGTAAGGATCAATGAATCCAGGAGCTGGTTCTTTGAAAAGATAAACAAAATCAACAAGTCTTTAAGCAGGCTCATCAAGAAAAAAAGAGAGGATAGTGGGAAGATGGCGGCAACATAGGTGGGAGCGGAATCCACTTCCCCTCAGCGCCAGGGAAATACCTAGCTGATCCGAGGAGCAGAGCGAACAGCCAACAGTATTCCAGCATATACGAAGATTAGAGACCAAAGATAGAGGACATTGAAAGATCTGACGGTAAGAAGAGTGCTCAAGGACAATAAGGTCCCCGGTCCCTGGAACGCGCGGTACAAGGGCGGCAGAAGCGCCAGCCCTGGCTCAGGGGCGGCTGCAGGAGTCTTGGGAGAGGGCCACGCTGCGCTGTGAGCAGCCAGGTGCTTGATTGGACCAGGGGAGCTTGAAAAGGAGGAATTTCTCAAGAAGAAAAAGAAAATAGAGACACTCAGGGGCTAGTTAGAGAACTCTCAGTAGTAACCGAGGCCACTGGCGCCCCTCCCCCCTCTGTCCCTGGACTGCGAGCGGGGGGGATAAACAGCACAAAAAGTGAGGGCGCTCAGCCGAGGTCCGGTCGCGCGCGCGCGCGCGCGCGCGCGCGCACACACAGATTAGCGAACGGGGCCCATACATGAAACCCCGGAGGGACACCCACACCTGAAACCTCCGAGATCATTTGCAGCTGAAGGCTAGCTGCTCCACCCACGGGACCAGGACCTTGGAGCCGAGTGCCCTGTGGTTCAGTCCTTGGGCGGCCCCACCCGCTCGAGAGACTCAAGCCCAGGGCCGCTGGATCGGCCCCCAAGCATAGAACCTCAGGCCCGGCGGATTGCGCGCTCGCCGAGCGCAGGGCCGGCTGGTGCGCGTTTTCCGGGCACAAAGCTGCTGGCGAGCATACTAACTCCAGAGTCCCAAACCTGGGCAGATCGATTGGTCGGCCGGCGACGCGCTCAGGGCACAAAATACGTCACAAACCCAAAGCGGCTGGATTCCCCTGCTGCGCGCGCACGCCTACCAAGCCAAAGCGGCAGGAGCCGCTGCTTGCGTGTCCCAAGAACAAAGCTGCTGGAGTGGCTGATCAACGGCCTGATTGACTGCCAGGGACCACACCTACAAAACGGCGAAGAGTGTGACCCAGGAAGGGAGAAAAGTGAAACCAATCCTTCCAACCACCCCCTCCCGTTGCACAGACAGGACACCAGCAGATATAACCTGACCGGTTTAAAGCCAACAGAAGATTTCTTTTCTTTTATTTTTTCTTATCTTTTTTCTTTTCTTTCCTTTCGCCCTGAATTCCTTCTTCCTCTCTCCTTTTTTTCTTTTTTTTATTCCTTCTTCCTCCCATCCTTTACCATTTTTATGTCTTCTTCCTGCCTTCTTCTATCTATTTCTATGTTTTAATTTTTGTTAAAATTCCTTCTTATCTTGCCTACGATCTTTCTTTATTCCTTCTTCCCTCCTTCCTTCCTTTCCTCCATTCCTAGTTCCTTTTTCCCTCCTTCCCATCTTTGTTTTGGTTTTTTTTGGGTGTGGTTTTTTTTTTTTTTTTGTGATTTCTTTTGTGTGTGTGTGTGTGTGTGTGTGTGTTTTCCTTTCTCCCCCCCTTTCTCTTTTTCCCACAGATGAGACAACAAAACCTGGAGGGCTGAAAAGACTAGAGTTAGACCGTGTTAAACACATAAACGTCACCTCAAGACCAGTGAGCACAGGAGAGTAAGGAGACAGCACCACCGAATCCCATTGGCATTCTACCATAGAAGTTCATATCATAAATCCAGGGAGTCAGAACAAAGCAATTTAAGAAGCAGAGGCCAACAAGAAGAGCCTCACAAACAATGGGAAGACAAAGAAACAATTTCCAAATGAAAGGAAAGGAGGAAGTCTCAGAAAGAATACTAACCAAAAAAGAGGCAACTCAACTATCAGATACTGAGTTCAAAGCAATGGTCATCAGGAAGCTCACTGAGCTCTCTGAGCTCACAGAGAACTACCAGAAACTACAAGGAAACTACAATGAACTCACTGCAAACTATATCAACATGAAAAAGGAAATAGAAAATATCAACAAGAGCCAAGAGGAAATGAAGAATACAATTTCTGAATTGAAGAACACAGTAGAAGGAATGAAAAGCAGACTTGATGAAGCAGAGGATTGGATCAGCGAGCTGGAGGATAAAGTAGAAAAAAACACCCAGAAGGAGCAAGAAAAGGAAAAGAGGCTCAGAAAGAATGGAGAGGCAATAAGGGAAATGCAGGACAGCATGAAACGTAACAATATCCGTATAATAGGAATACCAGAAGGAGAAGAAGAAGAGCAAGGGATAGAAAACCTGTTTGAAAAAGTAATGATGGAAAATTTCCCTAATCTGAGGAGAGAAAAAATCACCCAAATCCAGGAATCACAGAGAGTCCCAAGCAAAAGGAACCCAAAGAGACACACTGCAAGACACATCATAATTAAAATGGCAAATTTCCAAGACAAAGAGAGGATCTTAAAGGCAGCAAGGGAGAAAAAGGAAGTAACATACAAGGGAGCCCCAATAAGGTTAGCAACTGACTTCTCAATGGAAACGCTCCACGCCAGAAGAGAATGGCAAAAAATATTCCAAGTAATGAGAACCAGAGGCCTGCAACCAAGACTACTTTACCCAGCAAGGCTCTCAATCAAGATAGAAGGCCAAATAAAGAGTTTCCCAGACAAAAGAAGTCTAAAAGAATACACTTCCACAAAACCAGCTCTGCAAGAGATGCTAAAGGGACTGCTTTCAGGAAAAGAAGGAAAAGAGAAAGAGAAAGGAACATAGGTATGAAAAAATGGCAATGAATAACTACCTATCAATAACAACCTTAAACGTAAATGGATTAAATGCTCCAATCCAAAGACATAGAACAGCTCAATGGATAAGAAAACATGACCCACACATATGCTGCCTACAAGAAACCCATCTCAGGACAAAAGACTTACACAGACTGAAAGTGAAGGGCTGGAAACAAATTTTCCAAGCAAACGGACAGGAAAAAAAAGCAGGGGTAGCAATACTCATATCAGACAAAATAGACTTCCAAAGAAGGGCCATAAAGAGAGATCCAGAAGGTCACTTCATAATACTCAAAGGAAGAATCCACCAAGAAGACATAAACATTATAAATATATATGCACCCAACATAGGAGCACCCAAATACATAAAGAAAATCTTGGAGGACTTCAAGAAAGATATTGACAGCAACACAATTATAGTAGGGGATTTTAACACCCCACTATCAAAAATGGACAGGTCTTCCAAACAAAAGATCAACAAGGATATTGTGTCACTTAACAATACCCTAGAGGAAATGGACTTAACTGATATATACAGAGCTTTTCATCCCAAAGAAGCAAAATACACATTCTATTCAAGTGTTCATGGGACTTTTTCAAAGATAGACCACATGATAGGACACAAAGCAAGCCTCAACAAATTCAAGAAAATTGAAATCATATCAAGCATCTTCTCTGACCACAAGGGTATGAAACTAGAAACCAACCCCAAGGGTAAAAACCCAAAACACTCAAAAACATGGAGACTGAATAGCATGCTATTAAACAATGAATGGGTCAAGAACGAGATTAGGGAAGAAATCAAAAACTTCCTGGAAACAAATGAAAACGAACTCACAACAACCCAAAACCTATGGGACACAGCAAAGGCAGTCCTGAGAGGGAAGTTCATAGCAATACAGGCCTACCTTAAGAAGTTAGAAACAGTTCAAACAAACAACCTAACCCTATGCCTACAAGAACTGGAGGAACAACAACAAAGACAGCCCAGAGAAAGCAGAAGGAAGGAAATAACCAAGATCAGAGCAGAACTAAATGACATAGAGACTAAAAGCACAATTGTAAGGATCAATGAATCCAGGAGCTGGTTCTTTGAAAAGATAAACAAAATCGACAAGCCTTTAAGTAGGCTCATCAAGAAAAAAAGAGAGAGGATCCAAATAAACAGAATTAGAAATGAAAGTGGAGGGATTACAACTGATACCACAGAAATACAAAGGATTGTAAGAAATTACTATGAAGACCTGTATGCTAAGAAATTTGAAAACCTAGATGATATGGACACATTTCTAGAAGAATATAATCTTCCAAAACTGAATGAAGAAGAAGCAGAAAACCTGAACAGCCCAATATCAGCAAAGGAAATTGAAGCAGTCATCAAGAAACTCCCATCACACAAAAGCCCTGGACCAGATGGCTTCACAGGAGATTTCTACAAAGCATTTAAGGAAGAACTAACCCCTATCCTTCACAGACTATTCGAAAAAATCCAAACTGATGGAAGACTCCCAAACTCTTTTTATGAAGCCAACATCATCCTAATCCCAAAACCAGATAAAGACACAACAAAGAAAGAAAACTTCAGGCCAATATCGCTGATGAACATAGACGCTAAAATTCTCAACAAAATATTAGCAAACCGCATCCAGCAATATATTAAAAAGATCATCCACCATGACCAAGTGGGATTCATCCCAGGATGCAAGGATGGTACAATATTCGCAAATCAATAAACATAATACATCACATCAACAACAGCAAAGACAAAAATCACATGATCATATCAATAGATGCGGAAAAAGCGTTCGATAAGATACAGCATCCATTTCTGATAAAAACACTCAGCAAAGTGGGAATAAAGGGAGCAGTCCTCAACATAATTAAGGCCATATATGAGAGACCTACAGCCAACATCACACTCAATGGGCAAAAACTTAGAGCTTTCCCACTAAGATCAGGAACTAGACAAGGATGCCCTCTCTCACCACTCCTATTCAACATAGTATTGGAAGTCCTAGCCACAGCAATCAGACAAGAAAAAGCAATAAAAGGCATCCAAATTGGAAAGGAGGAAATGAAACTGTCACTGTTTGCAGACGACATGATAGTGTACATGGAAAACCCTATAGACTCCACTCAAAAACTACTCGACCTAATAAATGAATTTGGCAAAACAGCTGGATACAGAGTCAATACCCAGAAATCAAAGGCATTTCTTTACACCAACAACGAATTTGCAGAAACAGAAATCAGGAAACAAATCCCATTTGATATAGCAACAAGAAAAATAAAGTACCTAGGAATAAACCTAACCAAGGAGGTAAAAGACCTGTACTCAGAAAACTACACAACACTGAAGAAAGAAATTAAGGAAGATACAAACAAATGGAAGCATGTACCATGTTCATGGATTGGAAGAATTAACATCATCAAAATGGCCATACTACCCAAAGCAATTTATAGATTCAATGCAATCCCTATTAGAGTACCCATGACATATTTCACAGATATAGAACAAACATTGCAGAAATTCATATGGAACCATAAACGACCTCGAATAGCAGCAGCAATTTTGAGAAAGAAGAACAAAGCAGGAGGGATCACAATACCTGATATTAAACTGTATTACAAGGCCACTGTAATCAAAACAGCCTGGTACTGGCATAAAAACAGGCACATAGACCAATGGAACAGAATAGAAAGCCCAGAAATAAACTCAAATCTATACGATCAATTAATATTCGACAAAGGAGGCAGGAGCATAAAATGGAGCAAAAACAGTCTCTTCAACAGATGGTGTTGGGAGATCTGGACAGCTACGTGCAAAAAAATGAAACTCGATCACCAACTTACACCATACACGAAAATAAACTCAAGATGGATAAAAGACTTAAATATAAGTCGTAACACCATAAAAGTCCTTGAGGAAAACATTGGCAGGAAAATCTCAGACATTCCACGCAGCAACATCCTCACAGACACATCCCCTAAAGCAAGGGACATAAAGGAAAGAATAAACAAATGGGACCTCATCAAAATAAAAAGCTTCTGCAGGGCTAAAGAAAACAGCACCAAATTACAAAGAGAACCAACAGTATGGGAAAACATATTTGCCAATGATACCTCAGACAAGGGCCTGATCTCCAAAATATATAAAGAACTCACACGACTCCACTCCAGGAAGACAAACAACCCAATGAAAAAATGGGCAAAGGACTTGAACAGACACTTCTCCAAGGAAGACATACAGAGGGCCCAGAGACATATGAAAAGATGCTCAGCATCACTAGCCATCAGAGAGATGCAAATTAAAACCACAATGAGGTACCATCTCACACCGGTCAGAATGGCCAACATAAACAAATCCACAAACAAATGTTGGAGAGGATGCGGAGAAAAGGGAACCCTCGTGCACTGTTGGTGGGAATGCAGACTGGTGAGGCCACTGTGGAAAACAGTATGGAATTTCCTCAGAAAACTAAAAATGGAACTGCCCTTTGACCCAGTCATTCCGCTGCTGGGATTATACCCTAAGAACACTGAAACACCAATCCAAAAGAAGCTGTGCACCCCAATGTTCATAGCAGCACAATTTACAATAGCCAAGTACTGGAAGCAACCTAAGTGCCCATCAGCAAATGAGTGGATCCAAAAACTATGGTATATTTACACAATGGAATTCTACGCAGCAGAGAGAAAGAAGGAGCTTATACCCTTTGCAAGAGCATGGATGAAAGTGGAGAGCATTATGCTAAGTGAAATAAGCCAGGTGGTGGCGACAAATACCATATGATCTCACCTTTAACTGGAACATAAGCAATAGAAGGAAAAAGCAAACAAATTATAACCAGAGTCATTGAAGTTAAGAACAATCTAACAATAGCCAGGGCGGGGGTGGGGGGTGGGGGCGGGGATAGTGGGTAGAGGGGATTATAGGAACTACTATAAAGGACACATGGACAAAACCAAGGGGGAGGGTGGAGAGGGGGGAGGGAGGTGGGTTCATCTGGGGTGGGGTGGAGGGATGGGGAGAAAAGGCACACAACTGTAATTGAATAACAATAAAAAAAAAAAAGAAAAAAAAAAAGAAAAAAAGAGAGAGGATCCAAATAAACACAATTAGAAATGAAATAGGAGAGATTACAACTGACACCACAGAAATACAAAGGAGTGTAAGAAATTACTATGAAGAACTGTATGCCAAGAAATTTGAAAACCTAGGTGAAATGGACACATTTCTAGAAAAATATAGTGTCAGGAGCCAACGAACAGCCGACCCTTGACGTAGTCAGGACGGATGAGATCCATCTGCACAGCAGAGACAGCTGTGGCTGGACTTCCTGTATATCTCTTCTTGCATGCATGTCTTCATCTGCTCATTAGATACTGTCCCCCTGTTCCTCCCTCCTCTCAGCACCTTATTATCCTTTGGGACACTTCAGTGTGGACTGAATGGAGAACTTCCCTCCTGGCTCTGTGTTTCTAAGTGACTATATTTGAAGTCAAGGGAATCCTGTCACCTCCCAGCACTTCAATTAACGTTTCTCAAAATCTAAGATTGAGGACACTGCCTTGAGTAGGACCCTTGGGACTTCAACACACAGACTTGTGATGGGGCACAACCCGTGATATCTCCTGGCAATGGTTATTTCTCTCCAACAAGGGAGACAACTGTGTAACTTTGATGTAAAACTTTGGGCACTACAATCCTTGGCTTCATTTGCCAAATCAATGAGAAATTTCATACTGAGATCAGAAGGGCTGCCATTTATTCCCTCACTAGAAAACCTTTGTTAACTAGGAGATGTATTTATATAATTTCATGCTATATAATCTGACTTTAGTACCTTATTATTAGTGTTGCTTAAGTTAATTTTTATGAACATTTCTTCTGTGAGGTGGAACAATTATGAACTCCACTCCCCATTGCTGAAATGGGGCTCGAAGGAGTTCAGTGATCTGCCCAAAATTATAATCGGAGTGAGGAATTGGGGATGATTGGAATGTCAGGCTGCTTCCAGTTCTCACACACTGCAGTGGTTCCCAGGGATAGTTTCCCTTCCAGCTCTGAGGCAGTGTCTGAAAGGAGGCTGCTAAGTACTTACAATACCCAACACAAATAATTATGTCAAATTTAGTAGGTAATATAACATAGTCAAGACCCGCCCTTCTCCAACTTCAAGGTGTTATTATCGACTGAAGAATAGTATTGACTGGGGTTTTGTCACCAAAGAGGATTTATTTAAAAAGAAATGCCTTAGAACCCATTATTTGCGTATGCTTCCTTTAATTCAACAAATTTTGCATTTTCAGTATGTTCAATTTATTTCAGTTATTAACACCAATGAATTATTTAAAATATGAAATTTTGCTATAACTAATAAGTAAATTTAGTACTGCTTGGGATACAAAAATCAGTTTACAGAAATCTGTAGTGTCCAAATACAAAGTGTGAGCGAGAGAAATTAAGAAAATAATCCTATTTGCAATTGCATCAAAAAATTGAAACTGGGAGTAAACACAACCAAGGAAGTGAAAAACTTGTACATTGAAAACTATGAAGTACAGCTGAATGTTATTGAACAAGACACTAATAAATGGAAAAATGTACTGTGCTCCCTGATTGGAAGAATTGATATTGTGAACATGTCCATACCCAAGAATCAAAATGGCATCGCTAGTGCTAAAAGACCGTGGAACCAAACTGAGATATAATAGTGCATGTAATGGCATTTTCAACATCTCTTAGGAATGTGACTTTAATGGACCAGGCTGGAATTTTCTGATGAAACACCAGTACTGTAATCTGTCATACCTGCCCTCTCCATCACCTAGAATGAAAAAGGAATCTGCATGATAAAAACTTCAAAATAGAAAAAATATTAAAAATCAGGTCTTAAGATACATAGAACAATATATTTTTAAAAACCCTCTTGTCCCTGTGCCCTGTTGAAAAGATATCAAAGCTCCCAAAGAATCCTTTTTTTCTTGTTAATAACACCCTTATCCCACTCTTCTTTCTATATAAACCTTCCAATTTCTATAGGCCTTCAGAGCTCCCTCTTAGTTGCTAGATGAGATATTGCCTGATGGATGACTTAATTTATAAAGCTAATTAAAACTTCCAATTTTCTAAGTTGAATCTTTTTTTTTAACATACTCAAAACAATCTATAGATTCAATGCAATCTCTATGAAAATTCCAGTGTCAGTTTTACAGAAATAGAACAAAGAATCCTTAAATTTGTATGGAACCAGAAAAGACCCTCAATAGAAACAGCGATCTTGAAAAACCAAAACAGGGCTAGAGGCATCACACTCACAAATTTTAAACTACATTACAAAGCTATAGTAATTAAAGCAGTATGGTACTAGCATAAAAATAGATTCATAGATCAATGAAACACAATAGAGAACCCAGAAAGAAACCCATACAATAAGGTAATTAATGTAGCACAAAGGAGCCAGAAATATACAATGGGGAAAAGGGTAGTGTCTCCAATAAATGGTAATTAGAAAATTAGACAGATACATGGTAGTCTGGGTCATGGGTCACTAATATAGGGATTCAGAATGAGTCACCACAGTTGTGTATGTGAATTATTTTGTGGTGAAGGCAATGGAGACCCTGGAAGCCAAATACAAACTTTTACATCTCTCTCAACTTTTAAAATTTGTATATGATATGTCACATAAACAAAATGAAAGACAAAAATCACATGGTCCTATCAATAGATGCAGAAAAAGCATTTGATAAAATCTAGCACCAATTTATGATAAAATCCTCTGCAGAGTGAGAATAGAGGGTGCATATCTAAACATGATAAAGGCCATAATGTGGAAAAACCTCCTGCCAACCTCAAAATCAATGGACAGAAACTACAAGTGTTTCCCTTAAGATTGGGAAGAAGACGAGGGTGTCTACTTTCACCACCCGTATTCAACATAGTACTGCATGTGCTAGGCACAGTGGTCAGACAAGGGGAAGAAATAAAAGGCATCCAAATTGGAAAGGAAGAAGTAAAACTGTCCTTATTCACAGATGTCACCATACAGATGTTTCCAATGTACATAGAAAACTCTCTAGGCTCCGCCAGATAGCTACTGGACCTAATAAGTGAATGCGGCAAAGTAGGGGAATACAAAGCCAGTATTCAGTAACAGATGGCATGTTGAATACCAACAATGAAGTAGTTTAGGAGAAACTAAGAAAACTATTTACACTTACTACAGCTACAGCGAAATAAAAAGTACCTGGGAATTAATTTAACCGAGGAGGTAAAAGACCTGTATTCAGAAAAGTATAGGACATGAAGAAAGAAATTGAGGAAGATACAAATAAGTGGAAGTGTAAAATGTGTTCATGGATTGGAAGAATTAACATCATTAAAATATCCATACTACCCAAAGCAATCTATAGATTCAAGGCAATTCTGATGCAAACACCAATGGTGCATTGTACATATCTAGAACCAATATTCCAAATCTATATATGGAATCAAATAATAGACCTTAAATAGCTTCAGCAATCTTGAGAAAGGAGAACAAAGTTGAAGGGATCAAAATACCTCATACCAAACTATACTACAAGCCACTGTAATCAAAACAGCCTGGTACTGGCATAAGTACAGACACACAGATCAATGGAACAGAATAGAGATCCCAGAAAGAAAACCATGTCTTTATGATCAATTAATATTCAACCAAAGTGGCACACACCTGCAGTGAGGTAAAGAGTCTCTTCAATAAATGATGTTGGGAGAACTGGAATAGTACATGCAAAAAAAAAAAAAAAAGAAACTCGATCACTATCTTACACCATACACGGGAGTCAACTCAAAATGGATACAATACTTAAATGTAAGTGTGGATACCATAAAAATCCTAGTGGAAAACATAGGCAGTAAAATTGCAGATATCTTATGTAGGAATATTTTGCTTATATATCACCTAGGGCAAGGGAGATAGAGGAAAAATAAATGTGTGGGACTATATCAAATTACAAAGCTACTGCATGGCTAAAGAAATCATCATCAGAATGAGAAGGGTAATGACTAGCCAACGATACACTGGGCAAGGTTTTAATCTCCAAAGTATGTAAAGACTCATATGACTGAACACCACAGTGTGATTAAAATTCCTCAATTTCTAGTTTTGCATTTTGGGTCCTAGAAATCAAGGGCACTTTTTCAACCTCAGATTAATTGTTCCTTGTTTATCTACCATCAAAGAGTCTTTTCAAAGCCCTCTTTATGTCTCTGTTCCTGAGACTGTAAATGAAGGGGTTTAGCATGGGTGTGATCACAGTGTACATCACTGAGGCTGTTGCACTTGACTGTGAGCTGTGTGTATCAGCTGAGCTGAGATACACTCCTAGGATTGTACCATAAAATAAGGACACAACCGAGAGGTGAGATGCACAGGTGGAAAAAGCTTTATACTTCCCCTGAGATGATGGGATTGTTCGGATGGAGGACACGATTTTAGAGTAAGAGTAAAGGATCCCAGCCAGGGGACCAACAGCCAGTAGCACAGTTACAATATAAATCACAGTGTTATTAAGAAAATTGTCAGAACAGGCAAGTTGGGTCATCTGACTTAATTCACAGAAGAAGTGAGGGATTTCCAAGTTAGGGCAGAAGGACAGCTGCAACACCATCAAGCATTGTAGCAAGGAATCCAGGGCACCCGTGATAAAGGACACCAGGACCAGCAGTCCACAGAGCCGGGGGTTCATGATGACCAAGTAGTGCAGGGGGTGGCAGATGGCTACAAACCTGTCATAGGCCATCACAGTTAGGAGGAAATCATCCAACACAGCAAAGAGTATGAAAAAATACATCTGTGTGATGCAGCCTGCATAGGTGATGACTTTGCTCTGTGTCTGGATGTTCAGAAGCATCTTTGGGATGGTGGTGGAGGTGAAGCCGATGTCTACCAGGGACAGGTTGGAGAGGAAGAAGTACATGGGTGTGTGGAGGTGGGAGTCTGAGCTGACAGCCAGGATGATGAGCAGGTTTCCCAACACAGTGATCAGGTACATGCAGAGGAACAGTCCAAATAGGAGGGGCTGTAGTTCTGGTTTGTCTGATAGTCCCAGGAGAAGAAATTCTGACACTCTTGTAAGGTTCCTTGGATCCATAAGGTGGAGTTAACTTTCAGGAAGGAGAAAAAAACAGGAGTAATTTTCATACACACCTGCATTACTAGCTTAGCAGTGATGCTACAGTTTATAATTTGCAGTCAAGAAATTAATTTCAGCCATTGGCTGATGTGTCTCAGGGGAGTGAGTGTGAGCATGCAAACCGAATGATCTGCGGTTTGATTCATGCCTGGGTTGCCTGCCAGTTCCCTGGTTGAGGTGACACAAGAGGCAACTGCACGATGACGTTTCTCTTCCTCTCTTTCTCCCTTCCTGCCCCTTTCTCTAAATATAAATAAATAAAATCTTTATAAAAAAGTAATTAATTTCAGTATTTTGGGATGGAGTGTTCCCCTCTACAAGTTTTCTGTGTCATCTTAGAGCAGGAATATTTATCCCCACCCACTTTTATCCTAAGGTGTCAGGAATACCTCAGTTTTAATGAGTAATATATCACTTACTTTGGGAATACAAATTTAGTGCTGACCATATTAGTGGCAGTAGAAGGAAGAACACAAGTCCCTATACATAAATATCAGGGATAGAGTGTAGAAAGAAATAATAGAAATAAATTTAACTTTACAGATGGTCACAGATCTATGAAGGAAATATCTAAGCAGGTCTAAAGGAGAAAGTGACTAAGCCATCCTATTTCTCATGTGTTTTTATGCAAGACGTGCCAACAAGATGACATTTGAGCATAGGAATCAAGGGAGATAGAGAGGGAGATCAAGGTTATTTGGACAAATGTGTGCAGGCAGAGGGAATGGCCAGTACCAAGGCCTTAGAGATGAGTGGCCGGAGTTTAGTGATTTGCTTAAAATTAATATCAGAGTATGTGATGGGCTTTGATAAAATTTTTTTCAGGTTGCGTCTAGGCGGTGGACCTCAACGAGAAAAGAGTTTGCCCCTAGTAGTGCCTGAAGGCTGAAGGGATACTGCTAAACACCTACAATTCACACACACACACACACCCAATTCTTATATCTCCTCTAACGTCAGTGGAAAAGGTGACAGAACCTAATTTAGCCCACCACTTCTCCAGTTTCTATGGCCTTACGAAGCCCCAGAATTCTAGTTCAAATGCAGAGTCTGATTCAGCATGTCCTTCAGGCTCAGAGAAGGTGTGTTTCTGACAAGAGCCCAGGTGGTGTTGATGCTGCAGGTCCCAGTCTGTGGACCACTCTCCATTGAAAAAAGGCTGTGGTTCTGTATCAGACTCAGTTCTAGGTTGTTTTAGTTCCTGTGATCCAAACATTTTCTCTGCATTGAGTTGTGAAGGAAGAGTGTATTCACTCATTCCAGAGAATATGACTAGATCTTTGCTTCCTTTATACAAAGGCCCCTGGGTGACGCAAAACAATACCCATCTGAAAAACCATTTTTAGCAGGCAGAATAAGGACCTCTGTACGACATCCACATCCTAGGCCCAAGCACCATCGAATAACATATTTTTTCCTAGCAAGGGGGTGATGAGGGTAGCAGATGGAACAGGGCTGCTAATCAGCTGACTTTAAGGTGGAAGATGAGCAGGATCATCCAGGAGGACAAAGGTCAGCCCAGTGCTCCCCTAGATGCAGAGAGGGAGAGCAGAAGAGCATGTGTCACTGCTGCCTTTGATGAAGGAGGAAGGGCCCTGAGGCAAGGAATGCAGGTGATCAGAACACAAACTGGAATTGGGAGGAAACAGATTGTCCCCTGAGTCTCCAGGAGGAGCCCAGCCCTGCAGACAGCTTGAGATTAGCCAGTGACACTGGAGCCAGGCTCTGACACCTAGAACTATACGCACATATGTGTGCTCACTGAGAAGGACTGGTGTGGGTGCGCTTCCCAGCAGTCTCAGCAGTCCAATAGTCAGTCATCCAGTGACATGTGATGGAGGAGCTGAGATTAAGTCTGCATTCATTAGCTTCCTTGGGTAGGCATTTTACTTTGAAACTGTACAGGAAGCAGAAAAGAAAATTTGAAGCAATTTGGAGATATTGCACCCTGTTAGCCAGGACAGTGAAGTCTTCTTGGCATAAATATGAACATAAGGCACATTAATGTACCTAAAATTAAGATTGAAGATACAATATGTGACCTTAATTTTTCGATCACTAAATTGTCAAAACTTGTTCCTCAGCAGACTGTACTCTTTGGTAGAACTTGGTCATTCCTCAATTTGTATTCCCCATGAGCTTGAATCTGTCCTTCAAAGCATAGAAATGTGGTCACTGTGGGAAAATGCTGAGTATGGGGTAGGAATTTCTACTAATTCTTTTAATATGGAAACAAAGGATACAAACCCCAACACATAGGCAGCCTTGGCCGTAGTGAAGTAACACTATTTAGTATTCCTTTTTATGCTCATTATGTAATTCTCACGTGGATACTCAGCCTGAGAGAAGATAGTTAGTCTGTCTCACTAACTGCTGCTGCAAGGTACTGTCTACCTCACTGGCAGGATCCTTTCAATGAATAGAAAACATGCTGAAATACACCCCGTCTTAGAAATTTAGTGCAAACTCTCACTTCACTGCACTCTTCTCCACACCTAATATTCTGTTTCCTTCTCCCAGAACAGCATAACTCCTCAGATGGTTTTCATTTTCCTGCAACCATTTCCTGCATCTCTCTCATTGTGCAGCGTCTTCCCACTGGACTCCCAGACCCATCACCTAATTGTCAGCCATGGACCTGTGTGCAGATTCTAACAGATGCATCCTTATTAACATATTAAGTAAATTAAGTATAGATTAGTTATTTAACCAAGAATACCAACAGAGATAATCTGCTCTCCGGGCTTGGCTGATTAGGGTCTCAGTGACTCAGCTAGAAGTTTTCACGTTCCAGCCTGTGTGATCCCTTTCTAATGTACCTACGAGGCTCTCAGACTTCTCTGGACGGGTTTTCTGAAAGGAAGGTCTCCATGTGTGACAGTCAGAATTGGTTCCTGGATGGTGGATGATGGAGACTGAAGCTCTGTCCCACAGAAGACAGCAGGAAGGACTGAAGCATCAGTTCCTGAGCCAGACTTAGGAATCAAAGGAACAACCATGCCCCATACACCAACATTGTACAAGCTCAGGGGCTGCACAGGGAGATATTTATTGTCTCTGTATATCTACTCATCAGGCACAACTTCTAAGTACATGATTTCCCTGTGGCCCTTGGAATAAACACAAAGAAAATTTCTCCTAATGGTTCTCAGATCCCAAGAGACCAGGTTAGAAGCCAGATGGATTTAGATTTTATGACCCCTTGTCTTGCATCTCACCTGCTTCCCAGAGGTCTCACCTCCTACTACTTTATTCAATCAGTGAGTTACCATTTTCTCCACAGTCTGAGACTGTGGAACCTCTCAGGACCATGTCCCTTTTGAGCCTTAAAGCACTAAATGTGGTGGTGATACAGCCCTGATGTGTCCAGAGCTTTGCTATCCCTTCTTCAATGAGTGGAGAGCTGTTCTTTTCATATGGAATTCTGGCCACAAAAATCTTTTCCTTATTGACACATGCTTCAAAATAACTACAGATTTTGTATTTTTTAAATAAATTAAATGCTGTGATTTGGTGTCTCATTATAAAATATGTTAATTATGACAGGTACAGTTTGATAGTTTTATGCCATATAATCTGAGCTTAGTACCTTATAGATTTTGTCTGGTTTAATTGTTTGAAAAGTCTATTCTCTGAGGCATTACTAATATGAACTGCATTCCCTTTTGCAGAAGTGGGGTGAAGGGTTTTGATAACTTGCTGGAAGTTATGAACTAAGTGTGTGGTGGGCTTTGATTGGATATCTGTCAGGTTGTTTTCAATTTAAACTCTGGGCCAGTGGTTCTCAACCTGAGATGATTTTGCCTCTGGAGACATTTGGCAACATGTGGAGTGAGGCTGCTAATAACCTACAATATCCAAGAGAAATAATTATCCCAGCCCTATTGTCAACACGAGAATGTGAGAAAGCCTAGCCTAGACCAGCACTTCTCCAACTTCAAGATGCATATAAGTCATCCAGGATTATAGTGCAAATGCAGGTCCTCGTGGGCCCAGATTTCTTAAAGTCAAACAAGTTCCCAGGCAGTGTTGATGGTGCATGTGCTGGTCTGTGGGTCACATGTTCTAGTAAGGCTATACCTGCGATAGAGTTGAAGTAGAAAGTATAGGTCTTCAAACCAAAAATCATTTTGCATGTAATTTTGAATGGATAGTGTATATATAGTCCCTATGGAAGCTGTTATAAATTCATTGTTTAGAGTTACAGCGAAGATGAAGGCATAGGTAGACAGAGAAACTGCCTCATTGCACAACCAAAACAAGGACAGCAACAAATTTAAAAACAAAAAAACCCCAGAACTGAGAGAAAATCGAACTGTATTGAAGTCTGACAACCGAGAGTTAGAGAACAAACATTCATCTAAACTGGTAGGACGGGAAGACAAGGGTAGTCAAGTGGAAAGGACTCCTGGCAAGGTGGTAGATGCAGGATTGGGGCCTGCAAGGCAGTGGCTGCACACTGGATGGTCTTCTATTCAAGTGCTGATAAACTGGGAGGAACAAATGGGGAGTGACGTAGACCACTCAACCCAGGGATGCAGTGTGGGGATACAAAGACTAAAAGCCTCTGACTGTAAGAACTTGTGGGAGTTGAGGCAGCAGTGGGAGAAACTCCAAGCCTCACAGAAGTGTTCATTCCCACAGGGTCCTAGAACATACACAAATGCATCCACCTGGGAATCAGCACCAGAATGGCCAAAATTCCTTGTGGGTGGTGTGGGAAGTGACTGAAAACTGATAGAGAGCTGAACAAGTGTCATTGTTTCCTCTCAGACCCCTGCCCTACATATAGCCTCAGAATGCAGAGACCTGGGTTGTCCCAACCTGGTGAACACCTATGGCTCCGCCCCTTAGTACTTAACAGGTACACTGAGACCAAAAAAAAAAAAAGACCAAATAAAAGAACAGTTCAGAGCTCCAGAAAAAGTACAACTAAGTGACAAAGAGATAGCTGACCTATCAGATACACAGTTCAAAACACTGGTTATCAAGATGCTCCAGAAACTCACAGGGTACTTCAACAACATAAAAAAGACCCAGGCAGCAATGAAGGTCCATTATTTAAAATAAAGAAAAATACAGGGAATCAACAGTGACAGGAAGGAAACCAGGACTCAAATCAATGGTTTGAAGCAGAAGGAAGAAGGAAGCATTCCACCAAAACAGAATAAAGAAACAAGAATTCAAAAAAATGAGAAGAGGCTTAGGAACCTCTAGGACATGTTTAAACGTTCCAACATCCAAATCACAGGGGTGCCAGAAAGAGAAGAGGAACACCAAGAAATTGAAAACTTATTTGAAAGTATAATGAAGGAGGTTGTGCCCAATGTGGCAAAGGAAATAGACTTCCAGAAATTCCAGGAAGCTGAGAGAGTCCCAGATAATTTCAACCCTAGGAGGAACACACCCAGGCACATCATAATTACATTAGCCATGATTAAAGATAAGAAGAGGATCTTAAAAGCAGCAAGAGAAAAGCAGACAGTTACTTACAAAGGAGTCCCCATTAGACTATCAGCTGATTTCTCAAAAGAGACCTTACAGGCAAGAAGGGGCTGGAAAGAAGTATTCCAAGTCATGAAAGGCAAGGACCCAAATCCAAGATTACTCTATCCAGCGAAGCTATTATTTGTAATAGAAAGGCGGATAAAGTACTTCCCAGATAGGGTCAAATTCAAGGAGTTCATCATCACCAAGCCCTTATTATATGAAATGATGAAGGGACTTATCTAAGAAAAAGAAGATAAAAATATGAATGGTAAAATGACAACAAACTCTCAGCTATTAAAAACCAAACCCCAAAACAAAAAACAAAACAAGTAAGCAAACAACTAGAAGAGGAACAGAATCAAAGAAATGGAGATTACATGGAGGGTTAACAGTGGGGACATGGGAGGGGAGAGAGGGGAAAAGGTACAGAGAATAAGTAGCATAAACTATCAGTAGAAAATAGAAAAGGGGAGATTAAGAATAGTATAGGAAATGTAGAAGCCAAGGAACTTTTATGTGTGACCCATGGACATGAGTTAAAGGGGTGGAATGCAGGTGGGAGCGGGTGTGCAGGGCAGAGGGCAACAGAGGGGGAAATAGGGCTACTGTAATAGTATGATCAATAAAATATATTAAAAAATGAAGGGGAAGAGACACAAAATAACTGAATGACCACACAAAATTAGTATATTTTCACACATTTCCCTATATCATCTATATAGATGATATATAGATGATCTATATATACAATTCCTATATAAAGGAATTCTATGCCAATTAGCAATGTTTTTGGGAAAAAATACTTGAATTTAATATACAAAACTAAATTTATAGTCATCAGTTCACCTAGCAAGCAGATGTGGTAATCTCTCAGCTCTGAGCTAGCCTGGTTAGTCTCTCAGGTTACCGCAGGTAGAAGTTCTAGGATCCATTCTCTGTAGATCTTCTCCCCAACATCTTCTGAACTCTGAGATTCACATGGATGGAGTCTCTGAAAGGAAGGGCTCCTTGGAGAAGTTCTAATTCCTCCCTGGATGGCTAATGTTGGAGACTGAAGCTCTGTCCTCAGACAAAAGAGCAGGAAGGAGTCAAACACTGGTCTCTGGACCACAGTTAGGTCTCCTGAAGAAACAGGTATGTTGTGTCCGGCCTAAGGTGCCCATGTTGAGAGTCGGCTGCAGAGGAGATATTTACTTCTCCCTTCATCTGCTTGTTAGATACTGTCCCCTTGTAACTCCCTCCTCTCAGCACCTTATTACCCTTTGGGACACTTCAGTGTGGACTGAATGGAGAACTTCCCTCCTGGCTCTGTGTTTCTAAGTGACTATATTTGAAGTCAAGGGAATCCTGTCACCTCCCAGCACTTTCAATTAATGTTTCTCAAAATCTAAGATTGAGGACACTGCCTTGAGTAGGACCCTTGGGACTTCAACACACAGACTTGTGATGGGGCACAACCCGTGATATCTCCTGGCAATGGTTATTTCTCTCCAACAAGGGAGACAACTGTGTAACTTTGATGTAAAACTTTGGGCACTACAATCCTTGGCTTCATTTGCCAAATCAATGAGAAATTTCATACTGAGATCAGAAGGGCTGCCATTTATTCCCTCACTGGAAAACCTTTGTTAACTAGGAGATGTATTTATATAATTTCATGCTATATAATCTGACTTTAGTACCTTATTATTAGTGTTGCTTAAGTTAATTTTTATGAACATTTCTTCTGTGAGGTGGAACAATTATGAACTCCACTCCCCATTGCTGAAATGGGGCTCGAAGGAGTTCAGTGATCTGCCCAAAATTATAATCGGAGTGAGGAATTGGGGATGATTGGAATGTCAGGCTGCTTCCAGTTCTCACACACTGCAGCAGTTCCCAGCCAGGGATGGTTTTCCCTTCCAGCTCTGGGGCAGTGTCTGAAAGGAGGCTGCTAAGTACTTACAATACCCAACACAAATAATTATGTCAAATTTAGAAAGTAATATAACATAGTCGAGACCAGCCCTTCTCCAACTTCAAGGTTGTTATTATGGACTGAAAAATAGTATTGAGTGGGGTTTTGTCACCAAACAGGACTTTTTAAAAATAAAAAGCATTGGAACCCATCATTTCTGTATGCCTCCTTTAATTCAACAAATTTTGCATTTTCAGTATGTTCAATTTATTTCAGTTATTAACTCCAATAAATTATTTAAAATATGAAACTTTGCTAGAACTAATACGTGAATTCAGTACTGGTGTGGAATACAAAATCAGTTTACATAAATCTGTAGTGTCTAATAAGAAAGTGTCAGAGATAGAAATTAAGAAAACAATCCCATTTGCAATTGCAGCAAAAAAATGAAAGTGGGAGTAAACACAACCCAGGAAGTGTAAAACCTGTACGTTGAAAACTATGAGGTACAGCTGAATGTTACTGAACAAGACACTAATAAATGGAAAAATGTACTGTGCTCCCTGCTTGGAAGAATTGATATAGTGAACATGTCCATACCCCAGGCTCAAAATGGCATCACTAGTGCTAAAACCCCGTGAAACCAAACTGAGATTTAATAGTGCATCTAATGGCAGTTTCAGCATCTTTTAGGAATGTGACTTTAATGGACCAGGCTGGAATTTTTTGGTGAAACACCAGTACTGTAATCTGTCACACCTGCTCTCTCCATCCTCTAGAATGGAAAAGGAATTTGCATGATAAAAACTTCAAAATAAAAAATATATTAAAAATCAGGTCTTAAGATACATAGAACAATAACTTTTGACCTCCCCCCTTGTCATAATCAATAGAAGAAAAAAGGAAACAAAACATAACCAGAGACATTGAAGTTAAGAACAATCTAACAATGGTCAGGGGGGAGCCAGGAGGGGACAGGGAGGAGAGGGGATTACGGGAACTACTGTAAAGGACACATGGACAAAATCAAGGGGGAGGGTGGAGGTGGGGGAGGGAGGTGGGTTCAGCTGGGGTGGGGTGGAGGGATGGGGAGAAAAGGCATACAACTGTAATTGAATAACAATAAAAATTAAAACAAATAAACAAATAAAAATAAATAAAAACGCTCTTGTCCCTGTGCCCTGTTGAAAAGATGTCAAAGCTCCCAAGGAATCCTTTTCCAGTTGTTAATAATTCCCCTGCCCCACTCTTCTTTCTATATAAACCTTCCAATTTGTATAGGCCTTCAGAGCTCCCTCTTAGTTGCTAGATGGAATACTGCCTGATGGATGATTTACTTTATAAAGCCAAATAGATCTTCAAATTGATTAAGTTGAATCTTTTTTTTTTAACATACTCAAAACAATCTATAAGTTCAATGCAATCTCTATCAAAATTCCAGTGTCATTTTTATAGAAATAGAACAAACAATCCTTAATTTTGTATGGAACCACAAAAGACCCTCAACAGCCAAAGCAACCTTAAAAAATATATATATATATTTTATTGATTAAGCTATTACAGTTGTCCCATTTCCCCCCCTTCACTGCACTCCATCCTGTACACCCCCTCGCTTCCACACACCCCCCCATAGTTCATGTCCATGGGTCATACATATAAGTTCTTTGGCTTTTATATTTCCTATACTATTCTTACCCTCCCCCTGTCTATTTTCTACCTACCATTTATGCTACTTATTCTGTGTACCTTTCTACCCTCTCTCCCCCTCCCACTCCCCTGTTGATAACCCTCCACATGATTTCCATTTCTGTGATTCTGTTCCTGTTCTAGTTGTTTGCTTAGTGTGCTTTTGTTTTTGTTTTAGGTGTGGTTGTTATCAACTGTGAGTTTGCTGTCATTTTACTGTTCATATTTCTTATCTTCTTTTTCTTAGACAAACCCCTTTAACATTTCATATAATAAGGGCTTGGTGATGATGAACTCCTTTAACTTGACCTTATCTAAAAAGCATTTTATCTGCCCTTCCATTCTAAATAAAAGCTTTGCTGGATAGAGCAATCTTGGGTGTAGTCCCTTGCCTTTCATGACTTGGAATACTTCTTTCCAACCCCTTCTTGCCTGTAAGGTCTCTTGGGAGAAATCAGCTGACAGTCTTATGGGAACTCCTTTGTAGGTAACTGTGTTCTTTTCTCTTGCTGCTTCTGAGATTCTCTCCTTCTGTTTAATCTTGTTTTAAAATTTACTTTGATATATTTATTGATTATGATATTACAGTTGTCCCTTTTCTGCCCCTTCACTCAACTCCATCCTGCCCACCCCCTCCCTCCCACATTCCCCCCCTATACTTCATGTCCATGGGTCATACTTATAAGTTCTTTGGCTTCTACATTTCCTACACTATTCTTACCCTCCCCCTGTCTATTTTCCACCTATCATTTATGCTATTTATTCTGTGTACCTTTCCCCCCTCTCTCCCCCTCCCAATCCCCTATTGATAACCCTCCATGTGATCTCCATTTCTGTGGTTCTGTTTCTGTTCTAGTTGTTTGCTTAGTTTGCTTTTGTTTTTGTTTTAGGTGTGGTTGTTAATAACTGTGAGTTTGCTGTCATTTTTACTGTTCCTATTTTTTATCTTCTTTTGCTTAGATAAATCCCTTTAACATTTCATATAATAAGGGCTTGGTGATGATGAACTTCTTTAACTTGACCTTATCTGAGAAGCACTTTATCTGCCCTTTCATTCTACATGATAGCTTTGCTGGATACAGTAATCTTGGATGTAGGCCCTTGCCTTTCATGACTTCGAATACTTCTTGCAGTCCCTTCTTGCCTGTAAGGTCTCTTTTGAGAAATCAGCTGACAGTCTTATGGGAACCCCTTTGTAGGTAACTGTGTTCTTTTCTCTTGCTGCTTCTAAGATTCTCTCCTTATCTTTAATCTTGGGTAATGTAATTATGATGTGCCTTGGTGTGTTCCTCCTTGGGTCCAGCTTCTTTGGAATTCTCTGAGCTTCCTGGAATTTCTGGAAGTCTACTTCCTTTGCCAGACTGGGGAAGTTCTCCTTCATTATTTGTTCAAATAAGTTTTCAATTTTTTGGTCTTCCTCTTCTCCTTCTGGCACCCCTACAATTCGGATGTTGGAACGTTTCAAGATGTCCTGGAGATTCCTAAGCCTCTCCTCATTTTCAAATTCTTGTTTCTTCATTCTTTTCTGCTTGGATATTTACTTCATACTTCTGGTTCACACCATTGATGTGAGTTCCAGTTTCCTTCCTATCACTATTGGTTCCCTGTACATTTTCCTTTGTTTCTCTTAGCATAGGCTTCATTTTTTCATCTAGTTTTCGAACAAATTCAACCAATTCTGTGAGTACCCTAATTACCAGTGTTTTGAACTGTGCATCCGATAGGTTGGCTATCTCTTCCTCGCTTAGTTGTATTTTTTCTGGAGCTTTGATCTGTTCTTTCATTTGGGTCTTTTTTTTTTTTTTTTTTTGGTCTTGGTTTGCCTGTTACGTCAAGGGGCAAAGCCTTAGGTATTCACCAGGGCTGGGTAATGATGGTCGTTGCACTGTGAGGCTGTATGTGGGAGAGGGGTCTGAGAGGGAGCAATGGCCTTGGTCCGCTCTCTTCTGGTTTTCACTCATTCCCTCCTCTACCCACAATCAAATTGGGCCCTTCTGGTGCTGATTCCTGAGTGGGTGTGTTTGTGTACGTTGTAGGACCCTGTGGGTCTCTCCTACGAACTCTCCTATGAAGCTGGGAGTTTCCCCTGCTGTCACCTCACCCCCCAGATGCATTTTCAGTCAGTGGTTTGAGGCTGTATTTCCTGGTGCTGGAACTCTGGGTTGCGTGGTCTATCACCCGGTCCACCAGCTGCTGTCTTGCCAGCCGGGTGCAGCCTTGCGCATTCCACTCAACAATCTGCCACCTTACTGGGTCCACTATCCTCCACCTTGTGGTGAGTCTTCTCTGCCCAGCTGCCAGTCTCCGCCCCTCCTACCTGTCTGAATTAACGTTTCTTCTTTATCTACTTGGTTGTTGGACTTCCATACAGTTCGATTTTCTGTCAGTTCTGGTTGTTTTTTGTTTTTAAGTTGTTGTTGCCCTTCTTTTGGTTGTGCGAGGAGGCGCAGTGTATCTACCTACTATTCATCTTGGCCGGCAGTCTGGGTTAATGTCAGCCAAAGCAATCTTGAGAAAGCAAACAAAGCTGGAGGTATCACACTCACAAATTTCAAACTATATTACAAAGCTATAGTAATTAAAGCAGTATGATACTGGCATAAAAATAGATTCATAGATCAATGAAACACAATAGAGAACCCAGACAGAAACCCATACAATAAGGTAATTAATGTAGCACAAAGGAGCCAGAAATATACAATGGGGAAAAGGGTAGTGTCTCCAATACATGGTAATTAGAAAATTAGACAGATACATGCTAAAGAATGGGCATGTCTGGGTGACTGATGTAGGGATTCAGAATGAGAACCACAGTTGTGTACATGGATTATTTTGTGGTGAAGTATATGGAGACCATGGAAGCCAAATAGAAACTTTTACATCTCTCTCAACTTTTAAAATTTGTATATGATATGTCACATAAACAAAATGAAAGACAAAAATCACATGGTCCTATCAGTAGATGCAGAAAAAGCATTTGATAAAATCTAGCACCAATTTATGGTACAATACTCAGCAGAGTGAGAATAGTGGGCACGTATCTAAACATGATAAAGACGACATGTGGAAAAACCTCCTGCCAACATCATAATCAATGGACAGAAACTACAAGTGTTTCCCTTAAGTTGGGGAACAAGACAAGTGTGTCTGCTTTCACCACCCTTATTCAACATAGTACTGCATGTGCTAGGCACAGTGATCAGACAAGGCGAAGAAATAAAAGGCATCAAAATTGGAACGGAAGAAGTAAAACTGTCCTTATTCACAGATGTCACCATAGTGTACATAGAAAACTCTCTAGGCTCCACAAGATAACTACTGGACCTAATAAGTGAATGTGGAAAAGTAGTGGGATACAAAGTCAACATTCAGAAATAGATGGCATTTTGTATACCAACAATGAATCACGGGAGGAGAAACTAAGAAAAGTATTTACACTTACTACAGCAACAACCAAATAAAAAGCCCCAGGAATTAATTTAACCAAGGTTAATTTAAATTAACCAATTAATTTAAACTGGTTAATTAATTTAACCAGTTTTCTGTATTCAGAAAACTATAGGGCATGAAGAAAGAAATTGAGGAAGATACAAATAAGTGGAAGCATAAAATGTGTTCATGGACTGAGAATTAACATCATTAAAATATCCATACTACCCAAAGCAATCTACAGATTCAATGCAATTCTTATGAAAATACCAATGGTGCATTGTACATATTTAGGATCAATATTCCAAAAATATATATGGAACCAAATAATAGACCCTAAATATCTTCAGCAATCTTGAGAAGGAAGAACAAAGTTGGAGAGATCACAATACCTTAAACCAAACTATACTACAAGCCACTGTAATCAAATAGTCGGTACTGGCATAATGGAACTGCCCTTGGACCCAGCGATTCCACTGCTGGCATATATCCTAAATATCTCAAGACATCAACTGAAAAAAATTTATGCACCCCTCTGTTCATAGCAACATTATTTACAACAGGCAAGTGGTAGGAACAGCTGAAGTGGCCATCAGTGGTTGAGTGGGTTAAAAAAATTTACACAATGGAATACTGGGCAGCAAAAAAAAGAAAGAAAAGAAGAAGGGATTCCCATTTTATGACAGCAAGTTTGAAACTGGAGTCTGTTATGCTAAGTGAGATAAGTCAGTCAGTGAAAGACAAATACCATATGATGTCACTTGTAAGAGGAATGTCATGGACAAAATAAACTAAGGAGCAAAATAGAACCAGAGGGGTAGAATCATGGAATAGACTGACAGCAGGAAGTGGGACAGGGGAGGTGCGGACTGGTTGAAAGAGGGTGTAGGGATTAGTCAAAAAACGAATATGAAGGACTCCTGGACATGGCCAACAGTGAGGGGATTGACTGTGCAAGTTGGAGGTGGGTTGGGTGGAGGGGGGTGGAGAGGAAAAATTGGGATAACTGTAAAACCATTAACAATAAAACATTAAAAAACACACCACTACAATACAAACCAATTTTTAATTTTGGTCCTTTCCCATAATAAGAGTTATCAGCATAGTTAACTCTTTACCACCAAAGTATACGACAGGACAAACTCTGATTACCAAACATCTGCTCATTTTACTGTCCTGGTAAGGAACTCTCTCTCCTCTGAAGCTCCAGGTGCCTCACCTCATCTTCAGCTCAGAATGTCACTTATACCTCGTTGTCCCTTTGACTCTGCCCCTCTCACCTATGTTCGTTACCAGATCGCCTCTGCACCTGGGCTGGCCCTGCGAATTTCAGCATATCAGGCAACCTCCAGGTCCTTGACTTGCCCAGAAAAGATTTCAAGGACACACCGGGTGACAGTAAAACAGGTTTTATTGAGGTAGATAAAAGAAAGAGGACCGGCACCCCTGGGAAAGAAAAGTACCCATCTGAGTGGAAGAGGGCTACCTGGACACGGAGTTTGCAAACCAGTTAGTTCTTGGGGTTTTATGTGTGTCCAAGGTTAGGGAGGGGTTTCTCCAAGCTTCAGGGTGCCAAATTCTGACTCCGCTTTCTGGTTGGGAGGCACCCTTGTTCAAACTTGGTCCTTCTGGAAGTGTCATGGCCTTTGTTCCCCTCAGTTTGTGGTGTCCATTTTCACCACAAGTTGAGGTGTCAATTTTCATTGTAATGATGGTATAATGAGCTTTGGGGTGGGTCTCCACTCCATTTTTCCTCCATTTCGAGTCATCTGGAGTAGCCAGTCCTTGTTGTTGACTTCCACACCCACCGGAGAGGTTTTCCTGAGATAAGCTGTTTTCTTTTTGATCATGAGTGAATGCGGGGTGGGGTCTGGTGAGGGGATGTCTGTTCCTACTACTTGATCCCACCCATTGGGATTTCCCCTAAGTCCTTTCTGTCCTCCCTCACATCCACATAGAACTCATTGGGAGATATATACTTGAAAATCACTTTTTTTGTAGGTACTATGGCAGGTATTCTGAGTACTGAGGTAAATGAGACAGTAAAACAAGGAGATTGGTTATAAAACCCAGTAGGATGAGACTAGTTTAAAGGCCTGACACTACACTTTAATTTTTATTGTTGTTCAAGTACAGTTGTCTGTATTCTCCCTGCACTGCCCCCACCCTGGCCATTCCCACCTCCCTCCCCAGATCCCAACCACCCCCTGGTTTTGTCCATGTGTCCTTTATAGTTGTTCCTGAATCCCTTCCCCCTTTACACTCCATTATCCCCTCCCAGCTCTGCTCTTGTTACAGTCAGGTTGTTCTTAGTTTCAATGTGCCTGGTTATATTTTGCTTCCTGTTGGTTTTGTTGATTAGGTTCCACTTAAAGGTGAGATTGTATGATATTTGTCTTTTACTATCTGGCTTATTTCACTTAGCATAATGCTCTCCAGTTCCATCCATGCTGTTGAAAAGGGTAGGAGCTGCTTCTTTTTTTCTGCTGTGTAGTATTCAATAGTGTAAATGTGCCATGGTTTTTTATCCATTCATTTACTGATGGACATTTAGGTTGCTTCCAGCACTGGGCTATTGCTAATTGTGCTGCTATGAACATAGGGGTAGAGGTTCTTTTGGATTGGTGTTTCACGGTTCTTAGGGTATAATTCCAGCAGTGGAATTGCTGAGTCAAGAGGAAGTTCCATTTTTAGCTTTGTGAGGAAATTCCATACTGTTTTCCATAGTGGCTGCAGCTGTTGCCAATGCCACCAACAGTGCACTTAGATTCTGTTTTCTCAACATCCTTTCCAGCACTTGTTTGTTGCTTTGTTTATGATGGCCATTCTACACAGACTGAAAGTGAAGGGTTGTAAAAAAATATTCCAAGCAAATGGACAGGAAAAAAAAAAAAAGAAAAGCTGGGGTAGCAATACTCATATCAGACAAAATAAACTTCAAAACAAGCGCCATTAAAAGAGACCCAGAAGGTCACTTCATAATAACATTACACTTTTTCAGGTATGAGGGCTTTGTTTCAAAGATATCTATCTCAAATAATCCTTCTGCCAGCTGTGTGACAAGGCTGCTAGAGAAGCACCCAAGTCTCCCTACCCAACTCAATTCATTCTCTCACTCTCTCTCTCTCCTTCTCCCCACCCCCCCCCCCCCATTCCAAATCTTCTGTGGCCCTCAGGGTGCTATGTACCCTCCAGGATCTTAGGGTAATATCTTTACACTTTCATAGTACCATGATGGTTTTGCAATTATAATAAGGACCACAAGAGGCTGTTGTTATGCAATATTAAGTGTGGTCCATGGAACAAGAAGCAGGACCCTGGCCAGTGCCCATGCCTTCCTATCCTGTAGCATCACTGTCAAAAGGTGGAGACTTACAGGGAACAATGATCAAGTCTACATCCTCAGGAAGAGCCACTGAGGTACGATGTACAAAGAATGATGGGCACATGGTAAAAACTGAGGCTTCAGACTTTCCTGGAATGAAAGTGTATAAATGGTGTGAGTAACCATGTGAAAAAATGTTCCATATGACAATGTATTTATGACTATCTATGAAATAAGAACAAAGTACTACAGTGATATGTCACTTGAGAATAAATAAGTCTTAAGAAATCAATGCTGCCATGAAATAAACTGGAATTTACAAATATTTCTGATCAATGTTGGGGAAAAACAATGTGAAGCTAGGAAAATGAGAAAGACAAACACTGTCTAGGTAATAGATGTAGCAGAAAGCTTAATAAAATGGTTACTTAACTTGCACAGAGATGCTGAACTCACAGAAATGGAAATTCCAGGACAGAAATAAAGGAGCAATTTCAAAAACGACAATCTGATGAAAATTCCAGAATTTCTAATTTTGCGTTTTGGGGCCTAGAAATCAAGGTTACTTTTTCAACCTCAGATTAATTATCCAGTGTTTATCTGCCATCCAGACAATCTTCTCAGAGCCCCCTTTATGTCTCTGTTCCTGAGACTGTAGATGAAGGGGTTCAGCATGGGTGTGACCACAGTGTACATCACTGAGGCTTTTGCACTTGACTGTGAGCTGTGGGTACTTGCAGAGCTGAGATACACTCCTAGGATTGTACCATAAAATAAGGACACAACTGAGAGGTGAGATGCACAGGTGGAAAATGCTTTATACTTCCCCTGAGCTGATGGGATTGCCCATATGGATGACACTATCTTAGAGTAAGAGTAAAGGATCCCAGCCAGGGGACCAACAGCCAGTAGCACAGTTTCAAAGTATATCACAATGTTATTAAGAAATGTGTCAGAACAGGCAAGTTGGGTCATCTGATTGAGGTCACAAAAAAAGTGGGGGATTTCTAAGTCTGTGCAGAAGGACAGCCCCAACACCATCAAGCACTGTAGGAGGGAACCCAGGGCACTGATGATAAAGGACACCAGGACCAGCAGTCCACAGAGCCAGGGGTTCATGATGACCAAGTAGTGCAGTGGGTGGCAGATGGCCACAAACCTGTCATAGGCCATCACAGTTAGGAGAATGTCATCCAACACAGCAAAGAGTATGAAAAAATACATCTGTGTGATGCAGCCTGCATAGGTGATGACTTTGCTCTGTGTCTGGATGTTCAGAAGCATCTTTGGGATGGTGGTGGAGGTGAAGCCGATGTCTACCAGGGACAGGTTGGAGAGGAAGAAGTACATGGGTGTGTGGAGGTGGGAGTCTGAGCTGACAGCCAGGATGATGAGCAGGTTTCCCAACACAGTGATCAGGTACATGGAGAGGAAGAGCCCAAACAGGACAGGCTGCAGTTCTGGTTTGTCTGATAGTCCCAGGAGATGAAATTCTGACACTCTAGTAAGGTTCCTTGGATCCATGAGGTGGAGGTAACTCTCAGGAAGGGGGAAAAAAAAAGGAGTAATTTTCATACACACCTGCATTACTAGCTTAGCAGTGATGCTACAGTTTGTAATTTGCAGTCAAGAAATTAATTTCAGCCATTGGCTGATGTGTCTCAGGGGAGTGAGTGCTGGCATGCAAACTGAACAATCTCCAGTTTGATTCATGCCTAGGTTGTGGGCCAGGTCACTGGTTGAGCGGGTGCAAGAGGCAACAGCATGTTGATATTTCTCTCTCTTTCTCCCTTCCTTCCCCTTTCTCTAAGTATAAATAAGTAAAATATTTATAAAAAAGAAATTAATTTCAGTATTTTGGGATGGACTGTTCCCCTCTACGAGTTTTCTGTGTCATCTTAGAGCTGGATTATTTATTCCCACCTCCTTTTTTCCTGTGGTGTCAGGTATACTTCAGTTTCAATGAGAAATATATCATGTACTTCCGGAATGTAAATTGAGTGCTGACCATGTTTTAAGCACTCCTTAGGTTGTGAGTAGAAGGAAGAAGACAAGTCCCTATACATCAATATTGGGGATAGAATATAGAAACAAATGATAGAAACAAATTTAGCATTACAGATGGTGACAGATCCTAAGAAGGAAATACGAAAGTAGGTCTAAAGGAGAAAGTGACAAGGCCATTCTATTTCTCATGTGTTTTTAGGCAAGACCTGCCAACAAGGTGTCATTTAAGCACAGAACTCAAGGGAGAAAGAGAGGGAGATCAAGCTTATGTGGGCAAGTGTGTGCAGGCAGAGGGAACAGCGAGTACCAAGGCCTTAGTGAGGAGCTGCAGGAGTTTAGTGATTTGCTTAAAGTTAATATCAGAGTTTGTGATGGGCCTTGAGAAAAATTTTTCAGGTTGCTTCTAGGTGGTGGTCTCAACCAGAAAGGAGTTTGCCCAAGTAGTGCTTTAGGGGTTCCTGCTAAACACCTACAATTCACACACACACACACACTGATTCTTATCCCTCCCCAAACGTCAATGGAAAAGGTGACAGAAACTAGCTTAACCCACCACTTCTCCAGTTTCAATGGGCTTATGAAGTCCCCAGAATTCCAGTTCTAATGCAGAGTCTGATTCAGCATGTCCTTCAGGCTCAGAAAAGCTGTGTTTCTGACTAGGGCCCAGGTGGTGTTGATGATGCTGCAGGTCCTGGTCTGTGGACCACTCTCTGGGAAGAAAGGCTGTGGTTCTGTATTAGACTCAGTTCCAGGTTGTTCTAGTTCCTGTGATCCAAACATTGACTCTGCATGGAGTTGTGAAGGAAGAGTGTATTCACTTATTCCAGAGGCTATGATTAGATCTGTGCTTCCTTTATACAAAGGCCCCTGGGTGACACAAAACAATACACATCTGAAAAACCTTTTCTAGCAGGGAAAATAAGGACTTCTGTATGATGTCCATGCCCTGGGCCTAAGCACCTTGGAATAAATATTTTTTTCTAGCAAGAGGAGGATGAGGGTAGCAGATGGAACAGGGCTGCTACTCAGCTGACTTTAAGGAAGAGGATGAGCAGGATCATCCAGGGGAACTCAGTCAGCCCAGTGCTCCCTTAGATGCAGAGAGGGAAACCAGAAGAGCATGTGTCACTGCTGCCTTTGATGAAGGAGGAAGGGCCCTGAGGCAAGGAATGCAGGTGATCAGAACACAAACTGGAATTGGGAGGAAACAGATTGTGCCCTGAGTCTCCAGGAGGAGTCCAGCCCTGCAGACACCTTGAGATTAGCCAGTGAGACTCGAGCCAGGCTCTGAGACCCAGATGTGTATGGCCATATCTGTGCTCACTGAGAGGGACTGGTGTGGGAGCACTTCCCAGCAGTCTCGGCAGTCCAATAGTGTCAGTCATCCAGTGACATGTGATGGAGGAGCTGAGTTTAAGTGTCTCCTTTCATTAGCTTCCTTGGGTAGGCATTTTACTTTGAAACACCACAGGAAGTAGAAAAGAAAATTTGAAATGATTTGGAGATATTGCACCCTGTAAGCTTGGACAGTGAAGTCTTCTTGGCATAAATTGAAATAAGACACATTAATGTATGTGAAATTAAGATTTAAGGTACAATGTGTGACCTTAATTTTTTTTATCAGTGAATTGTCAAAACTTGTTGGTCACCACACTATATACTCTTTGGTGGAACTCGGTCTGTCCTCAATTTGTATTCCCCACGAGCATGAATCTGTCCTTCAAAGCATAGAAATGTGGTCACTATGGGAAAAGGCTGAGTGTGCGGTAGGAATTTCTACTAACTCTTTTAATATAGAAAATGAGAGGGTACAAACCCCAACACATAGGCAGCCTTGGCAGTAGTGAAGTATCACTATTTAGTATTCCTTTTTACACTTATTAAATAATTGTCATATGTATACTCAGCTTGAGAGAAGATACTGCAATGTCTGCCTCACTAACTGCTGCTGCAACGTGCTATCTACCTCACTGGTTGGATCTTTGCAATGAATAGAAAACATGCAGAAATACATCCCATCTTACAAATTTAGTACAAACACTCTCACTTCACTGAACTGCCTCGCACACCTAATGTTCTCTTTCCTTCTCCCCGAACAGCAAAACTCATCAGATGGTTTTCATTTTCTTGCAACCATTTCCTGCATCTCACTCATCGAGCAGCGTCTCCCCTCTGGACTCCCAGTCCCATCACCTAATTGTCAGCCATGGCCCTGTGTGCAGATTCAAACTGATGCATCCTTATTAACATGTTAAGTAAATTAAGTATAAATTAGTTATCTAACCAAGAATACAAACAGAGATAATCTGGTCTCAGGGCTCAGCTGATTAGGGTCCCAGTGACTCAGCTAAAAGTTCTCAGGTTCCAGCCTCTGTGACACTTTCCTGATGTACCTACCAGGCTCTCAGACCTCCTTGGATGGGCTTTCTGAAAGGAAGGTCTCTGTGTGTTCAAGTCAGAATTGGTTCCTGGATGGTGGATGATAGAGACTGAAGCTCTGTCCCACAGAAGACAGCAGGAAGGATTGAAGCATCAGTTCCTTAGCCAGACTTAGGAATCAAAGCAACAACCATGTCCCATATACCAACATTGTACAAGCTCAGGTGTTGCATGGGGAGATATTTATTGTCTCTGTGTATCTACTCATCAGGCATATTTCTGTTGTGTTATTCCAATTTTTAAGTGCATGATTTCCCTCTGGGCATCTAGAATAAACAGAAAGAAAATTTCTCCTAATGGTTCTCAGATCCCAAGGGACTAGGTTAGAAGCCAGGTAGATTTAGATTTTATGACCCCTTGTCTTGCATCTCACCTGCTTCCCAGAGGTCTCATCTCCTACTACTTTATTCAAACTGTGAGTTACCATTTTCTCCACAGTTTGAGACTGTGGAACCTCTCAGGACCCAGTCCCTTTGATCCTTAAGCACTGAATTGTGGTGGCGATACAGCCCTGATGTGTCCATAGCTTTGCTATCCCCTCTTCAATGAGTGGAGAGCTGTGTTCTTTTCATATGGAATTCTGGCCACCAAAATCTTTTCCTTATTGACACATTTATCAAAATAATTAGAGATTTTGTATTTATTTCACAAACTAAAAGCTGTGATTTGGTGTCTCATTAAAAATATGTTAATTATGACAGGTACACTTTCATAGTTTTATGCCATTTTATCTGAGCTTAGTACTTTATAGATTTTGTCTGGTTTAATTGTTTGAAAAGTCTATTCTATGAGGCATTACTCATATGAACTGCATTCCTTTTTGCAGAAATGGGGTGTAGGGTTTTAATAACTTGCCAGAAGTTATCAACTAAGTGTGCGGTGGGCCTTGATTGGAATCTGTCAGGTTGCTTTCAATTTAAACTCTGGGCCAGTGGTTCTCTACCTGAGATGATTTTGCCCCTGCAGACATTTGGCAACATGTGGAGGGAGTCTGCTAAGCACCTACAATATCCAAGAGAAGGAATTATCCTAGCCCTTTTGTTAGTGTGAGAAGGTGAGATAGCCTAGTCTAGACCAGCAGTTCGCCAACTTCAAGGTACATATAAGTCATCCAGGATTATAGTGGAAATGCAGGTCCCGGTAGGGCAGAGTTCCTTTGAATCGAACAAGTTCCCAGGCAGTGTTGATGCTGCATGTGCTGGTCTGTGGGCCACATGTTCTAGTAAGGCTGTACCTGCATTAGAGTTGAGTGTAGGTAGTATAGGTCTTCAGGATCAAAAATTATTTTGCATGTAATTTTGAATGGATAGTGTTTATACACTCCTTCCAGAAGCTGTTATAAATTCATTGTTCAGACTTCTAGCCAATATGGAGGCATAGGTAGACATACTGTGCCTCCTTGCACAGTCAAAACCAGGACAAAGACAAATTTAAAAACAAAAAACAACCAGAACTGACAAAAAATTGAACTTTATGGAAGTCCAACAACCACAGAGTTAAAGAGGAAACATTCATTCAAACCAATAGGAGGGGAAAAGACAGGCAGCCAGGTAGAGAAGACTCACGGCAAGGTGGTGGCTGGTGGACGGGGTGAGGCATTAGCTGGCAGACTGGGTGGTTCCACATTTGCGTGCAAATAAATCAGGAGGAACAACTGGAGAGCGAGACAGACCATGCAACGCAGGGCTCAAGGGTGGGGAAATAAAGCCTCAAAACCTCAGACTGAAAAAACCTGTGAGAGTTGAGGAGGCGGGAGAAATTACCAGCCTCACAGGAGAGTTTGTTGGAGAGACCCACAGGGTTCTATAACGTACACAAACCCACCCACTGGGAATCAGCAACAGAAGGGCTCAATTTGATTGAAGGTAGTGGGGGAAGTGACTGAAAACCGGAAGAGAGTAGAACAAGGGACATTGTCCCCTCTCAGACCCCTCCCCCACATACAGCATCACAACGGTGAAATGTGGGCTGCCCCACCCTGGTTAAAACTTAAGGCTCAGCCCCTTATTATATAAGAGGCAAGCTGAGACAAAAAAAAAAAAAAAAAAAAAAAAAAGGTCCTAATGAAAGAACAGATCAAAGCTTCAGAAAAAATACGACTAAGTAATGAAGAAATAAACAACCTATCAGATACACAGCCTAAAACACTGGTAATCAGGAAACTCACAGAATTGGTTGACTATGGTTGTAAATTAAAGAAAAAGTGAAGGCTATGAAAAGTGAAATAAGGGAAAATAAATGTACAGAACACCAACAGTGACAGGAAGGACACTGGTAATCAAATCAACGGTTTCGAACAGAAGGAAGAAAAAAACATTCAACCAGAACAGAATGAAGAAATAAAAAATCAGAAAAATGAGGAGAGGCTTAGGAACCTCTAGGACAACTTTAAATGTTCCAACATCTGAATGGTTGCCAACATCTAGGGTTGCCAGAAGGAGAAGAGGAAGAGCAAGAAATTGAACACTTATTTGAAAACATAATGAAGGAGAACTTCCCCAATCTGGCAAAAGAAATAGGCTTTCAGGTAGTCCAAAAAGCTCAGAGTCCCAAAGAAGTTGAACCCAAGGAAGCACACACCAAGGCACTTCATAATTACATTACACGAAATTAAAGATAAAGAAAAAAGCAAACAAAATATAGCCAGAGACATTGAAATTAAGAACAATGTAACAATAGCCAGAGGGGAGTGGGGAGGGGATAGTGGAGAGAGGGGTCTATAGGAGCTACTGTAAAGGACACAAGGACAAAATCAAGGGGGAAGGTAGAGGTGGGGGAGGGAGGTGGGACTGGCTGGGGTGGGGTGGAGGGAAGGGAAGAAAATGCAGACAACTGTAACTGAATAAAAATAAATAAATAAATTTAAAAATAAAATAAAATAAAATAAAAATTAAAGATAAGGAGAGAATCTTAAAAGCAGCAAGAGAAAAGCAGACAGTTACCGACAAAGGAGCTCCCATTAGACTATTGACTGATTTCTCAAAAGAAAATTTGCAGACAAGAATGGGCTGGAAAGAAGTATTCAAAGTCATGAAAGGCAAGGACCTACATCCACATTTACTCTACCCAGCAAAGCTATCATTTATAATTGAAGGGCAGAGAAAGTGTTTCCCAGACATGGTCAAGTTAAAGGAATTCATCCTCACCAAGCCATTATTATATGAAATGTTAAAGGGACTTATCAAAGAAAAAGAAGATAAAAAATATGTACAGTAAAATGATAACAAACTCACAGCTATTAACAACCAAAACTAAAAACAAAAATGAAAACAAACTAAGCAAACATCTAGAGAGGAACAGAATCACAGAAATGGAGATCACATGGAGGGTTATCAGTGGGGGAGTGGGTGGAGAGAGAGGGGGAAAAGGTACAGCGAATAAGTAGCATAAATTGTAGGTAGAGAATAGACAGAGAGAGGTGAAGAATAGTACATGAAATGCAGAAGCCAAATAACTTAAATATATGACCCATGGACTTGAACTAAAGGGGGAGAATGTGGGTGGAAAGGTATGTGCAGGGTGGATGGGAAAAAAGGGGAGAAAATGGGCCAACTGTAATAGCATAATCAATGAAATATATTTAAAAAACAAACAACAGACCTTAATATTTTATTCTAGGTATTTATAAATATTAAAATTTTTTTTGATCTATTGGAGTATAAGGGAGAGGAAGCAAATAAAGGAGAAAATATATAAGTCAATAAAATATTATTAAGTTGAGCAAAAAAAGTTCATTCTTCAATTATTTAAATAAATTCATGAATGACATCATATGACACTTGTTTAAAGGTACCTAATTTGATTCTTTTACATTTGGGCACTTTTGTGACACCATGGAATATATTATTGAAAAAAAATTTATAGTAGGCAGAAGAAGAGCCTCCAAAGATATCCACAACATAATTTCTAGAAACGTGTAATGTGTTACTTTTCATTGTAAGGGAGAATTAAAGTAACAGAAGGAATATTGTGGGTAATCAGCCAATTTTAAGGTAAGATGCCATGATCATGTAGGTGGGACTAATGTGCTCACTGTGGTCCTAACATTTGGAAGAGGAAGGAAGAATACTCGGAGTCAGAGAGAGACTGAAAGATGCCACACTGCTGGCTTTGAAAATGAAGAAAGTGCCGTGAGGCCTGAGAAATTGGGCTAGGAGAGGAAAGAGGATACTCCCTGGAGCCTCGAGAAGGACCCAGGCCCTGCAAAGATCTTGATATCAGCCCACTAACTCATCAGGCTTCTGAACCCCGGAGCTATATGTGAATTAATTTGTTTCTTTTAAACCCTTAGTGTGGTGATTTGTTACAGTAGCAATAGCAATGTTATACAGAGATTTATTCAATCATTTTTTGAAGGAAAATAAGTTTAAGGACCTCAATCCATTTATTTGCATCCCTTGGATGAGGACACTTTCTGTTGAAACACACAATAATTAGAAGAAAAACAAATCTGAAGTCAATTTGGACATTCAGTTCCATTAAATGGTACAGAGACTGCACCACTGCATAGAAGAAAATGTGGTTCTGACTTTGAAGTCTTTGGACATTAAGATAGGAAAATAATTCTTTTTTAAAATGAAGGGCAACCGGACTTGGAAGATGGCGGTGAGATAGGTGGGAGCAGAGTCCACTTCCCCTCAACACCAGTGAAATACCTAGCTGATCTGAGGAGCAGAGCGAACAGCCAACAGTATTCCAGCATATATGAAGATTGGAGACCAAAGATAGAGGAATCGAAAGATCAGACGGTAAGAAGAGTGTTTAAGGACAATAAGGTCCCTGGGACCCGCTCGGGGACGACTGAAGCCACGGCCCGGGTGCAGGGTCTGCTGCAGGATTCTTGGGAGAGAGCCAGGCTGGGCTGTGTGAGTAGCCAGGTGCTTGTTTGGACCAGGGGGGCTTATAGGAAGAATTTCTCAAAAAGGAAAAGAAAACAGAGGCACTTAGTAGCTAGTTAGAGAACTCTCCGCAGCAGCCGGGGCCTCTGGCGCCCCTCCCCCCTCAGCCCCAGGACTGTGAGCGCAGAAAAGCAGCCCGGGCGCTCACCTGAAGCCCAGCTGGCGTGCGTCTAGGGGCCCACACCTGAAACCCCGGGTGAGCGTGAGCCCTGATAAGCGGCCCAGCTGTCTGGGCACCAGACCCAAAGTGCCCCAGTGGGTGCGTACCCAAGTCAGTAGCCTGGGACCCACACCTCAAACCCCGGGTGGGCGGGCGCCCTGATAAGCGCCCAGCTGCCTGGGAGCACAGACAAAAAGCTCCTGGGTGAGCGCGCAGCCAGATCAGTGGCAGGCTGCCCCCTCGCACAGACCCAAAGCAGGAGATCGGCAACCAACCAAAGTCCAAAGCAGAGATTGGCCACACAACCCGATCAAAGGCCTGGCTGCCTGCAGGCGACCACAGCCAAAAGCAGTGGTTCTGAAAAACTCTTACGTAGCCCCTGCGCACAGAACTCTGCAGGGCCTACTGACTCTCTAGGAGGAAGGCAGAATGCCCAGCAGAGGGGGGCTGCAGGGCTAGGAGAGACTGCATTCCCCAGAAACACTCGACCCAGTAGGGGGCTGAACTACCCCTAAGCAGCACCAAGAGCCCCTAGCATCTAAGACAGCAAAGAACAAGAAGGTGGAATGTGAGTTGCCCCTAATTGGTGCAACTCAAGGACAGCACAGCTGGTGAACTAAAGGCCTAGTGGGGATCAGAAGGACCCAGAGGAACTAGACTGAAGGCTGAACAACAGCGAAGAGTGTGGCTCAGGAAGGAAGAAAAGTAAAACCAATCCTTCCAAGCACCCCCTCCCGTTCCACAGACAGGACGACCAGCAGAACTAACCTGACCAGTTTAAAGCCAGCAGAAGACCTTTTTTTTTTTTTCCTTTCTTTCTTTTTTTTCTTTTTTTTTTACTTTTTTCTTTCCTTCTTCCTTTCTGTCCTTCTTTCTTTTTTTGTTCCTTCTTCCTTCCATCCTTTACCTTTTTTATTCCTTCTTCCTGCCTTCTTTTATTTATTCTGTTGTTTTAATTTTTGTTAAAAAATTCCTTCTTATCTTGCCTCCGATCTTTCTTTATTCCTACTCCCTTCCTTCCTTTCCTTTTCTATTCCCTTTTACCCTCCTTCCTTTTTTACTTTGTTGCCCCCATTCCTCTTTTTCCCACAGGTGAGACAAGAAAAGCTGGAGTGCTGAAAAGACCAGAGTTAGACCGTGTTACACCCATAAACGTCAGCTCAAGACCAGAGAGCATAGGAGATTAAGGAGACAGCACCACTGAATCCCATTGGCATTCTACCATAGAAGTTCATACCATAAACCCAGGGAGTCAGAATAGATCAATTTAAGAAACAGAGGCTAACACGAGGAGTCTTACAAACAATGGGAAGACAAAGAAACAATTCCCAAATGAAAGGAAAGGAGGAAGCCTCAGAAACAATGCTAACTGAAAAAGAGGCAAGTCAACTATCAGATACTGAGTTCAAAGCAATGGTCATCAGGAAGCTCACTGAGCTCTCTGAGCTCACAGAGAACTACCAGAAACTACTAGGAAACTACAATGAACTCACTGCAAACTATATCAACATGAAAAAGGAAATAGAAACTATCAACAACGGCCAAGAGGAAATGAAGAATACAATTTCTGTATTGAAGAACACAGTAGAAGGAATGAAAAGCAGACTTGATGAAGCAGAGGATTGGATCAGAGAGCTGGAGGACAAAGTAGAAAAAAACACCCAGAAAGAGCAAGAAAAGGAAAAGAGGCTCAGAAAGAATGAAGAGGCAATAAGGGAAATGCAGGACAACATGAAACGTAACAATATCCGTATAATAGGAATACCAGAAGGAGAAGAAGAAGAGCAAGGGATAGAAAACCTGTTTGAAAAAGTAATGATGGAAAATTTCCCTAATCTGAGGAGAGAAAAAGTCACCCAAATTCAGGAAACACAGAGAGTCCCAAGCAAGAGGAACCCAAAGAGACCCACTGCAAGACACATCATAATTAAAATGGCAAATTTCCAAGACAAAGAGAGGATCTTAAAGGCAGCAAGGGAGAAAAAGGAAGTAACATACAAGGGAGCCCCAATAAGGTTAGCAACTGACTTCTTTTGTTTTTTAAAATTTTTATTGTTATTCAATTACAGTTGTATGCCTTTTCTCCCCATCCCTCCACCCCACCCCAGCTGAACCCACCTCCCTCCCCCACCTCCACCCTCCCCCTTGGTTTTGTCCATGTGTCCTTTATAGTAGTTCCTGTAATACCCTCTTCCCACTGTCCCTGCCCACCACCCCTACCCCCCCACCCTGGCTACTGTTAGATTGTTCTTAACTTCAATGTCTCTGGTTATATTTTGTTTGCTTTTTTCTTCTATTGATTATGTTCCAGTTAAAGGTGAGATCATATGGTATTTGTCCCTCACCACCTGGCTTATTTCACTTAGCATAATGCTCTCCGGTTTCATCCATGCTGAGCAACTGACTTCTAAATGGAAATGCTCCAAGCCAGAAGAGAATAGCAAAAAATATTCCAAGTAATGGGAACCAGAGGCCTGCAACCAAGACTACTTTACCCAGCAAGGCTCTCATCAACATAGAAGGCCAAACAAAGAGTTTCCCAGACAAAAGAAGTCTAAAAGAACACAGTTCCACCAAACCAGCTCTGCAAGAGTAGCTAAAGGGACTGCTTTAAGAAAAGGAAGGAAAAGAGAAAGAGAGGAACACAGGTAGGAAAAAATGGCAATGAATAACTACCTATCAATAACAACCTTAAACGTAAATGGATTAAATGCTCCAAACAAAAGACATAGAATGGCTGAATGGATAAGAAAACATGACCCACACATATGCTGCCTACAAGAGACCCATCTCAGGACAAAAGACCTACACAGACTGAAAGTGAAGGGCTGCAAACAAATTTTCCAAGCAAACAGACAGGAAAAAAAAGCAGGGGTAGCAATACTCATATCAGACAATATAGACTTCCAAAGAAGGGCCATAAAGAGAGACCCAGAAGGTCATAATACTCAAAGGAAGAATCCACCAAGAAGACATAAACATTGTAAATATATATGCACCCAACATAGGAGCACCCAAATACATAAAGAAAATCTTGGAGGATTTCAAGAAAGATAGTGAGCGTAACACAATTATAGTAGGGGACGTTAACACCTCACTATCAAAAATGGACAGGTCTTCCAAACAAAATATCAACAAGGATATTGTGTCACTTGACAATACCCTAGAGGAAATGGACTTAACTGATATATATAGAGGCTTTCATCCCAAAGAAGCAAAATACACATTCTTTTCAAAAGCACATGGAACATTTTCAAAGTGGACCACATAATAGGACACAAAGCAAGCCTAAACAAATTGAAATCATATCAAGCATTTTCTCTGACCACAAGGGACTGAAACTAGAAACCAACCCCAAAGGAAAAAACCCCAAACACTCAAAATCATGGAGACTGAATAGCATGCTATTAAACAATGAATGGGTCAAGAACGAGATTAGGGAAGAAATCAAAAACTTTCTGGAAGCAAAGGAAAATGAACTCACAACAACCCAAAACCTATGGGACACAGCAAAGGCACTCCTGAGAGGGACGTTCATAGCAATACAGGCCTACCTTAAAAAGATAGAATCATTTCAAACAAACAACCTAACCCTACGCCTACAAGAACTGGAGTAACAACAACAAAGAGAGCCCAGAGCAAGCAGAAGGAAGGAAATAACCAAGATCAGAGCAGAACTAAATGACATAGAGGCTAAAAGCACAATTCTAAGGATCAATGAATCCAGAAGCTGGTTCTTTGAAAAGATAAACAAAATCGACAAGCCTTTAAGGAGGCTCATCAAGAAGAAAAGACATAGGATCGAAATAAACACAATTAGAAATGAAAGAGGAGAGATTACAACTGATACCACAGAAATACAAAGGATTGTAAGAAATTACTACAAAGAACTGTATGCTAAGAAATTTGAAAACCTAGATGAAATGGACACATTTCTAGAAAAATATAATCTTCCAAAAGTGAATGAAGAAGAAGCAGAAAACCTGAACAGACCAATAACAGCAGATGAAATTGAAGCAGTCATCAAAAAACTCCCAACACACAAAAGCCCTGGACCAGATGGTTTCACAGGAGAATTCTACAAAGCATTTAAGGAAGAGCTAACCCCTATCCTTCACAGACTATTCGAAAAAATCCAAACTGATGGAAGACTCCCAAACTCATTTTATGAAGCCAGCATCATCCTAATCCCCAAACCAGATAAAGACACAACAAAGAAAGAAAACTTCAGGCCAATATCGCTGAGGAACATAGACCTAAAATCCTCAACAAAATATTGGCAAACCGCATCCAGCAATACATTAAAAAGATCATCCACCATGACCAAGTGGGATTTATCCCAGGGTTGCAAGGATGGTACAATATTCGCAAATCAATAAACATAATACACCACATAAATAACAGCAAAGGCAAAAATCACATGATCATATCAATAGATGCGGAAAAAGCATTTGATATAGTACAGCACCCATTTCTGATAAAAACACTCAGCAAAGTGGGAATAGAGGGAGCGTTCCTCAACATAATAAAGGCCATATATGAGAGACCTACAGCCAACATCATACTCAATGGACAAAAAATTAGAGCTTTCTCACTAAGATCAGGAACAAGACAAGGATGCCCTCTCTGACCATCCCTATTCAACATAGTATTGGAAGTCCTAGCCACAGCAATCAGACAAGAAAAAGCAATAAAAGGCATCCAAATTGGAAAGGAGGAAATGAAACTGTCACAGTTTGCAGATGACATGATAGTGTACATGGAAAATCCTATGGACTCCACCAAAAAACTCCTTGACCTAATAAGTGAATTTGGCAAAACAGCTGGATACAAAGTCAATACTCAGAAATCAAAGGCATTCCTGTACACCAACAATGAAACGGCAGAAACAGAAATCGGGAAACAAATCCCATTTGATCTAGCAACAAGAAAAATCGAGTACCTAGGAATAAACCTAACCAAGGAGCTACAAGACCTGTACTCAGAAAACTACACAACACTGAAGAAAGTAATTAAGGAAGACAGAAACAAATGAAGCATGTACTATGCTCATGGATTGGAAGAATTAACATCATCAAAATGGCCATACTACCCAAAGCAATTTATACATTCAATGCAATCCCTACTAGAGTACCCATGACATATTTCACAGATATAGAACAAACATTTCAGAAATTCATATGAAACCATAAATGACCCCGAATAGCTGCAGCAATTTTGAGAAAGAAGAACAAAGCAGGAGGGATCACAATACCTGATATCAAGCTGTATTACAAGGCCATGGTAATCAAAACAGCCTGGTACTGGCATAAAAACAGGCACATAGACCAATGGAACAGAATAGAGAGCCCAGAAATAAACTCAAGTCTTTACGGTCAATTAATATTTGACAAAGGAGGCAGGAGCATAAAATGGAGCAAAAACAGCCTCTTCAACAGATGGTGTTGGGAGATCTGGACAGCTACGTGCAAAAAAATGAAACTTGATCACCAACTTACGCCATACACGAAAATAAACTCAAGATGGATAAAAGACTTAAAAATAAGTTGTAACACTATAAAAATCCTCGAGGAAAACATTGGCAGGAAAATCTCAGACATTCCACGCAGCAACATCCTCACAGACATGTCCCTTAAAGCAAGGGACATAAAGGAAAGAATAAACAAATGGAACCTCATCAAAATAAAAAGCTTCTGCATGGCTAAAGAAAACAGCATAAAATACAAAGAGAACCAACAGTATGGGAAAACATATTTGCCAATGATACCTCAGACAAGGGCCTGATCTCCAAAATATATAAAGAACTCACACGACTCCACTCCAGGAAGAAAAACAACCCAAGTAAAAAATGGGCAAAGGAGTTGAACACACACTTCTCCAAGGAAGACATACAGAGGGCCCAGAGACATATGAAAAGATGCTCAGCATCACTAGCCATCAGAGAGATGCAAATTAAAACCACAATGAGGTACCATCTCACACCAGTCAGAGTGGCCAACATAAACAAATCCACAAACAAATGTTGGAGAGGATGCGGAGAAAAGGGAACCCTAGTGCACTGTTGGTGGGAATGCCGACTGGTGAGGCCACTGTGGAAAACAGTATGGAATTTCCTCAGAAAACTAAAAATGGAACTGCCCTTTGACCCAGCAATCCGCTGCTGGGAGTATACCCTAAGAACACTGAAACACCAATCCAAAAGAACCTGTGCACCCCAATGTTCATAGCAGCACAATTTACAATAGCCAAGTACTGGAAGCAACCTAAGTGCCCATCAGCAAACGACTGGATCCAAATACTAGGGTATATTTACACAATGGAATTCTATGCAGCAGAGAGAAAGAAGGAGCTTATACCCTTTGCAAGAGCATGGATGAAAGTGGAGAGCATTATGCTAAGTGAAATAAGCCAGGTGGTGGCGACAAATACCATATGATCTCACCTTTAAGTGGAACATAAGCAATAGAAGAAAAAGGCAAACAAAATATAACCAGAGACATTGAAGTTAAGAATAATCTAACAATAGCCGGGGTGGGGGGGGGACAGTGGGAAGAGGGTATTACAGGAACTACTATAAAGGACACATGGACGAAACCAAGGGGGAGGGTGGAGGTGGGGGAGGGAGGTTGGTTCAGCTGGTGTGGGTTGGAGGGATGGCGAGAAAAGGCATACAACTGTAATTGAATAACAATAAAAATTTAAAAAAAAACATTCTATTTAGGATGCTTGTTATGCAGTGTTAACTGATACTATAATCAAAGCAAAGACTACTAAACGCAATTAAAATAATAATGTTTTTATATTTAGCATAAGTTCTGATATTTTGGACAATGTTCATGATTAGTTTGTTATTCAAGTTCATTACAGATAACTGTACTGACAGATGACTGTGTTGAGGTTCCCTTCTAGGGGTCTCCAAGGGTTTGGAAGCTCATGCACATTTGTGCAGAAAACCTGGTGATCCTGAATCACATGACTAGGCAGGAATTCAGCCTGTCTTGCGAGTCATTTTTTGATCAAAAGAAATGATTTCTGAGCATGAGAGAGACATACGATATATAATCTGGAACCTTTATTGTTCCTTTAGTGGTTAAGACAAAATTTAGAAAAGAAGAAATGTTTTGCTAAGAGTCATAGAGGAGTCATAATTATAGGCAGCACTGAAATTTTCAAACAGAGAAATAAATAGAATTCATTAAAGAGGTAAAATATACTAACCGACCACTTACCCCAATGCAGAAAGCCCCTTACACATGGGCATCAATCTTCCATGTGTACAGCAATACTCATGAGTACACAGCAGTGAAATTAGTGATTAGCAGTTTTGTGTCATTGAATTTCAGGTCATCTGTGGCACTCAGGAAATATTAGAGTAATCAGTTAAAACTTGGTGTCCATGTAGACATCACTGTAAGTATGTATGTGATGGTCGATTTCTGTCAGTGACTCCACTGGGCATTGGGACACTGAGCTGAGTAAGACAATAAAAGCAGGAGAGCAGCTATGAAGCAGACTGGCATGTTTGTAGTCTAAGAGCCTGACACTAAACTTTTGATTTCCAAGGATTCCACTTCAAAGATAACCATGTTGAAGAAACACGTGGCCAGCTCTCTGACACAGTTGCTAGCTAAGCACCCTGGCCCACTCCCTATGAAGGCCCCCTTACAGAAAGCCCTGGAGAACTTAGAGTAAAGCTTTGAAACTCTATCCATCTTGCCCTCGAACCTGAATAAACGCAGAGTCCACAGTAATGTCCTCTCTCTCTCTTTCTCTCTCTCTTTGTCTTCTTCCCCTTCTCACCCATGACCTCATGTGTGGACCTTAGGCACTCTGTGTACCCTTCAATCTCTGAGTAAGAAACCTATTGTTACCCAGGTTCTCTGATGGTTTGGCAGAGGAATGTCATGCTATCACAATAACTGACAGGCCTGATCCAGACACAATGTTGGCTAGTGTTGGTGTCACGAGAACTTAGGGCCTAGGTGACTGTGCCAGGCATTTAGAGTGAATACCTGCAATATCAATAGGCTGAGACTTAAGTGGAAGAGTGTTTAAAATCTACACTATTATGAAGAGTACTTAAGTTAGTGATGTAAAAATCAATGACAAACCCACAGTGAAAACTGCTTTCATATTTTCCTATACAATGAAATTAATATCCTTAGATGCCAAGTGTAGTTTTGTCCATTTGAGTAACACAACTCTGATTATACTTTCAGATCAACTAGGGAAAAATTTCTTGGCATGATATATATCATTTGAGAAGAAATTATTTTAGAGAAATCCAAGTTTTCCCATGAAAGATATGGAAATTTCCAAATATTTCTGATCCAAGGTTGAGAAAGACTTTCATAATGTTAATGGTCAAAGGGAAAACTCTCCACCTATTTTACAGAATCTTAGCAAGTTAGTTAATTAAATTGTTAGAGAACATGAATACAAGGAAATGGACATGCCAAGAAATAAAGAGAAGCAACCAGTTTATCCCACTGAGCAGTCACAGCTCTGGTTCCCAGACATTGAGCTTGCTTTCAAGGGCACATTTTGAGGCTTAGAACAATTGTCCCTCATTTACCTGCCATCCCCAAAACTCTTTTCAGAGCCCTCTTTATGTCTTTGTTCCTGAGACTGTAGATGAAGGGGTTCAGCATGGGTGTGACTATGGTGTACATCACTGAGGTGACTGCAATTGACTGTGAGCCGTGAGTACCAGCAGAGCTGAAGTTCACACCTAGGACTGCACCATAAAATAAGGACACCACTGAGAGGTGAGATGCACAGGTGGAAAATGCTTTATACTTCCCCTGAGCTGATGGGATTTCTCGTATGGAGGACAGGATCTTAGAGTAAGAGAAAAGGATCCCAGCCAAGGGACCACCAGCCAGCAGCCCAGTGGCCAAATACATAGCCATGTCATTAAGAAAGGTGTCGGAACAGGCAAGTTGGATCATCTGCTTAACTTCACAAAAAAAGTGGGGGATTTCCAAGTCTGCCCTGAAGGACAGTCGCAACAACATTAAACTGTGTAACAGGGAATTCAGGGAACTTATGATCCACGATACCAGCACCAGCAGTCCACAGAGCCAGGAGTTCATGATGACCCTGTAGTGCAGGGGGTGACAGATGGCCACAAATCGGTCATAGGCCATCACAGTCAGGAGGAAGTGGTCCCAACCTCCAAACAGTGTAAAAAAATACATCTGTGTGATGCAGCCTGCATAGGTGATGACCTTGCTCTGTGTCTGGATGTTCAACAGCATCTTTGGGATGGTGGTGGAGGTGAAACAGATATCAGCCAAGGACAGGTTGGAGAGGAGGAAGTACATGGGTGTGTGGAGGTGGGAGTCTGAGCTGACCGCCAGGATGATGAGCAGGTTTCCCAACACAGTGATCAGGTACATGCAGAGGAACAGCCCAAATAGGAGGGGCTGCAGTTCTGGTTTGTCTGAAAATCCCAGAAAAAGAAATTCTGAAATTGGGGTATTATTGCCTCGTACCATGTGGTGGAGATGACTAGTAGGAAAGAAAAAAGTCACATGATTAGTTTTATACAAATGGCAATCATGCTAGCATAGTTGAAAAGCTACAACCATATTTTGCAGTAAAGTAATCAATATCAATTTTGGTACACATCATAACCTTTAAGGCACCCCCCTGACATCTCTGATTAGGAATTTCTGTCTTCTCCAGACCTTTTCTCCCTGGTAGTCATGGGTTACACTGTTTTAATGAGAAATGCTTTCAGGTACTTGAGGAATAGTCATTGATATTCCACATATCTAGGGAAAGGGTATAGGATGCTGAGAGAAAAATCTTTAGAATATAATTATAGTGAAAGAATATACTATATATATTGTACACCATGTTAGATAGTGTCAGGGGAAATAAAAGAAAGTAGGGATAACAGAGTGGATGGGGGTGTTTTATTTTGTTTTAAAGTAGGCTTTCAGGTATCCCTGCAAATAAGGTGACACCTGAGTAGGGACCTCCAGGAAGACAGAGTGGGAGACACAAGGAAATTGAGGGGGGCGGGGTAAGAGTCATGCAAAGGCCTAAGGATGACACTTGTTTCAGACATTCAGGACTCAGAATCCAGCACAGGGAGTAGAAGGAGGAAGATCAGAGGGATGAGAGATGCTGTCAGAGAACGAGGAAGAGTCAGGTGGCCTCCCTGCTGCTGCTGAAACTCGAGACAGGATGATCCGTTGCTCACATGCAGTTTCCTGCACTTTATTAACTTTATTTCCAAAATCTTGAAAATAGTAAGAGATCCCCCTTTTATTTTCATGGGCTGGTTAATATTCTGGCTTCTGTTTGTTAAAGGACACATTTTGGAGTAAATGGGCTCAGGTCAAACTGCCCTACATCACACACACACACACACACACACACACACACGTGTGTACACTGTGACTTCTTGGGGCCATGTAATCACCAAGCTCTTCTCACCCTATCACAGGAATTGGAAGTGGAAGGATACAAGTCATGATGTCCACATCAGACTGTCTTACCCTATGTATGTGGAAATAGTATCCAAATTCCATTGGTTAAACCTCCTATGACATGTAAACATGGGGCTCCATTTTCATATGAACATTTTGAGTCCCTTACTTAAAGGAACTTAAAAAAATGGGTTAAAAAGCAGAGAGGAAAATGTGCACATCAAGTGGGAAATATCTAATCATTTAGGTGCTTGCCGAGTGGCTGAGATGAGGCAAAACTCCATGGTTCTGGCAGCATTCCAGCCCCAGTTCTATGCCCTTCACCCCTAGCATAACTGATAAAACAGCAAAAAGCCATTTATCAAAGAGAAAGGATATTTTACATTGTCAAGATGCCATACACATTGAACATTGCAATAGAAAAATGACCAAAGGAAACAAACACAATCAGCATCAGGAAATACAATGAAGATAGAAGACGTATTTGAGATGAAATGGAGACCCATTTCTAAATGATAATATATGCTAAGCTTTTGGAATTAGGTGACCAATTTCAATTTATCTACCACATATCAGCTGTTTGAACTTGCAGGGTATCTGAACCACTTTATTTCTTTAATTTAATTGTATTTTTTGGTACAGTCTACATGATTTTTATATGCTCCCTTATTTAAAAAGTGAGGTAACATTGGTTTATGACATTAACTGTCTCAGGTGCACAACATAAAAATTGTTAATGACCTCACCTGGTAGTGGGTGTTGCAGCATCCCTTCGCCTACTGTGGAGGACAGATAACCAGTACACTACATGAAAGGAGCTGGGTGTAGGCCCTTCCTGTTGGTGAGTGAGTGGTGACCACTGGGGTGAGATGAGCTGCTTATTTCCACCTACCTCTCCAGTGTCTCCACTGCTTGCCAACATATGGGACCCCAATTCCACAGCTATATTTCCATTCCTTGTCATCTCTGCCATCTAATGAGCTGGCACCCCTCTAGCCAAATGCTCACATGGACTCAGGGAGAATTTGCCAAAATTCCGTAGCTTCAAACATGAGGCTCAAGTCTCTGTGACCTTTCCACCAGTTTCCCCCTCATAGGGCCCTGCCCTCACCCACACTGATCTCCTAAACATTGAACCTGAGTCTCTGCTGCACCTGACACTACAGCCTAGAGTTCATGGCCTTGACCCACTAACTCTCCTCTGCTTGGAGTCTCTTCACTGGTCCCTTTGGAACTGTTCACCCCCTCTCCACTCTCCAAACTCCATCTCCCCTTTTAGAGAGACTGGACTGTCTCATTCATGATCCTTTTCTTTTACCTAACATTAGCACAGGACAAGGACATTTCCCACACCTGTAACTGAGGTGTTAGAGCACCAGTGGTGTGATTTTTATTTATTTCCATGTCTTTGTTACTTGCTAGAGAGTGAGTGCCTGAAGCATGAAGCATGTTACTCGAATCCCTTCTCCCCCACCAGACTTAGTGGAGTGTAGCTGAGTAAATATGTATTCTGTGCTGGAATGAATGAGAGTGGAATTACATGCTCTGTAATAACCTAGGTGAGGAGGACATGCTGGAGGAATATTTCTCGATCAGCATAAACTAAGGTGTGAGACTATGGTTCACAAGAATGAATTAAAATAGGTAGGTTCAGCTGGGGTGGGGTGGAGGGATGGGGAGAAAATGCAGACAACTGTAATTGAATAACAATAAAGATTTTTAAAAAGTAGAAAATCAATCATATAAGTTATTCATATTCTTTAAAAAAATTGAATGAAGAGAATGCAAAAGAAAATATTAGAGTGTGTCATAGTGAGGGTACACACATAATTGTTCCGTGATTCCCTTTGTACATGTACGCGTTTTTATGAGTGTTTGTGTGTGTGTGGGGAGGTTCTGGACCTGTGTGCAAAAATGCTGGATCACAGTGTAAAAGGCATGTTTTAGGACCAGTCAAAAGAATCTGGAATTCAATGCATAAATGCAAGTACATTTTAAAGGCCAGTTCCTGTTAATGAGGGAAAGCAATAAGAGTGAAGAGCCCAGCAGAGAGCCAGGTGCAGAAAGAAGAGTCAGTCAGCGTGGGTGCTGAAGTCACCTTGGACTCATGGGACCACACACTGACTGGACCTTTAGTGCTCCCTGACCTCTGATCCAATTGTCATTCCTGTACCTCTTCCATGGTTATTACATCATCCTTGTGTTTATATGGCCCAGCAGTGGATGAGGCTGGCCCTTCTCTCATTATCTTGTGGCATGTTTCCTCTGCTGTTCTTGGCTTTGAGTTTTGATCTCTTTTGTGATACATCCAATAGGTACACACTAGTCGTGATTTCTGTACCTTGCCAACATGTAAAGTCCCCCATGAACAAATTTTATATACCCTGCTTATGTGACAATTATTGATCTCTTTCCTTCACATACTTCTCCCTGAGGATATGATGTCATAGCACACTTACCCTTCACGGTCCGGGGCCTCCTTTGTATAATGTGAGATCAAATGAGCAGGGCGTTCATAGATTTAACATTTTTTCTATGTAAGAGCACATATTTACCATATCCTGTATTGTGGTATTGTAAATATGTGCTTTTACATAGAAAAAAATGTTAAAGTATGGAATATTCACAATATTAAAAAAGGAAGGATTCTAATAATGGTATTAATAAAATGGAATGAAATTGTACAAATAATTCCAAAAGACAAAGCTATAAAATAATTTAATCACATCAAATGATTATTAATTGAATGTAAAATAATTTCTTTGTCAAGGTTAAAGAAGATGGAGAATTTTCATTTAAAAAGGGGAAGAGACACAATATGACAGAATGACCACAGAAAATTAATAAATTTTCACACATTTCCCTAAGTCATTTATACCTACATAAAGGAATCCTATGCCAATTAGCAATGTTTTCAGGAAAAAATAGTCTAATATATGAAACTATTACATATTCGTTAGTCTACCTAGCAAGCAGATATGGTAATCTCTTAGCTCTGAGCTAGCCTGGTTAGTCTCTCAGGTTACCGCATGTAGAAATTCTAGGATCCATTCTCTTTAGATCTTCTCTGCACCATCTGCTGAACTCTGAGACTCATGTGGATGGAGTCTCTGAAAGGAAGGGCTCTTTGTAGAAGTTCGAATTCCTCCCTGGATGGCTAATGTTGGAGACTGAAGCTCTGTCCTCAGACAAAAGAGCAAGAGGGAGTCAAACATTGGTCTCTGGACCAGAGTTAGGTCTCCTGAAGAAACAAGTATATTCTGTCCAGCCTAAGGTGCCAATTTTGAGAGTCGGCTGCAGAGGAGATATTTACTTCTCCCTTCATCTGCTCATTAGATACTGTCCCCCGTTACTCCCTCCTCTCAGCACCTCATTTCCCTTTGGGACACTTCAGTGTGGACTGAATGGAAAATTTCCCTGCTGACTCTGTTTCTAAGGGACTAGATTTGAAGTCAAGGGAATCCTGTCATCTCCCAGCACCTTACCCAACTTTGAGTTAAAGTTTCTTCAAAGTCTAAGACTGAGGACACTGCCTTGACTAGGACCCTTGTGACTTCAATTCACAGACTTGTGGTGGGGCACAGCCTGTGATACCTCCATGCAATTGCTATTCCTCTCTCTAACAAGGAAGACAGCTGTGTAGCTTTGATGTAAAGTTTTGGTCACTACAGTCCTTGACTTCATTTGTCAATAGGTACTTAGATCAGAAGGGCTGCCATTTAGTCTCTCATTGGAAAACCTTTGTTAATTATGAGATGTATTAATATAATTTTATGGTATATAATCTGAATTTAGTACCTATTGTTAACATGGCTTAATTTAATTTTTATAAAACTTTCTTCTGTGAGGTGAAACAATTATGGACTCCACTCCCCATTGCTGAAATGGGGCTGGAAGGAGTTCAGTGGTCTGCCAAAAGTATAACCAGAGTAAGGAATTGCGGATGATTGGAATGTCAGGCTGCTTCCAGTTCTCACTCATTGCAGTGGTTCCCAGCCAGGGATGGTTTTCCCCTCCAGTTATGGGGCAATGTCTGAAAGGAGGCTGCTAAGTACCTACAATACCCACTGCAAATAATTATGTCACATTTAGAAGGTAAAATAACCTAGTCGAGACCAGCACTTCTCCAACTCCAAAGCACATATTATTGACTGAAAAATAGTATTGTTGGGTCTGGGGAAGATGGCGGCAACATAGGTGGGAGCGGAATCCACTTCCCCTCAGCGCCAGGGAAATACCTAGCTGATCTGAGGAGCAGAGCGAACAGCCAACAGTACTCCAGCATATACGAAGATTAGAGACCAAAGATAGAGGACATTGAAAGATCTGACGGTAAGAAGAGTGCTCAAGGACAATAAGGTCCCCGGGACCTGGGAACGCGCGGTACAAGGGCGGCAGAAGCGCCAGCCCTGGCGCAGGGGCAGCTAGAGGAGTCCTGAGAGAGGGCCAGGCTGCGCTGTGAGCAGCCAGGTGCTTGATTGGACCAGGGGAGCTTGAAAAGGAGGAATTTCTCAAAAAGAAAAAGAAAATAGAGACACTCAGGGGCTAGTTAGAGAACTCTTGGTAGTAACCGGGGCCACTGGCGCCCCTCCCCCCTCCGTCCCTGGACTGCGAGCGGGGGGATAAACAGCACCGGAGTGACGGCACTCACCTGAGGTCCTGTCGCGCACGCGCGCGCAGATTAGCGAACAGGGCCCCTACATGAAACCCCGGAGGGTCGCCCACACCTGAAACCTCCGAGATCATTTGGAGCTGAGGCTAGCTGCTCCACCCACAGGCCCAAAACCTCAGAACCGAGTGTCGTGTGATTCAGTCCCAGGGCGGCCCCACCCGCTCGAGAGACTCAAGCCCACGGCAGCTGGATCGGGCCCCCAAGCATAGAACCTCAGGCGAGGCGGGTTGCATGCTCACCAAGCACAGGGCCGGCTGGGTGCGCGTTTTCCAAACACAAAGCTGCTGGCGAGTGTCCTAACTCCAAGGCAGCAGAACCTGCCGCCTGCGCGCAAGCGTCCCAAGCCCGGGCAGCTCGATTGGTCGGCCGGCGGTGCGCTCAGGGCACAAAATACGTCACAAACCCAAAGTGGCTGGATTCCCCTGCTGCGCGAGCTTACCAAGCCAAAGTGGCTGGAGCCGCTGCTTGCGTGTCCCAAGAACAAAGCTGCTGGAGTGGCTGATCAACGGCCTGATTGACTGCCAGGGACCACACCTACAAAACAGCGAAGAGTGTGACCCAGAAAGGGAGAAAAGTGAAACCAATCATTCCAACCACCCCCTCCCGTTGCATAGACAGGACACCAGCAGATATAACCTGACCGGTTTAAAGCCAACAGAAGATTTTTTTTCTCCTTTTTTTAATCTTTTTTCTTTTTTTCCCTTTCCCCCTGAATTCCTTCTTCCTCTCTCCTTTTTTTCTTTTTTTTCATTCCTTCTTCCTCCCATCATTTACCATTTTTATGTCTTCTTCCTGCCTTCTTTTATCTATTTCTATGTTTTAATTTTTGTTAAAATTCCTTCTTATCTTGCCTACAATCTTTCTTTATTCCTTCTTCCCTCCTTCCTTCCTTTCCTCCTTTCCTAGTTCCTTTTTCCCTCCTTCCCATCTTTGTTTTGGTTTTTTTTTGTGGGTTTTTTTTGTGTTTTTGTGTGTGTGTGTGTTTTTTTTGTGTTTTTGTTTTTCTTTTTTTTTTTTCTTTCTCCCCCCCTTTCTCTTTTTCCCACAGGTGAGACAACAAAACCTGGAGGGCTGAAAAGACTAGAGTTAGACCGTGTTAAACACATAAACGTCAACTCAAGACCAGTAAGCACAGGAGAGTAAGGAGACAGCACCACCAAATCCCATTGGCATTCTACCATAGAAGTTCATATCATAAATCCAGGGAGTCAGAACAAAGCAATTTAAGAAGCAGAGGCCAACAAGAAGAGCCTCACAAACAATGGGAAGACAAAGAAACAATTTCCAAATGAAAGGAAAGGAGGAAGTCTCAGAAAGAATACTAACCGAAAAAGAGGCAAGTCAACTATCAGATACTGAGTTCAAAGCAATGGTCATCAGGAAGCTCACTGAGCTCTCTGAGCTCAAAGAGAACTACCAGAAACTACAAGGAAACTACAATGAACTCACTGCAAACTATATAAACATGAAAAAGGAAATAGAAAATATCAACAAGAGCCAAGAGGAAATGAAGAATACAATTTCTGAATTGAAGAACACAGTAGAAGGAATGAAAAGCAGACTTGATGAAGCAGAGGATCAAATCAGCGAGCTGGAGGATAAAGTAGAAAAAAACACCCAGAAGGAGCAAGAAAAGGTAAAGAGGCTCAGAAAGAATGAAGAGGCAATAAGGGAAATGCAGGACAACATGAAATGTAACAATATCCGTATAATAGGAATACCAGAAGGAGAAGAAGAAGAGCAAGGGATAGAAAACCTGTTTGAAAAAGTAATGATGGAAAATTTCCCTAATCTGAGGAGAGAAAAAATCACTCAAATCCAGGAATCACAGAGAGTCCCAAGCAAGAGGAACCCAAAGAGACCCACTGCAAGACACATCATAATTAAAATGGCAAATTTCCAGGACAAAGAGAGGATCTTAAAGGCAGCAAGGGAGAAAAAGGAAGTAACATACAAGGGAGCCCCAATAAGGTTAGCAACTGACTTCTCAATGGAAACGCTCCAAGCCAGAAGAGAATGGCCAAAAATATTCCAAGTAATGAGAACCAGAGGCCTGCAACCAAGACTACTTTACCCAGCAAGGCTCTCAATCAAGATAGAAGGCCAAATAAAGAGTTTCCCAGACAAAAGAAGTCTAAAAGAATACAGCTCCACCAAACCAGTTCTGCAAGAGATGCTAAAGGGACTGCTTTAAGGAAAGGAAGGAAAAGAGAAAGACAGAGGAACACAGGTAGGAAATAATGGCAATGAATAACTACCTATCGATAATAACCTTAAACGTAAATGGATTAAATGCTCCAATCAAAGGACATAGAACAGCTGAATGGATAAGAAAACATGACCCACACATATGCTGCCTACAAGAAACCCATCTCAGGACAAAAGACTTACACAGACTGAAAGTGAAGGGCTGTAAACAAATTTTCCAAGCAAACGGACAGGAAAAAAAAAGCAGGGGTAGCAATACTCATATCAGACAAAATAGACTTCCAAAGAAGGGCCATAAAGAGAGATCCAGAAGGTCACTTCATAATACTCAAAGGAAGAATCCACCAAGAAGACATAAACATTATAAATATATATGCACCCAACATAGGAGCACCCAAATACATAAAGAAAATCTTGGAGGACTTCAAGAAAGATATTGACAGCAACACAATTGTAGTAGGGGATTTTAATTCCCCACTATCAAAAATGGACAGGTCTTCCAAACAAAAGATCAACAAAGATATTGTGTCACTTAACAATACCCTAGAGGAAATGGACTTAACTGATATATACAGAGCTTTTCATCCCAAAGAAGCAAAACACACATTCTTTTCAAGTGTCCATGGAACTTTTTCAAAGATAGACCACATGATAGGACACAAAGCAACCCTCAACAAATTCAAGAAAATTGAAATCATATCAAGCATCTTCTCTGACCACAAGGGTCTGAAACTAGAAACCAACCCCAAGGGTAAAAACCCAAAACACTCAAAAACATGGAGACTGAATAGCATGCTATTAAACAATGAATGGGTCAAGAACGAGATTAGGGAAGAAATCAAAAACTTCCTGGAAACAAATGAAAACGAATTCACAACAACGCAAAACCTATGGGACACAGCAAAGGCAGTCCTGAGAGGGAAGTTCATAGCAATACAGGCCTACCTTAAGAAGTTAGAAACAGTTCAAACAAACAACCTAACCCTATGCCTACAAGAACTGGAGGAACAACAACAAAGAGAGCCCAGAGCAAGCAGAAGGAAGGAAATAACCAAGATCAGAGCAGAACTAAATGACATAGAGACTAAAAGCACAATTGTAAGGATCAATGAATCCAGAAGCTGGTTCTTTGAAAAGATAAACAAAATCGACAAGCCTTTAAGTAGGCTTACCAAGAAGAATAGAGAGAGGATCCAAATAAACAGAATTAGAAATGAAAGTGGAGAGATTACAACTGATAACACAGAAATACAAAGGATCGTAAGAAATTACTATGAAGACCTGTATGCTAAGAAATTTGAAAACCTAGATGAAATGGACACATTTCTAGAAAAATATAATCTTCCAAAACTGACTGAAGAAGAAGCAGAAAACCTGAACAGACCAATATCAGCAAAGGAAATTGAAGCAGTCATCAAGAAACTCCCATCACACAAAAGCCCTGGACCAGATGGTTTCACAGGAGATTTCTACAAAGCATTTAAGGAAGAACTAACCCCTATTCTTCACAGACTATTCGAAAAAATCCAAACTGATGGAAGACTCCCAAACTCTTGTTATGAAGCCAACATCATCCTAATCCAAAAACCAGATAAAGACACAACGAAGAAAGAAAACTTCAGGCCAATATCGCTGATGAACATAGATGCTAAAATTCTCAACAAAATATTAGCAAACCGCATCCAGCAATATATTAAAAAGATCATCCACCATGACCAAGTGGGATTCATCCCAGGGATGCAAGGATGGTACAATATTCGCAAATCAATAAACATAATACATCACATCAACAACAGCAAAGGCAAAAATCACATGATCATATCAATAGATGCAGAAAAAGCATTTGATAAGATACAGCACCCATTTCTGATAAAAACACTCAGCAAAGTGGGAATAAAGGGAGCAGTCCTCAACATAATAAAGGCCATATATGAGAGACCTACAGCCAACATCACACTCAATGGACAAAAACTTAGAGCTTTCCCACTAAGATCAGGAACTAGACAAGGATGCCCTCTCTCACCACTCCTATTCAACATAGTATTGGAAGTCCTAGCCACAGCAATCAGACAAGAAAAAGAAATAAAAGGCATCCAAATTGGAAAGGAGGAATTGAAACTGTCACTGTTTGCAGACGACATGATAGTGTACATGGAAAACCCTATAGACTCCACTCAAAAACTCCTCGACCTAATAACTGAATTTGGCAAAATAGCTGGATACAGAGTCAATACCCAGAAATCAAAGGCATTCCTGTACACCAACAACGAAACTGCAGAAACACAAATGAGGAAAAACATCCCATTCGATATAGCAACAAGAAAAATAAAGAACCTAGGAATAAACCTAACCAAGGAGGTAAAAGACCTGTACTCAGAAAACTACACAACACTGAAGAAAGAAATTAAGGAAGATACAAACAAATGGAAGCATGTACCATGTTCATGGATTGGAAGAATTAACATCATCAAAATGGCCATACTACCCAAAGCAATTTGTAGATTCAATGCAATCCCTATTAGAGTACCCATGCCATATTTCACAGATATAGAACAAACATTGCAGAAATTCATATGGAACCATAAACGACCTCGAATAGCAGCAGCAATTTTGAGAAAGAAGAACAAAGCAGGAGGGATCACAATACCTGATATCAAATTGTATTACAAGGCCACTGTAATCAAAACAGCCTGGTACTGGCATAAAAATAGGCACATAGACCAATGGAACAGAATAGAGAGCCCAGAAATAAACTCAAACCTATACGATCAATTAATATTTGACAAAGGAGGCAGGAGCATAAAATGGAGCAAAAACAGTCTCTTCAACAGATGGTGTTGGGAGATCTGGACAGCTACGTGCAAAAAAATGAAACTTGATCACCAACTTACGCCATACACGAAAATAAACTCAAGATGGATAAAAGACTAAATATAAGTCGTAACACCATAAATGTCCTTGAGGAAAACATTGGCAGGAAAATCTCAGACATTCCACGCAGCAACATCCTCACAGACACATCCCCTAAAGCAAGGGACATAAAGGAAAGAATAAACAAATGGGACCTCATCAAAATAAAAAGCTTCTGCAGGGCTAAAGAAAACAGCACCAAATTACAAAGAGAACCAACAATATGGGAAAACATATTTGCCAATGATACCTCAGACAAGGGCCTGATCTCCAAAATATATAAAGAACTCACACGACTCCACTCCAGGAAGACAAACAACCCAATTAAAAAATGGGCAAAGGACTTGAACAGACACTTCTCCAAGGAAGACATACAGAGGGCCCAGAGACATATGAAAAGATGCTCAGCATCACTAGCCATCAGAGAGATGCAAATTAAAACCACAATGAGGTATCATCTCACACCAGTCAGAATGGCCAACATAAACAAATCCACAAACAAATGTTGGAGAGGATGTGGAGAAAAGGGAACTCTCGTGCACTGTTGGTGGGAATGCAGACTGGTGAGGCCACTGTGGAAAACAGTATGGAATTTCCTCAGAAAACTAAAAATGGAACTGCCCTTTGACCCAGCAATTCCGCTGCTGGGATTATACCCTAAGAACACTGAAACACCAATCCAAAAGAATCTGTGCACCCCAATGTTCATAGCAGCACAATTTACAATAGCCAAGTACTGGAAGCAACCTAAGTGCCCATCAGCAAACGAGTGGATCCAAAAACTATGGTATATTTACACAATGGAATTCTATGCAGCAGAGAGAAAGAAGGAGCTTATACCCTTTGCAACAACATGGATGAAACTGGAGAGCATTATGCTAAGTGAAATAAGCCAGGAAGTGAGGGACAAATACCATATGATCTCACCTTTAACTGGAACATAAGCAATAGAAGGAAAAAGCAAACAAAATATAACCAGAGTCACTGAAGTTAAGGACAATGTAACAATAGCCAGGGCGGTGGTGGGGGGTGGGGGCGGGGACAGTGGGTAGAGGGGACTACAGGAACTACTATAAAGGACACATGGACCAAACCAAGGGGGAGGGTGGAGAGGGGGGAGGGAGGTGGGTTCAGCTGGGGTGGGGTGGAGGGATGGGGAGAAAAGGCATACAACTGTAATTGAATAACAATAAAAAAAAAAACATGGAAAAAAATAGTATTGTTTGGGTATTTCATCATATAAAGAGGATTTATTCAACAAAAAGAAAGTGCACAATCCATAATTTCTGTATACCTCTTTTAATTCAGCAATATTTACATTTTAAATATATTCAGTTTATTTCATTCATTCTTTAAATAGATTATGGTGGATGGATTGGGAGAAAGTGCAGACAACTGTCATTGAATAACAATAATAAAATTTTTAAAAACTTTAAAAATTGATTATTTAAAATATGAAACTTTGGAAAACTAATAAATGAATTTAGTACCTCTGTGGGATACAAAATCAATTTACATAAATCTGTAGCGTCTAATAAGAAAGTGTCAGAGAGGGAAATTAAGAAAACAATCCCATTTATAATTGCATCAAAAAGAATAAAACTGGGAGTGAACATAACCACAGAAGTGAAAAACCTGTACATTAAAAACTATAAGATACTGCTAAATGTTACTGAAGAAGACACAAGCAAATGGAAAAATATACTGTGCTCACTGCTTGGAAGAATTAATATTGTTAAAATGCCCATACCCCAGCTCAAAATAGCATCACTTGTGCTAAAATCCCATGATAGCCAAACCAAGATTTAATACTGGATCTAATGGCTATTTCAGCTACTTACATGAACCAATTCTAATCAACCAGGTTATGATTTTCTAGTCAAGCACCAGAAAGGTAATCTGTCACATGGGCTTTCTCCATCCCTGTAGAATGAAAAAGGAATCTGCATGATAAAAACTCTTCAAATATAAAGATAAGTGAGATTCCATTTGTTTATTCTTTCCTTTATGTCCCTTGCTCTAGGGGACATAGCAGTGAAAATATTGCTGCATGGAATATCTGAGATTTTCCTGCCTATGTAGGACTTCCTCTAGGACTTTAATGGTGTCACGACTTATATTTAAATCTTTTATCCACCTCGAATTTCTTTTTGTGTATGGTGTAAGTTGATGCTCTAGTTTCATTTTTTTGCACGTAGCTGTCCAGATCTCCCAATACCATTTGTTGAAGAGGCTATTTGTACTCCATTTTATGCTGCTGCCCCCTTGTCGAATATTAATTGACTGTAGAGACTTGGGTTTATTTCTGGGCTCTCTGTTCTGTTCCATTGGTCTATGTGTCTGTTCTTATGCCAGTACCAGGCTGTTTTGATTACAGTGGCCTTGTAATAAAGACAAATACCATGTGATCTCACCTTTAACAGGAACCTAATCAACAAAAGGAACAAGCAAGCAAAATATAACAAAAGACACTGAAACTGAGAACAGGCTGATAGTGACCAGAAGGGAGAGGGGAGGGGATTGTAGGGGAAAAGGGTGAAGGGTTTGCAGGAACAATTATAAAGGACACATGGCCAACAACAAGGGGAGGTGGAAACGGGGGGGGGGAGGTGGGGAGCGCTGCAATGGTGGGGAGAGGTGGGGGGAGGGAAAGGCAGAAAACTGTACTTGAACAACAATAAAAATGTTTAATAAATAAATAAAAATAGGTTAAAAATAAGAGCTATAAGCCCTATAGAACACAATATTTAAAACACCCTCTTGTTCCTGTCCCCCATAGAAAAGATGTCAAAGGCCCCAAGGAATCCTTTCTTTCTGTTAATAGCTCCCTTCCCCCACTCCTCTTTCTATATAAACATTGCATTTTGAACAGCCCCTCAGAGCTCCCTCTTATTTGGCATGTGAGATGCTACCTGATTGATGCTACTTAATAAAGCCAAGTAGACCTTCACATTTACTAGTTTGAATTTTTTAAACATAATGAAAACAATGTACAGATTCAGGGAAATCTCTATCAAAATTCCAGTGGCATTTTTCACAGAAATAGAACAAACAATCCTTAAATTTGTATGGAACCACAAAACACCATGAACATCCAAAGCAATCTTGAGAAAGCAAAACAAAGTTTGAGGTATCACATTCACAAATTTCAAATTATATTACAAAGCTGTAGTAATTAAAGCAGTATGGTACTGGCATAAAAATAGACTCCTGGAACAATGAAACAGAATAGAGAGCCCAGAAATAAACCCATACAATAAGGTCATTAATTTTGGAAAGGCGTCAACAATATACAATGGGGAAAAGGATAGTGTTTCCAATAAATGATAATTAAAAAATAAGACAGAAACATGCTAAAAAACTGAATCTTGGCCACTAATGTAGGCGTTCAGAACAAATAACCACAGGTGTGTGTGCAAAATATTTTTAGCTGAAGACAATGGAGACCTTAGAAGCCAAATTCAAACTTTCATGTCTCTGTTAAAAAATGTAAATTTGTTCACGATACATCACAAAAACAAAATGAAAGACAGAAATCACATGGTTCTATCAATAGATGCAGAAAGAGTATTTAATAAAATCCAGTACCCATTTATGACAAAACCACTCGGGAAATGGGAACAGAGGGAGCATAACTAAATATAAAAAAAAAGTCATACATGAAAAACCTCCTGTCAACATCATACTCAATGGACAGAACCTACAAGTGTTTCCTTAAAATCGGGAACAAGACAAGGGTGTCTGCTTTCATCACCCTTATTCAACATAGTACTGCAAGTCTTAGGCACAGTGATCAGAGGAGGGGAAGTGTGGAGAACTGTTCCAAGCATGGGAAATGTGACTCAGCCCCCACTCGGAAAAGCCAGTCAGGAGCGAAGTTGGCAGGCAGGACTCACATCCATGGGTAGGTTCTCCAGTGGGAAATCAGGCCTGCATTGTATCTTGACTGCTATGAGACTTGTTCTTGCTAAAACTCCCTCATCCTGAGGCAGCAAATGTTTACTGAGTATCTTTATCTTCCCAAAATCTGAGCTAGACCTTCCAGGCATGGAACATAGCCGGTTTCGACCATTTCTCCATTTACATTGCAAATATCCTTCTTTGTGTATTTAGTGACATCCTCTCCTTTGTTGTCTGTAAAAGATAACCACCCAAAACAAACCTATGCATAATAAATGAGGACCATCTTTGATGTAAGGGGCCTAGAAAAGCAATAAAAGCCTGCCAAGGCAAGGGTCGGGTGCTCTCCTCTTGACAGAGTGGCCACGCTGCCCCTTTTCCTCCACAGGATTTCTGTAGTCTGTGTGTATTTGTATATTGCAAGCACAACACTGGATCCTGTGGGCTGGGATCTGCATCAGGGAAGAAATAAAAGTCATCCAAATTGGAAAGGAAGAAGTAAAACTGTCATTCACAAATGTCACCATAATGTACATAGAAAACTCTCTAGGCTCCACGAGATAACTACTTGACCCAATAAGTGAATTTGGCAAAGTAGCAGGACACAAAGCCAATATTCAGAAATTGATGGCATTTTTGTACACCAACAATGAAATATTAGGAGGAGGAACAAAGTAAAACACATGACCTTATTATAGCAACAACAAAATAAAAAGTACCTAGGAATAAATTTAACCAAGGAGGTAAAAGACTTGTACTTGGAAAACTATAGCACACTGAAGAAAGAAATTGAGCAAGATACAAATAAGTGGAAGCATATACTGTGTTCATGGATTGGAAGAATTAACATCACTAAAATATCCATACTACACAAAGCAATCTATAGATTCAATGCAATTCTTACTAAAATACCAATGGCATATTTCACAGACTAGAACAAATATTCCAAAAATATATATGGAACCAAAAAAGAAAAAAGACTACAAATAGCCTCAGCTACCTTGAAAAGAAGAACAAAGTTGGAGGAATCACAATACCTAATATAAAACTATACTATAAGTCCATTGTAATCAAAACAGTCTGGTACTGGCATAAGAGCAGACATATAGATCAATGGAACAGAATGGAGATCCCAGAAATACAACCATGGCTTTATGGTCAATTAATATTTGGTAAAGGGAGCACAAATCTACAATGGTGTAAAGATAGTCTCTTCAGTAAATGGTGCTGGGAGAACTGGACTGGTACATGCAAAAAAAAATGAAACTAGATCATCAACTTATACCATACACAAGAGAAAACTCAAAATAAGTTAAAAACTTAAATGTCAGTTGGGATACCATAAAAATCCTAGCGGAAAACATAGGCAGCAAAATTAAAGATATCTCATGTAACAATATTTTTACTGATATATCAGCCAGGGCAATGGAGATAGAGGAAAAATAAACAAATAGGACTACATTAAATTAAAAACCTTCTGCACAGCTAAAGAAGTCACCATCAGAATGAAAGGGGAACTGACTGGATGGGAGAAGATACTTGACAATGATACATTAGACAAGTTTTTTTGATTTTGTATCTATATTTATTGATTATGCTATTACAGCTGTCCTATTTTTTCTCCCCTTTAACCCATACATACACTAGCATTTCCCCCCTCTTAGTTCATGTCCATGTGTTGTACATATAAGTTTTTTGGCTTTTCTATTTCCTATACTCTTCTTAACCTCCCCCTGTCTATTTTATGCCTACCAATTATGCTTCTTATTCCCTGTACATTTTACACCATTCTCCCCCTCCCTACTGATAACCCTCCATGTGAACACATCTCCATTTCTGTGATTCTGTTCCTGCTCTACTTGTTTGCTTTAATCTCCAAAATATGTAAGAACTCATATGACTCAACACCAGGAAAACAAACAATCCAATTAAAAAATAAGCAAATGACTTGAATAGATATTTCCAAGGAGAACATAGAGATGTCCCATAGACATGTGAAGAAAGGCTGAAATTCACTAGCTATCAGAGAGATGCAAATTAAAACCACAATGAGTTATCATCTCACACTTGCCCAAATGGTCATCATTAATAAATCAGTAAATGGGGACTTTTGGAAGATGGTGGTGAGATAGGTGGGAGGGAGTCCACTTCCCCTCAACACCAGTGAAATACCTAGCAGATCTGAGGAGCAGAGTGAATAGCCAACAGTATCCCAGCATATATGAAGACCAGAGACCAAAGATAGAGGACATTGAAAGATCAGACGGTGAGACAAGAAAACCTGGAGTACTGAAAAGACCAGAGTTAGACCGTGTTACACCCATAAACATCAGCTCAAGACCAGTGAGCACAGGAGATTAAGGAGACAGCACCACTGAATACCATTGACATTCTACCATAGAAATTCATACCATAAACCCAGGGAGTCAGAATAGATCAATTTAAGAAGCAGACGCTAACAAGAAGAGTCTCACAAACAATGGGAAGACAAAGAAACAATTCCCAAATGAAAGGAAAGGAGGAAGCCTCAGAAACAATGCTAACTGAAAAAGAGGCAAGTCAACTATCAGATACCGAGTTCAAAGCAATGGTCATCAGGAAGCTCACTGAGCTCTCTGAGCTCAAAGAGAACTACCAGAAACTACAAGGAAACTACAATGAACTCACTGCAAACTATATCAACATGAAAAAGGAAATAGAAACTATCAACAAGAGCCAAGAGGAAATGAAGAATACAATTTCTGAACTGAAGAACACAGTAGAAGGAATGAAAAGCAGAGTTGATGAAGCAGAGGATCGGATCAACGAGCTGGAGGACAAAGTAGAAAAAAACACCCAGAAAGAGCAAGAAAAGGAAAAGAGGCTCAGAAAGAATGAAGAGGCAATAAGGGAAATGCAGGACAACATGAAATGTAACAATATCCATATAACAGGAATACCAGAAGGAGAAGAAGAAGAGCAAGGGATAGAAAACCTGTTTGAAAAAGTAATGATGGAAAATTTCCCTAATCTGAGGAGAGAAAAAATCACCCAAATCCAGGAATCACAGAGAGTCCCAAGCAAGAGGAACCCAAAGAGGCCCACTGCAAGACACATCATAATTAAAATGGCAAAATTCCAAGACAAAGAGAGGATCTTAAAGACAGCAAGGGAGAAAAAGGAAGTAACATACAAGGGAGCCCCAATAAGGTTAGCAACTGACTTCTCAATGGAAACGCTCCAAGCCAGAAGAGAATGGCCAAAAATATTCCAAGTAATGAGAACCAGAGGCCTGCAACCAAGACTACTTTACCCAGCAAGGCTCCCATCAAGATAGAAGGCCAAATAAAGAGTTTCCCAGACAAAAGAAGTCTAAAAGAATAACTTCCACCAAACCAGCTCTGCAAGAGATGCTAAAGGGACTGCTTTAAGAAAAGAAAGGAAAAGAGAAAGAGAGGAACACAGGTAGGAAAAAATGGCAATGAATAACTACCTATCGATAATAACCTTAAATGTAAATGGATTAAATGCTCCAAACAAAAGACATAGAATGGCTGAATGGATAAGAAAACATGACGCAAACATATGCTGCCTACAAGAGACCCATCTCAGGACAAAAGACCTACACAGACTGAAAGTGAAGGGCTGGAAACAAATTTTCCAAGCAAACTGACAGGAAAAAAAAAGCAGGGGTAGCAATACTCATATCATACAAAATAGACTTCCAAAGAAGGGCCATAAAGAGAGACCCAGAAGGTCACTTCATAATACTCAATGGAAGAATCCACCAAGAAGACATAAACACTGTAAATATATATGCTCCCAACATAGGAGCACCCAAATACATAAAGAAAATCTTGGAGGACTTCAAGAAAGATATTGACAGCAACACAATTGTAGTAGGGGACTTTAACAACCCACTATCAAAAATGGACAGGTCTTCCAAACAAAATATCAAAAAGGATGTTTTGTCACTTAATAATAACCTAGAGGAAATGGACTTAACTGATATATATAGAGTTTTTCATCCCAGAGAAGCAAAATACACATTCTTTTCAAGTGTACCTAGAACTTTTTCAAACATAGACCACATGATAGGACACAAAGCAAGCCTCAACAAATTCAAGAAAATTGAAATCATATCAAGCATTTTCTCTCACCACAAGGGACTGAAACTAGAAACCAACCCCAAAGGAAAAAAACCCCAAACACTCAAAATCATGGAGACTGAATAGCATGCTATTAAACAATGAATGGGTCAAGAGCGGGATTAGGGAAGAAACCAAAAACTTTCTGGAAACAAATGAAAATGAACTCACAACAACGCAAAACCTATGGGACACAGCAGAGGCAGTACTGAGAGGGACGTTCATAGCAATACAGGCCTACCTTAAAAAGATAGAAACATTTGAAACAAACAGCCCAACCCTACGCCTACAAGAACTGGAGGAACAACAACAACGACAGCCCAGAGCAAGCAGAAGGAAGGAAATAACCAAGATCAGAGTAGAGTTAAATGACATAGAGACTAAAAGCACAATTCTAAGGATCAATGAATCCAGGAGCTGGTTCTTGGAAAAGATAAACAAAATCAACAAGCCTTTAAGTAGGCTCATCAAGAAGAAAAGAGAGAGGATCCAAATAAACACAATTAAAAATGAAAGAGGAGAGATTACAACTGATACCACAGAAATACAAAGGATTGTAAGAAATTACTATGAAGAACTGTATGCTAAGAAATTTGAAAACCTAGGTGAAATGGACACATTTCTAGAAAAATATAATCTTCCAAAACTGAATGAAAAAGAAGCAGAAAACCTGAACAGACCAATAACAGCAGAGGAAATTGAAGCAGTCATCAAAAAACACCCAACACACAAAAGCCCCGGACCAGATGGTTTCACAGGAGAATTCTAGAAAGCATTTAAGGAAGAGCTAACCCCTATCCTTCACAGACTATTCAAAAAAATCCAAACTGATGGAAGACTCCCAAACTCTTGTTATGAAGCCAGCATCATCCTAATCCCAAAACCAGATAAAGACACAACGAAGAAAGAAAACTTCAGGCCAATATCGCTGATGAACATAGACGCTAAAATTCTCAACAAAATATTGGCAAACGGCAGCCAGCAATACATTAAAAAGATCATCCACCATGACCAAGTGGGATTCATCCCAGGGATGCAAGGATGGTACAATATTCGCAAATCAATAAACATAATACACCACATAAATAACAGCAAAGGCAAAAATCACATGATCATATCAATAGATGCGGAAAAATCATTTGATATAGTACAGCACCCATTTATGATAAAAACACTCAGCAAAGTGGGAATAGAGGGAGCGTTCCTCAACGTAATAAAGGCCATATATGAGAGACCTACAGCCAACATCATGCTCAATTGACAAAAACTTAGAGCTTTCCCACTAAGATCGGAAACAAGACAAGGATGCCCTTTCTCACCATCCCTATTCATCATATTATTGGAAGTCCTAGCCACAGCAGTCAGACAAGAAAAAGCAATAAAAGGCATCCAGATTGGAAAGGAGGAAATGAAACTGTCACTGTTTGCAGACGACATGATAGTGTACATGGAAAATCCTGTGTACATAGTGTACATAGACTCCACCAAAAAACTCCTCGACCTAATAAGTGAATTTGGCAAAACAGCTGGATACAATGTCAATACTCAGAAATCAAAGGCATTCCTGTACACCAACAACGAAGCTGCAGAAACAGAAATCAGGAAAAAAATCCCATTTGATACAGAAACAAGAAAAATAAAGTACCTAGGAATAAACCTAACCAAGGAGCTACAAGACCTGGACTCAGAAAACTACACAACACTGAAGAAAGAAATTAAAGAAGACACAAACAAATGGAAGCATGTACTATGCTCATGGATTGGAAGAATTAACATCATCAAAATGTCCATAGTACCCAAAGAAATTTATACATTCAATGCAATCCCTACTAGAGTACCCATGACATATTTCACGGAGATAGAACAAACACTTCAGAAATTTATTTATTTTTTTGATATACTTTTTAATTTTTTTATTCAGTTACAATTGTCTGCAATTTCTCCCCATCCCTCCACCCCATCCTAGCCAGTCCCACCTCCCTCCCCCACCTCTACCCTCCCCCTTGATTTTGTCCTTGTGTCCTTTATAGTAGCTCGTATAGACCCCTCTCCCCACTATCCCCTCCCCACTCCCCTCTGGCTATTGTTACATTGTTCTTAATTTCAATGTCTCTGGTTACATTTTGTTTGCTTTTTTCTTTTGGTGATTATGTTCCAGTTAAAGGTGAGATCATATATATGGAACCATAAATGACCCCAAATAGCTGCAACAATTTTGAGATAGAAGAACAAAGTAGGAGGGATCACAATACCTGATATGAAACTGTATTACAAGCCCACTGTAATCAAAACAGCCTGATACTGGCATAAGAAGAGACACATAGACTAAAGGAACAGAACAGACAGCCCAGAAATAAACCCAATTCTCTATGGTCAATTAATATTTGACAAAGGAGGAAGAAGCATAAAATGGAGTAAAAATAACCTCTTCAATAAATGGTGTTGGGAGATCTAGACAGCTACACGCAAAAAAAAAAAAAAAAAAGAAACTTGAGCACCATACACAAAAATAAATTCAAGATGGATAAAAGACTTAAATATAAGTTGTGACACCATAAAAGTCCTAGAGGAAAATATTGGCGGGAAAATTTCAGACATTCCACACAGCAACATGTTCACTGATAAGTCCCCTAAAGCAAGGGACATAAAGGAAAGAATTTAAAAAATGGGACCTCATCAAATTAAAAACTTCTTCATGGCTGAAGAAATAGCATTAAAATGAAAAGAGAATCAACTATATTGGAGAACATATTTGCTAATGATACCTCAGACAAGGGTTTGATCTCCAAAGTACATAAAGAACTCACACGACTCCAGTCTAAGACAAGTAACCAAATTAAAAAATGCGCAAAAGACTTGAACAGACACTTCTGCAAGGAAGATATATACAGAGCGCAGAGATATGAAAAGACGTTCAGCATCACTAGCCATCAGAGAGATGCAAATTAAAACCACAATGCGATACCACTTCACATCCATGAGAATGGCCATCATAAACAAATCAACAAACAAGTATTGGAGAGGTTGTGGAGAAAAGGGAACCCTAGTGCACTCTTGGTGGGAATGCAGACTGGCACAGCCACTGTGGAAAACAGTATGGAATTTCCTCAGAAAACTAAAAATGGATCTGCCTTTTGGTCCAGCAATCTTGCTGCTCGGATTACATTCTAAGAACCCTGAAACACCAATCCAAAAAAACCTATGCACCCCAATGTTCATAGCAACACAATATACAATAGCCAAGTGCTGGAAGAAACCTAAGTGCCCATCAGCAAATGAGTGGATCCAAAAACTATGGTACATTTACACAATGGAATTCCAAGCAGCAGAGAGAAAGAAGGAGCTTATACCCTTTGCAACAGCATGGATGGAACTGGAGAACATTATGCTAAGTGAAATAAGCCAGGAAGTGAGGGACAAATAGCATATGATCTCACCTTTAACTGGAACATAATCAACAGAAGGAAAAAGCAAACAAAATATAACCAGAGACACTGAGATTAAGAACAATCTAACAATAACTAGAGGGGAGAGGGGAGGAGATAATGGGGGAAAGGTTTTCAGAAACTACTATGAAGGACTCATGGAGAAAACTAAAGGGGAGGGTGGAAGCAGGGGAGGGAGGTGTGTTTGGCTGGGGTCGGGGGCAGTGGTGAGGGAAAAATGCAGAGAATTATAGGGAACCAGTCCACTTGTCATGGCAAATGTAGCCCAGCCCTATAAGAAAACCAACAAGTGTGAGTTGGCACAGAGGAAGCCAAACCCACGGATTGGCTTTCCTGTGGGAAACCAAGCCTGCATTATACCTAGGCTGCTTTGAGGCTTGCTTTTGCTAAAACTCCTTTACCCTGCAATGAGGCAGCTAATGTTTACTGCGTATCTCTAAAATGGCTTCCTAAAGTCTCTGCTAAACCTCCCAAGTATGGAGTGTAACCAGTTCAACCACTTTTTCCCTTAATCTGTAACATCCTTCTCTTTGAAGTAATTAGCATCATTCTTTCCTTTGTTATCTGTAAAAGGTAATCACCTACAGCAAACCTGTGCATAGCAAATGAGGACCATCCTCAATGTAATGTACTCAGAAAAGCAATAAAAGCCTGTCCAGGCAGGGGTCAAGGCCCTCACTCTCACTTAGAGAGTGGCCATGCTGTCCTTTTTTTTTCCATAGGACTTCTGTAGTCTGTGTGAATTTGTTTGTTGCAGCCACAACACACAGATCCTGAGGGCCTGAGTTGTCATCAGACAACTGTAATTGAACAACAATAAAATAATTTTTTTTCTTCTCTAATTTTATTGTTATTCAAGCACAGTTCTCTGCCTTTTCCCCCCACTGCAGCCTAATCCTCACCCCACCCCACCCCCATTATTGTCCATGTGTCCTTTATAATTGTTCCTACAAACCCTCCACCCTTTTCCCCTGAAATTCCCTCTGCTCTCCCCTCTGGTCACTGTCGGCCTTTTCTCAATTTCAGTGTCTTTGGTTATACTTTGCTTGCTTGTTTGTTTTGTTGATTAGGTTCCTGTTAAAGGTGAGATCATATGGTATTTGTCTTTCACCACCTGGCTTATTTCGCTTAGCATAATGTTCTCCAGTGCCATCCAGGGCTACATTTGCCATCACAAAGGGTAGGAGCTCCTTCTTTGTTTCTGTTGCATAGAGTTCCGTTGTATAAATGTACCATAGTTTTTTGATCCATTCATTTACTGATGGGCACCTAGGTTGCTTCCAGCACTTGGCTATTGTAAATTGTGCTGCTATGAACATTGGAGTGTATAGGTTCTTTTGCATTGGTGTTTCAGGGTTCTTAGGATATAATCTTAGCAGTGGAATTGATGGGTCAAAAGGCAATTCCATTTTTAGTTTTCTGAGGAAATTCCATACTGTTTTCTGTAGTGGTTGTACCAGTCTGCATTCCCACCAACAGTGCACTAGGGTTCCCTTTTCTCCACAACCTCTCCAACATTTGTTTATGATGGCCATTCTGACAATGAGATACCACTTGACCATTCTGACCAGGTGGTATCTCATTGTGGTTTTAATTTGCATCTCTCTGATGGCTAGTGATACTGAGCATCTTTTCATGTCTCTGGACCTTCTGTATGTCCTCTTTGGAGAAGTATTTGTTCAAGTCCTTTGCCCTTTGTTTATTTGGGTTGCTTGTCTTCTTAGAATGGAGTCATGTGAGTTCTTTATATATATTTTAGATTAAATCCTTGTCTGAGGTATCATTGGCAAATATGTTTCCCCATACTGTTGGTTGTCTTTTTATTTTAATACTGTTTTCTTTAGCCATGCAGAAGCTTTTTATTTTGATGAGGTCCCATTTGTTTATTCTTTCCTTTATGTCCCTTTCTCTAGGAGACATATTGGTGAAAATATTGCTATGTGGAGTATCTGAGATTTTCCTGCCTATGTTTTCCTCAAGGACTTTTATGGTGTCACAACTTATATTTAAGTCCTTTATCCACCTTGAATTTATTTTTGTGTATGGTGTAAGTTGGTGATCAAGTTTCATTTTTTTGCATGTAGCTGTCCAGATCTCCCAACACAATTTGTGGAAGAGGCTATTTTTACTCCATTTTATGCTTCTTCACCCTTTGTCAAATATTAATTGACCATAGATAACTGGGTTTGTTTCTGGGCTCTCTCTTCTGTTCCTTTAGTCTATGTGTCTCTTCTTATGTCAGTATCAGGCTGTATTGATTACAGTGGGCTTGTAATACAGTTTCATATCAGGTATTGTGATCCCTCCTGCTTTGTTCTTCTTTCTCAAAATTGCTGCAGCTATTTGGGGTCATTTATTGTTCCATATAAACTTTTGAAATGTTTGTTCTATATTTGTGAAATATGTCATTGGCACTTTAATAGGTATTGCATTGAACCTATAAATTGCTTTGGGTATTATGGACATTTTGATGATGTTAATTCTTCTGATCCATGAACATGGTACATGCTTCCATTTGTTTGTGTCTTCCTTATTTTCTTTCTCAGTGTTGTGTAGTTTTCTGAGTATAGGTCTTTTACCTCCTTGGTTAGGTTTATCTTAGGTACTTTATTTTTCTTGGGGCTATAGCAAATGAGATTTTTTTCTGATATTTCATTTTTTGTTGTACAAATATGCCTTTGATTTCTGAATATTGACTTTGTGTCCTGCTGTTTTGCCAAATTTGCTTATGAGGTTGAGCAGTTTTTCGGTGGAGTCTATAGAGTTTTCTATATACACCATCATATCATCTGCAAACAGTGACAGTTTTGATTTCTCTTTTCCAATTTGGATGCCTTTTATTTCTTTTCTCATCTGATCACTGTGGCTAGGACTGCCAGTACTATGTTGAATAAAAGTGGTGAAATCGGACAACCTTGTCTTTTTCCTGATCTTTTTTGTAATCACAGTGCCAGATGCATGACACAGCTGCTGCATAAGCAGTCGTGTTGCCCCCAACCATAGAGTTCCCTTTTCATTTTTAATTTTATTTATTTCATTTTGGAACTTGAAAGATATGCATTTTTATTTTTAATTAGAAGCAATTTCAATAAGATCAAAGGGCGTAAGGTAATGGATATATCTAGGGATTAAAATTAATTTGGAATTACACACAAGAACATACATAAAATTTTTGTAAATTTTATACAAGAATTAACATGTTATAAAATTCTTTTTTAGAAAACCCTTTACTACTCTTTCTACAAAACAAGAAGAAATTACTTACAATGATGTATAGGGTATAGCACTAATAAAGCTCCTTCTTTTTACAAAGTCATAAGCATGTAATTCTGTAACATAACAGTATCACAGTCAAACACACCATATGACATTTTAGGTGAAATGTTGAAATTGCTGTCAATTTCATATGAGGCATTCATATACCCAACCAACCACACTCAAGCAAGCCTTACGTGTGCCAGCCCTGTATGTCATTTGAGAAGAAATTATTCTAAAGACATCAGTGTTGCCAAAGAATTAAAGAAACACTTTCAAATATATCTAATGAAGGGGGAAAAAAACCTTTTGATTTTAGGAAAAAGGAGTAAGGGAAAATCTGTGTATATAATAGATAAAGTAGAAAGTATAATAAAATGGTGGCTTCAATTGTATAAAGAAGTTGAAACAAAAAAAAACAAATTCCAGCACAGAAATGAAATAAGGAAGTTCAAAACCCCAAATCTGATTAAATTATCACAATTTCTGGGTTTGAATCTTAGGGCAAAGAAGGCAAATATAATTTTTCGGCATCAAGTGATTGTCCCTTGTGTACCTGCCACCACAAAGAATCTTTTGAGAGCTCTTTTTATATCCTTGTTCCTGAGACTGTAGATGAAGGGGTTCAGCATAGGTGTGACCACAGTGTACAATAATGAGGTGATTGCACTTGACTGTGAGCTGTCGGTAACAGCAGAGGTGAGATACACTCCTAGGCTTGTACAGTAAAATAAGAGGACAACTGAGAGGTGAGATGCACAGGTGGAAAATGCTTTATCCTTGCCCTGAGCTGATGGGATTGCCCGTATGGAAGACACGATCTTAGAGTAAGAGTAAAGGATCCCAGCCAGGGGACCACTACCTAGTAACACAGTTATAAAATAAATCACAATGTTGTTAAGAAAGGTGTCAGAACAGGCAAGTTGGGTAATCTGATTGAGTTCACAGAAAAAGTGGGGGATTTCCAAGTCTGGGCAGAAGGATAGCTTCAACACCATCAAGCACTGTAACAGGGAATTCAGGGCACTTATGATCCAGGACACCAGAAGCAGCAGTCCACAGAGCCGGGGGTTCATGATGACCATGTAGTGCAGGGGGTGGCAGATGGCCACATATCGGTCATAGGCCATCACAGTCAGGAGGAAGTTGTCCCAACCTCCAAAGAGTAAAAAAAAATACATCTGTGTGATGCAGCCTGCATAGGTGATGGCTTTGCTCTGTGTCTGGATGATCAGCAGCATCTTTGGGACAGTGGTGGAGGTGAAACAGATGTCTATCAGGGACAGGTTAGAGAGGAAGAAGTACATGGGCATGTGGAGGTGGGAGTCTAAGCTGACAGCCAGGATGATGAGCAGGTTTCCCAACACAGTGATCAGGTACATGCAGAGGAAGAGCCCAAATAGGAGAGGCTGCAGTTCTGGTTCCTCTGACAGTCCCAGGAGATGAAATTCTGACACTCTTGTGATGTTCCCTGAATCCATGAGGTGGAGGTAACTTTGAAGAAAGAGAAAAAGAACAGGGGTAATTATCATACAAACCAGTATTACTCATATAGCTGTAATGCTACAGTTTATTCATTGTAGTTAAGATATCAATTTCAGTATTTGGGGATGGATTTGTTCCCCTCTAGGAGTTTTCTGTGTTAATCGGAGCACAAATTTTTGTCCCAATCTGTTCTTTTTCCCCCTAAGGTGTTAGCCTAACCACAGTATTAAGGATGAATTATTCAAGTTTTTCAGGAATACAAACTGAGTGCCTACTGTGTTTTCGGCACTGTCTAAGCTGTGAGGAGATGGTGCTGAAGAACACAAGTCCTTACAAGCCAATATTGGGGAAAGAATGTAGAAGCAAAAAATAGAAATAAATATAACATTACACATGGTGACAAATCCTATGAAGAAAACAAAAGCAGGTCTAAAAGGGAAAGTGTCTAGGACGTTCTATTTCTCATGGGTTTTTAGGCAAGACCTGCCAACAAGTAACATTTCAGCTCTCAACTCAAGAGAGAAAGGGAGGGAGATCAAGGTTGTATGAGCAAGTGTGTACCTGGCAGTGGGTATGAGTGCTACCAAGGCCTTAGGGAGGAGCTGAAGGGGTTTAGCAATTTGCTAAAAAGTAATATCAGAGTATATAAAGGGCCTTGGTTATGATTTTTTCTGGTTTCTTCTAGTCAGGGGGTCTCAACCCAAAGTTATTTTACACCTAGCAATGTTTAAAGGGATACCACTAAACACCTACAATTCATGCTCTCACAAATAAATACCCCTCTATTTATTATCCATCCCCAAATGTAAATTGTAAAAGGTAACAAAATCTAGTTTAGACCAGCACTTCCTCAGTTTCAAATGCATATAGTGTACCCAGGATTCTAGTTCAAATGCAGAATCTGACTCAGCAGATTCTTCAGGCTCAGAGAAGCTGTGTATCTGACAAGCTCCCAGGTAGTGTTGACACTGCAGGTCTTGGTCTGGGGACCACTCTCTGAGAAGAAAGGCTGTGGTTCTCTGTTAGACTCAATTACAGGTTGTTTCAGTTCCTGTGATCCAGATATTGTCTTTGCATAGAGTTTTGGCGTAAGATTGTATTCACTCATTCCAGAGGCTATGGTTAAATCTGTGTATCCTTTGTATAAGGGCCCTTGAGTAACACATAATCATAGTATTCTGAAAAACAATTTGTAGCAGGCAGAATTCTGACCTCTGTAAGATGTCCACATCCTAATCCCCATTACATTTGAATATGATGTTTTTTATATCAACTAGAGGATGAGGTAGCAGAAGGAACAGGGCTGCTAATCAGCTGACTTTAAGGTAGAACATGAGCAGGATCATCCAGGGGAACAAGGTCAGCACAGTGCTCCCCTAGATGCAGAGAGGGAGACCAGAAGAAAAATGCAACACTGCTGGATTTGATGAAGGAGGGAGGGCCCTGAGCTGAGGAATGCAGGTGGTCAGAACACAAACTGGGATTAAGAAAACATATTGTCCCCTGAGCGTCTAGGAAGAACCCAGCCCTGAAGACACCTTGAGATTAGCCAGTGAGACTCTTGTCAGGCTCTGACACCTAGACCTCTACTCCCATATCTGTGCTCACTGTGAACGACTGGTGTGGGAGCACTTCCCAGCAGTCTCGGCAGTCTAATAGAGTCAGTCATCCAGTGGCATGAGATAGAGGGGCTGAGCTTAAGTGTCTGTATTCATTAGCTTCCTTGGGTAGGCATTTTACTTTGAAAATCCACGGGAATGGAACAGAAATTTTAAAATATTTGGAGATTTCCACCCCATTAGCTGGGACAGTGAAGTCTTCATGGCATAAATATAAATGTGAACTAGGATGTCTTGGTGTTGTTGAGATTTAAGGTACAATGTGTGACCTTAATGTTTTCATTCCTGAATTTTCAAAACTATTGTTTCTCAGCACACTACACTCTTTGGCTAGAAGTGGGTGAGTCCTCAATTTATATTCCCAAGAGCATGACAGAATGTTTCATTCAATGCATAGAAAAATGTGCACTGTGTGGAAAGGCTGAGCGTGGGAAAGGAATTTCTACTAACTATTTGAATATAGAAATAATAGGACACAAAATCCCAAAATATATGAGCCTCACCAGTAATGAAGTAAAACTACTTAGTATTCCACTTTAGACTTATTAAATATTTTCTCATGTGAATATGCAGCATGAGAGAAGATGCTGCAATGTCTGCCTCGCTAACTGCTACTGCAAGGTGCTGTCTACTTCTACTGGTTGGGTTTTCAATGAATACACAACATGCTGAAATATACCGAGTCTTAGGATGGGGAGAAAAGGCACACAACTGTAATTGAATAACAATAAAAAATTAAAATAAAAAAAAGAAATTTAGTACAAACACTCACTTCATTGCACTGCTTTTTAATGCTCCATTTCATCTCCAAAAACAAAATTCCTCAGAAGCATTTTCATTTGCCTGTAGCCATTTCATGCATCTCACTCATTGTACAGCACCATCTGACTGGACTCCCAGTCCCATTACTTGGCCCTCAAATGCAAATTCAAACAGACACATCCTTGTTAACATATTAAGTAAATTAAGTATAAATTAGTTCCTTAACCAAGAACACAAACAGAGATATTTGGTCTCAAGGCTGGGATGATTAGGGTCCTAGTGACTCAGTAAAAGTTCTCAGGTTCCAGCCTCTTTGACCCTTTCCTGATGTACCTACCAGGCACTCAGACTCCCCTGGATGGGTTTTCTGAAAGGAAGGTTTCTGTGTGTAAGTGAGAATTGCTCCCTGTAGGGTTGATGATGGAGACTGAAGCTCTCTCCCACACAAGACAGTAGGAAGGAGTGAAGCATCAGTTCTTGAGCAAGACTTAGGAATCACCAGGAACAACCATGTCCTATCTACCATCATTGTACACCCAGTGCAGTACACCCAGGTACTGCATGGGGAGATATTCACAACTCTCTGTGTATTGGCTCATCAGACACGTTTCCCTCTTGTTATTCCTACATCTGAGTACATAATTTCCCCCCGGGCCTCTGTAATTAACAGGAAGAAAATTTTTCCTAATGATTCTCAGATCTCAAAAGACCATGTTAGAAGTCAGGTGAATTTAGATTTTATGACTCCTTGTCTTGGATATCATCTGCTTCCCAGAAGTCTCACCTCCTAGTACCTTTTTCCAACACTGAGTTAACATTTTCTCCAAAGTCTGAGACTGTGAAACCCATCAGAACCAGGTAGTCCCTTTGATACCCAATAACTTATTTGTGGTAGTGACACCACCTTGATGTCTCCAGAGCATTGCTACCCCTTCTTCAATGGGGGAAGAACTGTGTTCCTTTGATATGCAATCCAGGCTACCACACTGCTTGGCTTCCTGATGCGTTTGTAAAAATAAATATAAATTTCGTAATAATAACACAATTTACAAGCTGTCATTTAGTGCCTCATTATAAAATATGTGTTAATTATGAGAGATACCCTCTGATAGTTTTGTGCTATATAATCGGAACTTAGTACTTTATAGACTTTTTATAAACCCATTGTTTAATTGGGTTGCTTGTCTTCTTAGAATGGAGTCATGTGAGTTCTTTATATATATTTTTTAGATTAAACCTTTGTCTGAGGTATCATTGGCAAATATGTTTTCCCATAAAGTTGGTTGTCTTTTTATTTTAATACTGTTTTCTTTTTTTTTTTATTGTTATTTAATTACAGTTGTATGCCTTTTCTCCCCATCCCTTCACCCCACCCCAGGTGAACCCACTTCCCTCCCCCCTCTCCACCCTCCCCCTTGGATTTGTTCATGTGTCCTTTATAGTAGTTCCTGTAATCCCCTCTACCCACTGTCCCCGCCCCCACCCCCCACCCCCGCCCTTGCTATTGTTACATTGTTCTTAACTTCAATGTCTCTGGTTATATTTTGTTTGCTTTTTCCTTCTAGTGCTTATGTTCCAGTTAAAGGTGAGATCATATGGTATTTGTCCCTCACTTCCTGGCTTATTTCACTTAGCATAATGCTCTCCAGTTTCATCCATGCTGTTGCAAAGGGTATAAGCTCCTTCTTTCTCTCTGCTGCGTAGAATTCCATTGTGTAAATATACCATAGTTTTTGGATCCACTCGTTTGCTGATGGGCACTTCGGTTGCTTTCAGTACTTGGCTATTGTAAATTGTGCTGCTATGAACATTGGGGTGCACAGGTTCTTTTCGATTGGTGTTTCAGTGTTCTTAGGGTATAATCCCAGCAGCGGAATTACTGGGTCAAAGGGCAGTTCCATTTTTAGTTTTCTGAGGAAATTCCATATTGTTTTCCACAGTGGCCTCACCAGTCTGCATTCCCACCAACAGTGCACGAGGGTTCCCTTTTCTCCGCATCCTCTCCAACATTTGTTTGTGGATTTGTTTATGTTGGCCATTCTGACTGGTGTGAGATGATACCTCATTGTGGTTTTAATTTGCATCTCTCTGATGGCTAGTGATGCTGAGCATCTTTTCATATGTCTCTGGGCCTTCTGTATGTCTTCCTTGGAGAAGTGTCTGTTCAAGTCCTTTGCCCATTTTTTTATTGGGTTGTTTGTCTTCCTGGAGTGGAGTCGTGTGAGTTCTTTATATATTTTGGAGATCAGGCCCTTGTCTGAGGTATCATTGGCAAATATGTTTTCCCATATTGTTGGTTCTCTTTGTAATTTGGTGCTGTTTTCTTTAGCCATACAGAAGCTTTTTATTTTGATGAGGTCCCATTTGTTTATTCTTTCCTTTATGTCCCTTGCTTTAGGGGATGTGTCTGTGAGGATGTTGCTGCGTGGAATGTCTGAGATTTTCCTGCCAATGTTTTCCTCAAGGACTTTTATGGTGTTACGACTTATATTTAAGTCTTTTATCCATCTTGAGTTTATTTTCGTGTATGGCGTAAGTTGGTGATCGAGTTTCATTTTTTTGCACGTAGCTGTCCAGATCTCCCAACACCATCTGTTGAAGAGACTGTTTTTGCTCCATTTTATGCTCCTGCCTCCTTTGTCAAATATTAATTGATCGTATAGATTTGAGTTTATTTCTGGGCTCTCTATTCTGTTCCATTGGTCTATGTGCCTGTTTTTATGCCAGTACCAGGCTGTTTTGATTACCGTGGCCTTGTAATACAGTTTGATATCAGGTATTGTGATACCTCCTGCTTTGTCCTTCTTTCTCAAAATTGCTGCTGCTATTCGAGGTCGTTTATGGTTCCATATGAATTTCTGCAATGTTTGTTCTATATCTGTGAAATATGGCATGGGTACTCTAATAGGGATTGCATTGAATCTATAAATTGCTTTGGGTAGTATGGCCATTTTGATGATGTTAATTCTTCCAATCCATGAACATGGTACATGCTTCCATTTGTTTGTATCTTCCTTAATTTCTTTCTTCAGTGTTGTGTAGTTTTCTGAGTACAGGTCTTTTACCTCCTTGGTTAGGTTTATTCCTAGGTTCTTTATTTTTCTTGTTGCTATATCGAATGGGATTTTTTTCCTGATTTGTGTTTCTGCAGTTTCGTTGTTGGTGTACAGGAATGCCTTTGATTTCTGGGTATTGACTCTGTATCCAGCTATTTTGCCAAATTCATTTATTAGGTCGAGTAGTTTTTGAGTGGAGTCTATAGGGTTTTCCATGTACACTATCATGTCGTCTGCAAACAGTGACAGTTTCATTTCCTCCTTTCCAATTTGGATGCCTTTTATTGCTTTCTCTTGTCTGATTGCTGTGGCTAGGACTTCCAATACTATGTTGAATAGGAGTGGTGAGAGAAGGCATCCTTGTCTTGTTCCTGATCTTAGTGGGAAAGCTCTAAGTTTTTGTCCATTGAATGTGATGTTGGCTGTAGGTCTCTCATATATGGCCTTAATTATGTTGAGGACTGCTCCCTTTATTCCCACTTTGCTGAGTGTTTTTATCAGAAATGGGTGCTGTATCTTATCGAACGCTTTTTCCGCATCTATTGATATGATCATGTGATTTTTGTCTTTGCTGTTGTTGATGTGATGTATTATGTTTATTGATTTGCGAATATTGTACCATCCTTGCATCCCTGGGATGAATCCCACTTGGTCATGGTGGATGATCTTTTTAATGTATTGCTAGATGTGGTTTGCCAATATTTTGTTGAGAATTTTAGCGTCTATGTTCATCAGCGATATTGGCCTGAAGTTTTCTTTCTTCGTTGTGTCTTTATCTGGTTTTGGGATTAGGATGATGCTGGCTTCATAAAAAGAGTTTGGGAGTCTTCCATCAGTTTGGATTTTTTTGAATAGTCTGTGAAGGATAGAGGTTAGCTCTTCCTTAAATGCTTTGTAGAATTCTCCTGTGAAACCATCTGGTCCAGGGCTTTTGTGTGTTGGGTGTTTTTTGATGAGTGCTTCAATTTCCTTTGCTGTTATTGGTCTGTTCAGGTTTTCTGCTTCTTCTTCATTCAGTTTTGGAAGATTATATTTTTCTAGAAATGTGTCCATTTCACCTAGATTTTCAAATTTCTTGACATACAGTTCTTTGTAGTAACTTCTTACAATCCTTTGTATTTCTATGGTATCAGTTGTAATCTCTCCTCTTTCATTTCTAATTGTGTTTACTTGGATCGTCTCTCTTTTTTTCTTGATGAGCCTACTTAAAGGCTTGTCGATTTTGTTTATCTTTTCAAAGAAGCAGCTCCTGGATTCATTGATCCTTAGAATTGTGCTTTTAGTCTCTATGTCATTTAACTCTGCTCTGATCTTGGTTATTTTTTTCCTTCTGCTTGCTCTGGGCTGTCTTTGTTGTTGTTCCTCCAGTTCTTGTAGGTGTAGGGTTAGGTTGTTTGTGTGAACTGTTTCTAACTTCTTAAGGTAGGCCTGTATTGCTATGAACTTCCCTCTCAGGACTGCCTTTGCTGTGTCCCATAGGTTTTGGGCTGTTGTGAGTTCATTTTCTTTTGTTTCCAGAAAGTTTTTGATTTTTTCCCTAATCTTCTTCTTGACCCATTCATTGTTTAATACCATGCTCTTCAGTCTCCATGATTTTGAGTGTTTGGAGTTTTTTCCTTTGGGGTTGGTTTCTAGTTTCAGTCCCTTGTGGTCAGTGAAAACGCTTAACATGATTTCAATTTTCTTGAAGTGTTGAGGCTTGCTTTGTGTCCTATCATGTGGTCTATCTTTGAAAAAGTTCCATGGACACTTGAAAAGAATGTGTATTTTGCTTCTTTGGGATGAAAAGCTCTGTATATATCAGTTAAGTCCATTTCCTCTAGGGTATTGTTAAGTGACACAATATCTTTGTTAATCTTTTGTTTGGAAGACCTGTCCATTTTTGATAGTGGGGTGTTAAAATCCCCTACTATAATTGTGTTGCTGTCAATATCTTTCTTGAAATCCTCCAAGATTTTCCTTATGTATTTGGGTGCTCCTATGTTGGGTGCATATATATTTATAATGCTTATGTCTTCTTGGTGGATTCTTCCTTTGAGTATTATGAAGTGACCTTCTGGGTCTCTCTTTATGGCCGTTCTTTGGAAGTCTATTTTGTCTGATATGAGTATTGCTACCCCTGCTTTTTTTTCTTGTCCGTTTGCTTGGAAAATTTGTTTCCAGCCCTTCACTTTCAGTCTGTGTAAGTCTTTTGTCCTGAGATGGGTTTCTTGTAGGCAGCATATGTGTGGGTCATGTTTTCTTATCCATTCAGCTGTTCTATGTCTTTTGATTGGAGCATTTAATCCATTTACATTTAAGGTTATTATCGATAGGTAGTTATTCATTGCCATTATTTCCTACCTGTGTTCCTCTGTCTTTCTCTTTTCCTTCCTTTCCTTAAAGCAGTCCCTTTAGCATCTCTTGCAGAGCTGGTTTGGTGGAACTGTATTCTTTTAGACTTCTTTTGTCTGGGAAGCTCTTTATTTGGTCTTCTATCTTGATTGAGAGCCTTGCTGGGTAAAGTAGTCTTGGTTGGAGGCCTCTGGTTCTCATTACTTGGAATATTTTTTGCCATTCTCTTCTGGCTTGGAGCGTTTCCATTGAGAAGTCAGTTGCTAACCTTATTGGGGCTCCCTTGTATGTTACTTCCTTTTTCTCCCTTGCTGCCTTTAAGATCCTCTCTTTGTCCTGGAAATTTGCCATTTTAATTATGATGTGTCTTGCAGTGGGTCTCTTTGGGTTCCTCTTGCTTGGGACTCTCTGTGATTCCTGGATTTGGGTGACTTTTTCTCTCCTCAGATTAGGGAAATTTTCCATCATTACTTTTTCAAACAGGTTTTCTATCCCTTGCTCTTCTTCTTCTCCTTCTGGTATTCCTATTATACGGATATTGTTACGTTTTATGTTGTCCTGCATTTCCCTTATTGCCTCTTCATTCTTTCTGAGCCTCTTTTCCTTTTCTTGCTCTTTCTGGGTGTTTTTTTCTACTTTGTCCTCCAGCTCGCTGATTTGATCCTCTGCTTCATCAAGTCTGCTTTTAATTCCTTCTACTGTGTTTTTCAATTCAGAAATTGTATTCTTCATTTCCTCTTGGCTCTTGTTTATATTTTCTATTTCCTTTTTCATGTTGATATAGTTTTCAGTGAGTTCATTGTAGTTTCCTTGTAGTTTCTGGTAGTTCTCTTTGAGCTCAGAGAGCTCAGTGAGCTTCCTGATGACCATTGCTTTGAACTCAGTATCTGATAGTTGACTTGCCTCTTTTTCGGTTAGTATTCTTTCTGAGACTTCCTCCTTTCCTTTCATTTGGGAATTGTTTCTTTGTCTTCCCATTGTTTGTGAGGCTCTTCTTGTTGGCCTCTGCTTCTTAAATTGCTTTGTTCTGACTCCCTGGGTTTATGATATGAACTTCTATGGTAGAATGCCAATGGGATTCGGTGGTGCTGTCTCCTTACTCTCCTGTGCTCGCTGGTCTTGAGGTGACGTTTATGTGTTTAACACGGTCTAACTCTAGTCTTTTCAGCACTCCAGGTTTTGTTGTCGCACCTGTTGGAAAATTAGAAAGGGGGGGAGAAAGAAAAGGAAAAAAGAAAAAAAAACCAAAAAACAAATAACCAAAGATGGGAAGGAGGGAAAAAGGAAATAGGAAAGGAGGAAAGGAAGGAAGGAGGGAAGAAGGATTAAAGAAAGATCGGAGGCAAGATAAGAAGGAATTTTAACAAAAATTAAAACATAGAAATAGATAAAAGAAGGCAGGAAGAAGACATAAAAATGGTAAAGGATGGGAGGAAGAAGGAATGAAAGAAAAAAAAGAGAGAGAGAGGAAGAAGGAGTTCAGGGGGAAAGGAAAAGGAAAAAAAAAAAAAGGGAAAAAAAAATCTTCTGTTGGCTTTAAACCGTTCAGGTTAATTCTGCTGTTGTCCTGTCTGTGTAACGGGAGGGGGTGGTTGGAAGGATTGGTTTCACTTTTCTTCCTTCCTGGGTCACACTCTTCACTGTTTTGTAGGTGTGGTCCCTGGCAGGCAATCAGGCCGTTGATTAGCCAATCCAGCAGCTTTGTTCTTGGGACTCTCGAGTGGCTGCTCCAGCCGCTTTGGCTCGGGACGCGTGCGCGCGCAGCAGGGGAATCCAGCCGCTTCGGGTTTGTGATGTTATTTGGGCTCTGAGCGCGCAGCTGGCCAACCATTCGAGCCTCCCAGGCTAGGGAGGCTGGCGGGCCGCAAGCTGCTGGTTCAGCCGCCTGGGTGTTACGACACTCGCCAGCCTCTTTGTGCTTGGGAAACGCGCATCCAGCCAGCCCTACGCTTGGTGAGCACGCAGCCCACCGCCGAGCCAGAGGCTCTATGCTTGGGGGCTGATCCAGCCGCCCGGGGCTTGAGACTCTCGGGTGGGCGGGGCCGCCCTGGGACCGAATCACGCGGTACTGGGTTCCGAGGTTTTGGGTCTGTGGGTGGAGCAGCTAGCCTCTGCTCCAAATGATCTCGGAGGTTTCAGGTGTGGGCGCCCCTCCGGGGTTTCATGTATGGGCCCCGTTCGCTAATCTGCGCGCGCGTGCGCGACAGGACCTCAGGTGAGCGCTGGTGCTGTTTATCCCGCGTTCCGCGTTCGCAGTCCAGGGGCGGAGGGGGGAGGGGCGCCAGGGGCCTCGGCCACCACCGAGAGTTCTCTAACTAGCCCCTGAGTGTCTCTATTTTCTTTTTCTTTTTGAGAAATTCCTCCTTTTCAAGCCCCCCTGGTCCAATCAAGCACCTGGGTGCTCACAGCTCCGCCTGGCCCTCTCCCAAGACTCCTGCAGCAGCCCCTGCGCCAGGGCTGGCGCCTCTGCCGCCCTTGTACCGCGCGTTCCCGGGACCGGGGACCTTATTGTCCTTGAGCACTCTTCTTACCGTCAGATCTTTCAATGTCCTCTATCTTTGGTCTCTGATCTTCGTATATGCTGGAATACTGTTGGCTGTTCGCTCTGCTCCTCAGATCAGCTAGGTATTTCCCTGGCGCTGAGGGGAAGTGGATTCCGCTCCCACCTATGTTGCCGCCATCTTCCCGTCCAATACTGTTTTCTTTAGCCATGCAGAAGCTTTTTATTTTGATGAGGTCCCATTTGTTTATTCCTTCCATTATGGAGCTTGCTCTAAGGGACATGTCTGTGAGGATGTTGCTGCGTGAAATATCTGAGATTTTCCTGCCTATGTTCTTCTCTAGGACTTTAATGGTGTCACGACTTATGTTTAAGTCTTTTATCCACCTCGAATTTATTTTTGTGTATGGTGTAAGTTGGTGTTCAAGTTTCATTTTTTTTGCATGTAGCTGTCCAGCTCTCCCAACACCATTTGTTGAAGAGGCTCTTTTTACTCCATTTTATACTGTTGTCCCCTTTGTTGAAAATTAATTGGCCATAGAGAATTGGGTTTATATCTGGGCTCTCAGTTCTGTTACATTGGTCTATCTGTCTGTTTTTATGCCAGTACCAGGCTGTTCTGGTTACAGTGGCCTTATAATACAGTTTGATATCAGGCATTGTGATCCCTCCTGCTTTGTTCTTCTTTCTCAAAATTGCTGCAGCTATTTGGGGTTGTTTATGGTTCCATATAAATTTTTGAAGTATTTGTTCTATATCTGTGAAATATGTCATGGGTACTTTCATAGGTATTGCATTGAATCTATAAATAACTTTGGGTAGTTTGGACATTTTGATGATGTTAATTCTTCTGATTCATGAACATGGTATATGTTTCCATTTGTTTGTGTCTTCCTTGATTTCTTTTTTCAGGTTGTGTAGTTTTCTGTGTACAGGTCTTGTACCTTCTTGGTTAGGTTTATTCCTAGGTACTTTATTTTTCTTATTGCTATATCAAATGGGATTTCCCCCCCTGATTTCTGCTTCTGATGTTACATTGTTGGTATACAAAAATGCCTTTGATCTGGATATTGACTTTTTATCCCGCTGTTATGCCAAATTCATATATTAGGTCAAGCAGTTTTTGGGTGGTGTCTCTAGGATTTTTTATGTACACTACCATGTCATCTGTAAACAATGAGAGTTTTGTATCCTCCTTTCCAATTTGGATGCCTTTTATTCCCTTTTCTTGCCTGATTGCTGTGGCTAGAACTTCCAATACTATGTTGAATAGAAGTGGTGAAAATGGACAACCTTGTCTTGTTCCTGATCTTAGTGGAAAAGATTTTAGTTTTTGTCCATTGAGTATGATGTTGGCTGTAGGTCTCTCATATATGGCCTTTATTACGTTGAGGAATGCTCCGGTATTCCCACCTTGCTGAGTGTTTTTATCATAAATGGGAGCTGTACCGTATCAAATGATTTTTCCACATCTATTGATATGATCATGTTATTTTTGTCTTTGCTGTTATTTATGTGGTGTATTATGGTTATTGATTTGCGAATATTGTACCATCCTTGCATCCTGGGATGAATCCCAATTGGTCATGGTGGATGATCTTTTTAATGTATTGCTGGATGCCGTTTGCCAATATTTTGTTGAGGACTTCATCATCTATGTTCATCAGCGATATTGGTCTGAAGTTTTCTTTCTTTGTTATGTCTTTATCTGGTTTTGGGAATAGGATAATGCTGGCTTCATAAAAAGAGTTTGGGAGTCTTCCATCATTTTGGATTTTTTGGAATAGTCTATGAGGGACAGGGGTTAGGTCTTCCTTAAATGCTCTGTAGAATTTTCCTGTGAAACTGTCTGGTCTGGGGCTTTTGTGTGTCAGGACTATTTTTTATTACTGCTTCAATTTCATCTGCTGTTATTGGTCTTTTCAGGCTTTCTGCCTCTTCTTCATTCAGTTTTGGAAGATTGTATTTTCCTAGAAATGTGTCTATTTCACCTAGGTTTTTAAATTTCTTGGCATACAGTTCTTCATAATAATTTCTTACAATCCTTTGTATTTCTGTGGTATCAGTTGTAATCTCTCCTCTTTCATTTCTAATTGTGTTTATTTGGATCCTCTCTCTTTTTTTCTTGATGAGCCTACTTAAGGGTTTGTGAATTTTGTTTATCTTTTCAAATAACCAGCTCCTGGATTCACTGATCCTTAGAATTGTTCTTTTCGTCTCTATGTCATTTAACGCTGCTCTGATCTTGGTTATTTCCTTCCTTCTACTTGCTCTGGGCTGTCTTTGTTGTTTTGTTCCTTGAGTTCTTGTAGGCGTAGGGTTAGGTTCTTTGAAATGTTTCCATCTTTTTAAGGTAGGCCTGTATTGCTATGAACGTCCCTCTCAGGACTACCTTTGCTGTGTCCCATAAGTTTTCAGTTGTTGTGAGTTCATTTTCATTTGTTTCCAGAAAGTTTTTGATTTCTTCCCTAACCTCGTTCTTGACCAACTCATTGTTTAATAGTATGCTAGTCAATCTCCATGATTTTCAGTGTTTTTGGTTTTTTCCTTTGGGGTTGGTTTCTAGTTCAGTCCCTTGTGGTCAGAGAAAATGCTTGATATGATTTCAATTTGTTTAGGCTTGCTTTGTGTCCTATTATGTGGTCCACTTTGAAAATGTTCCATGTGCTTTTGAAAAGAATGTGTATTTTGCTTCTTTGGGATGAAAGCCTCTATATATATCAATTAAGTCCTTTTCATCTAGGGTATTGTTCAGTGACATAATATCTTTGTTGATATTTTGTTTGGAAGACCTGTCCATTTTTGACAGTGGGGTGTTAAAATCCCCTACTATAATTGTGTTGCTGTCAATATCTTTTTTGAAACCCTCCAAGATTTTATGTATTTGGGTGCTCCTATGTTGGGTGCATATATTTTGACAATGTTTCTGTCTTCTTGGTGGATTCTTCCTTTGAGTATTATGAAGTGACCTTCTGGGTCTCTCTTTATGGCCCTTCTTTTGAAGTCTATTTTGTATGATATGAATATTGCTACCCCGGCTTTTTTTTTTTCCTGTCTGTTTGCTTGGAAAATTTGTTTCCAGCTCTTCACTTTCAGTCTGTGTACGTCTTTTGTCCTGAGGTGGGTCCTTGTAGGCAGCATATGTGTGGGTCATGCTTTCTTATCCATTGAGCTATTCTATATCTTTTGATTGGAGCCTTTAATCCATTTATATTTATGGTTATTATTGATAGGTAGTTATTCATTGCCATTTTTCCATTCCCGTGTTCCTCTCTCTTTCTTTTTTCCTTCCTTTCCTTAAAGCAGTCCCTTTAGCATCTCTTGCAGAGCTGGTTTGGTGGAGGTGTATTCTTGTAGACTTCTTTTGTATGGGAAACTCTTTATTTGGCCTTCTATCTTGATTGAGGGCCTTGCTGGATAAACTCGCCTTAGTTGCAGGCCTCTGGTTCTCATTACTTGGAATATTTTTTGCCATTCTCCTCTGACTTGGAGCATTTCCATTGAGAAGTCAGCTGCTAACCTTATTGGGGCTCCCCTCTAGGTTATTTCCTGTTTCTCCCTTGCTGCCTTTAAGATTCTTTCTTTGTCTTGGAATTTTGCCATTTTAATTATGATGTGTCTTGCAGTGGGTCTCTTTGGGTTCCTCTTGCTTGGGACTCTTTGTGTTTCCTGGATTTGGGTGACTTTTTCTCTCCTCAGATTAGGGAAATTTTCCATCATTACTTTTTCAAACAGGTTTTCTATCCCTTGCTCTTCTTCTTCTCCTTCTGGTATCCCTATTATGTGGATATTATTACGTTTCATGTTGTCCTGCATTTCCCTTAATCCCTCTTCATTCTTTCTGAGCCTATTTTCCTTTTCTTGCTTCTTCTGGTGTTTTTTTCTACTTTGTTCTCCAGTTTGCTGATATAATCCTCTGCTTCATCAAGTCTGCTTTTGATCCTTCTACTGTGTTCTTCAGTTCAGAAATTGTATTCTTCATTTCCTCTTGGCCCTTGTTGATAGTTTCTATTTCCTTTTTCATGTTGATATAGTTTGCAGTGAGTTCATTGTAGTTTCCTTGTAGTTTCTGGTAGTTCTCTGTGAGCTCAGTGAGCTTCCTGATAACTATTGCTTTGAACTCAGTATCTGATAGTTGACTTACCTCTATTTCATTTAGCTTTCTTTCTGAGGCTTCCTCCTTTCCTTTCATTTGATGCTTGTTTCTTTGTCTTCCCATTGTTTGTGAGACTCTTCTTGTTAGCCTCTGCTTCTTAAATTGATGTATTCTGACTCCCTGGGTGTATGGTATGAACTTCTATGGTAGAAGCCAGTGGGATTTAGTGGTGCTGTCTCCTTAATCTCCTGAGCTCGCTTGTCTTGGGCTGTCGTTTATGTTGGCCCTCTGTATGTCTTTGGGTTTTGACTGTTGTTGGGTCTTTCCTTTGTGGGTCCTTCCCTCGTGCTGGTTTATTGAGGGCCACTCTGTCCACCACATCTTGTATTCTATTGTGCAGGTGTGGACTGGTTGTGTTGAAGCTGATTCTTCTCTGTGTACAAGGTTTTGAGGCTTCTCTCTCGCTCTTTTTCAGTTGTTTGTTCTTGGTAATTTCTCCACTATTTAGTTGTATTTCCAGATCAGTCCTGGATTGAGGTTAGTGTGGCTTCCACTCCCTTCTTCACCTTCTTCTGTTGTTATGTGTTGGTGGTTCGTTTGTTGGTGGGTTTCCTCTTCCAGCAGGTGTAGTGGTGTTCACCGCTCCCACCTTGCAAGTTCTCTGGGGTAGTAAAGTTAAATTTGTCTCACTGTCTCAGTTATTATGATGACTCCTGTTTGGGTCTAACTCTGGTCTTTTCAAAGCTCCAGGTTTTATTTTCTCACCTGTGGGAAAAGGAGAAAAAAAAAGAAAAAAACAGGGTAAAGAAAAAGATAAAGGGAAGGAAGGAAAAAGGAATAGAAAAGGTAAGGAAGGAAGGAAGGAAAGAAGAAGGGATAAAAAAAGATCAGAGGAATGAAAAGAAGAAGGAATGTTAACAAAAATTAAAATAAAAAAATAAAAGAAGGCAGGAAGAAGTAATAAAAAAGTAAAGGAAGGAAGGAAGAAGGAATAAAAGAAGAAAGAAGGACAGATAGGCAGAAGGAATTTTTTTAAAAGAAGTCTTCTGCTGGCTTTAAACCGGTCAGGTCAGGCTGCTGGTCTTTCTGTCTATGAAAGGGGAGGGGGTGGGTGGAGGGATTGGTTTTACTTTTCTCCCTTCCTGTGCCATACTCTTCGCTGTTGTCCAGCCTCCAGTCCAGTTCCTCATGGTCCTTCTGCTCCCCCCTAGACCTTTAGTCCACCAGTTGTGCTGTCCTTGAGGTGCACCAGTTAGGGGCAACTCACACTCCACCTTCTTGCTCTTTGCTGTCCTAGATGCTAGGGACTCTCAGCACCCCTTCAGGGTAGTTCATCCCCCTACTGAATCAAGTCTTTCCGGGGACTGCAGTCTCCCGTAACCCTGCAGCTCCCCTCTGCTGGGCGTTCTGCCTTCCTTCTAAAGAGGGAGTAGGCCCTGCAGTGCTCTGTGCACAGGGGCTAGGTGGGAAGTGTTCAGTCACAGTGCTTCCTTCAAGCGTGGTTGCCTGTGGGCCGCCAGGTCAGTTGATCTGGATGCACACTGACCCTGGGCTTTAGGCCTGTGCGCCCAGGCAACAGGGCCGCTGATCTGGGTGCGCACCCACCTGGGGTTTCACGTGTGGGCGCCCAGGCCGCTGATCGAGGTGCGCACCCACCCAGGGGTTTGGGTCTGTGCATCCAGCAGCCTGGCCGCTGATCTGGGTGCACACTGACCTGGGCTTCAGGTGCGTGCTGGGGCTGCTTATCCGGTGTTCACAGTCCAGGGGCTGAGGGAGTGGGGGAACAAGAGGCCAAGGCTGCTGCGGAGAATTCTCTAAACAGCCCCCGAGTGCCTCTATTTTCTTTTTCTTTTCAAGAAATTCCTCCTATTCAAGCCCTCTTGTCCAAACAAGCACCTGTCCTCTTACACAGCCCAGCCTGGCTCTCTCCCAAGAATCTTGCAGCAGACCCTGCCACCCCGGTTGGGGGCTTCAGCAGCCCTGGTCCCCTCGCTGGTCCCAGGAACCTTATTGTCCTTAAGCACTCTTCTTACCGTCTGATTTTTCAATGTCCTCTACAGTTTTTGGTCTCCAATCTTCATATATGCTGGAATGCCATTGGCTGTTCACTCTGTTCCTCAGATCAGCTAGGCGTTTCACTGGTGCTGAGGGGAAGTGGACTCCGCTCCCACCTATCTCGCCTTCCATCTTCTACCCTTTTTTTTCTTTTTGAGAAATTCCTCCTACTCAAGTCCCCTGGCCAAACAAGCACCTGGCCTCTCACACAGCCCAGCCTGGCTCTCTCCCAAGAATCTTGCAGCAGACCCGGTGGGCGCGGGTGGGTGCCAGGCCTGGGGCTTCAGCCACCTTGGTCCCAGCGCTGGTCCCAGGGACCTTGTTGTCCTTAAGCACTCTTCTTACCATCTAATTTTTCAATGTCCTGTATAATTTTTGGTGTCCAGTCTTCACATATGCTGGAATACCATTGGCTGTTCTCTCTGTTCCTCAGATCAGCCACGTGTTTCACCCAAGCACAGGGGGAAGTGGACTCTGCTCCCACCTACCTCCCCACCATCTTCTCCTTTCCACTAACCATTCTTTACCTCAATGAAAATAGGCTCTCGCACATAGACTTCATCTTCTATGCATCAGGAGTAGATCACAGCATGAAAAAAAAAAATTTTGTAGAGTATTCAAATAAGTAATGCGTTCCCAGCTCTAAGGTCAATTTTGACTAAACCTCATATTAGGTCAATCTATTTAACAAATTTGTCTTTCCGTGCGGACTCTGCCTGGAGTTTCGAATTTGATAATCAGTGTTTGCCAGGGACAATGGTAGGTAGTGAAGACAACGAATTGAATGAGAGAATAAAAGCAGGAGTCCAGTGAAAAATCAGCAGAATGTGAAAGCCCACATTATCAGGAAGAATAGTTAAGGGAGTGAAGCAGACTAGAAGGACAGACCAAAGTGGAAACTGTATTTCACATTTCCCTGTGGAAACATCATATGAACAGACTTAGTTAAAAAGTAGAGTTTATTTCACATGGGTAATACATCTCATGAATATTCTTTCAGTAACATGAAGGAAAATTCTTGAGACCCGCTGAGAAGAAATTATTCTTTGGTAGTCCATATGGCCCCAAGAAATGAATGGAATTTCCAAATATTTTTGATTCAAATTTGGGAAAAAGTTTATGAAAGTGAGAAAATGGACAAAAGAGAAAGTGTCTATATATTACAGTAGAAAGCATGATAAACTGAGTCATTCTACTTTTAGCGAATTTGAATTCAAATAAGTAAGAACTCTAGTAAATACATAAAATAGGCATATTGAACTTTCTGGGCCCATTGACACCTCTCTTCATAGTCCGGCTCCATCTTGCACTCAACTCTGATGTTTTCAGAGCACCAAGACAGACATTGTCAATCTGCAGAGCAATGCTGGCATTGTCCACAGAACTTGCAAAGATCTGAGCCCTCAGGTCCTTGATGGAATTGAAATGATGTCCTCAGTCTCTGTTCTAAGGTCCTTTCTCTTCCAGGTATTTCCGAACTTTTCTCTTCTGTCTCCAATTATCAGCCTCCAGGCTTCTCACCCTCTCCTGGTAGGAGGCCAGGCAGTCATTCAGACATTGCGAAGATGCTTTCTGGCTCTGGATGCCCTCTATGCCTGCCAGACCCCTGTTCATTACCACAGCCAGGACCCTCAGATGCACAGCCAACCTGGATGCTGGTGGAGTGGGATACAGAGATCAGGAAGCCCAAGTACTCTAAGCTTATATACATGCTGGCTGAGCTGCTGGCTGACTGGGCTATTGGCTGGGTGACTGCAGGAGCCCGGGATGTGGTAATTTGTGGAGTAGCTTGAATGGGTTCTTTATTAAAAATATATTTTGTTGATTATGCTATTACATTTGTCCCATTTTTTCTCCCCCTTTTCCCCTCAGCTCTGTACCCTTCTCCCACCATCATTTCCCCACCTTAGTTCTTGTCAGTGGGTCATACATAAAAGTTATTTGGCTTCTCCATTTCCTATACTATTCTTAACCTTCCCCGTCTATTTTGTACCTACCATTTATGCTTCTTATTCTCTATACCTTTTACCCAATTCTCCCCCCTCACCTCCCCAGCTGATAATTGATGCGGATCCCAGCCCTCAGGATCCATGTTGTGGCTGCAATAGACAAATACACATGGACTACGGAGTCCTGTGGAGGAAAAGGGACGGTGCGGCCACTCTCTCAAGAGGAGAGCGCCTAGACCCTTGCCTTGAGAGGCTTTTATTGCTTTTCTAGGGCCCTTACATCAAAGATGGTCCTCATTTACTATGCATAGGTTTGTTTTGGGTGGTTATCTTTCGCAGACAAAGGAGAGGATGATGTTGCTGAATACATCTAAGAAGGATATTTGCAATGTAAAGGGAGAAGTGGTCGAAACCCGGTTATGCTCCATACCTGGAAGGTCTAGCTCAGATTTTAGGAAGATAAAGATACTTAGTAAACATTTGCTGCCTCAATTCAGGGTGAGGGAGTTTTAGCAAGAGGAAGTCTCATAGCAGTCTAGATACAATGCAGACCTGATTTCCCACAGGAGAACATCTATCCATGGGCATGGGTCCTGCCCACCAACCTCGCTCCCCACTGGCTTTTCCGAGTGGGGGCTGAGCCACATGTCCCATGCTTGGAATGGTTCCCCATATCTACCCCATTGTTTTTAGTTAGGACTGACTTCCATACCTACCAGAGTGGTCTCCCTGCCATAAACTGATTTCTCTTTGATTATGACTGAATTGGGTGGGTGGGGGTCTCTGGTGAGAGGATGTCTGCTCCTACTTCTTCATTCCACTTGTTGGGTTTTCCCCTAACTCCTTTCTATCCTGCCTCATATCCAAATAGAAGCCACTGGGGGATACACAAGGTCTGTCCTGAAAACATCCAGCCTTGTTAATATAATGAGAACTGTTTGTGCAACATCGACGTAACCTGGCAGCCAAGGAATGCACATATGTGAACAATGATGACTTCATTGTACTGGTCAGTGGGGGCAGTATACACTGTTGAGTGAGCATGTGTACTGTGTGGCTGTAGCTTTCAAAATGACTGAGATAGCAGAGCAACGAATCTGCTTCAAAATGTGCCTTAACCTTGAACATTCCTCCATGGAAACTATTCAGAGGATTCAGAAGGCTGCATCTATGGGCAACTGGTGATTGGCAGCTTCAGCAGGGCAACCTACCCACTCATGCATCACGTCTCATGCAGAGTTTTGTGGCAAAATATCAAATCATCCAGGTGACTCAGCCTACCTACAGCCCAGATTTGGTGCCCTGTGACTTCTGGTTTTTCCCAAAACTTAAATCACCTTTGAAAGGAAAGAGATTTCAGACCATTGATGAAATTCAGGAAAATACAATGAGGCAGCTGATGGCTATTGAGAGAACTGTGTGAGGTCCCAAGGTACCTACTTTGAAGGAAACTGAGGCATCATTGTCCGATGTACAATGTTTCTTGTATCTTGTATCTTCTTCAATAAATGTCTCTATTTTTCATGTTACATAGCCGAATACCTACCAGACAGGCCTTGTATACTGGATAATCAATATTTTCCAGGTAGTATGGCAGATATTTTGGACACTGAGCTGAATAAGACAATAAAACTGGGAGACTGGTTATAAAGCCCAGGGGCATTTTTCTAGTGTAAATGCTTGACATTACACTTTTAATGTATGAGACATCTGTTTCAAAGACATACCTGTCAAATAATCCTACTGCCAGCCATATGTTATGACTGCTAGGGAAACACCAAAGCCTCCTGACCCAACTAAATCTGTTCTCTCTCTCTCCCTCATCCTCCTCACCCCCCTTTCAGAGACCTTCTGTGACCCTCAGGATGCTGTGACACTCCAGGACCTGAGAATAATAAAATTTGTTTTCACAGTTCCATGATGATTGTTGCAATGATAATAAGGACCACAAGATGCTGTCCAGCCACCACATTCACTGTGGTCTGAGGAACAAGTAGCAGGACCCAAGGCCAGTGCCCTGGCCTTCCTATCCTGTAGCATCACTGTCAACAGGCTGAGACTTACAGGGAAAAATGATCAAGTCTACATCCTCAGGAAGAGCCCCTAATGTACTGATGTACAAAGAATGAGGGGCACAAAAGTTAAAGTCGAGGTTTCATATTTTCCTGGAATGATATTATATAAATGGTGTGGAAAAACAAAGTGAAATTATTCCACATGATAATACAACTTATGAGTATTCTATCTATAAAACAAGAACAACTTACAACAATGTACATCATCTCAGATGATGTGATTCTTAAGAGATCCATATTTTTCTGAACTAAACTGTAATTTACAAAAAGTTCTGATCAAGGTGGGGAAAACTTTGTTCAGCTTAGAATAAGGAGAAAGGGAGAAAGTGTCTGACATAAAGCTTAATACAATGATAACAACTTGTATGGAGAAGTTGAAGTCAAAGAAATGGAAATTACAACACAGAAAAAAAGGAGCAAGTTTGCAAACCACAATCTGATTAAAGAAACACTTTCTAGTTTTCCTCTCTGAGAAGAAATCAAAGTCACATTTACTGATTCAGGATGATGATCCCTAGTTTACCTGATACCCCAAAGAATCTTTCAGAGTCCCCTTTATGTCTCTGTTCCTGAGATTGTAGATGAAGGGGTTCAGCATGGGTGTGACCACAGTGTACATCACTGAGGCTGTTGTACTTGGCTGTGAGCTGTGGGTACCAGCAGAGGTGAAATTCATGTCTATGCTTGTACCATAAAATAAGGAGACAACTGAGAGGTGAGATGCACAGATGGAAAACGCTTTATACTTCCCCTGAACTGATGGGATTGCCCATATGGAAGACATGATCTTAGAGTAAGAGTAAAGGATCCCAGCCAGGGGATCACCACCTAGTAGCACAGTTACAAAATATAACACAATGTTATTAAGAAAGGTGTCAGAACAGGCAAGTTGGGTCATCTGATTGAGTTCACAGAAAAAGTGAAGGATTTCCAAGTCTCTGCAGAAGGACAGCAGCAACACAATCAAGCATGTAGCAAGGAATCCAGGGCACTTATGATCCAGGACACCAGAAACAGCAGTCCACAGAGCTGGGGGTTCATGATGACCAAGTAGTGCAGGGGGTGACAGAAGGCCACAAACTGGTCATAGGACATCACGGTCAGGAGGAAGTCATCCAACCCTGCAAAGAACGTAAAAAAACACATCTGAGTGATGCTGCCTGCATAGGTGATGACTTTGCTTTGTGTCTGGATGTTCAGCAATATCTTTGGGATGGTGGTGGAGGTGAAGCAGATGTCTACCAAGGACAGGTTAGAGAGGAAGAAGTACATGGGCATGTGGAGGTGGGAGTCTAAGCTGACAGCCGGGATGATGAGCAGGCTTCCCAACACAGTGATCAGGTACATGGAGAGGAACAACCCAAATAGGAGTGGTTACAGTTCCGATTCCTCTGCTAGTCCCAGAAAAAGAAATTCTGACACTCTTGTAAGGTTCCCTGCTGCCATGAGGTGGAGCTGACTTTCAAGAAGGAGAAAGAGAACAGGAGTAATTTTCATATAAGCCAGTATTATTTGCATAGCTTTGATGGCACCGTTTATATTTTGCAGTGAAGAAATTAATTTCTGTATTTTGGGATGGATGTGTTCTGCTATAGGAGTTTTCTGTGTCATCTCAGAATAGTAATTTTTGTCCCAATCTGCTTTTCCTAAGGTATCTGGTATATTACAGTGTTAATTATAAATATTTCATGTATTTCAGGAATACAAATTGAGTTTGACTCTGTCTTTGGCACTGTCTGGGCTGTGAGGTGGAGGGTGCTTAAAAGCACAAGTCTGCACAAGCCAATACTGGGGAAAGAATATGGAAGGAAATAAAAGAAATAAATATAACATTACAGATGGTGGCAAATTTTTTTTGAGAAAACAAAAGCAGGTCTAAAGGAGAAAGTGACTAGGGTGTTCTATATCTCATAGGTTTTTAAGCAAGACCTGCCAGCAAGGTGCCATTTGAGCACAGAATTCAAGAGAGAAAGGGAGGGAGATCAAGCTTATGTGGGCAAGTGTGTGCCTAGCAGAGGGAATGGCCAGTAACAAGGCCTTAGGCAGGAGCTGAAGGGGTTTAAGGATTTGCTGAAAGGTAATATCAAAGCATGTGATGGGTCTTCGTTATAATTTTTCAGGTTGCTTCTAGGCAGTGGGGTCAACCAGAAAATGTTTTGCCCTTAGCAATGCCTGAAGAGGTACCTCTGAACATCCACAACTCATGCACAGCCCCCCCCCCAAATCATTACCCCTCCCAAAACGACAATGGCAAAAGATGACAGAGCCTATTTTACACCTGTACTTCTCTAGATTCAATGTGCAGATGAAGACCCCTGGATTGTAGTTCAAATGTGGAATCTGGTTCAGCAGGTCCTTCAGGCTTAGAGAAGCTGTATTCCTGACACGTGCTCAGGTGGTGTTGATGCTGCAAGTCCTGGTCTGTGGACTGCTGTCTGGGAAGAAAGGCTGTGGTTCTGTTCCAGGTTGTTTTAGTTCCTGTGATCCAAATATCATATCTGCATGGAGGTATTCTTTTTTTAATTGTTGTTCAAGTACAGTTGTCTCCACTCTCCCCCACCCCAAACATCCCCACCTCCCACCTGTGATCCCACCTTGGTTTTGTCCATGTGTCCTTTTGAAAGAAGAGTGTATTCACTCATTCCAGAGGCTGTGATTAAATCTGTGTTTACCTTATATAAGGGATCTTGACTGACACAGAACAATGCACTTCTGAAAAGCAATTTTTAGCAGGCAGAATAAAGACCTCTGTAAGATGTCGACATCCTAATCCCAGTACCTTGATATATGTTATTTTTTATAGCAAGGGAAGGATGAAGGTAGCAGATGGAACAGGGCTGCTAATCAGCTGACTTTAAGGTAACAGATGAGCAGGATCATCCAGTCAGACTAAGGTCAGCACAGTGCTCCCCTAGATGCAGAAAAAAGGGCGGCACTGTTGCCTTTGATGAAGCAGGAAGGGCCTTGAGCCAAGGAATGCAGGTGGTCAGAACACAAACTGGAGATGAGAAAAGAGATTGTCCCCTTTAGATTGTCCCCTTTAGATTAGCCTCTAGAGGGAACCCAGCCCTGAAGTCACCTGGAGATTAACCAGTGAAACTCTGCCAGGCTCTGATACCTAGAACTGTACGGCCATATCTGTGCTCACTGAGAACGACTGGTGTGGGAGCACTTCCCAGCAGTCTTGGCAATCCAATAGTGTCAATCATCCAGTAACATATGTTGGAGGGCCTGAGATTAAGTGTCTCCATCCATTAGCTTCCTTGGGTAGGCATTTTACTTTGAAAATCCAAGAGAACTAGAAAAGGAATAGTGAAATGATTGGAGATACTCTATCCCATTAGATGGTACAGTGAAGTCTTCATGGCATAAATGCAAACGCTGTGACCTACGATGTCTTGGTGTCATTAAGATTTAAGGTATAATATGTGACCTTAAGATTTTCATCACTGATTTGTCAAAACTATTATTACTCAGCTCACTATACTCTTTATGTAGAATTTGGTCAGTCCTCAATTTACACTCCTCAAGAGCATGCCAGAATCTCTCATTTAAAGCATAGAAAAATGACCACTGCGGGAAAAGCCCAAGTGTGGGTTAGGAATTTCTACTAACTGTTTTAATATAAAAGTAAAAGGGCGCAAACCTGAAAATATATGTAGCCAGTAATGAGATAAAACTATTTAGTATTCCCTTTTAGACTTATTAAATATTTCTCATGTGAATTCTGAGCATGAGAGAAGATACTACAATCTGCCTCACTAACTGCTGCTGCTGTCTACCTCATTGGTTGGATCTTTTCAGTGAATACACAACATGCTTAAATACACCGAGTCTTAGAAATTTAGTACAAACACTCTCACTTCACTGCACTGCTCTCCACACCCAATGCTCCATTTACTTTTCCCCAAACAGGAAAACCACTCACAAGTGTTTTCATTTTCCTGTAGCCATTTCATGCATCTCACTCATTGTATAGCGTCTTCCCACTGGACGCCCAATCCCATTACTTGGCCCTGGAGTGCAGATTCAAACAGATGCCTCCTTATTAACTAATTAAGTAAATCAAGTGTAAATTAGTTCCTGAACCAAGAATACAAACAGAGATATCAGGTCTTGGGGCTTGGCTGATTAGGGTCCTAGTGACTCTGTAAAAGTTCTCAGGTTCCATTCTCTCTGACCCTTTCCTGATGTATCTACCAGGCTCTCAGACTCCCCTGGATGGGTTTTCTGAAAGGAAGGTCCGTGTGCCAGTCAGAATTGCTCCCTGGAAGGTGGATGATGGAGACCGAAGCTCTGTGCCATGGAAGACAGCAGGAAGGACTGAATCAGCATCAGTTCCTGAGCCAGACTTAGGAATCAACAGAAACAACCATGTCCTGTCCACCAACACTGTAGAAGCTCAGGGGCTGCATGGGGAGATATTTATTGTCTCTGTGTATCTGCTCAGCAGGCACATTTCCCTTGTATTTTTTCCTACATCTAAGTGCCTGATTTCCCTCTGGGCCTCTGGAATTAACAGAAAGAAATTTTTTCCTAATGATTCTCTGATCCCAAAAGACCATGTGAGAAGCCCAGTGGATTCAGATATTATGACTCCTTGTCTTGGATCTCAGCTGCTTCCCTGAGGTCTTACCACCTACTACTTATTCAAACAGTGACTTACCATTTTCTCCACAGTCTGAGACTGTGGAACCCATCAGGACCAGGTCCCTTTGATCCTTAAGGCACTGATTTGTAGGGGGCCACAGCCCTGATGTCTCCAGAGCATTGCTATCCCCTCTTCAATGAGGGGAGAGCTTTGTTCCTTTGATATGCAGTCCTGGGCACACACTCTTTTCCTTCCTGACACATTTGTCAAAATAATTAGAAATTTCTTACTTATATCACAGGCTACAAGCTATCATTTAGTGCCTCATTATAAAAATATTTGTTATTATGAGATATACACTTTGATCCATATAATCTAAGCCTAGTACCTTATTGATTTTGTTTTATTTAAATTTTTGAAAAATCCATTCTCTGAGGTATTACTAACACAAACTCCATTTCCCTTTGCAGAAATGGAGCTGGAAGGGGTTTAGTAATTTGCTCAAACTTATGAACTGAGTGAAGGATGGGCCTTGATTGGAATCTGTCAGGTTGCTTCCAATTTTCAAACTCTGAGCCAGTCATTCTCCACCTGAGATGATTTTGCCCCTGGAGACACTTGGCAATGTGTGGAGGGAGGCTGCTAACCACCTACAGTATCCGTCACAAATAATTATCCCACCCCTATTGTAACATGAGAAGCTAGAAAGCCTAGTCTAGACCAGCACTTCTCCAACATCAAGGTGCATATAAGTCACCCAGGATTACTGTTCAATGCAGGTCCTGGTGGACGCAGGGGTTCTTTGAATCAAACGAGTTCCAGGCAGTGTTGATATTTTAGGTGCTAGTGCTAGTCTGTGAACCACACTTGGAGTAGTAAGGCTGTGTCTGTGTTCAAGTCAGGGGAAGGGAATTTGATTTTTGGTGGTGGTGCATGCAGGTGTATCAGAACAATCGTTCTCTCCCACATGAATGTTTCCCTTTTCTCTCCCTCTCTTTCTCTTGTTTTGTCCGTTCTTCTTCTTCTCCTTCTTCTTCTCCTTCTTCTTCTTCTTCTTCTTCTTCTTCTTCTTCTTCTTCTTCTTCTTCTTCTTCTTCTTCTTCTTCTTCTTCTTCTTTCTCACACTCTCTCTCTCTCTATCTCTGAAACATTTACAAGTATTACCTACACCATAGGCAAATTTTCTTTTTTTTTTTTTGCTTGGTTACAGTTCTTTTTTTTTTTTTTTTTTTATTGTTATGCAATTACAGTTGTATGCCTTTTCTCCCCATCCCTCTACCCCACCCCAGGTGAACCCACCTCCCTCCCCCACCTCCACCCTCCCCCTTGGTTTTGTCCATGTGTCCTTTATAGTAGTTCCTGTAATACCCTCTTCCCACTATCCCCGCCCCCACCCCCCACCCCCGCCCTGGCTATTGTTAGATTGTTCTTAACTTCAATGTCTCTGGTTATATTTTGTTTGCTTTTTTCTTCTATTGCTTATGTTCCAGTTAAAGGTGAGATCATATGGTACTTGTCCCTCACTTCCTGGCTTATTTCACTTAGCATAATGCTCTCCAGTTTCATCCATGCTGTTGCAAAGGGTATAAGCTCCTTCTTTCTCTCTGCTGCGTAGAATTCCATTGTGTAAATATACCATAGTTTTTGGATCCACTCGTTTGCTGATGGGCACTTCGGTTGCTTCCAGTACTTGGCTATTGTAAATTGTGCTGCTATGAACATTGGGGTGCACAGATTCTTTTGGATTGGTGTTTCAGTGTTCTTAGGGTATAATCCCAGCAGCGGAATTACTGGGTCAAAGGGCAGTTCCATTTTTAGTTTTCTGAGGAAATTCCATATTGTTTTCCACAGTGGCCTCACCAGTCTGCATTCCCACCAACAGTGCACAAGGGTTCCCTTTTCTCCACATCCTCTCCAACATTTGTTTGTGGATTTGTTTATGTTGGCCATTCTGACTGGTGTGAGATTTTACCTCATTGTGGTTTTAATTTGCATCTCTCTGATGGCTAGTGATGCTGAGCATCTTTTCATATGTCTCTGGGCCCTCTGTATGTCTTCCTTGGAGAAGTGTCTGTTCAAGTCCTTTGCCCATTTTTTAATTGGGTTGTTTGTCTTCCTGGAGTGGAGTCGAGTGAGTTCTTTATATATTTTGGAGATCAGGCCCTTGTCTGAGGTATCGTTGGCAAATATGTTTTCCCATACTGTTGGTACTCTTTGTAATTTGGTGCTGTTTTCTTTAGCCATGCAGAAGCTTTTTATTCTGATGAGGTCCCATTTGTTTATTCTTTCCTTTATGTCCCTTGCTTTAGGGGATGTGTCTGTGAGGATGTTGCTGCGTGGAATGTCTGAGATTTTCCTGCCAATGTTTTCCTCAAGGACTTTTATGGTGTTACGGCTTATATTTAAGTCTTTTATCCATCTTGAGTTTATTTTCGTGTATGGCGTAAGTTGGTGATCGAGTTTCATTTTTTTGCACGTAGCTGTCCAGATCTCCCAACACCATCTGTTGAAGAGGCTGTTTTTGCTCCATTTTATGCTCCTGCCTCCTTTGTCAAATATTAATTGATCGTATAGACTTGAGTTTATTTCTGGGCTCTCTATTCTGTTCCATTGGTCTATGTGCCTGTTTTTATGCCAGTACCAGGCTGTTTTGATTACAGTGGCCTTGTAATACAGTTTGATATCAGGTATTGTGATCCCTCCTGCTTTGTTTTTCTTTCTCAAAATTGCTGCAGCTATTCGAGGTCGTTTATGGTTCCATATGAATTTCTGCAATGTTTGTTCTATATCTGTGAAATATGTCATGGGTACTCTAATAGGGATTGCATTGAATCTATAAATTGCTTTGGGTAGTATGGCCATTTTGATAATGTTGATTCTTCCAATCCATGAACATGGTACATGCTTCCATTTGTTTGTATCTTCCTTAATTTCTTTCTTCAGTGTTGTGTAGTTTTCTGAGTACAGGTCTTTTACCTCCTTGGTTAGGTTTATTCCTAGGTACTTTATTTTTCTTGTTGCTATATCGAATGGGATTTTTTTCCTGATTTCTGTTTCTGCAGTTTCGTTGCTGGTGTACAGGAATGCCTTTGATTTCTGGGTATTGACTCTGTATCCAGCTGTTTTGCCAAATTCATTTATTAGGTCGAGTAGTTTTTGAGTGGAGTCTATAGGGTTTTCCATGTACACTATCATGTCGTCTGCAAACAGTGACAGTTTCATTTCCTCCTTTCCAATTTGGATGCCTTTTATTGCTTTTTCTTGTCTGATTGCTGTGGCTAGGACTTCCAATACTATGTTGAATAGGAGTGGTGAGAGAGGGCATCCTTGTCTAGTTCCTGATCTTAGTGGGAAAGCTCTAAGTTTTTGTCCATTGAGTGTGATGTTGGCTGTAGGTCTCTCATATATGGCCTTTATTATGTTGAGGACTGCTCCCTTTATTCCCACTTTGCTGGGTGTTTTTATCAGAAATGGGTGCTGTATCTTATCAAATGCTTTTTCCCCATCTATTGATATGATCATGTGATTTTTGTCTTTGCTGTTGTTGATGTGATGTATTATGTTTATTGATTTGCGAATATTGTACCATCCTTGCATCCCTGGGATGAATCCCACTTGGTCATGGTGGATGATCTTTTTAATATATTGCTGGATGCGGTTTGCTAATATTTTGTTGAGAATTTTAGCGTCTATGTTCATCAGCGATATTGGCCTGAAGTTTTCTTTCTTCGTTGTGTCTTTATCTGGTTTTGGGATTAGGATGATGTTGGCTTCATAAAAAGAGTTTGGGAGTCTTCCATCAGTTTGGATTTTTTCGAATAGTCTGTGAAGGATAGGGGTTAGTTCTTCCTTAAATGCTTTGTAGAAATCTCCTGTGAAACCATCTGGTCCAGGGCTTTTGTGTGATGGGATTTTCTTGATGACTTCTTCAATTTCCTTTGCTGATATTGGTCTGTTCAGGTTTTCTGCTTCTTCTTCATTCAGTTTTGGAAGATTATATTTTTCTAGAAATGTGTCCATTTCATCTAGGTTTTCAAATTTCTTAGCATACAGGTCTTCATAGTAATTTCTTACGATCCTTTGTATTTCTGTGGTATCAGTTGTAATCTCTCCACTTTCATTTCTAATTCTGTTTATTTGGATCCTCTCTCTTTTTTTCTTGATGAGCCTACTTAAAGGCTTGTCGATTTTGTTTATCTTTTCAAAGAACCAGCTCCTGGATTCATTGATCCTTACAATTGTGCTTTTAGTCTCTATGTCATTTAGTTCTGCTCTGATCTTGGTTATTTCCTTCCTTCTGCTTGCTCTGGGCTGTCTTTGTTGTTGTTCCTCCAGTTCTTGTAGGCGTAGGGTTAGGTTGTTTGTGTGAACTGTTTCTAACTTTTTAAGGTAGGCCTGTATTGCTATGAACTTCCCTCTCAGGACTGCCTTTGCTGTGTCCCATAGGTTTTGGGTTGTTGTGAGTTCGTTTTCATTTGTTTCCAGGAAGTTTTTGATTTCTTCCCTAATCTCATTCTTGACCCATTCATTGTTTAATAGCATGCTATTCAGTCTCCATGCTTTTGAGTGTTTTGGGTTTTTACCCTTGGGGTTGGTTTCTAGTTTCAGACCCTTGTGGTCAGAGAAGATGCTTGATATGATTTCAATTTTCTTGAATTTGTTGAGGGTTGCTTTGTGTCCTATCATGTGGTCTATCTTTGAAAAAGTTCCATGGACACTTGAAAAGAACATGTATTTTGCTTCTTTGGGATGAAAAGCTCTGTATATATCAGTTAAGTCCATTTCCTCTAAGGTATTGTTAAGTGACACAATATCTTTGTTGATCTTTTGTTTGGAAGACCTGTCCATTTTTGATAGTGGGGTGTTAAAATCCCCTACTATAATTGTGTTGCTGTCAATATCTTTCTTGAAATCCTCCAAGATTTTCTTTATGTATTTGGGTGCTCCTATGTTGGGTGCATATATATTTACAATGTTTATGTCTTCTTGGTGGATTCTTCCTTTGAGTATTATGAAGTGACCTTCTGGGTCTCTCTTTATGGCCCTTCTTTGGAAGTCTATTTTGTCAGATATGAGTATTGCTACCCCTGCTTTTTTTTCCTGTCCATTTGCTTGGAAGATTTGTTTCCAGCCCTTCACTTTCAGTCTGTGTAAGTCTTTTGTCCTGAGATGGGTTTCTTGTAGGTAGCATATGTGTGGGTCATGTTTTCTTATCCATTCAGCTGTTCTATGTCTTTTGATTGGAGCATTTAATCCATTTACGTTTAAGGTTATTATCGATAGGTAGTTATTCATTGCCATTATTTCCTACCTGTGTTCCTCTGTCTTTCTCTTTTCCTTCCTTTCCTTAAAGCAGTCCCTTTAGCATCTCTTGCAGAGCTGGTTTGGTGGAGCTGTATTCTTTTAGACTTCTTTTGTCTGGGAAACTCTTTATTTGGTCTTCTATCTTGATTGAGAGCCTTGCTGGGTAAAGTAGTCTTGGTTGCAGGCCTCTGGTTCTCAGTACTTGTAATATTTTTTGCCATTCTCTTCTGGCTTGGAGCGTTTCCATTGAGAAGTCAGTTGCTAACCTTATTGGGGCTCCCTTGTATGTTACTTCCTTTTTCTCCCTTGCTGCCTTTAAGATCCTCTCTTTGTCTTGGAAATTTGCCATTTTAATTATGATGTGTCTTGCAGTGGGTCTCTTTGGGTTCCTCTTGTTTGGGACTCTCTGTGATTCCTGGATTTGGGTGACTTTTTCTCTTCTCAGATTAGGGAAATTTTCCATCATTACTTTTTCAAACAGGTTTTCTATCCCTTGCTCTTCTTCTTCTCCTTCTGGTATTCCTATTATACGGATATTGTTACGTTTCATGTTGTCCTGCATTTCCCTTATTGCCTCTTCATTCTTTCTGAGCCTCTTTTCCTTTTCTTGCTCCTTCTGGGTGTTTTTTTCTACTTTGTCCTCCAGCTCGCTGATCCGATCCTCTGCTTCGTCAAGTCTGCTTTTAATTCCTTCTACTGTGTTCTTCAATTCAGAAATTGTATTCTTCATTTCCTCTTGGCTCTTGTTGATATTTTCTATTTCCTTTTTCATGTTGATATAGTTTGCAGTGAGTTCATTGTAGTTTCCTTGTAGTTTCTGGTAGTTCTCTTTGAGCTCAGAGAGCTCAGTGAGTTTCCTGATGACCATTGCTTTGAACTCAGTATCTGATAGTTGACTTGCCTCTTTTTCGGTTAGTATTCTTTCTGAGGCTTCCTCCTTTCCTTTCATTTGGGAATTGTTTCTTTGTCTTCCCATTGTTTGTGAGGCTCTTCTTGTTGGCCTCTGCGTCTTAAATTGCTTTGTTCTGACTCCCTGGATTTATGATATGAACTTCTATGGTAGAATGCCAATGGGATTCGGTGGTGCTGTCTCCTTACTCTCCTGTGCTCACTGGTCTTGAGCTGACGTTTATGTGTTTAACACGGTCTAACTCTAGTCTTTTCAGCACTCCAGGTTTTGTTGTCTCACCTGTGGGAAAAAGAGAAAGGGGGGGCAAAAGAAAAGAAAAAAAAAAAAAACCACACACACACACAAAACAAACCAAAACAAAGATGGGAAGGAGGGAAAAAGGAAATAGGAAAGGAGGAAAGGAAGGAAGGAGGGAAGAAGGAATAAAGAAAGATCGGAGGCAAGATAAGAAGGAATTTTAGCAAAAATTAAAACATAGAAATAGATAAAAGAAGGCAGGAAGAAGACATAAAAATGGTAAAGGATGGGAGGAAGAAGGAATGAAAAAAAAGAAAAAAAGAGAGAGGAAGAAGGAATTCAGGGGGAAAGGAGAAAAAAGAAAAAGGATAAAAAAAAAAAATCTTCTGTTGGCTTTAAACCGGTCAGGTTATTTCTGCTGGTGTCCTGTCTGTGCAATGGGAGGGGGTGGTTGGAAGGATTGGTTTCACTTTTCTCTCTTCCTGGGTCACACTCTTCGCTGTTTTGTAGGTGTGGTCCCTGGCAGTCAATCAGTCCGTTGATCAGCCAATCCAGCTGCTTTGGCTCGTGACGCGTGCGCGCGCAGCAGGGGAATCCAGCCGCTTTTGGTCTGTGACGTTATTTTGTGCCCTGAGCGCGCAGCCGGCGGACCAATCGAGCCGCCAGGGCTTGGAACGCTGGCGCGCAGGTGGCGGATTCAGCCGCCTTGGGGTTAGGACACTCGCCAGCAGCTTTGTATTTGGAAAACAGGCACCCAGCCGGCCCTGTGCTTGGTGAGCGCGCGCAGCCCGCTGAGCCACAGGCTCTGTGCTTGGGGGCCCGATCCAGCCGCCCGGGGCTTGAGTCTCTCGGGCGGGCGGGGCCACCCTGGGACTGAATCACGTGGCACTGGGTTCCGAGGTTTTGGGACTGTGGGTGGAGCAGCTAGTCTCTGCTCCAAATTATCTCGGAGGTTTCAGGTGTGGGCGCCCCTCCGGGGTTTCAAGTGTGGGTCCCCTTCGCTAATCTGCTCGCGCGCGCGACCGGACCTCAGGTGAGCGTAGCAGTCCAGGGGTGGAGGGGGAGGGGCGCCAGGGGCCTCGGCTACTACCGAGAGTTCTCTAATTAGCCCCTGAGTGTCTCTATTTTCTTTTTCTTTTTGAGAAATTCCTCCTTTTCAAGCCCCCCTGGTCTAATCAAGCACCTGGCTGCTCACAGCGCAGCCTGGCCCTCTCCCAAGACTCCTGCAGGAGCCCCTGCGCCAGGGCTGGCGCTTCTGCTGCCCTTGTACCGCGCGGTCCTGGGTCCCGTGGACCTTATTGTCCTTGAGCACTCTTCTTACCGTCAGATCTTTCAGTGTCCTCTATCTTTGGTCTCTGATCTTCGTATATGCTGGAATACTGTTGGCTGTTCGCTCTGCTCCTCAGATCAGCTAGGTATTTCCCTGGCGTTGAGGGGAAGTGGACTCCGCTCCCACCTATGTTGCCGCCATCTTGTCTCCTCTTCGCAAATTTTCTTCTTTACTTTTTATTCTTTTATTTAATTTCTTTTTTGTTGTTGTTGTTCAAGCAGAGTCATCTCCGTTTTCTCGACACCACTTTCTGCCGACGCACCCACCCCCACCTCCCACCCTCAATCCTACTCCCTTTGGCTTTTTCCATGAATCCTTTATATATGTTCCTTAACGACTCTTCCCCTTCCTTCACCCTCTTCCCTTACTCTCCTCCCTCTGGTTACTGTCAGATTGTTCATTTCAATGTCTCTGGTTACATTTTGCTTGTTTGTTTGTTTGTTGATTAGGTTTCACTTATAAGTGAGATCACATGTATTTATTTTCCACCCTTGGGCTTATTTTACTTAATGCTCTCCATTTCCAACCATGCTGTTGCAAAAGGTATAAGCTCCTTCTTTCTCTCTGATGTGTAGAATTCCATTGTGTAAATGTACCATTATGTACCACAGTGTATTTATCCATTCATTTATTGATGAACATTTAGACTGTTTGCAGCACTTGGCTATTATAAATTGCACAGCTATGAACATTGAGGTGAATAAGATCTTTAGAATTGGTGTTTCAGGATTCTTAGGGTATAATCCTAGCAGTGGAATTGCCAGGTCAAAAGGCAGTATAACATTTTTAGTTTTCTGAGGAAATTCCATACTGTTTTCCACAGTGGCTGCACCAGTCTGCATTCCCACCAACAGTGCACTAGTGTTCCCTTTTCTCCATATCCCTCCAACACTTGTTGTTTGTTGATTTGTTTATGATGGCCATTCTCACCGGTGTGAAGGGATATCTCATTGTGGTTTTAATTTGATTCTGTTTGATGGCTAGTGATGTGAGCATCTCTTCATATATCTCTGTGCCCTGTGTATGTCCTCCTTGAAGAAGTGTCTGTTCAGATCTTTTGCCAATTTTTTAATTGGGTTGTTTGTCTTCTGGTGTGGAGTCGTGTGAGTTCTTTATATATATTTGGAGATCCAACTCATGTCCAAGGTATCATTGGCAAATATGTTTTCCATATAGTTGGTTCTCTTTTCATTTTGCTGGTGTTTTCTTTAGCTGTGCAACAGTTTTTTTTGTTTTTGTTTTTGTTTTTGTTTTTACTTTCATGTAGTCCCATTGTTTATTCTTTTCTTTATATTTCTTGTTCTAGGGGATATATCAGTGAAAATATTGCTATGTGGAGTATCTAAATTTTCCTTCCTATGTTCATCTCTATGACTTTTATGGTGTCACTACTTATATTTAAGTCTTTTATCCTGCTTGAGTTTATTTTTGTGTATGGTGTTAGTTGGTGGTTGAGTTTCATTTTTTTTTTTCCGTGTAGCTGTCCAGCTCTTCCTACACCATTTGTTGAAGAGGCTATTTTTACTCCATTTTATGCTCCTGCTCCTTTTATCAAATACTAACTGACCATATACCTGGGTTTATTTCTGGGCTCTCTATTCTGTTTCATTGGTCTGTTCTTACGTGTCTGTTCTTATGCCAGTATCAGAATGTTTTGATTATAATGGCCTTGTAATATAGTTTGATATCAGGAATTGTGATCCCTCCTACTTTGTTCTTCATCCTCAAAATTGCTGAGGCTGTTTGGGGTCATTTATATTCCATATAAATTTTTGAAATGTTTGTTCTGTATCTGTAAAATATGTCATTGGTATTTTAATAGGGATTGCATTGAATCTATAAATTATTTTGGGTAGTATGGACATTAAAATGATGTTAATTCTTCCAATCTATGAATGTGGTACATGCTTCCATTTGTTTGTGTCTTCCTTAATTTCTTTCTTCAAAGTTGTGTAGTTTTCTGAGTATAGGTCTTTTATCTCTTTATTTAGGTTTATTCCTAGGTACTTTATTTTTCTTGTTGCTATATCAAATGGGACTTTTTCCTGATTTCTGTTTCTTTTTTTAAGTATTTTTATTGATTATGCCATTACAGTTTTCCCAATTTTTTCTCCCCTTATCCCCCTCTTCCCCACCCCCCAACCCTCCAGCATTCCCCCCACCCTTAGTTCATGTCCATGGGTTATACATATAAGTTCGTTGAGTCCTCTGTTTCCTAAACCATTTTTTATCTCTCCTCATCTACCATATGCCTACTAACATGCTTCTCCTTCCCTGTACCTTTTCCCCCCTATTCCTCCCATCCCACTCCCCACTGAAATCCCTCCATGTGATATCCATTTATCTGATTCTGTTCCTGTTCTAGTTGTTTGCTTAGTTTTTGTTTTTGTGGTTTTTCTTTTCTCTTAGGTTCATATGTTGACAGTTGTGACTTTGTTGTCATTTTACTGTTTATATTTTTTATCTTCATTTTCTTATATAAGTCTCTTTAACATTTCATATAATAATGGCTTGGTGATGATGAACTCCTTTGACTTGACCTTATCTGAGAAGCACTTTATCTGCCCTTCCATTCTAAATGAAAGTTTTGCTGGATAGAGTATTATTGGATGTAAATCCTTGTCTTTCATGACTTCACATACTTTTTTCCAGCCCCTTCTTGCCTGCAGCTCACCCTCTGTTCTCTAGTGCACTTTTCCATGGACTCTTGTGTGAGACTGGGAGCTTCTCCTACAGCCACAACTACTGTAGCCCACAGTCATCAGCTCTGAGTCCCCTTAAATCAGCTCCTCCTGCACAGCCTACCAAGCTCAGAAGCCAGCACTGCCCCCAAGGTCCCCTGTGTTGTGTGCTTTTTCTGAGTTGGCTCATATGGTCCCCTGCATTACCTGTCGGGTTGTTCTGGTTGATTTTTTCTTTAATTTGTTTGTTGTTGGAGTTCCATGCAGTTTGATTTTCTGGTGCTTTTGGTTGTTTGTTGATTTCAGATTGGTTGGTATCCTCCTTTTGTTTGTGTGAAGAACTGCAGGGTCTCTACCTACACCTCCATCTTGGCCAGAACTCTCTTACAATTCTTTGTATTTCTCTGCTATCAGTTGTAGTTTCTCCTCTTTCTTTTCTGGTTTTGTTTATTTGGCCCTCTCCTTTTTTTTTTTCTTGATGAGTCTGCTTAAAGGCTTGTCAATTTTGTTTATCTTTTCTAAGAACCAGCTCCTGAATTTATTAATCCTTTGGATTATTTTTTCACCTCCATGTCATTTAATTCTGTTCTGATCTTGGTTATTTCCTTCCTTCTACTCACTCAGGGCTTTGTTTGTTTTTGTTCCTCCTGTTATTGTACATGTAGGTTTAGGTTGTTTATTTGAAATGTTTCTATCTTTTTTAGGTAGGCCTGTATTGCTATACACTTCCCTCTTAGGACAGCTTTTGCTGTGTCCTATAAGTTTTGCACTGTTGTGTGTTCATTTTCATTTGTTTCCAGAAACTTTTGATTTCTTCCCTGATCTCATTCTTAACCCACCCATTATTTAATAGCATGCTATTAAACTTCCATAAGTTTGAGTGTTTCTGAATTTTTTGCTTGAGGTTGTTTTCTAGTTTCAGGCCCTTGTGGTCTGAGAAGATGTTTGACATAACTTCAATTTTCTTGATTTTTGAGGTTTGTTTTGTGTCCTATCATGTTGTCTATCTTTGAAAATGTTCTATGTGCATTTGAAAAGAATGTATATTTTGTTTCTTTGACATGAAAGGTTTATATATATCAGTTATGTCCATTTGACCTAAGGCATTGTTCAATGCCACAATACCCTTGTTGATATTTTGTTTGGAATATCTATCCATTTTTGACAATAAAGTGTTAAAATCCCCTAGTATGAGTGTGTTGCTGTCTATATCTTTCTTGAAGTCATAAAAGATTTTCCTGACTTCCAGCCACGTGGAAGTGTAGGTAGAATCCCTTAGCTTCCTCTCACAACCAAAAAGAGAATAACAACCAATCTAAAAACAATAAACAACCAGAAGTGCTAGAAAATCAAACTGCATGGAACTCTGACAACCAAGGAATTAAACAAACAGTCAACCAGACTAACCAGACCAATAAGATGGGTGAATGAAGAGAACTCATAGCAATGTGGCAGACCATGCAGGTAGGGCTGGCAGAAAGGACCCGTGGCAAGGTGGCAGACCAGACCATGGGGTGAGGCAGAGTCTGGCTTAGAGAACCTGTGGCAAGGCAGTGGACCACGTGGGCAACTGCTTCCCAGATAAGGTAAAGTTAAAGGAGTTCATCATCACCAAGCCTTTATTATATGGAATGTTAAAGGGACTTATCTAAGAAATTGAAGAAGGTCAAAAACTGTGAATAGTAAAATGACAATGAACTCACAACTATCAAAAACTGAGCCTAAAAAACCCCCCCACAATGAAAACAAATATTCAGCTAATAACTAAAACAGGAACAGAATCAGATAAATGGACATAATATGACAGGTTTTCAGTGAAGAAGGGGAGGGGAAGAATGCGGGGGAAGGTACAGGGAATAAGAAGCATAATTGGTAAGCATAAAATATGTGGGGAGAGGTTAAGAATGATAAAGGGAACAGAGAAATCAAAGAACTTATATGTACAACCCATGAAAATGAACTAAGAAGGGGAATGCTGGAGGGTTAGGGGTCACAGGCTAGAGGAGGGATCAAGGGGGAAAATTGTGAAAACTGTAATGGCATAATCAATAAAATATACTTTAAAAAGATTTTCCTTATATATTTGGGTGTTTCTATGTTGGGTGCATATATGTTTACAATGTTTATGTCATCTTGATGGGCTCTTCCCTTGAGTATTTGAAGTGTCTTGGGACCCTTTTATGGCCTTTGTTTTGAAGTCTGTTTGGTCTGATGTAAGTATTGCTACTGTTGCTTTTTTTCCTGTTCATTTTCTTGGAATATTTTTTCCAACCCTCCACTTTCAGTCTTTGTAGGTCTTTTGTTCTGAGGTGGGTCTCTTGCTAGCAGCATATTTATGGGTCATGTTTTCTTACCCATTGAGCTACCTTATGTCTTTTGACTGGAACATTTAATCCATTCATAGTTAAGGATAGTATTGATAGGTACTTATTCATTGCCATTTTACTATTTTTGTGTCTGTGTTCCTCTCTCTCTCACTCTTTTTCTTCCTCTTCTAACAGCAGTCCCTTTAGCATATCTTGCAATGCTGGTTTGGCGGAGGTGTATTCTTTTAGCCTTCTTTTTTAGCCAGGAAGCTCCTTATTACACCTTCCACTTTAATTGAGAGTCTTGCTGGGTAGAGTAGGCTTGGTTGCAGTCATTTGGTTTTTATTATTTGGAATACTTCCTGTCATTCCCTTATGGCTTGTAGTGCTTCTGTTGAAGAGTCAGCTGCTAACCTTACCAGAGCTGCCTTGTATGTCACTTCCTGTTTCTCCCTTACTGCCTTTAAGATTCTGTCTTTGTCTTTGAATTGTACCATTGTAATTATGATGTGTCTTGGAGTGGGCCTCTTCGAGTTCCTCTTGATGGGACCATCTGTGCTTCCTGGACTAGTGTTACTTTTTCTCTCATCAAATTAGGAAAATTATCCACCATTACTTTCTCCAACAGGTTTTCTATTCCTTGCTCCTCTTCTTCTCCTTCTGGTGTCCCTATTATATAGGTATTATTTGTTTTCATGTTGTCCTTCAGTTCCCTTAACACCTCTATGTTCTTTTTGAGTCATTTTTACTTTTCTTTCTCTTACTGGGAATTTTTTTCTACCTTGTCTTCCAACTCCTGATTTGATCCTCTGCTTCATCTAGACTGCTTTTGATTCCTTCTACTGTGTTCTTCAATTCAGAAATTGTATTCTTCATTTCCTCTTGACCCTTGTTGATTGTTTCTGTGTCCTTTTTAATGCTGATACAGTTTGCAATAAGTTCCTCCTAGCTACCCTGTAGTTTTTTGGTAATTTGCACTGAGCTCATTGAGCTTCCTTATAACCATTGTTTTAAACATAATATCTGATAGTTTACTTCTCTCTATTTCATTTAGCACTCCTTCTGAGGATTCCTCCTTTCCTTTCTGTTGCTTTTTTGGTCTTCCCATTATTTATGAGACTCTTCTTGTTTGCTTCTGCTTCTTAAATTGACCTGTTTTGACTTCCTGACTTTCTGTTGTGAACTTCTATGGTAGGAGGCCTGTGAGATTCAGTGATGCAGTCTCCTTGGTCTCCTGAATTTGATGCTCTTGGGATTCCATTTGTGTTCTCTGGATGTAATTGGGTTTTGATTGTTGTTGGGTCTTTCTTTGGTGGGTCCTTTTCTGTAGCTGGTTGACTGAGGGTCACTCTTCCCACCATGTCTTGTATGCTTTTGTGCTGGTGCTTCCAGAACAAAACCACAAAGCCCAGGAAACAAACCCACACCTACAAAAATAACTCCCCTCTGCAATCCCACTATCAACAGTAAATGAACCAGTATTAATAAGGGTGTAAAGAGATTAAGACTATTATAAGAAAGGAGAGTGGATATGAGATGACCTACTGAAAGACAAATGATTTTGAGAGGGTAGAGGGAGGAGAACTAATAGGAGTTGGGAGTCAGAGCAATTCAAAGAGAGAATGTAAAATTTACATCATGAATAATAAAAGGAAATGTAGAATGGAGTATGAGAAGGGGAGCATATAGTATTGGGTTTAAAAAGAAATGAAAATAAAATAAAGTAAGAGATATCAAGAAAATTGAAGAAAAATAGTAAATAAATAATAAACATATAGAAGCCAAATTGGAGAGAAAAATCCACCACAGTACTATCAACAACAAATGAGCTAAAATTAATATAGGTGATATGGGAATAAGAGGGGAAAGGAGAGAAAGAAAAGCTTAAGAGGTGTATAGAGGAATGGGAAGTGATTTTGAAATAATACAGGGAGAGGGAATACTAAGAGTGAAGTATAAAACCCAGGGTAAGATAGGGGAAAATTAAAAATTTGAGATGAATAAAAGAGTAAGAGAGGTGTAGGTTAAGTGGAGACAGTTTGGCTTCCTCACCCAGGTGTCTGGGTAACTAAGGGAAGCAGTGTTCCCATAGCCTTGCAGGGTCCTGATAAGCAGTGTTCTCATAGCCTTGAGACTGAGTCCAATAAACTGTCCTCATAACATGAAGTGGGCTCGCGTGTGCAGAATTATATTATGTTATGTAATGTTCTAAGATTTTTCTGGCTTTGTTCCCCTCTGGTACTTAAACAAGTAGGGGCTTCTCACTAGAGAGACATACAAAGGGACAGGTGCCATGATGAGAGCTACACTGGGGAGCAAGGGCCGTGACATATGCCACATAGAGACATATAGATAGACACGCAGCTTACAGTGTGTGTGGCTTGTCCACCACTGAATAAAAGCATGCCAGACATCCCAAGGGCTCCATGAATATTTTCCATCTGCACAAATACCATGAACCTGCCCAGCCTTGAGTGGTTGCAACACAAGAAGGGACCAGTAAAATTTGATATTTGAAATACAAAATTAGTGAAGATCTAGAGATTAAATTGAAGAAAATGCAACACAACTACCCTACCCACAACCAACTAGCAAAGATTGATAAAGGTGGAGAGAGAACATGGATATTTTAAGAGTGGGGAAAAAGGATGTGAGGTGACCATTGACAAGAAAATTGGTTTTGTGCATCTGGATGGGGAGAAATAGTAAGAGTGCAGAATGGAAACAAGTTGTAGCAAGAGAGAAAACAAAATTTGAAATGAAAATAATGAGAGAAAAGAAGAAGTAAAATGGGGTAAGAGAATGGGAGGCAAAATATGTGAATTGAAATAAACTATAGTATAAAATTTAGTGACTTTGGATACATGGGCAAGGCCCAAGGGGGATAGGTTCAAGGGTGGGAGGCAAGGATGGTTGAGGTTAGGGGCATGGGGGGTGAAAATGGAGACATCTGTACTTGAACAACAATAAAAAATGAAAAAAATCTAGTGACTTAATATGCACAAACTTGATGGGCAAGAAATGAATGTTAAAAAGCTACGCCTGAAAGAAAGTATCTCAGATAATGGAGAAAACCACAGTGGATTTCATCTGGGCAGCCTCTAGTATTTACCAATGTTCTTTTCTTTCTGGATCCACCTCTGGTGATGTCAGATGTTGACCCCGTCTGAACTTAGACAGAGTTTGAGACTTCCAGGGATCTTCTGTCTGTAGCTGTCTCCTTCAGTCGTTAATCTAGTCACTCTGCACTTGGCAGTCAAGTGTAAACACCATAGGGTGAAGCAGAATCCCTCCTGGGGTTGGGGTATTGTTTCCCCTTAGGCTGCTGCTGGTACAAAGAGGGGAGTAGTCTGCCTGAGCACATGGCTACTGCCATATGGGGATTGACACAGCACCGGGATCCTGGTGGCTACTCTGTCATTTTTCTCTCTAAAGCCTCCACCCCCAGTCTCTCCTCAAGTGTCTCTAGACCACTCTGCCCCCAGTGGTCTACTGTCTGTGGCTGTCTCCTTCAGTTGCTAACCTAGTCACTCTGCACTCAGCAGTTGGGCTTAAGCACCACAGGGCCAGGACACAATCCCTCCTGGGATGGAGCTATTGTTTCCCCTCAGGCTGCTGCCACTCAGGGGGGTGGTCTGCCTGAGCACCATGGCTGCTGCCATTTTGAGGCTGATTTAGCAAGGAAATCCCAGGGTCTACTCTCTCAGTTCTTTCTCCAAGGCTTCTGTTCCTGGTCTTTCCTCAGGTGTTTCCAGCCCACTGTGCCCCCATCTTTGCTGGAGCCCAGGGTAAGTGGCTGCAAACGAAAATTTGTGTGTTGGCCCCTTAAACAGCTCTTTGCATCTCCAGCCATCTTTCTCTGGCAGAGAGAACCTGCCACTTTTTGCTGCTGTTTGTTACCTGTACTTTTGGGGCTCTGGTGCTCTAGGATGGGAATCCTAGTTTAGGATTTAGACCCCATTTTTCTCAGGGGATCCAACTGACTGCTTAGTTATCCTTCCAGCACTGTAGCCTGTGGGCACCCAGCCAGCCTTCTCACGTCTCCACCATACTCCTTGCCAGACACATTGTGCCAAAGCTGGTTCTTCCATCTGTCCGAGGTTAGAAGGTCTGTTCTCACTCACTATTGTTCAGTTGTTTGTTCAGGATGATTTCTGCACAAGTTAGTTGTAATTCCAGATTGGTCCTGGGAGGAGGTTAGTATGACTTCCATTCACTCCTCTGCCATCTTCCTTCCATTCCGACAAATTTCTAATTATTGAACATCTGCTCTTCTTATTGTCCTACAATGTCCTTCCTGCCCTCTGAAGCCCCAGGTGCCTTACCTCATCCTTAGCTTAGAATGCCATATATACATCATTTTCTCTTTCTGTCTCTGAATCTCTCACATATGTTTCCAAATAGATTCCACTGGGAGACATATATGTGATAATGAATTTTGCCAGTAACTATGATAGGTATTCTGGACACTCACTGAAGAAAACAAAACCTGGATATTAGGTGTAAATACAGTAGCATGTTTCTGGTGTAAGTACCTGACTGACCTTTTGTTGGAAAGCCATCCACCCCAGGTCATCACAGTGCCAAGTGAATGACACAGCTGCTGCATAAGTATTTGTGTTGCCCCCAAACCCAGAGTTCCCTTTTTATTATTAATTTAATGTATTTATTTTGTTTGTTTATTTATTTGTTTATATTGTTTTCCAAGTACAGTTGTCTCCATTTTCACCCCAACTCAGCCCCTTGCCCCACCATCTCCTCCTCCTACCCTCAAATGTACCCCCTTTGGCTTTGTCCATGTGTCCTTTATACATGTTCCTTGATGGTCCTTCCTCTATTTTCCTTCATTATCCCACTGCCCCCTCCCCTCTGGTTACTGTCAGCTTGGTCTTTAATTCAATGTTTCTAGTTATATTTTGCTTGTTTGCTTGTTTTATTGATTAGGTTCCACTTGAACTTGAAAGATATGTACTTTTATTTTTAAATAGAAGCAACTTCAATAAGCACAAAGGAAGTAAGTTAGACAATAGATATATTCCTGGGTATATCCTGAGATCCAAATTCATTTGGAATTGCATACAGGAATATGTATAGAATTTTGGTGATTTTTATTTTTTTTCTTTCTTTTTAAAAATATATTTATTGATTATGCTATTAAAGTTGTCCCATTTCCTGCCCCCCTCACTCCACTCCACCCTGCCCACCCCCTCCCTCCCACATTCCCCCCCTATAGCTCATGTCCATGGGTCATACTTATAAATTCTTTGGCTGCTACATTTCCTACACTATTCTTACCCTCCCCCTGTCTATTTTCCACCTATCATCTATGCTACTTAATCTCTGTACCTTTCCCCCCCTCTCCCCCTCTCACTCCCCTATTGACAACCCCCCATGTGATCTCCATCTCTATGGTTCTGTTCCTGTTCTAGTTGTTTGCCTAGTTTGCTCTTGTTTTTGTTTTAGGTGTGGTCGTTAATAACTGTGAGTTTGCTGTCATTTTTACTGTTCCTATTTTTGATCTTCTTTTTCTTAGGTAAGTCCCTTTAACATTTCATATAATAAGGGCTTGGTGATGATGAACTTCTTTAACTTGACCTTATCTGAGAAGCACTTTATCTTCCCTTCCATTCTAAATGATAGCTTTGCTAGATACAGTTTTAAACAAGAATTAACATGTTATAAAATTCCCCTTTTAGACAAAAATCACATGATCATATCAATAGATGTGGAAAAAGCATTTGATAAGATACAGCACCCATTTCTGATAAAAACACTCAGCAAAGTGGGAATAAAGGGAGCATTCCTCAACATCATAAAGGCCATACATGAGAGACCTATAGCCAACATCATACTCAATGGACAAAAACTTAGAGCTTTCCCACTAAGATCAGGAACTAGACAAGGATGCCCTCTCTCACCATCCCTATTCCACATATTATTGGAAGTCCTAGCCACAGCAATCAGACAAGAAAAAGCAATAAAAGCATCCAAATTGGAAAGGAGGAAATGAAACTGTCACTGTTTGCACATCACATGATAGTGTACATGGAAAATCCTATAGACTCCACCAAAAAACTACTCGACCTAATAAATGAATTTGTCAAAACAGCTGGATACAAAGTCAATACTCAGAAATCAAAGGCATTCCTGTACACCAACAATGAAACAGCAGAAACAGAAATCAGGGAAAAAATCCCATTTGATATAGCAACAAGAAAAATAAAGTACCTAGGAATAAACCTAACCAAGGAGGTAAAAGATCTGTACTCAGAAAACTACACAACACTGAAGAAAGAAATTAAGGAAGACACAAAGAAATGGAAGCATGTACCATGCTCATGGATTGGAAGAATTAACATCGTCAAAATGGCCATACTACCCAAAGCAATTTATAGATTCAGTGCAATCCCTATTAGAGTACCCATGACATATTTCACAGATATAGAACAAACATATCAGAAATTTATATGGAACCATAAACGACCCCGAATAGCTTCAGCAATTTTGGGAAAGAACAAAGCAGGAGGGACCACAATACCTGATATCAAACTGTATTACAAGGCCACAGTAATCAAAACAGCCTGGTACTGGCATGAAAACAGGCACATAGACCAATGGAACAGAACAGAGAGCCCAGAAATAAACTCAAGTCTATACGGTCAATTAATATTTGACAAAGGAGACAGAAGCATAAAATAGAGCAAAAACAGCCTCTCCAACAGATGGTGTTGGGAGATCTGGACAGCTACGTGCAAAAAAATGAAACGCGATCACCAACTTACGCAATACATGAAAATAAACTCAAGATGGATAAAAGACTTAAATATAAGTTGTAACACCATAAAAATCCTTGAGGAAAACATTGGCAGGAAAATCTCAGACATTCCACGCAGCAACATCCTCAAAGACACGTCCCCTAAAGCAAGGTACATAAAGGAAAGAATAAAGAAATGGAACCTCATCAAAATAAAAAGCTTCTGCATGGCTAAAGAAAACAGCACCAAATTACAAAGAGAACCAACAGTATGGGAAAACATATTTGCTAATGATACCTCAGACAAGGGCCTGATCTCCAAAATATATAAAGAACTCACACGACTCCACTCCAGGAAGACAAACAACCCAATGAAAAAATAGGCAAAGGACTTGAACAGACACTTCTCCAAGGAAGACATACATAGGGCCCAGAGACATATGAAAAGATGCTCTGCATCACTAGCCATCAGAGAGATGCAAATTAAAACCACAATGAGGTAAAATCTCACACCAGTCAGAGTGGCCAGCATAAACAAATCCACAAACAAATGTTGGAGAGGATGCGGAGAAAAGGGAACCCTTGTGCACTGTTGGTGGGAATGCAGACTGGTGAGGCCACTGTGGAAAACAGTATGGAATATCCTCAGAAAACTAAAAATGGAACTGCTCTTTGACCCAGCAATTCCGCTGCTGGGATTATACCCTAGGAACCCTGAAACACCAATCGAAAAGAACCTGTGCACCCCAATGTTCATAGCAGCACAATCTACAATAGCCAAGTACTGGAAGCAACCGAAGTGTCCATCAGCAAACGAGTGGATCCAAAAGCCATGGTATATTTACACAGTGGAATTCTACACAGCAGAGAGAAAGAAGGAGCTTATACCCTTTGCAACAGCATGGATGAAACTGGAGAGCATTATGCTAAGTGAAATAAGCCAGGCGGTGAGGGACAAATACCATATGATCTCACCTTTAACTGGAACATAATCAATAGAAGAAAAAAGCAAACAAAATATAACTAGAGACATTGAAGTTAAGAACAATGTAATAATAGCCGGGGGGGGGGGCAGTGGGAAGAGGGGATTACAGGAACTACTATAAAAGACACATGAACAAAACCAAGGGGGAGGGTGGAGGTGGGGGAGGGAGGTGGGTTCAGCTGGGGTGGGGTGGACGGATGGGGAGAAAAGGCATACAACTGTAATTGAACAACAATAAAAGTTAAAAAAAATTCCCCTTTTAGAAAACTCTAGTAACCTAAATAACTGACCATATAGGTGGCCCTGTTTTTTATTCCCTGGCCTTAATTCCCACTATTATGTTTAAAATTTGCTATTAAAAAGAGAATCTAAAAAAACCTAGCCATCCTGTCCTTGATCCCCAGTACAGGAAGAGACATTCAGTCCAAGTCCATTCTCTCTCTCTCTTTCACACAAAGAGAGACACAAACACAGACATACATGCACACATCTTCGTATGTGGCTTTCAGGTACTCTGGGCCTGTGAGTAATAAATCTTACTTGATCATAGTTTTCATGATGGCTGTTGCAGTTGTAATAAGAACCACATGGACCAATCCAGCCACAACATTGACTGATGTCTGAGGGACAAGGAGCAGGGCCCAAGTCCAGTGCCCAGGCCTTCCTATCCTACATCATCACTATCAACAGGCTGAGACTTACAGGGCACAATGATGAAGTCTACATCCTCAGGAAGAGTTCCTAAGGTACTGGTGTACAAAGAATGAGGAACACATGGTAAAAACAGGTTTCAGATTTTTTAAGAAATGAAATTATAAATTGGGCTTAGAAGCCAAGTGAAGTTGTTTCCACATCAATAATACCACTTACTCTATTCTATCTACAAAACAGGAACAAGTTACTTACAATGATATATGTCATTGGAGAAGAAATTACTCTAAAGACATCAATGTTGCCACAGAAGTATATAAAAACTTCCAAATATTTCTGATCAAGGTTGGAAAGAAACTTTATGAAAGTAGGAAAAAGACAAAGGGTACAGCTTTCTAGATAATAAACATAGCAAAATGCTTAATAAAATGGTAATACAAATTGTACAGAGAAATTGAAACAAACAAAGGAAATACCTAGATAGAAATAAAGAAAGAAAATTAAAACAATCTGATTAAAGAATTACAATTACTGGTCTTGGATCTTGGAGGTCATGGAGCAAGGGTACTTTTTTGGTCTTAGGATAATTGTCCCTTTTGTAACTGCCATCCACAAGAATCTTTTCAGAGCCCCCTTTATATCTCTGTTCCTGAGACTGTAGATGAAGGGGTTCAGCATGGGTGTGACCATGGTGTACATCACTGAGGCTGTTGCACTTGACTGTGAGCTGTGGGTACTGGCAGAGCTGAGGTACACACCTAGGACTGTACCATAAAATAAAGAGACAACTGAGAGGTGAGACACACAGGTAGAAAATGCTTTATACTTCCCCTGAGTTGATGGAATTGCTAGTATGGAGGACACGATCTTAGAGTAAGAATAAAGGATCCCAGCCAGGGGAACACCACCTAGCAGCACAGTTACAAGATAAATTACAACGTTATTAAGAAAGGTATCAGAACAGGCAAGCTGGGTCACCTGATTGAGTTCACAGAAAAAGTGGGGAATTTCTGGGTCTGTGCAGAAGGACAGTCGCAAAACCATTAAGCACTGCAGCAAGGAATCCAGCACACTCATGATCCATGACACCAGAAGCAGCAGTCGACAGAGCCGGGGATTCATGATGACTGTGTAGTACAGGGGGTGGCAGATGGCCACAAACCGGTCATAGGCCATCACAGTCAGGAGACATATGTCCACCACGCCAAAGAGTATGAAGAAATATATCTGTGTGATGCATCCTGCATAGGTGATGGCTTTGCTCTGTATCTGGATGTTCACCAGCATCTTTGGGATGGTGGTGGAGATGAAGCAGATGTCTACCAAGGACAGGTTGGAGAGGAAGAAGTACATTGGTGTGTGGAGGTGGGAGTCTGAGCTGACGGCCAGGATAATGATCAGGTTTCCCAACACAGTGATCAGGTACATGGAGAGGAAAAGCCCAAATAGGAGAAGCTGCAGTTCTGGTTCCTCTGATAGTCCCAGGAGAATAAATTCTGACACTCTTGTATGGTTTCCTGCTCCCATGAGGTGGAGATCACTTTTAAGAAGGAAAAAAAGAACAGGAGTGATTTTCATAGAAACCAGTGTAACTTGCATTGTATAATGCTACCATTTATATTTTGCTGTCAATAAATTAATCTCAGTATTTGGGATGGATCTATTCTACTCTACGAGTTTTCTGTGTCACCTCAGAAGAGGAATATTTTTCCCAATCTGCTTTTTCCCTAAGGTGTCTGGTATACTATATTTTCAATGAGAAAATTTTCATGTATATTTTTCAGGAATATAAATTCAGTGTTGACCATGTATTTGGCACAGTCTAGGCTATGAGTAAAGGGTGCTGAAGAACACAAGTGCCTACAGGCCAAAATTAGGGAAAGAATATAGAAGTTAATAATACAAATAAATGTAACATTACAGATGGTGACAGACCCTATGAAGAAAATGAAAGCAGGTCTAAAGGAAAAAGTAAATAGGATGTTGTATTTTTTTATGGATATTCAGACGAGACCTGAAAACAGGTGACATTTGAGCACAGACCTAAGGGGATTAAGGGCAGGAGATCAAGGTTATGTGGGGATGTGTGGGCCCAACAGAGGGAATGGCCAGTAGCAAGGCTGTAGGGAGGAGCTCAATAGGTTTAGCGATTTGCTCAAAGTGATGTCAGATCATGTGATGGGCCTTGAACATAATTTTCTCAAGTTACTTATAGGCACTGGATGTCAACCAGAAATGATTTTGCCCCTACGGTATCTGGCAATGCCTGAGTGGATACCATTAAACACTTAAAATTCATGCTCACACAACATCCTCAAATATACCCCACTAAATATCAATAATAAAGAGTGACAGAACCCCAAGCAGTTTACACCATAAGCCCAGGGGATCAAAACAGAGCAATGTAAGAAGCAGAGGCTAAAAGGACGAGTCTCAGAAACAATGGGAAGACAAATATTCAATCCCCAAAGAAAGGAAAGGAGGAAGTCTCAGAAAAAATGCTAAATGAAAAAGAGGCAAGTCAATTATCAGATATTGAGTTCGAAGAATTGGTTATAAGGAAGCTTAATAAACACACACAGAATTACCAAAAACTACAGAGAAACTACAATGAAGTCACTGAAAACTATATCAAATGAAAAAGGAAATAGAACCTGTCAACAAGGGCCAAGAGGAAATGAAGAATACAATTTCTGAACTGAAGAACACAGTAGAAGGAATCAAACGTAGGCTCAATAAAGCAGAGGATGGGATCAGCAAACTGGAGGACAAAGTAGAAAAACACACCCAGAAAGAGCAAGAAAAGGAAAGAGGCTCAGAAAAAATGAAGAGGGGTTAAGGGAAATGGAGGACAACATGAAACATAAAAATATCCATATAATAGGGATACCAGAAGGAGAAGAAGAAGAGCAAGGGATAGAAAACCTGTTTGAAAAAGTAGTGACGGAAAATTGCCCTACTTTGATGAGAGAAGAAGTCCCACAAATCCAAGAAACACAGAGAGTCCCAAGCAAGAGGAACCCAAAGAGGCCCACTGCAAGACACATCATAATTAAAATGGCACATTAAAGACAAAGACAGAATCTTAAAGGCAGAAAGGGAGAAACAGGAAATAACATACAAAGGAGCCCCAATAAGGTTAGCAGCTGACTTCTCAATGGAAATGCTCCAAGCCAGAGGAGAATGACAAAAAATATTCCAAGTAATGAGAACCAGAGGCCTGCAACTAAGGTGAGTTTACCCAGTAAGGCGCTCAATCAAGATAGAAGGCCAAATAAGGAGTTTCCCAGACAAAAGAAGTCTACAAGAATACACCTCCACCAAACCAGCTCTGCAAGAGATGCTAAAGGGGCTGCTGGAAGAAAGGAAGGAAAAGAGAAAAAGAGGGAATAACACAGGTACAAAGAATCAGCAGTGAATAACTACCTACCAATAATAACCTTAAACATAAATGGATTAAATGCTCCAATCAAAATACATAGAATAGCTGAATGGATAGGAAAGCATGACCCACACATATGCTGCCTAAAAGAGACCCACCTCAGGACAGAAGACCTACACAGACTGAAAGTGAAGGGCTGGAAACAAATTTTCCAAGCAAATGGACAGGAAAAAAAAAGCAGGGGTAGCAATACTCATATCAGACAAAATAGACTTCCAAAGAAGGGCCAAAAGAGAGACCCAGAAGGTCACTTCATAATACTCAAAGGAAGAATCCACCAAGAAGACATAAACATTGTCAATATATATGCACCCAACATAGGAGCACCCAAATACATAAAGAAAATCTTAGAGGACTTCAAGAAAGATATTGACAGCAACACAATTATAGTAGGGGACTTTAACACCCCACTATCAAAAATGGACAGGTCTTCCAAACAAAATATCAACAAAGATATTGTGTCACTTAACAATACCCAAGAGGAAATGGACTTAACTGATATATATATATAGACCTTTTCATCCCAAAGAAGCAAAATACACATTCTTTTCAAGTGTACATGGACCTTTTCAAAGATAGACCACATGATAGGACAAAAAGCAAGCCTCAACAAGTTCAAGAAAATTGAAATCATATCAAGCATTTTCTCTGACCACAAAGGACTGAAACGAGAAAAATTCTCAAGGAAAAAACCCAAAAATATTCAAAAGCATGCAGATTGAATAGCATACTGTTAAACAATGAATAGGTGAAGAATGAGATTAGGGAAGAAATCAAAAAGTTTCTGGACACAAACGAAAAGGAACTCACAACAACCCAAAAACTATGGGACACCGCAAAGGCAGTCCTGAGAGGGAAGTTCATAGCAATACAGACCTACCTAAAAATAATAGAAATATTTCAAATAAACAACCTAACCCTACACCTACAAGAACTGGAGGAGCAACAACAAAGACAACCCAGAGCAACTACAAGGAAGGAAACAACCAAGATCAGAGCAGAATTAAAAGACGTAGAGACTAAAAGAACAATTGTAAGGATCAATGAATCCAGGAACTGGTTCTTTGAAAAGATAAACAAAATCGACCAGCCCTTAAGCAGGATCATCAAGAAAAAAAGAGAGAGGAACCAAATAAACACAATCAGAATGAAGGAAGAGAGACTACAACTGATACCACCAAAATACAAAGGATTGTAAAAAATTACCACAAATAACTGTATGCCAAGGGAGGTGAAAACCTAGATGAAATGGACAAATTTCTAGAAAAATATAACCTTCCAAAACTCAATGAAGAATAAGCAGAAAGCCTGAGCAGACCAATAACACCTGATGAAATTGAAACCGTAATCAAAAAGCTTCCTAGACACAAAAGCCCTGGACCAGACAGTTTCACAGGAGAATTCTACAGAGCATTTAAGGGAGAGCCAACCCCCCTCCTCCACAGATTATTTCAAAAACTTCAAGAAGATGGAAGATTCCAAAACTCATTTTAGGAATCCAGCATCACCCTAATCCCCAAACCAGATAAAGACATAACAAAAAAGAAAACTTCAGGCCACTATTCCTGATGAACATACATGCTAAAATCATCAACAAAATATTAGAAACCGCATCCAGCAATACATTAAAAAGGTCATACACCATGACCAAGTGGGATTCATCACAGGGATGCAAGGATGGTATAATATGCGCAAATCAATAAATATAATACACCACATAAACAAAAGTAAAGACAGAAACCACATTGATAAGGTACAGCACCCATTTATGATAAAAACACTCAGCAAAGTGGGAGTAGAGAGAGCATTCCTCAACATAATAAAGGCCTTACATGAGAGACCTATAGCCAACATCATACTCAATGGACAAAAACTTAGAGCTTTCCCACTAAGACCAGGAACAAGACAAGGATGCCCTCTCTCACCACTCCTATTCAACATAGTATTGGAAGTCCTAACCACAGCAATCAGACAAGAAAAAGCAATAAAAGGCATCCAAATTGGAAAGGAGGAAATGAAACTGCCACTGTTTGCAGATGACATGATAGTGTACATGGAAAGTCCAATAGACTCTACCAAAAAATTACTCGACCTAATAAATGAATTTGGCAAAACAGCTGGATACAAAGTCAATACTCAGAAATCAAGGGCATTCCTGCATACCAACAATGAAACATCGGAAACAGAAATCAGGAACAAATATCCCATTTGTTATAGCACCAAGAAAAATCAAGTACCTAGGAATAAACCTAACCAAGGAGGTAAAAGACCTGTACTCAGAAAACTACACAACACTGAAGAAAGAAATTAAGGAAGACACAAACAAATGGAAGCATGTACCATGCTCATGGATTGGAAGAATTAACATCATCAAAATGGCCATACTACCCAAAGCAATTTATAGATTAAATGCAATCCCTAATAAGTACCCATGACATATTTCACAGATATAGAACAAACACTTCAAAAATTTATATGGAACCACAAACGACCCCGAATAGCTGCAGCAATTTTAAGAAAGAAGAACAAAGCAGGAGGGATCACAATGCCTGATATCAAACTGTATTACAAGGCCACTGTAATCAAAACAGTCTGGTACTAGCATATAAATAGGCACATAGACCAATGGAACAGAACAGAGAGCCCAGAAATAAACCCAAGTCTCCACAGTCAATTAATATTTGACAAAGGAGGCAGGAACATAAAATGGAGTAAAGATAGCCTCCTGAACAAATGGTGTTGGGAGATCTGGACAGCTACGTGCAAAAAAATGAAACTTGATAACCAACTTACTCCATACACAAAAATAAATTCAAAGTGTGTACAAAACTTAAATATAAGTCATAACACCATAAAAGTCCTAGAGGAAAACATTGGCAGGGAGATCTCAGACATTCCACGCAGCAACATCCTCACAGACACATCCCCTAAAGCAAGGGGGATAAAGGAAAGAATAAACAAATGGCACCTCATCAAAATAAAAGCTTCTGCATGGCTAAAGAAAACAGCATTAAAATGAAAAGAGAACCAACAGTATGGGAAAACATATTTGCCAAGGATACCTCAGACAAGGGCCTGATCTCCAAAACATATAAAGCACTCACATGACTCCTCCACTCCAGGGGGACAAACAACCCAATTAAAAAATGGGCAAAGGACTTGAACAGACACTTCTCCAAGGAAGACATACAGAGGGCCCAGAGACATAGGAAAAGATGCTCAGCATCACTAGCCATCAGAGACATGCAAATTAAAACCACAGTGAGGTAACATCTCACACCGGTCAGAGTGGCCAACAGAAACAAATCCACAAACAAATGTTGGAGAAGATGTGGAGAAAAGGGAACCCTAGTACATTGCTGGTGGGAATGCAGACTGGTGAGGCCTCTGTGGAAAACAGTATGGAATTTCCATACTGTTCCAGAAAACTAAAAATGGAACTGCCCTTTGACCCAGCAATTCTGCTGCTGGGATTATACCCTAAGAACCCTGAAACACCAATCCAAAAGAACCTATGCACCCCAATGTTCATAGCAGCACAATTTACAATAGCCAAGTACTGGAAGCAACCTAAGTGCCCATCAGCAAATGAGTGGATCCAAAAGCCATGGTATATTTACACAATGGAATTCTCCACAGCAGAGAGAAAGAAGGAGCTTCTACCCTTTCTAACGACATGGATGGAACTGGAGAGCATTATGCTAAGTGAAATAAGCCAGGCGGTGAGGGACAAATACCATATGATCTCACCTTTAACTGGAACATAATCAACAGAGGAAAAAAGGAAACAAAATATAACCGGAGACATTGAAGTTAAGAACAATCTAATAATAGCCAGAGGGGAGACGAGAAGGGTTAGTGGGGAGGAAGGTGTTCAGAAACTAGTATGAAGGACATATGGACAAATCCAAGGGGGAGGGTGGAAACAAGGGAGGGAGGTGGTTTTGGCTGGGGTGGGGTAGATGGGCAGGGAGCAAATGCAGACAACTGTAATTGAACAACAATAAAATAATTTAAAAGTTGAAAAAAAAAAGTGACATAACTAGTTTAGACCTGCGCTTCTCCAGTTCAACATGCATATGAAGTCCCCAGGATTCTAGTTCCAATGCAGAATCTGATTCATCGGGTCATTCAGGGCTCAAAGAATCTGTGTTTCTAACAAGCACCTAGATGATGTTGATGCTGCAGGTCCTAGTCTGTGGACCACTCTCTAAGAAGGAAGACTGTGGTTCTGTGTTATACTCAGTTCCAGGCTGTTTTAGTTCTTGTGATCCAAATACTGTCTTTGTGTAGAGTTTTGGCAGAAGAGTGAATTCACTCATTCCATAGGCTGTGATTAGTTCTGTGTACCCTTTATATAAGGGCCCTTGAGTGATATACATAATATACTTCTGAAAAATAATTTGTAGCAGGCAAAATTAGGACCTCTATAAGATGTCCACATCTTTATTCCCAGTATCTTTGAATATGTTATTTTTTATAAAAAGTATAAGAAAGGGTAGCAGATGGAGCAGGGCTGCTACTCAGCTGACTTTAAGGTAGATGAGCAGGATAATCCAGGGGGACTAAGGTCAGCACAGTGAAAATGCTACACTGCTGGCTTTGACGAAGGAGAAAGGGCCCTGAGCCAAGGAATGTAGGTGGTCAGAACACAAACTGGAATTGGGAAAAAGCAGATTCTGCCCTGACCCTCTAGAAGGGACTCAGCCCTGAAGACATCTTGAGATTAGCCAGTGAGACTGGAGCCAGGCTCTGACACCTAGAACTGTACTCACATATCAGTGCTCACTGAGAACAACTAGTGTGGGAGCGCTTCTCAGCAGTCTTGGCAGTGTAATAGAGTCAGTCCTTCAGTGACATGTGGTGGAGAGACTGAGTTTAAGTCTCTGCATTCAGTAGCTTCCTTGGGTAGGCATTTTACTTTGAAACTCCACAGGAAGTAAAAAAGAAATTTTAAAATAATTTGGAGATTTCCACCCTGTTAGCTAGAACAGTGAAGTCATCATGGCATAAATGTAAAAGTGTGACTGAGGATGTCTTGGTGTTGTTAAGATTTAAGGTACAAAGTGTGACCTTAATATTTTCACCACTAGATTGTCAAAACTTGTTGCTCAGTATACTATACTCTTTGGTAGGACTTGGTCAATCCTCAAGTTATATTCCCCAAGAGCATGTATCTCTCATTCAAAGCATATAAATAAGACCATTCTGGGAAAAGGCTGAATGAACATGGGCTAGAAATTTCTACTGTTTTAACACAGATAGTAAAAGGGCACAAACCCCAATACATATGCAGCCTTGCCAATAATGAAGTAAAACTATTTAGTATTCCTTTCTAGACTTATTAAATATATTCTCATGTGAATACGCAGCATGATAGGAGATACTGCAATGTCTGTCTCCTTAACTGCTGCTACAAGGTGCTGTCTACCTCACTGGTCTGAATCTTTTCAATGAATACACAACATGCTCAAATACAGCCCATCTAAGAAATTTAATATAAACACTCTCACTTAGCTGCAGTGTTCTCCACACCTAGTGCTCTATTTCATCTCCCAAAACAAAACAAAAAAAGCTCCTCAGAAGTGTTTTCATTTTCCTGCAACCATTTCCTGCATCTCACTCATTGTGCAGCATCATCCCACTGGACTCCCAGTCCCATCACCTAATTGTCAGCATGTCCCTGGAGTGCAGATTCAAACAGAAGCAGTCTTGTTAACATATTAAATAAATTTAGTACAAATCAGTTACTTAACCAAAAATGCAAACAGAGATATCTGATCTCAGGGCTAGGCTGATTAGGGTCCCAGTGATGCAGTTAAAGTTTCAGGTTCCATTCTCTCTGACCCTTTCCTGATGTACCTACCAGGTTCTCAGACCGCCTTAGATGGGTTTTCTGAAAGGTAGGTCTCCATGTGCTAGTCAGAATTGCTCCCTGGATGGTGGATGATGGAGACTGAAGCTCTTTCCTGCCCACATAAGACAGCAGGAAGGACTGAAGCATTAGCTCTTGAGCCAGTCTTGGGAATCAACACCAACAACCATATTCTGTCCACCAACATTGTGCAAGCTGAGAGACAGTGCAGGGGAGATATTTAGAGCTCTCTGTATATCTGCTGATCAGGCACATTTCCCTTGTTTTGTCGCAACATTAAAGTACATGATTTCCCTCTAGGCCTCTGGAATAAACAGAAAGAAAATTTTTCCTAATGATTCTTAGATCCCCAAAGACCACTTAGCAGCCAGATGGATTTAGATTTTATGAGTCCTTGTCTTGGTTCTCACCTGCATCCCAGAGGTCTCACCTCCTACTTTCTTATTTTAACTCTGAGTTAATGTTTTTTCCAAAGTCTGAGATGTGGAATCAACCAGCACCAGGTAGACCCCTTTGATCCCCAAGCACTGATTTGTGGTGCGGACACAGTCCTGATGTCTCCAGAGCATTACTATCCCCTCTTCAATGAGGCCAGAGTAGTCTTCCTCTGATATGCAGTCCTGGGCACCACACTCTTTTCCTTCCTGACACATTTATCAAAATATTTAGGGATTTGTACTTTTCCACAAACTAAGAGCTGTCATTTAGTGCCTCATTATAAACTATCTGTTAATTATGAGCAATATATTTGATGGCTTTACGCCATATAATCTGAACTTAGTACCCTATAGACTTTATCTGATTTAATTTTTGAAAAGTCCATTCTATGAGTAACTACTAATATGAACTCCATTCCCTTTTGCAGGATTGGAGCTGGAAGGGGATTAGTAATATGCTCAAAGTTATGAACTAAGTGAGGGGTGGGCCTTGGTTGGGATCTGTCAGGTTGCTTCCAGTTTGCTTCCATTTTCTTTTTTTTTTTAATTTTATTTATTTATTTTTAGATAGAGGGGAAGGGAAGGAGAAAGACAGGGAGAGAAATATTAATGTGTGGTTGCCTCCTGAGTGCTCCCCACTGGGGACCCGGCCTGCAACCCAGGTAATGTGCCCTCAGTGGGGATTGAACTGGCAACCCTTTGGTTCGCAGGCCTGTGCTCAATCCACTGAGCTACACCAGCCAGGGATGCTTCCAGTTTTCAAACTGTGGGCCAGTGGTTCTCTACCTGAGATCATTTTTCCCCTGGAAATGTGTGGAGTGAGGCTGCTAACCACCTACAATACCCAACACAAATAATTTTCTTACCCCTATTGCCAACATAAGAAGGCAAGAAAGCCTAGTCTAGACCAGCACTTCTCCAACTTCAATATGCATATAAGTCACCCAGGATTATAGTTCAAATGGAGGTCCTGTTGAGCCCAGAAATTCTTTGAATCAAACAAGTTTGAGGTGGTGCTGATGTTGCAGTTGTTGGTCTGAGGACCACTGTTTCAGTAGTAAGATGGCGGCTGTGTTAGAGGTGGGTATGGGTAGTTTTAGGTCTTCAGAACCAAAAATCATTTGCATGTAATTTTGAATGTATAGTGTGTATTCACTCATTCCAGAAGCAGTTATAAATTTATCATTCAATCTTTTTATATAAGGATTCATGAATGACATCATATGATATATTTCTGAAAAATACCTTACTTGATTCTTTTATATAAGGGCCCTTATGTGACACCATGGAATATATTATTGAAGAAAATTTATAGTAGGCAGAAGAAGAGCCTCCAAGAATATCTGCATCATAATTTCTAGAAACTTTTAATATGTTACTTTTCATTGCAAAAGAAAAGGAAAGTAGCATATGGAATAGTGTGGCTAATCAGCAAACTTTAAGATAACATGCCGTGATCATGTAGGTGGGACTAATGTGCTCACCATGGTGCTCCTAACATTTGGAAGAAGAGGGAAGAATAGTCGGAATCAGAGGGAGACTGAAAGATGCCACACTGCTGGCTTTAAAGCTGGAGAAAAGGCCATGCGGCATGAGAAACTGGGCTAGGAGAGGAAACAGGATCTTCCCTGGAGCCTAAAGAAGGAACCGGGCCCCACACACATCTCGATATCAGCCCATTAACACATCAGGCTTCTGACTCCCAGAGCTATATGTGAATTAATTAGTTTCTTTTAAACCCTTAGTGTGGTGATTTGTTACAGTAGCAATATCAATGTGATACAGACATTTATTCAATCATTTTTTGAAGGAAAATGACTTTACGGACCTCAATTCATTTACTTGCATCCCTTGGGTGGGGACATATTCTGCTGACACACCCAATAAGCAGAAGAAAATAAATCTAAAGTTTACTTGGAGATTCTGCCCCACTAGCTGGTACAGAGAATTCCCCATTGCATTAAAGAAAATGTGATTCAGACTTTGAACTCTTTGGACTTTAAGATAGGAAAATAATTCATTATTCACATGACAAACAAACACTCTGGTCATGTGGCTCAGTTGGTTGGAGAATCACTCAATGTACTGAAAGTTTGCCTGTTCAATTCCCAGTCATGGCACTTGCTTGGTTTGCAGCAGGTTTGATCATCGATTGTGGTGTGTGTCGATGGAGACAGATCAATATTTCTCTCCCACCTGAATTCTCTCCCTCTCTCTTTCTATCTCTCTCTCGCTCTGGCTCTCACCAATGGAAACATGTCCTGGACTTTTACATCTATTTCCTACACCAAGGTAGGGAAGTTTTCTGTCATTTTTTTCAAATAGGTTTCCAATTTCTTTCTCTTTCTCTCTTCTCCTTCCGGCACCCCCATGCTGTGAATGTTGGTGTGCTTGAAGCTGTCCTGGAGGCTCCTTACACTACTGTCACTTTTTTACATTCTTTTTCCTTTTGCTGTTCTGAGTGGGTGATTTTTTCTTCCCCATATTTCAAATTGCAGATTTGATTCTCTTTTCCAAAGTAGAAACTGTGTTTCACATTTCCCTATTGATGATATTACATAACAGACTTAGTTAACAAGTGGAGTTTATTTCACGTGGTTAATACAACTCATGAATATTCTTTTAGTAACAAGAAATAAAATTCTTGAGACCCTATGAGCCATTTGAGAAGAAATTATTAAGATATCCATTTGGCCCCAAGAGATAAATGGGAATTTCCAAATATTTTTTATTCAAATTTGGGAAAAGTATTGTGTGAGAAAATGGACAAAATAGAAAATAGAAAATATCTATGTTAGAGCAGAAAGCATGATAAACTGAAGTCCTTCTATTATTTAGAGAAGCTGAATCTGAATAAATGGAAATTCTAGTAAATAAAAAAAAGAGGCATACTGAACTTTCCAAGCCCATTGATGTCACTCTCCACAGACCAGCTCCACCCTGTACTTGACTCAGATGTCTTCAGCAACAAGATGGGCATTGTCAATCTGCAGAGTGATGCAGCATTGTCCACAGACCTTGCAAAGATCTGAGCCCTCAGGTCCTCGATGGTCTTGAAATGATGTCTCTAGTCTCTTCTGGGGTCACTTCTCCTCCAGGTGTTCCAGGATTTTCCTCTCCAGTCTCCCATTATAAGTCTCCAGGCTGCTCACCCTCTCCAGGTAGGCAGTCAGGTGTCGATTCAGATATTGCATAGACTCCTTTTGACTCTGGATACCCCCTAGGCCTGCCACACCCCCAGTCATCCCACAGGCAAGCCCCCTAGATCCCCAGCTGCCCCTCACACTGGTGGAGTGGGACATGAGCCCAAGACTCCAGTGACTGCATACACACTGGTTGAGCTGCTGCCTGGCTGGGCCAGTGGCTGGGCAACTGCAGGAGCCCAGGGCCTGTATTTTGTGGAGATGCTAGAATGGGTTCTGAAGCTCAAGTTGTTCAGGGAGGAAGGCAAGAGGCCATTAAGGTTTGAGGCAAAGTCCTGATTAAAATATTTCTTTAAAAAAGTTTTTATTAATTAATTTAGAGACAGAGGAGAAGATGGAGAGAGACAGCGAGAGAGGAATGGGTGTGGAGACAGAGAGAGAAATACCAATTTGTTGTTCCACTTTTCAATGCATTCTTTGGTTGCTTCTTGTATGTGCCCTGACCAGAGATCAAACCTGCAACCTTGGTATACTAAGATGATGCTCTAACAAACTGAGCTGCCAGGCCAAGGCCCCAACTAATACATTTCTGAAAAAGACTATAGTGGAAACAATTAAAACCTCCAAAAGATGTACACTTACTAATCCCCAGAAATTTTAAATATGTTATTTTATTACTAAGGGGTGGAATCTGCTGACCTTAAGATAAGGAGATTTGCAAAGTGAGAAGAGAGTAAGAAAATAAGAAAGGAACAGAGAACTACAAAACAATCAGAAAACAATGAATTAAATGTCAATAACCATGTACCTATCAAATATTACTTTGAATGTAAATGGATTAAATGTTCCAATGAAAACACAAATGGATAAAGAAGGTGTGATACGTATATACTACAAATATTACTTGGCCCTAAAAAGTGTGTAATCTTGCTATTTGTTACAACATAGATGGATTTAATGGGTACTGTGCTAAGTGGAATAAGTCAGACAGAGAAAGACAAATACCATATGATTTCTACACATGTGGAATCTTAAAAACAAAAACATCAACAAACAAAACAGGACCAGACTCATAGCTACAGAAAACAAATTGGTGGTTACAGAATAATCATGGGGATGTAAAGTACAGCATAATGAATATAGTCGATAATAACTATTAACTATAATAACTACATAAAGTGTCAGGTGGGTGCAAGACTGATCAGGGGGATCACATTGTCAATTATATAAATGTCTAATCACTATGCTATATACCTCAAAATAACATAATATTAAAAGCCAACTGTAATTAATTTTTTTTTAATTTAGAAAAAGACAAAGATTGGCAAAATTATACAGGTACTGCTACAAAGTCACCATGGCACTCTGAATGTAGAAGAGGAAGGAAGAATAATTGGACTCAGAGGGAGATTTGAAGATGGTACACCAGTTGCTCTGAGCCATGAGCCAAGGTATGCTTGTGGCCAAAATAAATTGGGATAGTAGAGGAAATGGATTATCCCTGTACCTCCAGAAGCAAACTGGTCCTGCAGACAACTTGGTTTTAGTCCACTGAGACTAGTTTAGGGCTTCTGACCTCCAAAACTGAAAAAACATTCAATTTTTTACTTTTATACTCAACTGTTGAAATTTGTTACAGCAGCAATAGGAATGCAATAGAGACATTATTTTAAAAAATTTAGGTGGGAAGAATGGATCTTAACTTTTCTTTTTTAAACATATTTTATTGATTATGCCATCAAACTTTCCCCATTTTTTTTGCCCCTTTATCCTCCCTCTGCCCTGCACACCCCAGCCCTCCAGAATTCCCCCCCTTACTTCATGTCCATGGGTTGTACATATAAGTTCTCTGACTTCTCTGTTTCTTATACCATTCTTAACCTCTTCCCACATATTTTATGCCTACCAATTATGCTTCTTATTCCCTGTACCTTTCTACCCATATTCTTTCCCTCCCCTTCCCCACTGAAAACCCTCCATATGATGTCCATTTTTCTGATTCTGTTCCTGTTCTAGTTGTTTGCTTAATATTTGTTTTTGTTGGGTTTTTTTTTTCAGGTTCAGTTGTTGATAGTTGTGACTTTGTCATATTACTATTCATAGTTTTTGATCTTCTTCAATTTCTTAGATAAGTCCCTTTAACATTTCATATAATAAAGGCTTGGTGATGATGACTTCCTATAACTTGACCTTATCTGGGAAACACTTCATCTGCCCTTCCATTCTAAATGATAACTTTGCTGGTTAGAGTAATCTTGGATGTGGGTCTTTGCCTTTCATGACTTCAAATACTTCTTTTTTTCAATTTTAATTTTTTATTGTTATTCAATTACAGTTGTGTGCCTTTTCTCCCTATCCCTCCACCCCACCCCAGCTGAACCTCCCTCCCTCCCCCACCTCCACCCTCCCCCTTGATTTTCTCCATGTGTCCTTTATAGTAGTTCCTGTAATCCCCTCTCCTCACTGTCCCCTCCCCACTCCCCCCTGACCATTGTTAGATTGTTCTTAACTTCAATGTCTCTGGTTATATTTTGTTTCCTTTTTTCTTCTATTGATTATGTTCCAGTTAAAGGTGAGATCATATGGTATTTGTCCCTCACCGTCTGGCTTATTTCACTTAACATAATGCTCTTCAGTTCCATCCATGCTGTTGCAAAGGGTATAAGCTCCTTCTTTCTCTCTGCTGCGTAGAATTCCATTGTGTAAATATACCATAGTTTTTGGATCCACTCATTTGCTGATGGACACTTAGGTTGCTTCCAGTACTTGGCTATTGTAAATTGTGCTGCTATGAACATCAAATACTTCTTTCCAGCTCCTTTGTAGGTCTTTGTTCCAATATTTGAAGATGGCATTCATGATTATTCCTATTGAAGTTTATTTCCAATCACTGCATCAAAAAGCAGCTCCATGAGATTCCCTTGTAGGTAAGCAGGAGAGGGTGAAAAACCTTGTATGTTTGTGCAACACTTACAACTCTGAGTCATAGAACTGACAGGAATTCAAGCTGTCTAGTGAGTCATTGTGTATATGGTCATTTATGTATATATATGACATATCTATAGATCACATGTGTAATATATTTACTGGATGAGATTGATGAAGTTCTTTCCCTACCTCTCCAGTGATTACGACAATATTTACAGTCAGAGGAAATGCTTCATTTAGAACAATAGAGGGTATCATATTTTTAGGCAGGAATGAAAGTTTTCAAGTAGAGGCAGGAAGATCATTCAATAGAAAACATAATTACACTAAGCAATACTTTGCCCCAAGCATAAATTCCTTTACACATGGACACTGATCTTATACACATCAGTAAGCAAACACACAATAAAAATACCTTACATAGTAATACATGTATGACTTAAAATTTCCTTCTTCACACTTAAGGTCATCTTTGACTCTAAACACATGTCAAACTATATTATGAAATTTGTGTTTTGATGTCGACTAGAATTGGAAACATGATTTGATGGTCCATTTTGCCTGTGACTATGGTAAGAATGTGGACACCAAGCTCAAGAAGACAACTCAATGGCCTCTTACAAAGCACACTATATTTTAAACTCTACATCTTCAGTAAGAGCAGTTATGGTAGTGATACATGAAGAAATGATGTACAACAAGTGTTAAATTGTGTTCTTCTTGTTTTGTCTCTCATGAAATGATATAAATGGCTTTGGTTACCAGGTGCAGTGTAATTCCATAAGAGTAGTACAACTCAAGATTTTTCTTTTAAGGAAACAAAATAAAAATTACTCAATATGTTATATTTCATTTCAGTGGTTCCTAAGAAATCCACATAGTCTCCATGAGATAAATGGAAGTATCCACATATTTCATCCAAGGCTGGGAACCAATTTGGTAGAGGAGAAAAAAAAAACAAAGAAAAAGCTGCTATATATCAGAAAGTTGAAAAGTTAATAAAGTGATTCGCTTAAATATTATAGAGAAGTTGAAATCATAGAAACACAAGCTTGAGGTCATAAAGAGAGAGAGTACGTTCTACTTCCACAACCTGATTGAAGAGTCACAACATCTGAGCCCTGCAATCATGGACATTTATTCAGCCCAAGGACAAATGGTCCTTATGTAGCTGCCATCCCAACTAATCTTCTCAGAGCCCCCTTTATGTCTCTGTTCCTGAGACTGTAGATGAAGGGGTTCAGCATGGGTGTGACCACTGTGTACATCACTGAAGCAACTGCACTTAAATGTGAGTTGTGAGTACCGGCAGAGCTGAGATACACGCCTAGGCTCGTACCATAAAATAAGGACACAACTGAGAGATGAGAGGCACAGGTGGAAAATGCTTTATACTTCCCCTGAGCTGATGGTATTGCTCGTATGGAGGACACTATCTTAAAGTAAGAGTAAAGGATCCCACTGAGGGGACCACTAGCCAGTAGCCCAGCTGAAAAATGTATCATCATGTCATTAATAAAGGTGTCAGAACAGGCGACTTGGACTATCTGTATGATTTCACAAAAAAAGTGAGGGATTCCCAAGTCTGGACAGAAGGACAATCGCAACACCATTAAGCATTGCAGCAAGGAGTCCAGGGCACTAATGAACCAGGACACCAGGACCAGCAGTTTACAGAGCTGGGGGTTCATGATGAGCATGTAGCGCAGAGGGTGACAGATGGCCACAAACCGGTCATAGGCCATCACAGTCAGGAGGAAGTTATCCATCCCTGCAAAGAGTATGAAAAAATACATCTGTGTGATGCAGCCTGCATAGGTGATGACTTTGCTTTGTGTCTGGATGTTCAGTAGCATCTTTGGGATGGTGGTGGAGGTGAAACAGATGTCTACCAAGGACAGGTTGGAGAGGAAGAAGTACATGGGGGTGTGGAGGTGGGAGTCTGAGCTGACAGCCAGGATGATGAGCAGGTTTCCCAACACAGTGATCAGGTACATGGAGAGGAACAGTCCAAATAAGAGGGGCTGCAGTTCTGGGTCCTCTGAGAGTCCCAGGAGAAGAAACTCTGAAATTTGTGTAAGATTCACTGCTTCCATGTGATGCTTGACTACCAGGATATAAGAGAGGTACATGACTCATTTTCACTCATGCAAGCATTAGTAAACTAGCTTAAGCACAACCATTTATATTTTAGAATCAAGAAAATAATTTCATATTTGGTGTGTGGTCTGGAATTCTTTAGGACATTCCTAGTGCCATGTACGTTAGAATTTCTGTGTAAAGACTCATGAAAAATTCTTGTGTCTAACTCAACCTGTTCAGTATGAAAAATAAAAATAAAATGGCAATGGATGTGATGTAAAGCACAGCATGGTGACTCAAGCTGTGAGATTTAATGGTATGTTTGAAACTTGCTAAAAAGGAGAGTTTCAAAGTCCTTATCAAAGAATAATGTCACTTGTGTGGTAACAGAGGTTAACTACACTTAGTGTGGAGGTCATTTTGTAATATATACAAATATGAAATCATTATGTTGTACATGTGAAACTAATATAATGTTTTATGTCTATTCTAATTGAAAACATTGCATGCTAATCAGTTGTTATGTGTGAGTATGCAAATAGGTGTTTATAATTTTCAAAGTTATATGAAATTTTCACTTCCTTCTTTTTTTCTTTTTCACAAGAACTACAAAAACTTTATATCTGGCCTTTTCCATGTGGTAAAGAACACTATAAAAATCAATACTTCAACCAAAAGATTATACTTCAATTTTAAAATGTTTTTTTGAAAAAGCAATAGAGAGAACACAGTATCACTGACTGATAGATTGGACTACACTAAATTTATCAACTTTATACATTCACAAAAAATGCATGTACACACACATAAAAGAACTAAATGGAAAGCAGACAGTTTGTGTAAAAACCTCCAATTCTTTCTTAGAAAGAAGCCAATCAAAAAATACAATAAGGGAATACATTCAATAATACTGTATAGGCTTACACAGTGACAGGTGATTGCTAGACTTAGTGTGGTGATTGCATTGCCACGTATAAAGATGTGAGTCACTCTATTGTACACCTGAAACTAATGTCATATTGTCTACAAATTGTACTTAAACAAACACACAAAAAAAGAATGAAAATACTCTGATCACACTATCCAAATGCAAGGAGCTTACAGGTGGACAACATAGTGAAAGTTACAATATTATAGTCCAACTACAATTTAAAATAAATAAATTAATACACTAGGAAAGCAAAAAACTTACACTGCAAAAAGTCAATAGTGACCATAAATGGTTTACAAACCCACACATTTCCTTACTCTGCCTCACAGGCAAAGAAATAATTACAAAGGGAAGCTCATCAGCATACTTGTTTTCACCTACCAAGTAACTGCTTTTTCATGTGAATAGCCAGTGAGAGAAGATGCTGTGAAATGCATGTCCCATTCACTGCCATGGCAAGGGTGTACTTGCAAGCCTTCCTTGGTCCAGATCTTTCTCATCCATAGGGAGACACAGTCTAATAGGCCCCATCATAAACTGTTTAAATGCCCGCACATCACCATCTGTCCTTCCACAGCTAATAACCTATCTGTCTATTCCTGTTCACTGAACTTACGTTCTACTTCTACTGGAATGACCACACCTCCAATTCCCTCTTTTATTTGTCTTCTCTTAAAACCACTTAGTTGTCAACAATGGCACCTGTGTCTGAATACAATGTTCACTTGCCTATTAGCATCATGAATAAACATTCGTTTATGAGTAAAGCCAGCCTGTAACCACAGTGATCACTGGTGTCTGGGCTATGTTGGAATGGTTCTCAGGTGATTTCAGGTACAAGTTCCTGGTTTCCAGTCTCTCAGATCTTCTCCTGCCATGTCAGTTGGACTCTCGGACTCACCTGCATGGGAACCTGACAAGAAGGTTTCCCTCTGGGAGTCCAAAATCTTCCCCGGGTGGTGGATGATGGAGACCGAAACTCTGTCCCAGACAAGATGGCAAGGAGTGGTCAAGCATTGGTCTCCCTGCCAGATTCAGGTCTCCAAGAGCAACAGCCACGTTTCTCCATCCAAAGGTTGCACATGCTGAGATGCTACAGTACAGGAGCTACTTCAGCTCTCCGGGTCTGCTCATTAGGCACATTTACCTTTTGGCACTCTAACCTCTAAGCACAGAATTCCCCTTGGGGACACTGGTCTGCTCAGAATGGAGAGTTTTCCTGAGATTCTCCTTTCCTGGGAGACCACGTAATGAGCCATCTGAGCACAGTTTTGATGAGTCCTTCTCCATTAACTGTCCTGCTTCCTGACATCTACAGCTCCCAGCACCTCATCCCAACTCTGCATTCAACTTTCTGAATGGATGGACCTAGAGGGTACTGTGGTCAGTGAATAAGCCAGTCAGAAAAATACAAATACCATATGTTTTCACTCATATGTGGAATCTAAAGAACAAAATAAATGAACACACAAAATGGACACGGTTTCATGGACACAGAGAGTGAACCTGTGTTTGCCAGAGGGGAAGTGGGTTGAGGCACTGGGAGAAAAAGGTAAAGAGAGTTAGAAGTACAAGTTGGCAGTTACAAAACAGTCTCAGGGATGTAAAGCAGAGCATAGGGAATATAGTCCATAATATTGTAAAAACTATGTGTGAGGCCAGTTGGGTACTGGAAACACCAGGAGGGACATGGCAGGGGTGGGGGGGACACTACGTAAAGTTTACAATTGTCTGACCGCTGTGCTGTATGCCTAGGACCAACGCAGAAAGATATTCAAAGTAAACTGTAATTGAAAAACAAAAAGTCTTATTCTGAGAAATTTGTCTGACTGGTCTTTGGGTCTTCAAAGCATTTATTTATAGTGGGATGCACTCTTGATATCCCTAGACAATTAACATCTTCCTCTTTAGGAAAGGGGAGATAATTGTTCCTTTGCTATAAAACCTTAGGCAGTATACTCTTAGGCTTCATGATTGTTCAGCCAGAATAATTAGGGATTTCATAGTGATATCACAAGTTAACAGCTGCCATTTGGTCCCTCATCATGACATGTTTATTAAAGAGAAGAGATTCATTTAGATTTCAGGCACCATAGTCCAGCTTAGCACTTTGTAACAATTGTCAAATATATGTTCCACAGAAATGGGTTTTATGAGGTAGTACCTTGAGAAACTACCTCACCAATGCAGAAATGGGGCACAGAGGGATTTATTCTTGTGTTCAAAGGTATAAACCAAGGAAGGGATGGAGTTTTGATTGCAATCAGTTAGGATGCTTCCAGTTTGGAGATTCTGGACCAGTTGGTCTCAAACGGAGATGACTTTGCCCTTGGGAATGTTTGCACTGTCTGCAGGTTGGCTGCTAAACACCTGCAATGCACAGGACAGCACCCAACACATACAATTACCTAGCCCCAAGTATCAACAGTGACAGGGTGAAAACACCTATTGTAGACCAGTACTTGTCCACTTCATTGTGCACACAAGTCACCAAACCTTGGGGTTCAAATGCAACTTCTGGTCTCCAGTGGGCCCAGAGACTGCATTTCTGACACACTCCCAGGTGATGTTGAAGCTGCAGGTCTTCTTGTTCTGAGGACCACAGTCTGAGTAGCTGGCTATGGCCCTGTCTTAGAGTTAGGGGAGGGTAATTTTAGGTTTTATCCACCAGGAGTCGTCTGTGTATGTAATTTTGAAAGAAAAGTTTTCGACTCATTCCATAGAGGAAGATAAATTCTGTGTTTGATTCTTTTAAACTAGAGCTCCAGAGAGACACATAATAATTTGTATCTGGAAAGGCTTTGTAGTAGGCAGACGAAGGGCCTCAAAAGATGACAATATCCTAATTCAGAGAACCTTGGAATATGTTATGTCACTCAACAGGGTACCTATGATAAGAGATTAAATAAAGTTATTAGTCATTTGTCATACAATGAGGAGACAGTAGACTACCTCGGATTTTCCAGGTTGGTCAAATGTATTCACAATGGTCCTCTAAATGTGGAAGGGAGCAGAAGAGTTGGTGTCAGAGAGGCATTTGGAGATTCTCTGTTGCTGGCATTGACGTTCAAGGATGGGTCATGGAGTCAAGGAATGCAGGAGGCTCTGGAAACTAGAATTGCAAAAGGGAGGAATTGCATTTTCCCCTGGATCACCCAGAAAAATCCAAGCCCTACAAATATTTTGAGCTAAGCCCTTAAAGACCCATTTAAGGCATCTGATTGCTAGAACTGTAAGATTAAAAGTTGATTGTTTTAAGCCACTAGTATAGTAATTTGTAAAAACAGGAGTGGGAAACTAATGTAGACTTAGATCCAATAAGATATTGTTCAAGGAGACTGAGTTGAAGCCTCACATTCAGTTATCTCACTTTGGGCAAAGGTGTTTTGTTTTGAAATCCTACATTAAATCATAATCAACAGAAGAAAAAAGCAAACAAAATATAACCAGAGACATTGAAATTAAGAACAATGTAACAATAGCCAGAGGGGAGTGGGGAGGGGATAGTGGGGAGAGGGGTTTACAGGAGCTACTATAAAGACACATGGACAAAACCAAGGGGGAGGGTGGAGGTGGGGGAAGGAGGTGGGTTCAGCTGGGGTGGGGTGGAGGGATGGGGAGAAAAGGCATACAACTGTATTTGAATAACATAAAAATTAAAAAAAAAGACACATGGACAAAATCAAGGGGGAGGGTAGAGGTGGGGGAGGGAGGTGGAATTGGCTGGCGTGGGGTGGAGGGATGGGGTGAAAATGCAGACAACTGTAATTGAATAACAATAAAATTTTTTTAAAGAAAAGAGAAAAATTACAGCTAATTTAGAGCTTTTGGCCCCATAGGTGGTACAAAGAATTTCCCATTGCATAAATGTAAATGTGGTCCTGACCTTGAAGCCTTTGAAGCATAAAGTGAAAAAAGTTATTCATTAAGATTAAGGTCACTTATTTTACTTAGATCTTTGTGTGAATGTTTCTAATTTTTTTTCTATTTCATGTTATTTCACACCTTTCTTCTTTTTATTTCTATATTGTCCAAATTTCTCTCAAGGTTTCTTTCAGCAAAATAGATGGGACTATAAATGAGTCTGTGTGCATGTACATACATATGTGTGAGTGTGTTTATTTGTAAGATGTAAATGACTTCTGGTCAAGATGGTTGCATAGGTAAACCCAGCTTGCTTCCTCTCAAAACCACATCAAAATTACAACTAAAATATAGAACAGCCATCACTCAGAACCATCACAAATCAAGTTGAATGGAAGTCTGACAACTACGGAATTAAGGAAACCCCATTCATCCAGTTAGTAGGAGGGTGAAGATGTGGAATGGGCTGGTCCCACATTCACATGTGCTGGATGAAAATTCAGGCACAGTATCTGAGGAGTGAGGAGTCCCAGCCCCCCCCCCCCCACCACATCCCCCAGCCCAAGTTCTAGTGCAAAGAAGACAATTTTCCATAACTTCCTGTGGCAAAACCCAGCAGGGGTTCAGTTAGTAGAAGAAACTTCTGGAGTCCCAAGCAGTTCCCCTTGAAGAACCCACACACAGACTTCTCAGATTCACTACCTCTGAGCTCCAGCACTAGGGTAGCAGCTTGATGGGCACCAGTGGCATATGGGGAGGAACTGAAGTGTCTGTCATTGAGGCCACAGCTGGGGTAGTTTCCTCTCAGACAGAAAGGTGAGCAGAGACCATTGTCACTTTCTGAGCCCTCCCCTCCAAAGAGCCACAGAGCTAGCAGGATGGTGCCATGTCTGAGACTCCACAATCTGGCTAACACTGTTTGCTCTGCCCTAGGGATCCCCTGAGACTCCATCCCGTCCAACTTTTGGGCCCGCCCAAACGGTTAACCATGACTTTTCCATATAAATGGCTGGTGTTGCCTCATGCTTCACAACCTCCTAAATCCTATCAAACAAGCAACCTCTGGCCTCAATGAGCCCCCAGCCCCCATAACTCTTGCTAAGTGGCCCCAGGCCTGTCACTGGCAGCAGCCTGTCTAGATTCACACTTAGGCATTCCCTGGGAATCTTCAAGACCAGCAAAAGTAGTAGACATCTCAGACTGTTTTATAGCTGTGCAGGGTGGGCCCTGGGCAGAACAGGTGAGGGTTGACCTTGGCCTACACCACCTGAGAAATCCCAGTGCCTGCACACCCAGTGGACAGCTACAAACCACCACCCTGCCCCTGCACAACTGATCCTCCATGGAAGGTGGAGATTTGTGGTCAGTGGATACTGCCAGATTTGCACCTGACTGTCCTGGGTAATCCCCTCCCAGTGACCTGCCATCAATCAAGGCTCAACTACAAGAGGAGGGTGTACTCAGCCCACATGGAGGGCACACCTCACGACCCCACTTACATAATAGGGGAGACTGAGCCAATGGACCCTCTAGAGCACCTACTACATTAGACCATGCTACCAGGACAGGGAGTCATAGCACCTCTACCTAATACATAGAAACAAACACAGAGAACCTGCCAAAATGAGGAGATGAAAAAACATGGCCCAAATGAAAGAACAGATCAAAACTCCAGAAAAAGAACTAAACAAAATGGAGATAAGCAATCTGTCAGATGCCGAGTTCAAAAACAGTGGTTATAAGGATGTTCAAGGAACTTAGTGAGAATCTCAACAGCATAAAAAATATCTATCAGAAATGAAGGATTCACTAATTGAAATAAAGAACAAATAGCGTAAGCAGTCTGTGGGACAACTTTAAGTATTCCAACATTTGCATTATAGGAGTGCCAGAAGGAGAAGGGAAAGAGCAACAAATTGGAAATCTATTTGAAAAAATAATGAAAGAAAACTTCCCTAGTTTTTTTTTTTTTTTTTTTAAATTTTTTTTTTTTTATTGTTATGCAATTACAGTTGTATGCCTTTTCTCCCCATCCCTCTACCCCACCCCAGGTGAACCCACCTCCCTCCCCCCTCTCCACCCTCCCCCTGGGTTTTGTCCATGTGTCCTTTATAGTAGTTCCTGTAATACCCTCTTCTCACTATCCCCGCCCCCACCCCCCACCCCCGCCCTGGCTATTGTTAGATTGTTCTTAACTTCAATGTCTCTGGTTATATTTTGTTTGCTTTTTTCTTCTATTGCTTATGTTCCAGTTAAAGGTGAGATCATATGGTACTTGTCCCTCACTTCCTGGCTTATTTCACTTAGCATAATGCTCTCCAGTTTCATCCATGCTGTTGCAAAGGGTATAAGCTCCTTCTTTCTCTCTGCTGCGTAGAATTCCATTGTGTAAATATACCATAGTTTCTGGATCCACTCGTTTGCTGATGGGCACTTCGGTTGCTTCCAGTACTTGGCTATTGTAAATTGTGCTGCTATGAACATTGGGGTGCACAGATTCTTTTGGATTGGTGTTTCAGTGTTCTTAGGGTATAATCCCAGCAGCGGAATTACTGGGTCAAAGGGCAGTTCCATTTTTAGTTTTCTGAGGAAATTCCATATTGTTTTCCACAGTGGCCTCACCAGTCTGCATTCCCACCAACAGTGCACAAGGGTTCCCTTTTCTCCGCATCCTCTCCAACATTTGTTTGTGGATTTGTTTATGTTGGCCATTCTGACTGGTGTGAGATGATACCTCATTGTGGTTTTAATTTGCATCTCTCTGATGGCTAGTGATGCTGAGCATCTTTTCATATGTCTCTGGGCCCTCTGTATGTCTTCCTTGGAGAAGTGTCTGTTCAAGTCCTTTGCCCATTTTTTAATTGGGTTGTTTGTCTTCCTGGAGTGGAGTCGAGTGAGTTCTTTATATATTTTGGAGATCAGGCCCTTGTCTGAGGTATCGTTGGCAAATATGTTTTCCCATATTGTTGGTACTCTTTGTAATTTGGTGCTGTTTTCTTTAGCCATGCAGAAGCTTTTTATTCTGATGAGGTCCCATTTGTTTATTCTTTCCTTTATGTCCCTTGCTTTAGGGGATGTGTCTGTGAGGATGTTGCTGCGTGGAATGTCTGAGATTTTCCTGCCAATGTTTTCCTCAAGGACTTTTATGGTGTTACGGCTTATATTTAAGTCTTTTATCCATCTTGAGTTTATTTTCGTGTATGGCGTAAGTTGGTGATCGAGTTTCATTTTTTTGCACGTAGCTGTCCAGATCTCCCAACACCATCTGTTGAAGAGACTGTTTTTGCTCCATTTTATGGTCCTGCCTCCTTTGTCAAATATTAATTGATCGTATAGACTTGAGTTTATTTCTGGGCTCTCTATTCTGTTCCATTGGTCTATGTGCCTGTTTTTATGCCAGTACCAGGCTGTTTTGATTACAGTGGCCTTGTAATACAGTTTGATATCAGGTATTGTGATCCCTCCTGCTTTGTTTTTCTTTCTCAAAATTGCTGCAGCTATTCGAGGTCGTTTATGGTTCCATATGAATTTCTGCAATGTTTGTTCTATATCTGTGAAATATGTCATGGGTACTCTAATAGGGATTGCATTGAATCTATAAATTGCTTTGGGTAGTATGGCCATTTTGATAATGTTGATTCTTCCAATCCATGAGATGGTACATGCTTCCATTTGTTTGTATCTTCCTTAATTTCTTTCTTCAGTGTTGTGTAGTTTTCTGAGTACAGGTCTTTTACCTCCTTGGTTAGGTTTATTCCTAGGTACTTTATTTTTCTTGTTGCTATATCGAATGGGATTTTTTTCCTGATTTCTGTTTCTGCAGTTTCGTTGCTGGTGTACAGGAATGCCTTTGATTTCTGGGTATTGACTCTGTATCCAGCTGTTTTGCCAAATTCATTTATTAGGTCGAGTAGTTTTTTGGTGGAGTCTATAGGGTTTTCCATGTACACTATCATGTCGTCTGCAAACAGTGACAGTTTCATTTCCTCCTTTCCAATTTGGATGCCTTTTATTGCTTTTTCTTGTCTGATTGCTGTGGCTAGGACTTCCAATACTATGTTGAATAGGAGTGGTGAGAGAGGGCATCCTTGTCTAGTTCCTGATCTTAGTGGGAAAGCTCTAAGTTTTTGTCCATTGAGTGTGATGTTGGCTGTAGGTCTCTCATATATGGCCTTAATTATGTTGAGGACTGCTCCCTTTATTCCCACTTTGCTGAGTGTTTTTATCAGAAATGGGTGCTGTATCTTATCAAATGCTTTTTCCGCATCTATTGATATGATCATGTGATTTTTGTCTTTGCTGTTGTTGATGTGATGTATTATGTTTATTGATTTGCGAATATTGTACCATCCTTGCATCCCTGGGATGAATCCCACTTGGTCATGGTGGATGATCTTTTTAATATATTGCTGGATGCGGTTTGCTAATATTTTGTTGAGAATTTTAGCGTCTATGTTCATCAGCGATATTGGCCTGAAGTTTTCTTTCTTCGTTGTGTCTTTATCTGGTTTTGGGATTAGGATGATGTTGGCTTCATAAAAAGAGTTTGGGAGTCTTCCATCAAAAACTTCCCTAGTTTGGTGAAGGAAATAGACATGCAAGTCCAGGAAGCACAGACAGTAGCAAACAAGATGGTTGCAAAGAGGCTCACTCCAAGACACATCAAAATTAAAATGCCAAAGGTTGCTGATGAAATTCCATACTGTTTTCCACAGCAGCTGCACCAGTCTGCATTCCCACCAACAGTGCACTAGGTTTTCTTGTGCTCCACAACCTCTCCAACACTTGTTGTTTGTTGATTTGTTTATGATGGCCATTCTCACTGGTGTGAGGTGGCAACTCATTGTGGTTTTAATTTGCATCACTAGCCATCTCTCTGATGGCTAGTGATGCTGAGCATCTTTTCATATGTCTATGGACCCTCTGTATGTCCTTGAAGAAGTGTCTGTTTAGGTCTTTTGCCCATTTTCTGATTGGGTTGTTTGTCTTCCTGGGGTGGACTCGTGTGAGTTCTTTATATATTTTGGAAATCAACCCCTTGTCCAAGATATCACTGGCAAATATATTTTCCCATATGGTTGTTTCCCTTCATTTTGCTAATGTTTTCTTAGCTGTGCAGAAGCTTTTTATTTTTATAAGATCCCATTTGTTTATTCTTTCCTTTATGTTGGTGTGGTGGGGTGAAAATGGAGACAACTATATTTGAACAACAATAAAAAAATAAATAATAAAATTTACAAAACAATAAAAAGAATTAAATTCCAAGTGTTAAAGATAAAGAGAGAATCTTAAGAGAAGCAAGAGAAAAGCCATTAGTTACCTACAGGGGCATCCCTGTAAGACTGTCTGCTGATTTCTCAAAAGAAACTTTGTAGGCTAGAAGAGATTGGCAAGATTTATTCAAAGTCAGAGAAAGCATGGACCTACAGCCAGGATTGCTCTATTCAGCAAAGCTATCTTTTGTAATTGAAGGACAGATAAAGAGCTTCACAGACAAGAAAAGAACTAAAGTTTGTCATTACAAAAGCATTATTATATGAAATGTTAAAGGGATTTATTTAAGAAAAAAAGATCAAAAAGGAAAAATTAAATGTCAATAAATATGTATCTATCAACAGCTAAATTTAAAAAACAGTCTCAGCAAACAAAAAAAACAGAGACAAAGTCATTGATATGGGGAGCATTTTGATGCTTGCCAGATGGGTTGGTGGTGTTAGGGGATGGGTGAAGAGGTGAGGGGATTAAGAGGTACAAATAGGTAGTTACAGAATAGCCCTGTGGATGTAAAGTACAGCATATGAAATGGAGTAACCAAAGAACTTATACACATGATCCATAAACATGAACAATGGTGGAGGAATTGCCTGAGGGAGTGGGAGTGCTTGTTGGAGAGGGGGAAAGGGGGCAAAATTGGGACAACTGTAACAGCAAAATCAATTAAAAATGCTTTTAAAGAAGAAAGAAAGATGTATGCAATTGCATACACACATACACACACACTCCTCACTCTTGAACATTTTCTTTGGATGCAACAAATATATTTAACATTTTACATATTCCTTACATCTGGTTGAAGTAAGGTTTATTTTTTATTGATATGATAATCATTTTTTTTCTTTTTTCAATACCTTTTATTTTTATAGTTGTTCAAGTACAGTTTTCTGCCTTTTCCCCCGCCTCTCCCCAGCCTTCCCCATATCCCTCCCCAGGTTCCATCCTGCCTTGTTTTTGTCCATGTGTCCTTTATAGTTGTTCCTGTAAACCCTTTACCCTTTCCCCCCATTATCCCCACACCTCTCCCTTCTGGTTATTGTCAATTTGTTCTTAATTTCAATGACTTTGGTTATATTTTGCTTGCTTGTTTGTTTTGTTGATTAGGTTCCAGTTAAAGGTGAGTTCATATGGCATTTGTCCCTCACCTCCTGGCATATTTCACTTAGCATAATGCTCTCCAGTTCCATCCATGCTGTTGCAAAGGGTAGGAGCTCATTCTTTCTCTCTGCTGTGTAGTATTCTATTGTGTAAATGTATCACAGTTTTTGATCCATTTATTTACTGATGAGCACTTGGGTTGCTTCCAGCACTTGGCTATTGCAAATTGTGCTGCTATGAACATTGGGGTGCATAGGTTCATTTGGATTGGTGTTTCAGGGTTCTTAGGATATAATCCTAGCAGTGGAATTGTCAGGTCAAAAGGCAGTTCCATTTTTAGTTTTCTGTGGAAATTCCATACTGTTTTCCACAGTGCCTCACCAGTCTGCAATCTCACCAACAGTGCACTAGGGTTCCCTTTTCTCCGCATCCTCTGCAACACTTGTTGTTTGTTAATTTGTTTATGCTGGCAATTCTGACCAGTGTGCAATGCTATGTCATTGTGGTTTTAATTCGCATCTCTCTGATGGCTCGTGATGCGGAGCATCTTTTCATATGTCTCTGGACCCTCTGTATGTCCTCCTGAGAGAAGTGTCTGTTCAAGTCTTTTGCACATTTTCTAATGGTTTTTAAAAATTTTCTATTGTTATTCAATTACAGTTGTATGTCTTTTCTCCGTATCCCTCCACCCCACCCCAGCTGAACCCACCCCCCTCCCCCACCTCCACCCTCCCCCTTGATTTTGTCCATGTGTCCTTTATAGTAGTTCCTGTAATCCCCTCTTCCCACTTTCCCCAACCAACTCCCCCCTGGCTATTGTTAGATTGTTCTTAACTTCAATGTCTCTTGTTATAATTTGTTTCCTTTTTTCCTCTATTGATTATGTTCCAGTTAAAGGTGAGATCATATGGTATTTGTCCCTCACCGCCTGGCTTATTTCACTTAGCATAATGCTCTCCAGTTCCATCCATGCCGTTGCTAAGGGTATAAGCTCCTTCTTTCTCTCTGCTGCGTAGAATTCCATTGTGTAAATATACCCTAGTTTTTGGATCCACTCGTTTGCTGATGGGCACTTAGGTTGCTTCCAGTACTTGGCTATTGTAAATTGTGCTGCTATGAACATTGGGGTGCACAGGTTCTTTTGGATTGGTGTTTCAGGGTTCTTAGGGTATAGACACAGCAGTGGAATTGCTGGGTCAAAGGGCAGTTCCATTTTTAGTTTTCTGAGGAAATTCCATACTGTTTTCCACAGTGGCTGTACAGGTCTTAATTCCCACCAACAGTGCACTAGGGTTCTCTTTTCTCTGCATCCTCTCCAACATTCGTTTGTGGATTTGTTTCTGTTGGCCACTCTGACTGGTGTGAGATGGTACCTCAATGTGGTTTTAATTTGCATCTCTCTGATGGCTAGTGATGCTGAGCATCTTTTCATATGTCTCTGGGCCCTAGTATGTCTTCCTTGGAGAAGTGTCTGTTCAAGTCCTTTGCCCATTTTTTCATTGGGCTGTTTGTCTTCCTGGAGTGGAGTCGTGTGAGTTCTTTATATATTTTGGAGATCAGGCCCTTGTCTGAGGTATCATTGGCAAATATGTTTTCCCATACTGTTGGTTCTCTTTGTAATTTGGTGCTGTTTTCTTTAGCCATGTAGAAGCTTTTTATTTTGATGAGGTCCCATTTCTTTATTCTTTCTTTTATGTCCCTTGCTTTAGGGGTCATATCTGTGGGGATTTTGCTGCATGGAATGTCTGAGATCTTCCTGCCAATGTTTTCCTCGAGGACTTTCATGGTGTTACAACTTATATTTAAGTCTTTTATCCATCTTGAGTTTATTTTTGTGTATGGTGTAAGTTGGTGATCGAGTTTCATTTTTTTGCACATAGCTGTCCAGATCTCCCAACACCATATGTTGAAGAGGCTGTTTTTGCTCCATTTTATGCTCCTGCCTCCTTTGTCAAATATTAATTGACCGTAAAGACTTGAGTTTATTTCTGGGCTCTCTGTTCTGTTCCATTGGTCTATGTGCCTGAGTTTATGCCAGTACTAGGCTGTTTTGATTACCATCGCCTTGTAATACAGTTTGATATCCGGTATTGTGATCCCTCCTGCTTTGTTCTTCTTTCTCAAAATTGCTGCAGCTATTCGGGGTCATTTATGGTTTCATATGAATTTCTGAAATGTTTGTTCTATATCTGTGAAATATGTCATGGGTACTCTAGTAGGGATTGCATTGAATCTATAAATTGCTTTGGGTAGTATGGCCATTTTGATGATGTTAATTCTTCCAATCCATGAGCATGGTACATGCTTCCATTTGTTTGTGACTTCCTTAATTTCTTTCTTCAGTGTTGTGTAGTTTTCTGAGTACAGGTCTTTTACCTCCTTGGTTAGGTTTATTCCTAGGTACTTTATTTTTCTTGTTTCTGTATCAAATGGGATTGTTTTCCTGATTTCTCTTTCTGCAGTTTCATTGTTGGTGTACAGGAATTCCTTTGATTTCTGAGTATTGACTTTGTATCCAGCTGTTTTGCCAAATTCGTTTATTAGGTCAAGTAGTTTTCTGGTGGAGTCTATTGGATTTTCCATGTACACTATCATGTCATCTGCAAACAGTGGCAGTTTCATTTCCTCCTTTCCGATATGGACGCCTTTTATTTCTTTCTCTTGTCTGATTGCTGTGGCTAGAACTTCCAATACTATGTTGAATAGGAGTGGTGAGAGAGGGCATCCTTGTCTTGTTCCTGATCTTAGTGGGAAAGCTCTAAGTTTGTGTCCATTGAGTATGATGTTGGCTGTAGGTCTCTCATATATGGCCTTTATTATGTTGAGGAATGCTCCCTCTATTCCCACTTTGCTGAGTGTTTTTTATCAGAAATGGGTGCTGTATCTTATCAAACACTTTTTCCGCATCTATTGATATGATTATATGATTTTTGTCTTTGCTGTTGTTGATGTGATGTATTATGTTTATTGGCTTGCGAATATTGTACCATCCTTGCATCCCTGGGATGAATCCCACTTGGTCATGGTGTATGATCTTTTTAATGTATTGCTGCATGCAGTTTGCCAATATTTTGTTGAGAATTTTTGCATCTATGTTTATCAGCGATATTGGCCTGAAGTTTTCTTTCTTTGTTGTGTCTTGATCTGGTTTTGGGATTAGGATGATGCTGGCTTCATAAAAAGAGTTTGGGAGTCTTCCATCAGTTTGGATTTTTTTCAACAGTCTGTGAAGTATAGGGGTTAGCTCTTCCTTAAATGCTTTGTAGAATTCTCCTGTGAAACCATCTGGTCCAGGGCTTTTGTGTGTTGGGAGTTTTTTGATGACTGCTTCAATTTCGTCTGCTGTTATTGGCCTGTTCAGGTTTTCTGCTTCTTCTTCAGTCAGTTTTGGAAGATTATATTTTTCTAGAAATGTGTCCATTTCACCTAGGTTTTCAAATTTCTTGGCATACAGTTCTTCATACTAATTTCTTACAATCCTTTGTATTTCTGTGGTATCAGTTGTAATCTCTCCACTTTCATTTCTAATTGTGTTTATTTGGATCCTCTCTCTTTTCTTCTTGATGAACCTACTTAAAGGCTTGTTGATTTTGTTTATCTTTTCCAAGAACCAGCTCCTGGATTCATTGATCCTTAGAATTGTGCTTTTAGTCTCTATGTCATTTAACTCTACTCTGATCTTGGTTATTTCCTTCCTTCTGCTTGCTCTGGGCTGTCTTTGTTGTTGTTCCTCCATTTCTTGTAGGAGTAGGGTTAGGTTGTTTGTTTGAAATGTTTCTATCTTCTTAAGGTAGGCCTGTATTGCTATGAGCTTCCCTCTCAGGACTGCCTTTGCTGTGTCCCATAGGTTTTGGGTTGTTGTGAGTTCATTTTCATTTGTTTCCAGAAAGTTTTTGATTTCTTCCTTAATCTTGTTCTTGACCCATTCATTGTTTAATAGCATGCTCTTCAGTCTCCATGATTTTGAGTGTTTTTGGTTTTTTCCTTTGGGGTTGGTTTCTAGGTTCAGTCTCTTGTGGTCAGAGAAAATGCTTGATATGATTTCAATTTTCTTAAATTTGTTGAGGCTTGCTTTGTGTCCTATCATGTGGTCTATCTTTGAAAATGTTCCATGTACACTTCAAAAGAATGAGTATTTTGCTTCTTTGGGATGAAAAGCTCTATATATATCAGTTAAGTCCATTTCCTCTAGGTTGTTGTTAAGTGACACAATATCCTTGTTGATATTTTGTTTGGGAAACCTGTCCATTTTTGACCTTGGGGTGTTAAAGTCCCTTACTACTTGAAGTCCTCCAACATTTTCTTTATGTATTTGGTTGCTCCTATGTTGGGTGCATATATATTTACAATGTTTATGTTTTCTTGGTGGATTCTTCCTTTGAGTATTATGAAGTGACCTTCTGGGTCTCTCTTTATGGCCCTTCTTTGGAAGTCTATTTTGTCTGATATGAGTATTGCTACCCCTACTTTTTTTTCCTGTCCGTTTGCTTGGAAAATTTGTTTCCAGCCCTTCACTTTCAGTCTGTGTAAGTCTTTTGTCCTGAGATGGGTCTCTTGTAGGCAGCATATGTGTGGGTCATGTTTTCTTATCCATTCAGCTATTCTATGTCTTTTGATTGGAGCTTTTAATCCATTTACATTTAAGGTTATTATCGATAGGTAGTTATTCATGGCCATATATTCCTACCTGTGTTCCTCTCTCTTTCTCTTTTCCTTCCTTTCCTTAGAGTAGTCCCTTTAGCATCTCTTGCATAGCTGGTTTGGTGGAAGTGTGTTCTTTTAGACTTCTTTTGTCTGGGAAACTCTTTATTTGGCCTTCTATCTTGATTGAGAGCCTTGCTGGGTAAAGTAGTCTTGGTTGCAGGCCTCTGGTTCTCATTACTTGAAATATTTTTTGCCATTCTCCTCTGGCTTGGAGCGTTTCCATTGAGAAGTCAGTTGCTAACCTTATTGGGGCTCCCTTGTATGTTACTTCCTTTTTCTCCCTTGCTGCCTTTAGGATCCTCTTTGTCTTGGAAATTTGCCATTTTAATTATGATGTGTCTTGCAGTGGGTCTCTTTGGTCTCCTCTTGCTTGGGACTCTCTGTGATTCCTGGATTTGGGTGACTTTTTCTCTCCCCAGACTAGGGAAATTTTCCATCCTTAATTTTTTCAAACAGGTTTTCTATCCCTTGCCCTTCTTCTTCTCCTTGTGGTATCCCTATTATATGGATATTGTTACGTTTCATGTTGTCCTGCATTTCCCTTATTCCCTCTTCATTCTTTCTGAGCCTCTTTTCCTTTTCTTGCTCTTTCTGGGTGTTTTTTTTTCTACTTTGTCCTCCAGCTCGCTGATCCAATGCTCTTCTCATCACGTCTGCTTTTCATTCCTTCTACTGTGTTCTTCAGTTCAGAAATTGTACTCTTCATTTCCTCTCGGGCCTTGTTGATAGTTTCTATTTCCTTTTTCATGTTGATATAGTTTGTAGTGAGTTCATTGCAGTTTCCCTGTAGTTTGTGGTAGTTCCCGTGAGCTCAGAGAGCTCAGTGAGCTTCCTGAGGACCATTGCTTTGAACTCAATATCTGATAGTTGACTTACCTCTTTTTCAGTTAGCATTCTTTTTGAGGCTTCCTCCTTTCCTTTCATTTGGGGATTGTTTCTTTGTCTTCCCATTGTTTGTGAGACTCTTCTTGTTAGCCCCTGCTCTTAGGTTGATGTGTTCTGACTCCCTGTTTTCGTGGTATGAACTTCTATGGTAGAATGCCAATGGGATTCAGTGGTGCTGTCTCCTTAATGTCCTGTGCTCACTGGTCTTGAGCTGACGTTTATGGGTGTCACACAGTCTAACTCTGATCTTTTCAGCACTCCAGGTTTTGTTGTCTCACCTGTGGGAAAAAGAGGAAGGGGGGCAAAAAAAAAAAAAAAGGGAAGGAGGGAAGAAGGGAATAGAAGAGGAAAGGAAGGAAGGAAGAAGGAATAAAGAAAGATGAGAGGCAAATAAAAATTAAAACAACAGAATAAATTAAAGAAGGCAGGAAGAAGGAATAAAAAAGGTAAAGGATGGAAGGAAGAAGGAATAAAAAAAAAGGAAGAAGGACAGAAAAGAAGAAGGATTTCAGGGGGAAAGGAGGAAAGGAAATAAAACGAAAAAGAAAGTCTTCTGCTGGCTTTAAACCGGTCAGGTTAGTTCCGCTGGTCTTCCTGTCTGTGGAATGGGAGGGGCTGGTTGGAAGGATTGGTTTCACTTTTCTCCCTTCCTGAGCCACACTCTTTGCTGTTGTTCAGCCTCCAGTCCAGTTCCTCAGGGTCCTTCTGCTCCCCACTAGGCCTTTAGTTCACCAGCTGTGCTGCCCTTGAGGTGCACCAATTAGGGGCAACTCACATTCCACCTTCTTGCTCTTTGCTGTCTTAGATGCTAGGGGCTCTCGGTGCTGCTATGGGGTAGTTCAGCCCCCTACTGGGTTGAGTCTTTCTGGGGAATGCAGTCTCCCCTAGCCCTGCAGCTCCCCTTTGCTGGGCGTTCTGCCTTCCTCCTAGAGAGCCAGTAGGCCCTGCAGGGGTCTGTGTGCAGGGGGTAGGTAGTAGTTTTTCACAACCGGTGCTTTTGGGTGTGGTCGCCTGCAGGCAGCCAGGCCGTTGATCAAGTTGTGTGGCGGATCTCGGCTTTGGGCCTGGGTTGGCTGCTGATCCCCAGCTTTGGGTCTCTCTGCGGGGGGGGGGGGGGGGGCAGCCAGCCACTGATCCGGTTGTGAACCCACCCGGGGTTTGAGGTGTGGGCCCCAGGCCACTGATTGGGGTACACGCCCACTGGGGCAGTTTGGGTCTTGTGCCCAGGCAGCCGGGCTGCTCATCAGGGCGCATGTTCACCTGGCGTTTAAGTTGTGGGCCCCCAGTCCGCTAATTTGGGTGCACGCCAGCCGGGCTGCAGGTGAGTGCTGGGGCTGCTTTTCCGTGCTCACAGTCCAGGGCTGAGGGGGGAGGGGTGCCAGAGGCCGAGGCTGCTGCGGAGAGTTCTCTAACTAGCTACTACGTGCCTCTATTTTCTTTTCCTTTTTGGGAAATTCTTCCTATTCAAGCCCCCCTGGTCCAAACAAGCAGCTGGCTGCTCACACAGCCCAGCCTGGCTCTCTCCCAAGAATCCTGCAGCAGACCTTGCGCCTGGGCTGGGGCTTCAGCCGCCCTGGTCCCTGCACTGGTCCTAGGGACCTTCTTGTCCTTAAGCACTCTTCTTACCGTCAGATCTTTCAATGTCCTCTATCTTTGGTCTCCGATCTTCATATATGCTTCAATTCTATTGGCTGTTCATTCTGCTGCTCAGATCAGCTAGGTATTTCCCTGGCGTTGAGGGGAAGTGGACTCCATTCCCACCTATCTTGCTGCCATCTTTAGAACTCTTCTAATGGGTTTTTTGTCTTCCTGGAATGGAGTCGTGTGAGGTCTTTATATATTTGGGAGATCAAATACTGTCCAAGGTATCATTGGCAAATGTGTTTTCCCATATAGTTGGTTCTCTTTTCATTTTAATGCTGTTTTCTTTAGCCATGCAGAAGCTTTTTAGTTTGATGAGGTCCCATTTGTTTGTTCTTTCCTCTATGTCCCTTGCTCTAGGGGACATATCCATGAAAATATTACTGCATGGAATGTCTGAGATTTTCCTGCCTATGTTTTCCTCTAGGACTTTTATGGTGTCACAACTTATATTTAAGTCTTTTATCCACATTGAATTTATTGTGTATGGTGTAAGTCGGTGATTGAGTTTCATTTTTTGACATGTAGATGTCCAGATCTCCCAACACTATTTGTTAAAGAGGCTATTTTTATGCCATTTTATGCTTCTGCCCCACAAAGTTTTTTTTTTTAAGCCAACCTATAGAATGGGACAAAATATTTGCAAACCTTATATCTGGTAAAACGTTAATACCAAAAATATTTTAGAAACTTATGCAACTAAATAACAAATAATCCATTTGAAAATACACAGATGATTTTAGTGGACATTTTCCCAAAGAACACATACAAATGAGCAACAAGTATTCAATACAGGGAAAGATGCTCAACATCACTAATCATTAGGGGAAAGCAAATCAAAACTACAATGGGATATCACCTCACACCGTTTAGAATGTCTCTTATCAGTGAGTAAGAGATAATTGTTCATGTGAGTGGGAAGAAAAGAGAACCGTTTTGTTGTACACTCATTGGTGGGAATAAAAATGGGTAGAGTCGCTATGGAAAACAGTGTAGAGCCTTCTCAAATATGAAAGTGTATGATGCAGCAATCTCACTTCTGATTATATATCCAAAGGAAATAAAATTAATATATCAAAAAGACACTGGCACTTTCAACTCCATTGCACAATTATTCACAATAGCCAAGAAGATATGGATAAATCATAAATATCCACCAATGGATAAATAGATAAAGAAGATGTGATATACATATGAATATTATTCAGTGATAAAAAGAAGTAAAAACTGGTATTTGTAACTACTACATGGATGGATGTTGGAGGCATTACAATAACTGAAATGTCAGACAGAAAAAAAGAAAAGTATATGATTTCTTATATGTCGATAAAAAATCCAAAGTCACAGAAATAAAGAATAAAAAGGTGGTTGCCCAGGGCTGACGAGGGGGAAGTGGGTAGGCATAGCTCAAAATGCACAAACTTGGAGAACCAAGATGGCGGCGTAGGTAGACACACTGCACCTCCTCGCATAACCAGACTGACAGAAAATCGAACAACAAGGAAGTCCGACACCAAGTAGATAAAAAATAAACATTCATCCAGACCGGTAGGAGGGGTGGAGACGGGCAGCAGGGGCAGAGAGGACTCGCATTGCCATGGCGGGACGGAGACTGGAGGAGTGTGGGACAAACGGGGCAGGCAGTTTGACCACTAGCAGACCCTGCAGCCCCACATTTGTGCAGATAAACCGAGAGAGCTGGACTCAGAGTGGTAGGGAATGGGGCAGGCAGAGTGGCGGGTAGCACCCCCCGACCCCACATTCGTGCATAAATAAACCGGACAAACTGCTGGGAGCGAAGCGGACCGTGTAACCCAGGGCTCCAGCTCGGGGAAATAAAGCCTCAAACTTCGCAGTGAAAACACCCATGGGGGTTGGGGCGGCAGCAGGAGAAACTCCCAGACTCACAGGAGAGGTCCTTGGACAGACCCACAGGGGCCTGGGGCATGCGCAAGCCCACCCACTCGGGAACCAGCACCAGAAGGGCCCAGTTTGATTATGGGTACCACAGGGAGTGACTGAAATCTGACAGAGACTGGAGTGGGCGCCACTGCTCCCTCTCGGCCCCTCCCCCACATACAGCGTCACAACTCAGCGTCTCAGCACAGCGACCAGCATTACCCCGCCCTGGGGAAAAGCGAAAGCTCCACCCCTTTAAGTAACAGAAGCACCAAGACAAAAGAAAAATGGCCCAAATGACAGAACACTTCAAAGCTCCAGAAATAATTCAACTAAACAGCGAACAGATAGCCAACCTATCAGATGCACAGTTCAAAACACTGGTAATCAAGAAGCTCACAGAATTGGTGGAATTTGGTTGAAAACTAGATGAAAAAATAAAGGCTATGCTAAGAGAGACAAAGGAAAATGTACAGGGAACCAATAGTGAGGTGAAGGAAACTGGGACTCAAATCAACGGTGTGGACCAGAAGAAAGAAAGAAACATCCAACCAGAAAAGAATGAAGAAACAAGAATTCAGAAAAATGAGGAGAGGCTTGGGAACCTCCAGGGCATCTTGAAATGTTCCAACGTCCAAATTATAGGGGTGCCAGAAGGAGAAGAGGAAGAACAAAAAATTGAAAACTTATTGGAACAAATAATGAAGGAGAACTTGCCTAATCTGGCAAAGGAAATAGACTTCCAGGAAGTCGAGGAAGCTCAGAGAGTCCCAAAGAAGCTGGACCCAAGGAGGAACACACCAAGGCACATCATCATTACATTAACTCAAGATTAAAGGTAGGGAGAGAATCTTAGAAGCAGCAAGAGAAAAGGACACAGTTACCTACAAAGGAGTTCCCATAAGACTGTCAGCCTATTTCTCCAAAGAGACCTTACAGGCAAGAAGGGGCTGGAAAGAAGTATTCCAAGTCATGGAAGGCAAGGACCTACATCCAAGATTACTGTATCCAGCAAAGCTATCATTTAGAATGGAAGGGAAGATAAAGTGCTTCTCAGATAAGGTCAAGTTAAAGAAGTTCATCATCACCAAGCCCTTATTGTAGGAAATGTTAAAGGGACTTATCTAAGAAAAAGAAGATCAAAAATATGAACAGTAAGAATGACAGCAAACTCACAGTTATTAACAACCACACCTAAAACAAAAACAAAAGCAAACTAGGCAAACAACTAGAACAGGAACAGAACCACAGACATGGAGCTCACATGGAGGGTTATGAACAGGGGAGTGGGAGGGGGAGAGGGGGGGAAAGGTACAGAGAATAAGTAGCATAAATGATAGGTGGAAAATAGACAGGGGAGGGTAAGAATAGTGTAAGAAATGTAGAAGCCAAAGAACTTATAATTATGACCCATGGACATGAACTATAGGGGGAAATGCGGTAGGGAGGGGGTATGCAGGAAGGAGTGGAGTGAGGGGGGTGGGGAATGGGACAACTGTAATAGCATAATCAATAAATATATTTTTTAAAATGCACAATCTTTCAGGTAAAAGATGTTTAAATGTATAGGGGATTGAATATATAGCAAGGTGACTCCAGTTAAAAATGCTGTATTATATACTTGAAATTGCTAAGAAAGTACATCTTAAATGTTCTTGACACAAAAAGGAAATAAGGTGCTTTTTTCTGTTAACTAAACTAAGTGGTACAACTTTGCGCTATATACATATAGCAAGTAATCATGTTATATGCCTTAAAATTACACTTACATTTCAATAAAGACACAAAAAATTATTTATCTCAGGCATGGGTGAGAATGTACAGTCCACCTAAGACAATTTGGGAGTAAAAATTTAGTTGTGAAAAAATAAATTACATTCTATCTGAAGCAAATACACACAACATTTCATATGCCTTTTGAAAACAAGCATTTATAAACTATACAGGGTGGGGCAAAAGTAGGTTTACAGTTGTTCATATGGAAAATAATACAATAATTAATAGATCATAACACAAGAATAAACTCTGTGTTTTGCACACTCACAACTGTAAACCTCCTTTTGCCCTACCTTCTATGCTTTAGACTTGCAACAAGGAAGATAAGAAGAGATGATTGAATAATCTGATTCACCAAGAAATGGCAGATTTGCACATATTCCCAAGAGTGGAACATAGGACATAGTAAAATAGCTTGAAGAGTCCACAAATTCTTACTGTGGCCATCTGGGGCCAATGTGAGGGATTTAGAGGTTATGCCCAGGAACACAACACAGCACAGGTGGTGGCCTCTCTCATTCACTCTGATTCCTGTGAGGGGTGCTGGGAAGAGATCCTCCTTCAAGATCACAACTTTCTGTCTTCTGGGAATAGGGTCATCCTGGACTCACTTCCTGTCCCTACAGATACTCTGGTGTCACAATGAGCTTAGTAAATGCAGAACTGGGACATGGTCACAATAGCTGCTATAGACTGAGCAGCTGCTCTGTGCCAGGTAAGTTCCCATGGGCTCTAGAAAATTACTAACTTCTCACACCAAACCCTCAGATGGAATTTGTCTAGTTTATAAGTGAAGAAGGGCTTCAGAATAGAAGTTTATTTTCTGTCAAGAGAGACATATTCAGAAAACATCTGGAAACTTGTGTACACAGGAGCTGAACATTTGACCCCCTAAGGTCAGACCTGAGGTGGGTGAAAGGATTCTTGGAGGAGAAGGCCTCAAAATACCTGCACCTGACTCTGACACTGACCACAGCCTTCAAAAAGCAGAGTTGTTCACAGACCAAGATGGGCAACATCAATAACTGGGAGCTAGTTACAAATGCAGAATCTCTGGGCCACCCCAGACCTGCCTGATCAGAATCCACATTTCAACAAGGTCCCCAAGTGACTCATATGCACATTAACGTTGAAGAAGTTCTGGTTTAAAATAGTGTTTCTCAACCTCCCTACTGCTGATATATTCGCTGAGTCATTCTTTGGGGGGCAGGGGCGGTGTCATCCCGAGCATGGTAAGATGTTGAACTGCATCCCTGGCCTTAATTACCTAGGTGCCAGTGGCACTTCCCCAGATATGACAATCAAAAATTTCTCCAGATATTTGTAAATTTTCTATGCATGCAGAATCATTTGTGATTGAGAGCCACTAGCCTAGAGCATGAGAACTACAAATATCTTCTTGCTTTCTCATCAAAGCACATCCCTTACTTAGTTCATAATTTGAGGTCAACCACATAATCCTTAAGAATCACATTTCTGCCCTGGCTGGTGTGGTTCAGTGGGCTGGGCATCATTCTGCAAACTAAAAGGTCACTGTTTCCATTCCCAGTCAGGGCACAAGCCTGGGCTGGGGGCCAGGTCCCCAGTAGGGGGGCAGGCAAGAGGCAACCATACATTGATGTTTCTCTCCCTCTCTTTCTCCCTCCCTTCCCCTCTCTCTAAAACATAAATAAGTAAAAAAAATTGTTCTTAAAGACACATTCTGCAAATGTAGAATGAGGCTTCTAATCATATGGTGATCATAGCATGGGCTTTTACAAAAATAGGTGAGATGATTTGCACAAGATTCTAAGCTCAGCCTATGGTGCATTACAACTTCTAAATAAATCTCTTATAATTATTTAATCTTTTTGAGATGAAGGAAAATGATGATAGCTTCTAACTTGTGTTAAGAACATAAAATTCCTAATTGATTTATCAAAAGCATTATGCAGCCAAGGATTATGGTACCCATGGTTTTATAGCAAAGGAATGTTGCTCTTTTCATAGTAGAAAATGGAACAGAATTTTCTAGAGATATCAGGAGCTGTGTTCCCTCAAAATCAATGCTTTCAAGGCCCAAAGAAACAAAACAAAACAAGACAAGTTCTCAGTCTTAGATTTGGAGGAGACTTTAACTCAGGGTTGTGAAAACTTTCAATGTTGAACTCTGCAAGCCAGGAGAGTTCATGGAGGAATAATAAAAAATGGATGCTCCCGACTTCTAAACGATCTCTTGGGAGCTGTGAATCAGCAGGGAAATATCCATTCTGTCCAGACAAGTTCTCATGGGGAAATGCACTCAGGGTTTAGAGTAACCATGTGGGAAATGTGTCTAATAATTAGACACAAAGAGCACATAGAGCAAATATACCAAGCTGTGAGTATCTCCTCTGCCACAATTCCTGAGTATGTTCAACCTTGAGCTAATCAGGTGGGAGGAATGATTTTTGCATTTGGAGACCTACGTTTGGCTCAGAGACTACTGCTTCACTCCTTCCTGCTGTCCTGCCTGGAGACAGAGCTCCAGTCTCCATCATCAGCCATCCACGAAGCAGTTCACACTTGCACACGGATTCCTTCTCAGAGCCTCATCCAGGTGAGTCTCTGAGCTCAGCAGGTACTGAAGGAAAGAGTCAGAGAGACTGAAAGCTGAGAACTTCCACCTGAGGTCACCTGAGAACCTAACCACCTTATCCAAGAGCTGAGGGATCACAGCGTTTGTTTGCTTGGTAAACTAATTAATTTATAAGCACTTTATTTAATATGTTAAAAAAGAGAAGTGTTTCTTGAACTCAGTTATACAAGAATCATTGTTGACAATGAACTGATGGAATAAAAGTTCAGTTGGCCCTGACCAGCGTGGCTCATTTGGTCAGGCATTGTTCTGCAAAGCCAGTGTGATTCCAGTCAGGTCACATGCCTGGGATGCAGGCTGGGTCCCCAGTCAGGGTGCATGTGAGAGGCAACTGATGGGTATTTCTCTCTTGCATTGATGTTTCTCTCCCTTCCCATCTCTCTAAAATAAAAAAAATAATTTTAATTAAACTCTACACCAGATAAATAAATCACTTGCCTCCATTTCATTTAGCTGTTTTCTGGAGATTTCTCCAATTTTTCCTTTGGGCCTGTTTCTTTCTCTCCCCATTTTGGCTGCCTCTCTGTGTTTGTTTCTGCATATTAGGTAGACCTGCTATGACTCCCAGTTGGCAGGGTGGTGTTATGTAGTAGGTGTCATGTGGAACCCCGTGGTGCAGTCTCCTTGATCACCAGAGCTGGGCGCACCAGCAATGCCATTTGTATGGGTTATGTGCGCCCTCTGGGAGCAATTGATTGATTGTTATTGGCCCATTCGTACATGGGTTCGACCAACAAGCTGGCTGACTGTGAGGATCAACCCTGACCACAGGGCATGAGCTGCTGTGCAGGTGCTGACCACATCAAGCAGAATCCATCTCAGCTGGGTCTGGTGCCCGCTGAGGTCTCCCTTTGGATATGCTGCTTAGGAAGCTCACTGAATCTTGCACTGATGTTGTTTGAAGCTGGTCACTGGGTGTGCTGGTTTGGGGCCTCCTGGAGGGACTCTGGTGTGAATTAATGACAGCTGCTGCCTATGACTCACCCCGAGCAATGTGTTTGGAGCTATAAAGTAACACACAGTTTGTGGGTGCTTCTTCTGGGCTTCAGTGTGCACCGAGGCTCCCTTTTACCAGCACCAAGTCCAGGGCAGTAAGGTGAAGTCCTAAGGCATCCCAAGGTCTGCCTGTGTCTGCTGGCTGCCTAGTAGGCTCAGTCACTGAAAGAGCCTCTGATGGTGTTCGAGTTGCACAAGGTCGGTTCTCAGTGACTCACAAGACAGAGGCGAGTGGTGTTCACCAGATTAATACAGGTCAAAACTTGCTGCCAGTGCCAGGTCTGTAGCCACTCAGCAAATGTCCAGGGTGTATCAAGTCTAGCTGCCATCGACTGGGCATTCTCGTACACCTTTGTGGTGAGGTGGGGTCTCACAGAGTCATCAAAGTGAGACCAGCAGCGTTCATCAGTCCCAAACAGACCAAGAGTGGTCGTGTGATGGGAGGGCTCTGCACCAGTCAGGTTCTCGAGAAAGTGGGGAGATTGAGCCCATCCCAAAGCCACACAACTCAGTCTTGACACCCCCAAGTCTGTCCATACCTCTATACCCTGACTCAGACAGCTTACTCCTCAGCAGGGTGCAAGCTCCACAGGGTGAGGAGACAGGGAGTTGAGAGGGTGGGGCTATTGCCTTCATCAGGCTGAGCCCATGGAAATACCTGCTCCACCCATGAAAGATGGTGTCTGCAGTGCAGGAGAGAGACAGGACAGGGGCTCAGGTGCTGTCACCTCAACTCTCTCCTCAGAGCCCCAAACCTCTCTCTCCTCACATGACTTTAGTCCTCTCCTCCCCTCCTTTGCCAGAGCCCCAGGTGAGTGGCTGCGAATGAGATTTTGTGTGTTGACACTTTAACAGGGCACCTGGGTCTCTCGCAGGCTCCCATCACTCCCTGCCATTTCTCCCTGGCAGACAGAATCCCCACAGATTTTCATAGCCAGGCCTTACATGGGCATCTCTTCCTAGCTCTGGTGCTCTGGGCTGGGGAGCCCATCTTGGGGTTGAGAACCCACTCTTCTAAGGGGGAACCTTTGCAGCTGAGATAATCCTCTGGAATCTCAGCCATGGCCCGTGGGAATGGGGACAGCCCTTTCTATGTCTTTGCCTTATTACCTGTCTCAATGTGGCTTTTCCTATGAATCCTCGGTATAAGACTCCTGTTAAGCTAGCCTTTGATTGGTTATTCAGTCTGATTGCTCTGTTTTAGTTGTAATTCCAGTTTGGTCCTGGGAGGAGGTGAGTGAAGCTTCCACCTACTCTGCTGCTATCCTCTGAATCCACTCTATTTAATCTGGTTATATTTTCCCTGTATTCTTTTTATATCCTATTTACATATTTTTTAAAATTCCATTTTCTAAGAATTGGTTTCTATATAAATGCACACCTTTGTCAAAAGACAGAAGTGGATGAAGCAGATGGGGTTTCTTCTCATTTGATCTTACATTAAATGAGGAGGAAGTGTGTGTATGACACAAAGTCGTTGGAGGTACAACATGTGAAGAAAGGGGACAGATTATGTGACCTGAGGAGGACTGTATAGCAAATGGTCTGGAGACCTGGGGTCTTTGCATGTTGCTCAAGGAACGAAACCAGAACTGGAGTGTGCCCGTTGAATGTGTCAAAAAAGAGATCAAATCCCAAAGCCCAAGAATAACAAAGAAAAAACCCCAAAAGGACCGCCTCATCCACTGTTGGGCCATAGAAAACCAAGGATGACCAATGAACAAGGTTTAGGTGCAGGAATAACAATTTGATCAGGAGCCAAAGGGAGGCTCTGATGAGGCAGGCAGTGGAGCGGGAAGAGTCAGATTTCTTTAGTGGTTGTTTAAATACACAACAGAACTTGGCCATCCCAATATAGAGCCCAAGGTTTTTTGTCCACAGGAGGTATAGGACAGGAATTGCTGAGAACCATTTCTACGGTGTGTAGGGCAACAATCTGGCCAACCTGGGTTGTAGACACTCCTAGCTGAATCAGTGAGGCTGGGGCTGAGAAAAACATAGAAATAACACAGCAATGGTCATAGTATGTGTGTGAGCATGTGTGTGACTTGTGCATGTGACAGTCCACCAAACAGGGGGACTAGGGATCACATACTCCAAGGTAACTCTTACAAACAGGGGCCAGAACTCGGTCAAGAGAAGGCACTGATGAGGGGATCTGTGTCCTTCATGGGACACATTTGCAACAAGATTAATCAGGGGCAAGAGGAGTGTGGACGAGGAAGTCCCTGTGTCTGAGGTTTCAGCAGGAGCAGCAAGGCCACATCACTCCAGTGTGTCTGCCACCTTGTCTCCTCCTCTTCCTCATGCTCATTCACCGCCAACACCGGCTCCCTTTCTCAGGTTGAACGTTAAAATAAATGCATGGACCAATCCCTCTGCCAGGCACACACATTCCCACATAACCTTGAATTTCCTTCCTCTCTTACTGGAGCTCTCTGTGCAAATGTCATTTTGTTTGGGGTCTTGCATAAATAACCACAAAAAGTTAAATACCCAATTCATTTCTTTATACCTGCTTTCCTTTCATCATACCACCTGTCACCATCCAAAATGTTATATATTTTTATTATTTGCTTCTATGTTCTTTCTCCATTATTGCCTTGTAGGAAATCTTGTTCTTCAGCACGCAATACTCACAGCCTGGACAGTGCAGAAAACATGGTCAGCACTCAATTTGCATTCCTAAAATATGAGGGGAGACCCAAAAACCCAGAATTATCTTTTTTAGGATGGGCACCTTGTAGTGCAGCCTTCCCTGGTTAAGTAAGTGTTCTAGGACCCCATCTGTATCAGTGTACCTGCTGGCGTTGTGGGAGTCTGCGCTTGGCTTCTGTGAATCATTTTCGAAGACTCTTCCAATGCATGTGATGAGCTCACCTGCCCACACTACACTGAGTGTTCAGCAGTTTTTGACCAAAAACAGCATGACCCCCTTGCCCCACCCTCCCTATTCACCCAATCTAACCCTGTGCTACTTTTTTTTGTTTGTTTCCCCGGATGAAAAAAGCACTCAAAAAGAAACATGTTGGCGATCTAAAAGAAGTGAAACAAAAATGGCAGAAGCACTAAAAAGCATCAAAATGCATGACCTCAGACACTGTTTTGAGCAGTCGGGAACATCTAAGTAGGTGTGCTGCAACTAATGGAGAGTACTTTGAAGGTGACTGAAATTTGAACATATAAAAATAAATGCACAATATTTTATAAATAAATCCAGGGGGTTAGTGGGTTGACATTGTACATGAAAAACTTCTCATTAAAGCTGTAGAGTACCTGATGCCTTAGGGAAAAAGATGATCAACACAAAAGTTTCATATCAAGATGTCATGGGGGATTTCCTGAAATTGGGCCATACCTATAGACAATATACTAAAATTAAATTTTTGACTGACAATATACATTGTAGCATTTCCAAGTTTTTGTGAATTAGCCATGTTATTTTCCTCTTTCCTAGTATCACCTCCACCATATGGAACCAGGCAATGGTACCCAAATTTCAGAATTTCTTCTTCTGGGATTTTCAGACAAACCAGAACTGCAGCCCATCCTATTTGGGCTCTTCCTCTCCATGTACCTGATCACTGTGTTGGGAAACCTGCTCATCATCCTGGCTGTCAGCTCAGACTCCCACCTCCACACCCCCATGTACTTCTTCCTCTCCAACCTGTCCTTGGTAGACATCTGTTTCACCTCCACCACCATCCCAAAGATGCTGCTGAACATCCAGACACAGAGCAAAGCCATCACCTATGCAGGCTGTTTCACACAGCTGTATTTTTTCATACTCTTTGCTGTGTTGGACATACTTCTCCTGACTGTGATGGCCTATGACCGATTTGTGGCCATCTGTCACCCACTGCACTACATGGTTATCATGAACCCCTGGCTCTGTGGACTGCTGGTCCTGGTGTCCTGGATCACGAGTTCCCTGTATTCCTTGTTGCAAAGCTTAATGGTATTACAACTATCCTTCTGTCCAGACTTGGAAATCCCTCACTTTTTCTGTGAACTCAGTCAGATGGTCCAACTTGCCTGTTCTGACACTTTTCTTGAAAACATCGTGATGTATTTTGGAGTTGGAATGCTAGGTGGTGGTCCCCTGGCTGGGATCCTTTACTCTTACTCTAAGATCATGTCCTCTGTACAAGCAATCCCATCAGCTCAGGGCAAGTATAAAGCATTTTCCACCTGTGCATCTCACCTCTCAGTTGTTTCCTTGTTTTATGGTACGAGCCTAGGTGTGTATCTCAGCTCTGCCAGTACTCACAGCTCACAGTCAAGTGCAACAGCCTCAGTGATGTACACAGTGGTCACACCCATGCTGAACCCCTTCATCTATAGTCTCAGGAACAGAGACATAAAGGGGGCTTTGAGTAGATTAGTTGGGGTGACAGATATAAAAGGACACATTGTCCTTGGTCTGAACAAATGCCCACAATAACAAGGCTCAAAGCCTCAGAGCCAGATATTGTGACTCTTCAATCAGGTTGTAGTTTTAAAAGTTGTTCCTTTTATTTATTTGCTAAATTCCCATTTGTTTGTTTCAACTTTTCCACACAGTTTAAGTGACCACGTAATTGAGCTTTCTGCTCTGTCATAAGGACAGTTTCCTCCTGTGTTTTGTTTCTGCCTTTACAGTTTTCTAACCTTAATCAGAAATACCTAAAATGCCAGTTTATTTCATGGGCAATAGGGATGCAAGAATAACTTCTTCTCCAATGACATACATCACTGCATGTAATTTGTTCTTATTTTATAGATCGAATAGTCTCAAATGGTATTACTCAGGTGGACAAAACTGTGCTTGGCTGTGCACACCATTTACATAACATCATTCCAGGAAATCTAGAACCATTTTTGTGTCCCTCTTAAGTGCTTTTCCTGAGGATGCAGACTTGAGCATTTTTTGTTTAAGTCTCAGCCTATTGATGATGGTGGTGCTACAGGCTAGGAAGGCCTGGGGCACTGGCTGGGTCCTACTGCTCACTATTGAGACTACAGTAGTGGCTGGACTGGCCCTTGTGGTCCTGTTAATTATTGCTACAACCATCAGGACACTAGGAAAACACAAGGGCCATTACTCACACAGCTCTCAGGGACCACACAGTAGGTCATGGGGAGAAAGAGAGAGACAGAGAGAGAATGGGCTGGAGCTCTGCCTTTGCTGGGGTCCAAAGGCAGCTGGCTAGTGTTTTCCAGATTCAACATTTATCGGTGAATTTAAACATAAGAGCAGGAATTCGAGCAGGGGTAGAAAAGCGGGATCACTCAGGAGGTAGTTTTCTAAGCTACTCAGGGTTTCCTAAAGGGAATTTCACAGTGGGGGCAACCAGGGTGCTTGTCCAGTAGCTGTGACATCCAACCAGCAACAGGTGGATTCGACATGGTTATCTTTCAAATGATGCCTCATAATTGAAAAGCTTAATGTCAATCCCTTACATTGTAAACATGCTCCTCTGTTTTTTTTTTTCCTCATCAATTTCATTTATTTATTTATTTATTTATGTTTTTGTTTTTGAGTAGTTTGTACATATATATATTTTCTATTGTTATTCAATTACAGTTGTATGCCTTTTCTCCCCATCCCTCCACCCCACCCCAGCTGAACCCACCTCCCTCCCCCCTCTCCACCCTCCCCCTTGGTTTTGTCCATGTGTCCTTTATAGTAGTTCCTGTAATCCCCTCTACCCACTGTCCCCGCCCCCACCCCCCACCCCCGCCCTGGCTATTGTTAGATTGTTCTTAACTTCAATGACTCTGGTTATATTTTGTTTGCTTTTTCCTTCTATTGCTCATGTTCCAGTTAAAGGTGAGATCATATGGTATTTGTCCCTCACCGCCTGGCTTATTTCACTTAGCATAATGCTCTCCTGTTTCATCCATGCTGTTGCAAAGGGTATAAGCTCCTTCTTTCTCTCTGCTGCGTAGAATTCCATTGTGTAAATATACCCTAGTTTTTGGATCCACTCGTTTGCTGATGGGCACTTAGGTTGCTTCCAGTATTTGGCTATTGTAAATTGTGCTGCTGTGAACATTGGGGTGCACAGATTCTTTTGGATTGGTGTTTCAGTGTTCTTAGGGTATAATCCCAGCAGCGGAATTACTGGGTCAAAGGGCAGTTCCATTTTTAGTTTTCTGAGGAAATTCCATACTGTTTTCCACAGTGGCCTCACCAGTCTGCATTCCCACCAACAGTGCATGAGGGTTCCCTTTTCTCCACATCCTCTCCAACATTTGTTTGTGGATTTGTTTATGTTGGCCATTCTGACTGGTGTGAGATGATACCTCATTGTGGTTTTAATTTGCATCTCTCTGATGGCTAGTGATGCTGAGCATCTTTTCATATGTCTCTGGGCCCTCTGTATGTCTTCCTTGAGGAAGTGTCTGTTCAAGTCCTTTGCCCATTTTTTAATTGGGTTGTTTGTGTTCCTGGAGTGGAGTTGTGTGAGTTCTTTATATATTTTGGAGATCAGGCCCTTGTCTGAGGTATCATTGGCAAATATGTTTTCCCATACTGTTGGTTCTCTTTGTATTTTAATGCTGTTTTCTTTAGCCCTGCAGAAGCTTTTTATTTTGATGAGGTGCCATTTGTTTATTCTTTCCTTTATGTCCCTTGCTTTAGGGGATGTGTCTGTGAGGATGTTGCTGCATGGAATGTCTGAGATTTTCCTGCCAATGTTTTCCTCAAGGACTTTTATGGTGTTACGGCTTATGTTTAAGTCTTTTGTCCATCTTGAGTTTATTTTCGTGTATGGCGTAAGTTGGTGATCGAGTTTCATTTTTTTGCACGTAGCTGTCCAGATCTCCCAACACCATCTGTTGAAGAGACTGTTTTGCTCCATTTTATGCTCCTGCCTCCATTGTCAAATATTAATTGATCGTATGGATTTGAGTTTATTTCTGGGCTCTCTATTCTGTTCCATTGGTCTATGTGCCTGTTTTTATGCCAGTACCAGGCTGTTTTGATTACAGTGGCCTTGTAATACAGTTTGATATCAGGTATTGGGATCCCTCCTGCTTTGTTCTTCTTTCTCAAAATTGCTGCTGCTATTCGAGGTCGTTTATGGTTCCATATGAATTTCTGCAATGTTTGTTCTATATCTGTGAAATATGTCATGGGTACTCTAATAGGGATTGCATTGAATCTATAAGTTGCTTTGGGTAGTATGGCCATTTTGATGATGTTAATTCTTCCAATCCATGAGCATGGTACATGCTTCCATTTGTTTGTGACTTCCTTAATTTCTTTCTTCAGTGTTGTGTAGTTTTCTGAGTACAGGTCTTTTACCTCCTTGGTTAGGTTTATTCCTAGTTACTTGATTTTTCTTGTTGCTATATCGAATGGGATTTTTTTCCTGATTTCTGTTTCTGCAGTTTCGTTGTTGATGTACAGGAATGCCTTTGATTTCTGGGTATTGACTCTGTATCCAGCTATTTTGCCAAATTCATTTATTAGGTCGAGTAGTTTTTGAGTGGAGTCTATAGGGTTTTCCATGTACACGATCATGTCGTCTGCAAACAGTGACAGTTTCATTTCCTCCTTTGCAATTTGGATGCCTTTTATTTCTTTCTCTTGTCTGATTGCGGTGGCTAGGACTTCCAATACTATGTTGAATAGGAGTGGTGAGAGAGGGCATCCTTGTCTTGTTCCTGATCTTAGTGGGAAAGCTCTAAGTTTGTGTCCATTGAGTATGATGTTGGCTGTAGGTCTCTCATATATGGCCTTTATTATGTTGAGGAATGCTCCCTCTATTCCCACTTTGCTGAGTGTTTTTATCATAAATGGGTGCTGTACCTTATCAAATGCTTTTTCTGCAGCTATTGATATGATCATGTGATTTTTGTCTTTGCTGTTGTTGATGTGATGTATTATGTTTATTGATTTGCGAATATTGTACCACCCTTGCATCCCTGGGATGAATCCCATTTGGTCATGGTGTATGATCTTTTTAATGTATTGCTGCATGCAGTTTGCCAATATTTTGTTGAGAATTTTAGCATCTATGTTCATCAGCGATATTGTTCTAAAGTTTTCTTTCTTTGTTGTGTCTTTATCTGGTTTTGGGATTAGGATGATGCTGGCTTCATAAAGAGAGTTTGGGAGTCTTCCATCAGTTTGGATTTTTTTCAACAGTCTGTGAAGTATAGGGGTTAGCTCTTCCTTAAATGCTTTGTAGAATTCTCCTGTGAAACCATCTGGTCCAGGGCTTTGGTGTGATGGGAGTTTTTTGATGACTGCTTCAATTTCGTCTGCTGTTATTGGCCTGTTCAGGTTTTCTGCTTCTTCTTCATTCAGTTTTGGAAGATTATATTTTTCTAGAAATGTGTCCATTTCATCTAGGTTTTCAAATTTCTTGGCATACAGTTCTTCCTAGTAATTTCTTACAATCCTTTGTATTTCTGTGGTATCAGTTGTAATCTCTCCTCTTTCATTTCTAATTGTGTTTATTTGGATCCTCTCTCTTTTCTTCTTGATGAACCTACTTAAAGGCTTGTTGATTTTGTTTATCTTTCCCAGGAACCAGCTCCTGGATTCATTGATCCTTAGAATTGTGCTTTTAGTCTCTATGTCAGTTAAAACTCTGCTCTGATCTTAGTTATTTCCTTCCTTCTGCTTGCTCTGGGCTGTCTTTGTCATTGTTCCTCCAGTTCTTGTAGGTGTAGTGTTAGGTTATTTGTTTGAAATGTTTCTATCTTTAAGGTAGGCCTGTATTGCTATGAACTTCCCCCTCAGGACTGCCTTTGCTGTGTCCCACAGGTTTTGGGTTGTTGTGAGTTCATTTTCATTTGTTTCCAGAAAGTTTTTGATTTCTTCCCTAATCTTGTTCTTGACCCATTCATTGTTTAATAGCATGCTATTCAGTCTCCATGATTTTGAGTGTTTGGGGTTTTGTCCTTTGAGGTTGGTTTCTAGTTTCAGCCCCTTGTGGTCAGAGAAAATGCTTGATATGATTTCAATTTTCTTGAATTTGTTGAGGCTTGCTTTGTGTCCTATCATGTGGTCTATCTTCGAAACAGTTCCATGTACACTTGAAAAGAATGTGTATTTTGCTTCTTTGGGATGACAACCTCTATATATATCAGTTAAGTCCATTTCCTCTAGGGTATTGTTAAGTGACACAATATCCTTGTTGATATTTTTTCTGGAAGACCTGTCCATTTTTGATAGTAGGGTGTGAAAGTCCCCTACTATAATTGTGTTGCTGTCAATATCTTTCTTGAAGTTCTCCAAGATTTTCTTAATGTATTTGGGTGCTCCTATGTTGGGTGCATATATATTTACAATGTTTATGGCTTCTTGGTGTATTCTTCCTTTGAGTATTATGAAGTGACCTTCTGGGTCTCTCTTTATGGCCCTTCTTTGGAAGTCTATTTTGTCTGATATGAGTATTGCTACCCCTACTTTTTTTTCCTGTCCGTTTGCTTGGAATATTTGTTTGCAGCCCTTCACTTTCAGTCTGTATAAGTCTTTTGTCCTGAGATGGGTCTCTTGTAGGCAGCATATGTGTGGGTCATGTTTTCTTATCCATTCAGCTATTCTATGTCTTTTGATTGGATCATTTAATCCATTTACGTTTATGGTTATTATCGATAGGAAGTTATTCATTGCCTTTAATCTTACCTGTGTTCCTCTCTCTTTCTCTTTTCCTTCCTTTCCTTAGAGCAGTCCCTTTAGCATCTCTTGCAGAGCTGGTTTGGTGGAAGTGTATTCTTTTAGACTTCTTTTGTCTGGGAAACTCTTTATTTGGTCTTCTATCTTGATTGACAGCCTTGCTGGGTAAAGTAGCTTTGGTTGCAGGCCTCTGTTTCTCATTACTTGAAAATTTTATGCCATTCTCCTTGACCGATTCATTGTTTAATACTATGCTCTTCAGTCTCCATGATTTTGAGTGTTTTTGGTTTTTTCCTTTGGGGTTGGTTTCTAGGTTCAATCTCTTGTGGTCAGAGAAAATGCTTGATATGATTTCAATTTTCTTGAATTTGTTGAGGCTTGCTTTGTGTCCTATCATGTGGTCTATCTTTGAAAATGTTCCATGTACACTTCAAAAGAATGTGTATTTTGCTTCTTTGGGATGAAAAGCTCTATATATATCAGTTAAGTCCATTTCCTCTAGGTTGTTGTTAAGTGACACAATATCCTTCTTGATATTTTGTTTGGAAAACCTTTCCATTTTTGACAGTGGGGTGTTAAAGTCCCTTACTACTTGAAGTCCTCCAACATTTTCTTTATGTATTTGGTTGCTCCTATGTTGGGTGCATATATATTTACAATGTTTATGTCTTCTTGGTGGATTCTTCCTTTGAGTAATATGAAGTGACCTTCTGGGTCTCTCTTTATGGACCTTTTTGGAAGTCTATTTTGTATGATACGAATATTGCTACCCCTCCTTTTTTTTCCCTGTCCGTTTGCTTGGAAAATTTGTTTCCAGCCCTTCACTTTCAGTCTGTTTAAGTCTTTTGTCCTGAGATGGTCTCTTGTAGGCAGCATATGTGTGGGTCATGTTTTCTTATCCATTCAGCTATTCTATATCTTTTTATTGGAGCATTTAATCCATTTACGTTTAAGGTTATTATCAATAGGTAGTTATTATTGCCATATTTTCCTACCTGTGTTCCTCTCTCTTTCTCTTTTCCTTCCTTTCCTTAAAGCAGTCCCTTTAGCATCTCTTGCAGAGCTGGTTTGGTGGAAGTGTATTCTTTTAGACTTATTTTGTCTCGGAAACTCTTTATTTAGCCTTCTATCTTGATTGAGAGCCTTGCTGGGTAAAGTAGTCTTGGTTGCAGGCCTCTGGTTCTCATTATTTGGAATATTTTTTGCCATTCTCTTCTGGCTTGGAGCGTTTCCATTGAGAAGTCAGTTGCTAACCTTATTGGGGCTCCCTTGTATGTTACTTCCTTTTTCTCCCTTGCTGCCTTTAGGGTCCTCTGTGTCTTGGACTTTTGCCATTTTAATTATAATGTGTCTTGTAGTGGGCCTCTTTGGGTTCCTCTTGTTTGGGACTCTCTGTGTTTCCTGGATTTGGGTGACTTTTTCTCTCATCAGATTAGGGAAATTTTCATCATTACTTTTTCAAACAGGTTTTCTATCCCTCGCTCTATTTCGTCGCCTTCTGGTAACGCTATTATATGGATATTAGTATGTTTCATGTTGTCCTGCCTTTCCCTTAATCCCTCTTCATTCTTTCTGAGCCTCTTTTCCTTTTCTTATTCTTTCTGGGTGTTTTTTTCTACTTTGTCCTCCAGCTCGCTGATCCAATCCTCCGCTTCATCAAGTCTGCTTTTCATTCCTTCTACTGTGTTCTTCAGTCCAGAAATTTTATTCTTCATTTCCTCTTGGCCCTTGTTGATAGTTTCTATTTCGTTTTTCATGTTGATACAGTTTTCAGTGAGTTCATTGTAGTTTCCCTGTAGTTTCTCGTATTTCTCTGTGAGTTCATTGAGCTTCCTGATAACCATTAGTTTGAACTCAATATCTGATAGTTGACTTTCCTCTTTTACAGTTAGCATTTTTTCTGAGGCTTCCTCCTTTCCTTTCATTTGGGGATTGTTTCTTTGTCTTCCCATTGTTTGTGAGACTCTTCTTGTTAACCTCTGCTTCTTAAATTGATTTGTTCTGACTCCCTGTTTTCGTGGTATGAACTTCTATGGTAGAATGCCAGTGGGATTCAGTGGTGCTATCTCCTTAATCTCCTGTGCTCGCTGGTCTTGAGCTGACATTTATCGATCTAACATGGTCTAACTCTGGTCTTTTCAGCACTCCAGGTTTTCTTGTCTCACCTGTGGGAAAAAGAGAAAGGGGAGGGGGGGAGAGGAGAAGGGAAGGAGGGAAAAAAAGAATAGGAAAGGAAAGGAAGGAAGGAAGAAGAAATAAAAAAAAAGAAGGACAGAAAGGAAGAAGGAAGTAAGGGGAAATTAAGGGAAAAAAAAAAGTCTTCTGCTGTCTTTAAACTGGTCAGGTTAGTTCTGCTGGTCTTCCTGTCTGTGAAACGGGAGGGGGTGGTTGGAGGGATTGGTCTCACTTTTCTCGCTTCCTGAGCCACACTCTTGGCTGTTGTTCAGCCTCCAGTCCATTTCCTCAGGGTCCTTCTGCTACCCCCTAGGCCTTTAGTTCACCAGCTGTACTTTCCTTGAGTTGCTGCAATTAGGGGCAACTCACATTTTACCTTCTTTCTCTTTGCTGTCTTAGATGCTAGGGGCTCTCGGTGCTGCTATGGGTTAGTTCAGCCCCCTACTGGGTTGAGTCTTTCCCGGGAATGCAGTCTCCTCTAGCCCGGCAGCTCTGCTCTGCTGGGCATTCTGCTTTCCTCCTAGAGAGCCTCCCATAGGCCCTGCAGGGCTCTGTGTGCTGGGGCTAGGTAGGAGTTGTTCAGAACCAGTGCTTTTAGTTGTGGTCACTCGCAGGCAGCCAGGCCGTTGATCAGCCATTCAGCGGCTTTGGGCCTGGGCTGCACGGCTGGCTGATCTACTGCTTTGGGCCTGTGCGGGGCAGCCAGCCACTGATCCCAGTGCGCACCTACCAGAGGTTTCAGGTGTGGGCTCCAAGCCAGGGTTTCAGTTGTGGGCACCCAGTCCGCTAACCTGGGTGCACGCAACAGGGCTTCAGGTGAGCGCTGGGGCTGCTTTTCTGCGTTCACCGTCCAGGGGCTGAGGGGGGAGGGGCGCCAGAGGCCACGGCTGCTGCATAGAGTTCTCTAACCAGCTGCTGAGTGCCTATTTTTGAGAACTTCTTCCTATTCAAGCCCCCCCTGGTCCAAACAAGCACCTGGCTGCCCACACAGCCCAGCCTGGCTCTCTCCCAAGAACCCTGCAGCTGACCCTGCGCCCCGGCCGGGGCTTCAGCCGCCCTGGTCCCTGCACTGGTCCAAGGGACCTTATTGTCCTTAAGCACTCTTGTTACCGTCAGATCTTTCAATGTCCTCTATCTTTGGTCTCTGATCTTCATATATGCTGTAATACCGTTTGCTGTTCACTCTGTTCCTCAGATCAGCTAGGTGTTCCACTGGTGCTGAGGGGAAGTGGACTCTGCTCCCACCTATCTTGCCACCATCTTCCACTCCGGTGATTACATTTTTAATGATAACATAACAAAGGAGGTTAAACTTTACACCTTTTCAAATTATATGCAAATGAGATCATGTAGTATAAATTCTTGATTTTCATATGGCTTATTTAATTCATCATGTTGTATTTGCAGTATCATTTTATAATTTTGTTCCTAGGAATTAATATTTTCTACTAGTGAGTGGCTCAGGGTCATGTCTAGAGCACAAGTAGTTGAGTCACCCCCAGAATGGCTGGGAGAATCTCTTCTAACCAAGAAGAGAGAAAATGTTATATATCAACATAGGAATTAAAATAAAGCAACTAGCATCTCTCTGATGGCTAGTGATGCTGATCATCCTTTCATATTCTTTGGGCCATCTGTATGTCCTCTTTGGAAAAGTGCTGTTCAGGTCTTTTGCCCATTTCTTAACTGAATTTTTGTCTTCCTGGTGTTGAGTCATATTAGTTCTTTATATACTTTGGAGATCAAATGCTTGTGTGAGGTAACATTGGCAAATATGTTTTCCCGTACAGTCAGTTACTTTTGATTTTGATGTTTTCTTTAGCCAGACATAAGCTTTTTAATTTCATATAGTCCCATTTGTTTATTATTTCCTTTATTTCTCTTCCCCTAGAGGATACATATCAGTAAAAAATATTGGTGCATGGGATATATGAAAATTTATTGCTTATGTTTTCCTCTAGGACTTTTATGGTGTCACAACTTAAGTTTAAGCATTTTATCCATTTAAAGATAACACCTCACACCAATCAGAATGGTCATCATTAATAAATCAACAAATAACAAGTGCTGGCAATGATGCAGAGAAAAGGGAACCCTAGTGCACTTTTGGTGGGAATGCAGACTGGTCCAGCCACTATGGAAAACAGTATGGAATTTCCTCAGAAAACTAAAAATGAAACTGCCTTTTGATCCGGCAATTCCACTGCTAGGATTATACCTTAGAATCCTGAGACACCAGTTCTAAAGAACCTATGCACCTCTATGTTCATAGCAGGACTATTTACAATAGGTAAGTGCTGGAAGCAACCTATGTGCCCATCAGTAAATGAGTGGATCAAAATACCATGGTACATTTACACAACAGAATACTCTGCAGAACAAAAAAAGAAGGAACTCCTACTCTTCATGACAGCATGTATAGAATGGAGAATATTATGCTAAGTGAAATAAGCCAGGTGGCAAAAGACAAATACCATATGATCTCACCTACAAGAGAAAACTAATGAAAAAAAGAAAAAGCGAGAAAAATAGAACCAGAGACATGGAAAGGAGGAACAGTCTGACAGTGTCTAAAGGGCGTGGGGAAGAGGGATAATAGGGGAAAAGAAAGGGTCTAGTCAACAAAAAGGTATAAATGACCCATGCACATAGACACCAGGGTGGTAATTGACTGTGGGAGCCAGGGGTGGGCTGGGCTAGAGACAGCTATGGAGGAATATTGAAATAGTTGTACTAGAACAATTAAAAAAGGAAACAGTTTTAAAAAATAAAATAAAGCAATTGTTATTTAATAAATCAATTTTGCCATAAATTAAATATTCATCTTCATATATAAAGGGAATAAACTGATGTGAATCGGTTCAGCAGAGAAGAGCACTAAGCCACACACAGCATCATGGATGAGCCTTAGAGACACAATAGAGAGACTGACAGCGGACTACAGACCCATGAGGAGACAGTCAGAAGTCAGAACAACATCTTACCATGCAATCCTATTGGTAATAAATTCATCATAATAAACCATCTGCCTCTAGGATCACTTGGTGTGCAGCAACAGCTAACTGACAACAATAATGAAAGTGAACAGAAAGGAAGAAAATTATTGTAATCTGTTGCTTGTCATTGTAGGTCTGTATTGTAATATTTGAAGATAGTGTTCATTGATAAGGACACCGTCCAGTGGGGTCCATAGGTTGTGGATGCAAAGAACAAATTCACACAGATTACAGAAGTCCTGTAGAGAAAAAGGGATGGCACGGACACTCTCTGAGAGAGAGAGCACCTCAAACCTTGCCTGGACAGGATTTTTTTGCTTTCTAATAGCATACGTCAAAGAAGGTTTTCATTCATTATGCTCAGGTTTGCTTTAGGTGATTACTTTTTACAGATAACAAAGGAAATGATGTTACTGATTACTTTTTACAGATTAACAAGGGAAAAATGTTTCAAATAAAAGGGAACGATATGAGTGATTGGTCTGGTTTCACTCCATCCTTGGGAGAATTAACACAGACTTCAGGAAGTTACAAGATAAACATTTGCTGCTTCAACTCAGGGTGAGGGAGTTTTAGCAAGAGCAAGTCTCAGACGAGCCTAGGTATAATGCAGGCCTGGTTTCCCACAGGAAAGCCCATCCCTGGGTTTGGCTCCTGTGTGCCAACTCTCACCTCTCCGTTTCCGATAGCACTGGGCTACATTTGCCATTGCTAAGCAGACAGGTTCCCTATAGTTCATGATTATTCTGTTATTGAAGTTTGTTTCAGATTGGGAGAACCAAGATGGCGGCATAGGTAGACACACTGCGCCTCCTCGAACAACCAGAACTAACAGAAAATCGAATGGCAGGAAAGTCCGACACCAAGTAGATAAAAAAGAAACATACATCCAGACCTGTAGGAGGGGCGGAGATGGCACCGGGGCAGAGAGGACTCGCGTGGCCATGGTGGGACCCAGACTGGTGACGAAAGGGGAAGGCAGTCTGACCACTAGCAGACCCTGTGGCCCCCCATTCGCGCACAGATAAACCGAGAGGGCCGGACTCAGAGTGGTGGAGAACGGGGCAGGTAGAGCAGCGGGGAGCGAAGCAGACCACGTAACCCAGGGCTCCAGCACAGGGAAATAAAGCCTCAGACCTCTGATTGAAAGCACCCATGGGGGTTGGGGTGGCAGCAGGAGAGACTCCCAGCCTCACAGGAGAGGTTGTTGGAGAGACCCACAGTGGCTTAGAGTGTGCACAAGCCCACCCGCTCAGGAACCAGCACCAGAGGGGCCCAATTTGATTGTGGGTAGCATAGGGAGTGACTGACATCCAGCAGAGTGGAGCAGGCGCCATTGCTCCCTCTTGGCCCCTCCCCCACGTACGATGTCACAGCGCAGCGACCAGCCTTACCCTGCCCCATGAACACCTAAGGCTCCGCCCCTTTAATTAACAGATGCGCCAAGACAAAAAAAAAAAATGGCCCAAATGACAGAACACTTCAAAGCTCTAGAAAAAATACAACTAAGCGAGGAAGAGATAGCCAACCTATCGGATGCACAGTTCAAAACACTGGCTATTAAGACGCTCACAGAATTGGTTGCATTTGTTCAAAAACTAGATGAAAAAATGAAGTTTATACCAAGAGAAACAAAGGAAAACATACAGGGAACCAATAGTGATGCAAAGGAAACTGGGTCTCAAATCAATGGAGTGGACCAGAAGGAAGAAAGAAACATCCAACCAGAAAAGAATGAAGAAACAAGAATTTGGAAAAATGAGGAGAGGTTTAGGAACCTCCAGGACATCTTGAAACATTCCAACATCCGAATTATAGGGGTTCCAGAAGGAGAAGAGGAAGAACAAAAAATTGAAAACTTATTTGAACAAATAAAGAAGGAGAAATTCCCCAGTCTGGCAAAGGAAATAGACTTCCAGGAAGTCCAGGAAGCTCAGAGAGTCCCAAAGAAGCTGGACCCAAGGAGGAACACACCAAGGCACATCATAATTACATTACCCAAGATTAAAGATAAGGAGGAAATCTTAGAAGCAGCAAGAGAAAAGGACACAGTTACCTACAAAGGAGTTCCCATAAGACTGTCAGCCTATTTCTCCAAAGAGACCTTACAGGCAAGAAGAGGCTGGCAAGAAGTATTCCAAGTCATGAAAGGCAAGGACCTACATCCAAGATTGCTCTATCCAGCAAAGCTATCATTTAGAATGGAAGAGAAGATAAAGTGCTTCTTAGATAAGGTCAAGTTCAAGGAGTTCATCATCACCAAGCCCTTATTATATGAAATGTTAAAGAGAGTTACCTAAGAAAAAAAAGATAAAAAATATGAACAGTAAAAATGACAGCAAACTCACAGTTATGAACAACCATACCTAAAACGAAAACAAAAGAAAACTAAGCAAACAACTAGAATAGAAACAGAACCACAGAAATGGAGATCACATGGAGGATTATCAATAGGGGATTGGGAGGGGGAGAGGGGGGGAAAGGTACAGAGAATAAATAGCATAAATGATAGGTGGAAAATAGACAGGGGGAGGGTAAGAATAGTGTAGGAAATGTAGAAGCCAAAGAACTTATAAGTATGACCCATGGACATGAACTATAGGGGGGAAATGTGGGAGGGAGAGGGTAGGCAGGATGGAGTTGAGTGAAGGGGCGGAAATGGGACAACTGTAATAGCATAATCAATAAAAAAAACAGCCCCCCCCAAACAAAAAGAAGTTTGTTTCAGATAACTGCATTAAAAAGTGAATCCATTAAGGTAGAAGAGGTTGAAAGAACATGTATGTTTGTGCAGCACGTACAACTCCGAGTCACAGAAATGGACAGGAATGCAAACTCTCTAGTGAGTCATCGTTTGGTCATTTATGTATATGTATGACATGCCTATAGATCACATGTATAATATATAATAGAAGAGATTAGTATAGTTCTTTCCATACCCCTCAGTGGTTACACAATATTTACAGCAGAAGGAAATGCTTCATTTAGAGCAATAGAGGGAATCATATTTTTAAGCAGCAATGAAACTTTTCAAGTGGAGGCAGGAAGATCATTCAATAGAAAACATAATTACACCAAGCAATACTTCACCCTAAGCATAAATTCCTTCACACTTCGTACTGATCTTATACACATCAATAAGTAAACATACACCATAAAAACTAGTTTACATAGTAATACATGTAGGGCTTAAAATTTTGCTTCTTCATACATAAGGTCATCTTTGACTCTCAGGACATATATGTTAAACTAAGTATTGAAGTTTGTGTTTCCACATCAACTAGAACTGGAGAAGTGATTTGATGGTCAGTTTTGCCTGTGACTATTCTAAGAATGTGGACACAAAGCTCAATGAGAATCAGGATCCTAATGAGGGAAGACAACTCAATGGCCTGTTACTAAACACACTATATGTTGAAGTCTACATTTTCAGTAAGAGCAGTTACGGTAGTGAGATATGAAGAAATGATGTACAAGAAGTGTTAAACTGTGCTCTTCTAGTTTCCTCTCCTATGAAATGATATAAATGGTTTTGGTTACCAAGTGCAGTATAATTCCGTAGGAGTACTACATCTCAAGATGTTTCTTTTAGTGAAACAAAAGAAAAATGACTCAGTATATTTCATTTCAAAAGAAATTGTTCTTAACAAATCCCTCTAAGTCAGGAGGTAAATGGCAATATCCAAATGTTTCATCCAAGGTTGGGAATCAATTTGGGAGAGGAGAAATATGACAAAGAAAAGCTGCTGGAGATCACAGTTTTGAAAAGTTATTAAAATGATTCACTTTAAAGTTAATAAACTAATTCTGTTTCTATGATTTCAACCTCTCTATACAATTGTATACAGAGGTTGAAATCATAGAAACAGAAACTCCAGAAAATAAATGAGAGAGTAATTTCTACTTCCATACCCTGATCAAAGAGTCATAATTTTTATTTTTATAGAATGAAATAATATAACAGACTTAGAAGCCAAGTGACGTTTTTTCTTTTTTTTCATTTTTATTGTTATTCAATTACAGTTGTATGCCTTTTCTCCCCATCCCTCCACCCCACCCCAGCCAAACCCCCCTCCCGCCCCCACCCTCTACCCTCCCTCTTGATTTTGTCCATGTGTCCTTTATAGTAGTTCCTGTAATCCCCTCTCCTCACTGTCCCCTCCCCACTCACCCCTGTCTATTGTTACACTGTTCTTCACTTCAGTGTCTCTGGTTATATTTTGTTTGATTTTTCCTTCTGTTGATTACGTTTAAGTTAAAGGTGACATCATATGGTATTTGTCCCTCACCATCTGGTTTATTTCACTTAGCATAATGCTCTCCAGTTCTATCCATGCTGTTGCAAAGGATATAAGCTCCTTCTTTCTTTCTGCTGCATAGAATTCCATTGTGTAAATATATCATAGTTTTTGGATCCACTCATTAGCTGATGGGCACTTAGGTTGCTTCCAGTACTTGGCTATTGTAAATTGTGCTTCTATGAACATTGGGGTGCATAGGTTCTTTTGGATTGGTGTTTCAGGGTCCTTAGGGTATAATCCCAGCAGCAGAATTGCTGGGTCAAAGGGCAGTTCCATTTTTAGAGGTTATTTCCACATCAGTAATACCACTTACTATTTTTCTATCTACAGAACAAAAACAAATTACTTACAATGATATGTCATTTGAGAAGAAATTATTCTTAAGATTTTTGTTGCCACAGAAGTAAATAAAAACATCCAAATATTCCTATTCAAAGTTAGAAAAATCTTTGAGAAAGAAAAAGGACAAAGGAAATAACTATCTAGACAACAGACAAAGTAGAAAGCTTAATAAAATGGTGACTTGAACTGTATAGAGAAGTTGAAATGAAGAAAGGAAATTCCAGGACAGAAATAAAAGGAGCAAGTTCAAAACCCACAATTTTATTAAAAAACCATAATTTCTGGTATTGAAGCAAGATCACTTTTTCAGACTCAGGGTGATTGTGCCCTTTGTACCTGCATCCCAAAGAATCTTTTGAGAGCTCTCTTTATGTCTCTGTTCCTGAGACTGTAGATGAAGGGATTCAGCATGGGTGTGACCACCGTGTACATCACTGAGGCTGTTGCACTGGACTGTGAGCTGTGGGTACCAGCAGAGCTGAGATACACTCCGAGGCCTGCACCATAAAATAAGGAGACAACTGAGAGGTGAGATGCACAGGTGGAAAATGCTTTATACTTCCCCAGAGCTGATGGGATTGCTTGTATGGAGGACACTATCTTAAAGTAAGAGTAAAGGATCCCAGCCAGGGGACCACCACCCAGTAGCACAGCTGAAAAATACATGATTGTGTCATTCAAAAAGGTGTCAGAACAGGCAAGTTGGACTACCTGTTGGCAGTCACAGAAAAAAAGGGGGATTTCCAAGTCTATACAAAAAGAAAGTCGCAACACCATTAAGCATTGTAACAGGGAATTCAGGGCACTTATGGTCCAGGACACCAGAACCAGCAGTCTACAGAGCCGGGGGTTCATGATGACTGTGTAGTGCAGGGGGTGACAGATGGCCACAAACCGGTCATAGGCCATCACAGTCAGGAGGAAGTTATCCAACCCTGCAAAGATTATGAGAAAATATGTCTGAGTGATGCAGCCTGCATAGGAGATGGCTTTGCTCTGTGTCTGGATGTTCAGCAGCATCTTTGGGATGGTGGTGGAGGTGAAACAGATGTCTACCAGGGACAGGTTGGAGAGGAAGAAGTACATGGGCGTGTGGAGGTGGGAGTCTGAGCTGACAGCCAGGGTGATGAGCAGGTTTCCCAACACAGTGATCAGGTACATGGAGAGGAACAGCCCAAATAGGAGGGGCTGCAGTTCTGGTTCCTCTGATAGTCCCAGGAGAAGAAATTCTGACACTCTAGTAAGGTTCCCTGGATCCATGAGGTGGAGCTGACTTTCAAGATGGTGAAAGAGACAGGAGTAATTTTCTTATAAGCCAGTATTACTCGCATAGCTCTATGCTACTGTTTATATTTTGTAGTCAAGGAATTAATTTCAGTGTTTTCAGATGGATCTGTTTCCTGTAGGAGTTTTCTGTGTCATCTCAGAGTAGGAATTTTTGTTCCAACCTACTTTTTTCCCCAAGATGTCTGGTATACTACAGTGTTCATTAGAAATATTTCATGTATTTCAGGAATATAAATTGAGTGCTGAATATGTTTTACACACTGTCCAGGCTGTGAGTAGAAGGTGCTGAAGAACACAAGTCCTTACCAGTAAATACTGGCAGAGAATATGAAACTGGAAAAAAACTGCGTTCATGCTGCCTGTCACATAGAAACCCAATAAGCAGAGACAGGGATTGAATCTTTATGGGCACTTTATTCAGATGACTGGTGATCTGAGAAGACTGCGGTTCATACCCTACTGGACCATCTTACATTTTCTTTCCACGCCAGCCTTTTTACAACAGAGAACTAAGTGCAGTGAGGGGTTTTGAAATTCGGGGGAAATTAGATTTAAAAAGTGCAATATTCTAGCCCAGAACAGTTAGCTGTCCCCAGGCAGAGAGGCAGGTGCCTGTCTCTCCCTTGAACGCAAGGCTTAGATGTTTCCAGCTGTGCCCCAGGAGGTCAGCTGTCTCTCCAGGGAGTGGTGGGCCTTATCTGCAGTTCCTGAAACAATAGCTTTAACATATGCATCACCTACTAGGCTTATTACCTATTTACCTTAAACTAAAATTTTCCAACTCTTGAGTCCCCTATCAAATACAGAAACAAATAAAAGAAATAAATTTAACATTACAGATGGTAACAAATCCTGTGCAGAAAATGAAAGCAAGTCTAAAGGAGAAAGTGACAAGGCCATTCTATGTCTCACGTATTTTTAGGCAAGACCTGCCAACAAGGAGACATTTGAGAACAGAACTCAAGGGAGAAAAGGAGGGAAATCACAATTATGTGGGCAAGTGTGTGCCCAGCAGAGGGAACGGCCAGTAGCAAGGCCTTCGGGAGAATCTGCAGGGGTTTAGTGATTCACTCAAAGTTAATATCAGAGCATGTGATAGGCCTTGATAATAACTTTTTCAGGTTGCTTCTAGTCAGCTGGCCTCAACCATAAATTATTTTGGCCCTAGCAATACTTGAAGGGATACCACTAAACACCTACAATTCACAAACACACATACAACCCACCCCAATTATTATCCCTCCCTAAATGTCAATGTTAAAAAGTGACAAAACCTACTTTACACCAGACTTTTTCACTTTCAAATTCATATGAGGTCTCCAGGATTCTAGTTCAAATGTAGGATCTGATTCAGCATGTCCTTCAGGCTCTGAGAAGCTGTGTTTCTAACTAGGGCCCAGGTGGTGTTGATGCTGCACGTCCTGGTCTGTGGACCACTCTCTGGGAAGAAAGGCTGTGGTTCTGTGTTAGATTCAGTTGCAGGTCATTTTAGCTCCTATGATCCAAATATCATCTCTCCATGGAGTTGTGAAGGAAGAGTGTATTCACTCATTCCAGAGGCTATGATTAAATCAGTGTTATATTAACATAAGGGTGCTTAAGTGGCACAGAATAATACACTTATGAAAAACAAATTGTAGCAAGCAGGAACACTTCTATAAGATGTTGTCCCTAATCCCCAGTACCTTGGAATAAAATATTTTTTCCTACCAAGGGGAGGATGAGGGTAGAAGATGAAACAGGGCTGCTAATCAGCTGACTTGAAGGTAGAGGATGGGCAGGATCATCCAGGGGGACTAAGGTCAGCACAGTGCTCTCCTAGATGCAGAGAGGGAGACCAGAAGAAAATGCAACACTGCTGCCTTTGACAAAGGAGGGAGGGTCCTGAGCCAAAGAATGCAGGTGGTCAGAACACAAACTGGAATTGGGAGGAAACAGATTCTCCCCTCTAGAAAGAGCCTCTAGGAAGGACCCAGCCCTGCAGCCACTTTGAGATTAGCCAGTGAGACTCGTGCCATCTAGACATCTAGAAATGTATGCACATATGTGTGCTCCACAGAAACGGACCCGTGGAGGGGGGGAACTATATACTATTACCAAATGGACTCCCCCTTCTCCAGGGGTCCCCCTGTTTTAGGTTCACCTTGCCCGCACCAGGAAATTACAGCTCTCAATGCCAGAGACTGGTGAATAGGAAAGGAATTATTTATTCAAAAGTTATACAAACTTAAGAGTAATGACTTAATGTCTTAATTGAGATCCCAAAGTCCCTTAGAATACCCACAAACACACACACACAGTCCTTCCTTTGCCCTCTGCCCAGGGTGGGATACTGTATCTCAGGGAAAATAATAGAAGTCCTTGGCTCAGGTGGCCCCTTGGTTCCCAGCAATCTGTGCTTGGCTGGCTGGCCTCCTGTGGTTCCCAGCACCATCAGCCACCACAATCTCCAGTTAATGCAAAACCACGTGGCACCTTCTCATGGCCCACCAGCAAGAGTTGTTTCACCCCTTTTCTTCCCAGCAAGGTCTCTCCTGCTTCCTAAGCCACATGGTATTGGGAGCACCTGAAAGCCATGTGGTCCCAACCTCGAATGGTTGCCATGCCTGGGTTTAAAGCCCAGCACCAATTTTCCTTTGTAGCCCCATTTCTGACTCCTCCCACAATCAGCTACTCCCATCAGCACTCCCATATTTTTCCAGTTTTACTGGGCTGCCATAATAAGTCCGGGCAGGTGTGGCCTTGTGGAATGGAGCCATTTATCTGCAAGCTCTTACACAGTGGGGGGGAGTTGCCTCCCAGTTACATCCTGCATGAAAGTCACTCCCATCTCCCTGGCTCAAAGCATGGCCACAGCTATTTAACATATCCATGAAACAAGTCAAAAAGTATAGATATGTTAAATGACCCTTCTAGAAGTTATTTCCAAAACTGTTGCTATGCAAAACAACTCTCAATGGCCCTCTCCATGAGTCCCTTCACCCAGTTCAGACTTGTGGGGGTGAGGACATCCCATATTTTTAATATCTCCTGCACATCCTGAGTTCTAGACATGCTTAAAAGTAATGACTTAATCACTACAAATCCTTCTTTGGGGGCCCCCCTGACTGCACCCTCTTATAAAACTATTTAGTATTTCCTTTCAGACCTATTAAATATTTTTTCATGTGAATATTCAGCATGAGAGAAGATACTGCAATGTATGTCTCACCATCAGCAGCTGCAAGATGCTGTCCCCCTCCACTGGTCTGGATCTTTCAATGAATACAAAATGTACTCAAATAAGCCTGTCTAAGAAATTTATTACAAACAGTCTCACTTCACTGCACTGTTCTCCACACCCAATGCTCCATTTCCTCTCCAAACATCAAAAGTACCCCATGTGTTTCCATTTGCCTGCAACCATTTCTGGCACCTCACTCATTGTACAGCATCATCCCACTGAATCCCAGTCTCATCACTTAATTGTCAGCTATGGCCCTGGAGTGAAGATTCAAACAGACACATCCTTGTTAACATATTAAGTAAACTAAGTATAAATTAATTATTTAACCAAGAATACAAACAGAGATATCTGGTCTTGGGGCTGTGCTGATTAAGGTCCTAGTAACTTAGTAAAAGTTCTCAGGTTCCATACTCTCTGACCCTTTCCTGATGTACCTACCAGGCTGTAAGACTCCCCTGGATGTGTTTTCTGAAAGGAAGGTCTCTGTGTGCCAGTCAGAATTGCTCCCTGGATGGTGGATGATGGAGATTGAAGCTCTGTCCCACAGAAGACAGCAGGAAGGACTGAAGCATCAGTTCCTGAGCCAGACTTAGGAATCAACACAAACAACCATATCCTGTCCACCAACACTGTACAAGCTCAGGGACTGCATGGGGAGATATTTATTGTCTCTGTATATCTGCTCATCAGGCACATTTTCCTTGTGTCATTCCTACCTGCTTGGTTTCCCTCTGGGCCTCTAAATTAAACAGAAAGAAAATTTTTCCTAATGATTCTCTGATCCCAAAGGACCATGGTAGAAGCCAGGTGAATTTAGATTTTATGACTCCTTGTCTTGGATCTCACCTGTTTCCCAGAGGTCTCACCTCCTCCACCTTATCCCAGCCCTGAGTTAATATTTTCTCCAAAGTCAAAGACTAAGAAAACCTTCAGGACCAGGTTGCTTTGATCCTTAAAGCACTGACTTGTGGGGGGCCACAGCCCTGATGTCTGCAGAGCATTGCTACCCCCTCTTCAATGAGGGGAGAGCTCTGTTCCTTTGACATGCAGTCCTGGGCACCACATTTTTTTCCTTCCTGACACATTTGTCAAAATAGTTAGGGATTTTGTACTTATTTCACAAATTAAGAGCTGTCATTTTAGTGCCTCATTGTAAAATATTTGTTAATTATGAGAGATATGTTTTGATTGTTTTATGCCATATAATCTGAGTTCCTTACACACAGTGTCTGATTTAATTTTTTGAAAACTCCACTCTATGAGGTATTACTATTATGAACTCCATTCCCCTTTGCAGAAATGGGGCTTGAAGGGTTTTAGTGATTTGCTAAAATGTATGAGAAAGTGAGTGGTGGGCCTTGATTGGAATCTGTCAGGTTGCTTCCAGTTTTCAAACTGTGAGCCAGTGGTTCTCTACCTGAGATGATTTTGCCCCTGGAGACACTTGGCAATGTGTGGAGGGAGGCTGCTCAGCACCTACAATATCCAACAGAAATAATTATCCCAGCCCTATTGTCAACATGCGAAGGTGAAGAAGCTTCATCTAGATCACCACACCTCCAAGTTCAATGTGCATATAAGTCACTCAGGATTATATTTCAAATGCAGGCCATGGTGCAGGCCCAGAGGTTCTTTGAATCAAATGAGTGTGTAGGTAGTTTTAGGTCTTCAGAACAAAAAATCATTTGCGTGTAATTTTGAATGGATAGTGAGCATTCACTCATTCTAGACAGTTATAAATTCATTGTTCAATTATTGAATATAAGGATTCATGAACAACATCATATGATGTACTTCTTCTTTTATTGTTGTTCAAGTCCAGTTGTCTCCATTTTTACCCCACCATGTCCCCTCACCCCACCTATCCCTACCTCCCAACCTCGAACCTACCCCCTTTGGCTTAGTGCATGTGTCCTTTATACTTCTGAAAAATACTTAATTTGACTTATTTACATAAGGGCCCCTGTGTGACACCATGAAAATTATTATTGGAAAAAAATTTTGTGATAAGCAAAATAAGAGCCTCCAAAGATATCTACATCATAATCCCCAGAAACTTGTAATATGTTACTTTTCTTTTTTTAAGTGTATTTTATTGATTATGCTATTACGGTTTTCCTAATTTTTTTCTCCTCTTTATCCCTCCTCCACCATGTATCCCCCTCCCTCAAACATCCCCCCACTTAGTTCATGTCCATGGGATGTACATGTAAGTTCTTTGGCTTCTCTGTTTCCTATACTATTCTAAACATCCCCCTGTCTGTTTTATGCCTACCAATTAATCTGCTTATTACTTGTAACTTCCCCTCCTAATTTTCCCCTCCCCACTGAAAATCCTCCAATGGAGAACAGATCTCCATTTCTCTGGTTCTGTTCTTCTTCTAGTTGTTTGCTTAGTCAGCACCAGAAGGGCCCAATTTGATTGTGGGTAGCAGAGGATGTGACTGAAAATGGTCAAAGGGCAGAGCCAGCGGCATTATCCTCTCTCAAACTCCTCCCCCACATACAGTGTCACAACACAGCCATGTGGATTGCCCCACCCCAGTGAATACCTAAGGCTCTGCCCCTTTCTATGTAACAGGCACACTGAGACAAAAAAAAAAATTGCCCAAATGAAAGAACAGATCAAAGTTCCAGAAAAAAATACAACTAAGCCACGAAGGGATAGCCAACCTATCAGATGCACAGTTCAAAACACTGGTAATCAGGATACTCACAGAATTAGTTGAATATGGTCGCAAATTAGAGGAAGAAATGAAAGCTATGCTATGTGAAATAAAGGAAAATGTACAGGAAACCAACAGTGATGGGAAGGAAACCAGGACTCAAATCAATGGTTTGGAGCAGAAGGTAGATAGAAACATTCAACCAGAACAGAATGAAGAAACAAGAATTCAAAAAAATGAGGAGAGGCTTAGGAACCTCCAGGACATCTTGAAACATTCCAGTATCTGAATCATAGGGGTGCCAAAGGAAAAGAGGAAGAGCAAGAAATTGAAAACTTATTTGAATTAATAATGAAGGAGAACTACCCCAACCTGGCAAAGGAAATAGACTTCCAGGAAGCTCAGAGTCCCAAAGAAATTGGACCCAAGGAGAAACACACTAAGGCACATCATAATTACATTACCCAAGATTAAAGATAAGGAGAGAATCTTAAAAGCAGCAAGAGAAAAGGAGACAGTTACATACAAAGGAGTTCCCATTAGACCATTAGCTGATTTCTCAAAAGAAACCTTGAAGGCAAGAAGGGGCTGGAAAGAAATATTCAAAGTTATGAGGGGCAAGGACCTACATCCAAGATTACTGTATTCAGCAAAGCTATCATTTAGAATGGAAGGGCAGATAAAGTACTTCCCAGATAAGGTCAAATTAAAGGAGTTCATCATCACCAAGCCCTTATTATATGAAATGTTAAAGGGACTTATCTAAGAAGAAGAAGATAAAAAATATGAACAATAAAATGACAACAAACACAGCTATTAACAACCAAACCTAAAATAAACAAACTAAGCAAACAACAAGAACAGGAACAGAATCACAGCAATGGAGATCACATGGAGTGTTATCAGTGGGGGAGTGAGATGGGGAGTGGAGGGAAAAGGTACAGAGAATAAGTAGCATAAATGGTAGGTAGAAAATAGACAAGGGGAGGTTAAGAATAGTTTAGGAAATGTAGAAGCTAAAGAACTTATATGTATGACCCAGGGACATGAACTAAAGGGGGGGAATGCAGGTGGGCATGGGAGTGGGAGTGCAGGATGAAGGGGAATAAGAAGGGGGAAATGGGACAACTGTAATAACGTAATGAATAAAATATATTTTTTAAAAAGAAAGAAAAAATTCACAGAGGCATATTCTGAACCTTAAAGTGGACTAAATAAATTAAAACAAGTGAAATACAAATTATTTTCCCTCACCACAACAGAATTAAACTAAAAATAAATAGAACTTTTATAAACTTAAAAAAAAATAGGCAAATGACCTGAATAGGTATTTCTCAAAGGACGACATAACTGATGGCCCATAGACATATGAAAAAATGCTGAACTTCACTAGACATCAGAGAGATGGAAATTAAAACCACAATGCATTATCATCTCACGCCTTCCCAAAAGGCCATCATTAATAAATCAGTAAACAACAAGTGATGGAAAGGATGAAGAGAAAAGGGAACTCTAGTGCACTATTGGTGGGGATGCAGACTGGTACAACCACTGTGAAAAATAATATGGAATTTCCTCAAGAAATTATAAATGGAACTGCCTTTTGACCCAGTGATTCTGCTGCTGGGATATATCCAAAGAATCTCGACACACCAATTCAAAAGAATTTATGCACTCCTATGTTCATAGCACCATTATTTATAATAGTCAAGTGCAGGGAACAGACTAAGTGCCCATCAGTAGTTGCGTGGATTAAAAAAACTGTGCTACCTGTATACAATGGAACAGTACACAGTACAAAAAATAAGGAATTCCTACCTTTCGTGACAGTAGGAATGAAACTAGAGGCTATTATGCTAAGTGAAATAAGCCAATTGATGAAAGACAAATATCCTACAATCTCACTTAAGAGGAATCTAATGAACAAAATAACCTAATGAGCAAAAAAGAACCACAGGCAAAAATCATGGAATGGGCTGAAAGCTGTATAGGGGAGAGGGGAGGTGGAGACTGGTGGAAAGAAGGTGGGGGGATTAGTCAAACAATATATGTGAAAGACTCATGGACATGGAAAAAATGTGGGGATTGACTATGGATGTGTGGGGCGGGCTGGGTGGAGGGGCAAGAATGGGAAAAATTGGGAAAATTATAAAAGCATAAACCATAAAACATTAAAAAAGTAAACACCACTACAATATAAGAAACATTTTAAATTCAGAGCCTTGCCCATAGTAAAAGCTATCATCAGAGTTAACTATTTATTACCAAAATATAGGACAGGACAAACTCCAATTACTGAACATTGCTCATCTTACTGTCCTGCTAATGACCTTTCTCCCCTCTGAAGCTCCAGGTGCCTTACCTCACCTTCAGCTCAGAATGTCACATATACCTCGTTGTCCCTTTGTCTCTGCCCCTCTCATATATGGATCTGTTACCAACCAAATTGCCTCTGCACAAGGGGCTTTACCAGCCCCGGGGCAATTGGGGAACTTCTGTGTGTCAGGCAACCTCTGGGTCCTTGACTGTCCCGGGAAAGATTTCAAGGACAAATCAGGGTGACAATAAAGCAGGTTTTATTCCAGTAGAGAAAAAGAAAGAGGCCCAGGCAAGGGGGCCCCTGGGAAAGAAGAGAAAAGTACAAACCAGAGCGGATGAGGGCTGACAGGAGAGTGAGTTTGCACACACAGTCTGTTAGTTCTTGGGTTTTTTTGTGTGCCCAAGGTGGGCGAGGGGTTCCTCCAAGCTTTGCAGTGCCAAATTCTGACTTGACTTCTGGTTGGGATGGGCCTTGTTCCTAAAATGGTCCTTCTGGAAGTTCCGTGGCCTTTGATCCATATGTTCCTCTTCTACATGTGGTGTCAGTTTTCATTATAATGATGGTGTAATGAGCTTTGGGGTGGATGTAGTCAAGTTTTCTTCCACTTTGAAATGATCTGGTTCTAGTCAGTCCTTGTTGTTGACTTCCACACCTACCAGAGTGGTCTTCGTGCCATAAACTGACTTCTCTTTGATTATGACTGAATTCTGGCAGGGGGGTGGCTCTGGTAACAGGATGTCTGCTCCTAGTTCTTCATGCCATTTGTTGGGTTTTCCCCTAACTCCTTTCTATCCTGCTCATATCCAAATAGAAGCCACTGGGAGATATATGAGGTCTATCCTGAAAACATCCAGCCTTGTTAATATAATGAGAACTGTTTGTGCAACATTGATGTAACCTGGCAGCCAAGGAATTGGCCTGGAATGCACATGCATGAACAATGATGACTTCACTGTACTAGTCAGTGGGGTGGTAGACTCTGTGGAGTGAGCATGTGTACTGTGTGGCTATCACTTTCAAAATGACTGAGATAGTAGAGCAACAAATCTGCATCAAAATGTGCCTTAAGCTTGAACATTCCTCCATGGAAATTATTTGGATGATTCAGAGGCCACAGCTATGGGCAACTGGTGATTGGCAGCTTCAGCAGGGCAACCTACCCAGTCATGCCTCACATCTCATGCAGAGTTTTGTGGCAAAACGTCAAATTATGCAGGTGATTCAGCCTACCTACAACCCAGATTTGGTGCCCTGTGACTTCTGGCTTTTCCCAAAACTCAAATCACCTTTGAAAGGAAAGAGATTTCAGATTATTGATGAGATTCAGGAAAATAAACAAGGCAGCTGATGGTGATTGGAAGAACTGTGTGAGGTCCCAAAGTGTCTACCATCATTGTCCTATGTAAAATGTTTCTCGTATCTTGTATCTTTTTCAGTTAATGTCTCTATTTTTCACATTACATGGCTGAATACCTTCTGACAGACCTCATACACTTTTTTCCAGCTACTATGGTAGGTTTTTTCCTGGACACTGAGCTGAATAAGACAATACAACTGGGAGATTGGTTATAAAACCCAGTAGCTTGTTGCTAATGCAAAGGTCTGACATTACACTTTTAACGTATGAGGCACCTGTTTCAAAGACATCCATCTCAAATAACCCTACTGCCAGTTGTGTGATAAATCTGCTAGAGAATATCCAAGACTCCCCACTCAACTCAATCTGTTCTCTCTCTCTCTCTCCCTCCTCCTCCTCATCCCCCATTTATAGACGTTCTGTGGCCCTCAGGATGCTCTGACCCTCCAGGACAGGGAATAATAAACTACGTTTTCATAGTTCCATGATGGTTGTTGCAATTATTATAAGGACTGCAAGGGCCCATCCAGCCATGACATTGACTGTGGTCTGAGGAAAGAGTAGCAGAGCCCAAGGCCACTGCCCCGGCCTTCCTATCCTGCAGCATCACTGTCAACAGGCTGAGACTTACAGGGAACAATGGTCAAGTCTACATCCTCAGGAACAGCCACTAATGTACTGATGTACAAAGAATGAGGGACACAAAAGTTAAAATTGAGGTTTCATGTATTCCTGGAATTATATTACATAAATGGTGTGAGAAACAAAGTAAAATTATTCCACATGATAATACAATGTATGACTATTCTATCTATAAAACAAGAACGACTTACTTACAATGATGTATGTCATTTCAGAAGAAATGATTCTTAAGAAATCCATGTTTTTCTGAAATAAACTGTAATTTACAAAGAGGTCTGTCTGATCGAGGTGGAAAAAACTATGTTGAGCTTAGAATAAAGAGAAAGGGAAAAAGTGTCTGGCATAAATTAACTTAAATTGTATGTAGCAGTTGAACCCAAAGAAATGAAAATTCCAGGACAGAAAAAGAAGGAGCAAGTTTGCAAACCACAATCTGATTAAAGAAACACCTTTTGGTTTTCCTCTTAGAGCCAAGAAACCATGGTCATATTTTCTGATTCAGGATGATGGTCCCTAATTTACCTGACACCCCAAAGAATCTTTTCAGAGATCCCTTTATGTCTCTGTTCCTGAGACTGTAGATGAAGGGATTCAGCATGGGTGTGACCACAGTGTACATCACTGAGGTGACTGCACTTGACTGTGAGCTGTGGGTACCAGCAGAGCTGAGGTACACACCTAGGATAGTACCATAAAACAAGGAGACAACTGAGAGGTGAGATGCACAGGTGGAAAATGCTTTATACTTCCCCTGAGCTGATGGGATTGCTCGGATGGAAGACACTATCTTAGAGTAAGAGTAAAGGATCCCAGCCAGGGGACCACCACCCAGTAGTACAGCTGAAAAATACATCACAATGTTATTAAGAAATGTGTCAGAACAGGCAAGTTGGATCATCTGATTGAGTTCACAGAAAAAATGGGGGATTTCCAAGACTCTGCAGAAGGACAGATCCAATACCATCTTGCACTGTAGCAAGGAATCCAGGGAACTTAGTATCCATGACACAAGAACCAGCAGTCCACAGAGCCGGGGGTTCATGATGACTGTGTAGTGCAGGGGGTGGCAGATGGCCACAAACCGGTCATAGGCCATCATAGTCAGGAGACATATGTCCAACACACCAAAGAGTATAAGAAAATATATCTGTGTGATGCAGCCTGCATACGTGATGGCTTTGCTCTGTGTCTGGATGTTCATCAGCATTTTTGGGATGGTGGTGGAGGTGAAACAGATGTCCACCAGGGACAGGTTGTAGAGGAAGAAGTACATGGGGGTGTGGAGGTGGGAGTCTGAGCTGACGGCTAGGATGATGAGCAGGTTTCCCAACACAGTGATCAGGTACATGGAGAGGAAAAGCCCAAATAGGAGAAGCTGCAGTTCTGGTTCCTCTGATAGTCCCAGGAGAAGAAATTCTGACACTCTTGTAAGGTTCCCTGCTGCCATGAGGTGGAGGTGTCTTTCAAAAATGAAAAAGAGAACAGGAGGAAGAACTATAAAGGACACATGGACAAAACCAAGGTGGGTGGAATCAGGGGAGGGAGGTGGGGATGGCTGGATTTGTGGGGTGGAGTGGTGGGTGGCATATGCAGACAACTGTACTTGAACAACAATAAAATAAATTTTTAAAAAGATGAGAAACAGAAAAAAAAAAGAAAAAGAAACCAGGAGTAATTTTCATATAAACCACTATTACTTGCATAGCTCTAATGCTACCATTTATATTTTGCCATCAAGAAATTAATTTGTCTTTTGTGATGGATCTGTTGTTCTCTTGGAGTTTTCTTTGTCATCTCAGAGTAAGAATTTTTGTCCTGACCTGCTTTTCCTAAGGTGTCTGGCATACTACAGTGTTAATTAGAAATATTTCATGTATTTCAGGAAGACAAGTTGAGTGTTGACTGTGTTTTTTGGCACTTTCTGGGCTTTGAGTGGAGGGTGCTGAAGAGCACAAGTCCCTACAAGGCAATATTTGGGAAAGAATATGGAAGCAAATAAAAGATATAAATGTAGTATTACAGGTGGTGACAATTTTTTTGGAGAAAAGAAAAGCAGGTGTAAAGGAGAAAGTGACTAGGCCATTCTATTTCTCACAGTTTTTTTACGCAAGACCTGCCAACAAGGTGACATTTGAGCACAGAACTCAAGGGAGAAAAGGAGGGAGATCACTGTTATGTGGGCAAGTGTGTGCCCAGCAGAGGGAGTAACCTGTACCAAGAACTTAAGGAGGAGCTGCAGGGGGTTAGTGATTTGCTCAAAGGTAATATCAGAGCATGTGATGGGCCTCGGTTGTAATTTTTTCAGGTTTCTTCTAGGTAGTGGGGTCAACCAGAAATAATTTTGCCCCTAGCAATGCCTGAAGGGATACCACTAAACACCTACAATTCATGCACACACACAACCCACCCCAAATTATTTCTCTCCCCACATGTCAGTGCTAAAAGGTAACAGAGCCTAGCTTAGACCTGTACTTCTCTAGAGTCAATGAAGATGAAGTCCCCAGGATTCTAGTTCAAATGCAGAATCTGATTCAGCATGTCCTTCAGGCTCAGAGAAGTTGTGTTTGACAAGCGCTCAGGTGGTGCTGATGCTGCAGGTCCTGGTCTGTGGACCACTCTCTGGGAAGAAAGGCTGTGGTTCTGCATTAGGCTCAGTTGCAGTTGTTTTAATTCCTGTGATCCAAATACCATCTTTGTGTGGAGTTTTGGTGAAGAGTGTATTCACTCATTCCAGAGGCTCTGATTGAATCTGTGTTTACCTTATATAAAGGATCTTGAGTGACACAGAATAATGCACTTCTGAAAAACAATTTTTAGGAGGCAGAATAAGGACCTCTGTAAGATGTCCACATCCTAGTCCCCAGCACCTTGGATTTCGTTATTTATTATAACAAGGGAAGGATGAGGGTAGCAGATGGAACAGGGCTGCTAATCGGCTGACTTTAAGGTAGAAGGTGAGCAGGATCATCCAGGGGACTGAGAGGTCAGCACAGTGCTCCCCTAGATGCAGAGAGGGAGACCAGAAGAAAATGCAACACTGCTGCCTTTGACGAAAGAGGAATGTCCCAGAGCCAAGGAATGCAGGTGGTCAGAACACAAACTGGAATTGGAGAGAAAACGGATTCTCCTCTGAGTCTCTAAGAGTAACCCAGCCCTGCAGGCACCTTGAGATTAGCCAGTGAGACTCTTGTCAGGCTCTGACACCTAGACCTGTACGTCCATATCTGTGCTCACTGAGAACGAATGGTGTGAGAACGCTTCCCAGCATTCTCGGCAGTCTAATAGAGTCAGTCCTTCAGTGACACATGTTGGAGGGACTAGTTTAAGTGTCTGCATTCATTAGCTTCCTTGGATAGGCATTTTACTTTGAAACTCCAAGGAAAGTAGAAAGGAAATAGTGAAATGATTGGAAATATTCTATCCCACTAGGTGGTACAGCGAAGTCTTCATAGCATAAATGCAAACGCATTGACCTAGGATGCCTTGGTGTATTTAAGATTTAAGGTACAAAGTATGACCTTAATTTTTTCATCACTGAATTAAAAGCTTGTTACTCAGCACACTATACTCTTCATCTAGAAGTTGGTCAGTCCTCAATTTATATTCCCCAAGAGCATGACAGAATCTCTCATTCAAAGCATACAAATATGACCACTGCAGGAAAGAGTAAAGTGTGGGATAGGAATTTCTACTAATTGTTTAATAGAGAAAGTAAAAGGGCACAAAATCCCAAAATATATGCAGCCTTACCAGTAATGAGATAAAACTATTCAGTATTCCCCTTTAGGCTTATTAAATATACTCTCACATGAGTACACAGCATGAGAGAAGATACTGCGATGTCTGCCTCACTAACTGCTGCTGCAAGGTGCTGTCTACCTCACTGGTCTGGATATTTTCAATGAATACACAACATGCTCAAAAGCACCCTGGCTTAGAATTTTATTACACACACTCTCACTTTACTGCACTGCTCTCCACACCTAGTGCTCCATTTCATCTCTGAAAACAGCAAAACTCCTCAGAAGTCTTTTCATTTTCCTGCAACCATTTCATGCATTTTAGTCATCGTGCAGCGTCTTCCCCCTGGACTGCCAGTCCCATCACCTAATTGTCAGCCATGGCCCTGGAGTGCAGATTCAAACAGACACATCCTGATTAATATATTAATATATTAAGTAAATTAAGTATAAATTAGTTACTTAACCAAGAATACAAACAGAGATACTGGTCTCAGAGCTGGGCTGATTAGGGTTACAGTGCCTGAGGTAAAAGTTTTCAGGTTCCAGCCTCTCTGACCCTTCCTTTCCTGATGTACCTACCAGGCTCTCAGACTCCCCTGCACAAGTTTTCTGGTCTCCGTTTGGAAGTCAGAATTGGTCCCTGGAGGGTGGATGATGGAGACTGAAGCTCTGTCCTGCAGAAGACAGCAGGAAGGAGGAAAGCATCAGTTCCTGAGCCAGACCTAGGAATCACACCAACAACCATGTTTGTCCAACAACATTGTATAAACTGAGGGACAGCGGCAGCGGGGGAGATATTTACAGCTCTCTGTATATCTGCTCATCAGGCACATTTCCTTCATGTTATTCCAACATTGAAGTACACAATTTCCCTCTGGGCCTCTGGAATAAATGGAAATTTTTTTTTGTAATGATTCTCAGATCTCAAGAGACCAGGTTAGAAGCCAGATGGATTTAGATTTTATGACTCCTTGTCTTGGATCTCATCTGCTTCCCTGGGGTCTCACCATCTACTTTCTTATTCCAACACTGAGTTAACAGTCTGAGACTATGGAACCCATCAGGACCAGGCCCCTTTGATCCTTAAAGCACTGAATTGTGGTGGGGACACAAGCCTGATGTCTCCAGAGCACTGCTATCCCCCTTCAAAGAGTGGGGGTGTAGGGAGGTTCTGTTCCTTTGATATATAGTCCGGACCACCACACTTTTCCTTCCTGACACATTTGTCAAAATAATTAGAAATTTCTTAATATATCACATGTTATGAGCTATCACTTAGTACCTCATTATAAAATATTTGTTAATTATGAGATATACACTTCGATCCTTTGATCCATGTAATCTAAGCCTAGTACCTTATTGATTTTGTCTGATTTAGTTTTTTGAAAAGTCCATTCCATAAGGTATTACTTGATATGAACACCATTCCCCTTTGCAGAAATGGGTCTTGAAGGGCTTTGGTGATTTGCTCAAAGTTATGAACTGAGTGAGAGATGGGATTTGATTGGACTCTGTCAGGTTGCTTCCAGTTTTCATACTCTGGACCAGTGGTTCTCCTCCTGACATGATTTTGCCCCTGGAGATACTTGGCAATATATGAAGGGAGGCTGCTAACCACCTACAGTATCCATCACAAATAATTATCCCATCCCTATTGTCAACATGAGAAGGTGACAAAGCCTAGTCTAGACCAGCACTCCTCCAACTTCAAGGTGCATATGAGTCACCCAGGATTATATTTCAAACGCAGGTCCTGGTGGGCCCAGAGGTTCTTTGAATCAAATGAGTTCCTGGAGGTGTTGATGCTGCGGGTACTGGTCTCTGGACCACACTTGAAGTAGTAGTAAGGCTGTGGCTGTGTTCAAGTCTGGGTAGATTTAGGTCTTCAGAACCAAAAATCATTTTCCAGGCAATTTTGAATGCATAATGCACATTTAATCATTACAGAAGCTGTTATAAAATCATTGTTCAATTATTTTAACTAAGGACTCATGAATGGCATCATATGATGTACTTCTGAAAAATACCTTATTTGATTCTTTTATATAAGGGCCCTCATGTGACACCATGGAATATATTGTTGTAAACATTTTTTAGTTGGCAGAATAAAAGCCTTTATTCTACATTGATAAACATGTCTACATCATAATTTCCAGAAACTTGGAATGTGTTACTTTTCTTTGCAAGGGAGAATGAAATTAGCACATGGAATGGTGCAGCTAATCAGCTAACTTTAAGATAAGATGCCATGATCATGTAGGTGGGACTAATGTGTTCACCATGGTCCTAATATTCAAAGATGAGGGAAGAATAGTTGGAATCAGAGGGAGACTGAAAGATGCTACACTTCTGGCTTTAAAGGTGGAGAAAGGGCCACACAGCAAAAGAACCTGGGTAAGGAGGGGAAACCGATTCTCCCCTGGAGCCTCCAGAAGGATCTTGGCCCTGTAGACATCTTGCTTTCAGCGACTGATTCATCAGGCTTCTGACTCCCAGAACTACAGGCAAATTAATTTGTTTCTTTTTTTAATGTTTATTTTTCTTCTTTAGTCCTGTATTTTTTCATTTAATCTTTATTGGATTGTTTTCCATTACCCTTTTGTACCCTTATACCCTCCTCCCCCTAGCAATTGCTATACCTTTGTCCATGTCCATGAGTCCTTTTTCTTTTTTGCTCAATTCCTCCACCCCCTAACCTCCAACCACGACCAGCTGTCTTCTGCTCTCCGTCTGAGTCAGCATCTGTTTTGCTTGTTAGATCACATTTTTCGTCAGATTCCACATATGAGTGAAATCATATGGTATTTCTCTTCTTCTCACTGGCTTATTTCACTTACCATAATGTTCTCTAAGTCCATCTATACTGTCACACAGGGTAAAATTTTCTTCCTTTTTAGTGCCAAGTAGTATTCCATTGTGTAAATGTCCCATAGTTTTTTTATCCACTCATCTGTTGATGGACACTTGGGCTGCTTCCATATCTTGGTGATTGTAAATAATGCTGCAGTGAACATAGGGGTTCCTATGTTCTTTCAAATTAGTGTTTTATGTTCCTTTGGATATATTCCCAGAAGTGGAATCATTGGGTCAAAATGCAGATCCATTTATAATTTTTTGTGGTATCTCCATACTGCTTTCCACAGTGACTGCACCAATCTGCATTCCCACCAACAATACAAAAGGGTTCCCCTTTTTCACATCCTTGCCAGCACATATTGTTTGCTGTTTTATTGATGATAGCTATCCTAACGGGTGTGAAGTGATACCTCATTGTGGCTTTAATTTGCATTTCTCTGATGATTAGTGATGTTGAGCATCTTTTCATATGTCTATTGGCCATCGGTATGTCCTCTTTGGAGAAGTGTCTATTCAGGTTCTTTGCCCATTTTTTAATTGGGTTGTTTGTTATTTTTGGTGTTGAGTTTTGTAAGTTCTTTATAACTTTTGGACATTAATCACTTATTAGATGTATTGGTGAATATGTTCTCCCATTCTGTGGGTTGCCTTTTTATTTTGTTGACTTCCTCTGCTGTACAAAATCTCTTTAGTTTGATGTAGTTCCATTTGTTTATGTTTTCTTTTGTTTCCCTTGCTTCAGGAGATATATCTGATAAAATAGTGCTATAAGTAATATCTGAGATTTTGCTGCCTATGTTTTCTTCTAGGATTTTTATGGTTTGGGGTCTAACATTTAATTATTGGTCTATTTTGAATTTGTTGTTGTGTGAGGTGTAAGAACATGGCCTAGTTTAACTTTTATGCACATATCTGTCCAATTTTCCCACCACTATTTATTGAATAAACTATCTCTTGCCCTTTGTATGTGCTTGAATCCTCTGTCAAATATTCATTGACTATACAGTTGTAGGTTTACTTCTGGGCCCAGTATTCTGTTCCATTGATCTATGTGTCTGTTTTTATGCTAGTATCATGCAGTTTTGATTATTATGGCCTTATAATATAGTTTGCTATTAGGTGGTGTGATACTTCCAACTCTATTCTTCTTTCTCAAGATCACTGTTGCTCTGTGGAGCCTTTTATGGTTCCATATAAATTTTTGAAATATTTGTTCTAGTTCTGTGAACTACATCATTGGAATCTTGATAGGAATTGTATTGTGTCTAGATTGCTTTGGGTAATATGGATATTTTAATGATATTAATCCTTTCTATCCATGAACATGGTATGTGCTTCCACTTATTTGTATCTTCAATTTCTTTCTTCAGTGTCTTATGATTTCCCAAGCACATGTTTCTTACATATTTGGTTAGCTCTATTCCTAGGTATTTTATTTTTTATAGCAATTATGAATGGGATTTTTTCTTAATTTGTCTCTCTAGTTGGTTCATTGTTGGCATATATCAAATGCCACTGATTACTGGATATTAATTTTTCTTAACTCCCTTTTCTAGTTAGTTCATTATTGGCATATAAAAATGCCACTGATTTCTGGGTATTAATTTTGTATACTGCTACTTTGCTGAATTCATTAATCAGTTCTAGTTGTTTCTTGGTGGAATCTTGGGGATTCTCTATGTACAGTATCATGTCATCTGCAAATAATGACAGCTTTACCTCTTCCTTTCCAATTTGGATGCCTTTATTTCTTCTTCCTGTCTGATTGCTGTGGCTAGGACTTCTAGTACTATGTTGAATAAGTGAGGTGAGAGCAGACATCCTTGTCTTGTTCCAGCTCTTAAGGGGAACACTTATAATTTTTGCCCATTGAGTATGATGCTGGCAGTGGGTTTGTCATATATGGCCTTCATTTTGTTTAGGTATATTACCTCTAATCCCACTTTACTGAGAGTTTTTTTTTTATCATAAATCAGTGCTCAGTTACATCAAATGCTTTTTCTGCATCTATTAATAAGATCATGTGGTTTTTATCCTCCATTTTATTTGATGAATCACATTTATTGATCTGTGAAAGTTGTACCAACCTTGCATTCCCACAACAAATTCCACTTGATCATAGTGTATGACTTTTTAGATGCATTGCTGTATTCTGTTTGCTAATATTTTCTTGAGGATTTTAGCATCTATGTTCATCAGGGATATTGGTATATGATTTTCTTTCTTTGTAAGTATGTTTTTGTGGTTTTGGGATTAGGATAATATGGGCCTCATAAAAGGAGTTTGGGAGCCTTCCCTCCTCTTGCATTTTATCAAATAGTTTGAGAAAGAGAGGTATTAGTGTTCCTCAGAATTTTTGTTAAAATTTACCTATGAAGCCATCTGGTCCAAGGCTTTGTTTGTTGGAAGTTTTTAACTACTTCAGTTTCACTAGGTGTAATCTGTCTATTCAGATTCTCTACTCTTCCTGATTTAATTTTGGAAGATTGTATGTTTCTAGGCATTTGTCCATTTCACCCAGGTTGTCCAGTTTGTTGGCATGTAGTTATTCATAATCTTTTCCTACAATCCTTTGTATTTATTGGTGTCAATTGTAATTTCTCCTCTTTCATTTCTGATTTTATTTACTTGAGCTCTCTATCTTTTTTTCTTGATGAGTCTGGTTAAATGTCATTCTTGTTTATCTTTTCAGAGAATCAGCTCTTGGATTCATTAATCTTTTGTATCATTTTTGTAGACTCTATTTCATTTATTTCTGCTCTGATCTTTATTATTTCCTTCCTTCTACTCACTTTGGGGTGGCTTTGATGTGTTCCCCCCCCCCAGTTCCTTTAATTGTAAAGTTAGATTGTTTATTTCTGTTTTTTGAGATAGGCCTCAATGCTATGAATTTCTTTCTTAGTATTGCTTTCCCAGTGTCCCACAAATTTTGAATTCTTGTGTCCTCATTTTCATTTGTTTCCTGGTATCTTTGATTTCTTTTGGACCTTGTTGATCACTCATTAATTATCTAGTAACATGTTATTAAGCTTCCATGTCTTTGTGTGTTTTTTCATGTTCTCTTCTGATTTCTAATTTCATAGCATTATGGTCAGAGAATATGCTTGATATGATTTCAATATTCTTTTTTATTGTCTGTATGAAAATACTTTATTTAATCAATCACATTAATGCTCTTAAATCACCCAGAATATTGTATTATCTGCTTTCTCATGGCTTGCTGAGTGGGAATTTCATTATCCAAATGACTATTATCTTATAATATAGCATTGGTAAGTGCTATTTAAAATTCTATTTAATATGCAAGCATCCCTGAATTTAGATATTTAACACATTTTTGATATATAATGCAGTTTTTATTATTGTTTAAGTACAGTAGTTTCCCCCCATCCACTCCCTCCCATCCAGCCATCCCTGCCTCCTTCCCCTGATTCCCACCCCCTTGGTTTTGTCCTTGTGTCCTTTATAGTTGTTCCTGAAAACGCTTCCACATTTTCCCACCATTATCCCCTCCTACCTCCCCTCTGGTACTGTCAGATTCTTCTTAATTTCAATGTTTCTGGTTATATTTTTCTTGTTTGTTTTGTTGATTAGGTTCCAGTTAAATGTGAGATTAATGGTATTTGTCCCTCACTGCCTGGCTTATTTCACTTAGCATAATGCTCTCCAGTTCCATCCATGCTGTCACAAAGGATAGGAGCTCCTTCTTTCTTTCTGCTGTGTAGTATTCCATTGTGTAAATGTACCATGGTGTTTTGATCCATTCATTTACTGATGGGCACTTAGGTTGCTTCCAGCACTTGGCTATTGTAAATTGTGCTGCTATGAACATTGGGATGCATAAGTTCTTTTGGATTGGTGTTTCAGGATTCTTAGGATATAATCCCACCAGTGGAATTGCCGGGTCAAAAGGTAGTTCCATTTTTTGTTTTCTGAGGAAATTCCATACTGTTTTCCACAGTGGCTGCAACAGTCTGCATTCCCACCAACAGTGCACTAGGGTTCCCTTTTCTCCACATCCTCTCCAGCACTTGTTGTTTGTTGATTTGTTTATGATGGCCACTCTCACTGGTGTGAAGTAGCACCTCATTGTGGTTTTAATTTGCATCTCTCTGATGGCTAGTGATGCTGAGCATCTTTTCATGTGTCTCTGGGCCCTCTCTATGTCCTCCTCAGAGAAGTGTCTGTTCAAGTCTTTTGCCCATTTTTTAATGGGTTTTTTTTTTTTCTTCCTGGAGTGGAGGCGTGTGAGGTCTTTATATATTTGGGAGATCAATCCCTTGTCCAAGGTATCATTGGCAAATATGTTTTCCCATGTAGTTGGTTCACTTTTCATCTTAATGCTGTTTTCTTTAGCCATGCTGAAGCTTTTTAATTTGATGAGGTTCCATTTGTTTATTCTTTCCTTTATGTCCCTTGCTCTAGGGGACATATCAGTAAAAATATGAGTGTGTAGAATGTCTGAATTTTCCTGCCTATGTTTTCCTCTAGGATGTTTATGGTGTCAAAACTTATATTTAAGTCTTTTATCCACCTTGAATTATTTTTATACATGGTATAAGTTGGTAATCAAGTTTCATTTTTTTTGCATATAACTGTCCAAATCTCCCAAAACCATTTGTTGAAGAGGCTATTTTTACTCCATTTTATGCTTCTGCTCCCTTTGCCAAATATTAATTGACCATAAAGACTTGGGTTTATTTGTGGGCTCTCTGTTCTGTTCCATTTGTCTATGTGCCTGTTTTTATGCCAGTACCAGGCTGTTTTGATTGCAGTGACCTTGTAACACAGTTTGATATCAGGTATTGTGATCCCTCCTGCTTTGCTCTTCTTTCTCAAAACTGCTGCAGCTATTCAGGGTCATTTATGGTTCCATATAAATTTTTGAAATGTTTGTTCTGTATCTGTGAAATATGTCATTGGTATTTTAATAAGGATTGCATTGAATCTATAAATTGCTTTGGGTACTATGGATATTTTGATAATGTTAATTCTTCCAATCCATGAGCATGGTACATGCTTCCATTTGTTTGTGTCTTCCTTAATTTCTTTCTTCAGTGTTGTGTAGTTTTTTGAGTACAAGTCTTTTATCTCCTTGGGAAGGTTCATTTCTAGGTACTTTGTCTTGTTGCTATATCAAATGGGATTTTTCCTCCTGATTTCTGTTTTTGATATTTCATTACTGGTGTACAAAAATGCCTTCGATTTCTGAACATTGACTTTGTATCCTACTCTTTTGCTAAATTCACTGATTAGGTCAAGTGGTTTTTCAGTGGAGTCTATAGGGTTTTCTATGTACACTATCATGTCATCTGCAAACAATGATAGTTTTGATTCCTCCTTTCCAATTTGGATGCCTTTTATTTCTTCTTCTTGTCTGATTGCTGTGGCTAGGACTTCCAACACTATGTTGAATAGAAGTGGTGAAAGTGGACAACCTTCTCCTGTTCCTGATCTTTTTTGTAATCACAGTGCCAGATATGTGTCATGGTTGCTGCATAAACACTCGTGTTGTCCCCAACAATGGAGGTCCTTTTCATTTATAATTTAATGTATTCATTTTGTTTTGGAACTTGAAAGATATGTATTTTTATTTTTAATTAGAAGCAATTTCAATAAGATCAAAAGGAGTAAGTTAGACAATGGATATATCCAGGGATTAAAATTAATTTGGAATTACACACAAGAATATACATAAAATTTTTGTAAATTTTGTACAAGAATTAACATGTTATAAAATTCCCTTTTTGAAAATCCTTTACTAGTCTATCTACAAAACAAGAAGAAGTTACTTACAATGATATATAGGGTCTGGCACTAATAAAGCTCCATTTTTATTACAAAGTCATAAGCATGTAATTCTGTAACATAACAGTATCACAGTCAAACATACCATACAACATTTTAGGTGAAATGTCGAATTTGCTGTCAATTCCGTGTGAGGCATTCACGTACCCTACCAACCACACTGAAGGAAGCCTTACTTCTGCCGTCATCTGTATGTCATTTGAGAAGAAATTATTCTAAAGACATCAATGTTGCCACAGAAGTAAAGAAACACTTCCAAAAAATATCTTAAAGGTTGGAAAAAACTTTTTGATTTTAGGAAAAAGGAGAAAGAGAAATTCTGTATATGTAATACACAAAGTAAAAAGTTTAATAAAATGGTGGCTTAAACTGTATAGAGAACTTGAAACGAACCAATGAAATTCCAGTACAGAAATGAAACGAGGAAGTTCAAAACCCAAAATCTGATTAAAAAATCAAAATTTCTGGTTTTGTATCTTAGGGCAAAGAAGGCAAGATAATTTTTCGGCCTCAGGTGATTGTCCCTTGTGTATCTGCCACCAGAAGGAATCTTTTCAGAGACCCCTTTATGTCTCTGTTCCTGAGACTGTAGATGAAGGGGTTCAGCATGGGTGTGACCATGGTGTACATCACTGAGGTAATTGCACTTGACTGAGCTGTGGGTATTTGCAGAGCTGAGATACACCCCTAGGCTCATATAATAAAATAAGGAGACAACCAAGAGGTGAGACACACAGGTGGAAAATGCTTTATACTTCCCCTTAGCTGATGGGATTGCTTGTATGGAGGACATGATCTTAGAGTAAGAGTAAAGGATCCCTGTAAGGGGACCACCAGCCAGCAGCACAGATACAAAATAAATCACAATTTTATTAGAAAATGTGTCAGAACAGGCAAGTTGGGTCATCTGATTGAGTTCACAGGAAAAGTGGGGGATTTCCAAGTCTGGGCAGGAGGACACCTTCAACACCATCAAGCATTGTAACAGGGAATTCAGGGCACTTATGATCCAGGACACCAGAAGCAGCAGTCCACAGAGCCGGGGGTTCATGATAACTATGTAGTGCAGGGGGTGACATATGGCCACAAACCAATCATAGGCCAACACAGTCAGGAGGAAGTTGTCCAAGAATACAAAACATAAAGAAAAACACATGCAAGTGATACATCCTGCATAGGTGATGGCTTTGCTCTGTGTCTGGATGTTCAGCAGCATCTTTGGGATGGTGGTGGAGGTGAAACAGATGTCTACCAGGGACAGGTTGGAGAGGAAGAAGTACATGGGCGTGTGGAGGTGGGAGTCTGAGCTGACAGCCAGGATGATGAGCAGGTTTCCCAACACTGTGATCAGGTATGTGGAGAGGAACAGCCCAAACAAGAGGGGCTGCAGTTCTGGTTTTTCTGATAGTCCCAGGAGAAGAAATTCTGACACTCTCGTGAGGTTCCCTGAATCCACGAGGTGGAGCTGACTTTCAGGAAGGAGAAAAAGAAGAGGAGTAATTTTCACACAAAGCAGTATTACTCACATAGTTGTAATGCTACAATTTATTTGTTGTAGTTAAGATACTAATTTCAGTAATTTGAGATGGATATGTTTCCCTCTAGGAGTTTTCTGTGTTAATCAGAGCACAAATTTTTGTCCCAATCTTTTTTTCCCTAAGGTGTTAGCCTAATTACACTATTTAGGAGAAATTATTCACATATTTCAGGAATAGAAATTGAGTGCTGACCATGTTATTGGTACTGGCTAAGCTGTGAGTAGATGGTGCTGAAGAACATAAGTCCCTACAAGCCAATATTGGGGAAAGAATATAGAAGCAAAAAATAGAAATAAATATAACATTACACATGGTGACAAATCCTATGAAGAAAACAAAAGCAGGTCTAAAAGGGAAAGTGTCTAGGCCGTTCTATATTTCATGGATTTTTAGGCAAGACCTGCCAACAAGTGACATTTGAGAGCTCAACTCAAGAGAGAAAGGGAGGGAGATCAAGGTTGTATAAGCAAATGTGTACCTGGCAGTGGGGATAGTCAGTATCAAAGCTTTACGGAGGAGTTGAAGGGGTTTAGCAATTTGCTCAAAGGTAATATCAGAGTGTAGAGTGGGCTTTGGTTGTGATTTTTTCTGGTTTCATCCAGTCAGTGGGTCTCAACCCAAAATGATTTTATACCTAGCAATATCTGAAGGGATACCACTAAACACCTACAATTCATGCTCACACAAATAAAAACCCCTGTATTTATTATCCATCCTCAAATGTAAATTGTAAAAGGTAACAAAATCTAGTTTAGACTGGCACTTCTTAAGTTTCAAATGCATGTACCCAGGATTCTAGTTCAAATGCAGAATCTGACTCAGCAGATATTTCAGCTCAGAGAAGCTGTGTATCTGACAAGCTCCCAGGTGGTGTTGACACTGCAGGTCCTGGTCTGGGGACTGCTCTCTGAGAAGAAAAGCTATGGTTCTGTTATACTCAATTATGGGACATTTCAGTTCCTGTGATCCATATATCATCTTTGTGTACAGTTTTGGGGGAAGAGTGTATTCATTCATTCCAGAGGCGATGGTTAAATCTGTATCCTTTGTATAAGGGCCCTTGAGTGACACATAATTATAGTATTCTGAAAAACTATTTTTAGCAGGCAGAATTCTGACCTCTGTAAGGTGTCCACATCCTAGTCCCCAGTACTTTTGAATATGATGTTTTTTATATCAACTAGAGGATGAGGTAGCAGAAGGAACAGGGCTGCTAATCGGCTGACTTTAAGGTAGAAGCTGAACAGGACCATCCAGGGGGACTGAGGTCAGCACAGTGCTCCCCTAGATGCAGAGAGGGAGACCAGGAGAAAATGCAACACTGCTGTATTTGATGAAGGAGGGAGGGCCCTGAGCCAAGGAATGCAGGTGGTCAGAACACAAACTGCAATTAAGGAGAAAACAGGTTCTCCCCTGAGCCTCTAGGAGGACCCAACCCTGCAAACACCTTGAGACTAGCCAGTGAGACTCTTGTCAGGCTCTGACACCAAGAACTGTACACGCATATGTGTGCTCACTGTGAATGACTGGTGTGTGAGTGCTTCCCAGCAGTCTCGGCAGTCTAATACAGTCAGTCATCCAGTGACATGAGATGGAGGGACTGAGCTTAAGTTTCTGCATTCATTAGCTTCCTTGGGTAGGCATTTTACTTTGAAAATCCATGGGAAATGGAACAGAAATTTTAAAATATTTGGAGATTTCCACCGCGTTAGCTGGGACAGTGAAGTCATCATGGCATAAATATAAATGTGAACTAGGATGTCTTAGTGTTGTTATGATTGAAGGTACAATATGTGACCTTAATGTTTTCATTCCTGAATTTTCAAAACTATTGTTTCTCAGCACACTACACTCTTTGGCTAGAAGTGGGTGAGTCCTCAATTTATATTCCCAAGAGCATGACAGAATGTTTCATTCAATGCATAGAAAAATGTGCACTGTGTGGAAAGGCTGAGCGTGGGAAAGGAATTTCTACTAACTATTTGAATATAGAAATAATAGGACACAAAATCCCAAAATATATGAGCCTCAACAGTAATGAAGTAAAACTACTTAGTATTCCATTTTAGACTTATTAAATATTTTCTTATGTGAATATGCAGCATGGGAGAAGATGCTGCAATGTCTGCCTCGCTAACTGCTACTGCAAGGTGCTGTCTACTTCTACTGGTTGGGTCTTTCAATGAATACAAAACATGCTGAAATACACCCCATCTTAAAATTTAGTACAAACATGCTCACTTCACTGCACTGCTCTCCACACCCAATGCTCCATTTCCTTCTCCCTGAACAGGAAATCCACTCACAATTGTTTTCACTTACCTGTAGCCATTTCATGCATCTCACTCATTGTACAGCATCATCCGACTGGGCTCCCAGGCCCATTACATGGCCCTGGAGTGCAGATTCAAACAGACACTTCCGTATTAACATATTAAGTAAATTAAGTATAAATTAGTTACTTAACCAAGAATACAAATCTGGTCTCAGGGCTGGGATGATTAGGGTCCTAGTGATTCAGTAACAGTTCTCAGGTTCCAGCCTCTCTGACCCTTTCCTGATGTACCTACCAGGCTCTCAGGCTTCCCTGGATGGGTTTTCTGAAAGGAAGTTTTTCATGTGTAAGTCAGAATTGCTCCCTGTAGTGTTAATGGTGGAGACTGAAGCTCTATCCTACAAAGACAGTAGGAAGGAGTGAAGCATCAGTTCTTGAGCAAGACTTAGGAATCACCAGGAACAACCATGTCCTGTCCACCATCATTGTACACCCAGTGCAGTACACCCAGGTACTGCATGGGGAGATATTCACAACTCTGTGTATTGGCTCATCAGACACGTTTCCCTCTTATTATTCCTACATCTGAGTATATGATTTCCCCCCGGGCCCCTGTAATTAACAGGAAGAAAATTTTTCCTAATGATTCTCAGATCTCAAAAGACCATCTTAGAAGTCAGGTGAATTTAGATTTTATGGCTCCTTGTCTTGGATATCATCTGCTTCCCAGAGTTCTCACCTCCTAGTACCTTTTTCCAACACTGAGTTAACATTTTCTCCAAAGTCTGAGACTATGAAACCCATCAGAACCAGGTAGTCCCTTTGATACCCAAGAACTTATTTGTGGTAGTGACACCACCCTGATGTCTCCAGAGCATTGCTACCCCCTCTTCAATGGGGGGAGAACTGTGTTCCTTTGATATGCAATCCAGGCTACCACACTGCTTGGCTTCCTGATGCATTTGTCAAAATAAATATAAATTTCTTAATAATAACACAGGTTATGAGCTGTCATTTAGTGCCTCATTATAAAATATGTGTTAATTATGAGAGATACCCTCTGATAGTTTTATGCTATATAATCTGAACTTAGTACTTGACAGACTTTTCTGATATAATTTTTGAAAAGTCCATTCTATTGGGTATTAATATTATGAACTGCATTTCCTTTTGCAGAAATGGAGCTGGAAGGGCTTTAGTGATTTGCTCAAAGTTATGAACTAAGTGAGGGATGGACCTTGATTGAAATCTATGGGGAACGATCCCAAGAGTGGGAAATGTGGCCCAGCCCCCACTCAGAAAAGCTAGTAGGGAGTGAGGTCGGAGGGCAGGACCCACACCCACAGATAGGTTCACCAGTGGGGAATCAGGCCTGCATTGTACCTAGACTGCTATGAGACTTACTTTTGCTAAAACTCCCTCACCCTGATTTGAGGCAGCAAATGTTTACTGAGTATCTTTAACTTCCTAAAGTCTGTGCTAAACCACCCAAGTATGGAGTGTGACTAGTTTCCCCTTTGAGCTGTAACATCCTTCTCTTTGAAATAATTAGCAGTGTTCTGTCCTTTGTCGTCCTTAAAAGGTAATCACCTGTGGTGAACCTGTGCTTAGTAAATGAGGACCATCCTCAATGTAATGTGCCCAGAAAAGCAATAAAAGCCTGTCCAGGCAGGGGTTGGCTCTCTCTCTTGGGCTCTATCTAGCCCTCTCGCCCTCTCTCACTTAGAGAGTGGCCATGCCGTCCCTTTTTCTCCACAGGATTTCTGTAGTCCTTGTGTATTTGTCTATTGCTGCCACAAGACAGGATCCTGTGGGCCAGGATCCGCATCAGAAATCTGTCAGGTTGCTTCCAGTTTTCAAACTCTGGGACTACGGTTCTCCTCCTGAGATGATTTTGCCCCTGAAACATGTGGAGAGAGGCTACTAACCACCTACAGTATCCATAACAAATAATTATCCTACCCCTATTGTCAACATGAGGAGGTGACAAAGCCTACTCTAGACCAGCACTTCTCCAACTTCAAGGTGCATATAAGTCACCCAGGATTACTGTTCAAATGCAGGCCCTGGTGGGCCCAAAGTTTCTTAGAATCAAATGAGTTCCCAGGCAATGTCGATGCTGCTGGTGCTGCTGGTCTCTGGACCACACTTTGAGTAGTATGGCTGTGTCTATGTTAGAGTTGGGTGTAGGTACTTTTAGGTCTTCAGAACCAAAAATCATTTGTACGTAACTTTTAATGGATAGTGTACACTCACTCATTCCAGAAGCTGTTATAAATTCATTGTTCAATTATTTTATATAAGGATTCATGAATGACATCATATGATATGCTTCTGAAACGTATCTAATTTGATTTGTTTGCATAAGGGTCCTTGTGTAACACCATGGAAATAATTGAAAAAAAATTTGCAGTAAGTAAAAGAAGAGCCTCCAAAGATATCCACACCATCATTTCTAGAAATGTGTAATATGTTATTTTTCATTGTAAGGGAGAATTATAGTAGCAAATGGAATAGTGTGGCTAATCAGCTAATTTTAAGATAAGATGCAGTGATCATGTAGGTGGGACTAATGTACTCACTGTGGTCCTAGCATTGGAACAGGAGGGAGGAATAGGTGGAATCAGAAGGAAACTGGAAGATGCTACATGGCTGGCTTTGAAGATGGAGGAGGGGCCTAGTGGCAGGAGAAACTGGGATACGACAGAAAACGAGACCCTCCCTGAAGCCTCCAGAAGGAAGCCGGCTCTGCAGATATCTTGCTTTCAGCCCATTCACTCATCAGGCTTCTAACCCCTAGAGCTACAGGTGTATTAACTTGTTTCTTTTAAACCCTTAGTGTGGTGATTTGTTACAGCAGCAATATCAATGTTAGACATTTATTCAATCATTTTAGGGGAAAATGACTTTAGGGACCTCAGCTCATTTACGTGCATCCCTTGGGTAAGGACGCTTTCTGTTGAAACACCCAATAAGTAGAAGAAACAAATCTAAAGTCAATTTGGAGATTCTGCCCCATTAGCTGATACAGAGACCCCATTGTATAAAAGAAAATGTGGTTCTGACTTTGAAGTCTTTGGACACTGAGAGAGGAAAATAATTAAAGACAACTGGCCATGAGGCTCAGTTAGTTGGAGCATCGTTCTGTGTATCAAAAGGTTGTGGGTTGGATTCCTGTAAGGGCACTTGCATGGATTGGGGGTTTGATCCTCTGTTGGGGCATGTGTGGGTGGCAATGGATCAATCTTTCTCATTTGAGTCTCTCTCTCTCTCTCTCTCTCTCTCCCCCTCCCTCTCTCTCTTAAATCAATGGAAACATGTCCCAAGGTGAGGAGAAAAAAAAATTACAGACAACCATACTACTTAAAATCTTTGTATGTAAGTTTCCACATTTTTATTTGTATTTTTTGAAGTTCTTATTTCACAGTGATTTTCGCTTTTTTAAATTAATTAATTTATTTTTATTCAGTTACAATTGTCTGCATTTTTCCCCATCCCTCCACCCCACCCCAGCCAGTCCCACCTCCCTCCCCCACCTCTACCCTCCCCCTTGATTTGGTCCTTGTGTCCTTTATAGTAGCTCCTATAGACCCCTCTCCCCACTATCCCCTCCTCACTGGCTATTGTTACAATGTTCTTAATTTCAATGTCTCTGGTTATATTTTGTTTGCTTTTTTCTTTTGTTGATTATGTTCCAGTTAAAGGTGAGATCATAAGGTATTTGTCCCTCACTGTCTGGCTTATTTCACTTAGCATAATGCTCTCAAGTTCCATCCATTTTTAAATCTTCATTTTACTTCAACCTCTCATAATTTTCTTTTCTACCCTCTCCAGTTTTCTCTCAAATTTCCTTTCAACATCAAAGATGGGATTATTGAGTCCACTTATATCCACTTGTGCAATTGAATGTTTATTTATTAAATCATTATATTTATATATATAAATATTATACACACACACACATATACATGTACACATAAACACACTACTAATCCATAAGAGAGTCCTGGACTCAACAAAGTATTTCCACACATTCCATTTATTCTGCACTACATTCATTAGATTTATTATTATCCTGCATTACCATCAGAAAGAAGAAAATGGGCTCAGGGAGATTCAATTTTTCAGAAAAATATAACAATGTGCTTAAAACCTTTGTACATACATATCCTTGAATTATATAAACATGGATCCATGCAATATGTATTCTTAATTTTGTAAGGTCCCTTTATTTCAGCAAGCTGTACACTTTACATATGAGCAGGAAAAAATCTAGTGATGTATGGCTCAAGGTAAGATGGAGAGCACAGGTGGCTGAGTCACACTGTAACAGGGGAAGGAGAAATGTCACTGGGTAGGGAGCAATGTGTCTTAAATAGATACAAAAAAGTAGCATTAATTTAAGGCAACTCACATTTTTTTTTGTAAACTAAAAGATTAGTTTATATATATAAAGAGAGTAAACTGATGTGAATTGGTTCAAGGCAGGGTGCACGTGAGCCTTACATAACTTCATGGATGAGCTATAGATGTTCAGTGCAGAGACTCACAGCTGATGCAGACTCAGGAGATTCAGGGCAGAGATCAGAACAACTCCCACCACATAATCCAATTTGAGAAAATAGGCATTATAATAATACAGCATTTAGGACAGGTTGTTATACAGCATTAGCTAATTGGTACAATAATCCAGGCAAACAAAACTGAGAGCAATTATTATAACCCTTCATTTCTTAATTTTTGATATATGTTCTGAGATTTGGAGACAGTACTTGTGATCATTCAATTATTGGAGTTTATTTTGGATAACTGGATTAACAAATGACTTTATTTAGGTTCCCTTCCAGGTAACATGGACAGGTTGGAAGGATGTGCATATTTAGCATAAAACTGGTGACCCTACATCACAGGCCTGGGTAGCAGTTCAAGCTCTCTTGTGAATCGCCTTCTGGTGATGGAGATGGAAGAGATTCCAGACCATGAGGAGATATGAATAAATGATATTGATGTAGTTCATTCACTGTCTATTTCATAATTAGGCCAAATTTTAGAAGAGTAGAGATATTTTGTTTAGAGCTATAGAGGAATCATATTTGTACACAGCACTATAATTTTGGAGAACAAACAGGAAAATAACTAAGTAATAAAATTTAAAATATACTAACCATCTTTTACCCCAAAGAAAACAGGCTTTGCCTCAAAGAAAACATAGAACCCATTTTATACACAACTGGAGTAGATTACAGCATGAAAAAAATATTTTGCAGAGTAATCAAATAAATAATGCTTACCCACCTTTAAGTTTAATTTTGTCTGAAGATCATATTAGGTCAATCTGTTTAACAAATTTACCTTTGCATGTGGACCCTGCTTGGAGATACGTATTTGATAATCAATGTTTGCCAGGGACAATGGCAGGCATCGAGGACACCAAACTGAATGAGAGAATAGAAGCAGGCATCCAGTTAAAAATAAGCAGGTGGTGAAAGACAAATACCATATGATCTCACCTATAAGTGGAACCTAATCAACAAACAAATAAGCAAGCAAAATATAACCTGAGACATTGAAATTAAGAACAATCTGACAGTAACCAGAGGGGAGGTTGGAGGGGATAATGGGAGGTAAGTGGGGAGGGGTTTTCAGGAACAACTATAAAGGACATATGGACAAAACTAAGGTAGGGTGGAGGCAGGGGAGGGAGGTAAGGATGGGGTGGGGTGGGGAGGGAGTGGTGAGGGGGTAAATGCAGAAAATTGTATTTGAACAACAATAAATTAAAAAAAAAAAACTGACAGTAACCAGAGGGGAGGTGGGAGGAGAACGGGGGAAATATGGGGAGGGTCATCAAGGAACATGTATAAAGGACCCATGGACAAAGCCAAAGGGGGAAAGAATTGGAGGTGGGAGGTGAGGTAGGTGGGGTGGGAGAAAGTGATGGGGGGAAAATGGAGACAATTGTACTTGAAAAACAACAACAAAAAAGGAAAATCATTTTAAAAATCTATTTCACCAGAAGAAAAAAATCAGCAGAATGTGAAAGCCCATGTTATCAGGAAGATTAGTTAAGGGAGTGAAGTAGACTAGAAGGACAGACCAAAGTGGAAACTGTATTTCACATTTCTCTGTGAAAACATCACACAAAAGGACTTAGTTAACAAATGGAGTTTATTTCATGTGGGTAATACAACTTATGAATATTCTTTCAGTAACAGGAAAGAAAATTTCAGAGATCCTATGTGCCATTTGAGAAGAAATTATTCTTAGGAAGTCCATATGGCCTTAGGAAATAAATGAGAATCTCCAAATATTTTTAATTCAAATTTGGGAAAAACTTTGTGAAAGTGAGATAACAGACAAAAGAGGCAAAGTCTATATATTAGAGCAGAAAGCATGATAAACTGAAGTACTTCTATTTTTAGAGAAGTTGAATTCAAATAAGTGGAAATTCTAGTAAATATGTATAAGAGACATATTAAACTTTCTGAGCCCATTGATGTCCCTCTCCAAGAGTGGCACATGGCCAGCTCCGTCTTGTACTTGACTCTGAAGTCTTCAGCACCAACCTGCAGAGCAATGTAAGCATTGTCCACAGAAGTTGCAAAGACCTGAGCCCTCGGATCCTTGATGGTCTTGAAATGATGTCCCTAGTCTCTGTACTGGGGTCCCTTCCTCTCCAGGTGTTTGTAGAATTTTCTCTCCCATCTCCAATTATCAGCCTCCAAGCTTCTCACCCTCTCCAGGTAGGAGGCCAGGTGGTCATACAGATATTGCATAGTCTCTTTCAGGCTCTGGATGTCCTCTATGCCTGCCAGACCCCCAGGCATCCCTGCAGCCAGGACCCCTAGTCCACAGTTGACCCACACGCTGGTGGTGTGGGAGATGGATATCTGGGATCCCGAGTCCCCAGATCCTGAACAGACACTGGTTGAGCTGCTGGCTGGCCAGGCTGGTGGCTGTGCAACTGAGGAAGCCCAGGGTCTGGTAGTTTTTGGAGAATCTGAAACAGGTTCTGAAGCTCATGTTGTTCAGGGAGAAAAGCCAAAGGCCAAAGTCTTTTTTTTTTTTTATTAATTTTTATTGTTACTCAATTACAGTTGTATGCCTTTTCTCCCCATCCCTCCACCCCACCCCAGGTGAACCCACCTCCCTCCCCCACCTCCACCCTCCCCCTTGGTTTTGTCCATGTGTCCTTTATAGTAGTTCCTGTAATCCCCTCTTCCCACTGTCCCCACGCCCCCCCGCCCTGGCTATTGTTAGATTGTTCTTAACTTCAATGTCTCTGGTTATATTTTGTTTGCTTTTTTCTTCTATTGATTATGTTCCAGTTAAAGGTGAGATCATATGGTATTTGTCCCTCACCGCCTGGCTTATTTCACTTAGCATAATGCTCTCCAGTTCCATCCATGCTGTTGCAAAGGGTATAAGCTCCTTCTTTCTCTCTGCTGCGTAGAATTCCATTGTGTAAATATACCATAGTTTTTGGATCCACTCGTTTGCTGATGGGCACTTAGGTTGCTTCCAGTACTTGTCTATTGTAAATTGTGCTGCTATGAACATTGGGGTGCACAGGTTCTTTTGGATTGGTGTTTCAGGGTTCTTAGGGTATAATCCCAGCAGCGGAATTGCTGGGTCAAAGGGCAGTTCCATTTTTAGTTTTCTGAGGAAATTCCATATTGTTTTCCACAGTGGCCTCACCAGTCTGCATTCCCACCAACAGTGCACTAGGGTTCCCTTTTCTCCACATCCTCTCCAACATTTGTTTGTGGATTTGTTTATGTTGGCCACTCTGACTGGTGTGAGATGGTACCTCATTGTGGTTTTAATTTGCATCTCTCTGATGGCTAGTGATGCTGAGCATCTTTTCATATGTCTCTGGGCCCTCTGTATGTCTTCCTTGGAGAAGTGTCTGTTCAAGTCCAAAGGCCAAAGTCTTGATTAAAATATTTCTTTTAAAAAATTTATTTATTAATTTAGATGTAATGAGGAAGATGGAGAGAGAGAACAAGAGGAGGGGGTGGTGAGAGAGAGAGAGAAATACCGATCTGGTTTTCCACTTTTTGATGCATTCATTTGATGTTTCTTGAATAGAGAACTACAAAACAACCTGAAAACCAATAATTAAATGGCAATGACTACATACCTATTAACAATTACTTTGAATAGAAATGGATTAAATGTCCCAATGATATAAGAAATGGATAAAAAGACATGATAAATATATACTATAGAATATTACTCAGCTCCCAAAAGTATGTGATCTTGCCATTGTGACAACATGGATGGACTTAGTGGGTATGAAGCTAAGGGGAATAAGTCAGACTGAGAACAAAAATTACCATATAATTACACTTATATGTGGAATCTAAAAAACAAAAACATGAACAAACAAAACAGAAACAGACTCATAGGTACAGGAAACAAATGGATGGTTGCCAGATGCAAGGTGTCCTGGGGAATGAGTGAAAAAGGTGAAGGGATTAAGAAGTACATATTGGTGGTTACAGTATAGTCATGAGGATTAGAGTACAGCATAGGGAATATAGTCAATAATATTATAGTAACTTCATTCAGTGTCAGGTGGGTGCAAGGCTTATTGGGCTATCACACTGTAGGTTGTGTAAATGTCTAACCACTATGCTGTACACCTCAAACTAGCATAACATTGAATGTCAACAGTAATTAAATTTTTTTTTAATTTAGAAAAAGAGAAAGAGATTGGCATAATTATGCAGGTGCTACTAACAAAGCCACCATGGTGCTCTGAATGTGGGAGAGGAAGGAAGAATAGTTGGAATCAAAGGGAGATTTGAAGATGCTACACCAGTTGCTCTGAAGATGGAGAAAGGGCCATGAGCCAAGGAATGCATGTGGCCACAAGAACCTGCGTTAGGACAGAAATAAGAACTTCCCTGCACCTCCAGAAGGACATGGTCCTGCAGACAACTTGATTTTAGTCCACTGAGACTAGTTTCAGGCCCAAAATAGAAAAGGCTTAAATTTGTCTCTTTTACACTGTACTGTTGTAATTTGTGACAGCAGGAACAGGAATGGAATACAGATGTTATTTTTTAAATTTTAGACAGGGAAATGGAATTTTAGCTTTTCAACTTATTCATTTAGCTTTCCTTGGGTAAGGGCATTTTGTGTTGAATTTTACCTTAAGTAGAAACAAAAAGTAAATCAACTTGAACGATTAGTGACATCAAGCATCTTTTCATACGTCTACTGGACATCTGTATGTACTCTTTGGAAAAGTATCTATCAGATCCTTGGCTCATTCCTAAATTGGGTTGTTTGGGGTTATATATATATTTTTGGTGTTGAGTAGTATGAGTTCTTTCTAATTTTGGATATTAACCCCTTATTGGATATATCATTGACAATATCTTCTATTTAGTAGGTTATCTTTTCATTTTGTTGATGATTTCTTTGCTCTGGAAAATATTTAGTTTGATGTAGCCCCATTTTTTTATTTTTCCCTTACCTAAGGAGATATTTCATAAAAAATACTGTTAAGAGAAATGTCAAAGACTTTCCTGCTTATGTTTTCTTCTAGAAGTTTTATGACCCAGTGATTCTACTGTGGGTATTTACTTGAAGAAACCCAAAACATTAATAAGGAAGAATATGTGCACCCCAATGTTCATTGCAGCATTATTTATAATAACAGAGACATGAAAGCAACCCAAGTGCCAATAAATAGACAATCAGATAAAGAACATGTGGCACATACATAAATGGACTATTAGTCATAAAAAATATGTAATCTTACCATTTGTGACAGCATGGATAGACTACAGGGTATTATGCTCAGTAAAATAGGTAGTCAGAGAAAAACAAACACCATATGATTTCACTAATAGGTGGCATCTAAAGAACAAAATAAAGGAAGAAATATTAAAATAGATTGATAGAGAAATGGTGGTTGCCAGAGGGGATGAGTGTTGGGGTTCTGAGTAAAAGCAATGAAAGGATTAAAAAGTAAATATTGGTAGTTACAAAATAGTCACAGGTATGTAAAGTACAGCATAAGGAATATAGTTGATAATATTATGATAACTAAGTATGGTGCCAGGTGGGTACTGGAAATATCAGGGGAACACTTTGTAAAGTATATCACTGTCTAACCACTACATTGTACACTTGAAATCAATACAAAATAATATTAAAAGTAAATTTTAATTGAAAAATAAAAATAAAAAATGCAAAAACTCACCAATTTGGAGATTCCAGGGCATAGCTGATATATTAAACTCCCCATTGTGTCTTTGTGTCAGAATTCCTACATTCCTTTAATTTCAGATTAACACAAGCAGTCATTCTTTTAATTTCTATCCTGACAAAACTTGTCACAAATTTCCTTCCAATATAAAAGATGGGTTTATAACAAGTCTGTATTCATGTATGTGTGTTAGTGTGCTTATGTGAAAGAAAATCATGTACAAGTGTACACATGCATATACGTAAATACAACCTTTACTTGTAAATACAGTTCTTGGATGTAACAGAGTGTTTCCTAAGCATTTCATTTATTTCTACTGATACCAACGGGAATTAGGTCTGTCTTGCCACATCACGGTCAGCAGCAAGGAAATGGAGGTCAGGGTGAAAGCAGTAATAGGTTTTGAGCACTTTCTTTTTTAATGTCAAATACACATATTTTAAAAATATACATATTAGGACAGCTTTATTCATTTAAATTTTTTATTGACTTAGTGGGGTAACATTGTTTAATAAAATATTATAGGCATCAGGTATATGATTCTACAATATGTCATCTGTATATTGTAGTGTGTGTTCACCACCCAAAGTCAACTCTCTTGTCACATTTATCCCTATTTTAACTTCTTCTCCCTCCCACAGTTCCTTTCCCTCCTGTAAGCATCATACTGTTATCTGTGTCTTTTTTTTTTTTTTTTTTATTAATCCCTTCACCATTTTCACCCAGGCCTCAAAACCCATTCCCCTGTAACTGCTGTTGGTCTGTTCTCTGTATCTATAACCCTGTTTCTATTTTATTTGTTAGCTTATGTTGTGCATTAAATTCCACAGAGAGTAAAATCATATGGTACTTGTATATTTCTGATTGACTTATTACACTTACCCTAATGCTCTACATGACCACCATGCTGTTTCAAAAAGTAAGATTTTCTTGTTTTTTATATCTCTGTAATAGTCCATTGAATAAATGTATAACAGATTTTTGTTAATCCACTCATCTATAGATGGTATTTGGGCTGCTTCCAAATCTTGGCTATTGTAAACAATGCCACAATGAACATAAGGCTGTATATCTTCTTTCAAATTAGTATTTTGACCACTTTCTTGAATTACATGTACATGAACCTATGCAATTACATATTCTTAATTTTTGTATGGCTCCTTTAATTCAGTAAATTCTATATTTTGAATATGTGCACTTTTATTATTTCACTATACTTAAATAAATTATATTAAGGAAAGAAGTTGGCAGAGGAGTGAATGGAACTTACACTAACCTCCTCCCAGGGCCAATCTGGAATTACAAATCAATTGTGGAGAAACTACCCAGAACAAAAAACTGAGCAATAGTGAGAGAGAAGCCGTATAACATTGGACAGACAGAAGAACCAGTTTTGACACAACCTGTCTGGTAAGGAGTGTAGTGGAGACAGGAGAGAGTTGGCTGGGCGCCCACAGGCAGCAGCACCAGAGGGATAATTGAGCAGCCTGTTGGATCCCCTTGAGAAGAATGCGGTCTAAACCCTAAGCTAGCATTCCCAGCCTAGAGAACCAGAGCCCAAAAAGTACATAGATAACAACCAGCAGTGAAAAGAAGCGAGTTTGCTCTCTGCCAGAGATGGATGGCTAGAGATGCAAGAGCCGTTTAAAGGGCCAACACACACATTTTCATTTAGGGCCACTTATCCTGGGCTCTGGCAAAGGTGGAGGTGGAGTGGTCTGGTGTTGCCTGAGGAGAGACTAAGGACTGAGGCTTTGGGGGAGAGAACTGAGAGAGTAGACGCCGGGGTCCCAGTGCTGAGTCATCCTCCAAATGGCAGCAGTCATCCTGCTCAGGCAGACCACTCCCCTTTGAGCAGCAGCAGCCTTAGGGGAAACAATAGCCCCCACCCCAGGAGGGATTCGGCCCTGCCCGATGGTGCTTAAACCTGACTGCTGAGTACAGAGTGACCAGATTAACAACTGAAGGAGACAGCCAGGCACAGCAGATCCCTAGAAGTATTGAACAGGCTGCTTAAGATCAGATGGGGTCAACATCTGACATCACCAGAGGCAGACCCAGAAAGAAAAAAACTGGTAATTACAAGAGGCTACTGAGTGGAAAGCCACTGTGGTCTTCTCCATGATTTGTGTTATTTTCTTACCTGCATAGCTTTTTAACATTCATCTCTTGTCTAGCAAGTTTGTATATATTGTCACTAGATTTTATACTATAGTGTATTTCAATTCACATATTTTGCCCCTCCCTCTTCTTAGCCCATTTTACCTTCCCCTTTCTTCTCATTATTTACATTTCAAATTTTGTTTTCTCTCTTGCTACAACTTGTTTCCATTCTGCACTCTTATTATTTCTTCACCATCCAGACACACAAAACCAATTTTCTTGTCAAGGGTCATCTCACATCCTTTTTACCTGCTCTTAAAATATTCATGTTCTCTCTCCATCTTTAACAATCTTTGCTAGTTGGTTGTAGGTAGCGTAGTTGTTGTTGCATTATTTATTCAATTTTATCTCTAGAGCTTCACTAATTCTGTGTTTCAAATATCAAACTTTACTGGTCCCCTCTACTACTCTTTTTTTCCTCTTAAATTTTAATTTTGCTGTCTTAGCCTTTTTTTTTTTATTTGTGGTCTTTTTTAAAATTTTTATTGTTATTCAGTTACAGTTGTATGCCTTTTTTCCCCATCCCTCCAACCCACCCCAGCTGAACCCGCCTCCCTCCCCCACCTCCACCCTCCCCCTTGACTTTGTCCATGTGTCCTTTATAGTAATTCCTGTGTGGTCTTTCTTCTATTTCTTTTTGATCCTGACCCTTTACTTTTCTTTAGTCTTCTTTTTTCTGTTTTCTCTTTCCTTAAATCCCAAATTTTAATTTTTCCCTCTCTTACCCTCATTTTTGTTCTTCACTCTTAGTATTCCTTCTCCCTCTATCATTTCCAAATTACTTCTCATTCTTCTAAACATCTCTTAGACTTTACTTCATTTTTTTCCCTCTTATTACCATACCATCTATATTAATTTTAGGTCCTTTGTTGTTGATAGTACTGTGGTGGATCTTTCTCTCTAATTTGACTCCTAAATTGTTATTAATTACTTACTTTTCTTTCATTTTTCTTTCTCTCACTTTATTTTATTTTATATTATCTTAATTTCTGTTTAAACCTAGTACTATAGGTTTCCCTTCTCATACTCTATTCCACATTCTTCATTCCCTATTTATTCATGATGTAAATTTACCTTCTCTGTTTCCCTTGCTCCAACTCCCAACTCCTATTAGTGGTCTTCCCTCTACCCTTTCAATATCATTTGTCTTTCAGTAGGTCATCTCATATCTCCTCTCCTTTCTTATATAGTCTTAAACTCTTTACACCATTATTAATACTGGTATATTTACTGTTGATAGTGGGATTGGGGGGTAGTTATTTTTGTGGCCGTGGGTTTCTTTCCTGGGCTTTGTGGCTTTATTCTGGAAATACCTGCATGACAGCACACAAGACGTGGTGGGTGGAGTGACCCCCAGCCAACCAGCTAAAGGGAAGGACGCACCAAAGAAAGACCCAACAACAATCAACCCAATTACATCCAGAGAACCAGCATAAAAGGCATAAAGGGCATCCCATGAGCATCAAGTTCAGGTGATCATGGAGAGTACACCACTGAATCTCACAGTCCTCCTAACATAGATGTTCACACCATAAAGTCAGGAAGTGAAAATAGATCAATTTAAGAAGCAGAAGCAAACAAGAAGTGTCTCACAAAAAAATGGGAAGACAACAAAACAACCCCCAATTGAAAGGAAAAGAGGAATCCTCAAAAAGAATGCTAAATGAAATAGAGGAAAATCAACTATCAGATATTGAGTTCAAAACAATGGCTATTAGGAAGCTCAATGAGCTCAGCGCAAATTACCAAAAACTACAGGGAAACTACAAGGAACTTACTGCAAACTATATCAGCATAAAAAAAGGACATAGGGACAAAAAACAAGGGCCAAGAAGAAATGAAGAACACAATTTCTGAATTGAAGAACACAGCAGTAGGGATCAAAAGCAGGCTAGATGAAGCAGAAGATCAAATCAATGAGCTGGAGGACAAGGGAGAAAAAAAAACCCAAAAAGAGGAAGAAAAGGAAAAAAAAAACTAAAAAAGAACAAAGAGGGCTTACGGGAACTGCAGGACAACATGAAAATGAATAATATCCATATAATAGGGATACCGGAAGGAGAAGAGGAAGAGCAAGGGATAGAAAACCTGTTTGAAAAAGTAATGATGGAAAACTTCCCTAACTTGACAGAAAAGCCACACAAGTCCAGGAAACAGAGAGGGTCCCAATCAAGAGGAACCCAAAGAGCCCCACTACAAGAAACATCATAATTACAATGGCACAATTCAAATAAAAAGACAGAATCGTTAAGGCAGCAAGGGAGAAACAGGAAGTAACATACCAGGGAGCCCCAATAAGGCTAGCAGCAGACTTCTCAACAGAAACATTACAAGCCAAGAGAGACTGGCAAGAATATTCCAACTAATGAAAAGCAAAGGCCTACAACCAAGACTACTCTATTCAGCAAGTCTCTCAATTAAAATGGAAGGCCAAATAAGGAGATTTCCAGACAAAAGAAAGCTAAAAGAATACACCTCCACCAACCCAGCGTTGTAAGATATGCTAAAGGGACTGCTTTAAGAAGAGGAAGAAAAACACTGAGAGAGAGAGGAACAAAGGTACAAAGGGATGAAATGGCAATGGAAAAGTACCTATCAATAATAATCTTAAATGTAAGTGAATTAAATGTACCAATCAAAAGACATAGGGTAGCTCAAGGGATAAGAAAACAAAACTCACACATATGCTGCCTACCAGAGACCCACCTCAGAACAAAAGACCTACACAGACTGAAATTGAAGGGTTGGAAAACAATATGCCAAGCAAACAGACAGGAAAAAACAGCTAGGGTAGCAGTACTTATACCTGACAAAATAGACTTCAAAACAAAGGCCATAAAAAGAGACACAGGAAGACATTTCATAATATTCAAGGGAAGAATCCATCAAGGGGACATAAATATTATAAACATATATGCACCCAACATAGAAGACCCAAATATATAGGGAAATTCTTGGAGGGCTTCCAGAAAGATATAGACAGCAACACAAAAATAGTAGGGGGGTTTTAATACCCCACTGTTAACAATGGATAGATCTTCCAAATAAAATATCAACAAAGATATTGTGGAACTGCATGATGTATTAGATCAAATGGACCTAACTGGTATATATAGAACCTTTCATCCCAAAGAAGCAAGACACACATTCTTTTCAAATGAACATGGAACATTTTCAAAGATAGACCACTTCCTAGAACACAAACCAAGCTTCAAAAATTAAAGAAAATTGAAATGATATCAAACATTTTCTCAGGTCACAAGTGCTTGAAACTAGAAACCAACCTCAAGGAAAAAAAATTTTTTTAATTCAAACTCATGGAGTCTGAATAACATGCTATTAAACAATGAATGGGTTACTAATGAGATCAAGGAAGAAATCAAAAACTTTCTGGAAACAAAGGAAAATGAATACACAACAGTCCACAACCTATGGGACACAGCAAAGGCAGTTTTGAGAGAGAAGTTCTTAGCAATACAGGCCTACCTAAAAAAGATAGAAACATTTCAAATAAACAACTTAACCCTACACCTACAAGAACTGGAGTAAAAACAACAAACAAATCCCAGAGAAAGTAGAAGGAAGGAAATAACCACAATCAGAGTAGAATTAAACAACATAGAGACTGAAAGAACAACTCTAAGGATCAATAAATCCATGAGACTATTCTTTGAAAAGATACACAAAAAGCCTTCAGGTGGACTCATCAAGAAAAAAAGAGAAAGGACCCAAATAAACACAATCATAAATGAAAGAGGAGAGATCACAACTGATACCACAGAACTACAAAGGAATGTAACAAATTAATATGAAGAACTATATGACAAGAAATTTGAAAACCTAGGTGAAATGGAGAAATTACTAAAAAAATATAATCTTCCAAAACTGAATGAAGAAGAAGCAGAAAGGCTCAATAGACCAATAACACTTGACGAAATTGAAGCAGTAATTAAAAAACTCCCAGCACATAAAACCTCACACCAGACAGGTTCACAGAAGAATTTTACAAAACACTTAAGGGAGAGGTAACCCCTATGCTTCTCAGACTATTCCCAAAAAAATCCAAGAAGAGGGAAGATTCCCAAACTCATTTTTTGAGGCCAGCATCGTGCTAATCTCCAAACCAGTATCCAAATCTACAAATCCTAATCTCCAAATCTCCAATACTGCAGGCCGGTATTGCTGATGAACATGTACACCAAAATCCTCAACAAAGTACTGGCAACCACATGCAACAATACATCGAAAAGATCATACACCATGATCAAGTGGGATTCATCCCAGAGATGTAAGGATGGTACCATATCTGCAAATCAATAAATGTAATACATCACATAAAGAAATTTTAAGACAAAAGTCACATGACCATATCAATAGATGCAGAAAAGGCATTTGATAAGGTACAGCACCCATTTATGATTAAAAACCCTCAACAAAGTGGGAATAGAGGGAGCATTCCTAAACATAATGAAGGCCACATATGAGAGACCTACAGCCAACATCATACTCAATGGACACAAACTTAGAGCTTTCCCACTAAGATCAGGAACAAGACAAGGATGCCCTCTCTCACCACTCCTATTCAACATAATATTGGAAGTCCTAGCCACTGCAATCAGACAAGAAAAAGCAATAAAAGGCATCCAAATTGGAAAGGAGGAAATGAAACTGTCACTGTTTGCAGATGACATGATAGTGTACATGGAAAATCCTATAGACTCCACAAAAAACTCCTCGACCTAATAAATGAATTTGGCAAAACAGCTGGATACAAAGTCAATACCCAGAAATCAAAGGCATTCCTGTACACCAACAACGAAACTGCAGAAACAGAAATCAGGAAACAAATCCCATTCGATATAGCAACAAGAAAAATCAAGTACCTAGGAATAAACCTAACCAAGGACGTAAAAGACCTGTACTCAGAAAACTACACAACACTGAAGAAAGAAATTAAGGAAGACACAAACAAATGGAAGCATGTACCATGCTCATGGATTGGAAAAATTAACATCATCGAAATGACCATACTACCCAAAGCGATTTATAGATTCAATGCAATCCCTATTAAAGTACCTATGACATATTTCACAGATATACAACAAACATTTCAGAAATGTATATGGAACCATAAACGACCCCGAATAGCTGCAGCAATTTTAAGAAAGAAGAACAAAGCAGGAGGGATCACAATACCTGATCAAACTGTATTACAAGGCCACTGTAATCAAAACAGCCTGGTACTGTCATAAAAATAGGCACATAGACCAATGGAACAGAACAGAGAGCCCAGAAATAAACTCAAGTCTTTATGGTCAATTAATATTTGACAAAGGATGCAGGAGCATAAAATGGAGCAAAAACAGCCTCTTCAACAAATGGTGTTGGGAGATCTGGACAGCTACGTGCAAAAAAATGAAACTCGATCACCAACGTACTCCATACACAAAAATAAATTCAAGATGGATAAAAGACCTAAATATAAGTCGTAACACCATAAAAATCCTAGAGGAAAACATTGGCAGGAAAACCTCAGACATTCAATGCAGCAACATCCTCACAGACACGTCCCCTAAAGCAAGGCACATAAAGGAAAGAATGAACAAATGGGGCCTCATCAAAATAAAAAGCTTCTGCATACCTAAAGAAAACAGCATTAAAATACAAAGAGAACCAACAGTATGGGAAAACATATTTGCCAAGGATACCTCAGACAAGGGCCTGATCTCCAAAATGTATAAAGAACTCACACAACTGCACTCCAGGAAGACAAACAACCCAATTAAAAAATGGGCAAAGGACTTGAACAGACACTTCCCCAAGGAAGACATACAGAGGGCCCAGAGACATATGAAAAGATGCTCAGCATCACTAGCCATCAGAGAGATGCAAATTAAAACCACAATGAGGTACCCTCTTACACCAGTCAGAGTGGCCAGCATAAACAAATCCACAAACAAATGTTGGAGAGGATGCGGAGAAAAGGGAACCCTAGTACAGTGTTTATGGGAATGCAGACTGGTGAGGCCACTGTGGAAAACAATATGGAATTTCCTCAGAAAACTAAAAATGGAACTACCCTTTGACCCAGCAATTCTGCTGCTGGGATTATACCCTAAGAACCCTGAAACACCAATCCAAAAGAACCTATGCACCCCAATGTTCATAGCAGCACAATTTACAATAGACAAGTACTGGAAGCAACCTAAGTGCCCATCAGCAAATGAGTGGATCCAAAAACTATGGTATATTTACACAATGGAATTCTACGCAGCAGAGAGAAAGAGGGAGCTTATACCCTTTGCAATGGCATGGCTGGAACTGGAGAACATTATGCTAAGTGAAATAAGCCAGGCAGTGGGGAACAAATACCATATGATCTCACCTTTAACTGGAAAATAATCAACAAAAGAAAAAAGCAAACAAAATATAACCAGCGACATTGAAATTAAGAACATTGTAACAATAGCCACAGGGGAGTGGGGAGGGGGTAGTGGGGAGAGGAGTCTATAGGAGCTACTATAAAGGACACAAGGACAAAATCAAGGAATAAGGTAGAGGTGGGGGAGGGAAGTGGGACTGGCTGGGGTGGGGTGGAGGGAAGTGGAGAAAATGCAGACAATTGTAACTGAATAAAAATAAATTAATTAATTTTTAAAAATAAAAATAAGTAAATAATATTGAATGTAAAATAAATAAATTAATAAATAAATTAAATAAAAATAAATGGTATTGGAACGTCTGGACAGCTATATACAAAAAAATGAAACTCCATCACCCACTTACACTATACACAAAAATAAACTCAAGATGGATAAAAGACTTAAATATAAGTCGTGATGCTAAAAGTCCTAGAAAAAAACATAGGTAGGAAAATCTCACATATTCCACACAGCAATATTTCTACTGATATGTGTCCTAGAGCAAGGGACATACTGGAAAGAATAAACAAATAGGACCTCATCTAATTAAAAAGCTTCTGCATGGCTGAAGAAAACATTTGCAAAATGAAAAGCGAACCAACTGTATGGGTAAATATATTTGCCAATGATATCTCAGACATGGGTTTGATCCCCTAAATATGTAAAGAACTCACACAACTCCACTCCAGGAAGACAAACAATCCAACTAAAACATGGGTAAAGGACCTGAAGAGACACTTCTCCAAGGAGTATATACAGAGGGCCCCGAGATATATGAAAGGATGCTCAGCACACTTAGCCATCAGAGAGATGCAAATTAAAACCACAATGAGACTTCTGGGCAATATGGAGGCATGGGTAGACACACTGTGCCTCCTCACACAACCAAAAAAAGGACAATGACAATTTAAAAACAAAAAACAACCAGAACTGACAGAAAATCAAACTGTATGGAAGTCCTACAACCAAGGAGATAAAGAAGAAACATTCATCCAACTGGTCACAGAGGCAGAGACGGTCTTCCAGGTGGAGAGAACTCGTCTCAAGGCAGAGGCTGGCGGACCCAGTAAGGTGGCCGATTGTGGAATGGGGTGGGCAAAGCTGCAGCTGGCTGGCAAGGCAGCAGCTGCTGGACTGGGTGACAGACCTGGAAACCCATAATTCCAGCGTGGGGAAATAAAGCCTCAAACTACTGATTGAAAACACCTGTGGGGGGTGGAGGCGGCAGTGGGAGAGGCTCCCAGCCTCACAGGAGACTTCATTGGAGAGACCCACAGGGGCCTAGAATGCACACAAACTCACCCACTCAAAAAGCAGCACCAGAAGGGCCCAATTTGATTGTGGGTAGCAGGAGATGTGACTGAAAATGGGCAGAGAGCAGAGCAAGCGGCATTGTTCTCTCTCAAACCCCTCCCCCACATACAGCATCACAAAACAGCAATGTGGGTTGCCCCACCCCAGTGAATACCCAAGGCTCCACCCCTTTACATAACAGGCACGCCAAGACAAAAAAAAAAAATGTCCGAAATGAAAGAACAGATCAAAGCTCCAGAAAAAATACAACTAAGCGACGAAAAGATAGCCAACCTGTCAGATGCACACTTTAAAACACTGGTAATCAGGAAGCTCACAGAATTGTTTGAATTTGGTCCCAAATTAGAGGAAAAAATGAAGGCTATGCTAAGAGAAACAAAGGAAAATGTACAGGAAACCAATAGTGATGGGAAGGAAACTGGGACTCAAATCAACAGTGTGAACCAGAAGGAAGAAAGAAACATCCAACCAGAAAAGAATGAAGAAACAAGAATTCAAAAAAATGAGGAGAGGCTTAAGAACCATCTTTAAATGTTCCAATATCCAAATTGTAGGGGTACCAGAAGGAAAATAGGAAGAGCAAAAAATCAAAAACTTATTTGAACAAATAATGAAGGAGAACTTCCCTAATATGACAAAGGAAATAGACTTCCAAGAAGTCCAGAAAGCTAAGAGAGTCCCAAAGAAGCTAGATTCAAGGAGGAACACACCAAGACACATCATAATTACATTACCCAAGATTAAAGATAAGGAGAGAATCTTAGAAGCAGCAGGAGAAAAGGACACAGTTACCTACAAAGGTCTTCCCATAAGACTGTCAGCTGATTTCTCAAAAGAGACCTTGCAGGCAAGAACAGGCTGGAAAGAAGTATTCCAAGTCATGAAAGGCAAGGACCTACATCCAAGATTGCTCTATCCAGCAAAGCTTTCATATATAATAGAAGGGAAGATAAAGTGCTTCTCAGATAAGGTCAAGTTAAAGGAGTTCATCATCACCAAGCCCTTATTATATGAAATGTTAAAGGGATTTATCTAAGAAAAAGATAAAAAATGTGAACAGTAAAAATGACAGCAAACTCCCAGTTATTAACAACCACACCTAAAACAAAAACAAAAGCAAACAACTAGAACAGGAACAGAACCACAGAAATGGAGCTCACATGGAGGGTTATCAACAGGGAGTGGGAGGGGGAGAGAGGGGGAAAACTATAGAGAATAAGTAGCATAAATGGTAGGTAGAAAATAGACAGGAGGGAGGTAAGAATAGTACAGGAAATGTAGAAGACAAAGAACTCATATGTATGACCCATGGACATGAACTATAGGGGGGGTAATGTGGGAGGGAGGGGATGGGCAGGATGGAGTGGAGTGAAGGGGGGAAATGGGACAATTGTAATACCATAATCAAAAAATATATTTAAAAAATAATAAAACCACAATGAAATACCACTTCTCACCAGTCAGAATGGCTATCATAACCAAATCAACAAACAAGTGCTGGCGAGGTTGTGGGGTAAAGGTGGCCCTAGTAAACTGTTGGTGGGAACAACTGGTGCAGCCACTGTGGAAAACACTATGGAATTTCCTCAAAAAACTAAAAATGGAACTGCTTTTTGATCCAGTGATTCTATTGCTGGGATACATCCTAAGAATCCTGAGACACCAATTCAGAAAATTTATTCACCCTTATGTTTATAGCAGCACTATTTATAATAGCCAAGTGCTGGAAAGAGCCTAAGTGCCCACCAGTAGATGAGTGGGTTAAAAAACTGTGGTACCTTTACACAATGGAATACTGAGTGGCAAAATAAAAGAGAAGGGATTACTAATTTGTGACAGCAGGGATGGAACTAGAGACTATTATGCCAAGTGAAATAAGCCAATTGGTGAAAGACAAATATCATATGATCTCATTTATAAGAGGAATTTCATGGACAAAATAAACTAATGAGCAAAATAGACCCAGAGGTATAGAATCATGGAATAGACTGACAGTAGGAAGTGGGACAGGGGAGGTGGGGACTGGCTGAAAGAAGGGGAGGGATTAGTCAAAGAACTAATATGAAGGACTCGTGTATATGGACAACAGTGTGGAGATTGTCTATGCAAGTTGGAGATGCATTGGGTGGAGGGAGGTGAAGGGGAAAAATTGGGATAACTGTAAAAGCATAAACAATAAAACATTGAAAAATAAACACCACTACAATATAAACAAATTTTTAATTTGGGGCCTTGCCCATAATAAAAGTTATCAGTGGAGTTAACTCTTTACCACCAAAGCATACGACAGGACAAACTCTAATTACCAAACATCTTCTCATCTTACTGTCCTGCTAATGACCTTTCTCCCCTCTGAACTCCAGGTGCCTCACCTCATCTTTAGCTCATAATGTCACATATACCTCATTGTCCCTTTGACTCTTCTCCTCTCAACTATGTATTGTTACCAGACTGCCTCTGCACCAAAAGATTTCAAGGACACACTAGGTGACAATAAAGCAGGTTTTATTGAGGTAGATAAAAAGAAAGAGGTCCAGGCATGGGCACCCCCAGGAAAGAAAAGTACCCATCTGAGTGGAATAGGGCTACCTGGAGACAGAGATTGTAAACCAGTTAGTTCTTGGAATTTTATCTGTGTCCAAGCTGGGGGATGGGTTTCTCCAAGCTTCAGGGCACCAAATTCTGACTCTGCCTTCTGGTTGGGAGGCACCCTTGTTCGAATATGGTCCTTCTGGAAGTGTCATGGTCTTTGTTCCCCTCAATTTGTGGTGTCCATTTTCACCACAAATTGAGGTGTCAATTTTCATTATAATGATGGCATAATGAACTTTGGGGTCGGTATCCACTCCATTTTTCCTCCATCTTGGAATCATCTGGAGTAGCCAGTCCTTGTTGTTGACTTCCACACCCAGCAGAGAGGTTTTCCTGAGATAAACTGTTTTCTTTTTGATCATGACTGAATGGGGTGGGGTCTGGTGAGAGGATGTCTGTTCCAAAGTCTTCATTCCCTAATGGATTATTCCTAAGTCTTTCTATCCTGCCTCATATCCACATAGAACCCATTGGGAGACATATACTTGAAAATCATTTTTTGGTAGGTACTATGGTAGCTATTCTGAACACTGAGCTTAATGAGACAGTAAAACTGGGAGATTGGTTATAAAACCCAGTAGGATGAGACTAGTGTAAATGCCTGATGTTACACTTTGAATGTATGAGGTATCTGTTGCAAAGACATGCATCTCAAATAATCCTACTGCCAGCTGTTTGATAAGGCTGCTAGAGAAGCACCCAAGCCTCCCCACTCAGCTCAATCTGTTCTCTGTCACTCTCTCTCTCTGTCTCTTTCTCTTTCCCTACCTCCTGCTCCCCAACCCCATTTTGAGAACTTCTTTGGCCCTCAGGTTGCTGTGTACCCTCCAGGACCTGAGAATAACATCCTTATATTTTCATAGTTTCATGATGGTTGTTGCTATTATAATAAGAGCCACAAGAGTTTGTCCAGCCACAACATGAATGTGGTCTGAGCAACTAGTAGAAAGACCCATGGCCAGTGCCCAGGCCTTCCTATCCTGTAGCATCACTGTCAACAGGCTGAGACTTACAGAGAACAATGATCAAGTCTACATCTTCAGGAAGAGCTGTTAAGGTACTGATGTACAAAGAATGAGGGGCACATGGTAAAAACTGAGATTTCAGACTTTCCTGAAATGAAAGTATATAAACGGTGTGAGTAACCAAATGAAAAAAATTTCCATATGACAATACATTTATGACTATCTATCTATAAAATAAGAACAAATTACTGCAGTGATATATGTCATTTGAGAAGAAATAATTCTTTTTTAATATATTTATTGATTATGCTATTACAGTTGTCCCATTTCCTCCCCCTCACTCCACTCCATCCTGCCCACCCCCTCCTTCCCACATTCCCCCCCTATAGTTCATGTCCATGGGTCATACTTATAAGTTCTTTGGCTTCTACATTTACTACACTATTCTTACCCTCCCCCTGTCTATTTTCCACCTATCATCTATGCTACTTATTCTCTGTACCTTTGCCCCCTCTCCCCCTCCCACCCCCCTATTGATAACTCTCCATGTGATCTCCATCTCTATGGTTCTGTTCCTCTTCTAGTTGTTTGCTCTTGTTTTTGTTTTAGGTGTGGTCATTGATAACTGTGAGTTTGCTGTCATTTTTACTGTTCATATTTTTTATCTTCTTTTTCTTAGGTAACTCCCTTTAACATTTCATATAATAAGGGCTTAGTGATGATGAACTTCTTTAACTTGACCTTATTTGAGAAACACTTTATCTGCCCTTCTATTATATATGAAAGCTTTGCTGGATAGAGCAATCTTGGATGTAGGTCCTTGCCTTTCATGACTTGGAATACTTCTTTCCAGCCCGTTCTTGCCTGCAAGGTCTCTTTTGAGAAATCAGCTGACAGTCTTACGGGAAGACCTTTGTAGGTAACTGTGTCTTTTTCTCTTGCTGCTTCTAAGATTCTCTCCTTCTGTTTCGTCTTGGGTAATGGAATTATGATGTGCCTTGGTGTGTTCCTCCTTGGGTCCAGCTTCTTTGGGACTCTCTGAGCTTCCTGGACTTCCGGGAAGTCTATTTCCTTTGTCATATTAGGGAAGTTCTCCTTCATTATTTGTTCAAATAAGTTTTCAATTTTTTGTTCTTCCTCTTCTCCTTCTGGCACCCCTATAATTCGGATGTTGGAACATTTCAAGGTGTCCTGGAGGTTCCTAAGCCTCTCTTCATTTTTCTGAATTCTTGTTTCTTCATTCTTTTCTGGTTGGATGTTTGTTTCTTCCTTCTGGTCCACACCGTTTATCTGAGTCCCAGTTTCCTTTGCATCACTATTGGTTCCCTATACATTTTCCTTTGTTTCTCTTGGCATAGGCTTCATTTTTTCATCTAGTTTTCGAACAGATTCAACCAATTCTGTGAGCGTCTTGATAACCAGTGTTTTGAACTGTGCATCCGATAGGTTGGCTATCTCTTCCTCGCTTAGTTGTATTTTTTCTGGAGATTTGGAGTGTTCTATCATTTGGGCCATTTTTTTTTTGTCTTGGGGTGTCTGTTACTTTAAGGGGCGGAGCCTTAGGTGTTCATGGGGCAGGGTAACGCTGGTCACTGTGCTATGACGCTGTACGTGGAGGAAGGGCCAAGAGGGAGCAATGGAGCCCGCTCTACTCCCCACCGGACTCTAATCTTTCACTCCGATACCCACAATCAAACTGGGCCCTTCTGATGCTTGTTCCTGAGTAGTTGGGCTTGTGCACACTCTAGGCCCCTGTGGGTCTCTCCAACGACCCCTCCTGTGAGTCTGGGAGTTTCTCCTGTTGCCACCCCAACCCCCACGGGCATTTTCAATCAGAGGTTTGAGGCTTTATTTCCCCAAGCTGGAGCCCTGGGTTGCACGGTCTGCTTCGTTCCCCGCCATTTGTTCGGTTTATCTGTGCGTGAATGTGGGGCTGCACGGTGCTACCCGCCGCTAGAAGAAATAATTCTTTTTTTTTAAATATATTTATTGATTATGCTATTACAGTTGTCCCATTTCCCCCCCCACTCCACTCCATCCTGCCCACCACCCTCCCTCCCACATTCCCCCCCATAGTTCATGTCCATGGGTCATACTTATAAGTTCTTTGGCTTCTACATTTCCTACACTATTTTTACCCTCCCCCTGTCTATTTTCCACCTATCATCTATGCTACTTATTCTCTGTACCTTTACCCCTCTCTCCCCCTCCCACTCCCCTATTGACAACCCTCCATGTGATCTCCATCTCTATGGTTCTGTTCGTGTTCTAGTTGTTTGCCTAGTTTGCTCTCGTTTTTGTTTTATGTGTGGTCGTTAATAACTGTGAGTTTGCTGTCATTTTTACTGTTCCTATTTTTGATCTTCTTTTTCTTAGGTAACTCCCTTTAACATTTCATATAATAAGGGCTTGGTGATGATGAGCTTCTTAACTTGACCTTATCTGAGAAGCACTTTATCTTCCCTTCCATTCTAAATGATAGCTTTGCTGGATACAGTAATCTTGGACGTAGGTCCTTGCGTTTAATCTTGGGTAATGTAATTATGATGTGCCTTGGTGTGTTCCTCCTTGGGTCCAGCTTCTTTGGGACCCTCTGAGCTTCCTGGACTTCCCGGAAGTCTATTTCCTTTGCCAGATCGGGGAAGTTCTCCTTCATTATTTGTTCAAATAAGTTTTCAATTTTTTGTTCTTCCTCTTCTCCTTCTGGCACCCCTATAATTCAGATGTTGGAACATTTCAAGGTGTCCTGGAGGTTCCTAAGCCTCTCCTCATTTTTCCAAGTTCTTGTTTCTTCTTTCTTTTCTGGTTGGATGTTTGTTTCTTCCTTCTGGTCCATACCATTGATTTGAGTCCCAGTTTCCTTCTCATCACTATTGGTTCCCTGTACATTTTCCTTTGTTTCTCTTAGCATAGGCTTCATTTTTTCATCTGTTTTTTGAACAGATTCAACCAAGTCTGTGAGCATCTTGATAACCAGTGCTTTGAACTGTGCATCCGATAGGTTGGCTATCTCTTCGTCGCTTAGTTGAATATTTCTGGAGCTTTGAAGTGTTCTGTCATTTGGGCCATTTTTTTTGTTTGTCTGTCTTGGCGCGTCTGTTACTTTAAGGGGCGGAGCCTTAGGTGTTCACCGGGGTGGGGTAATGCTGGTCGATGCACTGTGATGCTATACGTGGGGGAGGGGCCGAGTGGGAGCAATGGCGCCTGCCTCACTCTCCTCCGGATTTCAATCTTTCACTCCAATACCCACAATCAAACTGGGCCACTCTGGTACTGGTTCCCGAGTAAGTGGACCTGTGCACACTCTAGGCCCCTGTGGGTCTCTCCAACAACCTCTCCTGTGAGGCTGGGAGCCTCTCCTGCTGCCGCCCCAACTCCCAGGGGCACTTTCAATCAGAGGTTTGAGGCTTTATTTCCCCGAGCTGGAGTCCTGGGTTGTGTGGTCTGCTTCATTCCCCGCCATTCATCCGGTTTATCTGTGGGCGAATGTGGTGCTGCAGGGTGCTACCCGCCACTCTGCCTGCCCCACTCTCCGCCACTCTGAGTCCGGCCCTCTGGGTTTATCTGTGCACATGTGGGGCCGCAGGGTCTGCTAGTGCTCGGACTGCCTGTGCCATTTGTCCCACACTCCACCAGTCTCAGTCCCGCCACAGCCACTCGAGTCCTCTCCACCCTGGTGCCCGTCTCTGCCCCTCCTACCAGTCTGGATGAATGTTTATTTTCTATTTCCTTGGTGTCGGTCCCCCTTGCTGTTCGATTCTCTGTCAGTTCTGGTTGTGCGAGGAGGCGCAGTGTGTCTACCTACGCCGCCATCTTGGTTCTCCAGAAGAAATAATTCTTCAGAAATCAATGCTGCTATGGAATTAACTGGAATTTACAAATATTTCTAATCAATGTTGGGAAAAACTATGTGAAGCTAGGATGATAAGAAAGAGAAACACTGTGTAGACAAGAGATGTAGCAGAGCTTAACTTGTAGCAGATGACTTAACTTGCACAGGGAAATTGGACTCAAGAAATGGAAACTCCAAGACAGAAATAAAAGGAGCAAGTTCAAAAACCACAATACGGTTAATATTCCATAATTTCTAGTTTTGAGTTTGGGGGCCTAGAAGTCAAGGTCATTTTCTTGACCTCACATTGAGTATCCATTGTTTACCTATCATGCAAAGATTCCTTTCAGAGCCCCCTTTATGTCTCTGTTTCTGAGACTATAAATGAAGGGGTTCAGCATGGGTGTGACCACGGTGTACAATACTGAGGTGATTGCACTTGACTGTGAGCTGTGGGTACCAGCAGAGCTGAGATACACTCCTAGGATTGTAACATAAAATAAGGAGACAACTAATAGGTGAGACACACAGGTGGAAAATGCTTTATACTTCCCCTGAGCTGATGGGATTGCTTGTATGGAGGACACTATCTTAGAGTAAGAGTAAAAGATCCCAGCTAGGGGACCACCACCCAGTAGCACAGCTGAAAAATACATCACAATGTTATTAAGAAATGTGTCAGAACAGGCAAGTTGGGTCATCTGATTGAGTTCACAGAAAAAGTGGGGTATTTCCAAGTCTGGACAGAAGGAGAGCCGCAACACCATCAAGCATTGAAGCAAGGAATTTAGGGTACTCATGATAAAGGAAACCAGAACCAGAAGTCCACAGACTTGGGGGTTCATGATGACTGTGTAGTGCAGTGGCTGACAGATGGCCACAAACCGGTCATAGGCCATCACAGTCAGGAGAAAGTTGTCCAATCCTGCAAAGCATAGGAAGAAATACATCTGGGTGATGCAGCCTGCATAGGTGATAACTTTGCTCTGTGTCTGGATGTTCAGCAGCATCTTTGGGATGGTGGTGGAGGTGAAACAGATGTCTACCGAGGACAGGTTGGAGAGGAAGAAGTACATGGGCGTGTGGAGGTGGGAGTCTGAACTGATGGCCAGGATGATGAGCAGGTTCCCCAGCACAGTGATCAGGTATATGGAGAGGAACAGCCCAAATAGGACAGGTTGCAATTCTGGTTCCTCTGATAGTCCCAGGAGAAGAAATTCTGATGCTCTAGTAAGGTTCCCTGAATCCATGAGGTGGAACTGACTTTCAAGAAGGAGAAAGAAACAGGAGTAATTCTAATACGCACCTGCATTACTCACACAGCTCTATTGCTACCATTTATATTTTGCAATGAACAAGTTAATTTCAGTATTTTGGTATAGATCTGCTCCCCTCTAGGAGTTTTCTGTGTCATCTTAGAGCAGGAATATTTATCCCAACCTGCTTTTTTCCTATGGTGTCAGGTATACTTCAGTTTTAATGAGAAATATGTCATGTACTTTGGAATATAAATTGAGCGCTGACCATGTTTTCGGTGCTCTCTAGGCTGTGAGTAGGGAGAAGAACACAAGTTCTTCTCTGCACATCAATACTAGGGAAAGAATATGGAAGCAAATAATAGAAATGAATTTAACATTACAGATGGTGACAGATCCCATGAAGGAAATACGAAAGCAGGTCTAAAGGAGAAAGTGATTGGGCCATTCTATTTTTCATGGGTATTTAGGCAAGACCTGACAACCAGGTGACGTTTGAGCAAAAAGCTCAAGGCAGAAAGCAAGGGAGACAAAGCTTTTGTGGACAAGTGTGTGCCCAGCATTGGGAATGGCCAGTACCAGAGCCTTAAGGAGGAGATGAAGGGGTTTAGCGATTTGCTCAAAGGCAATACTAGAGTATGTGGTGGGCTTTGGTTTTAATTATTTCAGGTTGCTTAGGCAGTGGATTTCAACCAGAAATGACTTTGCCCCTGGAGTATATGGCAGGACCTGAAGGGATACCACTAAACACCTATGATTCATATACAAACACAAATACAAAACCCCCAATTCTTACCGTTTTCCAGATGTCAGTGGTAAAAGGAGACAGTAACTAGTTTAGCCCAGCACTTCTCCAGTTTCAATGGGCTTATGAAGTCCCCAGGGTTCTAGTTCAAGTGCGGAATCTGCAGATCCTTCAGGCTCAGAGAAGCTGTTTCTGACAAGCACCCAGGTAGTGTTGATGCTGCAGGTCCTGGTCTGTGGACAACTCTCTGGAAAGAAAGGCTACGGTTCTGTATTTGACTTAGTTGCAGGTCGTTTTAATTCCTCTGATTCAAACATTGTCTCTGCATGGAGTTGTGAAGAAAGAATGTATTCACCCATTCCAGAGACTATGATATAATCTGTGTATCCTTAATATAAGGGCCCTTGACTGACACAAAATAATACACTTCTGAAAAACCATTTTTAGCAGGCAGAATAAGGACCTCTATAAGATATACACCACCTAGTCCTGAGTAACTTGGAATAAAATATTTTTTTAATAGAAAGGGGAGGATTAGGGTAGCAGATGAAACAGGGCTGCTAATCAGCTGACTTTAAGGTAGAACATGAGCAGGATAATCCAGGGGGACTAAGGTCAGCACAGTGCTCCCCTAGATGCACAGAGGGAGACCAGGAGAACAGGAGAACATGCAACACTGCTGGATTTGATGAAGGAGGGAGGGCCTGGAGCCAAAGAATGAAGGTGGTCAGAACAGAAACTGGGATTGAGAAAACAGATTCTCCCCTGAGCCTCTAGGAGGGACCCAGCCCTGCAGACACCTTGAGATTAGTGAGTGAGATTCTTGTCAGGCTCTGGCACCTTGAACTGTGTGCCCATATCTGTGCTCACTGTGAACGAACAATGTGGGAGTGCTTCCCAGCAGTCTCGGCAGTCCAATAGAGTCAGTCATACAGTGACAAGGGATAGAGGGGCTGAGTTTAAGTCTCTGCATTCATTAGCTCTCTTGGGTAGGCATTTTACTTTGAAAATCCACAGAAAGAAGAAAAGAAATTTTGAAACGATTGAAGATATTCCTCCTCATTAGCTGGGACAGTGAAGTCTTCATGGCATAAATGTGAATGTTGTGACCCAGGACAACCTGGTGTCATTAGGTACAATGTGTGACCTTCATTTTTCTTCATTGAATTATCAAAACTTGTTGCTCAGCATGCTACACTCTTTGGTAAATGCCGGTCAGTTCTCAATTTATATTCCCCAAGAGCACGACAGAATCTCTCATTCAAGCCATAGAAATATGACCACTCCAGGAAAAGACTGAGTATGGGATAGGAATTTCTACTGTTTTAACATAGAAGGTAGAAGTGCACAAACCCCATAACATATGCAGCCTCACCAGTAATGAGGCAAAACTATTTACTGTTCCCTTCTAGACTTGTTAAATATTTCTCATGTGAATACTCAGCATGAGAGAAGATGCTGCAATGTCTGTCTCACTAACTGCTCCTGCAAGGTGCTGTCTACCTCACTGGTCTGGATCTTTTCAATGAATACAAAACATGCTCACATACACCACGTCTTAGAAATTTAGTACAAACACCCTCACTTCACTGCACCGTTCTCCACACCTGAAGCCCCGTTTCCTCCCCAAACAGCAAAACTCCTCAGATGGTTTTCATTTTCCTGCAACCATTTCCTGCATCTCACTCATTGTGCAAGCATCATCCCACTGGACTCCCAGTCCCATCACTTAATTGTCAGCTATGTCCCTGGGGTACAGATTCAAACAGATGCTTCCTTATTAACATGTTATTTAAATTAAGTATAGATTAGTTCCTTAACCAAGAACACAAAGAGATATCTGGTCTTGGGGCTAGGTTGATTAGAGTCTCAGTGACTCAGGTGAAAATTCTCAGGTTCCAGCCCCTCTGACCCTTTCCTGATGTACCTACCAGGCTCTCAGACTCCCCCGGAAGAATTTTTTGTAAGTGCTCCATGTGCCAGTCAGAATTGGTCCCTGGATGGTTGATGATGGAGACTGAAGCTCTGTCTCACACATGAGAGCAGGAAGGAGTGAACCATCAGTTCCCAAGCCAGACTCAGGAATCACAGCGACAACCATGTCCTGTCCACCATCACTATACAACTCGCAGGACTGCATGGGGATTATTTACAGCTCTCTAAATATATGCTCATCAGGCACATTTCTCTCGTGTTATTCCTATATCTGAGTACATGATTTCCCCTGGGACCTCTGGAATAAACAGAAAGAAAATTTTTCCTAATGGTTCTCAGATCCCAAAAGACAATGTTAGAATCCAGGTGGTTTTATTTATTTATTTTTATTCAATTATTTTATTGTTGTTCAAGTACAGTTGTCTGCATTTACCCCTCAACACTCCCCCCCACCCCAGCCATCCCCACTTCCCTCCCCTGCTTCCACCCCACATTGGTTTTGTTCATGTTTCCTTTATAGTAGCACCTGAAAACCCCTCCCCGCTTCCCTCCCATTATCCCCTCCGACTTCCCCTCTGGTTACTGTCAGATTGTTCTTAATTTCAATGTCTCTGGTTATATTTTGTTTGCTTGTTTGTTTTGTTGATTAGGTTCACTTAATGGTGAGATCCTATGGTATTTGTCTTTCACCACCAGTTTTATTTTGCTCAGCATAATGCTCTCCAGTTCCACCCATGCTATGGCAAAGGGTAGGAGCTCCTTCTTTCTTTCTGGTGCGTAGTATTCTATTGTGTAAACCTACCATAGTTTTTTGATCCATTCATTTACTGATACCCACTTAGGTTGCTTCCAGCTCTCGGCTATTGTAAATTGTGCTGCTATGAACATTGGGATGCATAGGTTCTTATGGATTGGTGTTTCCAGGTTCTTAGGATATAATTCCAGCAGTGGTATTGCCGGGTCAAAAGGCAGTTCATTTTTAGTTTTTTGAGGAAATTCCATACTCTTTTCCACAGTGGCTGCATCAGTCTGCATTCCCACCAATAGTTCACTAAGATTCAGAATCCAAGTGGTTTTAGATTTTATGACTCCTTGTCTTGGATCTCACGTGCTTCTCCCACTGCCTACCTCCCACTTTTTTATTCCAACACTGAGTTAACACTTTCTCCCAAGTTTGAGACTATGGAACCCATTGTACCAGGTCCCTTTGATCCTTAAAGCACTGAATGTGGTGGGGACACAGCCCTGATGCCTCCAGAGCTTTTCTATCTCCTATTCAACAAAAAGACAGCTGTGTTCCTTTGCTATGGAATCCTGGCCACCAAACTGTCTGGCTTCCTGACACATTTGTGAAAATAATTAGGGATTTTGTATTTATTTCATAAATTAAGAGCTGTCATTTAGTGTCTCATTATAAAATATTGTTAATTATGAGAGACACACTTTGATAGTTTTATGCCATATAATCTGAGCTATTGTCTTAGAGACTTCATCTGATTTAATTTTTTGAAAAGTCCATTCTGTGAGTGTTACTATTGTGAACTCCATTCCCTTTTGCAAAAATGGGGCTTGAAGGGATTAGCCATTTGCTCAAAGTTATGAACTAAGTGAGGGATGGACCTTGATTAGAATCTGTCAGGTTGCTTTCAGTTTTCACACTGTAGCCCAGTGATTCTATACCTGAGATCATTTTGCCCCTAGAGACATTTGGCAATGTGTGGAGGGAGGCTGCTAAGCACCTACAATACCCAACACAAATAATTATCCCACCCCTATTGTCAAAATGAGAATGTGAGAAAGCCTAGTCTAGACCAGCACTTCTCCAACTTCAATGTGCATACAAGTCGCCCTAGATTATAGTTCAAATGCAGGTCCTAGTGGGCCCAGGTGTTGTTTGAATCAAACATGTTCCCGGGCGGTGCTCATGCTGTATGTGCTAGTCTTAAGACCACACTTCTAGTAGTGCAACTGTGGCTGTGTTAGAGTCAGGCGTATGGAATTCGATTCCTGGTTTGGTCATGCATATGGAGACACATCAATCCTTCTCTCACATGAATGTTTCTCTCTCTCTTTTCTCTACATCTCTCTGTTTCTCTCTGTCTGTCTCTCTCCCTCTCTCACTCTGTCTCAAATCCATGGAAACATGTCCTGGACTTTTACCTCTATTTCCTACACCAACATAGACAAATTTTCTTCATTATTTTATCAAATAATTTTTCACTGTCTCGATCTCTCTCTTCTCCTTACAGCACCCCAATGATGCAAATGTTTGTATGTTTGAACTTGTCCTATAGGCTCCTTAATCTGTTCTCATTTTTTTTAGATTATTTTTTCTTCTTGCTGTTCTGATTGGACGTATTTTTTCCTTACATTTCAAATTGCTGATTTGATTCTCAGCTGCAGCCACTCTGCTGTTCATTTCCTGTAAATCATTCTTTATTTCAATTAGTACATTCTTCATTTATGACTGGATCTTTTTTCATGCTGTTGGGGTCCTCACTAAGTTCACTGAGCATCCTTATAACTACTGGTTTGAACTGTGCATCTAGTAGATTGCTTGTCTCCATTTTGTTTAGCTCTTTTTCTGGAGTTTTATTTCTGTTCTCTCTTCTAGGCCATGTTTCTTGTCTCCTCATATTGGCAGCATCCCTGTGTTTGTTACTATGTATTTGATAGAGCTGCTATATCTCCCAGGCTTAGTAGAGTGGCCTAATGTAGTAGGTGTCTTGAGGGGTCCAGTGTCACAGCCTCCCACATCACTCAAGATGGGTAATCAGCTTGTGCCCACTATGTGGGCTGCATACACCCTCCATTTGTAGTTGAGCCTCCATTGCTCTTATCATATCTATAGGAGTGATTTACTGAGGCCAATCAGCTTCAGTGACTGGCTATGACCACTGAGTACCAACCTCCAATCATCATGGAGGATCAGCTGGGCAGGGGCCCACTCCACAGAGCAGGGCTTACTTCAGCAGGGCTCTAGTGCCTGCTACGTTTGCCCCTTGACTGTGCCCCATGTGGAGGTGGTTGGGATGGTGGTGCTCTTATGTGATTTGAAGCTGTCCACTGGGTATGCTGACGCTGGGGCCTTCCAGGAGGTTCAGGCCAAGGTCGGCTGCCCTCTGTGTGCTGACCAGGGTCATCCAGCATAAGCTATCTGAAGATGGCTGCTACTTGTGTTGGGCTTAGAGAGGCTTACATGAGGCCAAGCTGTGAACAAGGTCAGCCGCTTCTAGTGCTTGGCCTGGGGCCACTTAGCAAGTGGTACTAGGCTCGCTAAAATCAGATACAGCTTGTTTGAAATAATTTAGGAAAATCTGAAGCATGAGACAAGATAAGACTTTTGTATGGAAAACCAATGGAAACAGCTTGAGAGGGCCTGAATGTTTGGTGGGGCAGGGTTTGAGGCAATTGCCAGGGTAGGGCAAAGAATGTGAGCCAGGTGGAAAAGTCTCAGATATGGCACCCACCTGGCAGCTCTGTGTGGGAAGGGCTCATCAAAGGATCAACCTCTTCTGCTACCACAGGTGTCTGGGAGAAAGCTGCCCCTCCATCTCTCACCCTGATGCCAAGCAATTCACTTCCTCCCCATGTGTCTCTGATGCCTTGCAAGCAGCTGACCTGGCTATGGACATCAGAGACAGTGAGTCTGAGTAAGTCCATGCATGGATCCTTGAAGAGGAACTGCCTGGGACTCCAGAAGTTTTCATCTTCCTCAGCCTCAATCCCTGCTTTTTTGTACAGCTAGAAGTTATGGAGATTTCTCTCCCTGACACTGGAACCTTGGGCTGGAGGGCATGGTTTGGGCCTAGCACCCCTTGCTTCTCAGCCATTACCCTCCTGATTTATATGTGCCCCACATGGGTGTGGCACCAGCCGGTTCCATGTCTCTGCCCTCCTAGCAGTCTCGCTGTCATTTCTTCTTTAATTCTGTAGTTGTAGGACTTCCATTCAGCTTGGTTTTTGGTGGTTCTGAATGATAGTGTTTCTGTAGTTTGTTGTACTTTTGATGTAGTTGTGGGAGGAAGGGAGGGAGTACAGCATTTACCTACTCCACCACTTGACCAGAAGCCTTTGAAATTTATTTTGAATAACTGGATTAACAAGTGACTCCATTTAGGTTTCCTTCCAGGTAACATTGACAGGTTGGAAGGATTTGCATGTTCAGCATAAAACTGGTGACACTGAATCACAGGCCTGGGTCAGAATTCAAGCTCTCTTGTGCATCACCCTCTGGTCATGGAGATGTGAGAGATTGCAGCCCCTGAGGAGATATGAATGAATGATATTGATGTAGTTCATTTACTGTCCATTTTGTAATCAGGACAAAATTTAGAAAAGTGGAGATATTTTCTTTAGATACATATAGGAATTATATTTGTACATAGCAATGTAATTTTGGAGAACAAACAGAAAAATAATTTGGTGATACAATTTAAAATCACTAACCATTCTTTACCTCAATGCAAACAGTCTCTCACCCATAGAATCCATCTTCTATGCAGCAGGAGTAGATCATAGCATGAAATAAAACATTTTGTAGAGTATTCAAATAAGCAATGCGTTCCCAACTCTAGGGTCAATTTTGACTAAAGCTCATATTAGGTCAATCTATTTAACAAATTTGTCTTTCCATGTGGACTCTGCCTGGAGATACATTTTTGATAATCAATGTTTGCCAGGGACAACAGCACATAAAGCAGACACCGAATTGAATGAGAGAATTAAAGCAGGAGTCCAGTGAAAAATCAGTAGAATGTGAAAGCCCACATTATCAGTAAGAGTAGCCAAGGAAGTGAAATAGACTAGAAGGACAGACCAAAATGGAAACTGTATTTCACATTTCCCTGTGAAAACATCTGTGAATGGATTTCGTTAACAAGTGGAGTTTATTTCATGTGGGTAGTACATCTCATGAATATTCTTTCAGTAACATGAAGGAAAATTCTTGAGACCCCATGAAAAGAAATTATTCTTAAGTAGTCCATATGGCTTCAAGAAATAAATGGAATTTCCATGTATTTTTTATTCAAATTTGGGGAAAACTTTATGAGAGGGAGAAAATGGACAAAAGAGAAAATGTCTATATCTTACAGTAGAAAGCATGATAAAGTGAGTCATTCTACTTTTAGAGAATTTGAATTCAAATAAATAGGAACTCTAGTAAATACATAAAACAGGCATATTGAACTTTCGGGGCCCATTGACATCTCTCTTCACAGTCCAGCTCCATCTTGTTCTCATCTCTGAAGTTTTCAGCAGGAAGACGGGCATTGTCAATCTGCAGAATGATGCGGGCATTGTCCACAGAACTTGCAAAGATCTGAGCCCTCAGGTCCTTGATGGAATTGAAATGATGTCCTCAGTCTCTGTTCTAAGGTCCCTTCTCTTGCAGGTGTTTCTGAACTTTTCTCTTCTGTCTCCAATTATCAGCCTCCAGGCTTCTCATCCTCTCCCGGTAGGAGGCCAGGCAGTCATTCAGACATTGCAAAGACTCCTTCTGGCTCTGGATATCCCCTCTGCCTGCCAGACCCCTGTTCATTACCACAGCCAGGACCCTCAGATGCACAGCCAACTTGGATGCTGGTGGAGTGGGACACGGAGATCAGGAAGCCCCAGTACCCTGAGCTTACATACATGCTGGCTGAGCTGCTGGCTGACTGGGCTATTGGCTGGGTGACTGCAGGAGCCCAGGATGTGGTAGTTTGTGGAGAAGCTTGAATGGGTTCTTTTTTTAAAATATATTTTGTTGATTATGCTATTACATTTGTCCCATTTTTTTTCTCCCCTATTTCCCCTCAGCCTTCTACCCCACTCCCACCCTCGTTCCCCACCTTCAGTTCAAGTCCATGGGTCATACATTTAAGTTCTTTGGCTTCTACATTTCCTATACTATTTCCTATAGACTCCCCCTGTCTATTCTCTACCTACAATTTATGCTACTTATTCTCTGTACCTTTCCCCCCTCTCTCCATGTGATCTCCATTTCTGTGGTTCTGTTCCTATTCTAGTTGTTTACTTAGTTCATTTTTGTATTTGTTTCTGTTTTTGTTTTTTTAGATTTAGTTGTTGATAGTTGTGAGTTTGTTGTCATTTTACTCTTCGTATTTTTTATCTTCTTCTTTTTCTTAGATAAGTCCCTTTAACATTTCATATAATAAGGGCTTGGTGATGATGAACTTCTTTAACTTGACCTTATCCGGGAAGCACTTTATCTGTTTTCCATTCTAAATAATAGCCTTGCTGGATAGAGTAATCTAGGTCCTTGCCCTCATGACTTTGAATACTTCTTTCCAGCAGGGTTTCTTGCCTGCAAGGTTTCTTTTGGAAATCAACTGATAGTCTTATGGGAACTCCTCTGTAGGTAACTGTCTCCTTTTCTGTTGCTGCTTTTAAGATTCTCTCCTTATCTTTAATCTTGGGTAATGTAATTATGATGTGCCTTGGTGTGTGCTTCCTTGGGTCCAACTTTTTGGGGACACTGAGATTCCTGGGCTTCCTGGAAGTCTATTTCCTTTGCCAGATTGGGGAAGTTCTTCTTCATTATGTTTTCAGATAAGTTTTCCATTTCTTGCTCTTCCTCTTCTCCTTCTGGCATCCCTATGATTGGTACTTTTGAATGTTTAAAGCTGTCACAGAGGTTCCTAAGCCTCTCCTCATTTTTTTGAATTCTTGTTTTTTCATTCTGTTCTAGTTGAATGTTTATTTCTTCCTTCTGATCCAAACCATTGATTTGAGTCCTGGTTTTCTCCCCTACATTGTTGCTTCCCTGTACTTTTTCCTTTATTTCACTTTTCATAGCCTTCACTTTTTCCTCTATTTTGCAACCATACACAACCATTTCTGTGAGCATCCTGATTACCAGTCTTTTGAACTCTGCATCTGAGAATCCTAAAGGCAGCAAGTCATCCCTGACATGGTGTGAAATGGAGATGTGGAGAATCCCCTCAAGAGGGGTCTTATTGCTGCTTACAGTGATGACAGTGACAATAAAGAAGAGCTGGTGGAGAGAATTGAGAGTGAGGAAGAGAAGCTGGTGAACTGGAAGAAGATGGCCTGCCTCCTCTGCTGGAGCCAGTCCCCAAACAAAGATGCCCTGGTCAGGCACCAGCAGCTCTCAGACCTACACAAGCAAAATATGGACACAAAATGGAGGAAAAATAGCCTCTTCAACAAATGGTGTTGGGAGATCTGGACAGCTACATGCAAAAAAAAGAAACCCGATCACCAACTTACACTATTTACAAAAATAAATTCAAGGTGGATAAAAGACTTAAATATAAGTCGTGATACCATAAAAGTCCTAGAGGAAAACATAGGCAGGAAAATCTCAGATATTCCATGCAGTAACATTATCACCGCTATGTCCCCTAGAGCAAGGGACATAAAGGAAAGAATAAACAAATGGGACCTCAACAAATTAAAAATACATTTCTTTTTTTTTAATATTATAATAGGATAGCTTTATTCACTTTAAACATTTTATTGAATTTATTTGGGTAACATTGGTTAACAAAATTATATAACTATCAGGTATATGATTCTATTATACGTCATCTGTATACCGTATTGTGTGTTCACCACCCAAAGGCGAGTCTCCTTCCCTCACCATTTAACCCCCCTTTACCCTCTTCCACCTCCCACAGCCCCTTTCCCTCTGGTAAGTACCATAGTGTTGCCTGTGTCTGTGACTTTTCTTTGTTTTTTGCTTACTCCCTTCACCGTTTTCACCCAGGCCCCCAAAGCCCCTCCCCTGTAATTGCCATCAGTCTGTTCTCTGTATCTATGAGTCTGTATCTATTTTGTTTGTGAGCTTATTTTGTTAATTAGATTCCACATGTGAGTAAAATCACATGGTACTTTTCTTTTCTGACTGACTTATTTCACTTAGCCTGATGCTCTACAAGTGCATTCTAAAAGTAAGTGGCTAAAAGCAAGATTTACTTCTTTTTTACAGCCGACTAGTATTCCACTGTGTACATGTACCACAGCTTTTTTATCTGCTCATCTACTGATGGGCACTTGAGCTGCTTCCAAACCTTGGCTATTGTAAACAACACTGAAATGAACATAGGGGTGCATATCTTGTTTCAAATTAGTATTTTGAGAATTTTTTTTGAATGATAGGTACATGGACCCAGGAAGTGTGCATTCTTCATTTTTTTAATTTTACTTTTTACATCTTTTCTAAAGGTTTTATTTTATTTATTTCTAGAGAGAGGGAGAGAAACATCAATGTGTGGTTGCCTCTTGCACACTCCCTACTGGGGACCTGGCATGTGCCCTGGCTGGGAATTGAACCAGAGACCCTTTGACTCACAGGCCAGCACACAATCCACTGAGCCACATCAGCCAGGGCTGTATTCTTTGTTTTTGTATGGCTCCTTAGTCCAGAACATTCTGTATTTAAATATGTGAACATTACTGTATGTCATTATACTCAAATTATATTGAAAAGTCTCATGTCTCAAGGTAGCATGAAGAACACAGTAGCTGAGTCACTTTTATCAGGCGTTGGAGGTATGTCTTCTAACTGGGTAGAAAAGTGTCATATATAGATAGAAATAGTGGGATTAAATTAAAGTTATTACATTTGATAATCTCATTTTTTGTAAATACATGTTAACCTACATATACAGCTAAACGGACATAAATCGGTTCAAGACAGGGGTGCACTACAGCCTCACACAACATCACGAGTGAGCCGTAACATGCAATGCAGAGACTCACAGCTGATGCAGACTCAGGAGATCTGAGCAGAGGTCAGAACAACTTCCATCATAGAATCCCACTCAATAATAAAGATGTTATAACAAACCATTCTATTTAGGATGCTTGTTATGCAGCAATAGCTGATACTATAACCAAAGCAAACAACACTAAAGGCAAATATAGTAAATCTGTTTTTTGTATTACAAGTGTTCTGATATTTGGGGCAGCCTTCGTGATTAGTTTGTTATTCAAGTTCATTACAGATAACTGTACTCACAGGTGACTGTGTTGAGGTTCCATTCTAGGGGTCTCCAACAGGTTGGAAGCTCATGCACACTTGTGCAGAAAACCTGGTGGTCCTGAATCACGTGACCAGGCAGGAATTCAGCCTCTCTTGTGAGTCTTTTTTTGATCATAAGAAATGATTCCTGAGCAAGAGAGAGACAAATGGTGGATAATCTGGAAACTTTATATTTATCATCCCAGCAGTGATTAAGATAAAATTTAGAAAGAGAGACATATTTTGCTTAGAGTCATAGAGGAGTCCTAATTGTAGGCAGCACCAGAATTTTCAAGCAGAAAAAGAAATAGAATTCACTAAAGAGATCAAATATACTAGCCAACCACTTACCCCAATGCAGAAAGCCCCTTACACATGGGCATCAATCTTCCATACTTCCATGAGTACAGCAATACTTTGCACAGCAATAAAATTAGTGACTAACAGTTTTGCCTCTCATGTTTCAGGTCATCTCTGACACTAAGGCCACATTAGGTTAATCAGTTAAAACTTGCTGTCCATGTAGATTTCGTGGTAGGTATGTATGTGACAGTTGATTTTTGTCAGTGCCTCCAGTGGGCATTGGGACACTGAGCTGAATAAGACAATAAAAGCAGGAGAACAGCTATGAAGCAGAATGGCCTGTTTGTAGTGTAAGTGCCCAACTCTAAACTTTAGATTTCCAAGGCTTCCACTTCAAAGATAACCATGTTGAAGAAACATGTGGCCAGCTCTCTGACAGAGCTGTAGCTAAGCACCCTGGCCTGCTCATCTGTGAAGACCCCCCTTACAGAAAGCCCTGGAGAACTTAGGTAACTGACCTCGGCAGTGACCCACTGTTCACTTTTCACACCCTATCATCTGCTCTTAAGTTTTATATTCACCCATAAAGAGTGAAGCTTTGAAATTCTATCCATCCTGCCCTTGGACCCAAATAAATGCAGAACCCCCAGTTCTGTGTTCTCTCTCTCTCCATCTGTCTTTCTCTCTCTCTCCCCCTTCTCTCCACATGACCACACGTGTGGACCTTACACAGTCTGTGTACCCTCCAACCTCTGAGTGATAAACTTGCTTTTACCAGGTGGTCTTAGAATTTTGGCTGACCAGAATCATGCAATCATATTAAGAAATGCGACACCTGGTCCAGCCACTTGGCCCATGAACATTGATTGGTTCACCTTGGTATCACAAGAATTCAAGTCCCAGGTGTGTGCCCCAGGCTTTTGTAGGAATACCTGCATTATCAGTAGGCTGAGACTTAAATGGAAGAGAGTTTAAAATGTACATTATTAGGAAGAGTACTTAAGTTAGTGATGTAAAAATGAATGATAGACCCAAAGTGAAAACTGCTTTTATATTTTCCTGTAAAATGAAATTAAATAAATGTCCTTAGATGGTACCTGTATTTTTATCCATGTGAGTAATACAAACCTGATAATTATTTTTTCAGGAAAAAGAGGAAATTTTCTTAGTATGATATATGTCATTTAAGAAGAAATTATTTTAGAGAATCCATATGTCCCATGAAAGACAGGGAAATTACCAAATATTTCTGATCCAAGGTAGAGAAAATGTTTAATAATGTATGAATATGCTCAAAGGGAAAACTGTCTACATATTATAGAATAGCTTCACAAAGTGAATTACTAAAATTTATAGAGAACACGAATACGTGGAAAAGGACATGCCAGGAAATAAAGAGAAGGAGCCAGACTATCCCACGTGATCAGTCACATCTTCTGTTTCAAGTCATTGAGCCATGTAATCAAGATCACTTTTTCAGCTTCAGAACAGTTGTCCCTTGAGCGCCTGCCATTCCAAAAACTCTTTTTAGAGCCCCTTTTATGTCCTTGTTCCTGAGACTGTAAATGAAGGGGTTCAGCATGGGTGTGACCATGGTGTACATCACTGAGGTGACTGCGCTTGACTGTGAACTGTGGGTACCGGCAGAGCTGAGGTACACACCTAGAACTGTACAATAAAATAAGGAGACAACCGAGAGGTGAGATGCACAGGTGGAAAAAGTTTTGTACTTCCCCTGAGCTGATGGGATTGCACATATGGAGGATACTATCTTAGAGTAGGAGTAGAGGATCCCAGCCAGTGGACCACCAGCCAGCAGCCCAGTGGCCAAATACATCACCATGTCATTAAGAAATGTGTCAGAACAGGCAAGTTGGATCATCTGCTTAATTTCACAGAAAAAGTGGGGGATTCTCACATCTGCACAGAAGGTCAGTAACAACAACATTAAACTATGTAACAGGGAATTCAGGACACTTATGATCCAGGACACCAGAACCAGCAGTCCACAGAGCTGGGGGTTCATGATGACCATGTAGTGCAGAGGGTGACAGATGGCCACATATCGGTCATAGGCCATCACAGTCAGGAGGAAGTTGTCCCAACCTCCAAAGAGTATGAGAAAATAAATCTGTGTGAGGCAGCCAGCATAGGTGATGACTTTGCTCTTTCTCTGGATGTTCACCAGCATCTTTGGAATGGTGGTAGAGGTGAAACAGATGTCTACCAAGGACAGGTTGGAGAGGAAGAAGTACATGGGCGTGTGGAGGTGGGAGTCTGAGCTGATGGCCAGGATGATGAACAGGTTTCCCAACACAGTGATCAGGTACATGGCGAGGAAAAGCACAAATAGGAGGGGCTGCAGTTCTGGTACCTCTGAAAATCCCAGAAGAAGAAATTGTGAAGTTGAGGTATCATTGCTTCGTACCATGTGGCGGAGGTCACAACTAGAAATAAAACATATTAATGTTCAAATAAATGGGCATAACTAACATGGTGGAGATGCTACAATTACAATGCTATGTGGGAAAAAGCATGCACAAAAGAGATTGGATGTGGGGTTTATTTACGGAGAGTTCAGGGAGACCTGAGAACAAGATTTCATTAGAACAGGGACCTCAAGGGAGAGAAAGCAGGAGACACTAGTTCATTTGCAAAGTGGATGCCCTGCAGGGAAAGAGCCAGTTCAAAAGCCAGGAGGTGACACTTGTTCCAGACATTCAAGGCTCAAAATGGAGCCACATAGTGAGGGGAACGAGAAAGAGGTGAGCAATGAGAGATGATGTCAGAGAATGAGGGGAATGAGGTGGCATTTCTGCTGCTACTGAAACTTCAAGTCACAGGGAATCCCTCATCCACTGTTGTTCCTTGCACTTTTATTTTGTTTTCATGTAATATTGTGAACATACATGATTCCCCTTCTTATTTTCATGTGCCAGTTAATATTCGTACATCTCAATTTTAAGGGTCACATTTTGGAGTATATTTTCTCATCTACCCGTGCTTCGAGAACTATTCATTACACACACACACACACACACACACACAATGACCTCCTGAGGCTATGTTATTCTGGGGCTTTTTGTATCCTGTCACAATTATTAAGAAAACAGTGGTACAGGGAAGGCTGTCAACATCAGATTACATCTTTCCCCTAAAAAATATAGGAATAGTATCCAAGTTCCAGTGGGTAACCTGCCATGAATGGTAAGCTTGTCATTCAATATTAGTATGTCTATATTCTGTCCTCTATTTCTCAATTTTATCTATTTTTATCTTTTTCATTTAGATTTTTGTTTGCAATATTTGGAAACTGAGTAATTAAAATTAAGTTGAAGAAGTCTATATGGTTTTTGTGATTTTTCATAAGGGTCAGAAAATACTAAACTAATAACTGCCAGATTACTTAACTAAATTCTTGTCTAGTATTTAATGAAGTGTGAACAACTCAGTTGAAAAAACACAGATAGTAATACAAAACAAATACTAGAACAAAAAAGAGTTATTTTAAGAACTGGGCGAGAGGAGTGGAAAGATCTAAGAGTTCAGAGGGTCTCTGAGAGACTGATGAGAAGAAAACTTCCTTGGGCCTGTCGCCATTTCAACCCCAGTCCTGACCCCATGATGCCCGGAGTAACTAATAAAACAATGAACGCAATTTATCCGAAAGAGAAGAGTGATATATTATCAATGTCAAGACACCTCTATGAATAAACATCCACTAGAAATATGAGCAAAGAGCCTTGGCTAGGTGGCTCACTTAATTGACATGTCCTTCCATGCACCAAAACGTTGCAGGTTCAATCATGGTTGGGGCACCTATGGGAAGCAAAGTGTTGGTGTTTCTCTTTCACATTTCTCTCTCTCTCCCTCTCTCTTTCTCTTTCTCCCTCTCCTACCTGTTCCCCTCTCCCTCTCCCTCTCAAATCAACAAACCTGTCATCTGGTGAGGATTGAAAAATAAGAGCCAATAAAATAAATTTACACTTTACAAATGGAAATCAACAACACATAAGAATACTGGGTTTTTAAAGATGAAATGGTAAACGACCTGTCTAAATGGCACTGAAAGGGAAGTTCTGGGTTAGTAACTGAATTCTGAACATGGATCTGCCGCATATTACCTGTTTGAATTTGAAGAGACAATCAATCCATTCTAAATGTTAATATTCTCACTGAAACACAAGAGGGCAGAGGTATGCATCTCCCCACAATATGACCAGCATGTTTGGTCAATAAATACACAAGTTTAGCACAGTTCCTTCCTGACGGCATATCTACAGGCATCACTGGTGCAGGTTCTCTTGCTTTAGTTGTGCATGTGTGCACACATGTGTGTTTTTGTGTTTGCATGTGCACACATGCTTGGCCACAATGGAAAAGGCATGTTTACCAAGGGACATGTTTTAAAAAATTGGAATGATGCAGTAAAGAAAAAATTAGTTTTAAAAAGACACCAGTTCCGGAACCAAGATGGCGGCGTAGGTAGACACACTGCGCCTCCTCGCACAACCAGAATTGACAGAGAATCGAACAGCAAGGGGGACCAACACCAAGGAAACAGAAAATAATCATTCATCCAGACTGGTAGGAGGGGCGGAGACGGCACTGGGGTGGAGAGGACTCGCGTGGCTGTGGCGGGACTGAGACTGGCGGAGTGTGGGACAAATGGCGCAGGCAGTCCGAGCAATAGCAGACCCTGTGGTCCCACATTTGCACAGATAAACCTAGAGGGCCGGACTCAGAGTGGCGGAGAGTGGGGCAGGCAGAGTGGCGGATAGCACCTTGCGGCACCACATTCGCCCACAGATAAACAGGACGAACGGCGAGCAGAGAAGCAGACTGCTGCGCAACCCAGGGCTCCAGCTCGGGGAAATAAAGCCTCAAACCTCTGATTGAAAGCGCCCCTGGGGGTTGGGGCGGCAGGAGAGACTCCCAGCCTCACAGGAGAGGTTGTTGGAGAGACCCACAGGGGCCTAGAGTGTGCACAGGCCCACTTACTCGGGAACCAGCACCAGAGGGGCCCAGTTTGATTGTGGGTAGCGGAGTGAAAGACTGAAATCCGGAGGAGAGTGAAGCGGGCGCCATTGCTCCCTCTCGGCCCCGCCCCCACGTACAGCATCACAGCGCAGCGACCAGCATTACCCCGCCCCGGTGAACACCTAAGGCTCCGCCCCTTAAAGTAACAGACGCACCAAGACAAAAAAAAAAAAAAAAGAAAAAATGGCCCAAATGACAGAACACTTCAAAGCTCCAGAAAAAATACAACTAAGCGACGAAGAGATAGCCAACCTATCGGATGCACAGTTCAAAGCACTGGTTATCAATATGCTCACAGACTTGGTTGAATCTATTCGAAAAACAGATGAAAAAATGAAGCCTATGCTAAGAGAAACAAAGGAAAATGTACAGGGAACCAATAGTGATGAGAAGGAAACTGGGACTCAAATCAATGGTATGGACCAGAAGGAAGAAACAAACATCCAACCAGAAAAGAATGAAGAAACAAGAACTTGGAAAAATGAGGAGAGGCTCAGGAACCTCCAGGACACCTTGAAACGTTCCAACATCCGAATTATAGGGGTGCCAGAAGGAGAAGAGGAAGAACAAAAAATTGAAAACTTATTTGAACAAATAATGGAGAACTTCCCCGATCTGGCAAAGGAAATAGACTTCCGGGAAGTCCAGGAAGCTCAGAGAGTCCCAAAGAAGCTGGACCCAAGGAGGAACACAACAAGGCACATCATAATTACATTACCCAAGATTAAACGCAAGGACCTACGTCCAAGATTACTGTATCCAGCAAAGCTATCATTTAGAATGGAAGGGAGGATAAAGTGCTTCTCAGATAAGGTCAAGTTGAAGAGGCTCATCATCACCAAGCCCTTATTATATGAAATGTTAAAGGGAGTTACCTAAGAAAAAGAAGATCAAAAATAGGAACAGTAAAAATGACAGCAAACTCACAGTTATTAACGGCCACACATAAAACAAAAACGAGAGCAAACTAGGCAAACAACTAGAACATGAGGGTTGTCAATAAGGGAGTGGGAGGGGGAGAGGGGGGTAAAGGTACAGAGAATAAGTAGCATAGATGATAGGTGGAAAATAGACAGGGGGAGGGTAAGAATAGTGTAGGAAATGTAGAAGCCAAAGAACTTATAAGTATGACCCATGGACATGAACTATGGGGGGGGAATGTGGGAGGGAGGGGGGTGGGCAGGATGGAGTGGAGTGGGGGGGGAAATGGGACAACTGTAATAGCATAATCAATAAATATATTAAAAAAAAAAAGAAAAAAAAAAAAAGACACCAGTTCCCGCTAACGAAGAAAAAACAGTAAGACTGAAGAGCCCAGCAGAGAACCAGATGCAGAGAGAAGGGGCGGCCAGTGTGGTGCTGAAGTCACCTCGGACTCAAGGGATGACACAGGGACTGGACCTAGCTTGCTCCACTGGCCTCATCAGAGCCTCTCCCTCAGCTCCTGATCGAATTGTCATTGCTGCACCTGTGCCCCGTTCATTTGCCCACCCTTGTTCTCATATGGTTGACCAGTGGATGAGGCTGGCCCTTTACTCACTTTCCTTTGTTGTTCTTGGATTTTGGGATTCCGTATCTTTTGTGACTCCCCAGCATTCACACTCTAGTCCTGGCTCTGGTCCCCATCCAACACGCAAACTCATCCCCAAATTATACTTTATAAAATTCTACACAAGCAAGATAATCTATCCCCTTTCTTCATCTGTTTGTCACTGAAGATGCTGTGTCATACACACTTTTATCCCACCTCACTCTGCCTTCCTCATTTAATATAACATCACATGAGCAGGGACCTCACCTGCATTGTTCACTTCTGTGTTTCATGAAGGTGTGCGTCCATATAGAAATGAATTTCAAGAAAATGAGAATTCATTCAATAAAAAAATTGACATGGAAAATAACCCTATGTTACATATAGTGAATTCAAATAGCTTAAATAAAATAGAATAAATATATAATACTAACATGTGAAGGAAAATAACAATAAATCACATTAGCATCACTAATTCAAGATGAAATGAGTAAAAGGAAATAAAGGACTAGGAAAACATATTCTTTAAAACAGTGAAGGAAGCAGTATCTAAAATTATCATGTCATTCTATTTGCACATAAATGGACTCATCGTGCTTATGAAAAAGGTATAGGTGATCTTTAGTTGAATATAAAGCAATGTGGCCCTGGCTGTTGTGGCTCACTGGATTGAGTGCCGGCCTGTGAACCAAAGGGCTGCTGGTTCAATTCCCAGTCAGGGCACATGCCTGGGTTGCAGGCCAGGTCCCCAGTTAGGGGCATACAAGAGGCAACTGATCAATGTATCTCTCTTTCACATTGATGTTTCTCTCTCTCTCTCTAAAAATACATAAATAAAATATTTTTAAAAAAATAAAAATAAAAGAATGTGTTCGAGAACATCACAGAAGATCCTTGCTATTTTAAAAAGTAGATCTAATCACAAAACAAAAATGGTAGAAGTAACAAAAAACATGTGATATCAGATGGCAAAATGATCCAGTAATGCTGGAATGCAGAACACCCTTCAATGTTTAAAGGTGATAAGGGAACACAATGTGACCAACTGATAGATTCAACCACGCAAAATGTATAAACTCTCACACAATGCCATAAATGCATCTTTACATGCACACAATAATTAAATGGGAAAAAGCAAACTAGGTGGAAAATGCAATTAGTTTTTGAAAGAATGCAATCAAAAACAATAAAAACATTCAGACCCCAGTACATAAAAACAAAGTACTTGCAAAGACAATTTGTGGTATAGAGAGTAAAGGGCTATAAAGTCAAAAATATATTCAGCCTCCCAGGAAATATACTAATTGGAAAGTCATGCTTATTAGCATACCCTGTGGGCACAAATACAATTGTTTCATTTGAATGGCTATATGAGAGACACTGTGAAATATATGTCTAGAGAGCCTTCGTTGCAAGGTGGTATTGACCTCCATGGGGCTGGATCCTTTTAATAAATACAGAACGTGCTCAAATGCACCCCATCTGGGAAACTTTTTTAATGCCCTCCTTCACTACTCTCACCTTCACAGCTACCACTGTTTTCCTACTCCCCTGAGCTGCACCGCTCCTTGTGTCTGTTCAGGTTTACTGGTACCACGTTATACCTCCCATTCCTTCCTCAGGTTTATCCAACTGCACTTCCATTCCCATCCCATCATTGTCAACAATGGTCTTCGTATTGTTGAGCTCAATGAACACTTCTCTTTTTAAAATATTAAACATATTAATGCTAAATTCCTTAGTAAACAAACATGGAGATCTCTGGACTCTGGACCAGGCTGGTTAGGCTCTCAGGGGACCTCAGGTAGAAATTCTCAGCTTCATTCTCTCTGAACCTTTCCTCCAGTAGTACCTGGGCTCTCAGACTCACCTGGATGAAGCTCTGAGAAGGTCTCCGTGTGCAAGTCTGAATTGCTCTGTGGATGTCTGATGATGGAGGCTGAAGCTCTGTCACCAGACAAGAGAGCAGGAAGGAGTGAAGCACTGGTCCCCAACCAGACTTCGGTCTCAAAAGCAACAACCCTGTTCCGGCCAGTTCAAGGTTGTACATGCAGCAGAGGTGATATTTTCAGCTGCCTATATATCTGCTCATTAGATACTCTCTTCATTGTTACTCCCAATTCTGAGTACATCATGTCCCTTGGGACACTGATGTGGACAGAAGGGAAATTTTCCTGCTGATTCTGTGTCCTTGTAGACCATATTAGAAGTCAGGTGAATCCAGCTTTCATTATTGCTTTTCCATGAACTCGCCTGCCTTCCAGAGGTCTTACCTCCTTGCACTTACCCCAATCTTGTGTCATTGTTTTCTCCAAATCTAAGACTGAGGACCCTGTCCTGACTAGGTCTCATGGACCCCTAGAGTACTGACAGGTGGTGAGCAACAGCTCCTCCTATCTCTAGAAATTGCTGTTCTTCTCTTGAACAAGTAGGAGTGGTGTGCTTCTTTGCTATAAAACCACAGTACTCTGATCCTGGGCCGCATGATGCTTTTGACAGACAATTGGCAGGTTCATGCTTGTAACACAAATTAAGAGCTGGCATTTACTGCTTCAAGTTAAAAATGGTTGGTAATTAAGTAACATATTTATATATTTTTTATGCAACATAAACTGAACTTAGATTCTATATGATTGTCTTATTTCATTTTTACAAATGTGCATTCTCTGGGCAAACACCATTGTAACCTCTTTTCTGCTATTGCAGAAATGGGATTTACAGGGTAAAGCGATCTGCTCAAAATTATAAACTGAGCAAAAGGTGAGCTTTCATTATAACTCTATCAAGATGTTTCTAGTTCTGAACTGCTACAATCCCAAGCAGTTCCTCTAAAAGAACCCACATACCAACTGACTCAGATTCAGTCACTCTGAGCTCCACCACCAAGGTAGCAGCTTGAAAGACAGCAGTGTCATACTTGGAGGGACTGAAGTGTCTGGCATCAATGGCAGAGCTGGGAGATAGCTTTCTTCTAGACAGAAAGGCAGGCAGAGCCACAGAGCCGACAGGTAGGTACCATATTTGAGACTCCATCAACCTGGCTAATACTGTTGGCCCCACCCTGGAGATCCCTTCAGGCTCCACTGCACCCAAGTTACAGCTGTTAACAGTGGCTTCTGAACAGAGTTCTGAAACTCACCGAATATTTCAAAACATTTTATTTAGGAGGAGGAACATGGCAGGGCTGTGAATGGGAGTCACAATAACCTCTTACCAGGACCAATCTAGAATTACAACTCACTTGTGAAGAAACCACCCAGAAAAAAACAACTGAGCAATAGCAAGAAAGAAACCGTATAACATCAGATAGCTAGAAGAATCAGCTTCAGTACAACCTATCTGGTAAAGAGTGCAGTAGAGACTTGAGAGGCCTGGTTGGGCACCCACAGGAGACAGTGCTGGAGGGATAATTAAGCAGCCAGTTGGATCTCCTGAGAAGAATGGGGTCTAAACCCTAAGCTAGGATTCCAAGCCTAGAGCACCCAAAGAGCACAACCCAAAAAGTACACAGATAACAACCAGTGGTGAAAAGTGGAAGGGTTGCAGAGACGGATGACTGGAGATGCAAAGAGCTGTTTGTTTAAAGGGCCAACACACAAATTTTCATTTGCAACCACTTATCCTGGGCTTTGGCAAAGGTGAGGGCAGAGTGGGCTGGTGATGCCTGAGGAGAGACTGAGGACAGAAGCTTTGAGGAGAGAACAGAGAGAGTAGACTCCAGATGCTGAGTCATCCCCCATCTTTATGAACATCTGGGGCAACTTTAAACATTCCAACATCTGAATCATTGAGGTGCTAGAGAAGAAGAGGAAGAGCAAGAAATTGAAAACTTATCTGAAAACATAATGAAGGAGAACTTCCCTAATCTGGCAAAGGAAAGACTTCCAGGAAGTCCAGGAAGCTCAGAGAGTCTCAAAGAAGTTGGACCCAAGGAGGAACACACCAAGGCACATCATAATTACATTACTCAAGATTAAAGAGAAGGAGAGAATCTTAAAAGCAGCAAGAGAAAAGGAGGCAGTTACCTACAAAGGAGTTCCCATTAGACCATTAGCTGATTTCTCAAAAGAAACCTTGCAGGCAAGAGTGGGCTAGAAAGAAGTATTTGAAGTCATGAAAGGCAAGTACCTACATCCAAGATTACTCTATCCAGCAAATCTATCATTTAGAATGTAAGGGCAGATAAAGTGCTTCCCAGATAAGGTCAACTTCAAGGAGTTCATCATCACCCAGACCTTATTACATGAAATGTTAAAGGGACTTATCTAAGAAAAAGAAGATCAAAACCATGAACAGTAAAATGACAATAAACTCACAACTATCAACAGCTGAACCTAAAAACAAAAACAAACGCAAACTGAGCAAACAACTAGAAGAGGAACAGAATCACAGAAATGGAAATCACAGAGAGGGTTATCACTGGGGAGAAGGAGGGGAGAGAAGGGGAAAAGGTACAGGGGATAAGAAGCATAAATGGTAGGTACAAAATAGACAGCGGGGGTGAAGAATGGTATAGAAAATGTAGAACACAAAGAACTTTAATGTACAACCCTGGACATGAAGTAAGGGGGAAAGTAATGCTGGTGGGCAGGGGGTAGTGCATGGCAGAGAGGAATAAAGGGGAGAGAAATATGGGACAACTGTAATAGCAAAATCAATATAATATACATTTTTAAAATTATTTTATTGTTGTTCAATTACAGTTGTCTGCATTTTCTTCCCACCACTCCCCCAAACCCAGCCAAACCCACCTCCCTCCCCTGCCTCCACCCTCCCCCTTGGTTTTGTCCAGTGTCCTTTATAGTAGTTCCTGAAAACCCTTTCCCCCACTGTCCCTTCCCCCTCCCCTCTGGTTATTTTTAGATTGTTCTTAATTTCAATATCTCTGGTTATATTTTGTTTGCTTTATTCTTTTGTTGATTAGGTTCCACTTAAAGGTGAGATCATATGGTATTTGTCCCTCACCACCTGGCTTATTTCACTTAACATAATGCTCTCCAGTTCCATCCATGCTGTTGCAAAGGGTAGGAGCTCCTTCTTTCTCTCTACTGGCTGGTATTCCATTGTGTAAATGTAACATAATTTTTTGATCCATTCATTTGCTGATGGGCACTTAGGTTGCTTCCAGCACTTGGCTATTGTAAATTGTGCTGCTATGAACATTGGGGAAACCCAAATATGATGTGCTACAGTTTGGGTTCCTCTGATAATCCCAGAAGAAATTCTGTAATTGGGGTATCATTGCTTGGTCCCATGTGGTGTAGGTGGCTAGGAGAAAAGTAAAAAATATTAGTTTTTATACAAATGGCTATTTTACTAGTGTAGTTAAAATGCTACAACCATATTTTGCAGTAAAATAATTAATATTATTTTTTGTAAGTACCACACCCTTTAAGGCACCCACCTTTCATGACATCTCTGATAAAGAGTTTCTGTCCTCCTCAGTTGTTTTCCCAAGGTAGTCATGGATTACACAGTTTTAATGAGAATTGCCTTCATGCACTTGAGGATATTTATTGATATGCCACATTCTAGAGATGCTGATAGACAAAATCTTTAGAATATAATGAAGGTGAAGGAATATTATATATATAATATATATATATAATATATATATATATCATACACCTGTGAGGTGGTATCAGGTGAAGAAAAGTAAAGTAGGTATATACCACGACCAGCACGACCAGGGGAGGAGGTCCCTGAGTGGGGGCAATGGGAGATTAAGAAAGACACAGACATAAACAGTTTAAGGAAAAGCGAGGTCAGGTGGGGCATTGTCCTCTGATGGAGAGACAATGACTCTGGACATGGTCTCCATGTTTATTTTATAGGGGTTAGTTAAATAAAGCTCAAGGATGTTTTGCAGACTCAGAGAAAAACTGCTGGCATAATTGCTCTGTTCCCAGGCTATCTAAATGATAAATATTTCTTCAGCAAAAGTTACAGTCGCATTCAGCCAAAGCTTGCGGTTAGCTATCTCCTTCCCAACCCCTGCATGTCCTGGCTGTTGTCACTGCTGGCTTGATCTGCCTTGCAGATGCAAGCAATCAAGTGCGGCCTTGCCAAGCACTCAGCCTTAGTTTTGATGCCAGCCTTCACCATCCTCCAGAGGTATAGTTAGGGGTAAAGTGAGAGGATGGGATGTTTTATTTTTTTTAAACTAGGATTTTATCCTATACACCCCAATGTTCATAGCAGCACAATTTACAATGGACAACTGCTAGAAGCAACCTAAGTGCCCATCAGTAAATGAGCAGATAAAAAAACTATGGGACATTTACACAGTGGAATAACACCCAGCAGAGAGAAAGAAGGAGCTCCTATCCCTTTGCAACAGCATGGATGGAACTGGAGAGCATTATGCTAAGTGAAATAAGCCAGGCCGTGAGGGACAAATACCATATAATCTCACCTCTAACTGGAACCTAATCAACAGAAGAAAAAAACAAAGAAAATATAACCAGAGATATTGAAATTAAGAACAATCTAATAGTCACCAGAGGGCAGGTGGGAGGGGACAATGGGGGAAAGGGTTTTCAGGAACTACTGTAAAGGACACATGGACAAAACCAAGGGGGAGGATGGAAGCAAGGGAGGGAGGTGGGTTTGGCTGGGGGGTGTGGGAGTGGTGGGGGAAAATGCAGACACTGTAATTGAACAACAATAAAATATATATTTTTTAACTGGGCCTTCAGGTATCCCTGCAAACAAGGAGACACTTGAATAGAGGAGACCTCCAGGAAGACAGAGTGGGAGACACGAAGAAAGTGGGGGGGGGGAAGTGGGCGGTGGGGGAGAGTCAGTGCAAAGGCCCAGAGATGACACTTGTTTCAGACATTCAGGACTCAGAAAGGATCCAGCATGGGGAGGGGAAGGAGCAAGAGCAGAGCGATGAGAGATGGCGTTAGAGAATGAGGGGAATGAGGTGGCCTCCCTGCTGCTGCTGAAAATTGGAGACATGAAGAATTCCTTGATCCCATGAAGTTTTCTGCACTTCATTATTTTGTTTCCAAAAAGATTGTAAGTAGTAACAGATCTCCCTTTTATTTTCATGGGTTGTTGAATAATCAGGCATCTGTATTTTAAGGGATATCTTTTGGAGTATATGGGCTCAGGTCAAACTGCCCTACATCACACACACACCCACACACACACATACTGTGACTTCCTGGGGCCTTGTTATCACCAAGCTCTTCTCACCCTGTCACAGGAATTGGAAACAGAAGGATACGAGTCATAATATCAACATCAGACTATATCTACCCTCATGAGTACAGAAATAGTAACCACATTCCATTGGTTAAGCCTCCCACGGAGATGTAAATGTGGGACTCCATTTCATATGGCCAGTTTGTGTCCCTTAAGAAACTTAAGTTATTTAAAGAAACTTAAGATTGCTGGGAGAACTAAGATGGCAGCGTAGGTAGACACACTGTGCCTCCTCGCACAACCAGAACTGACAGAAAATCGAATGGCAAGGAAATCTGACACCAAGGAAATAAAAAATAAACATTCATCCAGACTGGTAGGAGGGACGGAGACAGGCACCGGGACAGAGAAGACTCGCGTGGCCGTGGCAGGACCGAGACTGGCGGAATGTGGGACGAACAGGGCCGGCAGTCTGACCAGTAGCAGACCCTGCGGCCGAACATTCACACACAGAGAAACCAAGAGGGCCGGACTCAGAGTGGCGGAGAACTGGGCAGGCAGAGCAGCGGGTAGCACTCCCTGGCCCCACACTTGCGCACAGATAAACCGGGACAAACGGCGGGGAGCGAAGCAGACCACATAACCCAGGGCTCCAGCACAGGGAAATAAAGCCTCAAACATCTGATTGAAAGTGCCCGTGGGGGTGGGGGCAGCAGCAGGAGAGACTCCCAGCCTCACAGGAGAGGTTGTTGAAGAGACCGACAGGGGCCAAGAGTGTGCACAAGCCCACCCACTCAGGAGACAGCAACAGAGGGGCCCACCTTGATTGTGGGTAGTGGAGGGAGTGGCAAAGTCCAGTGGGGAGTGAAGCGGGCACCATTACTCCCTCTCAGCCCCTCCCCCACGTACAGCGTCATAGCGCAGCAATCAGCGTTACCCGACCCTGGTGAACACCTAAGGCTCCGCCCCTTAAAGTAACAGACAGGCCAAGACAAAAAAAAAAAAAAAGGCCCAAATGACAGAACACTTCAAAGCTCCAGAAAAAATACAACTAAGCGAGGATGATATAGCCTACCTATCGGATGCACAGTTCAAAACACTGGTTATTAAGACGCTCACAGAATTGGTTGAATTTGTTCAAAAACCAGATGAAAAAAAGAAGCCTATGCTAAGAGAAACAAAGGAAAATGTACAGGGAACCAATAGTGATGTGAAGGAAACTGGGACTCAAATCCATGGTGTGGACCAGAAGGAAGAAAGAAACATTCAACCAGAAAAGAATGAAGACACAAGCATTCGGAAAAATGAGGAGAGGCTTAGGAACTTCCAGGACATCTTGAAACGTTCCAACACCCGAATTATAGGGGTGCCAGAAGGAGAAGAGGAGGAACAAAAAATTGAAAACTTATTTGAACAAAAAATGAAGGAGAACTTCCGTAATCTGGCAAAGGAAATAGACTTCCAGGAAGTCCAGGAAGATCAGAGAGTCCCAAAGAAGCTGGATCCAAGGAGGAACACACCAAGGCACATCATAATTACATTACCTAAGATTAAAGAGAAGGAGAGAATCTTAGAAACAGCACGAGAAAAGAACAGTTACCTACAAAGGACTTCCCATAAGACTGTCCACTGATTTCTCAAAAGAGACCTTACAGGCAAGAAGGGGCTAGAAAGAAGTATTCCAAGTCATGAAAGGCAAGTACCTACATCCAAGATTGCTCTATCCAGCAAAGGTATCATTTAGAATGGAAGGGAAGATAAAGTGCTTCTCAAATAAGGTCAAGTTAAAGGAGTTCATCATCACCAAGCCCTTATTATATGAAATGTTAAAGGGACTTATCTAAGAAAAAGAAGATAAAAAATATGAACAGTAAAAATGACAGGAAACTCATAGTTATAAACAACCACACCTAAAACAAAAACAAAAGCAAACTAAGCCAACAACTGGAACAGGAACAGAACCACAGAAATGGAGCTCATATGAGACCTTACAGGCAATAAGGGACTGGCAAGAAGTATTCCAAGTCATGAAAGGCAAGTACCTACATCCAAGATTGCTCTATCCAGCAAAGCTATCATTTAGATTGGACGGGAAGATAAAGTGCTTCTCAGATAAGGTCAAGTTAAAGAAGTTCATCATCACCAAGCCCTTATTATATGAAATGTTAAAGGGACTTACCTAAGAAAAAGATCAAAAATAGGAACAGTAAAAATGACAGCAAACTCACAGTTATTAACGACCACACCTAAAACAAAAACAAGACCAAACTAGGGAGAGACGGGAAGATGGCAGCAAGACAGGTGGGAGTGGAGTCCACTTCCCCTCAATGCCAGTGAAATACCTAGCTGATCTGAGGAGCGGAGCTAACAGCCAACAGTATTTCAGTGTATATGAAGATTGGAGACCAAAGATAGAGGACATTGTGTTGAGGCCTAGGCAAGAGAGCTAGACAATTATAGGCATTGCTAAGCAGAAAACCTCTTGAAGGTCACCAGAATAGATAGGGGAGAGAAACAACATTGTCAGCCAAAGTAAGGGTAAACAATACGTGATTTGCAGAGGGCTTATTCTGAGTTACAGCCAATTAGTTAGAGGGCCATAAAACTTTAGGCACCAGACTCATCTCAGGTCCGGACCCTTATCTTTAAACTGAGGGTATGAATTAAGTGGGACAGATGGTTCTTATCGACAGGAGACAGGGTTTCAAAAGAAAATTTTAACATCTGCTTAATGTTCCTCCAGAGCCAAGAGCTATGCAGAGATAACAGCAACCTCCGCTTTTGTAGTTTGCTTGCTTGTTTCACGCGCGTATAAAAAGGGCTAGCCTGTGAGCGTTCAGTGTGGCTCTCATCTGCAGCTCTTCTGAGCACCGAGTCTCCAGGACACATCGAGAGTCCGCCCCTGCGCAGGTCAAAAGAGTTGGCCATTAAAGTAACATCTCAGAAAACGTCCTGAAAGTCTCCGAACATCTGTTTCTTGTGTCGGTGGATGCAACAATTGAAAGATCTGACGGTAAGAAGAGTGCTTAAGGACAATAAGGTCCCCGAGACCCGCGCAGGGACCAGGGTGGCTGAAGCCCCCACCCGTGCACCTGTAGCACTGGCCGGGGCACAGGGGCTGCTGCAAGATTCTTGGGAGAGAGCCAGGCTGAGCTGTGAGCAGCCAGGTGCTTGTTTGGACCAGGGGGGGCTTGAATAAGAAGAATTTCTCAAAAAGAAAAAGAAAATAGAGGCACTCAGGGGCTAGTTAGAGAACTCTCTGTAGCAGCCGCGGCCTCTGGCGCCCCTCCCTCCTCAGCCCCTGGATGGTGAACGCGCAATAAACAGCCCCAGCGCTCACCTGAACCCCGGTTGCGCACACGCAGATTAGCGGACTGGGGACCCACACCTGAAACCCCGGCTGGCTGCCCACACCTGAAACCCCGGCGGGGCACCCACACCTGAAACCTCAGGTGGGTGCCCATCTGAAGCAGAGGCTAGCTGCCCCACCCACAGGCCCAAAACAGCAGACCCAATCGCCACATGACTCAGTCCCAAAGCCGCCCCGCCATCCCGCGCAACCCAAGACTAAAGCAGAAGATTGGCTGATCAACGGCCTGGCTGCCTGCGAGGGACCAATCCTACAACTCCTACCTAATGCTTGTGCACAGAGCCCTGCAGGGCCTACTGGCTCACTAGGGCAAAGACAGCACACCCAGCAGAGGGGAGCTGCAGGGGTAGGGGAGACTGCATTCCCCAGAAAGACTCGACCCAGTAGGGGGCTAAACTACCCCATAGCAGCACCCAGAGCCCCTAGCATCTAAGACAGCAAAGAGCAAGAAGGTAGAGTGTGAGTTGCCCCTAATTGGTGCAACTCAAGGACAGCACAACTGGGGAACTAAAGGCCTACTGCGGAGCAGAAGGACCATGAGGAAATCGACTGCAGGCTGAACAACAGTGAAGAGTGTGGCCCAGGAAGGGAGAAAAGTGAAACCATTCCTGCCAAACACCCCCTCCCGTTCCACAGACAAGACGACCAGCAGAACTAACCTGACCAGTTTAAAGCCAGCAGAAGACTTTTTTTTTTTCCTTTCCTCCATTCCCCCTGAATTCCTTCTTCCTTTCTTTCTTTTATTCCTTCTTCCTCCCATCCTTTACCTTTCTTATGCCTTCTTCCTGCCTTCTTTTATTTATTCCTTTCTTTTAATTTTTATTAAAATTCCTTCTTATCTTGCCTCCGATCTTTCTTTATTCCCTCTTCCTTCCTTTCCTTTTCTATTTCCTTTTTCCCTCCTTCCCTTCTTTTTTTTTCTTCCCCCCTTTCTCTGTTTCCCACAGGTGAGACAACAAAACCTGGAGTGCTGAAAAGACCAGAGTTAGACCGTGTTACACCCATAAACGTCAGCTCAAGACCAATGAGCACAGGAGATTAAGGAGAAAGCACCACTGAATCCCACTGACATTCTACCATAGAAGTTCATACCATAAACCCAGGGAGTCAGAATAGATCAATTTAAGAAGCAGAAGCTAACAAGAAGAGTCTCACAAACAATGGGAAGACAAAGAAACAATCCCCAAGTGAAAGGAAAGGAGGAAGCCTCAGAAAGAATGCTAACTGAAAAAGAGGCAAATCAACTATCAGATACTGAGTTCAAAGCAATAGTCATCAGGAAGCTCACTGAGCTCTCTGAGCACACAGAGAACTACCAGGAACTACAGGGAAACTACAATGAACTCACTGCAAACTATATCAACATGAAAAAGGAAATAGAAACTATCAACAAGGGCCAAGAGGAAATGAACAATACAATTTCTGAATTGAAGAACACAGTAGAAGGAATGAAAAGCAGACTTGATGAAGCAGAGGATCAAATCAGCGAGCTGGAGGACAAAGTAGAAAAAAACACCCAGAAAGAGCAAGAAAAGGAAAAGAGGCTCAGAAAGAATGAAGAGGCAATAAGGGAAATTCAGGACAACATGAAACGTAACAATATCCGTATAATAGGAACACCAGAAGGAGAAGAAGAAGAGCAAGAGATAGAAAACCTGTTTGAAAAAGTAATGATGGAAAATTTCCCTAATCTGAGGAGAGAAAAAGTCACCCAAATCCAGGAAACACAGAGAGTCCTAAGCAAGAGGAACCTAAAGAGGCCTACTGCAGACACATCATAACTAAAATGGCAAAATTCCAAGACAAAGAGAGGATCTTAAAGGCAGCAAGGGAGAAAAAGGAAGTAACGTACAACGGAGCCCCAATAAGGTTAGCAACTGACTTCTCAATGGAAACGCTCCAAGCCAGAAGGGAATGGCAAAAAATATTCCAAGTAATGAGAACCAGAGGCCTGCAACCAAGACTACTTTACCCAGCAAGGCTCTCAATCAAGATAGAAGACCAAATAAAGAGTTTCCCAGACAAAAGAAGTCTAAAAGAATACAGCTCCATCAAACCAGCTCTGCAAGAGATGCTAAAGGGACTGCTTTAAGGAAAGGAAGGAAAAGAGAAAGACAGAGGAACACAGGCAGGAAAAAATGGCAATGAATAACTACCTATCGATAATAACCTTAAACATAAATGGATTAATTGCTCCAATCAAAAGACATACAAGAGCTGAATGGTTAAGAAAACATGACGCACAGATATGCTGCCTATAAGAGACCCATCTCAGGACAAAAGACCTACACAGACTGAAAGTGAAGGGCTGGAAACAAATTTTCCAAGCAAATGGACAGGAAAAAAAAGCAGGGGTAGCAATACTCATATTATACAAAATAGACTTCCAAAGAAGGGCCATAAAGAGAGACCCAGAAGGTCACTTCATAACACTCAAAGGAAGAATCCACCAAGAAGACATAAACATTGTAAATATATATGCACCCAACATAGGAGCACCCAAATACATTAAGAAAATCTTGGAGGACTTCAAGAAAGATAGTGACAGCAACACAATTATAGTAGGGGACTTTAAGACCCCACTATCAAAAATGGACAGGCCTTCCAAACAAAATATCGACAAGGATATTGTGTCACTTAAAAATACCCTGGAGGAAATGGACTTAACTGATATATATAGAGCTTTTCATCCCACAGAAGCAAAATACACATTCTTTTCAACTGTCCATGGAACTTTTTCAAAGATAGACCACATGATAGGACACAAAGCAAGCCTCAACACTTCAAGAAAATTGAAATCATGTTAAGCGTTTTCACTGACCACAAGGGACTGAAACTAGAAACCAACCCCAAAGGAAAAAACTCCAAATACTCAAAATCATGGAGACTGAAGAGCATGGTATTAAACAATGAATGGGTCAAGAAGAAGATTAGGGAAAAAATCAAAAACTTTCTGGAAACAAAAGAAAATGAACTCACAACAGCCCAAAACCTATGGAATACAGCAAAGGCAGTCTTGAGAGGGACGTTCATAGCAAGACAGGCCTACCTTAAAAAGATAGAAATATTTCAAAGAAACAACTTAACCCTACGCCTACAAGAACTGGAGGAACAACAACAAAGACAGCCCAGAGCAAGCAGAAGGAAAAAAATAACCAAGATCAGAGCAGAGTTAAATGACATAGAGACTAAAAGCACAATTCTAAGGATCAATGAATCCAGGAGCTGCTTCTTTGAAAAGATAAACAAAATCGACAAGCCTTTAAGTAGGCTCATCAAGAAAAAAAGAGAGACGATCCAAGTAAACACAATTAGAAATGAAAGAGGAGAGATTACAACTGATACCATAGAAATACAAAGGATTATAAGAAGTTACTACAAAGAACTGTATGTCAAGAAATTTGAAAATCTAGGTGAAATGGACACATTTCTAGAAAAATATAATCTTCCAAAACTGAATGAAGAAGAAGCAGAAAACCTGAACAGACCAATAACAGCAAAGGAAATTGAAGCACTCATCAAAAAACACCCAACACACAAAAGCCCTGGACCAGATGGTTTCACAGGAGAATTCTACAAAGCATTTAAGGAAGAGCTAACCTCTATCCTTCACAGACTATTCAAAAAAATCCAAACTGATGGAAGACTCCCAAACTCTTTTTATGAAGCCAGCATCATCCTAATCCCAAAACCAGATAAAGACACAACGAAGAAAGAAAACTTCAGGCCAATATCGCTGATGAACATAGACGCTAAAATTCTCAACAAAATATTGGCAAACCACATCCAGCAATACATTAAAAAGATCATCCACCATGACCAAGTGGGATTCATCCCAGGGATGCAAGGATGGTACAATATTTGCAAATCAATAAACATAATACATCACATCAACAAGAGCAAAGACAAAAATCACATGATCATATGAATAGATGCAGAAAAAGCATTTGATAAGATACAGCACCCATTTATGATAAAAACACTCAGCAAAGTGGGAATAGAGGGAGCATACCTCAACATAATAAAGGCCATATGTGAGAGACCTACAGCCAACATCATACACAATGGACAAGAACTTAGAGCTTTCCCACTAAGATCAGGAACAAGACAAGGATGCCCTCTCTCACCACTCCCATTCAACATAGTATTGGAAGTCCTAGCCACAGCAATCATACAAGTAAAAGCAATAAAAGGCATCCAAATTGGAAAGGAGGAAATGACTCTGTCACTGTTTGTAGATGACATGATAGTGTACATGGAAAACCCTATAGACTCCACCAAAAAACTACTCGACCTAATAAATGAATTTGGCAAAACAGCTGGATACAAAGTAATACTCAGAAATAAAAGGCATTCCTGTACACCAACAACGAAACTGCAGAAACACAAATCAGGAAACAAATCCCATTTGCTATAGCAACAAGAAAAATCAAGTACCTAGGAATAAACCTAACCAAGGACGTAAAAGACCTGTACTCAGAAAACTACACAACATTGAAGAAAGAAATTAAGGAAGACAAAAACAAATGAAAGCATGTACCATCTCATGGATTGGAAGAATTAACATCATCAAAATGGCCATACTACCCAAAGCAATTTATAGATTCAATGCAATCCCTATTAGAGTACCCATGACATATTTCACAGATATAGAACAAACATTTCAGAAATTTATATGGAACCATAAAGGACCCCGAATACCTGCAGCAATTTTGAGAAAGAAGAACAAAACAGGAGGGATCACAATACCTGATATCAAACTGTATTACAAGGCCACTGTAGTCAAAACAGCCTGGTACTGGTATAAAAACAGGAACATAGACCAATGGAACAGAACAGAGAGCCCAGAAATAAATCCAACTCTCTAAGGTCAATTAATATTTGACAAAGGAGGCGGAAGCATAAAATGGAGCAAAAACAGCCTCTTCAACAGATGGTGTTGGGAGATCTGGACAGCTACGTGCAAAAAAATGAAACTTGATCACCAACTTACGCCATACACAAAAATAAACTCAAGATGGATAAAAGACTTAAATATAAGTCATAACACCATAAAAGTCCTAGAGGAAAACATTGGCAGGAAAATCTCAGACATTCCATGCAGCAACATCCTCACAGACATGTCCCCTAAAGCAATGGACATAAAGGAAAGAATAAACAAATGGGACCTCATCAAAATAAAAAGCTTCTGCATAGCTAAAGAAAACAGCACCAGATTACAAAGAGAACCAACAGTATGGGAAAACATATTTGCCAAGGATACCTTAGACAAGGGCCTGATCTGCAAAATATATAAAGAACTCACACGACTCCACTCCAGGAAGACAAACAACCCAATTAAAAAAATGGGCAAAGGACTTGAACAGACACTTCTTCAAGGAAGACATACAGAGGGCCCAGAGACATATGAAAAGATGCTCAGCATCACTAGCCATCAGAGAGATGCAAATTAAAACCACAATGAGGTACCATCTCACACCAGTCAGAGTGGTCAACAGAAACAATCCACAGACAAATGTTGGAGAGGATGCGGAGAAAAGGGAACCCTAGTGGACTGTTGGTGGGAATGCAGACTGGTGAGGCCACTGTGGAAAACAGTATGGAATTTCCTCAGAAAACTAAAAATGGAACTGCCCTTTGACCCAGCAATTCCGCTGCTGGGAGTATACCCTAAGAACCCTGAAACACCAATCCAAAAGAACCTGTGCACCCCAATGTTCATAGCAGCACAATTTACAATAGCCAAGTACTGGAAGCAACCTAAGTGCCCATCAGCAAACGAGTGGATCCAAAAACTTTGGTATATTTACACAATGGAATTCTACGCAGCAGAGAGAAAGAAGGAGCTTATACCCTTTGCAACAGCATGGATGAAACTGGAGAGCATTATGCTAAGTGAAATAAGCCAGGCAGTGAGGGACAAATACCATATGATCTCACCCTTAACTGGAACATAATCAATAGAAGAAAAAAGCAAACAAAATTCAACGAGAGACATTGAGGTTGGGAACAGTCTAGCAGTGGCCAGGGTGGAGTGGGGTGGGGACAGTGGGAAGAGGGGATTGCAGGAACTATTATATAGGACACATGGACAAAATTGGGGGGGAGGGTGGAGGTGAGAGAGGGAGGTGGGTTCAGCTGGGATCGGGTGGAGGGATGGGGAGAAAAGGCATACAACTGTACCTGAATAACAATAAAAAAATTTTTTAAAAAGCAAACTAGGCAAACAACTAGAACAGGAACAGAACCATAGAGATGGAGATCACATGGAGTGTTGTCAATAAGGGAGTGGGAGGGGGAGAGAGGGGGGAAAGGTACAGAGAATAAGTAGCATAGATGATAGGTGGAAAATAGACAGGGGGAGGGTAAGAATAGTATAGGAAATGTAGAAGCCAAAGAACTTATAAATATGACCCATGGACATGAACTAGGGGTGCAATGTGGGAGGGAGGGGTGGGCAGGATTGAGTGGAGTGAGGGGGGGGGAAATGGGACAATTGTAATAACATAATCAATAAATATATGTTTTAAAAAAGAAACTTAAAAAATTGGTTGAAAAGCAGAGAGGTAAATGGGGGAAGGACCTAATTGTACAGTTGGTTGCTGATGAGCTGAGATAAGGAAAACTCCATGGTTCTGGCAACATTCCAACCACAGTTCTATACCCTTGAAGCTCAGGATAACTGATAAAACATCAAAAATCAAGTAATCAAAGAGAAAGGCGTGATATTATACATTGTCCAGATGTTGTACACATCGAACATTTCACTAAAAATGACCAAAGGACACAAACACACAATCGACATTACCAAATACAATGACGATAGTGGACGTTACTAGAGATGAAATGGAAACCAGTTTCTAAATGATAATATATGGCAAGCTTTAGGAATTGGATGACCGATCTCAATTTATCTACCACATATCAGCTGTTTGAATTTGCATATGATATAATTACCCTTCATGTGGTTAAAACATTTAAGATGTACTTTCTTTGCAATTTTCAGATATATAATACAGTATTGTTAACTAGAATCACCTTGGTTTTTATTAGATTCCTATAGGAGACCGTTCTGCGTGGCGTGGGCCCAGCTCCCACTCAGATAGGCCAGTGGGGAGCAAGGTCCAGCACACAGGACCCACACTCACAGATAGAATCTCCCGCCGGGAATCAGTTCCTCATTGTACCTAGGCTGCTTTGAGACTTATTTTTGGCTAAAACTCCGTCACCCTGAATACAGGCAGCAAATGTTTACTGCATATCTTTAAAGTAACTTCCTAAAATCTATGCTAAACCTTCCAAGGACTAGTGTAACCATCTTAACCACTTTTCCCTTTCCATTTGCAAATATCCTTCCTCTTTTATGTAATTAGCAACACCCTCTCCTTTGTTTTCTGTAACCACCTAAAGCGAACCTGTACATAGTAAATGAGGACCATCCTCAATGTAATGTGCCCAGAAAAGCAGTATGAGCCTTTCATGGTAAGGGTCGAGGCGCTCTCCTCTTGAGAGAGGGGCCGCTCCAACCCTTTTTCTCCACAGGACTCAGTAATCCATGTGAATTTGTCCATTGCAGCCACAACACACGGATCCCACCTAGGGCTGGGATCCTCATCAGATTCCCATGACCTTATACACCATATACCAGTCTTTACCCTTTGACTAATATTTCCACATCTTCCTTACACCACTGTTCCAGGCATCACTCTTTCTTTCTATGAATTTGGCTTTATTGATACCACTTGTAAGACAGATCGCGCCAAGTTTTGTCTTTCTCTGTCTTATTTCATTTATTATAATGCCCTGAAAGCCCATCCCTGTGGTTGCAAATGACATGATTTCCTCATTTTAAATTGCTGAATACTATTTTATTATATGTATTATATAAAATATTTTCTTTTTAAAAAGTTTTTATTTATTTATTTTTAGGAGGGAGAAAGACGGAGAGAAACATCGATGTGCGAGAATATTTTCTTTATTCATCAATCGGTGGCGGCTTAGATTATTCCATGTCTCGGCTATTGTGAATACTGCGGCAATGAACATCGAGAGGGCGCGGATATAGTTTTGTGACAGTGATTTCATTTCATTAGAATTTACACACGGAAGTGAGATCTGCCCACAGTGCACAAGTGCTCCCTTTTCTCCACATCCAGACCAGCAATTATCTTTCTCATCTTGATAAAAGATTCCTAATAATTCCTGATGGAATTGACCACACAGAATTTATAAAGTCTCATACATTCCTACCATATATCTATATATACTTAAAAGAACTAAATGACCAACAACCATTTTGTGAAAAAGAAAGAAAACCTTCCATTGTTTTTTGCATGAATATGGTCAGAGACAGGAACAAGAACACCCCCACCCCACCACACGGAAACAAAGGTCTCTCAGGCAATTTATGATCAACACAGGAAATAAATAACACATGCACATATATCCTCACAAGGAACAAAATCATTGCAAAGTAGAGTTCATGAGTGCTCTCCTTTTCACTAGTAAACCCGCTTGTTAACATGAGACCCAGAGTGAGATGAGATACTGTGAAATGTTTCCTTCAAGAAATACTGTGGCAAGGGAGTAATTTAAAGCATTTCCTGCTCTGAATCTTTCTCATTGTTATGGAAACAAGTATGCCACATTTTAAAAGTAAAAAGAAATGCTCTCACGTCCCTTTATATCCCTCCGCAGCAGCACCCTAGGTCTCTGCGCTGTTAATTGATAAGACTTTGGCTAGTGCTCTACTTCTACTGGAAGCACTGATGCCTCTCATTCCTGCTTCTACTTGTGCTTCCAGTATTACTCAACCGGCAACACTGACCCTTATGTCCCTGAGATCAGTGTCTATTTTGCTTGTTAGCCTCATAAATAAACACACTGATTTATGAATCAAGCCACCAAACAACCGCCCTGATCTCTGGGCTCTGGGCTAGACCGAAATTGCTCTTAGATTGAAGCAGGGTGCAGCCAAGAGGAGGGCCCCAAGAAGGGATTTGTAATGAGGCCCAGAGCTCAAGGTGTCCAGGAAATATTAGAAAAATGTATGTAGGATGTCCTCACCCCCACAAGCCTGAGCCAAGGGGGATGGGACACATGGAACAGGGCCATTCAGAACTGTTTTGGGTAGCAAGAGCTTTGCAGCTAACTCCTGGCATGGTCATTTAACATATCTATAACCTTTAACTGGTTTCATAGATACGTTAAATAGCTGTGGCCATGCTTTGAGCCAGGGGGATGGGAGTGACTTCCACCCAAGATGGGACTGGGAAGCAACTCCCCCTGGTTACAGGGCCTGCGGGAGAGCTTGGAGATGATTGGCTCCACGCCATGGGGCCACACCTGCCCAGACTTACAATGGCACCCAGTAAAGCTGGAAGAATACAGGGATGCTGGCAGGTGTAACTGACTGTAGGAGGAGTTGGAAATGGGGCTGCAAAGGAAGATGGGCGCTGGGATTTAAACCTAGGCGCGGCAGCCATAGAAGGGAGAGGACCACAAGTTTTGGGGGGAGAAAGGAGAGGGTCATGCAGCTTTGGTGAAGTAAATAGAGAGGGCCATGAGGTTCTGAAAGGAGGGAGAACCAGGAGGTTCTGAGGGGAAAGGAGAGAACCATGAGGTTATGAAGCAAGTAGATAGGTAGAGAGGGCCACGAGGTTCTGAAGTAAAAAGAGGAGGACCATGCGGCTTAGGCAGCAGGAGAGACTTTGCCGGGAAGAAAAGGGGAGAATGGACTCTGGCTGGTGGGCCATGAGAAGGTGCCACATGGTTTTGGATTAACTGGAGATTGCAGCAGCCACACAGCTGATGGTGCCGGGATCCTGAATCACGGACTTCTACTTCTTTTCCTGAGATACGGTACCCCGGACTGGGCATAGGGAGAGGGAAGGACTGTGCATCTGTGGGTATTCTAAAGGACTTTAGTATCTTAATGAAGACATTAAGCCATTACTCTAAGTTTGTGTAACTTTTAAATAAATAATTTCTTTTTCACCAGTCTCTGGCATTGAGAGACGTCTTTCCTCTGGCGGCGGGCATTTCGAACCTAGCAGGTGGGCGTGGGGGGGAGGAACCTCCAGAGACAGAAAGGGGGATCCTTTCTGTAATATTTATCGTGAACCACCCCCCCCCCCCTTGCTCTGTAACAAGATGGCCTCAGATAAACATTCTAGGCTTCCAGTCTCTGATTGTTCCCTGTCGTGTATGCTGGGTTCTCATAATCACCTGGATGAAAACACTGAGAGGAAGGTCTCCATCAGCAAGTCCAACTTCCTCCTGGATGGTTGACCATGGTGACTAAAGCTGTGTCCACACAAGACAGCTGGAGGGAGTGAAACGGTGGTCAGCCTGCCAGACTCTGTCTCTGAAGGAAACGCCATGCCCTGCAGAGCCCAAGGTTACACAGGCTGAGCCCTGGCTGCTGTGGCTCAGTGGATTGAGCACAGCCTGCAAACCGAAGGGCCCCTGGTTGAATTCCCAGTCAGGGCACATGGCTGGGTTGCAGGCCAGGTCCCCAGTCAGGGGTGCAGGAGACGCAACAAACACATTGATGTTTCTCACCCTCTGTCCCTTCCTTCCCCTCTCTCTAGAAATAAATAAATAAAATTCTTTTAAAAATAAAATAATAAAACCACTACAATTTTTTTTAAAAAGGTTGCACAGGCTGAGTGGACTGCAGCAGAGGTGCTATGGACAGCTCACTTTATCTTCCCATTAGGTAGTTTTATTGTTACTCTCACATCTGCAGAAGTGATTTCCCAGTGGGACACAGACAGGACTGGCCAGAAAGGAAAATGTTGTTGCTGACTCTCTGTGCCTAAGAGACTCGGTTATAAGCCAGGTGAATTTAGTTTCTATTATTGGTCCTCCATGAGCTCTTCTGCTTCCAGAGGTCTAAACTCTCAGTAGCTTACCTCAAACATCAGTGAGAGTTTCTCAAAGTCTGAGACTGAGGAACATGCCTGGATTGGGTCCATGGGTCTTCCAAGCATTGAGTAGTGGTGGGCACAGAACCCCTGTTACCTCTAGAAAATTGTTATTCCCCTCTTTAGAAGAGACACAACTGTTCCTTTTGTATAGAATCTTGGGCACCACATTCTTTGGCTTCCTTACACTGTTGCCAAACTATTAAGAATTTCATACAAGTGCCCTGGCTGGTGTAGTTCAGTGGATTGAGTGTAGGCTGTGAACCAAAGGGTCACTAGTTCGATTCCCAGTCTGGGCACATGCCTGGGTTGCAGGCCAGGTCCCCAGTGAGGGCCACAAGAGAGGCAACCACACATTGATCTTTCCTTCCTTCTTTCCCCCTCCCTTCCCCTCTCTCTACAAATAAATAAAATCTTTTTTTTTAAAAAAAGAATTTCATGCAATTATCACAAGTAAGAGCTATAATCTCGTCGCTTGTTATAAAGTGTTTATAATTATAATAGATGTTGGAGATGTTTTTATGCATCATAAACTAGCTTAGCAGATTATAGGGATTATCTCATTTCATTTTTATGCAGTTTATTCTATGAGGTAATCTTATCATGTACTCGATTCTCTATGTCAGGATTTGGGCTCAGAGAGATTTGAAGTTCTGCTCCAAGTTATAAATTGAGTATGGGATGGGAATGAAATCTGTCTTCCAGTTCTTGAACTCTGGCCAGTGGTTCTCAGCAGACATGATTTTGCCCCTGGCTACATTTGGCAATGTCTGAAGGGTGCTGCTGAACACTGTACTGCACCAGACAGCCCCCGATGCAAGTAATCAGACCACCCCTAACGTTGACGGTGGAAGAGGGAAAATGTGAACAGTACCAGCACTTCTCCAATGTCACTGTTCCTACAAATTATCAAGAATTGTAGTTCAAATGCAATTGATTCAGCAGGTCCTGGAGGGCCCAAGAAACTCTGCATTTCTGACAAGCTTCTAGATGGTGTTGATGCTGCAGGTCCTGGTCTGTGGATCACAGTTTGAGTAGCAAGAAACTAGCCCCCTGTTAGAGACAGGGGTAGGTAATATTAGGTCTTTTCCACCAGAAATCTTTCATGTGTGTAATTTTAAAAGACAAGTTTTTTACCCAATTTGTAGGGGGTATAAATTCTGTGTTTGGTTCTTTTATGTGGGCCTCCAGAGTAACATCAGATAATTTGTATCTGAAAAAGGCTTTGTAGTTGGCAAAATAAGGGCCTCAAAAGATGTACACATTCTAATCACAAGAACTTTTAAATGTTATTTTACAGAGCAAAGGGAATTAAGCTAGCAGATGGAATGAGGTTGTTAATCATTGTTCTTGATATAAGAAGATCCCCCTGGATCATCCAGGTGGGACCAATGTCATCCTCGTGGTCCTGTAAATGTGGAAGAGAGAGGAAGAAGTGGAGTCTGGGAAACATTGGAGAGGCTCTGCAGCTGGTTTTGAATGTGGGGGAAGGGCCATGGGCCAAGGATTGTAGGTGGCCCCTGGAAAGTGAAGTAGAAAGGCAATGCCTTCTTTCCCGGAGCCTCCAGAAGGATCCCAGTCCTGCAGACATCTGAATTTGAGCCCAGACAGACCCATTTCAGACCTCTGACCTTCTAGAATTATAAGATAGATATTTGTTTGTTTTATGCCAGCAGTATGGCAGTTTGTTAGAGCGAAAATAAAATTTTAATACAGGTATTTATCCAATAAATTATTGTTTGCAGGAACTTATAGTTTTCAAGTGGGAGGGTGCTAGGGCTGGGTGAAAAAGGAGAGGAGATTAAGAAGTACACACTGGCATTTACACTATAGTCATGGGGATGTAAAGTACAGCATAGGCCATGTAGTCAATAATATCAATATAACTATCTACAGTGTCAGGTGGGTGTTAGACTTACTGGGGGTCACTCTGTAAGTTACATAAATGTCTAACCCCTATAATGATGAATGTCAACTGTAACTCAAAAAATTTTTAAGTTATTTTTAATAATGAAAAATTGTTGGCAGGATAGCTTCCATATGGTATAGTGCCTGTGGGTACTAGAAATATCAGGGGGATCACTTTGTCAAGTATATATATGACTGTCTAACTGCTATGCTGTGCAGTTGAAACTACTATGATTTGGGTATTGGTCACACCATGCAATATATAGATGATGTATCATAAAATTGTACACTTGAAACCTATATAATTTTACTAATCAATGTCACCCAATAAACTAAATTAAAAAATTTTAAATATTGAATGTCAGTTGTCATTGAAAAATGAAAGAAAACAAAAAAAGAAAAAATTGTTTGCAGGAACTAATTTTAAGCCTCTCACTTTTAATTTTTTTAAATTTTTTTCCGTTATACTTCATATACAGTATTATATTAGTTTCAAGGGTACAACATAGGGATTAGACATTTATATAACTTACAAAGTAATCATCCTGATAAATCTAGTGCCACCCAACACCATATATAGTTATTAAAATAATATTGGCTACATTTCTTATGGTGACTTTCCATCCCCATGGCTATAAAGCCTCTCAGTTCATTCAGTGAGTTTCTCTTAGGTACACCCATTTTGTGTTGAAATCCCACCTTAAAATAGAAGGTGAGTATCAGACTGAGGCAGCCACTGTGGACAACAGTATGGAATTTCCTTTAAAAACTAAAAATGGAACTGCCTTTTGAACCGGCATTTCTGCTGCCGGGAATATACCCTAAGAATCCTGAATAACCAATTCAAAAGAACGTATGCACCCCTTTGTTCATAGCAGTGCTATTCAGAGTAGCCAAGTGCTGCAAACAGCCTAAGTGTCCATCAGTAAACGAACAGTAAATGGATTAAAAAACTGTGGTACATTTACACAACGGAATACCACGCAGCAGAGAGGAGAAAGAATGCTTACATTTTGTGACAGCATGGATGGGACTGGAGAATATTATGCTAAGTGAAATAAGGCAGTCAGTGAAAGACAAATACTATATGATCTCACCTATAAGATGAATCTAATGACAAAATAAACTAATGAACACAATAGAGCCCCAGGCATGGAAAGACTGACATGTGACTAGAGGGGAGATGGACAGGGAATAATGGAAAGAAGGGGAAGAGACTAGACACAGAACACATACGAATGGCCCACAGACATGGACAATAGTGTGGGGATTGACTGTGGGGGTGGGATGGGTGGAGGAGGGCAAAGGGGGGGGGGAAATTAGGACAACTGTAGTATAATAACAATTAAAAATGACTTAACTTTAAAAAAAAATAAAATTAGAGTCCATTGGAGATATTCTGCCCCACTAGGTGGCACAGATTCCACATTGCATAAATGTAAATGTTCTGGCCTTGAGGACTTTGAGGATCTAAGACAGGAAAAACAATTCTTATTAAAATTATACTCCTACTTTAAATCTGCATGTCAAAATTTCTACATTTTTCCATTTTGTGTTCATTTAAACATTCATCTTTTTTATTTCTATTCCCTCCGACTTTCTCTCAAGATGTTGTTAGCACAATAAATGGGAATATATGTGACTCTGTGAGCATGCACATATATGTGTGTGAATGTGCTTATTTGAGAGAAAAGTGTGTACAAGTGCATACAGACATACACTCCTAACCTTGAACGTTAACTTTGAACTCAACAGAGTATTGCAACACATTTCATTTATTCCACACAATATTAATCTGTAATTAGAATTTATTATCTCATATTACCATCAGAAATGAAGAAATTGGTTCAGGGTGACTACATTTTTAACAACAACATAACAAGGACTTAACCCTTGTACACCTTTACAAAGTATATGCAAATGGGATCATGTAATATAAATTCTAATTTTTGTATGGCTCACTTAATTCAGCATGTTGTATGTGCAGTACATTGTATGTAATTACGCTCCATGAATCAGTTAGGAATTAAATTTTCTCATAGAGCGTGGCTCAAGGTCACATCTAGAGCACAAGTAGCCGAGTCACCCCCAGAAGTGCTGGGAGGATCTCTTCTAACCAAGAAGAAAGTAAATGTTATATCTCAATACAGAAATTAAAATAAAGCAATTATTTTTAATAAATCCATTTTTTCCATAAACTAATGACTCAGTTGCACATATAAAGGGAACAAACACATGAATCGATTCAGGAGAGAAGAGCACTACAGTCACACACAGCATCATAGATGAGCCTTAGGGACACAACAGAGAGACTGACAGCTGACTCAGACCCATGGGGAAACAATCAGACTCAGAACAACTTCCCACCATGTAATCCCATTGGTAACAAATGCATCATATCAAACCATTTGCTTCTAGGATCACTTGGTATGCAGCAACAGCTAACTGATAACAATAATCAAAGTGAACAATAATCAGAAGTGAAGGAAAATATCATAATCAGCCACTTGTCATCGTAGGTCTTTGTTCTGATATTTGAAGATGGCATTCATGATTATTCCTACTGAAGTTTATTTCCAATCACTGCATTAAAGAGCGACTCCATAGAGATTCCCTTGTAGGTAAGCAGGAGAGTTTGGAAGAACATGCATGTCTGCATAACACATATGACTCTGAGTCACAGAATTGACAGGAATTCAAGCTCTCTAGTGAGTCATTGTTTGGTCATTTATGTCTCTATATGACATATCTATACATCACATATATAATATATTTACTGCATGAGATTGATGTAGCTCTTTCCCTACCTCTCCAGTGATTACAACAATATTTACAGTCGGGGGAGATGCTTCATTTAGAACAATAGAGGGAATCATAGTTTTAAGCAACAATGAAGTTTTCAAGTGGAGGCAGAAAGATCATTCAATGGACACATAATTACACCAAGCAATACTTCACCCCAAGCACAAATCCTTTACACATGGACACTGATCTTACAGACATCGATAAGTAAACATACACCATAAAAACTAGTTTACATAGTAATAAATGTATGACTTAAAATATTGCTTCTTCACACTTAAGGTTCTCTTTGATTTTAAGCACATATTACGTCAAATTATGTTATGAAATTTGTTTTTTGACATCGATTAGAATAGGAAACATGATTTGATGGTCCATTTTGCCTGTGACTATGGTAAGAATGTGGACACCAAGCTCAATAAGAATCAGGATCCTAATGAGGGAAGACAACTCAATGGCCTGTTACAAAGCACACTACATTTTAAACTCTACATTTTCAGTAAGAGCAGTTATGTAGTGTTACATGAAGAAATGATGTACAAGAAGGGTTAAACTGTGCTCTTCTAGCTTCCTCTCCTATGAAATGGTATGAATGGCTTTGGTTACCAAGTGTGGTGTTCCTCCATAAGAGTAGTACAACTCAGGATGTTTCAGTGAAACAAAAGAAAAATTATTCAGCATGACATATTTCATTTCAAAAGAAATTGTTCTTAAGAAATCCACGTAGTCTCCATGAGATAAATGGCAGTAGCCAAATATTTCATCCAAGGCTGGGAATGAATTTGGTAGAGGAGAAAATGACAAAGAAAAAGCTGCTATATATGACAAAGTTGACAAATTAATAAACTGATCTGCTTAAATATTATAGAGAAGTTGAAATCACAGGAACACAAACTCGAGGAAATAAACAGAGGGAGTACTTTCTACTTCTACAACCTGAACAAAGAGTCACAACATCTGGCTCTGGGGCTTTCAGCCCTGAAATCATAGGCGTTTATACAACCCTAGGACAAATGGTCCTTATATACCTGCTGTTCCAACCAATCTCCTCACAGCCCCCTTTATGTCTCTGTTCCTGAGGCTGTAGATGAAAGGGTTCAGCATGGGTGTGACCACAGTGTACATCACTGAGGCTGTTGCACTTGACTGTGAGCTGTGGGTACCAGCAGAGCTGAGGTACACACCCAGGCTTGTACAATAAAACAAGGAGACAACTAAGAGGTGAGACGCACAGGTGGAAAATGCTTTATACTTCCCCTGAGCTGATGGGATTGCTCGAATGGAGAATACAATCTTAGAGTAAGAGTAAAGGATCCCAGCAAAAGGACCACCAGCAAGTAGGACAACTGAAAAATACATCACCATGTTATTAAGAAAGGTGTCAGAACTGGCAAGTTGGCTCATCTGATTGAGTTCACAGAAAAAGTGGGGGATTTCCAAGTTTGCACAGAAGGATAGTTGTAATACCATTAAGCTTTCCAACAAGGAATACAGGGAACTCGTGATCCAGGACACTAGGACCAGCAGTCCACAGAGTCGGGGGTTCATGATGACTGTGTAGTGCAGGGGGTGACAAATGGCCACAAACCGGTCATAGGCCATCACGGCCAGGAGGAAGTCATCCAATGCGCCAAACAGTATGAAAAAATACATCTGGGTGATGCAGCCTGCATAGCTGATGCCTTTGCTCTCTGTCTGGATGTTCAGCAGCATCTTCGGGACAGTGGTGGAGGTAAAACCAATGTCTACCAAGGACAGGTTGGAGAGGAAGAAGTACATGGGCGTGTGGAGGTAGGAGTCTGAGCTGACAGCCAGGATGATGAGCAGGTTTCCCAGCACAGTGATCAGGTACATGGAGAGGAAGAGCCCAAATAAGAGGGGCTGCAGTTCTGTTTCCTCTGATAGTCCCAGGAGAAGAAACTCTGTAATTTGTGTAAGATTCACTGCTTCCATGTGGTGCACTTGACTACCAAGATATAAGAAAAGTACATGACTCATTTTCACTCATGCAAGCATTAGTAACCTAGCATAATTGCTACCATTAATATTTTAGAATCAAGAAGTTAATGTCACATTTGGTGTGTGGTCTGGTATTATTTAGAACATCCCTAGTGCCATTTCTTATTTAAAATTCTTTTTCCAGGTAAAGATACACAAAGAATTCTTGTATCTTACTCAGTTTTTTCAGTAAGAGAAGAAAAAGTAAAAAGGCAATGGATGTGATGGAACGCACAGCATGGTGACTCAAGCTAATGAGACTGAACGCTGTATTTGAAATTTGCTAGACAGGAGACTTTCAAAGTCTTTATCAAAGAAAAAAGTTGTCACTGTGTGTGCTGACAGAGGTTAACTACACTTACTGCAGATCATTTTGTGTTATATACAAATATAATATTATGTTGTATACCTGAAACTAATATAACGTTTTATGTCTGTTCTAATTCCAAAACATTTCATGCTAATCGGTTGTTATGGGTAAGAGTATTCAAATTGGTGTTTATAATTTTCAAAGTTATATGAAATTTCACTTCCTTCTTTTTTCTTTTTCACAAGAACTACAAAAACTTTATATCTGACCTTTTTTCCATGTCATCAAAAGGACATTTATTTTTTAAATTAATTAATTTATTTTTATTCAGTTACAATTGTCTGCATTTTCTCCCCTCCCTTCCACCCCACCCCAGCCAGTCCCACCTCCCTCCCCACTTCTACCCTCCCCCTTGATTTTGTCCTTGTGTCCTTTATATTAGCTCCTATAGACCCCTCTCCCCACTATCCCCTCCCCACTCCCCTGTGGCTATCGTTACAATGTTCTTAATCTCAATTTCCATGTCATCAAAAGGACATTTAATAAACCAATTACTTAAACTAAAAAGGCATATTTCAATTTAAAAACATTTTTTGAAAAAGCCATAGAGAGAACACAGTATCACTGACTGATAGAGTGGACCACACAAAATTTATCAACTTTATACATTCCCCAAAAGTGCATGTACACACACATAAAAGAACTAAATGGAAAACAGACAGTTTGTGTAAAAAAAACTCCAATTCTTGGTTAGAAAGAAGCCAATAAAAAATAACATAAGGGAGAGGGGCGGGGGCGGAGGAGGGAGCGGGAGTCGGGTGAGCACCGGAGGAGGAGTGCGTCCGCTGTCGGCTGCATTTGTATTCTCCAGAGTATCCAGGTCCTTCCCATAGAATAAAAAAGACAGTGCAGGTGGAACAATCCGAAGTTTTAATCAAAGAAGGTGGGATTCAGTTGCTACTCACAATAGTTGATACCCCAGGATTTGGAGATGCAGTGGATAATAGTAATTGCTGGCAGCCTATTATCGACTACACTGACAGTAAATTTGAGGACTACCTAAACGCAGAATCCCGAGTGAACAGACGGCAGATGCCTGATAACAGGGTGCAGTGTTGTTTATACTTCATCGCTCCTTCAGGACATGGAATTAAACCATTGGATATTGAGTTTATGAAGCGTTTGCATGAAAAAGTGATCATTCCACTTATTGCCAAAGCGGACACACTCACACCAGAGGAGTGCCAACAGTTTAAAAAACAGATAATGAAAGAAATCCAAGAACATAAAATTAAAATATACGAATTTCCAGAGACGGATGATGAAGAAGAAAATAAGCTTGTTAAAAAGATAAAGGACCGTTTACCTCTCGCTGTGGTAGGTAGTAATACTATCGTTGAAGTTAATGGCAAAAGGGTCAGAGGAAGGCAGTATCCTTGGGGTGTTGCTGAAGTTGAAAATGGTGAGCATTGTGATTTCACAATTCTAAGAAATATGTTGATAAGGACACATATGCAGGACTTGAAAGATGTCACTAATAATGTACACTATGAAAACTACCGGAGCAGAAAACTGGCGGCTGTGACTTATAATGGAGTTGATAATAACAAGAATAAAGGGCAGCTTACTAAGAGCCCTCTGGCCCAAATGGAAGAAGAAAGAAGGGAGCACATCGCTAAGATGAAGAAGATGGAGATGGAGATGGAGCAGGTGTTTGAGATGAAGGTCAAAGAAAAAGTTCAGAAACTGAAGGACTCTGAAGCTGAGCTCCAGCGGCGCCATGAGCAAATGAAAAAGAATTTGGAAGCACAGCACAAAGAATTAGAGGAAAAACGTCGTCAGTTTGAGGATGAGAAAGCAAACTGGGAAGCCCAACAACGTATTTTAGAAGAACAGAACTCTTCAAGAACCTTGGAAAAGGACAAGAAGAAAGGGAAGATCTTTTAAACCCTCTGTTGACCACCAGTCACATATTAGTTGCCAATATGCCAGCTTGGACATCAGTGTTTGTTGGATCCGTTTGACCAATTTGCACCAGTTTTATCCTTAATGATGGATTTAACAGCATGACAAAAATTATTATTATTTTTTTGTTCTTGATGGAGATTAAGATGCCTTGAATTGTCTAGGGTGTTGTGTACTTAGAAACTAACAGCTCTAAGTACCTTTCCTACATTTTCTTTTTTTTTTTTAATTAAACAGATGTCTTCAATTTAATGCAAGAAAACATTTTACTATTGTACAATCATGTTCTGGTGGTTTCACTGTTTACAGGATATTCCAAAATAAAAGGACTCTGAAAGGTTTTCACCAAGGATAAATTGCCATAATATGATGCAAACTCTGCTTCTCTCTGATAATTATAATACAAAGGTTCCATCCAATGCAGCGTATACAATAATGTAATTTAGTCTAACACCGTTGACCCTATTTTTTGACACTTCCATTGTTTAAAAATACACATGGAAAAAAGAACGTATATGCTTACCATGCACCTAGAGCTTTTCTTTAACAGCCTTTTTTGTTTGTTTGTTTGTTATTTTGGATTCTTTATATATTATTCTCACTTAGTTCCCTCTTTAGCCAGAATCTCATTACTGCTACATTTTTGTAATAACATTTAATTTAGGTATTTTCCATATATTGGCCCTGCTAAAATAGAATATAGCATCTAAAGGAAACTTTCCTTTAATTCCCTTTTTACACTTTATGGTAAGTAGCAGGGGGAAAATGCATTTATAGATCATTTCTAAGCAAAATTGTGGAGCTAACGACCAACCTATTTCTATCTATGTGCAGTCTCTTTATTTTACTAGAAATGGGAATAATGGCCTCTTAAAAAGAAAAAAAAGTCACCATCCTGCTTTTAGCTGTATTCATACATTGCATCTCTGTATTTTTTTGTTTGTATTGTAAAAAATTCACATAATAAACAATGTTGTGATGTAAAAAAATAACATAAGGGAATGTAGTCAAAAATATTGTGATAAGCTTACACAGTGACAGGTGACTATGAGACTCAGTGTGGTGATTGCATTGCCACGTATACAGATGTGAGTCACTCTATTGTACACCTGAAACTAATGTCATATGGTCTACCAACTGTACTTAAACAAACACACAAAAAAGGAATGAAAATACTCTGATACCACTATCCAAGAGCAAGGAGCTTACAGGTGGACAGCATAGTGAAAGTTATAATATTATAGTCCAATTACAATATAAAATAAATAAATTAATACACAAGAAAAGCAAAAAAACTTACACTGCAAAATGTCAAGAGTGACCATAAATGGTTTACAAACCCACACATTTCCTTACTCAGCCTCACAGGCAATGAAATAATCACAAAGGGAAGCTCATCAGCACACTTGTTTTCACCTACCAAGTAACAGCTTTTTCATGTGAATAGGCAGTGAGAGAAGATGCTGTGAAATGCATGTCCCATGCACTGCCACTGCAAGGGTGTACTTGTGAGCCTTCCTTGGTCCAGATCTTTCTCATCCATAGGGAGACACAGTCTAATAGGCCCCATCATAAAATGTTTAAATGCCCTCACATCACCATCTGTTCCTCCACAGCTAATAACCTATTTGTCTATTCCTGTTCATTGAACTTACGTTCTACTTCTACTGGAATGACCACACCTCCAATTCCCTCTCTTATTTGTCTTCTATTAAAACCATTCAGTTGTCAACAAAGACACCTGCATTTCTGAGTACAATGTTCACTTTCCTTTTAGCATCATGAATAAACATTCGTTTATGAGTAAAGCCAGCCAGCAACCACAGTGATCACTGGAGTCTGGAATGGTTCTCAGGTGATTTCAGGTACAAGTTCTTGGTTTCCAGTCTCTCAGATCCTCTCCTGCCATGTCAGTTGGGCTCTCAGACTCACCTGCATGGGAGCTCTGACAAGAAGGTTTCCCTGTGGGAGTCCAAAATCTTCCCTGGGTGGTGGATGATGGAGACCGAAACTCTGTCCCAGACAAGATGGCAAGGAGTGGTCAAGCATTGGTCTCCCTGCCAGATTCAGGTCTCCAAGAGCAACAGCCACGTTTCTCCATCCAAAGGTTGCACATGCTGAGATGCTGCAGTACAGGAGCTACTTACAGCTCTCCATGTCGGCTCATTAGGCACACTTACCTCTCAGCACTCTAACCTCTAAGCACAGAATTCCCCTTGGGGATGCTGGTCTGGACAGAATGGAGAGTTTTCCTGCTGATTCTCTTTTCCTAGGAGACTATGTAATGAGCCATCTGAGTACAGTTTTGATGAGTCCTTCTCCATTAACTGTCCTGCTTCCTACATCTACACTTTCCAGCAGCTCATCCCAACTGTGTGTTAAAGTTTCTGAGTGGATGGACCTAGAGGGCATTGTGGTCAGTGAAATAAGCCAGCCAGAAAAAGACAAATACCATATGTTTTCACTCATATGTGGAATCTAAAGAACAAAATAAATGAACACACAAAATGGACACGGTTTCATGGACACAGAGAGTGGACCTGTGTTTGCCAGAGGGGAAGTGGGTTGAGGCACTGGGAGAAAAAGGTAAAGAGAGTTAGAAGTACAAGTTGGCAGTTACAAAACAGTCTCAGGGATGTAAAGTAGAGCATAGGGAATATAGTCCATAATACTGTAATAACTATGTGTGAGGCCAGTTGGGTACTGGAAACACCAGGAGGGACATGGCAGGGGTGGGGGGGACACTACGTAAAGTTTACGATTGTCTGACTGCTGTGCTGTATGCCTAGAACCAATGCAGAAAGATATTCAAAGTAAACTGTAATTGAAAAACAAAAAGTCTTATTCTGAGAAATTTGTCTGATTGGTCTTTGGGTCTTCAAGGCATTTATTTATAGTGGGATGCACTCTTGATATCCCTAGACAATTAACATCTTCCTCTTTAGGAAAGGGGAGATAATTGTTCCTTTGCTATAAAACCTGAGGCAGTATACTCTTAGGCTTCATGATTGTTCAGCCAGAATAATTAGGGATTTCATAGTGATATCACAAGTTAACAGCTGCCATTTGATCCCTCATCATGACGTGTTTATTAAAGAGAAGAGATTCATTTAGATTTCAGGCACCATAGTCCAGCTTAGCACTTTGTAACAATTGTCAAATATATGTTCCACAGAAATGGGTTTTATGAGGTAGTACCTTGAGAAACTACCTCACCAATGCAGAAATGGGGCACAGAGGGATTTATTCTTGTGTTCAAAGGTATAAACCAAGGAAGGGATGGAGTTTTGGCTTCCAGTTTGCAGATTCTGAACCATTTGGTCTCAAACGGAAATGACTTTCCCCTGGGGATATTTGCAATGTTTGCAGGTTGGCGGCTAAACACCTGCAATGCACAGGGCAGCACCCAACACATACAATTACCCAGCCCCAAGTGTCAACAGTGACAAGGTAAAAACACCTATTGTAGACCAGTACTTGTCCACTTCATTGTGCACATAAGTCACCAAACCTTGGAGTTCAAATGCAAATTCTGGTCTCCAGTGGGCCCAAGGGACAGCATTTCTGACACACTCCCAGGTGATGTTGAAGCTGCAGGTCTTCTTGTTCTGAGGACCACAGTCTGAGTAGCTGGCTATGGCCCTGTCTTAGAGATAGGGGAGGGTAATTTTAGGTCTTCTCCACCAGGAATCTTCTGTGTATGTGATTTTGAAAAAAAAAGTTTTCCACTCATTCCATAGAAGAAGATAAATTCCGTGTTTGATTCTTTTAAACTAGAGCTCCAGAGAGACACATAATAATTTGTATCTGGAAAGTCTTTGTAGTAGGCTGAATAAGGGCCTCAAAAGATGATAATATCCTAATATCGAGAACTTTGCAATATGTTATCTCACTCAACAGGGTAACTATGAGAAGATATGAAATAAAGTTATTAGTCACTTGTCATACAATGAGGAGACAGTAGACTACCTCGGATTTTATAGGTTGGTCAAATATATTCACAATTGTCCTCTAAATGTGAAAAGGAGCAGAAAATTGGTGTCAGAGAGGCATTTGGAGATTCTCTGTTGCTGGCATTGACGTTCAAGGATGGGTCATGGAGTCAAGGAATGCAGGAGGCTCTGGAAACTAGAATTGCAAAAGGGAGACATTGCATTCTCCCCTGGATCACCCAGAAAAATCCAGGCCTTGCAAACATTTTGAGCTAAGCCCTTAAAGACCCATTTAAGGCATCTGATTGCTAGAACTGTGAGATTGAAAGTTGGTTGTTTTAAGCCACTTGTGTAGTAATTCGTAAGAACAGGAGTGGGAAACTAATGTAGACATAGATCCAATAAGATATTGTTCAAGGAGACTGAGTTGAAGCCTCTCAATCATTCAGTTATCTCACCTTGGGCAAAGGTGTTTTGTTTTGAAATCCTACATTAAATAGAAAAAAAAATCACAGCTAATTTAGAGCTATTTGGCCCCATAGGTGGTACAAAGAATTTCCCATTGCATAAATGTAAATGTGGTCCTGACCTTGAAGCCTTTGAAGCTTTAAAGTGAAAAAAGTTATTCATTAAGATTAAGGTCACATATTTTACTTAAATCTTTCTGTCAAGATTTCTAATTTTTTTCTATTTCATGTTAATTCACACCTTTCTTCTTTTTATTTCTATATTGTCCAAATTTCTCTCAAGGTTTCTTTCAGCATAATAGATGGGACTATAAATGAGTTTGTGTGCATGCACATACATATGTGTGAGTGTGTTTATTTGTAAGATGTAAATGACTTCTGGTCAAGATGGTTGCGTAGGTAAACACAGCTTGCTTCCTCTCAAAACCACATCAAAATTACAACTAAAATATAGAACAGCCATCACTCAGAACCATCACAAATCAAGTTGAATGGAAGTCTGACAACTACGGAATTAAGGAAACCCCATTCATCCAGTTAGTAGGAGGGTGAAGATGTGGAATGGGCTGGTCCCACATTCACATGTGCTGGATGAAAATTCAGGCACAGTATCTGAGGAGTGAGGAGTCCCAGCCCCACACCACATCCCCCAGCCCAGGTTCTAGTGCAAAGAAGACAATTTTCCATAACTTCTTGTGGCAAAAACCAGCAGGGATTCAGTTGGTAGAAGAAACTTATGGAGTCCCAAGCAGTTCCTCCTGAACAACCCACACACAGACTTACTCAGTTTCCCTACCTCTGAGCTCCAGCACTAGGGTAGCAGCTTGAAGGACACCAGTGGCATATGGGGAAGAACTGAAGTGTCTGGCATTGAAGCCACAGCTGGGGTAGTTTCCTCTCAGACAGAAAGGTGAGCAGAGGCCATTGTCTCGTTCTGACCCTCCCCTCCAAAGAGCTGCAGGACCAGCAGGATGGTGCCATATCTGAGACTCCATCAACCTGGCTAACACTGTTTGCTCTGCCCTAAGGATCCCCTGAGACTCCATCCCGTCCAAATTTTGGGCCCACCCAAACGGTTAACGATGACTTTTCCATATAAATGGCTGGTGTTGCCTCATGTTTCACAACCTCCTAAATCCTATCAAACAAGCAACCTCTGGCCTCAATGAGCCTCTAGCCCCCATAACTCTTGCTAAGTGGCCCCAGGCCTGGCACTAGCAGCAGCCTGTCTAGATTCACACTTAGGCATTCCCTGGGAATCTCCAAGACCAGCACAAGTAGCAGCCATCTCAGACTGTTTTATAGCTGTGCAGGGTGGACCCTGGGCAGAACACAGGTGGGGGTTGACCTTGGCCTGCACCACCTGGGGAAATCCCTGCGCCTACACACCCAGTGAGCAGCTACAGACCTCCACCCTGTCCCTGGACAACTGATCCTTCAAGGAGGGTGGAAATTTCTGGTCAGTGGCCACTGCCAGATTTGCACCTGATTGGCCTGGGTAATCCCCTCCCAGTGACCTGCCATCAATCAAGGCTCAATTACAAGAGGAGGGTGTACTCAGCCCACATGAAGGGCATACCTCAAGACCCCACTTACATAATAGGGGAGGCTGAGCCAATGGACCCTCTAGAGCAAATACTACATTAGACCATGCTACCAGGACAGGGAGTCATAGCAGCTCTACCTAATACATAGAAACAAACACAGAGAACCTGCCAAAATGAGGAGATGAAAAAACATGGCCCAAATGAAAGAACAGATCAAAACTCCAGAAAAAGAACTAAACAAAATGGAGATAAGCAATCTGTCAGATGCAGAGTTCAAAACAGTGGTTATAAGGATGTTCAAGGAACTTAGTGAGGATCTCAACAGCATAAAAAAGATCCAATCAGAAATGAAGGATTCACTAATTGATATAAAGAACAAATAGCGTAAGCAGTCTGTGGGACTACTTTAAGTATTCCAACATTTGCATTATAGGAGTGCCAGAAGGAGAAGGGGAAGAGCAACAAATTGGAAATCTATTTGAAAAAATAATGAAAGAAAACTTCCCTAGTTTGGTGAAGGAAATAGACATGCAAGCCCAGGAAGCACAGAGAGTCCCGAACAAGATGGATGCAAAGAGACTCACTCCAAGACACATCAAAATTAAAATGCCAAAGGTAACTGATGAAATTCCATACTGTTTTCCACAGCAGCTGCACCAGTCTGCATTCCCACCAACAGTGCACTAGGTTTTCTTGTGCTCCACAACCTCTCCAACACTTGTTGTTTGTTGATTTGTTTAAGAGGGCTATTCTCACTGGTGTGAAGTGGCAGCTCATTGTGGTTTTAATTTGTATCTCTCTGAAGGCTACTGATGCTGAGCATCTTTTCATGTCTCTGGACCCTCTGTATGTCCCTCTTGGAGAAGTGTCTGTTTAGGTCTTTTACCCATTTTTTGATTGAGTGTTTGTCTTCCTGGACTTGTGTGAGTTCTTTATATATTTTGGAGATCAAACCCTTGTCCGAGGTATCATTGGCAAATATGTTTTCCCATATGCTTTGTTTCCCTTTTCATTTTGCTGATGTTTTCTTAGCTGTGCAGAAGCTTTTTATTTTGATAAGATCCCCTTTGCTTATTCTTTCCTTTATGTTGGTATGGTGGGGTGAAAATGAAGACAACTGTACTTGAACAATAATAAAAAAAATAAAACAAGGTAAAAAATAGAATTTACAAAACAATTTTAAAAATTAAACTCCAAGGGTTAAAGATAAAGAGAGAATCTTAAGAGAAGTGAGAGAAAAGCCATTAGTTACCTATGGGGGTGTCCCCATAAGACTGTCAGCTGATTTCTCAAAAAAACTTTGTAGGCTAGAAGGGATTGGCAAGATTTATTCAAAGTCAGAGAAAGCAGGGACTTACAGCTAGGATTGCTCTACTCAGCCAGCTATCGTTTGTGATTGAAGGACAGATAAAGAGCTTCACAGACAAGAAAAAACTAAAGGAGTTCGTCATTACCAAACCATTATTATATGAAATGTTAAAGGGACTTATTTAAGAAAAAAAAAGATCAATACTAGGAAAAATAAAGAGGCAATAACTACATATCTATCAACAGCTAAATTTGAAAAACAAACTCAGCAAACAAGAAAAACAGAGACAGAGTCATTGATATGCGGAGCGTTTTGATGGTTGCCAGATGGCTTGGTGGTGTAAGGGGATGGGTGAAGAGGTGAGGGGATTATGAGGTACAAATAGATAGTTACAGAATAGCTATGAGGATGTAAAGTACAGCATATGAAATAGAGTAGCCAAAGAACTTATACACATGATCCATGAACATGAACAATGGTGGGGGAATTGCCTGAGGGAGTGAGAGTGCTTAATGGAGAGGGGAAAGGGGGCAAAATTGGGACAACTGTAACAGCAAAATCAATTAAAAATAATTTTAAAAAAGGAAAGAAAGATGTATACAGAACGCACACACACACTCCTCTTAAATATTTTCTTTAGATGCAACAAATTATATTTAACATTTTACCTATTCTTTACAACATCTGGTTGCAGTAAGGTTATTTTTTTATTGATATGATAATCATTTTCTTTTTTTAAATACTTTTGATTTTTATATTTGTTCAAGTACAGTTTTCTGCCTTTTCCCCACAGCCTTCCCCACCTCCTTCCCCTGTTTCCACCCCACCTTGTTTTTGTCCATGTGTCCTTTATAGTTGTTCCTGTAAGCCCTTCAGCTTTTTCCCCCATTATCCCCACCCCTCTCCCTGCTGGTTACTGTCAGTTTGTTCTTAATTTCAATGTCTTTGGTTATATTTTGCCTGTTTGTTTGTTTTGTTGATTGGGTTCTAGTAAAAGGTGAGTTCATATGGTATTTGTCCCTCACCTCCTGGCTATTTCACTTAGCATAATGCTCTCCAGTTCCATCCATGCTGTTGCAAAGGGTAAGAGCTCCTTCTTTCTTTCTGTTGTGTAGAATTCTATTGTGTAAATGTACCATAGTTTTTTGATCCATTCATTTACTGATGGGCACTTGGGTTGCTTCCAGCACTTGGCTATTACAAATTGTGCTGCTATGAACATTGGGGTGCATAGGTTCTTTTCAATTGGTGTTTCAGGGTTCTTAGGATATAATCCTAGCAATGGAATTGCCAGGGAAAAAGGCAGTTCCATTTTTAGTTTTCTGAGGAAATTACATGCTATTTTCCATAGTGGTTGCACCAGTCTACAATCCCACCAACAGTGCACTAAGGTTTTTACATTATCTTCAGAAATAAGAAAAGTGAAGTTCTGGCTAATGTGTCTCAGTCGATTGGGCATTGCCTCACAAACCAAAATGCCATGGGTTTGGTTCCCCATCAGGGCACATGCCTGGGTTAGGAGTTCAGTCCCTGATCAGGGCACATGCAAAAGGCAACTGATTGATATTTCTCTCTCTTATCGATGTTTCTCTCTTTCTCCCTCCCTTTCCCTCTCTCTGTAGTTGATGAAAAATTAAATTAAATTAAATTAAAAAAATAAATAAACCAAAGTGAAGCCAGGTGGATAACATTCTTAACAATAACAAAATGCAGTTAAAACTTATTGTGCATCATCTGAAGTTATATACAAATGGACTCATGCAGTCCATTTATAAGTACTCTTAATTTATGTATTGCTCCTTTAATTCAGCAAATTATACATTTAAAATATGTGCAGTTTATATACTCCAGTAAATCAGTTAGAATTAAAAACTCTGGTGATGTATAACTCATGTTCAGATCAAGAGCACAGGTAGCTGAGTAACACCAGATGGTGGTGGGAAATACACCTTATAACTAGGAAGAAAGCAAGGTTTCATATATAAATACAGGAACTGTGATATTAAATTAAGACAATTCATATTTCATTAACTATTTTAAATAAGCTGTAAGATCAACACACAAATATTTAAATAGAGTAAGTATCATTTATTGGTTGATGAAATAAGTACAATACAGATAAATGAGACATCGTGAAAAAGCTTTAGAAATACAATGTACCGACTCACATCTGAATACAGACTCAGGTGAGCCCAGAGAGATCAGAATGACTCCCACCATACAATCCCATTTGATTATAAAGGCATTGTATTAAAGCACGTGCTTCTAGGATGGCTTGTTATAGAGCAATAGCTAACTGATACAGTAATAAAGAAAATAAAAGTGAGATCAAATATTATATGATAACATGCTTTTTCTCATTCTAGGCATTTGTACAGATATTTGAAGGTAGCATTCATGATTATTCTGTTATTGAAGTTTATTTCAGATAACTGTATTAAAAAGTAACTCCATCGAGGTTCACTTCCAGGCACCCAGGAGAAGCTAAAAGGACATGCCTCTTTTCACAAAAGTTGTTACCTGAATCATTAGAGTGGGTAGGAATTCAAACTCGAGTTATCCTTTGACCATGAGGAGATATATATATATACACATATGTATGAATATATATACTATACATATATAATACATATTATTCAATATAATATATTTGATATTATAGAGAATATTACATTATATATAACATATAATACATGATGTTGTATATATTATGTATTGTTCATATATATCTTATTCATGTTATTCATGTATATGAATAACATTTGTATTGTTATTCATTGTCTATTTTGTGGTTTGACAAAATTTAGAAAAGGGGATATTTCATTTAGAGCATTGGAGTCATATCTATATGCAGCACTGTAAGTTTTAAAGCAGAAACAGGAAGATAATTCAATGAAGAAACCATAAGCATGCTAACCAATTCTTCACTTCAATAGAAAAAATATGGGGGAGGGAGGTGGGTTCAGCTGGGGTAGGGTGGAGGGATGCGGAGAAAAGGCATACAACTGTAATTGAATAACAATTAAAAAAAAATATATATATATATAACCCTTGTCTTTCTCTGTCCAACATATTTTACTTAGCATGATAATACCCATGCTGTCACAAATTTCATTCTTTTTAAGGCTGAGTAGTAATATTTCACTGCATATATGCACCCCCTCTTTATCCCTTCATCTATTGATGGACACATAGGTTGCTTCCATATCTTGGCTATTGTAAATAATGCTGCAATAGACATAGGGATACATATATCTTTTAGAATAGATGCTGTTTTATTTATTCAGAAAAATACTCAGAAGTAGGATCGGGTACGTCATACAAATGTCTAATCATGATATTATATACCTGAAACTAACATCATATTGTATATCAACCATAACTTTTTTAAATTTGGGGAGGCCTTTGTACATGGACACCAGTCTTCCATACTTCAGTGAATACATGTACAGTGTGGGAAAGAAAAATTTTCATAGTAATCAAATGTGTGGTTAAAAATTTTGCTTCCTCATTTTTGAAGTCATCTCTGACACTAAGACCATATTAGGTCAATCTCTTTATTCAAATCTGCCTTTCAGTGTAGACTCCACTTGCAATATATGTGTGAAAATCAATTTTTGTTAGTGCCTATAGTAAGCAGTGAGGACACCAGGCTGAAAAAAATACACTAGCAGACTGTAAAACTCAATAGCATGTTTGTGTCGACATTATCAGGAAGAACAGCTAGGATAGTGATGATGATGATGTAGGAAAGGATGACAGACTCAAAGTGACAACTTCATTTTCAAATTTTCTCCTGTGATAAAGTTATATAAGAGCTCTTAGTTGCCAAGTGTAGTTTTTTTTTCCATGTCAGTAACATAACTCATGACCATTCTTTCAGAAATACTATAGAAAATTTACTTGAAATTTAGATATCATTTCAGAGAAAAATAGTTTAATAAGTCCAATTTACCTTATAAAATAAATGGAAATGTCCAAATATTTCTCATCCAACTTTAAGAAAAACTTGGGGAGAGTAGGAAAATTTAAAAAAGAAAAACTGTCCACATATCAGACAGAGCAGGAACTCAATCAAGTGAGTTTTTAAATTGTATAGGGAATTTCAAATCAAAGAAATGGAAGTTCCAGGCATTAAACAGAAAGACTGTGCTTTTTCCAATCTAATCACAGAATAGCAATTTCTGGCTCTAATGTTTTCAACATTATGTGCAATCATGGGTACTTTTTCAGCCCCAGGATGATTTGTCTTTTTATAGCTGCCATCCCAAAGAATCTTTTCAGAGCCCCCTTTATGTCTTTGTTCCTGAGACTGTAGATGAAGGGGTTCAGCATGGGTGTGACCACAGTGTACATCACTGACGCTGTTGCACTTGAGAGTGAGCTGTGGGTAGAAGCAGAGCTAAAGTACACTCCTGCACTTGTGCAATAAAATAAGGAGACAACTGAGAGGTGAGACCCACAAGTAGAAAATGCTTTATACTTCCCCTGAGCTGATGACATTCCATGTATGCAGAACAGTATCTTAGAGTAAGAATAAAGGATCCCAGCCAGGGGACCGCCACCCAGCAGACCAACTCCAAGATACATCACCATGTCATTAAGAAAGGTGTCAGAACAGGCAAGTTGGACAACCTGTTTGAGTTCACAAAAAAAGTGGGGGATTTCCACATCTGGACAGAAGGACAGCTGCTGGACCAGTAAGCTTTCTAACAAAGAATTCAGGATACAGGTGGTCCAGGACATTAGAACTAGCAGTCCACAGAGCCAGGGGTTCATGATGACAGTGTAGTGCAGGGGGTGACAGATGGCCACATATCGGTCATACGCCATCACAGTCAGGAGAAGTATGTCCAACACTGCAAAGAGTATGAAAAAATACATTTGAGTGATGCAGCCTGCATAGGTGATGGCTTTGCTCTGTGTCTGGATGTTGAGCAGCATCTTTGGGACAGTGGTGGAGGTGAAACAGATGTCTACCAGGGACAGGTTGGAGAGGAAGAAGTACATGGGAGTGTGGAGGTGGGAGTCTGAGCTGACCGCCAGGATGATGAGTAGGTTTCCCAACACAGTGATCAGGTACATGGAGAGGAAGAGCCCAAACAGGAGAGGCTGCAGTTCTGGTTCCTCTGATAGTCCCAGGAGAAGAAACTCTGAAATTTGTGAATCATTGCCTCGTACCATTTGGTTGTGCTCACAACTAGGAAGAAAAATAGAATGATGAATTTTTACACACGTAGGTATTACCATAGTGAAATGCTAGAGTTTATGTTTTTCAGTTAAGAAATTATACATTTACATTTATATTGAGCATATCGCCTTTAAAGAATCTGATGTGACATCTGTGATTAGGAATTCTTGTCCCACACTCAGTCTTATCACCAAGAGGTCGCAAAAGTCTTTCATGCACTTGAGGAATTTATGTTGAGTACCAACCATCTTCTAGGGTGAAAGAGTAGAATGCTGAGAAACAAAATTTTTCTATAAGCCGATGATGGAGAAAGAATATAAATTAGGAAATATAAAAGATACACTATGTCAGAGAATGAGAGATGCCATGAAAAAAAGCAGGTGTAAAATAGAGTGGATGGGGCTCTGGCTGATGGGGCTCAGTGGATTAGTGCCAGCCTGTGAAGCAAAAGGTCGCTGGTTCAATTCCCAGTCAGGGCACATGCCTGTGTTGCAGGCCAAGCCTCCAGTAGGGGGTGCACGAGAGTCAACCACACATTGATGTTTTTCTCCCTCTCTTTCTCCCTCCTTTACCCTCTCTCCAAAAATAAATACAAAAAATCTTTTAAAAACTAGAGTGGATGAGGTGCTGTATTTTACAGAGAGTTCAGGAAGCCCTGCAAACCAGGTGCCATTTGAACAGAACCCTGGAGGAAGACAGAGTGGGAGTCATGCAGTTGTCTGGGGGAAGTGTGTGCCCTGTTGTGAGAAGGGTCGGTGCAGAGACTCTGAGCATGGCATTTGTTTCGAATACCCAAGGCTCGTTTTTTAATTAAATTTATTGGGGTGACATAGGTTAATGAAACTATATTAACTAATGTCATCCCAATAAGTTTAATTTAAAAATAAATCAAAGAAAAGTATATAGGTTTCATGTATAATTCTACGATATAATTCTATAATTCTACGATACACCATCTGTTTATTGCATGTGAGCCCACCACCCAAAGCCAGATCTTCTTCCATCCCCATGTATGTGACTCTCTTTACCCCTCACCCCTCTTCCCTCTGGTAACCGCCATATCATTGTCTCTGTGCCTGAGTTCTTGTTCGCTTTTCTTGTTTCTCATTTGTTGCTTCAGTTTTATATGCCACGTATGAGTGAAATCATATCGTTCTTGGGAAGCCAGAGTGTGAAGGGGAATGAGCAAGAGGCAGAGTGATGAGAGACGGTGTCAGAGAATGTGGAGGAACAAGGTGGCCTCGCTGCTGCTGCTGCTGCTGCTGCAATCAAGACACAGGCAGTCCCTCTCCTGCACGTTGTTCTTTCTTATTTTACATTTTGTTTCAAAGGATTCCTGTGAAATGAATTGTTGTTTTCTTTATTTCCATCTTTTGGTCAAGATTGTAGTGCCGGCTTTTAAAGGGCCACATTTTGGAGTACAGGGGCTTGGGTGCCACTGCCCAGAGAACAGCTCCTGCCCCACAAAACGTGCGTGTGTGCGCACACACACAGCACACGCAGCACTCGCAGCACACGCACACTGTGACCTCCTGGGCCCGTGACTCCCTGCTCTTCTCACTGACAGCCACAGTAATTGGGGAGGGAGTGCTGTACATGAGGCAAGTTTGAACATCAAGTTATCTTTCTTATAAAGAATGTAGGAATATTTCCCAACAAGTTGGTAAGCCTCCCGTGAACATGTATACATGGGAATCCATTTTAATGAGATCATTTTTGTGTCCTGTATTAAAAATATTAAGAGGCATTTGGGGAAAATGGAGAGAGGAGAGAATAGATGAGGAGAAACACGGGACCCAGGAGCTCAGAGGCCCCTGAGCGACTGACATGAGGACAAAGCTCCCTGGTTCCGGCAGCATCCAACTGCAGTTCTTTCCCCTGGGCCCCCAGAGTAACTGGTCAAACAGCAAAACACAATTTACCCGAAAGAGAAAAGAGCACTTTCGTTGTGGTGTCAAGACTGATTGAACATCCACTGATTGAACATCCACTAGACCAATGAGCCAAGGGAATAAACACAATTTACAACAGAAAATATATAATGTACAACAATATGAGGATATTGAAAAGATAATTGGTGAGACTTTTCTAAATGATTTCAGATGCAAAACTTCTTGAATCGGAAAACTGAATCTCAGTTTTGAATCTTCATCTACCAACCACATGGTACCTGCTTGAACTTAGAGAGACAACAGAATGATTCTAAATGAATCATTAGAAGTTAATATTCACCCTTAAAAGCTTAGCATAGTTCCTCCCTGTTCCTAAATGAATGGTTATCACTGGTGATGAGATTGGGCTAATTTTTTCTCCTACCTCACAAATATCTCCATTGCTTCTCCACCTCTTGGTAATAAAGTATTGCAAAGTAATGCTCATTAGCATATTAAAAGCAATTTTTCATGTGAATCCCCAGTGTGAACGGTGGTACTGTGAAAGGTATGTCTCAGGACCTACTATTACAAGGTAATATCTACTTCCATGGGTCTGGACCTTTCTAATAAATACAAAACAGGCTCAAATACAACCTATCTGAAAAAGTTGGGAAAATGCCCTCTGCTACTCTATTTTCCTAGTGCCATTAACTGCAAAATTCCTCTAATATGTTCTAATTTTATTAAAACACTTTATGCCTCCACTTCCTTCCTCCATCTCATCCAACTGGACTTCCATTCTTATCTCTTGATTGTCAACAATTACTCTTGTATTGCTGAGTCCAGCAGACACTTCTCTTTGTAGCATATTAAATAAATTAATTAAAAATTAATTTGTGTAGCACACAAAGATGGCAATCTCTCAGCTGTGGGTTAAGCTGGTTTGGCTCTCAGGTGACTTCAAGTAGAAGTCAGGTTCCAATCTCTCGAAATCTTTCCTGAAGTTGCTACTGGGCTTTCGGGCTCACCTGGATGGGGTCTCTGAGTGGAAATTCTTTGTGTGGAAGTCTGAATCCCTGCCTGGATTGTTGATGATGGAGACCGAAGCTCTGTCTCCAGAGAAGACAGCAGGTAGGAATAAAGCGTTGGTCCCCAACCAGACTTAGGAATCCCAAACAAGCAATCATGTTCTGTCCAGTTGAAGGTGCACACCCTAAGGGTCTGCAACCAAGAAGATATTTTCAGCCCCCTTTATCTGCTCATTAGGCACTGTTCTCATGGTTACTCCCACCTCTGAGCACATTATTTCCCCATGGGACCCTGGTCTGGAAAGAAAGGAAAATTTCCTGCTGATTCACTGTTCCCTGTAGACCATATTAGAGGTCAGGCGAATCCAGTTTTTGATATTCCTTCTCTATGAACTCACCTGCCTCCCAGAGGTCTAATCTCCTTGAACCTTATCCTAACTTTGAGTTAATATTTTCCCCATATCTACCACTGAGGAATCTGTCTTGACTTGGACTTCCACGGTATTGACTTGTGGTGGGAACAGCTCCTGATATCTTCAGAAAGTTGCTAACCCCTCTTCAACAAGAGAGAGAGGTGTGTTCCTTTGCCACAAAACAAATGATACTATAATTATTCACTTTACCTGATTTCTGACAAATCAATAAGGAGATGCATGCTTATAACTCTAATTTAGAGCTATCATTTATTCCTTCTAATAAAAATGTTTACTGCTAAGATATATTTAGGTCTTTTTATGCACGGTGGACTGAGCTTAGAATCTTATGTGGATTGTCTTATTTCATTTTTACAAATGTCCATTCTGTGTGGTTGGTACTATTATGAAACCCATTCTACATTTGCAGAAATGAGGTCAGAAGGTGAAGCATCTACCCTGAGTTATGAACTGAGAATGAGATTGGCTTTGTTTGGAACTCCCTGAAGATGCTTCTAGTCCAGGCCAGTGGGTCTCAACTGGAGTGATTTTGCCACCAGGGAACAATCCACAATGTCTGGAGAAATTGTTTGTTGTCAGCAACTAGGGAAGTGCTACTGCCACCTAGTGGATTGAGGGCAGGGCTGCCTCTCGACATCTTAACAATGCATGGACGCCCCACCACAAAGGGGTATCCAGCAGATGCATCACAGTGCAGACATGAGAAATACCATTCAGGACCAGAACCTCCCCAGCATCAATGGATATATGTATTTGGAATCTTGTTCAGATGTACATTATTATGGCAGGTCTAGGGTAACCCAGAGATTCTGCACTTGGAACCAGCTCCTAGTTAATACTGATGCTGCAGGTCCTGGTCTGTGACCACTCTGAGGGCCAAGGCTGATGTCCAGTGTTAGATAAGCAGATTTTTGGCTCTTCAACAAGAACCTTCTCACATACGCACCTCAGGTCTGGCCTTACACTGTCACATGTTGGACTCAGTAGTTCAGCTTATGAATACTCAAGTTCACACGTGCCTCTTGGATATTTCTCTTATGACAGGAAATGACACTTTCAGGCCTTTGGTTCCTTATCTATATAAATGGGGAACTTCCAGCTATGTTATGGAGTTGGTGAGAGACTTTAGTCATATTTTAGAGCTGATGGGAAATTACTGGCACAGAGCAGAAGCTCCATCTATAGCAGCAGTGTGACTTTGTCCCAGTGTGACATGTCCTAGGTCTGCATTTACTAAGCTCATTGTGACACAGAGAATCTATAGGGACAGGAAGTGCATCCAACATGGCCCTGCCCCTGAGAGAGAGAGAGACAGCTGTGATCGCGGAGGTGGGCCTGCTCAAGGGGCCCCTCACAGGGAGCAGAGTGCTTGAGCAGCCACCATGCTGTGCTCTGCTGAACTCAGTGATATGACCTCTGATCTCTGACCCTCTCATGCTGGCTCCAAACAGCCACAGTAAGAATTTGTAGACTCTTCCATCTGTTCCACTCTTGGTAGGATCTACGAAGCTGATGTTTCTTAGTGAATCAAATTATTCCATCCCTTTTTATCTTCCTTGTTCCAAGTCTACAACATATATCTCATAAACTTTTGGTGCCTGTGTGTCTGTTTCTGCTCCAAGTAGATCTGGTTTCATTTTTTCAAAGTTTCTGATTCCCTGCCTCATTCCCTCTAGAGGTCTGTACATCCCACCCATTGTTTTGAGTCCTGAATGTGCCTCACAGGGGCTGAGCAGGAATCCCTGCTGTTCGCCTCTGATTTGGGTGGTGGGGTGGGGTGGGTAGAATGTGTGCAGAGAATGCCTAAGAAGAAGCTGTATCAGGCAATGTGAGATCCCACCCTTTCCCTTCCTCTTTCCCTCTGTCATGTGAATGGACCTGTCACACGGGAGCTGTTCTACCAGCCAGGGTCCCAGATGAAGACATCCACTGAGCAAAGCAGCTTATTATTTATTAAAAATAATAAACTTTTATTATTTTTAACCACTGTGCTGTTGAGAGTTGTTTGTTAACAAAACTGATTAATACATAAATTTGTGAAATTATTTTAAGTGTATTTTATTGATTATGCTATTATAGTTTTCCCAATTTCCCCCCTTTATCCCTCCTCCGCCCAGCACTGCCCAACCCTCCAGCATCCCCCGCTTAGTTTATACCCATGGGTTGTAGCTATAAGTTCTTTGAGTTCTCTGTTTCCTATACCATTTTTTACCTCCCCCCATCTATTTTATGCCTACGAATTATGCTTCTTCTTCTCTGTAACTTTTCCACCCGATTCCTCCCCTCTCTGTCCCCACTGAAAACCCTCCACATGATCTCCATTTCTATGATTCTGTTCTTGTTCTCCTTGTTTGCTTGGTTTTTTTGTGGTTTTTTTGTTTGTTTTTTAGATTAGGTTATTAATAGGTATGACTGTTGTCATTTTACTGTTCATATTTTGATATTCTTTTTCTTAGATAAGTCCCTTTAACATTTCATATAATAAGGACTTGATGATGATGAACTCCTTTAACTTGACCTTATCTGATAAGTTTTTATATTCCCTTCCATTCTAAGTGAAAGCTTTGCTGGATAGAGTCATCTTGGATGTAAGTCCTTGATGCAGATCCCGGCCAATGGGATCCGTGTGCTGTGGCAGCAATAAAGTACACAGGGACTACAGAAATTCTGTGGAGAAAAAGGAACGGCACAGCCACTCTCTAAGTGAGAGAGGGTGTGAGGGCAAGAGAGAACCCCCCAGAAATCCCAACCCCTGCCCAGACAGGCTTTTATTGCTTTTCTGGGCACATTGCATTGGGGATGGTCCTCATTTACTAAACACAGGTTCACTGTAGGTGGTTACCTTTTACAGACAACCAAGGACAGAATGCTGCTAATTACTTCAAAGAGAAGGCTGTTACAGCTCCAGGGGGAAAATGGTTGAACTGGTTACACTCCATACTTGGGTGGTTTAGGACAGACTTTAGGAAGTTAAAGATACTCAGTAAACATTTGCTGCCTCAATCCAGGGTGAGGGAGTTTTAGCAAAAGCAAGTCTCATAGCAGCCTAGGTACAATGCAGGCCTGATTCCCCATGGGAGAATCTGTCCATGGGCGTGGGTCCTGCCTGCCAGACCTCACTCCCACTGGCTTTTACAAGTGGAAGCTGGGCCATTTTTCCCATGTGTGGAACAGTTCCCTAGAGGTCCTTGCCTTTCATGACTTTGAATACTTCTTTCCAGCCCCTTCTTGACTACAAGGTTTCTTTTGAGAAATCAGCTGATAGCCTTATGGGCACTCCTCTGTAGGTAACTGTCTCCTTTTCTCTTGCTGCTTTTAAGATTCTCTCTTTATCTTTAATCATTAATCTCTATTTATCTTTTAATCTCTTGCTGCTTTTAAGATTCTCTCTTTATCTTTAATATCTCTTTATCTTTAATCTTGAGTAACAGAAGTATGATTTGCCTTGGTTTGTCCCTCTTTGGGTCCAACCTCCTTGGGACTCTCTGGGCTTCTTGGACTTCCTGGAAGCCTGTTTCCTTCACCAGATTGGGGAAGTTCTCCTTCATTATTTGTTCAAATAAGTTTTCAATTTCTTGCTCCTGTTCTTCTCCTTCTGGCACCACCATAACTCGAATGTTGGAATATTTAAAGTTGTCCCAGAGGTTTGTAAGCTTCCCTTCATTTTTTTTTAATTGTTTTTCATTCTGTTCCAGTTGGATATTTATTTCTTCCTTTTGTTCCAAATTGTTTCTTTGAGTCCTGGTTTCCTTCCTGTCACTGTTGGTTTCCTGAATATTTTGCTTTATTTCACTTTGGGTATCCTTCATTTTGCAACCAAGTTCAATCAGTTCTGTGAGCATTTTGAGTACCATGGCTTTGAACCCTCCATCACATAGATTGGCTATCTCCTCATCACTTACCTCTCTTTCTGAAATTTTGCTGTGTTCTTTCATTTTGGCCCTATTTCTTTGTTCAGAGCACCTGTTAAGTTGTAAGGGGGCGGGGCCTTAGGTATTCACCAGGGCAGGGCAACCCTCTTTGCTGTGTTGTGGGCTGTCTGTGGGGGAGGGGTCAGAGAGGGAACAATGTAGCTCACTTGCCTGACTCTAGCCCCGCTTTCCAACAGACTCTTGTGTGAGACTGGGAGTTTCTCCCACAGTGGTAGCAACCCCCTACCATAGTCCACAATCAACTCTGAGCCTCAGTCTCCCGTTCAGTCAGCACAGCCCACTTGGTCCACTGCCTTGCGGCAAGTTCTCTCCATCCACCCATCTTACCAGTCTGGTTGGTCTGGTTGACTGTTTCTTTAATTCCTGGGTTGTCGGAGTGCCATGCAGTTTGATTTTGTGGCACTTCTGGTTATTTATTGATTTTAGAGTGGTTGTTATCCTCCTTTCGATTGTGCGAGGAAGCGAAGGGTTTCTGCCTACGCCTCCATCTTGGCCAGAACTCCCGTGTGTAATTCTTAATACAATTAATTTTAACTACCAATTGGATGGACACTGCAGGATACAGGTTTATCCAAGCTTGCATCTCCAGATGACCTGTACATGGAAATTAAAAACTCCAAAATAAGCACGGAGCCTAAGACCTGAAAGATAATTTTTAATGTAACTGTGGCAACTCCATTTTCGTTTCCACTAATTTGAATGCAAAACCATAAGAATAATACTCCAAAATTTATATATATATACTTTGCTTTCTGAACTCAAAAAGTCCTCTTCCCAAAATTCAAGAATCAAGTAGATATGGATGTGCGGACCAACTTGTACTATACCTTCTTCTAGACATGAATGAATCCTGATATTCTCTTCATCTGTCTCTTTTTCTTCCTCTCCTTCTAAATCCCTTATAGAAAGTGGCAAATTCCAGTTTTGACTTAGAATATAGAAACCTGGAAAGCACCTTTCTCCCACCCTAACAAGGAAAAAGCAAATGATCCATGAAATCATAACTTTTCTTGGGCCCTTGAGAGAGCTGAGGTCACAGAGCAACCAAAGAGCCTGAAGTCTAGGGAAAGTGAGGTGACTAACAGGAGACAGGGCTGGGAGGAAGAGCTTGCCGGGGGAAGCACATGGCATGAAGCCAGGGCCAACATAGCAGCATACAGTATTTCAGGTAGAATCTCCACAAATTTCTAAAGGCCAAGTGTGGAGCAGCTACAGCACAAACAAAATTCCTCTGCAGGGGCTGTGGGTAGTATTTCACTGCGACTCTCAGATAACCATGCAAGTGGGCAGAGAGGGTTCTGTTGGTCAGATAAAGCTTCTCGGCAAAGAGGGGCAGCAGCTGGCAGTTGGCAACTGGACTGAGAAATCTCAGAAATGATAAGAATTGAAGTGATATGGATGGGACACCAATATCATCTAATTTAGTATCTGTATCTATAATCTATTATAGATACAGATATTATGGTTCCTCCCCGGGGCTGCTGTTGGGAGTCTACCACCCTGAGTTTGTTGGTTTGGTATGAGCACGTCAGGGTGGTATGAACATACTGGTGTAGTATAAGCAAGTGATAGTCGTTTTGAATAATATTAGAGGTCTGGTTGTAAGGACAAAGAGCTACAATTAGGTAGGCAAGCAAAAGTGACTATAGGATCAATTAGTACATAGGCAGTTTGTTAAACACAATGAAAAATCATTAGGTATTTAATCAGAAGAAGACCACATGTTTCATTCACATCCAAGATCCAGTTCAAGTTAATTTTTGTGTATGGCGTAATGTGTGTGTAGGGAGTTCACAGTAATTTAAATAGTCCAAGTTGAAGACAAATCATAAATAATTCTAAGAAAACCTAAGTTATGCTTGTTCTCTAAGTGTCAGGAATGAGATATTTCTAGTCCGCAGTAAGGAAATTGGAAACGTCTATAGATTCAAAATGGTTCAGTAAAGTTTAAGAGCAGAACCGAGAAGGAAGCCTTGGGTTCAGTTGCAGCCTCTTTTCTCTCAATATCTCCTTTTCCTAATCTTTACTGTATTTTTTCCATTACCATTTAGTCTCCTTATCCCCCCCCTTTAGTGTCTCCTTTGCTCTCTGCTCATTCTAACATCATTTGCACAGCCCTCTCCTTCCTGGTGACCCTGGGTGACCTTGGGCTTCCCTGACATCTTACCCAGGGCCCAGTCTCCCCACTGGCACTTGCACATCAGAGGAAGCCCACTCCTCATTCACTCAAATATTTAACAAGCATTCACAGCCATCTTTGGTTGTCTCTGCAATGGGCACAAATGATACATTGTCATCCCACCTGCATCTAGGGAGACAAAACGAGGCCATTTAGGAGAAGGGATGAGCACAGTTCCAACACTGGGTAAGTGCTAATATTGGTTATTATTTATATCATTTTCTGAGCACCTTTAATGAGCCAGATGCTTTTCTGTGTATGTTACATTTTTGTACAATTTTGAATAGAACTTTTTCCTATTATGTATAAGTTTATTGCTAGAAATAGGGAAGATAGTGATACATGTTTATTCTTTATTCTAGCCTGATCAAAATGACTGCTTAGGTCTAATAGCTTCCCAATTCAACATAGGTAGCCAATTTTATCATCTGAAAATGTGATCAATTTAATTTTACACAAGACATAAACTTATGATTGCTTTTTCTTCTTTGGTTGCATTGGTTTAAATTTTCAGAACAGTGTTGGGTCATGACAGTAGCGGGCATATTTGTCTTCTGTATGACCTTCATGAAGCTTCCTCAAATATTTTTTTGCCAGGTATGATATTAGCTGATGATCAAGGAAACCATTTTATGATAGTTAAGAAATATCTTGTTTACAGTTCCACAGAACTGTTTTTATACAGTATCAATTGCATCTTTTAAAATGATTCTATTATATTTGGATGATTTTTTCCTCTAATATACTTTTTTAAAGATTTTATTTATTTATTTTCAGAGAGACAGGAAGGGGGGGAGAAAAAGAGGAAGAGAAACATCAATGTGTGGTTGCCTCTCACTCACACCCTGCTGAGGACTTGGCCAGCAACCCAGGCATGTGCCCTGACTGGGAATCAAACCAGTGACCTCTTGGTTCGCAGGCTGGCACTCAATCCACTGAGCCACATCAGCCAGAGCTCTACTAATTTATTTAAAGATAATAAATATGTTCTCAACATCAGAGGCTCATGGGTTTCTTGAGTTGAATGCTTTCTGTTCATAACTTACATCAGGTAGTCTGTACCCCATATAATGTCCTACAGATTCTAAGGGCACTTGGTAAGAGAATAGCTCATCAGGGTATTGGAACCAACAGCAGAACCCAAGGACAGCTCATGGCTGGGCCTCCACTCATCTAAGTTTTCGTAGAGCTAAGCTGTGAGGTACTGTAGGCTGACTTTAATGGGACATCAGCATGGGGAGCCATTGTGTTGGGAAGAGAATCGTGATGGTGGACAGGTCTGACTGTTCAGTCAGCCAAGGTCTGGGGAGACTAAGCAGAGAGCCTGAGTGATATACATTTCCTGGACCTTCCCACTAGCAGGAAAGAAGCCATATTTAATTTTCCTTTTAATTTTATGATTTTGTCTCTGATTTACTTACTCCCTATATCTAAATCTACACACTTAAACCAGGGATCTGCAAATTGCTCCCAAAGAGCAAATCCCACCCACAGCCTGTTTTTATAAAAAGGCTTTCTTGGAACACAGTATAGTAGGTTGAATAGTAGCTTGTGAAAGATATGTCTACATCCTAACTCCTAGTACCTGTAAATACAACCTCATTTGGGGGGAAGAAAAAAGGCTCTTGATAGATCTAATTAAGGATTTCAAGATGAAGTCATCCTGGATTATCCAGATGGCCCCTAAAACCAATGACAAGCATCCTTATAGGAGCTGTAGAGTGGAGAGACTCACAGAGACAAGAAGACCACATGGCTACAGAGGCAAAAATTGGAGTGACACAGCCACAAAGCCCAGGAAAGCTTGCAGTCACCAACAGCAGGAAGAGGCAAGGAACACCATCTCCCCAAGAGCCTTTGCAGCGACTGCAGCCTTTCTGACATTTCGATATTAGACTTCTGGCCTCCAGAACTCTAATGAAATAAACTCCTATTGTTGTAAGCCACCCAGTTTGGGCTTAGTTGTTACAGAACCCACAGAAAATGAATGCCTACAGCCACGCCCATCTGCACAGGTATTGCCTACAACTTCTCTCACACTGCAATCATAATGGAACACAGGTCTGGCTGCCTGCTGCAGTGGAAGCCATATACATGAGACAGGTGTGCTGGCCACCTGGAAGATGGGGAACTCTTGTCCCAAAGTCCATCTTGCCATCTCTGGTCAAGGCAGCAATTATTTTTTTTTTTTTTTAAGATTTTGTTTGTTTGTTTGTTTGTTTAGAGATGTGAAAAGGAGGGAGAAACAGAGGGGGAGAAACAGATCAGTTGCCTCTCACTTGCCCTCCAGTGAGGACCTGGCCCACAACCCAGGCATGTGCCCTCACCAGGAATCAAACTGGCGAATTTTCAGTGCACAGGCAGGCTCTCAATCCACTGAGCCACACCAGCCAGGGCAAGCCAGCAGTTCTTATAGGGACTTGGTGGGAATTGGAGAGGGGAAACTTCCCTGGGGGAGTGCAGACCTGCTGTGCTGGTGACAGAGGGCAGTGGGAGTAGGCAGAGCAGCTCTGGACATGAGACAGCATTCTTACTGCTCCCAATATGGATGGCCATGGTAAGTGTCCTTGAGTTGGCCATCTGGTTTTTAGTCGGTTGAAATCCTGAGCCAGGACCTTGAGGTCAGGCTGCTCCTTATATTCACACGAGAACTATAACAGCTGAACTGTAAAGTATACTTTAAAAAGAAACTTTTAACACGCCACACCTGGCTCTGAGAGGAAAATCGGGTTAGAGTAACAAGCTGCATCTAGCATTTACTGAGACCATATGGGTAGCTCTCTGTCACTGCAGTGTATGTGCTGCTCATTACACGATGGCACCGTTAAGGAGTCGCAACAGAGCACTGACGGTCCAACAGTACCTTGGGTCTTCACTGCTCTCCCCCCATTTTTCTTTAGTTTGCATCCTGACTTCTCTCTTTCACTTCCTAACCAGCCAATTTGCCTTCGTATGAATAAAACCTGACATTTTATAAGTTATCTTTAGGAATCATTTGGATTATCTCTAAAAAATAAATCTTATGCTTTTAAAATATATTCTCAGAAGTTATGGTATGTGTACCTATTTTGGAAATGCCCTGAAAACTCAATTACAGAAATTTTTCCTGAGGTTTATAAATCCAGTAAAGCTGCAGTATAGGAGACCGTTCTGGGTGGTGTGGGCCTCCCACTCAGAGAGGCCAGTGGAAAGTGAGGTGCGGCACAGAGGACCCACGCCATGGATAGGTTCTCCCGTGGGAAATCAGGCCTGTATTGCACCTAGGCTGCTTTGAGACTTGCTTTTTGCTAAAACTCCCTCACCCTGAATTGAGGCAGCATGTTTATTGCATGTCTTTAAAGTAACTTCCTAAAATCTATGCTAAACTGTCCAAGGACTAGTGTAACCAGTTCAACCATTTTTCCCTTTACATTTGCACATATCCTTCCTTTTTGATGTAATTAGCAACATCCTCTCCTTTGTCTTCTGTAACCACCTTCTGTGCATAGTAAATGAGGACCATCCTCAATGTAAGGTGCCCAGAAAAGCAATAAAACCCTATCAAGACAAGGGTCAGGGCCCTTGAGAGAGTGACCTTGTGGTCCCTTTTCCTCCACTGGATTCAGTAGGTCATGTGAATTAGTCTCATCTCAGCCACAATGCCGTGGACACTGCTTGCAGATGACCGCATCACTTCAGAGTACAAAATCAACACACAAAAAATATTCAGTTGAGTCTCTATTGCTAACAGTGAACTATTGAGAAGAAAAAATTAAGTGACCAATCCCATTTACAGTAGCAACCAATACAAAGCATAATTTTTTATAATTTTTTATTGCTGTTCTCCCCCACCATGCCCCCCACCCCACCCATCCCCATACTTAGACACAAATTTAACCAAGGACATGAAATATCTATACACTGGAAACTCTAAGAGGTTGATTAATATGTTGAAGAAGACACAAAGGACCAGATATCTCATGTTCATGGATTGAAACAATATTGTTTAAATGTTTATACTACCCAAAACAACCTACAGGTTGAAAGCAATCCATATCAAAATTCCTTTGGAAGTTTTTATATTAATAAAACAATTTTAATACGTGTGGTACCACAAGTTACCCCTAATGCCCAAAGCAAACTTGAGAAAGAACAAAACTAGAGGCATATAGTTCCATATATCAAATTACATTATGAGAAGGGAGAGAAGACGGCGGCGAGATAGGTGGGAGCAGAGTCAACTTCCCTCTGCACCTGGGTGAAACACCTACCCATTCTACTGAGGAACAAAGCAAACAGCCAAAAGCATCCCAGCGTTTATGAAGATAGAAGACCAAAAAGTACAGAGGACACTGAGAAAACAGAAGGTAAGGGGATTGCTTCAGGACAAAAAAGTCCTGGGACCAGCCCGGGGACCAGGGTGGCTACAGCCCCAGACCCTGCCCTGTCATGCCTGCTGCAGGACTCCTGCAAGAGAGCCGGGTTAACAGCCCCCTCCCCTGCCAAACAAGGCCTGGGCAGCAAGCGCTGTGAGAGACCTGGTTGCCTGAAGTCGCAGGGAGGGGAATAAGGACAAAGTGGTAAACCCAGGGAGACCGCAGGGGCTGGCTGAGGAGAGTTGAAAGTTGGAAAGTTGGGCCCTGTGTGATCCTGACCTGGACAGCCCCCCGCCTAGCTGGAGAGGTGGGCTGTGTGAGAGAACAGGCCCTTCCTTGTACAGAGGGAGCCACAGGATGAGCAGGAGGATTTTTCCCAAAAAGAAAAGGACCCTCTGGGGCACTTTGGGGAATTCCCCTGCAGCAACAGCTCCAGTCTCCTCTCCACCCCGCCACCCGTCCAGGGACTGTGTGCACCTCATCTCTGAGGAAGCTGAGACTACAGGCACAAACCCCGGGAATGTCCCCAGTGACCGGGAAGTGTGTCCATCCACCGGGGAGTGCCCGAACCTCATCTCGGAGGGAGCTGAGACTACAGGCACCACCCCGGGGAGTGTGCTCACCCACCGGGGAGTGTCTGCACCTCATCTTGGAGGGAACTGAGACCACAGGCCCTGGGGAGAGTGCGAATCAAGGAAGGCTCTGCGTGCACACCCATAGCACGGAGGCCTACCATAAAAAAAAGAGTGGGTAGAAGCTGGGAACACCAGGATACCTCCTACAAGAGGAAACCCATCAACAAAGGAAACACCAACAGATAAGAAGAGAAGAAGGTGAAGGAGGGAGGGGAAGCCACACTAAGTCCACCCAGAACATATTTGAAAATACAAATAAATAGTGAAGAAATTACTAAGAACAAACAACTGAAGAAGAGCAAGAGAAAAGCCTCAAAACCTTCTACACACGGAAGAACCAGCTCCAACAAAACCTGCCCACATCTGCACAACAGAAAACAAGAGGTGGGAGACAGACTGACCCTCAGATAACCAGCTGGTGGGAAGGACCCACCAAAGAAAGACCCAACAACAACCAAAAACCAAAGACATACACAGAGCCAACATAAACCACAGCCCAAGATCAGTAAGACCAGGATATCAAGGAGACTGTACCACTGAATCACACAGGTATTCTACAACAGAAGTTTACACCAAAAATCCAGGGGGTCAGAACACAGTAGCTTAAGAAGTAGAGGATAACAGGAAGAGTCTCACATACAATGGGAAGACAAAGAAACAATTCCCAAATGAAAGGAAAGGGGGAAGTCTCAGAAACAATGCTAAATGAAAAAGAGGCAAGTCAACTATGAGATACTAAGTTCACGGACTTGGTTATGAGGAAGCTTAATGAGCTCACACAGAATTACCAAAAACTACAGAGAAACTACAATGAACTCACTGCAAACTATATCAACATGAAAAAGGAAATAGAAACTATCAACAAAGGTCAATAGGAATGAAGAATACAATTTCTGAACTGAAGAACAGAGTAGAAGGAATCCAAATCAGGCTCGATGAGGCAGAGGATCGGATCAACGAACTAGAGGACAAGGTAGAAAAAAACACCAAGAATGAGCAAGAAAAAGAAAAGAGGCTCAGAAAAAATGAAGAGGGATTAAGGGAAAGGCAGGACAACATGAAACGCAATAATATCCATATAATTGGGATACCAGAAGGAGAAGAGGAAGAGCAAGAGATAGAAAACCTGTTTGAAAAAGTAATGATGGAAAATTTCCCTAATCTGAGGAGAGAAAAAGTCACACAAATCCAGGAATCACACAGAGTCCCAAGCAAGAGGAACCCAAAGAAGCCCACTGCAAGACACATCATAATAAAAGGGCAAAATTCCAAGACAAAGAAAGAATCTTAAAGGCAGCAAGGGAAAAAAAAAAGGAAGTAACATACAAGGGAGCCCTGATAAGGTTAGAAACTGACTTCTCAATGGAAATGCTCCAAGCCAGAAGAGAATGGCCAAAAATATTCCAAGTAATGAGAACCAGAGGCCTGCAACCAAGACTACTTTACCCACCAAGACTCTCAATCAAGATAGAAGGCCAAATAAGGAGTTTCCCAGATAAAAGAAGTCTAAAAGAATACAATTCCACCAAACCAGCTCTGCAAGAGATGCTAAAGTGGCTGATTTAAGGAAAGGAATGAAAAGAGAGAAAGAGAGAACACAGGTACAAAGAATGGGCAATGAATAACTATCTATCAATAATAACCTTAAATGTAAATGGATTCAATGCTCCAATCAAAAGACATAGAATAGTTGAATGGATAAGAAAGCATGACCCACACAGATGCTGCCTACAAGAGACCCACCTCAGGACAAAAGACCTACACAGACTGAAAGTGAAGGGCTAGAAACAAATATTCCAAGCAAATGGACAGGAAAAAATCGCAGGGGTAGCAATATTCATATCAGACAAAATAGACTTCAAAAAAAGGGCCATAACCAGAGACCCAGAAGGTCACTTCATAATAGTCAAAGGAAGAATCCACCAAGAAGACAGAAACATTGTAAATAAATATGCTCCCAACATAGGAACACCCAAATACATAAAGAGAATCTTGGAGAACTTCAAGAAAGATATTGATAACAACACAATTATAGTAGGCGATTTAAATACCCCACTGTCAAACATGGACAGATCTTCTAAACAAAATATCAACAAAGATATTGTGGCATTGAACAAGGCCCTAGATGAAATGGACTTAACTGATATATATAGACCTTTTCATCCGAAAGAAGCAAAACACATTCTTTTCAAATGCACATGGAACATTTTCGAAGATAGACCACATGATAGGACACAAAGCAAGACTCAACAAATTCAAGAAAATTGAAATCATATCAAGCATTTTCTCTGACCATAAGGGACTGAAACTAGAAACAAATCTCAAGGAAAAAAACCCAAAACACTCAAAAACATGGAGATTGAATAGCATGCTATTAAACAATGAATGGGTGAAGAATGAGATTAGGGAAGAAATGAAAAGGTTTCTGGAAACAAACAAAAATGAACTCACAACAACCCAAAACGTATGGGACACCGCAAAGGCAGTCCTGAGAGGGAAATTTATAGCAATACAGGCCTACCTAAAAAGAATAGAAATGACTCAAATAAACAACCCAGCCGTACACCTACCAGAATTTGAGAAACAACAACAAAGACAGCCCAGAGCAAGCAGAAGGAAGGAAATAACCAAGATCAGAGCAGAATTAAATGACATAGAGACTAAAAGCACAGTTCTAAGGATCAATGAATCCAGGAGCTGGTTCTTTGAAAAGACAAACAAAATTGACAAGCCCTTAAGCAGGCTCATCAAGAAAAAAAGAGAGAGGACCGAAATAAGCACAATCAGAAATGAAAGAGGAGACACTACAACTGATACCACCAAAATACAAAGGACTATAAGAAATTACTACAAAGAACTATACACCAAAAAAATTTGAAAACCTAGCTGATATGGACATATTTCTAGAAAAATATAACCTTCCAAATCTCAATGAAGAAGAAACAGAAAGCCTGAACAGACGAGTAACGCCTGATGAAATCGAAACAGTAATCAAAAAGCTTTCTACACACAAAAGACCTAGACTAGACAGTTTCACAGGAAAACTCTAGACAGCATTTAAGGGGGAGCTAACCCCCATCCTCCACAGATTATTTCAAAAAATTCAAGAAGATGGAAGACTCCCAAACTCGTTTTATGAAGCCAACATCATCCTAATCCCAAAACCAGATAAAGACATAACAAAGAAAGAAAACTTCAGGCCAATACCGCTGATGACCATAGATGCCAAAATCCTGAACAAAATATTGGCAAACTGCATGCAGCAATACATTAAAAAGATCATACACCATGACCAAGTGGGATTCATCCCAGGGATGCAAGGATGGTACAATATTTGTAAATCAATAAACAAAATACACTACATAAACAAAAGCAAAGACAAAAACCAGTTGATCATCTCAACAGATTTGGAAAAGCATTTGATAAGGTACAGCACCCACTTATGATAAAAACACTCAGCAAAGTGGGAATAAAGGGAGCATTCCTCAACATAATAAAGGCCATACATGAGAGACCTATAGCCAACATCATACTCAATGGACAAAAAATTAGAGCTATCACACTAAGATCAGGAACAAGACAAGGATGCCCTCTCTCACCACTCCTATTCAACATAGTATTGGAAGTCCTAGCCACAGCAATCACACAAGAAAAAGCAATAAAAGGCATCCAAATTGGAAAGGAGGAAATGAAACTGTCACTGTTTGCAGACGACATGATAGTGTACATGGAAAACCCTATAGACTCCACCAAAAAACTACTCGACCTAATAAATGCATTTGGCAAAACAGCTGGATACAGAGTCAATACCCAGAAATCAAAGGCATTCCTGTACACCAGCAACGAAACTGCAGAAACAGAAATCAGGAAACAAATCCCATTTGCTATAGCAACAAGAAAAATAAAGTACCTAGGAATAAACCTAACCAAGGAGGTAAAAGACCTGTACTCAGAAAACTACACAACACTGAAGAAAGAAATTAAGTAAGACACAAACAAATGGAAGCATGTACTATGCTCATGGATTGGAAGAGTTAACATCATCAAAATGGCCATACTACCCAAAGCAATTTATAGATTCAATGCAATCCCTATTAAAGTACCCATGCCATATTTCACAGATATAGAACAAACATTTCAGAAATTTATATGGAACCATAAATGACCACGAATACCTGCAGCAATTTCGAGAAAAAAGAACACAGGAGAAAGGACCATAATACCTGATATCAAACTGTATTACAAGGCCACTGTAATCAAAAGAGCCTGGTACTAGCATAAAACAGGCATATAGACCAATGGAACAGAAGAGAGAGCTCAGAAATAAACCCAAGTCTTTACAGTCAATTAATATTCGACAAAGGAGGCAGGAGCAGAAAATGGAGCAAAAATAGCCTCCTGAACAAATGGTGTTGGGAGATCTGGACAGCTACGTGCAAAAAAATAAACTCAATCACCACCTTACACCATACACAAAAATAAATCCAAGATGAATAAAAGACTTAAATAAGTCATAACACAATAAAAGTCCTAGAGGAAAACATTGGCAGGAAAACCTCAGACATTCAATGCAGTAACATCCGCACAGACACGTCCCCTAAAGCAAGAGACATAAAGGAAAGAATAAACTAATGGGACCTCATCAAAATAAAAAGCTTCTGCAGGGCTAAAGAAAACAGCATTAAAATACAAAGAGAACCAACAGTATGGGAAAACATATTTGCCAAGGATACCTCAGACAAGGGCCTGATCTCTAAAATATTTAAAGAACTCACATGACCCTACTCCAGGAATACACACAACCCAATTAACAAATGGGCAAAGGACTTGAACAGACAGTTCTCCGAAGAAAACATACAGAGGGCCCAGAGACATATGAAAAGATGCTCAGCATCACTAGCCATCAGAGAGATGCAAATTAAAACCACAATGAGGTATCATCTCACACCAGTCAGAGTAGCCAATGTAAACAAATCCACAAACAAATGTTGGAGAGGATGCAGAGAAAAGGGAACCCTAGTGCACTGTTGGTGGGAATGCAGACTGGTGAGGCCACTGTGGAAAACAGTATGGAATTTCCTCAGAAAACTAAAAATGGAACTGCCCCTTGACCCAGCAATTCCGCTGCTGGGATTATACCCTAAGAACCCTGAAACACCAATTCAAAAGAACCTGTGCACCCCAATGTTCATAGCAGCACAACTTACAATAACCAAGTAGTAGAAGCAACCTAAGTGCCCATCAGCAAATGTGTGGATCCAAAAACTATGGTATATTTACACAATGGAATTCTATGCAGCAGAGAGAAAGAAGGAGCTTATACCCTTTGCAACAGCATGGATGGAACTGGAGAGCATTATGTTAAGTGAAATAAGCCAGGTGATGAGGGACAAATACCATATGATCTCACCTTTAACTTGAACATAATCAGCAAAAGAATAAAGCAAACAAAATATAACCAGAGACATTGAAGTAAAGAACAATCTAACAATAGCCAGGGGGGAATAGGAGGGGATAGTGGGCAGAGGGGTCTATAGGAGCTACTATTAAGGACACAAGGACAAAATCAAGGGGGAGGGTGGAGTTGGAGGAGGGAGGTGGGACTGGCTGGGGTGGGGTGGAGGAGTGGAAAGAAAAGGCATACAACTGTAATTGAATAACAATAAAAAATAAATTTAAAAATTTTTTTTAAAGTACACACAATGTGTTATCATCTCACACTGGTCAGAGTGTCCAACATCAACAAATCAACAAACAAATGTTGGAGAGGATGAGGAAAAAAGGGAACCCTAGTACACTGTTGGTGAGAATGCAGACTGGTGCAGCCACTGTGGAAAACAGTATGGAATTTCCTCAGAAAACTAAAATTGGAACTGCCTTTTGACCCACCAATTCCATGGCCTGATTATACCCTAAGAACCCTGAAACACCAATGCAAAAGAACCTCTGCACCCCATTGTTCATAGCAGCACAATTTGCAATAGCCAAGTACTGTCAGCAAACTAAGTGCCCACCAGCAAATACGTGAGTCATAAAACTATGATACGTTTACACAATGGAATTCTATGCAGCAGAGAGAAAGAAGAAGCCTATACCCTTTGCAACAGCATGGATGGAACTGGAGAGCATTATGCTAAGTGAAATAGGCCTGGTGGTGAGGGACAAATACCATATGAGCTCACCTTTAACTGGAACATAATCAACAAAGGATAAAAGCAAACAAAGTATAACCAGAGACACTGAAGTTAAGAACAATCCAACAATTGCCAAGGGGGAGGGGCAAAGGGACAGTGGGCAGAAGGGTGTTCAGGAATTACTATAAAGGACACATGGACAAAACCAAGCGGGAGGGTGGGAGCAGGGGAGGGAGGTGGGTTTGGCTGGGGTGGGGTGGAGGGATGGGGAGAAAAGCCACACAACTGTAATTGAATAACAATAAAAAATTAAAATTAAAAAGAAAGAAAACCAATGTATTATTCTAAAAATAAAATATTAATCTTCTAAAATAAAAAATAAAATTATAAATAAATAAATAAATATAGTATATATACTTCTCAAAAAAATTGAAAACCAAAGTATTTTTCGAAAATAAAATATTAATCTTCTAAAATAAAAAATAAAAATAATAAATAAATAAAATTAAAATTAAAATAAAAAATAAATGAATGAATAACATCTTTAAAAAACAAAGAAAGAAACAAAAAGACATTTAGATCTTAAAGAGATTGTAGGCATAAACTTTTCCAAAACTCTGAAGTTGAACTTGAAAACACTGGAAATCAAAAAGGTGTGTTGACCTTTCTAAGTTCCTACAGTGAGTTAAAAGCAAATCTAAATGTAGAATTTAGGTTTTTGCTGTAATCTGTTATGCTTCCTGCAAGTAATGAAAGCACAACTGGACTGTGTATGTGTTTATCGTGTGTTCTTAACTATGTTTGCACATATTAAACAATGAAATTATCCCTTGAAAAATAAATAAATAAATAAATGGGAATATATGTGATTCTGTGTGCATGTGCATATATGTGTCAATGTGCTTATTTGAGAGGAAAGTGCGTACAATTGTACACTCATACACTCCTAAACTTCAACATTGTCTTTGACCTCAACACAGTATTGCAATACATTTCATTTATTCTGCACAATATTTATCTGTAATTAGAATTTATTATCTCATATTACCTTCAGAAATGAAGAAACTGGTTCAGGGTGATTGCATTTTTAACAATAACATAACAAAAGAGTTAACACTTACACACCTTTACAAAGTATACACAAATGGGGTTGTGTAGTATAAACTCTTAATTTTTGTATGGCTCACTTAATTCAGCATGTTGTACGTGCAGTACATCGTACATAATTATGCTCCATGAATCAGTTAGGAATTAAATTTTCTCGTAGAGCGTGGCTCAGGTTCACATCTAGAGCACAAATAGGTGAGTCACCCCCAGAAGTGCTGGGAGAATCTCTACTAACCAAGAAGAGAGCAAATGTTATATATCAATATAGGAATTAAAATAAAGCTATCATCATTTAATAAATCCATTTTTGCCATAAAGTAATGACTCACTTGCATGTATAAAGGGAATAAACTGATGTGAATCAGTTCAGCAGAGAAGAGCACTAAGCCACACACAGCATCATGGATGAGCCTTAGAGACACAATAGAGAGACTGACAGCTGACTACAGACCCATGAGGAGACAGTCAGACTCAGAACAACTTCCCACCATGTAGTCCCATTGGCAACAAATGCATCATATTAAGCCATTTGCTTCTAGGATCACTAGGTGTGCAGTAAAACCCAGTGACAACAGTAACAAACGTGGACAGAAGGGAAGAAAATTATTGTAATCTGTTATTACAATATGTTATTGTAGACATATTGTTATTGTAGACTTTTGTTTTGATATTTAAAGATGGCATTCATGATTATTCTGTTATTGAACTTTACTTCACATAACTACATTAAAGAGGGAGTCCATTGAGTGTCCATTGTAGGTAAGCAGAAGTGGTTGAAAGAACATGTGTGTTTGTGCGGCACGTACGACTCCAAGTCCCAGAACTGGACAGGAATGCAGGCTCTCTAGTGAGTCATTGTTTGGCCATTTACATATATATATGACATATCTATAGATCACATATGTAATATATACACTGCATGAGATTGATGTAGCTCTTTCCCTACCTCTCCAGTGGTTAAAATAATATTTACAGTAGGGGGAAATGCTTCATTTAGAGCAATAGAGGGAGTCATATTTTTAGGCAGCAATGAAAGTTTCCAAGTGGAGGTAGGAAGATCATTCCATAGAAAACATAATTACACCAAGCAATACTTCACCCCAAGCATAAATTTCTTTACACTTGGACACTGATCTTATACACATCAATAAGTAAACATACACCATAAAAACTAGTTTACATAGTAGTAAATGTATGACTTAAAATTTTGCTTCTTCAGACTTAAGATCGTCTTTGACTCTCAGGACATATTCTGTTAAACTAAGTATTGAAGTTTGTGTTTGCATGTCAACTAGGATTGGAGACATGATTTGATGGTCAGTTTTGCCTGTTACTATTCTAAGAATGTGGACACAAAGCTCAATGAGAATCAGGACCCTAAAGAGGGAAGACAACTCAATGGCCTGTTACTAAACACACTATATGTTGAAGTCTACATTTTCAATAAGAGCAGTTACGGTAGGCCTGCTCTTATTGAAATGAGATATGAAGAAATGATGTACAAGAAGTGTTAAACTGTGCTCTTCTAGTTTCCTCTTCTATGAAATGATATAAATGGTTTTGGTTACCAGGTGCAGTATAATTCCGTAGGAGTACTACATCTCAAGATGTTTCTTTTAGTGAAACAAAAGAAAAATGACTCAGTATATTTCATTTCAAAAGAATTTGTTCTTAACAAATCCCTGTAAGTCATGAGGTAAATGGCAATATCTGAATGTTTCATCCAAGGTTGGGAATCAATTTGGGAGAGGAGAAATATGACAAAGAAAAGCTGCTGGAGATCACAGTGTTGAAAAGGTATTAAATAATTCACTTGAATCGTAGAGAGACGTTGAAATCATAGAAACAGAAACTCGAGGAAATAAATGAGAGAGTAATTTCTACTTCCATATCCTGATCAAAGAATCACATTTTTTTAATATAATGAAATAATGTATACACTTAGAAGCCAAGTGAGGTTTTTTCCACATCAGTAATATCACTTACTATTATTCTACCTACAGAACAAAAACAAATTACTTACAATAATATGTCATTGGAGAAGAAATTATTCTTAAGATTTTTGTTGCCACAGAAGTAAATAAAAACATCCAAATATTCCTATTCAAAGTTAGAAAAATCTTTGAGAAAGAAAAAGGACAAAGGTAATAACTATTTAGACAACAGACAAAGTAGAAAGCTTAATAAAATGGTGACTTAAACTGTATAGAGAAGTTGAAATGAACACACGAAATTCCAGGACAGAAATACAAGGAGCAAGTTCAAAACCCACAATTTGATTAAAAAATCATAATTTCTGGTTTTGAGTCTTGGGGCCAATAAAGCAAGGTCACTTTTTCAGACTCAGGGTGATTGTCCCCTTTGTACCTGCCATCCCAAAGAATCTTTTGAGAGCTCTCTTTATGTCTCTGTTCCTGAGACTGTAAGTGAAGGGGTTCAGCATGGGTGCAACCACCGTGTACATCACTGAGGCTGTTGCACTGGACTGTGAGCTGTGGGTACCAGCAGAGCTGAGATACACTCCGAGGCCTGCACCATAAAATAAGGAGACAACTGAGAGGTGAGATGCACAGGTGGAAAATGCTTTATACTTCCCCAGAGCTGATGGGATTGCTTGTATGGAGGACACTATCTTAGAGTAAGAGTAAAGGATCCCAGCCAGGGGACCACCACCCAGTAGCACAGTTGCAAAATACATCATTGTGTCATTCAAAAAGGTGTCAGAACAGGCAAGTTGGACTACCTGTTGGCAGTCACAGAAAAAAAGGGGGATTTCCAAATCTGCACAAAAAGAAAGTCGCAACACCATTAAGCATTGTAGCAAGGAATCCAATGCACTTATGATCCAGGACACCAGAACCAGCAGTCCACAGAGCCGGGGGTTCATGATGACCGTATAGTGCAGGGGGTGACAGATGGCCACAAATCGGTCATACGCCATCACAGTCAGGAGGAAGTTGTCCAACCCTGCAAAGAGTATGAGAAAATACATCTGGCTGATGCAGCCTGCATAGGTGATGGCTTTACTCTGTGTCTGGATGTTCAGCAGCATCTTTGGGATGGTGGTGGAGGTGAAACAGATGTCTACCAGGGACAGGTTGGAGAGGAAGAAGTACATGGGCGTGTGGAGGTGGGAGTCTGAGCTGACAGCCAGGGTGATGAGCAGGTTTCCCAACACAGTGATCAGGTACATGGAGAGGAACAGCCCAAATAAGAGGGGCTGCAGTTCTGGTTCCTCTGATAGTCCCAGGAGAAGAAACTCTGACACTCTAGTAAGGTTCCCTGGATCCATGAGGTGGAGCTGACTTTCAAGATGGTGAAAGAGAACAGGAGTAATTTTCTTATAAGCCAGTATTACTCGCATAGCTCTATGCTACCGTTTATATTTTGTAGTCAAGAAATTAATTTCAGTGATTTCAGATGGATTTGTCCCCTGTAGGAGTTTTCTGTGTCATCTCAGAGTAGGCATTTTGTTTCCAACCTGCTTTTTTCCCAAGATGTCAGGCATACTACAGTTATAATGAGAAATATATCAGGTACTTTGGGAGTATAAATTGACTGCAGAATATGTTTTCCACACTGTCCAGGCTGTGAGTAGAAGGTGCTGAAGAACACAATTCCTTACCAGTAAATACCGGCAGAGAATATGAAACCGGAAAAAAAAAAGCGTTCTTGCTGCCTGTCACATACGGAACCCAATAAGCAGAGACAGGGATTGAATCTTTATGGGCACTTTATTCAGATGACTGGTGATCTGAGAAGACAGCGGTTCATACCCTAATGGACCATCTTACATTTTCTTTCCACGCCAGCCTTTTTACAACACAGAACAAAGTGCAGTGAGGGGTTTTGAAATTCGGGGAAAATTAGATTTAAAAAGTGCAGTATTCTAGCCTGGGGCAGTTAGCTGTCCCCGGGAAGACAGGCAGGTGTCTGTCTCTCCCTAGAACACAAGGCTTGGATGTTTCCAGCTGTGCCCCAGGAGGTCAGCTGTCTCTCCAGGGAGTAGTGGGCCTTATCTGCAGTTCCTGAAACAACAGCTTTAACATGCGCATCACCTACTAGGCTTATTAACTATTTACCTTAAACTAAAATTTTCCAACTCTTGAGTCCCCTATCAAATACAGAAACAAATAAAAGAAATAAATTTAACATTACAGATGGTGACAAATCCTGTGCAGAAAATGAAAGCAGGTCTAAAGGAGAAAGTGACAAGGCCATTCTATGTCTCACGTGTTTTTAGGCAAGACCTGCCAACAAGGAGACATTTGAGCACAGAACTCAAGGGAGAAAAGGAGGGAAATCACAATTATGTGGGCAAGTGTGTGCCCAGCAGAGGGAACGGCCAGTAGCAAGGCCTTAGGGAGGATCTGCAGGGGGTTAGTGATTCAATCAAAGTTAATATCAGAGCATGTGATGGGCCTTGATAATAACTTTTTCAGGTCGCTTCTAGTCAGCTGGCCTCAACCATAAATTAGTTTGCCCCTAGCCATACTTGAAGGGATACCACTAAACACCTACAATTCACAAACACACATACAACCCACCCCAGTTATTATCCCTCCCCAAATGTCAATGTTAAAAAGTGATATTTTTAGGGGGGTTCCGGAAGACGGCGGCAACATAGGTGGGAGCAGAGTCCACTTCCCCTCAACGCCAGGGAAATACCTAGCTGATCTGAGGAGCAGAGCGAACAGCCAACAGTATTCCAGCATATACGAAGATCAGAGACCAAAGATAGAGGATATTGAAAGATCTGACAGTAAGAAGAGTGCTCAAGGACAATAAGGTCCCCGGGACCCGGGACCGCGCGGTACAAGGGCAGCAGAAGCGCCAGCCCTGGCGCAGGGGCTGCTGCAGGAGTCTTGGGAGAGGGCCAGGCTGAGCTGTGAGCAGCCAGGTGCTTGATTGGACCAGGGGGGCTTGAAAAGGAGGAATTTCTCAAAAAGAAAAAGAAAATAGAGACACTCAGGGGCTAGTTAGAGAACTCTCGGCAGCAGCCGCGGCCCCTGGTGCCCCTCCCCCCTCCGCCCCTGGACTGCCAGCGCAGGATAAGCAGCCCTGGAGCCCCGGCGCTCACCTGAGGCCCTGTTGCACGCACGCAATTAGCGAACTGGAGGCACACACATGAAACCCCGGAGGGGCGCCCACACCTGAAACCTCTGAGAGCATCTGGAGCAGAGGTTAGCTGCTCCACCCACAGGCCCAAAACCTCGGACCTGAGTGCCGCGTGATTCAGTCACAAGGCGGCCCCGCCTGCCCAAGAGACTCAAGCCCAGGGTGGCTGGATCGGCCGGCTGCCCGCTCCAAGCACAAAGCCGCTTGAGAGCTTCCCAAACCCAAAGCAGCTGGATCCCCCTGCTGCGAGCGCACCCGCCCAAGCCAAAGCGGCTGGAGCCGCCGCTTGCGCGTCCCAAGAACAAAGCTGCTGGATTGGCTGATCAACACCCTGATTGCCTGCCAGGGACCACACCTACAACGCCTACCTAACACCTGTGCACAGAGCCCTGCAGGGCGCTACTAGCTCTCTAGGTGAAAGGCAGAACACCCAGCAGAGGGGAGCTGCAGGGCTAGGGGAGACTGCAGGCTGAACAACAGCGAAGAGTGTGGCCCAGGAAGGGAGAAAAGTGAAACCAATCCTTCCAACCACCCCCTCCCGTTGCACAGACAGGATGACCAGCAGAACTAACCTGACCGGTTTAAAGCCAGCAGAAGATTTTTTTTTTTCCTTTCCTCCTTTCCGCCTGAATTCCTTCTTCCTCTCTCTTTTTTTTTTCTTCATTCCTTCTTCCTCCCATCCTTTACCATTTTTATGTCTTCTTCCTGCCTTCTTTTATCTATTTCTATGTTTTAATTTTTGTTAAAATTCCTTCTTATCTTCCCTCCGATCTTTCTTTATTCCTTCTTCCCTCCTTCCTTCCTTTCCTCCTTTTCTATTTCCTTTTTCCCTCCTTCCCATCTTTTTTTTTCCTTTCTTCCCCCCTTTCTCTTTTTCCCATAGGTGAGACAACAAAACATGGAGTGCTGAAAAGACTAGAGTTGGACTGTGTTAAACCCATAAACGTCAGCTCAAGACCAGTGAGCACAGGAGATTAAGGAGACAGCACCGCCGAATCCCATTGGCATTCTACCATAGAAGTTCATACCATAAACCAAGGGAGTCAGAATAGAGCAATTTAAGAAGCAGAGGCCAACAAGAAGAGTCTCACAAACAATGGGAACACAAAGAAACAATTCCCAAATGAAAGAAAAGGAGGAAGTCTCAGAAAGAATGCTAACTGAAAAAGAGGCAAGTCAACTATCAGATACTGAGTTCAAAGCAATGGTCATCAGGAAGCTCACTGAGCTCTCCGAGCTCAAAGAGAACTACCAGAAACTACAAGGAAACTACAATGAACTCACTGCAAACTATATCAACATGAAAAAGGAAATAGAAACTATCAACAAGAGCCAAGAGGAAATGAAGAATACAATTTCTGAATTGAAGAACACAGTAGAAGGAATGAAAAGCAGACTTGATGAAGCAGAGGATCAAATCAGCGAGCTGGAGGACAAGGTAGAAAAAAGCACCCAGAAAGAGCAAGAAAAGGAAAAGAGGCTCAGAAAGAATGAAGAGGCAATAAGGGAAATGCAGGACAACATGAAACGTAACAATATCCATATAATAGGAATACCGGAAGGAGAAGAAGAAGAGCAAGAGATAGAAAACCTGTTTGAAAAAGTAATGATGGAAAATTTCCCTAATCTGAGGAGAGAAAAAGGCACCCAAATCCAGGAATCACAGAGAGTCCCAAACAAGAGGAACACAAAGAGACCCACTGCAAGACACATCATAATTAAAATGGCAAAATTCCAAGACAAAGAGAGGATCTTAAAGGCAGCAAGGGAGAAAAAGGAAGTAACATACAAGGGAGCCCCAATAAGGTTAGCAACTGACTTCTCAATGGAAACGCTCCAAGCCAGAAGAGAATGGCAAAATATATTCCAAGTAATGAGAACCAGAGGCCTGCAACCAAGACTACTTTACCCACCAAGACTCTCAATCAAGATAGAAGACCAAATAAAGAGTTTCCCAGACAAAAGAAGTCTAAAAGAATACAGCTCCACCAAACCAGCTCTGCAAGAGATGCTAAAGGGACTGCTTTAAGGAAAGGAAGGAAAAGAGAAAGACAGAGGAACACAGGTAGGAAATAATGGCAATGAATAACTATCTATCGATAATAACCTTAAACGTAAATGGATTAAATGCTCCAATCAAAAGACATAGAATAGCTGAATGGATAAGAAAACATGACCCACACATATGCTGCCTACAAGAAACCCATCTCAGGACAAAAGACCTACACAGACTGAAAGTGAAGGGCTGGAAACAAATTTTCCAAGCAAACGGACAGGAAAAAAAAGCAGGGGTAGCAATACTCATATCAGACAAAATAGACTTCCAAAGAAGGGCTATAAAGAGAGACCCAGAAGGTCACTTCATAATACTCAAAGGAAGAATCCACCAAGAAGACATAAACATTGTCAATATATATGCACCCAACATAGGAGCAACCAAATACATAAAGAAAATCTTGGAGGACTTCAAGAAAGATAGTGACAGCAACACAATTATAGTAGGGGATTTTAACACCCCACTATCAAAAATGGACAGGTCTTCCAAACAAAAGATCAACAAAGATATTGTGTCACTTAACAATACCCTAGAGGAAATGGACTTAACTGATATATACAGAGCTTTTCATCCCAAAGAAGCAAAATACACATTCTTTTCAAGTGTCCATGGAACTTTTTCAAAGATAGACCACATGATAGGACACAAAGCAAGCCTCAACAAATTCAAGAAAATTGGAATCCTATCAAGCATCTTCTCTGACCACAAGGGTCTGAAACTAGAAACCAACCCCAAGGGTAAAAACCCAAAACACTCAAAATCTTGGAGACTGAATAGCATGCTATTAAACAATGAATGGGTCAAGAACGAGATTAGGGAAGAAATCAAAAACTTCCTGGAAACAAATGAAAATGAACTCACAACAACCCAAAACCTATGGGACACAGCAAAGGCAGTCCTGAGAGGGAAGTTCAGAGCAATACAGGCCTACCTTAAGAAGTTAGAAACAGTTCAAACAAACAACCTAACCCTATGCCTACAAGAACTGGAGGAACAACAACAAAGACAGCCCAGAGCAAGCAGAAGGAAGGAAATAACCAAGATCAGAGCAGAACTAAATGTCATAGAGACTAAAAGCACAATTCTAAGGATAAATGAATCCAGGAGCTGGTTCTTTGAAAAGATAAACAAAATCGACAAGCCTTTAAGTAGGCTTATCAAGAAGAAAAGAGAGAGGATCCAAATAAACAGAATTAGAAATGAAAGTGGAGAGATTACAACTGATACCACAGAAATACAAAGGATCGTAAGAAATTACTATGAAGACCTGTATGCTAAGAAATTTGAAAACCTAGATGAAATGGACACATTTCTAGAAAAATATAATCTTCCAAAACTGACTGAAGAAGAAGCAGAAAACCTGAACAGGCCAATATCAGCAAAGGAAATTGAAGCAGTCATCAAGAAACTCCCATCACACAAAAGCCCTGGACCAGATGGTTTCACAGGAGAATTCTACAAAGCATTTAAGGAAGAGCTAACCCCTATCCTTCACAGACTATTCGAAAAAATCCAAACTGATGGAAGACTCCCAAACTCTTTTTATGAAGCCAACATCATCCTAATCCCAAAACCAGATAAAGACACAACGAAGAAAGAAAACTTCAGGCCAATATCGCTGATGAACATAGACGCTAAAATTCTCAACAAAATACTAGCAAACCGCATCCAGCAATATATTAAAAAGATCATCCACCATGACCAAGTGGGATTCATCCCAGGGATGCAAGGATGGTACAATATTCGCAAATCAATAAACATAATACATCACATCAACAACAGCAAAGACAAAAATCACATGATAATATCAATAGATGCGGAAAAAGTGTTCGATAAGATAGAGCACCCATTTCTGATAAAAACACTCAGCAAAGTGGGAATAAAGGGAGCAGTCCTCAACATAATTAAGGCCATATATGAGAGACCTACAGCCAACATCACACTCAATGGACAAAAACTTAGAGCTTTCCCACTAAGATCAGGAACAAGACAAGGATGCCCTCTCTCACCACTCCCATTCAACATAGTATTGGAAGTCCTAGCCACAGCAATCAGACAAGAAAAAGCAATAAAAGGCATCCAAATTGGAAAGGAGGAAATGAAACTGTCACTGTTTGCAGACGACATGATAGTGTACATGGAAAACCCTATAGACTCCAGCAAAAAACTACTCGACCTAATAAATGAATTTGGCAAAACAGGTGGATACAGAGTCAATACCCAGAAATCAAAGGCATTCCTGTACACCAACAACGAAACTGCAGAAACAGAAATCAGGAAACAAATCCCATTTGCTATAGCAACAAGAAAAATAAAGTACCTAGGAATAAACCTAACCAAGGAGGTAAAAGACCTGTACTCAGAAAACTACACAACACTGAAGAAAGAAATTAAGGAAGATACAAACAAATGGAAGCATGTATCATGCTCATGGATTGGAAGAATTAACATCATCAAAATGGCCATACTACCCAAATCAATTTATAGATTCAATGCAATCCCTATTAGAGTACCCATGACATATTTCACAGATATAGAACAAACATTTCAGAAATTCATATGGAACCATAAACGACCCCGAATAGATGCAGCCATTTTGAGGAAGAAGAACAAAGCAGGAGGGATCACAATACCTGATATCAAACTGTATTACAAGGCCACTGTAATCAAAACAGCCTGGTACTGGCATAAAAACAGGCACATAGACCAATGGAACAGAATAGAGAGCCCAGAAATAAACTCAAGTCTATACAATGAATTAATATTTGACAAAGGAGGCAGGAGCATAAAATGGAGCAAAAACAGCCTCTTCAACAGATGGTGTTGGGAGATCTGGACAGCTACGTGCAAAAAAATGAAACTCGATCACCAACTCACGCCATACACGAAAATAAACTCAAGATGGATAAAGGACTTAAATATAAGCCGTAACACCATAAAAGTCCTTGAGGAAAACATTGGCAGGAAAATCTCAGACATTCCACGCAGCAACATCCTCACAGACACATCCCCTAAAGCAAGGGACATAAAGGAAAGAATAAACAAATGGGACCTCATCAAAATAAAAAGCTTCTGCATGGCTAAAGAAAACAGCACCAAATTACAAAGAGAACCAACAGTATGGGAAAACATATTTGCCAATGATACCTCAGACAAGGGCCTGATCTCCAAAATATATAAAGAACTGACACGACTCCACTCCAGGAAGACAAACAACCCAATTAAAAAATGGGCAAAGGACTCAAACAGACACTTCTCCAAGGAAGATATACAGAGGGCCCAGAGACATATGAAAAGATGCTCAGCATCACTAGCCATCAGAGAGATGCAAATTAAAACCACAATGAGGTATCATCTCACTCCAGTCAGAATGGCCAACATAAACAAATCCACAAACAAATGTTGGAGAGGATGTGGAGAAAAGGGAACCCTCGTGCACTGTTGGTGGGAATGCAGACTGGTGAGGCCACTGTGGAAAACAGTATGGAATTTCCTCAGAAAACTAAAAATGGAACTGCCCTTTGATCCAGCAATTCCGCTGCTGGGATTATACCCTAAGAACACTGAAACACCAATCAAAAGAATCTGTGCACCCCAATGTTCATAGCAGCACAATTTACAATAGCCAAGTACTGGAAGCAACCGAAGTGCCCATCAGCAAACGAGTGGATCCAAAAACTATGGTATATTTACACAATGGAATTCTACCCAGCAGAGAGAAAGAAGGAGCTTATACCCTTTGCAACAGCATGGATGAACCTGCAGAGCATTATGCTAAGTGAAATAAGCCAGGAATTGAGGGACAAATAACATATGATATCACCTTTAACTGGAAGATAAGCAATAGAAGAAAAAAGCAAACAAAATATAACCAGAGACATTGAAGTTAAGAACAATCTAACAATAGCCAGGGTGGGGGTGGGGGGTGGGGGCGGGGACTGTGGGTAGAGGGGATCACAGGAACTACTATAAAGGACACATGGACAAAGCCAAGGGGGAGGGTGGGGGGGGAAGGGAGGTGGGTTCACCTGCGGTGGGGTGGAGGGATGGGGAGAAAAGGCATACAACTGTAATTGAATAACAATAAAAAAAAAATCTGGAAAAAAAAAAAGAAAAAAAAAAGGACACATGGACAAAACCAAGGGGGAGGGTGGAGGTGGGGGAGGGAGGTGGGTTCACCTGGGGTGGGGTGGAGGGATGGGGAGAAACGGCATACAACTGTAATTGAATAACAATAAAAATTAAAAAAAAATAATAAAGTTAAAGCTGAACCACCAAAAAAAAAAACAAAAAAAGTGACCAAACCTACTTTACACCAGACTTTTTCACTTTCAAATTCATATGAGGTCTCCAGGATCCTAGTTCATATGTAGGATCTGATTCAGCATGTCCTTCAGGCTCAGAGAAGCTGTGTTTCTGACTAGGGCCCAGGTGGTGTTGATGCTGCACGTCCTGGTCTGTGGACCACTCTCTGGGAAGAATGACTGTGGTTCTGTGTTAGACTCAGTTGCAGGTCATTTTAGTTTCTATGATCCAAATATCATGTCTCCATGGAGTTGTGAAGGAAGAGTGTATTCACTCATTCCAGAGGCTATGGTTAAATCTGTGTTATATTAACATAAGCATGCTTAAGTGGCACAGAATAATACATTTATGAAAAACAACTTGTAGCAAGCAGGAAAACTTCTATAAGATGTTGTCCCTAATCCCCAGTACCTTGGAATAAAATATTTTTTCCTAGCAAGGGGAGGATGAGGGTAGTAGAAGGAACAGGGCTGCTAATCAGCTGATTTGAAGGTAGAGGATGAGCAAGATCATCCAGGGGGACTAAGGTCAGCACAGTGCTCCCCTAGATGCAGAGAGGGAGACCAGAAGAACATGCAACACTGCTGCCTTTGATGAAGGAGGGAGGGTCCTGAGCCAAGGAATGCAGGTGGTCAGAACACAAATTGGAATTGGGAGAAAACAGATTGTCCCCTGAGTCTCCAGGAGGAGCCCAGCCCTACAGCCACTTTGACATTATCCAGTGAGACCCATGCCAGGTTCTGACATCTAGAAATATACGCACATATGTGTGCTTGTTACAGAAACGGACCCGTGGAGGGGGGGGGAACTATATACTATTACCAAATGGACTCCCCCTTCTCCTGGGGTCCCCCTGTTTTAGATTTGCTTGCCTACTGCCAGGGAATGACAGCTCTCAATGTCATAGACTTGTGAATAGGAAAGGAATTATTTATTCAAAAGTTATACAAACCTAAAGTAATGACTTAATGTCTTCATTGAGATCCCAAAGTCCCTTAGAATACCCACAAACACACACAGTCCTTCCTTCCCCCTCTGCCCAGTCTGAGATACTGTATCACAGGGAAAAAAATAGAAGTCCTTGGCTCAGGTGGCCCCTTGGTTCCCAGCAATCTGTGCTTGGCTGGCTGGCCTCCTGCAGTTCCCAGCACCATCAGCCACCACAATCTCCAGTTAATGCAAAACCACGTGACTGACACCTTCTTATGGCCCACCAGCAAGAGTTGTTTCACCCCTTTTCTTCCCGGGATGTCTCTCCTGCTTCCTAATCCACATGGTAAAAGGTAGCACCTCAAAGCTGTGTGTCCTGTCTCTCACCAAAGCCATGTGGTCCCAATCTCGAATGGTTGCCACACCTGGGTTTAGATCCCAGCACCAATTATCCTTTGTAGCCCCATTTCTGACTCCTCCCACAATTGGCTACTCCGGTCAGCACTCCCATATTTTTCCCGCTTTACTGGGCTGCAATAATAAGTCCGGGCAGGTGTGGCCTTGTGGAGTGGAGCAAATCATCTCCAAGCTCTTACACTAACAGTGTGGGGTGGGGGGAAGTTACCTCCCAGTTACATCCTGCATGAAAGTCACTCCCATCTCCCTGGCTCAAAGCATGGCCACAGCTATTTAACATATCCATGAAACAAGTCAAAAGGTATAGATATGTTAAATGACCCTTCTTAAATAGAGGTTATTTCCAAAACTGTTGCTATGCAAAACAACTCTCAATGGCCCTGCTCCACGTGTCCCTTCACCCAGTTTGGACTTGTGGAGGCGAGGACATCCCATATTTTTAATATCTCCTGCACACCCTGAGTTCTGGATATACTTAAGAGTAATGACTTAATCATTACAAATCCTTCTTTGGGGGCCCCCTGACTGCACCCTCTTACAAAACTATTTAGTATTTCCTTTCAGACTTACTAAATATTTTTTCATGTAAATACTCAGCATGAGAGAAGATACTGCAATGTATGTCTCACCATCAGCAGCTGCAAGATGCTGTCTACCTCCACTGGTCTGGATCTTTCAATTAATACAAAATGTACTCAAATAAGCCTGTCTAAGAAATTTATTACAAGCACTCTCACTTCACTGCACTGTTCTCCACACCTGAAGCTCCATTTCCTCCCCAAACATCAAAACTTCCCAATGTGTTTTCATTTGCCTGCAACCATTTCTGGCACCTCACTCATTGTACAGCATCATCCCACTGAATCCCAGTCTCATCACTTAATTGTCAGCTATGGCCCTGGAGTGAAGATTCAAACAGACACATCCTTGTTAACGTATTAAGTAAATTAAGTATAAATTAGTTACTTAACCAAGAATACAAACAGAGATATCTGGTCTTGGGGCTGTGCTGATTAAGGTCTTAGTAACTTAGTAAAAGTTCTCAGGTTCTACTCTCTCCGACCCTTTCCTGATGTACCTACCAGGCTGTAAGACTCCCCTGGATGTGTTTTCTGAAAGGAAGGTCTCTGTGTGCCAGTCAGAATTGCTCCCTGGATGGTGGATGATGGAGACTGAAGCTCTGCCCTATCCACAGAAGACAGCACAGAGAAGTGAAGCATGAGTTCCTGAGCCAGACTTGGGAATTCAACAGCAACAACCATGTCCTGTCCACCGACACTGTACAAGCTGAGGAACAGCGTGGGGGAGATATTTAGAGCTCTCTGTATATCTGCTCATCAGGCACATTTCCCTTATGTTATTCCTACATCTAAGTGCCTGATTTCCCTCTGGACCTCTGGAATAAACAGAAAGAAAATTTGTGACTCTGATCCCAGAAGACCATGGTAGAAGCCAGGTGAATTTAGACTTTATGATTCCTTGTCTTGGATCTCACTGCTTACCAGAGGTCTTACCTCCTCCACCTTATCCCAGCCCTGAGTTAACATTTTCTCCAAAGTCTGAGATTAAGAAAACCTTCAGGACCAGGTTGCTTTGATCCTTAAAGCACTGACTTGTGGGGGGCCACAGCCCTGATGTCTGCAGAGCATTGCTACCCCCTCTTCAATGAGGGGAGAGCTCTGTTCCTTTGACATGCAGTCCTGGGCACCACACTTTTTTCCTTCTTGACACATTTGTCAAAATAGTTAGGGATTTTGTACTTATTTCACAAATTAAGAGCTGTCATTTAGTGCCTCATTATAAAATATTTTTTAATTATGAGAGATGTGTTTTGATTGTTTTATGCCATATAATCTGAGTACCTTATACACAGTGTCTGATTTAATTTTTTGAAAACTCCACTCTATGAGGTATTACTATTATGGACTCCATTCCCCTTTGCAGAAATGGGGCTTGAAGGGTTTTAGTGATTTGCTAAAATGTATGAGAAAGTGAGTGGTGGGCCTTGATTGGAATCTGTCAGGTTGCTTCCAGTTTTCAAACTGTGAGCCAGTGGTTCTCTACCTGAGATGATTTTGCCCCTGGAGACACTTGGCAATGTGTGGAGGGAGGCTGCTCAGCACCTACAATATCCAACAGAAATAATTATCCCAGCCCTATTGTCAACATGCGAAGGTGAAGAAGCTTCATCTAGATCACCACACCTCCAAGTTCAATGTGCATATAAGTCACTCAGGATTATATTTCAAATGCAGGCCATGGTGCAGGCCCAGAGGTTCTTTGAATCAAATGAGTGTGTAGGTAGTTTTAGGTCTTCAGAACAAAAAATCATTTGCGTGTAATTTTGAATGGATAGTGAGCATTCACTCATTCTAGACAGTTATAAATTCATTGTTCAATTATTGAATATAAGGATTCATGAACAATATCATATGATGTACTTCTTCTTTTATTGTTGTTCAAGTCCAGTTGTCTCCATTTTTACCCCACCATGTCCCCTCACCCCACCTATCCCTACCTCCCAACCTCGAACCTACCCCCTTTGGCTTAGTGCATGTGTCCTTTATACTTCTGAAAAATACTTAATTTGACTTATTTACATAAGGGCCCCTGTGTGACACCATGAAGATTATTACTGGAAAAAAATTTTGTGATAAGCAAAATAAGAACCTCCAAAGATATCTACATCATAATCCCCAGAAACTTGTAATATGTTACTTTTCTTTTTTAAGTATATTTTATTGACTATACTATTACAGTTTTCCCATTTTTTTCTCCCCTTTATGCCCCCTCCACCATGTATGCCCCTCCCTCAAGCATCCCCCCCTTTAGTTCATGTCCATGGGTTGTACATATAAGTTCTTTGGCTTCTCTGTTTCCTATACTATTCTAAACGTCCCCCTGTTTGTTTTATGCCTACCAATTAATCTTCTTATTCCCTGTAACTTCCCCTCCCATTCCTCCCCTCCCCCTCCCTACTGAAAATCCTCCAATGGAGAACAAATCTCCATTTCTCTGGTTCTGTTCGTGTTGTAGTTGTTTGCTTAGTTTTTGTTTTTGTTTTTTAGGTTCAGTTGTTGATAGTTATGAGTTTGTTGTCATTTCACTATTCATAGTTTTTGATCCTCTATTTCTTAGATAAGTCCTTTTAACATTTAATATAATAGGAGCTTAGTAATGATGAAGTCCTTTAACTCGACCATATCTGGAAAGCACGTTTTCTGCCTTTTCACTCTAAATGATAGCTTTGCTGGGTAGAGTAATCTTGGATGTAGGTTCTTGCCTTTCATGACTTTGAATACTCCTTTCCAGCCCCTTCTTGCCTGCAAGGTTTCCTTTGAGAAATAAGCGGTCATGATGGAGGTGTAGGTAGACACACTGTGCCTCCACACACAACCAGAGGAAGGACAACAACAAATTTGAAACTGAAAAACAACCAGAACTGACAGAAGATTGAACTGTATGGAGGTCCGAAAACCAAGGAGTTGAAGAAACATTCTTACAGACCGGTAATAGGGACGGGGATGGGCAGCAGGGTGGAAAGGACTCGCAGCAAGGCAGTGGCTGGAGGACAGTGCAAGCAAGGCTGTGATTTGTGCACCCAGCAAGGCGGTGGCTGTCAGACAGGGCAGTCCTACATTGGAGTGCAGATAAACAAGAGGAACAAGTGGGGAGCATGACAGACCACACAACCAAGAGTTCCAACACAGGGAAATAAAGCTGCAAACCTCTGACTGAGAACACCTGTTCGGGTTGAGGCAGCAGCGGGACAGGCTCTCAGCCTCACAGGAGAGTTCACTTGAGAGATCAACAGGGTCCTGGAATGTACACAAACCCATCCACCCAGGAATCAGCACAAGAAGGGCTCAATTTGATTGTGGGTAGCAGGGGATGTGACTGAAAACAGGCAGAGGGCAGAGCAAGCAGCATTGTTCTCTCTCAAACCCTTACCCCACATACAGTGTCACAAGACAGCCATGTGCGTTGCCCTCCCTGGTGAACACCTAAGGCTCTGCACCTTTCAATGTAACAGGCACACAGAGACCAAAAAAAGAGGCCCAAATGAAATAACAGATCAAAGCTACAGAAAAAATACAACTAACCAATGAAGAGAAAGCCAACCTATCAGATGCACAGTTCAAAACATTGGTAATCAGGATGCTCACAGACTTGGTTGAATATGGTCGCAAATTAGAGGAAAAAATGAAGGCTATGCTAACTGAAATAAATGAAAATGTACAGGAAACCAACAGTGATGGGAAGGAAACCAGGACTCAAATCAACAGTTTGGAGCAGAAGGAAGAAAGAAACATTCAACCAGAACAGAATGAAGAAACAAGAATTCAAAAAAATGAGGAGAGGCTTAGGAACCTCCAGGACATCTTGAAACGTTCCAACATCCGAATTATAGGAGTGCCAGAAGGAGAAGAACAAGAGCAAGAAATTGAAAACTTATTTAAACAAATAATGAAGGAGAACTTGCCCAGTCTGGCAAAGGAAATAGACTTCCAGGAAGTCCAGGAAGATCAGAGAGTCCCAAAGAAGCTGGACCCAAGGAGGAACACACCAAGGCACATAATAATTACATTACCCAAGATTAAAGAGAAGGAGAGAATCTTAGAAGCAGCAAAAGAAAAGAACACAGTTACCTACAAAGGACTTCCCATAAGACTATCTGCTGATTTCTCCAAAGAGACCTTACAGGAAAGAAGGGACTGGCAAGAAGTATTCCAAGTCATGAATGGCAAGGGCCTACATCCAAGATTACCGTATCCAGAAAAGCTATCATTTAGAATGAAAGGGCAGATAAAGTGCTTCTCAGATAAGGTCAAGTTAAAGAAGTTCATCATCACCAAGCCATTATTATATGAAATGTTAAAGGGACTTACCTAAGAAAAAGAAGATAAAAAATATGAACAGTAAAAATGACAGCAAACTCACAGTTATAAACAACCACACCTAAACCAAAACAAAAGAAAATTAAGCAAACAACTAGAACAGAAACAGAACCACAGAAATGGAGATCACATGGAGGGTTATCAATAGGGGATTTGGAGGGGGAGAGAGGGGGGAAAGGTACAGAGAATAAGTAGCATAGATGATAGGTGGAAAAGCGATAGGGGGAGGGTAAGAATAGTGTAGGAAATGCAGAAGCCAAAGAATTCATAAGTATGACCCATGGACATGAACTATAGAGGGGAATGTGGGAGGGATGGGGTGGGCAGGATGGAGTGGAGTGAGGCGGGGGAATGGGACAACTGTAATAGCATAATCAATAAATATATCAGAAAAAAAAAGATTTATCACTCTAAAAAAAATAAACCCGCAATGAGGTACCATCTCACACCAGTCAGAGTAACCAACATAAACAAACCCACAAACAAATGTTGGAGAGGATGCGGAGAAAAGGGAACCCTAGTGCACTGTTGGTGGGAATGCAGACTGGTGAGGCCACTGTGGAAAACAGTATGGAATGTCCTCAGAAAACTAAAAATGGAACTGCCCTTTGACCCAGCAATTCCGCTACTGCGATTATACCTTATGAACCCTGAAACACCAATCCAAAAGAAACTATGCACCCCAATGTTCATTGCAGCACAATTTACAATAGGTGAGTACTGGAAACAACCGAAGTGCCCATCAGCAAATGAGTGGATCCAAAAACTATGGTACATTTACACAATGGAATTCTATGCAGCAGAGAGAAAGAAGGACCTTCTACCCTTTGCAACAGCATGGATGAAATGGGAGAGCTTTATGCTAAGTGAAATAAGCCAGGCAGTGAGGAACAAATACCATATGATCTCACCTTTAACTGGAACATAATCAACAGAAGAAAAAAGCAAACAAAATATAACCAGAGAAATTGTAGTTAAGAGCAATCTAACAATAGCCAGGGCGGAGTCGGGAGGGGACAGTGGGGAGAGGTGATTACAGGAACTACTATAAAGGACACATGGACAAAATCCAAAGGGAGGGTGGAGGTTGGGGAGGGAGGGGTTTTCAGTTCGGGTGGGGTGGAGGGATGGGGAGAAAAGGCATACAACTGTAATTGAATAAGGATAAAAATAAAAATTATAAAAAACTTCCAATTTTTAAGTTGAAACTTTTTTTTTAACATACTCAAAACAATCTATAGGTCCAATGTAATCTCTATCAAAATTCCAGTATCACTCTTATAGAAAAAGAACAAAGAATCCTGAAATTTGTGTGGAACCACAAAATACTCTCAATAGAAATAGCGATCTTGAAAAAGCAAATCAATGCTGGAGGCATCACACTCACAAATTTTAAACTACATTACAAAGCCATAGTAATTAAAGCAGTATGGTACTGGCAGAAAAATAGATTCATAGATCAATGAAACACAATAGAGAACCCGGAAAGAAACCCATACAATAAGGTAATTAATGTAGCACAAAGGAGCCAGAAATATACAATGGGGAAAAGGGTAGTGTCTCCAATAAATGGTAATTAGAAAATTAGATAGATACATGCTAAAGAATAGGTCTGGGTCACAAATGTAGGGATTCACAATGAGTAACCACAGTTGTGTATGTGGATTATTTTGAGCTGAAGTCAATGGAGACCTTGGAAGCCAAATAGAAACCTTTACATCTCTCTCAAATTAAAAAATTTGTATAAGATATGTCACATAAACTAAATGAAAGACAAAATTCATATGGTCCTATCAATAGATGCAGAAAAAGCATTTGATAAAATCCAGCACTGATTTATGATAAAATACTCAGCAGAGTGAGAATAGAGGGTGCATATCTAAACATGATAAAGGCCATAATGTGGCAAAACCTCCTGCCAACCTCAAAATCAATGGACAGAAACTACAAGTGTTTCCCTTAAGATTGGGAAGAAGGGAGAACGAAGATGGTGGCGTAGGTAGACACACTACGCCTCCTTGCACAACCAGAACTGACAGAGAATCGAACAGCAAGGGGGACTGACACCAAGGAAATAGAAAATAAACATTCATCCAGACTGGTAGGAGGGGCGGAGACGGGCACTGGGGTGGAGAGGACTCCCGTGGCTGTGGCGGGACTGAGACTGGAGGAGTGTGGGACAAATGGTGCAGGCAGTCCGAGCACTAGCAGACCCTGCGGCCCCACATTTGCACAGATAAACCCAGAGGGCCGGACTCAGAGTGGCGGAGAGTGGGGCAGGCAGAGTGGCGGGTAGCACCCTGCGGCACCACATTCGCCCACAGATAAACCAGACGAACGGCAGGGAGCGAAGCACACCGCGCAACCCAGGGCTCCAGGGCTCCAGCTCCGGGAAATAAAGCCTCAGACCTCTGATTGAAAGCGCCCCTGGGGGTTGGGGCGGCAGCAGGAGAGACTCCCAGCCTCACGGGAGAGGTCGTTGGAGAGACCCACAGGGGCCTAGAGTGTGCACAGGCCCACCCACTGGGGAACCAGCACCAGAGTGGCCCAGTTTGATTGTGGGTATCGGAGTGAAAGATTGAAATCGGGAGGAGAGTGAGGGGGGTGCCATTGCTCCCTCTTGGCCCCTCCCCCACGTACAGTGTCACAGCGCAGCGACCAGCATTACCCCACCCCGGTGAACACCTAAGGCTCCGCCCCTTAAAGTAACAGACACGCCAAGACAAACAAACAAAAAAAATGGCCCAAATGACAGAACACTTCAAAGCTCCAGAAAAAATACAATTAAGCGAGGAAGAGATAGCCAACCTATCGGATGCACAGTTCAAAGCACTGGTTATCAAGATGCTCACAGACTTGGTTGAATCTGTTTGAAAAACAGATGAAAAAATGAAGCCTATGCTAAGAGAAACAAAGGAAAATGTGCAGGGAACCAATAGTGATGTGAAGGAAACTGGGACTCAAATCAATGGTGTGGACCAGAAGGAAGAAACAAACATCCAACCAGAAAAGAATGAAGAAACAAGAACTTGGAAAAATGAGGAGAGGCTTAGGAACCTCCAGGACGCCTTGAAACGTTCCAACATCCAAATTATAGGGGTGCCAGAAGGAGAAGAGGAAGAACAAAAAATTGAAAACTTATTTGAACAAATAATGAAGGAGAACTTCCGTAATCTGGCAAAGGAAATAGACTTCTGGGAAGTCCAGGAAGCTCAGAGAGTCCCAAAGAAGCTGGACCCAAGGAGGAACACACCAAGGCACATCATAATTACATTACCCAAGGTTAAACGCAAGGACCTACATCCAAGATTACTGTATCCAGCAAAGCTATCATTTAAAATGGAAGGGAAGATAAAGTGCTTCTCAGATAAGGTCAAGTTAAAGAAGCTCATCATCACCAAGCCCTTATTATATGAAATGTTAAAGGGAGTTACCTAAGAAAAAGAAGATCAAAAATATGAACAGTAAAAATGACAGCAAACTCACAGTTATTAACAACCACACCTAAAACAAAAACAAGAGCAAACTAGGCAAACAACTAGAACATGAGGGTTGTCAATAAGGGAGTGGGAGGGGGAGAGGGGGGTAAAGGTACAGAGAATAAGTAGCATAGATGATAGGTGAAAAATAGACAGGGGGAGGGTAAAAATAGTGTAGGAAATGTAGAAGCCAAAGAACTTATAAGTATGACCCATGGATGTGAACTATGGGGGGGGAATGTGGGAGGGAGGGTGGTGGGCAGGATGGAGTGGAGTGGGGGGGGAAATGGGACAACTGTAATAGCATAATCAATAAATATATTTAAAAGAAAAAAAAGAGGGAAGAAGACAAGGGTGTCAGCTTTCACCATCCTTATTCAACATAGTAGTGCATGTGCTAGGCACAGTGGTCAGACAAGGGGAAGGAGTAAAAGGCATCCATATTGGAAAGGAAGGAGTAAAACTGTCATTATTCAAAGATATCACCATAATGTACATAGAAAACTCTCTAGGCTCCACAAGATGACTACTACACCTAATAAGTGAATGCAGCAAAGTAGTGGAATACAAAGTCAATACTCAGAAACTGATGGCATGTTGTATACCAACAATGAAGTAGTTTAGGAGAATTTAAGAAAAGCATTTTCACTTACTATAACAACAACCAAATAGAAAGTGCCTAGGAATTAATTAAAACAAGGAGGTAAAAGATCTGTATTCAGAAAAGTATAGGACATGAAGAAAGAAATTGAGGAAGATATAAATAAGTGGAAGTGTAAAATGTGTTCATGGATTGGAAGAATTAACATCATTAAAATATCCATACTACCCAAAGCAATCTATAGATTCAATCCGATTCTTATGAGAATACCAATGATTCATTGCAATATCTAGAACGAATATTCCAAAAATATATATGGAGCCAAATAATAGACCTTAAATAGCTTCAGCAATCTTGAGAAAGAAGAACAAAATAGAAGGGATCAAAATACCTCATACCAAACTATACTATAAGCCACTGTAATCAAAACAGTCTGGTACTGGCATAAGTATAAGACACATAGATCAATGGAACAGAATAGAGATCCCAGAAATAAAACCATAAGTTTATGGTCAATTAATATTCAACAAAGGTGGCACAGACCTGCAGTGATGTAAAGATTCTCTTCAATAAATGATTTTGGGAGAACTGGAATAGTACATGCAAAAAAAAAAATGTATCTAGATCACTATCTTACACCATACACGGGAGTCAACTCAAAATGGATACAATACTTAAATGTAAGTATGGATACCATAAAAATCCTAGTGGAAAACATAGGCAGTAAAATTGCAGACATCTCATGTAGGATTATTTTGCTGATATATCACCTAGGCTAAGGGAGTTAGAGGAAAAATAAACGAGTGGGACTACATCAAATTAAAAAGCTACTGCATGGCTAAAGAAACCATCATCAAAATGAAGAGGGAAATGACTGGATGGGAGAACATGTTTGCCAATGATACATTGGGCAAGGTTTTAATCTCCAAAATATCTAAAACACTAATACAACTCAACACCAGGGAAACAAACAATCCAATTTAGAAATGGGCAAAGAACCCGAATAGACACTTCTTCAAGGAGGACATACAGATGGTCCAGAGACATGAAAAACTGTTCAACATCAGTAGCCATCAGAGAGATGCAAATTAAAACCACAATGAGATATCACCTCACACCTCCCAAAATGGTCATCATTAGTAAATCAACAACAATAAGAATCCACGTACTGGTGAGGATTTAGAAGAAAGTGAACCCTAGTGCACTATTGGGAATGCAGACTGGTGCAGCCACTATGGAAAGCAGCATGGAATTTCCTTAAAATATTAAAAATGGTACTACCCTTTGACCCAGTGATTCCACTGCTGGTATTTATCCTAAGAATCCTGAGACATCAATTGCGAAGAATTTATGCACTCCTGTGTTCATAGCAACACTATTTCCAATACGAAAGTGCTAGGAACAGCCTAAGTGGCCATCAGTGGTTGAATGGAGTAAGAAACTGTGGTACATTAACACAATGAAATACTGGGCAGCAAAAAAAGAAAGAAAAGAAGGGATTCCTATTTTATGACAACAGGGATGCAACTGGAGTCTCTTATGCTAAGTGAAATAAGTCAGTCAGTAAAAACAAATACCACATGATGTCACTTATAAGAGGAATGTCATGAAGGAAATAAACTAATGAGCGAAATAGAACCAGAGGGATAGAATCATGGAATAGACAGACAGCAGGAAGTGGGACAGGGGAGGTGGGGACTGGTTGAAAGAAGGTGAAGGAATTAGTCAAAGAACGAATATGAAGGACTCCTGGACATGGCCAACAGTGAGGGGATTGACAGTGTCCGTTGGAGGTGGGGTGGGTAGTGGGAGGTGAAGGGGAAAAATAGGGATAACTGTAAAAGCATAAACAATAGAACATTAAAAAAAATAAACACACTACAATATAAACAAATTTTAATTTGGGGCATGGCCCATAATAAAAGTTATCAGCGTACTTAACTCTACCACCAAAGTATAGGAGAGGACAAACTCTAATTACCAAACAAATGCTCATCCTACTGTCCTGCTAATGACCTTTCTCCCCTCTGACAGTCCAGGTGCCTCACCTCATCTTCAGCTCAGAATGTCGCATATACCTTGTTATCCCTTTGACTGCCCCTCTCACCTATGTTTGTTACCAGACCTCCTCTGCACCTGGGCTGGCCCTGCCCAAGCTCTGTCTGTGAACTTCCGTATATCAGTCAACTTCCACGTCCTTGACTTGCCCGGCAAAGGTTTCAAGGACACATCAGGGTGACAACAAAGTGGGTTTTATTGAGGTAGATAAAAAGAAAATGGCCTGGGCATGGGCATCCCCGGGAAAGAAAAGTACCCATCTGAGTGGAAGAGGGCTACCTGGAGATGGAGTTTGCAAACCAGTTAGTTCTTGGGGTTTTCTGTGTGTCCAAGGTTGGGGAGGGGTTTCTCCAAGCTTCAGGGCTCCAAATTCTGACTCTTCCTTATGGTTGGGAGGCACCCTTGTTCAAACATGGTCCTTCTGGAAGTGTCATGGCCTTTGTTCCCCTCAATTTGTGGTGTCCATTTTCACTACAAATTGAGGTGTCAATTTTCATTGTAATGATGGCATAATGAGCTTTGGGGTGGGTGTCCACTCCATTTTCCCTCCATTTTGGAATCATCTGGAGTAGCCAGTCCTTATTGTTGACCTCCATACCCACCGGAGAAGTTTTCCTGAGATAAGCTGTTTTCTATTTGCTCACGAGTGAATGGGGGTGGGGTCGGGTGAGGGGATGTCTGTTCCTACTACTTGATCCCACCCATTGGGATTTCCCCTAAGTCCTTTCTGTCCTCCCTCACATCCACATAGAACTCATTGGGAGATATATACTTGAAAATCACATTTTTGTAGGTAGTATGGCAGGTATTCTGAACACTGAGATGAATGAGACAGGAAAACAAGGAGACTGGTTATAAACCCAGTAGGATGAGACTAGTGTAAATGCCTGAAATTACACTTTTATTTTATTTTATGTTGTTCAAGTACAGTTGTCTGCATTCTCCCTGCTCACCTCCCTCCACCGCAGCCATCCCCACCTCCCTCCCCTGATCCCACCCACCCCCTGGTTTTGTCCATGTGTTTTTTATAGTTGTTCCTGAAAATGCTTCCCCCTTTTAGCACCATTATACCCTTACACCTACCCTCTTGTTATTGTCAGGTTGTTCTTAATTTCAATATCTCTGGTTATATTTTGCTCACTTGTGTGTTTTGTTGATTAAGTTCCGCTTGAAGTTGACGTGATATGGTATTTGTCTTTCATCATCTAGCTTATTTCACTAAGCATAATGCTCTCCCGCTCCATCCATGCTGTTGCAAAGGGTAGGAGCTCCTTTCTTTCTGCTGTGTAGTATTCCATTGCGTAAATGTACCATAGTTTTTTTTTATGTACTCATTTACTGATGGGCACTTAGGTTGCTTCCAGCACTTGGCTATTGTAAATTGTGCTACTGTGAACATAGTGGTGCAGAGGTTCTTTTGGATTGGTGTTTCAGGGTTCTTAGGATATAATCCCAGCAGTGCAACTGCTGGGTCGAAAGGCAGATCCATTTTTAGTTTACTGAGGAAATCCCATACTGTTTTCCATAGTGGCTGCACCAGTTTGCAATGCCCCTAACAGTGCAGTGGATTTCCGTTTTCTCCACATCCTCGACAGCACTTGTTGTTTGTTGATTTGTTTATGATGGCCATTCTACACAGACTGAAAGTGAAGGGTTGTAAAAAAAAAAAAAAATTCCAAGCAAATGGACAGGAAAAAACAAAAAAAATGCCGGGTAGCAATACTCATATCAGAAAAAATAGACTTCAAAACAAGGGACATTAAAAGAGACCCAGAAGGTCACTTCATAATAACATTACACTCTTTCAGGTATGAGGCATTTGTTTCAAAGTCTTCCATCTGAAATAATCCTTCTGCCATCTGTGTGAAAAGGCTGCTAGAGAAGTACCCAAGTCTCCCTACCCAACTCAATTCATCTCTCACATTCTCTTTCTCCTTCTCCCCACCCTCTATTCCGAACCTTCTGTTGCCCTCAGGATGCTCTTGGCCCTTAGGGCGTGTGTACCCTCCAGGACCTTAGAGTAATATCCTTACGTTTTCATAGTCCGTGATGGTTGTTGCAATTATAATAAGGACCACAAGACACTGTTGTTATACAACACTAACTGTGGTGTGAGAAACAAGTAGCAGGACCCAAGGCCAGTGCCCAAGCCTCCCTATCCTGTAGCATCACTGTCAACAGGCTGAGACTTACAGGGAACAATGGTCAAGTCTCCATCCTCAAGAAGAGCTGTTAAGGTACTGATGTACAGAGAACGAGGGACACATGGTAAAAACTGAGGCTTCAGATTTTCCTGGGATGAAAGTATATAAATGGTGTGAGTAACCAAGTGAGAAAATTTTCCATATGACTATATATGTATACTATCTATCTGTGAAATAAGAACATATTACTACAGTGGTGTATGTCATTTGAGAAGAAATCAGTATTAAGAAATCAATGCTTGCTTGTTTGTTTTGTTGATTTGGTTCCTGTTAATGGTGAGATCATACGGTATTTGTCTTTCACTGCCTGGCTTCACTTAGTATAATGCTCTCCAGTATAGCCAAAGACATTGAAGTTGAGAACAGGCTGAAGTGATTAGAGGCGAGAGGGGAGGGGACGATGGGGGAAAAGGGTAAAGGGTTTATAGGAACAATTATAAAGGACATATGGACAATAAACAGGGTGGGAGGAAATGGGGGAAGAAGGTGGGTAGGGTTGGGGTTGGGGGGAGAGGGGGAAAGGCAGAAAACTGTACTTGAACACCAATAAAAAATTAAATATAAAAAAAAGAAATCAATGCTGCCATGAAGTAAACTGGAATTTACAAATATTTCTGATCAATGTTGGGGAAAAAATGTGAAGCTAGGAAAATGAGAAAGAGAAACATTGTCTAGGTAATAGATGTAGCAGAGCTTAAAAAAATGGTGACTTAACTTGCACAGAGAAGCTGAACTCACAGAAATGGAAATTCCAGCACAGAAATAAAAGGAGCAAGTTTGGAAACCACAATCTGATTAAAATTCCACAGTTTCTAGTTTTGTGTTTGGGGTCTACAGGTCAAGGTGACTTTTTCAACCTCCGATTAATTATCCCTTGTTTACTTGCCATCCAGACAATCTTCTCAGAGCCCCCTTTATATCTCTGTTCCTGAGACTGTAGATGAAGGGGTTCAGCATGGGTGTGACCACAGTGTACATCACTGAGGCTGTTGCACTTGACTTTGAGCTGTGAGTACTAGCAGGGCTGAGATACGCTCCTAGGATTGTACCATAAAATAAGAGGACAACTGAGATGTGAGAGGCACAGGTGGAAAATGCTTTATACTTCCCCTGAGCTGATGGGATTGCCCATATGGAGGACAGTATCTTAGAGTAAGAGTAAAGGATCCCGCCCAGGGGACCACCAGCCAGTAGCACAGTTACCAAATTAAGCACTATGTTATTAAGGAAATTGTCAGAACAGGCAAGTTGGGTCATCTGATTGAGTTCACAGAAAAAGTGGGGGATTTCCAAGTCTGTGCAGAAGGACAGCCCCAACACCATCAAGCACTGTAACAAGGAAACCAGGGCACTCATGATAAAGGACACCAGAACCAGCAGTCCACAGAGTCGGGGGTTCATGATGACTGTGTAGTGCAGGGGGTGGCAGATGGCCACAAACCTGTCATAGGCCATCACAGTCAGGAGAAAGTCATCCAAGCCTGCAAACAATATGAAAAAACACATCTGTGTGATGCAGCCTGCATAGGTGATGACTTTGCTCTGTGTGTGGATGTTCAGCAGCATCTTTGGGATGGTGGTGGAGGTGAAGCCAATGTCTACCAGGGACAGGTTGGAGAGGAAGAAGTACATGGGTGTGTGGAGGTGGAAGTCTGAGCTGACAGCCAGGATAATGAGCAGGTTTCCCAACACAGTGATCAGGTACATGGAGAGGAAGAGCCCAAATAGGATGGGCTGCAGTTCTGGTTTGTCTGATAGGCCCAGGAGATGAAATTCTGACACTCTAGTAAGGTTCTTTGGATCCATAAGTTGGAGCTAACTTTCAGGAAGGAGAAAAAAACAGTACTAGTTTTCATACACACCTGCATTACTAGCTTAGCACTAATGCTACAGTTTGTAATTTGCAGTCAAGAAATTAATTTCAGGCATCAACTGATGAGGCTCAGTGGATTGAGTGGCAGCATGCAATCCAAAGGGTATCTGGTTTCATTATGTCTGGGTTGTGGGTCCGGTCCCTGGTTGAGGGGGTGGAAGAGGAAACTGCACGTTGAAGTTTCTCTCCCTCTCTTTCTCCCTTCCTTCCCCTTTCTCTAAGTATAAATAAATAAAATCTTTATAAAAAAGAAATTAATTTCAGTATTTTGGGATGGAGTGTTCCCCTCTAGGAGTTTTCTGTGTCATCTTAGAGCAGGAATATTTATCCCCACCCACTTTTTTCCTAAGTTGTCAGGAATACTTCAGTTTTAATGAGAAATATATCACGTATTTCCGGAATATAAATTGAGTGCTGACCATGTTTTTGGCTCTCTCTAGGCTGTGAGTAGAAGGAAGAACACAAGTCCCTACACATAAATATTGGGGATAGAATATAAAACCAAATGATGGAAATAAATATAACCTTACAGATGGTGACAGATCCTAAGAAGGAAATACGAAAGCAGGTCTAAAGGAGAAAGTGACAAGGCCATTCTATTTCTCACGTGTTTTTAGGCAAGACCTGCCAACAAGGTGACATTTAGGCACAGAACTCAAGAGAGAAAGAGAAGGATATCAAGCTTATGTGAGCAAGTGTGTTCCTGACAAAGGGAATGGCCAGTACCAAGGCCTTAGCAAGGAGCTGCCAGAGTTTAGTGATTTGCTTAAAATTAATATCAGAGTATGTGATGGGCCTTGATAATAATTTTTTCCAGTTGCTTCTAGTGGTGGTCTCAACCAGAAAGGAGTTAGCCCCTAGTAGCACTTTAGGGGTTCTTGCTAAACACCTACAGTTCACACATACACACACTGATTCTTATCCCTCCCCAAACGTCAATGGAAAAGGTGACAGAACCTAGTTTAGCCCAGCACTTCTCCAGTTTTAATGGGCTTGTGAGGCCCCAGGATTTCAGTTCAAACACAGAATCTGATTCAGCATGTCCATCAGGCTCAGAGAAGGTGTGTTTCTGATGAGGGCCCAGGTGGTGTTGATGCTGCAGGTCTTGGTCTGTGGTCTACTCTCTGGGAAGAAAGGTTGTGGTTCTGTATCAGACTCAGTTCCAGGTTGTTTTAGTTCCTGTGATCCAAACATTGTCTCTGCATGGAGTTGTGAAGGAAGAGTGTATTCACTCATTCCAGAGACTATGATTAGATCTGTGCTTCCTTTATACAAAGGCCCTTGGGTGACACAAAACAATACACATCTGAAAAACCCTTTTTAGCAGGCAGAATAAGGACCTCTGTACGACGTCCACCTTCTATGCCCCAGCACCTTCAAATAAAATAGTTTTTCCTAGCAAGGGGAGGATGAGGGTAGCAGATGTAACAGGGCTACTACTCAGCTGACTTTAGTAGAAGATGAGCAGGATCATCCAGGGGGACTAAGGTCAGCCCAGTGCTCCCCTAGATGCAGAGGGGGACACCAGGAGAGAATGCGACACTGATGCCTTTGATGAAGGAGGAAGGGCCCTGAGGCAAGGAATGCAGGTGGTCAGAACACAAACTGGAACTGGGAGGAAACAGATTGTCTCCTGAGTCTCCAGGAGGAGCCCAGCTCTGCAGACAGCTTGAGATTGGCCAGTGAGACTCGAGCCAGGTTCTGACACCTAGAACTGTACACACATATGTTTGCTCACTGAGAAGGACTTGTGTGGGAGAACTTCCCAGCAGCCTCGGCAGTCTAATAGAGTCAGTCATCCAGTGACATGTGATGGAGGGGCTGAGTTTAAGGCTGCATTCATTAGCTTCCTTGGGTAGGCATTTTACCTGAAACTCCACAGGAAGTAAAAAAGAAAATTTGAAACAATTTGGAGATATTCCACCCTGTTAGCTGGGACAATGAATTCTTCTTGGCATAAATATAAACATAAGGCACATTAATGTACCTAAAATTAAGTTTAATGTACAATGTGTGACTTTGATTTTTTCTTCACTGAATTGTCAAAACTTGTTGCTCAGCACACTATACTGTTTGGTAGAACCCGGTCAGTCCTCAATTTGTATTCCCCACAAGCTTGAATCTGTCCTTCAAATCATAGAAAAGTGGTCACTGTGGAAAAAGGCTGAGTGTGGGGTAGTAATTTCTACTAACTCTTTTAATGTAGAAAGTGAGAGGGTACAAACCTCAACACATAGGCAGCCTTGGCAGTAGTGAAGTAACACTATTTAGTATTCCTTTTCACACGTATTAAGTAATTCTTATGTGAATACTCAGCATGAGAGAAGATACTGCAATGTCTGCCTCACTAACTGCTGCTGCAAGGTGCTGTCTACCTCACTGGTTGGATCTTTTCAATAAATAGAAAACATGCTGAAATACACCCCGTCTTAGAAATTTAGTACAAACACTCTCACTTCACTGAATTGCTTCCCACACCTAATGCTGTGTTTCCTTCTCCTGGAACAGCACAACTCCTCAGATGGTTTTCATTTTGCTGCATCCATTTCCTGCATCTCACTCATTGTGCAGCGTCTTTCCACTGAACTCCCAGTCCCATCACCTAATTGTCAGCCATGGCCCTGTGTGCAGATTCTAACAGATGCATCCTTATTAGCGTATTAAGTAAATTACGTATAAATCAATTACTTCACCAAGAATACAAACAGAAATAATCTGGTCTCAGGGCTCAGCTGATTAGGATCCCAGTGACTCAGATAAAAGTTCTCAGGTTCTAGCCTCTGTGACCCTTTCCTAATGTACCTACCAGTCTCTCTGATTCCCCTGGATGGGTTTTCTGAAAGGAAGGTCTCTGTGTCTGCCAGTCAGAATTGGTTTCTGGATGGCGGATGATGGAAACTGAAGCTCTGTCCCACAGAAGACAGCAGGAAGGACTGAAGCATCAGTTCCTGAGCCAGACTTAGGAATCAAAGGAACAACCATGCCCCATACACCAACACTGTACAACCTCAAGGGTTGCATGGGGAGATGTTTATTGTCTCTGTGTGTCTGCTCATCAGGCATATTTCTGTTGTGTTATTCCAATTTTTAAGTGCATGATTTCCCTCTGCGCCTCTGGAATAAACACAAAGAAAATTTCTCCTAATGGTTGTAGATCCCAAGAGACCAGGTTAGAAGCCAGGTGGATTTAGATTTTATGACTCCTTGTCTTGCATCTCACCTGCATCCCAGAGGTCTCACCTCCTACTACTTAATTCAGACAGTGAGTTACCATTTTTTCCACAGTCTGAGATTGCAGAACCCATCAGGACCAGGTCCCTTTGATCCTTAGAACACTGAATTGTGGTGGGCCACAGCCCTGATGTGTCGAGAGCATTGAATCTGCTCTTTAATAAGGGGGAGCTGTGTTCATTTCCTATGGAATTCTGGCCATCAAAATATTCCTTCCTGACACATTTTTCAAAATAATTAGAGATTTTGTATTCATTTCACAAATTAAAATCTGTGATTTAGTTTCTCATTATAAAATATGTTAATTATGACAGGTACATTTTGATAGTTTTATGGCATATAATCTGAGCTTAGTACCTTAGAGATTTTGTCTGGTTTAATTGTTTGAAAAGTCTATTCTATGAGGCATTACTAATATGAACTGCATTCCCTTTTGCAGAAATGGGGTGAAGGGTTTTAATAAACTGCTGGAAATTATGAACTAAATGTGCATTGGGCCTTGATTGGATTCTGTCAGGTTGCTTTCAGTTTAAACTCTGGGCCAGTGGTTCTCTACCTGAGATGATTTTGCCCCAGGAGACATTTGGCAACATGTGGAGAGAGGCTGCTAAGCACCTACAACATCCAAGAGACATAATTATCCCAGCCCTTTTGTGAACATGAGAATGTGAGAAATCCTAGTCTAGACCAGCACTTCTCCAACTTCAAGGTGCATATAAGTCATCCAGGATTATAGTTCAAATGCAGGTCCTTGTGGGACAGAGTTCCTTTGAATCAAACAAGTTCCCAGGCCGTGTTGATGCTGCATATGCTGGTCTATGGGTCACGTGTTCTAATAAGGCTGGCTGTACCTGTGTTAGAGTTGAAGTTGGTAGTATAGGTTTTCAGAACCAAAATCATTTTGCACGTTATTTTGAATGGATAGTATATATACACTCCTTCCAGAAGCTGTTACAGATTCATTGTTCAGACTTCCAGCCAAGATGGAGGTATAGGTAGACACATTGCGCCTCCTTGCACAACCAAAACAAGGACAACAACAAATTTAAAAACAAAAACAACCAGAACCAACAGAAAATCGAATTGTATGGAACTTCAACTACCAAGAATTAAAGAAAAAAACATTCATTCAATGTGGAAGGAGTGGCAGAGATGGGCAGCTGGGCAGAGAGAACTCATGGCAAGGTGGCACATGGAGGACTGGGGAGAGCAAGGCAGTGGCTAGTAGACAGGGCCTACCCACATTTCTTTGCAGATAAAGTGGGAGGAACAAATGGGAAGCTAGACAGACCACCCACCCCACAGTTCCACTGCAGGAAAATAAAGCCCCAAAACCTTGGACTAAAGAAAACCTTTGAGAGTTGAGGTGGTAGGAGAAATTCCCAGCCTCATAGGAGAGTTCATTGGAGACACCCTCAGGGCCCTACAATGTACACAAACCCACCCACCGGGAATCAGCACCAGAAGGGCCGAATTTGATAGCAGCTGGCAGGGGAAGTGACTGAAAATGGGCAGAGAGCAGAGTAAGGGGCACTATTCCCTCTCAGACCCTACCTCCACATAGAGCAGCACAACGGAGAGATGTGGGATGCCCCTCCTTGGTGAAACCTTAGGGCTCTACCCCTTACACATAAGAGGCCCACCGAGGTAAAAAAAAAAAAAAAAAAGGCCCAAATGAAAGAACAGTTAAAGCTCCAGAAAAAATACAACTAAGCAATGAAAAGATAGCTAATCCATCACATGTACAGTTTAAATCACTGGTAATTAGGATGCTCACAGAATTGGTTGCATATGGTCGCAAATTAGAGGAAAAAGTGAAGGCATTCAAAAGTGAAATAAAGGAAAATGTACTGGGTACCAACAGTGACTGGAATGAAACCGGGACTCAAATCAATGGTTTGGACCAGAAAGAAGAAAGAAACATTCAATCAGAACAGAATGAAGAAACAAGAACTGAAAAAAAAGAGGAGAGGCTTAGGAACCTCCGGGACATCTTGAAATGCTCCAACATCTGAATTATAGGGGTGCCAGAAAGAGAAGAACAAGAGCAAGAAATTGAAAACTTATTTGAAAACATAGTGAAGGAGACTTCCCCAATGTGGCAAAGGAAATAGACTTCCAGGAAGTCCAGGAAGCTCAGAGAATCCCAAAGAAGTTGAACCCAAGGAAGCACACACCAAGGCACATCATAATTACATTACATAAAATTAAGGATAAGAAGAGAATCTTAAAAGCAGCAAGAGAAAAGGAGGCAGTTACCTACAAAGGAGTTCCCATTAGACTATCAAGTGATTTCTTCAAAGAAACCTTGCAGGCAAGAAGGTGCTGGAAAGAAGTATTTGAAGTCATGAAAGGCAAGGACCTACATCCACAATTGCTCTATCCAGCAAAGCTATCATTTAGAATGGAAGGGCAGATAAAGTGCTTCCCAGATAAGATTAAGTTAAAGGAGTTCATCATCACTAAGCCCTTAATATATGAGATGTTAAAGGAACTTATCTAAGAAAAAGAAGATAAAAAATATGAACAGTAAAATGACAACAAACTCACAACTATTAACAAACAAACCTAAAACAAAAACAAACTAAACAAACAACTAGAACAGGAACAGAAAACAGAAATGGAGATCACATGGAGGGTTATCAAATGGGAATCCGAGGCGGAGAGAGGGGGAAAAGGTACAGAGAATAAGTAGCTCCAATCGTAGGTAGAAAATAGACAGGGGAGGTTAGGAATAGTATAGGAAATGTAGAAGTCAAAGAACTTAAATGTACAACCCTGGACTTGAACCAAAATTGGGGAATGTGGGTGGGAGTGGGGTTGAAGGGTGGAGGGGGATAAAGTGGGGGAAATGGGACAACTGTAATAGCATAATCAATGAGATATATTTTAAAAAAACAATAACAAATACTTAATATTTTATCCGAAGTATTTTTACATGTTTTCTTAAATTTTGATATAAGGGAGTGTAAGGGAGAGGAAGCAAACAAAAGGAGAAAATATATAAGTCAATAAAATATTATTAAGATGAGCAAAAAAATTCGTTGTTCACTTTTATATAAATTCATGAATGACATCATATGATACTTGTTTAAAAATACATAATTTGATTCTTTTACATAGGGGCACTTTTGTGACACCATGGAATATATTATTGAAAAAAATTTATAGCAGGCAGAAGAAGAACCTCCAAATATATCCACATCATCTTTTCTAGAAACATGTAATGTGTTACTTTTCACTGTAAGGGAGAATTAAAGTAGCAGAGGGAATAGAGTGGCTAATCAGCTAATTTTAAGGTAAGATGCCATGATCATGTACGTGGGACTAATGTGCTCACCATGGCCCTAACATTTGGAAGAGGAGGGAAGAATAGTTGGAATCAGAGGGAGACTGAAAGATGCCACATTGGTGGCTTTAAAGATGGAGAAAGTGCCATGCAGCATGAAAATTGGGCTAGCAGAGGAAACAGGACACTCCCTGGAGCCTCAAGAAGGAACCGGGCCCTGCAAACACCTTGATATCAGCCCATTGAGGCATGAGGCATCTGACCTCAAGAGCTATATGTGAATTAATTAGTTTCTTTTAAACCCTTAGTGTGGTGATTTGTTATAGTAGCAATAGCAATGTTATACAGAGATTTATTCAATCACTGTTTGAAGGAAAATAAGTTTAAGGCTGTCAATGCATTTATTTGCATCTCTTGGGTAAAGACACTTTCTGTTGAAACACCCAATAATGAGAAGGAAAAAAAATCTAAAGTCACTTGGAATATCAAGTTCCATTAAATGGTACAGAGAATACACCTTTGCATAGAAGAAAATGTGGTTCTGACTTTGAAGTCTTTGGACATTAAGATAGGAAAATAATTTTTTGTTTTAAATGAAGGGCAACCACACTTGCCATGTTGCTCAGTTGGTTGGAGAATGATTCCATGTACAGAAAGGTTGCCTGTTTGATTCCCAGACAGGTCACTTGGCTGAATTGCCGTTTTGACCCTCAGTTGTGCTGTGTGCCAGGTGGAGACAGATCCATCTTTCTCTTCCACGTGAATGTCTCTCTCTCTTCTCTATCTCACACACAAACACACACACACACGTCAATGGAAACATGTCCTGGAGTTTTCCATCTATTTCTTACACCAAGGTAGTGAGTTTTCTGTCATTGTTTTTTCAAAGAGGTTTTCAATTTCTGGTCCATCACTTCTCCTTCCAGCAACCCCATGATGTGAAGCTCGGTGGGCTTGAAGCTGTCCCAGAGGCTCCTTAATCTGTTCTCATTTTCTTAGATTCTTTTTTCTTTTGCTGTTCTTGTTGAGTATTTTTTCTTCCTTATATTTCCAATCACTTATTTGATTCTCTGCTTCACCCACTCTACTGTAGATTTCCTATAAATCGTACTTCATTTCAATTAATGTTGTCTTCCATTCTAACTGGATCTTTTTTATGCTGTTGAGGTCCTCACTGAGCTCACTGAGCTTCCATATGAACAGTGTTTGAACTCTGCATCTAGTAGATTGCTAGTCTCCATTTTGTTTAGCTTTTTCTGGAGGTTTTTTGTTTCCCTGTTCTTTCTTCTGGGCCATGTTTCTTTTTCTCATAAATAAAGCCTCCCTGTGTTAGTTTGTATGTTTTAGGCAGAGCTGCTACATCCCCCAGGCTTAGTAGAGTGGCCTAATGTCGTAAGTGTCCTGTAGGGTCCACTGTCACAGCCTTCCCTATCACCCAATGTGGGTAGTCAAGTTGTGCCTACCATGTCTGTGCCCTCCCAGCAGTCTTGCTATCATTTCTTTTTTAATTCTGTAGTTGTAGGACTTTCATGCAACTTGTTTTTTGGTGGTTCTGATTGATACTGTTTCTGTAGTTTATTGTAGTTATATGTAGTTCTGGGAGGAAGGGAGGGACTACAGCCTTACCTACTCTATCACGTGACTAGAATGCTATTGAAATTTATTTTGAATAACTAGATTAACAAGTGACTCTATTTAGGTTCCTTCCAGGTAACGTGGATAGGATAGAGGGATTTGCATGTGTACCATAAAACTGGTGACTCAGAATCACAGGCCTGGGAAGCAATTCTTGTTCATCACCCTCTGGTCACGGAGATATGAGAGATTCCAGTGCATGAGGACATATCAATGAATGATATTTCTTTTGTGTGTGTGTGTGTGTTCATGAGCTTTTTCTTGGTATTCTTTTAATTTTTATTGTTATTCAATTACAGTTGTATGCCTTTTCTCCCCATCCTTCCACCCCACCCCAGCTGAACTGACCTCCCTCCCCCACCTCCACCCTCCCCCTTGATTTTGTCCATGTGTCCTTTATAGTAGTTCCTGTAATCCCCTCTTCCCACTGTCCCCACCCCACTCCCCCCTGGCTATTTTTAGATTGTTCTTAACTTCAATGTCTCTGGTTATATTTTGTTTGCTTTTTTATTTTGTTGATTATGTTCCAGTTAAAGGTGAGATCATATAGTATTTGTCCCTCACCGCCTGGCTTATTTCACTTAGCATAATGCTCTCCAGTTCCATCCATGCTGTTGCAAAGGGTATAAGCTCCTTCCTTCTCTCTGCTGCGTAGAATTCCATTGTGTAAATATACCATAGTTTTTGGATCCACTCGTTTGCTGATGGGCACTTAGGTTGCTTCCAGTACTTGGCTATTGTAAATTGTGCTGCTATGAACATTGGGATGCACAGGTTCTTTGGATTGGTGTTTCAGGGTACATAGGGTATAATCGCAGTAGCAATTGGCATCTCCCTGATGGCTAGTGATGCTGAACATCTTTTCATATGTCTCTGGGCCCTCTGTATGTCTTCCTTGGAGAAGTGTCTGTTCAAGTCCTTTGCCCATTTTTTAATTGGGTTGTTTGTCTTCCTGGAGTGGAGTCGTGTGAGTTCTTTATATATTTTGGAGATCAGGCCCTTGTCTGAGGTATCATTGGCAAATATGTTTTCCCATACTGTTGGTTCTCTTTGTACTTTGGTACTGTATTCTTTAGCCATGCAGAAGCTTTTTATTTTGATGAGGTCCCATTTGTTTATTCTTTGCTTTATGTCCCTCGCTTTAGGGGACATGTCTGTGAGGGTGTTGCTGTGTGGAATGTCTGAGATTTTCCTGCCAATGTTTTCCTCTAGGACTTTTATGGTGTTATGACTTATATTTAAGTCTTCTATCCACCTTGAATTTATTTTTCTGTATGGCATAAGTAGGTGATCGAGTTTCATTTTTTTGCATGTAACTGTCCAGATCTCCCAACACCATTTGTTCAAGAGGCTATTTTTGCTCCGTTTTATGCTCCTGCCTCCTTTGTAAAATATTAATTGACCATAGAGACTTGGGTTTATTTCTGAGCTCTCTGTTCTGTTCCATTGGTCTATGTGCCTGTTTTTATGCCAGTACCAGGCTGTTTTGATTACCGTGGCCTTGTAATACAGTTTGATATCAGGTACTGTGATCCGTCCTGCTTTGTTCTTCTTTCTCAAAATTGCTGCAGGTATTCGGGGTTGTTTATGGTTCCATATGAATTTCTGAAATGTTTGTTCTATATCTGTGAAATATGGCATGGGTGCTCTAATAGGGATTGCATTGAATCTATAAATTGCTTTGGGTAGTATGGCCATTTTGATGATGTTAACTCTTCCAATCAATGAGCATAGTACATGCTTCCATTTGTTTGTGTCTTCCTTAATTTCTTTCTTCAATGTTGTGTAGTTTTCCAAGTACAGGTCTTTTACCTCCTTGGTTAGGTTTATTTCTAAGTACTTTATTTTTCTTGTTGCTATAGCAAATGGGATTTTTTTCCTGATTTCTGTTTCTGCAGTTTCATTGCTGGTGTACAGGAATGCCTTTGATTTCTGAGTATTGACTTTGTATCCAGCTGTTTTGCCAAATTCATTTATTAGGTTGAGTAGTTTTTTTCATATAAGGATTTTCTCTAGCCACAAGAGACTGAAACCAGAAACAAATCTCAAGAAAGAAACCAAAAACACTAAAAAACATGAAGATGGAATAGCATGCTATTAAACAATGAATGGGTGAAGACTGAAATTAGGGAAGAAATCAGAAAGTTTCTGGAAACAAATGAAAATGAATTCATAACAATCCAAAACCTATGGGGCACAGCAAAGGCAGTCCTGAGAGGGAAGTTCATAGTGATACAGACTTACCTAAAAAGAATAGAAACATTTCAAATAAACAGCCTAACCTTACACCTACAAGAAATTGAGGAACAACAACAAAGACAACCCAGAGCAAGTAAAAGGAAGGGAATAACCAAGATCAGAGCAGAATTAAATGACATAGAGACTAAAAGCACAATTGTAAGGATCAATGAAACCAGGAGCTGGTTCTTTAAAAAAATAAACAAAATCGACAAGCCCTTAAGCAGTATCATCAAGAAAAAAAGAGAGAGGACCCAAATAAACACAATCAGAAATGAAAGAGGAGAGATTCCAACTGATACCATAGAAATACAAAGGATTGTAAGAAATTACTATGAAGAACTGTATGCCAAGAAATTTGAAAACCTGTGTGAAATGGACACATTTCTAGAAAAATATAATCTTCCAAAACTGAATGAAGAAGAAGCAGAAAACCTGAACAGACCAATAACAGCAGGCGAAATTGAAGCACTCATCAAAAAACTCCCAACACACAAAAGCCCTGGACCAGATGGTTTCACAGGAGAATTCTACAAAGTATTTAAGGAAGAGCTAACCCCTATACTTCACAGACTATTCAAAAAAATCCAAACTGATGGAAGACTCCCAAATTCTTTTTATGAAGCCAGCATCATCTTAATCCCAAAACCAGATAAAGACACAACGAAGAAAGAAAACTTCAGGCCAATATCGCTGATGAATATAGACGCTAAAATTGTCAACAAAATATTAGCAAACTGCATCCAGCAATACATTAAAAAGATCATCCACCATGACCAAGTGGGATTCATCCCAGGGATCCAAGGATGGTACAATATTCGTAAATCAATAAAGATAATACATCACATCAATAACAGCAAAGACAAAAATCACATGATCATATCAATAGATGCGGAAAAAGCATTTGATAAGATACAGCACCCATTTATGATAAAAACACTCAGCAAAGTGGGAATAAAGGGAGCAGTCCTCAACATATTAACGGCCATATATGAGAGAACTACAGCCAATATCACACTCAATGGACAAAAACTTAGAGCTTTCCCACTAAGATCAGGAACAAGACAAGGATGCCCTCTCTCACCACTCCTATTCAACATAGTATTGGAAGTCCTAGCCACAGCAATCACACAAGAAAACGCAATAAAAGGCATCCAAATTGGAAAGGAGGAAATGAAACTGTCACTGTTTGCAGATGACATGATAGTGTACATGGAAAATCCTATAGACGCCACCAAAAAACTACTCGACCTAATAAATGAATTTGGCAAAACAGCTGGATACAAAGTCAATACTCAGAAATCAAAGGCATTCCTGTACACCAACAACAAAACTGCAGAAACAGAAATCAGGATACAAATCCCATTTGATATAGCCAGAAGAAAAATCAAGTACCTAGGAATAAACCTAACCAAGGAGGTAAAAGACCTGTACTTGGAAAACTACACAACATTGAAGAAAGAAATTAAGGAAGACACAAACAAATGGAAGCATGTACTATGCTCATGGATTGGAAGAGTTAACATCATCAAAATGGCCATACTACCCAAAGCAATTTATAGATTCAATGCAATCCCTATTAGAGCACCCATGCCATATTTCACAGATATAGAACAAACATTTCAGAAATTCATATGGAACCATAAACAACCCCGAATACCTGCAGCAATTTTGAGAAAGAAGAACAAAGCAGGACGGATCACAGTACCTGATATCAAACTGTATTACAAGGCCACGGTAATCAAAACAGCCTGGTACTGGCATAAAAACAGGCACATAGACCAATGGAACAGAACAGAGAGCTCAGAAATAAACCCAAGTCTCTATGGTCAATTAATATTTTACAAAGGAGGCAGGAGCATAAAACGGAGCAAAAATAGCCTCTTGAACAAATGGTGTTGGGAGATCTGGACAGTTACACGCAAAAAAATGAAACTCGATCACCCACTTATGCCATACAGAAAAATAAATTCAAGGTGGATAGAAGACTTAAATATAAGTCATAACACCATAAAAGTCCTAGAGGAAAACATTGGCAGGAAAATCTCAGACATTCCACACAGCAAGATCCTCACAGACATGTCCCTTAAAGCAAGGGACATAAAGGAAAGAATAAACAAATGGGACCTCATCAAAATAAAAAGCTTCTGCATGGCTAAAGAATACAGTACCAAAGTACAAAGAGAACCAACAGTATGGGAAAACATATTTGCTAATGATACCTCAGACAAGGGCCTGATCTCCAAAATATATAAAGAACTCACACGACTCCACTCCAGGAAGACAAACAACCCAATTAAAAAATGAGCAAAGGACTTGAACAGACACTTCTCCAAGGAAGACATACAGAGGGCCCAGAGACATAAGAAAAGATGCTCAGCATCACTAGCCATCAGAGAGATGCAAATCAAAACCACAATGAGGTCTCATCTCACACCAGTCAGAGTGGCCAGCATAAACAAATCCACAAACAAATGTTGGAGAGGATGCAGAGAAAAGGGAACCCTAGTGCACTGTTGGTGGGAATGCAGACTGGTGAGGCCACTGTGGAAAATATGGAATTTCCTCAGAAAGCTAAAAATGGAACTGCCCCTTGACCCAGCAATTCCGCTGCTGGGATTATACCCTAAGAACCCTGAAACACCAATTCAAAAGAACCTGTGCACCCCAATGTTCATAGCAGCACAATTTACAATAGCCAAGTACTGGAAGCAACCTAAGTGCCCATCAGCAAACGAGTGGATCCAAAAACTATGGTATATTTACACAATGGAATTCTATGCAGCAGAGAGAAAGAAGGAGCTTATACCCTTTGCAACAGCATGGATGGAACTGGAGAGCATTATGCTAAGTGAAATAAGCCAGGCGGTGAGGGACTAATACTATATGATCTCACCTTTAACTGGAACATAATCAACAAAATAAAAAAGCAAACAAAATATAACCAGAGACATTGAAGTTAAGAACAATCTAACAATAGCTGGGGGGGCGGGGGGACAGTGGGAAGAGGGGATTACAGGAAATACTATAAAGGACATATGGACAACACCAGGCGGGAGGGGGGTGGGGGGGGAGGGAGGTGGGTTCAGCTGGGGTGGGGTAGAGGGATGGGGAGAAAAGGTATACAACTGTAATTGAATAACAATAAAAATTTAAAAAAAGAAAAGAAAAATATAATGTTCCAAAACTGAATGAAGAAGAAGCAGAAAACTTGAACAGACCAATAACAGCAGATGAAATTGAAGCAGTCATTAAAAAACTCCCAACACAGAAGAGCCGTGGAGCAGATGGTTTCACAGGAGAATTGTACAAAGCAGAATGGGACCTCATCAAAATAAAAAGCTTGTAAAATCAAATGGTACACTTACACAATGGAATTCTATGCAGCAGAGAAAAAGGAGGAGCTTATACCCTTTGCAATGGCATGGATGGAACTAGAGAGCATTATGCTAAGTGAAATAAGCCAGGTGGTGAGGGACAAATACCATAGGATCTCACCTTTAACTGGAACATAATCAACAAAAGAAAAAAGCAAACAAAATATAACCAGAGACATTGAAATTAAGAACATTGTAACAATAGCCAGAGGGAAGTGGGGAGGGGATAATGGGGAGAGGGGTCTATGGGAGCTACTATAAAGGACACAAGGACATAATCATGGAGGAGGGTAGAGGTGGGGAAGGGAGGTGGGACTGGCTGGGGTGAGGTGGAGGGAAGGGGAGAAAATGCACACAATTGTAACTGAATGAAAATAAATAAATTAATTTTTTTTAAAAAGCTTCTGCATGGCTAAAGTAAATAGCATTGAAATACAAAGAGAACGAATAGTATGGGAAAACATATTTGCCAATGATACCTCAGACAAGGGCCTGATCTCCAAAATATATAAAGAACTCACACGACTCCACTCCAGGAAGACAAACAGCCCAATTATAAGATGGGCAAGGAACTTGAACAGACACTTCTCCAAGGAAGACATACAGAGGGCCCAGAGACTTATGTAAAGATTCTCAGCATCACTAGCCATCAGAGAGATGGAAATTAAAACCACAATGTGGTACCATCTCACACCAGTCAGAGTGGCCAACACAAAGAAATCAACAAACAAATGTTGGAGAGTATGCAGAGAAAAAGGAACCCTAGTGCACTGTTGTTGGGAATGCAGACTGGTGCGGCCACTGTGGAAAACAGTATGGAATATCCTCAGAAAACTAAAAATGGAACTGCCTTTTGATCCAGCAATTCCACTGCTGGGATTATACTGTATGAACCCTCAATCACCAATCCAAAAGAACCTATGCACCCCAATGTTCATAGCAGCACAATTTACAATAGCAAATACTGGAAGCAACCGAAGTGCCCATCAGCAAATGAGTGGATCAAAACACTATGGTACATTTACACAATGGAATTCTATGCAGCAGAGAGAAAGAAGGAGCTTGTACCATTTGCAACAACATGGATGGAACTGGAGAGCATTATGCTAAGTGAAATCAGCCAGGCAGTGAAGGACAAATACCATATGATCTCACCTTTAACTGGAACATAATCAACAGAATAAAAAAGAAACAAAATATAACTAGAGACATTAAAGTTAAGAGCAATCTAACAATAGCCTGAGTGGAGTGGGAAGGACATAATGGGGAGGGGTTTGCAGGAACTACTGTGGAGGACACATGGACAAACCAAGGGGGATGGTGGAGGTTGGGGAGGAAGGGGGGTTTGGCTAGGGTGGCTGGAGGGGTTTGGAGAAAATGCAGACAACTGTAATTGAACAAATATTTTTAAAATGTTAAAAAAAGGAAATGTCAGTTATTTTACTTTGTTTTTTTCTAGAAAGTTTATGACCCAGTGACTCTACTCTGTGTATTTATCTGAAATAACCCCAAACATTAATTTGGAAGAATATACTCACCCATATATTTGTTGAAGCATTATTTACAGTAGCAGAGATATGAAATCAATACAAGTACCAATCAGCTAATGATTGCATAAATAAAATGTGGTACATACTTAAAGGGACTATTCCTTGTCCATGAAAAAGAATGAAATCTTACTATTTGAAACAGCATGGGTGGAGGAGAAGGTATTATGCTGAGTAAAATAGTTGTCAAAGAAAGAGAAATACCATATAATTTCATTAATAGGTGGAAATTAAAGAACAAAATAAAGGAAGAAATATTCCATCAGACTGATAGATACAGAGATGGAACGGGTGGTATAGGGGGGATGAAGTTTCGGTGACTCAGTCAAAGTAAGAAAAGTACGAAGTGGTACTTCCAAAATAGTCATGAAGACGTAGCATACAGCATAGGGAATATAGTCAATAATATTATGATAATTAAGTATGGAGCCAGGTGGGTACTGGAAATATCACTGGGAACACTTTGTAAAGTATATGATTATCTAACCACTATGCTGTACACGTGAAATCAATACAAAAATGATATTGAAAGTAAACTGTAATTGAAGACTAAAAATAAGTTTGCCGAAAATAGTCAATTTGGACATTCTGGGACATTAGCTGTAACAGTGAACTCCCTGTTCTGCCTTGTGTCAGAATTCTTATATTTCTTTCATTTCATATTAACTCAAAGAGTCATTCTTTTAATTTCTATCCTGTCAAAATTTGTCACAAATTTCATTTCAGCATGCAAGATGGGCTTATAGTGAGTCTGTATTCATGTATGTGAGTTTGTATGCTTTTTTGAAAGAAAATCATATACAAGTGTGTACATGCATATACATAGATACACCCCTTACTTGTGAATAGAGTTCTTGGATGTTAGGGAGTACTTCCAAGCATTTCATTGATTTCTACTGACATCCAGGTGAATTAGGTTCACCATCCCACATCAAAGTCAGAAATAAGGAAATGGAGGCTTAGGGTGATTACATTTAAAAAATCATATAACAGCAGTTACAGCTTTTAAGCGCTTTCTCTTTTTCATGACACATTTATTTATTTATTTATTTATTTATTTATTTGTTATTTTATTGTTGTTCAATTACAGTTGTCTGTATTTTCTCCCCACCCCAGCTAAACCCATCTCCCTCCCCTGCTTCCATCATCCCCCTTGGTTTTGTCTCTGTGTCCTTTATAGTAGTTCCTGAGAACCCTTCTCCATACTGTCCCTTCCTCTCTCCCCTGTGGCTATTGTTAGATTGCTCTTAACTTCAGTGTCTCTGGTTATATTGCTGTTTTTTTCTGTTGATTATGTTCCAGTTAAAAGTGAGATCAAACAGTATTTGTCCCACACCACCTGGCTTGATTCACTTAGCATAATGCTCTCCAGTCCCATCCATGCTGTAACAAAGTATAGGAGACCTTTCTGCGTGGCATCAGCCCAGCTCCCACTCAGAAAGACCAGTGTGGAGCGAGGTCCAGCACACAGGACCCACGCCCATGGATAGGTTAGCTCCTGTGGGTAATCAGGCCTGCATTGTACTTAGGCCACTATGAGGTTTGCTTTTGCTAAATCTCCCTGACCCTGAATTGAGGAAGCAAACATTTCCTGCATATCTTTAAAGTAACTTTCTGAAATCCATGCTAAACCTTCCAAGGACAAGTGTAACCAGCTTAACCACTTTTCCCTTTATATTTGCAAATACCCTTCCTTTTGATGTAATTAGCAACATCCTTCCTTTTGTTTTCTGTAACCGCCTAAAGAGGACCTGTGCATAGTAAATGAGGACCATCCTGAATGCAATGTGCCCAGAAAAGCAATCAAAGCCTATCAAGGCAAGGGTTGGGGCACTGTCCTCTGGAAAGAGTGGCCATGCATCCCTTTTCTTCCACAGGATTTGGTAGTCTGTGCGAATATGTCACGTCTCAGTCACAACACATGGATTTCCCAAGCCAGGATCCGCATCATCTGGAGCCCAGGAACAGGGACCGAGAGCTACCAGCCACAGTTGTGGTCAACACACCGACTTGGTTGGAGTGCGGGCATCAGCCTAGGTAAGGGTAGATGACACCGAATACTTTTTGGGAAGGTTGCAGGGTGTGCTGGATTTCAGAGGAAAAGGGTTTTCTTCCTAGGTCGCTCTCTCTTGAGACCGCTTTACACCTGTACCTCTTTAGTAAGCAGGAGCCTTGCTCTCTCTCCCAGGCTTCTGCCGAAATCTCGCAGGCATGGGTCAAGCAGTTAAAAGCCACAGGGGTGCTCCCTGCTAGAAGACACCTGAGAGAGGATTAGCTGGACGTGGACCAGGACAGAACTCTAGGTTTCCCTCCAGCCGCAAGCAAAAGTCCACGCAACAAGACACACACTATAAAAACTCTCACAAGCCCACCCCCAGGGCACAACGCCCAAATAGTTCTAGGCTTGGGAGAAAGAGCAAAGACTTTCCCTTTAATCAGCTTTAAAAACAGCAACTAGTTACAGGGATATTTTAGAGTAGATTGGGTACGTTCAGGGTGGTATGGCCACAGTACAGGGATATTTTAAAAGCATCTCAGCAAATTCTTTCAAGCTGCCTCTTGCTGTCCTTTTGATTTTGCCTTTTCACTCTGTCCGCCTGCATAAGGAAAAGCAGATAGTCAATGAGTGTCTTGGTTTGGACTGGACTCTGAAGATCTCTTTCCAGGAGAATTTAGTGTTTGTCACAGGTTTTGTATGAGAGCTTTTGGCATTCGCCAAGCTCCGAAGACAAAAGGCACTTCTTCCCCTCAGCTTGAGATCTTGGGTGTCCCTACATGAGTGGGGGCCCTGTGGAGGTGTCTAGGGTCGAATCCCCGAGACGTGCGGGGGCCTCACAGGGAATTCCATCTTACGTAATTTAACTTTTTGCTTATCCAGGGAAGCGCGATTTAAGGGTTGGTCACCCAGCACTCCGAGCCCTCCCAGCTGGTCTAGATGATCAGGAAGAGAAACCAAGACCCATAAGCAGGGTTAGGGTACCCGAAATATCCAGTAGCCCTCCCTGACTGTCTTCCACCCGCAGCACTTTTCAACCCACTACACTCTCCTCACTAGCAAAAAACAGGATCTGAAGGTGCAGATGGAGTGAAAGCAAAACTAAAACTGGTTTCATAAATGCCGCGCTTGGGGCAGGATGAATCTCAGAAAACCTTCTTTTATTTGTTAAAAATTTTATTTAAAGGTTTCTGTGAATCCTCAACCATGAGGATTGAGCTCTCTAAGGAACAAGAGCAAGGTTTTAAACTAATTCAGCAGCTTTTTAAGGCTGCTGAATTTCTCCCTAGCAAGGGACCTTTAGACTTAGTTATTTAGAAAAAAGTTGGGCAGAAGTTGAAATAACACCCGGTGGTGTGAGATAAGATTCTAAGGCTAGTGTCTCACTCTCTCCTTTAGAGGATTTAATTTGAAAATACTGGTTTGCTTGAATTTTGTTTTTGTTTCTGAACAACTCAGTCTCAAAATATTTTGCTAAACCTCTGGTAAATAGAATGAGATCTCTAATGTTGTTACATCATAAAGATTCTACTCAAGAAAGAATTTAAGTTGATTGTTAAAAAAAAAGAGAGAGAGAGAGATGTATTTGCCACTGGAGAAAAAACTGTTTCTGAAAGTTATGAATGTGTTCATAAATTTGTCAATCTAAAGCATGCTATAAGTGGAAAGGGGGGTGTGATGAGTTAAAGAAATATTAAGAATCCTCCTTGTTTATGCCGGAGCCGTGACCTTTTATTATAAAAATAAAATATAGGTGTACTGTCTCTTGGGGGGAACTAGCCCTTTTCCATGTAAGACTAAGCACCATTTTTTAACTTAGTATCTGTAAACACTGATCATTCTTTGGGGAAGAACTGGCTATTCTCCCTGAGGGAACAGTCAATCGAGTCACAAAAGGTCCTTGGCGCATAATCACTTTTGTCTAAAACATATTTAAACAAAGCACCACCCCCCATCTCTCCCACTTTCCTTGCAAACTCTGAACCTAGAAACTACCAGGTCCTGAGAACAACAGGGTGATGAACTTGCTGCTTAACTCATTGCAGCCTGCAGAAACTGCAGGGGGACTGTCTTTCCAAGCCCCACCCCCCAAAAGAAGGCGCTTTTAAATCTGAGGCTATTTTTCAGTTGCCACTTGGAGCCACCTTCGCACTACTCCGTGCTGTTGCAAACCGGGAAGCCAAGTTTTAAGGGCTTAAAGCCAAGAGGAGCCGTCCCAGGAGGGCAAGACTCAGGCCCCTGGGACTAAACAGGAAAAGTAAGAAGAAAAAGTTAAAGGACTGTTTCTTTATCATTCCCTTAGCTAACACGGACCTTGAGATATTTGCTTTTTCAATCCCTATGTTTAATAATTCACAACCTTTAGAGAGATTTCACTGGAAGGTTTTACCTCAAGGGTTGTTAAATAGTGCCACTATTTGTCAGCATTTTTGTTCATCAGGCCATTAAGCCAGTAAGAAACTTATTGCCCCAAAGTGTTATTTATTGTTACATGGGTGATATTCTAATCCCAGGTCCTTCACAAAATATTTTAGCAAAAACTGCTTCCTCTCTTAGAAGTTCTGTGGCCTCTGCTGGGCTAGTAATTGCTCCAGAAAAAATCCAGCATTCAGAAGCTTGGAAATATTTAGGCTATATCCTTTCTAATAGGACAATTCAGCCTCAAGTCCTTCAAATTAATCCACCCAAGGATTTAACTCTTAATCATATCCAACAACTCCTGGGAGCAATCAACTAGGTGCGACCCAGCCTTGGAATACCTGCCCAATGCCCTTAAAGGAGACCCAGATCTTCATTTCCCCAGAAAACTATCCCCCAAGGCCCTACAAAAATTAAATATAATAAATCAGCATATTGAACACAGACAACTGACTAGAATTAATTCATAGTTTCCTGTCCGGCTTTTCTGTTTCCCGACCTTAGGTACCCCAACGGGTCTTATAGGACAGCTCTTGCTCCACTTAGCTATGATAGAGTGGCTTTTCCTGTCTCATCAACCACAATGCACTATTACCACCTATATAACTGCATTGTGCGATCTTATTATAAAAGGGCATGAGCGAACACAGCAGTTATTTGGATATGACCCTGCCTTTATTCATGTCCCCTTAACTCAAGTCTATTTATAACAATTGGCAACTCAATCTTTAGAGTTTCAGTGTGCCATAGCTGACTCTGTAGGGGGACTAGAAATTAACCTGCCCTCAGATAGATTGCTTCAAAACACTCCATTCCTTCAAATAAGGCTAGCGGAAAAGGTCCGCCCAACGCCAATAACCGGGGTGAGAACTGTGTTTCTTGATGGGTCCGGAAACGCCAGATGGGCTCTATTGCCTGGCAAGAGGGCAAAAACTGGAGAAATTTTGTATCATCAGGACATTCCTCTACCCAAAGGGCCGAGCTTTTCGCTGCAATCATGGCCCTGTGGCAATGGCCCCAGGACCCTTTGAATGTAGTCTGTGACTCAGGGTATACTGTTTACACTATTCTGCATCTAGATCAGGCATTAATTAAGACTTCTATTGACCCCAATCTACTTAACTTATTTTTGACCCTACAGTCCCTCCTTGACAAGCAAGACCACACCCTCTTCATTACTCATATTCCATCCCATTCAGGATTGCCTGGCCCCCTGGTGGATGGTAACAATAAGGGAGATGCCTTACTTAGTGTCCTTACTGACTTCCAGCAAGCAGCAGCTTATCAGCAAAACACCTGAAAGCAATTTGACATTCCTCGCTCCCAAGCTAAGCAAATTATTAAAGAATGTCCTGATTGCCAAGCCCTTAGCAAGGCACCCCCATCTACAAGAGTCAATTCTCGAAGACTAAGCTCTCAGCTAACTTAGCAAATGAATGTCACTCAATACACCCCCTTTGGGAAATTCAAATATGTTCATATTTCTATTGATACGTATTCTGGTGCCCTACATGCATCTGCTGTAACAGGAGAATCTGCTACAAATATATACAAGCCCACTGGCTTGAGGCGTTGAGTCATTTAGGACGACCTCAGCAAATTAAAACTGATAATAACCCTGGATACTTTGCCCATTCCACTCAGGTCTTCCTTCAGTGTTGGAATATCCTACATAAAACAGGGATACCTTACAATCCAACTGGTCAGGCAATCATAGAACAGGCTCATCATACTTTTAAAAATCTTCTTAAAAAACAAAAAAGAGGGAGTCATGAGTCCATCCCCCAAAATTTGAGAATGTTAGCCATGTTTACCTATAATTTCCTAAATTGTGATGAATCACTCTGTACTCCAATTGAGAAAGATTTTCAGACAAGAGTCAAAACTGCCTCATCCTCAGGTTTTATATAGAGATCTGCTGGGAGACGGCTCTTGGGAGGGCCCTGCAGATCTCTTAACATGGGTAAGAGGATATGCAGGTGTTTCCATTCCTACAGGTCCTGTCTGACTGCCAGACAAAAGAATAAAGCCTTATCATGAGCAGAATAGACACCAGGCTCCACACCTGGAGGTGAGAACCGAGCAACTGACAGATCACATGGCCCAGCTGACCCTGAACAACTAGAAGGAACACGGACACCCATAGCATCACTCATGGGTCTGGGTTCGTCAACAGAGGAGGAGAAGGGGGCTTGCCCCAGAGACTGAGGCTCAGGTGCCTCCTGTGCAGGGCAACAACCCTTTGATGCCCCATATGTTTCCTTTAGGCGTGCCCCCACCACATAGGGGGGCATCAAGGCTCTTAATGCTCAAGCAAAGCTCTTACCAAAAGAAAAGTGTTCCAGACGCCTCCATGATAATCTATAATGGCTGAACCCTAAAAACTGGTTCAATGGACTAAATTTATGAATTTTGGTCCTGGCATCCCTTGGATGCCTCCTTGACTTAATCCTTATTTGTGCTTTAGAATGTACATGGAGGTTGTTTGTTCAAGATTGCATTCAGGAGCAGCAAGTAGTAGGTTTCACAGGCTTAATAACTACAATTGTGTTCACAAACAGAAAAGGGGAGATTGATGTTGGAAACCACCCTGCCTGGTTTCAGAGACTGTAATCCCCCATGGCTAAGGCTGAGTAAAAAGACCTTGGGACCATAAGCCATTGAGGAGAGAAAGCTTATCTCCCTGGAAGGGGTACTGCCTCTGCCCCCTTTCACTTCACCCTACCTGGCCCAGAGCAGATGACGGGTTAGCCAATGATGGGTAAGATTCCTCCAAGGAGGGATGACCTAAGACAGGCACGATCACAAAGGGGCCCTCAGGGAAGGACTTGGGGGGCTATAGAAAAAGGGGGTGATGGAACCACGCCCCTGGGCTTTGACATAGCCTGAGTTCTCATTCTGTCTGCAAGAAGTCTCCTTGTATGTTGGCTGCCTTACTTCCCCTCCCTGCTTTAAGCCTAAAACAATGCCAGAGGTGGGTGTGGCCCTGTGCTGGAAAGGGCGGGCTCCCCAGGGAGATCAGGCCTAAAATCCTGTGAAGCCTGCTTTGCTAATACCCTCAATTTAAATGATAAGGGTCCAAGTGTGAAATGAACTTGTTTCCCCAAAGTTTTATGGCCCTTTAGCCATCTGACCCTGACTCTAAATAAGCCCTCATAGTTCTTTGAATGTTATCTATTGTTTGATCATTACTGCCTGACAATGAATGTTGGGCTTAAACTGAGAATGTGGGTCTTTGGAACCGCTTAGTGATTATAATAATGCTCTGTGTACTTTGATGCATTTGCAAATTATTTTCCCAGGGTTGTGTGAGAGACCAGCAAGTAGCAAGCTTTGTGGGATCCATAGCAGTCCTAACTAAAAACAAGGGGGGAAACACAGAAGGCTGTTCTGTGTGGTGTGGGCCCAGCTCCCACTCAGAAAGGCCAGTGGGGAGCAAGGTGCAGCACACAGGACCCAGGCTCAAGGATAGGTTCTCCCATGATGAATCAGGCCTGCATTGTACTTAGGCCTCTATGAGATTTGCTTTTGCTAAAATTCCCACACCCTGAATTGAGGCAGCTAACATTTACTGCATATCTTTAAAGTAACTTCCTAAAATCTATGCTAAACCTTCCAAGGATGAGGGTAACCAGCTTAACCACTTTTCCCTTTCCATTTGCAAATATCCTTCCATTTTTATGTAATTAGCAACATGTTCTCCTTTTCTTTTCTTTAACTGCCTAAAGTGAACCTGTGCATAGTAAATGAGGACCATCTTCAAAGTAATGTGCGCAGAAAAGCAATAAAAGTCTATCAAGGCAAGGGTCGAGGCACTGTCCTCTGGAGAGAGTGGCCGTGCAGTCCCTTTTCCTCCTCAGGACTTGGTACTCAGTGTGAATTCATCTTTTCTCAGCCACAACACACGGATCCTGCAGGCCGGGATCTGCATCAACGAAAGGTGTTTTTTAAAAAATACTACATTAAATTAGGCACGATTCATTTAAAAACATTTATTGAATTTAATGGGGTAACATTGGTTAATAAAATTATATAGGTATCAGGTGTATGATTCTGTAATATGTTATCAGTACACTGATTATGTGTTCACCAACCAGTCAAGTCTGCTTCCCTCACCCTTTATCGCCTCTTTACACTCCTCCCTCCCTCTAGCCCCTTTCCCTCTGGGAAGCAACAGAGTGTCATCTGGGTCTGTGAGCTTGTTTTTTTCTGTTTGTGTTTGTTTAATCCCTTCACCATTTTCATCCAGGCCCCAAACTCACACCCCTGTACCTGGTGTCAGTCTGTTCTCTGTATCCATGAGTCTGTTTGTATTTTGTTGGTCAGCTTATTTTGTTCATTAGAGTCCACATGTGAGTAAAATCATAAGGTACTGGTCTTCCTCTGACTGACTTATTTAACTTAGCCTAATGCTACACAGATCCATCCATGCTGTTGTAGAAAGTAAGATTTTCTTTTCTTATGGCTCTGTAATACTCGATGGTGTAAATGTAAAACAGCGTTCTTTTGTTTTCAGTTTTTTATTTTTTAACAATTCATTTTTATTATTGTTCATTCTATTACAGTTATTACAATTTCCCCCTCTTTTCCCTCCTCCAAGCCCACCTCTGCTCCCACAGTCAATCCCCATGCCATTAGCTTTTTTCTCCACTCATCTACTGATAGACACTTGGGCTGCTTCCAAATCTTGGCTATTGTAAACAATGCTGCATTGAACGTAATTGTTCATATATTCTTTTGAGTTAGTGTTTTGAGCACCTTTTGAAATTATATGTTTATGGACCTATGCAGTATGTATTCTTAATTTTTGTATGGCTCCTTTAAAATAAGAAATTCTATATTTTAAATATGTGCACTTGGTATTACATCATTATACACCAATAAATCATATTAAAAAGTCTCATCTCATGGTAACATCTAGAACACAGTAACTGAGTCACATTTCATCAGGTGTTGGAGGTATGTCTTCTAATGGGTAGAAAGCAGAGTGTCATATATGGATAAAAATAGTAGGATTAAATTGAGGCTACTACATTTGATAAACTTATTTTTTTGTTAGCAGATGTTTAACCTACATATACAGCTAAATGGACATATATTGGTAGAAGACAGGGGTGCCCTACAACCTCACACAATATCAAGGATGAGCCATAACACGCAATGCAGAGACTCACAGCTGATGCAGACTCAGGAGATCTGAGCAGAGGTCAGAAGAACTTCCATCATAGAATCCCACTCAATAATAAACATATTGTAACAAACCATTCTATTTAGGATGCTTGTTATACATCAATAAGTGATACAATAATAAGGCAAAAGCACTAAAGGCAATTATAATAATTGGGTTTTTTATATTTTCCAAGTGTTCTGATATTTGGGACAGCCTTCGTGATTATTTTGTTATCGAAGTTCATTACAGATAACTGTACTCTCGGGTGACTGTATTGAGGTTCCCTTCTAGGGGTCTCCAAGAGGTTGGAAGCTCAGGCACATTTCTGCACAAAACCTGGTAATCCTGAATCACATGACAAGGAAGGTATTCAGCCTCTCTTGAGTCATATTTATTTATGAGAAGAGATCCTGAGCATGAGAGAGACATACGGTAGATAACCTGGAAAATTTACATTTATTGTTCCTTTAGTGGTTAAGACAAAGTTTAAAAAAGAAGAAGTGTTTTGCTTAGTGTCATAGAGGAGTCATAATTATAGGCCACACTGGAATTTTCAAGCAGAGAAAGAAATGGAATTCATGAAAGAGGTAATATACACCAACCAACCACTTACTCCAATGCAGAAAGCCCCTTCCACAGGGACATCAATCTTCCATACTTCCATGAGTACAGCAAGGAAAAGCAATACTTTGCACAGTAATAAAATTAGTGATTAACAATTTGTCTCATCATATTTCAGGTCATCTCTGACACTCAGGACATATTAGGTTAATCAATTACAACTTGGTGTCCATGTAGACATCACTGTAAGTATGTATGTGATGGTCGATTTCTGTCAGTGCCTCCAATGGGCATTGGGACACTGAGCTGAATAAGACAATAAAAGCAGGAAAGCAGCTATGAAGCAGAGTGGCATGTTTGTATTCTAAGAGCCTGACACTACACTTTTGATTTCCAAGGCTTCCACTTCAAAGATAACCATGCTGAAGAAACATGTGTCCAGCTCTCAGACACAGCTGCTAGCTAAGCACCCTGGCCCACTCCCCTGTGAAGCCCCCTTACAGAAAGGCCTGAAGAACTTAGATAACTGACCTCAGCAGTGACCGACTGTTCATGTTTCACACCCTATCATCTGCTCTTAAGTTTTATATTCACCAATAAAGAGTGAAGCTTTGAAACTCTATCCATCCTGGCTGAGACCTGAATAAATGCAGAGACCACAGTAATGTCCTCTCTTTCTCTCTTTCTCCTCTTCCCCTTGTCTCCCATGACCTCATGTGTGGACCTTAGGCACTCTGTACCCTTCAATCTCTGAGTAGGAAACCTTTTACCAGGTTCTCTGATTGTTTGGCTGTGGAGTGTCATGCAATCAAAACTGACAGGCTTGATCCAGCCACAATGTTGGCTCATGTTGGCGTCGTGAGAATTCAGGGCCTAGGTGACTGTGCCAGGCATTTAGAGTGAATACCTGCAATGTCAATAGGCTGAGACTTAAGTGGAAGAGTGTTTAAATCTACATTATTGGGAAGAGTACTCAAGTTACTGATGTAAAAATCAATGACAGACCCAAAGTGGAAACTGCTTTCACATTTTCCTGTACAATGAAATTAATGTCCTTAGATGCCAAGTGTAGTTTTGTCCATCTGAGTAACACAACTCTGATTATGCTTTCAGATCAACTAGGAAAATTTCTTGGCATGATGTCTGTCATCTGAGAAGAAATTATTTTAGAGAAATCCAAGTTTTCCCATGAAAGATGGAAATTTCCAAATATTTCTGATCCAAGGTTGAGAAAGATTTTCATAGTATTAATGGTCAACGGGAAAACTATCCACCTATTTTACAGAAGCTTAGCAAGGTAGTTACTTAAATTGTTAGAGAACATGAATACAAGGAAATGGACATGCCAGGAAATAAAGAGAAGAAACCAGTCTATCCCAGAAATCAGTCACAGCTTCTGGTTCTGAGACATTGAGCTTGCAATCAGGCCACATTTTGAACCTCAGAACAATTGTCCCTCATTTACCTGCCATCCCCAAAACTCTTTTCAGAGCCCCCTTAATGTCTTTGTTCCTGAGACTGTAGATGAAGGGGTTCAGCATGGGTGTGACCACAGTGTACATCACTGAGGTGATTGTGATTGACTGCGAGCTGTGAATACCACCAGAGCTGAAGTTCACGCCTAGGACTGCCCCATAAAATAAGAAGACAACAGACAGGTGAGATGCACAGGTGGAAAATGCTTTATACTTCCCCTGAGCTGATGGGATTGCAAGTATGGAGGACACAATCTTAGAGTAAGAGTAAAGGATCCCAGCCAGGGGACAACCACCTAGCAGCCCAGTGGCCAAATACATCACCATGTCATTAAGAAAGGTGTTGGAACAGGCAAGTTGGATCATCTGCTTAATTTCACAGAAAAAGTGGGGGATTCCCACATCTGCACAGAAGGTCAGTAACAACAACATTAAACTATGTAACAGGGAATTCAGGACACTTATGATCCACGATACTAGAACCAGCAGTCCACAGAGCCAGGAGTTCATGATGACCATGTAGTGCAGGGGGTGGCAGATGGCCACATATCGGTCATAGGCCATCACAGTCAGGAGGAAGTTGTCCCAACCTCCAAAGAGTAAAAAAAAATACATCTGTGTGATGCAGCCTGCATACGTGATGGCTTTGCTCTGTGTCTGGATGTTCACCAACATCTTTGGGATGGTGGTAGAGGTGATACAGATGTCAGCCAAGGACAGGTTCAAGAGGAAGAAGTACATGGGTGTGTGGAGTTGGGAGTCTGAGCTGACGGCCAGGATCATGAGCAGGTTTCCCAACACAGTGATCAGGTACATGCAGAGGAACAGCCCAAATAGGAGGGGCTGCAGCTCTGGTTTGTCTGATAGTCCCAGGAGATGAAATTCTGAAATCAGGGTATTATTGCCTCGTACCATGTGGTGGAGGTGACTAGTAGGAAAGAAAAAGTGGCACGATTAGTTTTTCTACAAATGGCAATCATGCTAGCATCGTTGAAAAGCTACAACCATATTTTGCAGTAAAGTCATCAGTATCAATGTTGGTACATATCATAACCTTTAAGGCAGCTGCCAACATCCCTGATTAGGAATTTCTGCCCTCTTCGGACCTTTTCCCCCAGGTTGCCATGGATTACACAGTTTTAATGAGAAATGCTTTCAGGTACTCGAGGAATAGTCATTGATATTCCACATATCTAGGGAAAGGGTATAGGATGCTGAGAGAAAAGTCTTTAGAATATAATGATAGTGGAAGAACATACTATGTATATCGTACATCATGTTAGATGGTGTCAGGTGAAGAAAAAGAAAGTAGGGATAACAGAGTGGATGGGTGTGTTTTTTTTTTAAACTAGTCTTTCAGGTATCCCTGCAAATAAGGTGACACCTGAGTAGGGACCTCCAGGAAGACAGAGTGGGAGAAATGAGGAAATTGGGGGTGTGGGGAAAGAGTCAGTGAAAAGTCCCAGAGATGACAGTTGTTTCAGACATTCAGGACTCAGAAAGGATTCAGCATGGGGAGTAGAAGGAGGAAGAGCAGAGCAATGAGATGCTGTCAGAGAATGAATGGGAGTGAGTTGTCCTCCCTACTGCTGCAGAAATTTAGAGACAGGAAGAATTCCTTGTTCTCATGTTGTTCCCTACACTTAATTAACTTTATTTCCAAAAATCTTGTAAGTAGTGAGAGGTCCACCTTTTATTGTCCCAGGTTGTTTAATATTCTGGCTTCTGTTTGTTAAAGGACACATTTTGGAGCAAATGGGCTCAGGTCATACTGCCCTACATCTCACACACACACACACACAGTGACTTCCTGGGGCCTATTATCACCAAGCTCTTCTCACCCTGTCACAGTAATTGGAAAAGGAAGGACAGAAGATGATGTCGACATCAGACTGTCTTACCCTATGTACATAGAAATAGTATCCAAATTCCATTGGTTAAACCTCCTATGGACATGTAAACATGGGACTCCATTTCATATGGCCATTCTGAGTCCCTTATTTAAAGGAACTTAAAAAAATGGGTTAAAAAGCAGAGAGGAAAATGTGCACATCAAGTGGAAAAGATCTAATCATTCAGCTGGTTGCCGAGTGGCTGAGATGAGGCAAAATTCCCTGGTTCTGGCAGCATTCCAGCCCCAGTTCTATGCCTTTCACACCCCGAGTAATTGATAAAGCAGCAAAAAGCCATTTATCAAAGAGAAAGGAGTGATATTTTACATTTTCAAGATGGCGTACACATTGAACGTTGCACTAGAAAAATGACCAAAGGAAACAAACACAATCAGCATCAGGAAATACAGTGATGATAGAAGAGGTATTTGAGATGAAATGGAGACCCATTTCTAAATGATAATATATGCTATGCTTTTGGAATTAGGTGACTGAACCATTTTATTTCTTTAATTTAATTGTATTTTTTGGTACAGTCTACATGATTTGTATATGCTCCCTTTTTTTTTTTTTTAGCCATCAGAGAGATGCAAATTAAAACCACAATGAGGTACCATCTCACACCAGTCAGAGTGGCCAACATAAACAAATCCACAAATATATTCTCCCTTTTTAAACAAATGAGGCAACATTGGTTTAGGACATTAACTGTCTCAGGTGCACAACATAAAAATTGTTAATGACCTCACCTGGTAGTGGGTGTTGCAGCATCCCTTCGCCTACTGTGGAGGACAGATAACCAGTACACTACATGAAAGGAGCTGGGTGTAGGCCCTTCCTGTTGGTGAGTGAGTGGTGACCACTGGGGTGAGATGAGCTGCTTATTTCCACCTACCTCTCCAGTGTCTCCACTGCTTGCCAACATGTGGGACCCCAATTCCACAGCCATATTTCCGTTCCTTGTCATCTCTGCCATCTAATGGGCTGGCACCCCTCTAGTCAAATGCTCACATGGACTCAGGGAGAATTTGCCAAAATTCCGTAGCTTCAAACATGAGGCTCAAGTCTCTGTGACCTTTCCACCAGTTCCCCCCTCATAGGGCCCTGCCCTCACCCACAGTGATCTCCTAAACATTGAACTTGAATCTCTGCTGAACCTGACGCCACAGCCTAGAGTTCAGGGCCTTGACTCACTCACTCTCCTCTGCTTGGAGTCTCCTCACTGGTTCCTTTGAAACTGTTCACCCCCTCTCCATCCTCCAAACTGCATCTCTCCTTTCAGAGTGATTGGACTCTCTCTGAGCCTTTTCTTTTACCTAACATTAGCACAGGAAAAGGACATTTCCCACACCCCTAATTGAGGTGTTAGAGCACCAGTGGTGTGATTTTTATTTATTTCCATGTCTTTGTTACTTGCTAGAGAGGGAGTGCCTGAAGCATGAAGCATGTTATTCAAATCCCTCCTCCCCCACCAGGCTTAGTGGAATGTAGCTGAGTAAACATGTATTCTGTGCTGGAATGAATGAGAGAACGTGCTCTGCATTAACTTAGGTGAGGAGGTCATGCTGGAGGAATATTTCTCCATATTCTGAGATCAGCACACACTAGGGTGTCAGACTACGGTTTGTAAGAATGAAATAGAATAGAATCAAGAGAGCACAAAAGAAATTGTTAGAGTGTGTCATACATATTGAAGGTACATACATAATCGTTTGATGGTTCCCTTTGTTCATGCACATGTATGAGTGTTTGTGTGTGTGTTTCTGGGCCTGTGTGCAGAAATGCTGGATCACAGTGTAAAAGGCATGTCTTAGTTTGGGACATGTCAAAAGAATCTGGAGTTCAATGCAATAAATGCAAGAACAGTTTAAAAGCCAGTTCCTGTTAATGAGGGAAAGCAATAAGAGTGAAGAGCCCATCAGAGATCCAGGTGCAGAAAGAAGAGACAGCCAGCGGAGGTGCTGAAGTCACCTCAAACTCAAAGGACCATGCACTGACAGGACGGTTACTGCTCCACTGACCTCTGATCTAATGGTCCTTCCTGCACCTCTTCCATGGTGATTACATCACCCTTGTGTTTATATGGCCCAGCAGTGGATGAGTCTGGCCCTTCTCTCATTATTTTTGTGGCATCATTCCTTTGCTGTTCTTGGCTTTGAGTTTTGATCACTTTTGTGACACATCCGATAGGTACGCACTGGTCCTGGTTCTGTATCTTGCCAGCATGCAATGTCCCCCATGAACAAATTTTACATATCCTGCTTATGTGACAATTATACATCCCTCATTTTCACATAGTTCTCCCTGAGGATATGATGTCATAGCACACTTACCCTTCATGGTCTGGGGCCTCCTTCATATGATGTGAGATCAAATGAGCAGGGAGTTCATGGATTTAACATTTTTTCGATGTAAGAGCACATATTTACAATACCCTGTATTGTGGTATTGTAAATATGTGCTCTTACATCGAAAAAATGGTAAAGTATGGAATTTTCATAATATAAAAGAAGGAAGGATTCTAATAATGGTATTAATAAAATGAAATGAAATTGTAAAACTGATTCCAAAAGACACAGCAATAAAATACAATAATTTAGTCACATCAACTGATTATTAATTGAATGTAAAAGAATTTTAGTAGGGTGAAAGAAGATGGAGAATTTTTACCTTAAGAAGTAAAGGGAGGAGACACAATATAACAGACTAAGAGAATTGATCGCACAAAATTAGTACATTTTCACACATTTCCCTAAATCATCGACACCTACATACAAAAATTCTATCCCAAGTACCAATGTTTTCAGGGAAAAAATACTCTCATAAATGAAACTGTTACATATTCATTAGTCTACCTAGCAAGCAGATATGGTAATCTCGCAGCTCTGAGCTTGCCTGGCTAGTCTCTCAGGTTACCGCAGGTAGAAGTTCTAGGATCCATTCTCTTTAGATCTTTTCCACACCATCTGCTGAACTCTGAGACTTACGTGGATGGGGTCCCTGAAAGGAAGGGCTCCTTGTAGAAGTCCAAATCCCTCCCTGGATGACTAATGTTGGAGACTGAAGCTCTGTCCTCAGACAAAAGAGCAAGGAGTAAAACATTGGTCTCTGGACCACAGTTAGGTCTCCTGAAGAAACAGGTATGTTGTGCCCGGCCTAAGGTGCCCACATTGGGTTGGCTGCAGAGGAGATATATACTTCTCCCTTCATCTGCTCATTAGATACTGTCCCCTGTTACTCCCTCATCTCAGCACCTCATTTCCCTTTGGGACACCTGTGTGGACTGAATGGAAAATTTGCCTGCTGACTCTCGCTATCTAAGGGACTAGATCTGAAGTCAAGGGAATCCTGTCACCTCCCAGCACTTTGAGTCAAAGTTTCTCAAAGTCTAAGACTGAGGACACTGCCTTGACCAGGACCCTTGGGACTTCAATGCACAGATTTGTGATGGGTCACAGCCTGTGATATCTCCTGGCAAAGGTTATTTCTCTCCAACAAGGGAGACAACTGTGTAACTTTGATGTAAAACTTTGGCACTACACTCTTTGACTTCATTTGCCAAATCAATGAGAGATTTCATACTTAGATCAGAAGGGCTGCCATTTATTCCCTCACTAGAAAACCTTTGTTAACAAGGAGATGTATCTATAAAATTTTATGCTATATAATCTGACTTTAGTACCTTATTAGTGTTGCTTAACTTAATTTTTATGAACATTTCTTCTGTGAGGTAGAACAATTATGAACTCCATTCCCCATTGCTGAAATGGGGCTCGAAGGAGTTCAGTGATCTGCCCAAAGTTATAATCGGAGTGAGGAATTGGGGATGATTGGAATGTCAGGCTGCTTCCAGTTCTCACACACTGCAGCAGTTCCCAGCCAGGGATGGTTTTCCCCTCCAGCTCTGAGGCAGTGTCTGAAAGGACGCTGCTAAGTACTTACAATACCCAACACAAATAGTTATGTCAAATTTAGTAGGTAATATAACATAGTCAAATCCAGCCTCTCTCCAACTTCAAAGTGTTATTATGTACTGACAAATAGTATTGACTGGGGTTTTGTCACCAAAGAGGATTTATTTAAAAAGAAATGCCTTAGAACCCATTATTTCTGTATGCCTCCTTTAATTCAACAAATTTGCATTTTAAGTATGTTCAATTTATTTCAGTCATTAACACCAACAAATTATTTAAAATATGAAACTTTGCTAGAACTAATAGGTGAATTTAGTACTGCTTGTGATACAAAAATCAGTTTACAGAAATCTGTAGTGTCCAAATACAAAGTGTGAGAGAGAGAAATTAAGAAAACAATCCCATTTGCAGTTGCAACAAAAAAATGAAACTGGGAGTACACACAACCCAGGAAGTGAAAAGCGTGTACGTTGAAAACTATGAGGTACAGCTGAATGTTACTGAACAAGACACTAATAAATGGAAAAATGTACTGTGCTCCCTGCTTGGAAGAATTGATGTTGTGAACATGTCCATACCCAAGAATCAAAATGGCATCACTAGTGCTAAAAGACCGTGAAACCAAATTGAGATTTAATAGTGCATCTAATGGCAGTTTCAACATCTCTTAGGAATGTGACTTTAATGAACCAGGCTGGAATTTTCTGGTGAAACACCAGTACTGTAATCTGTCCTACCTGCCCTCTCCATTCCCTAGAATGAAAAAGGAATCTGCATGATAAAACCTTCAAAATAGAAAAAATATTAAAAATCATGTCTTAAGATACATAGAACAATATACTTTCAAAACCCCCCTTGTCCTTGTGCCCTGTTGAAAAGATGTCAAAGCTCCCAAGGAATCCTTTTCCAGTTGTTAATAACTCCCTTGATCCGCTCTTCTTTCTATATAAACCTTCCAATTTGTATAGGCCTTCAGAGCTCCCTCTTAGTTGCTAGATGAGATACTGCCTGATGGATGACTTAATTTACAAAGCTAATTAAAACTTCCAATTTTCTAAATTGAATCTTTTTTTTAACATACTCAAAACAATCTATAGGTTCAATGCAATCTCCATGAAAACTCCAGTGTCAGTTTTACAGAAATAGAACAAAGAATCCTTAAATTTGTGTGGAACCACAAAAGACCCTGAATAGAAATAGCGATCTTGAAAAAGGAAAACAAGGCTAGAGGCATGACACCCACAAATTTTAAACAACGTTGTAAACCTATAGTAATTAAAGCAGTATGGTACTAGCATAAAAATAGATTCATAGATCAATGAAATGGAATACAGAACCCAGAAAGAAACCCATACAATAAGGTAATTAATGTAGCACAAAGGAGCCAGAAATATACAATGGGGAAAAGGGTAGTGTCTCCAATAAATGGTAATTAGAAAATTAGACAAATACATGGTAAAGAATAGGTCTGGGTCACTGAGGTAGGGATTCAGAATGGGAACAACAGTTGTGTATGTGGATTATTTTGTGGTGAAGGATATGGAGACCATGGAAGCCAAATAGAAACTTTTACATCTCTCTCAACTTTTAAAATTTGTATATGATATGTCACATAAACAAAATGAAAGACAAAAATCACATGGTCCTATCAATAGATGCAGAAAAAGCATTTGATAAAATCTAGCACCAATTTATGATAAAATACTCAGCAGAGTGAGAATAGTGGGCACGTATCTAAACATGATAAAGACCACGTGTGGATCCGGTCGGAAGATGGCGGCGAGATAGGTGGGAGCGGAGTCCACTTCCCCTCAATGCCACTGAAATACCTAGCTGATCTGAGGAGCAGAGCAACAGCCAACAGTATTCCAGCATATATGAAGATCAGAGACCAAAGATAGAGGACATTGAAAGATCAGACGGTAAGAAGAGTGCTTAAAGACAATAAGGTCCCTGGGACAAGTGCGGGGACCAGGGCGGCTGAAGTCCCAGCCCGGGCGCAGGGTCTGCTGCAGGATTCTTGGGAGAGAGCCAGGCTGAGCTCTGGGAGCAGCCAGGTGCTTGTTTGGACCAGGGGGGCTTGAATAGGAAGAATTTCTCAAAAAGGAAAAGAAAATAGAGGTACACAGCAGCTAGTTAGAGAACTCTCCCCAGCAGCCGGGGCCTCTGGCGCCCCTCTCCCCACAGCCCCTGGACAGTGAACACGGAAAAGCAGCCCCAGTGCCTGAAGCCCGGCTGACGCGCACCCAGATTAGCGGACTGGGGGCCCACAACTGAAACTCTGGGTGAGCGCACGCCCTGATAAGCAGCCCGGCTGCCTGGGCACACAGACAAAAAGTGCCTGGGTGGGCGCGCAACCAAATCAGTGGCTGGCTGCCCCCGTGCACAGACCCAAAGCGGGGAACCGGCAGCCTATCCAAGTCTAAAGTGGAGATCGGCCACACCACCCAATCAACGGCCTGGCTGTCTGCAGGCGAACACACCCAAAAGCACTGGTTCTGAAAAACTCCTACCTAGCCCCTTCGTACAGAAGCCTGCAGGGCCTACTGGCTCTCTTGGAGGAAGGCAGAACGCCCAGCAGAGGGGAGCTGCAGGGCTATGGGAGACTGCATTCCACGGAAAGACTCGACCCAGTAGGGGGCTGAACTACCCCATAGCAGCACCAAGAGCCCCTAGCATCTAAGACAGTAAAGAGCAAGAAGGTGGAATGTGAGTTGCCCCTAATTGGTACAACTCAAGGACAGCACAGCTGGTGAACTAAAGACCTAGTGGGGAGCAGAAGGACCCTGAGGAACTGGACTGAAGGCTGAAAACAGCGAAGAGTGTGGCCCACGAAGGGAGAAAAGTGAAACCAATCCTTCCAAGCACCCCTTCCCGTTCCACAGACAGGAAGACCAGCAGAACTAACCTGACTGGTTTAAAGCCAGCAGAAAACTTTTTTTTTCCCCTTGCTCCTTTCCCCATGAATTCTTTCTTCCTTACTGTCCTTCTTTCTTTTTTATATTCCTTCTTCCATTCCATCCTTTACCTTTTTTATTCCTTCTTCCTGCCTTCTTTTATTTATTCTGTTGTTTTAATTTCTGTTAAATTGCTTCTTATCTTGCCTCCGATCTTTCTTTATTCCTTCTTCCCTCCTTCCTTTCCTTTTCTATTCCCTTTATCCCTCCATCCCTTCTTCTTCTTCTTTTTTTTTTTTTTTTTGCCCCCATTCCTCTTCTTCCCACAGGAGAGACAAGACAACCTGCAGTGCTGAAAAAACCAGAGTTAGACCATGTTACACCCATAAACGTCAGCTCAAGACCAGTGAGCACAGGAGATTAAAGAGACAGCACCGCCGAATCCCATTGGCATTCTACCATAGAAGTTCATACCATAAACCCAGGGAGTCAGAATACATCAACTTAAGAAGCAGAGGCTAACAAGAAGAGTCTCACAAACAATGGGAAGGCAAAGAAACAATTCCCAACTGAATGGAAAGGAGGAAGACTCAGAAAGAATGCTAACTGAAAAAGAGGCAAGTCAACTATCAGATACTGAGTTCAAAGCAATGGTCATCAGGAAGCTCACTGACCTCTCTAAGCTCACAGAGAACAACCAGAAACTACAGGGAAACTACAATGGACTCACTGCAAACTATATCAACATGAAAAAGGAAATAGGAACTATCAACAAGAGCCAAGAGGAAATGAAGAATACAATTTCTGAATTGAAGAACACAGTAGAAGGAATGAAAAGCAGACTTGATGAAGCAGAGGATCGGATCAGCGAGCTGGAGGACAAAGTAGAAAAAAACACCCAGAAAGAGCAAGAAAAGGAAAAGAGGCTCAGAAAGAATGAAGAGGGATTAAGGGAAATGCAGGACAACATGAAACGTAAAAATATCCGTATAATAGGAATACCAGAAGGAGAAGAAGAAGACCAAGAGATAGAAAACCTGTTTGAAAAAGTAATGATGGAAAATTTCCCTAATCTGAGGAGAGAAAAAGTCACCCAAATCCAGGAATCACAGAGAGTCCCAAGCAACAGGAACACAAAGAGACCCACTGCAAGAGACATCACAATTAAAATGGCAAATTTCCAAGACAAAGAGAGGATCTTAAAGGCAGCAAGGGAGAAAAAGGAAGTAACATACAAGGGAAACCAATAAGGTTACCAACTGACTTCTCAATAGCAACGCTCCAAGCCAGAAGAGAATGGCAAAAAATATTCCAAGTAATGAGAACCAGAGGCCTGCAACCAAGACTACTTTACCCAGCAAGGCTCTCAATCAAGATAGAAGGCCAAATAAAGAGTTTCCCAGACAAAAGAAGTCTAAAAGAATACAGCTCCACCAAACCAGCTCTGCAAGAGATGCTAAAGGGACTGCTTTAAGGAAAGGAAGGAAAAGAGAAAGACAGAGGAACACAGGTAGGAAAAAATGGCAATGAATAACTACCTATCGATAATAACCTTAAACGTAAATGGATTAAATGCTCCAATCAAAAGACATAGAATAGCTGAATGGAGAGGAAAACATGACCCACACATATGCTGCCTACAAGAGACCCATCTCAGGACAAAAGACTTACACAGACTGAAAGTGAAGGGCTGGAAACAAATTTTCCAAGCAAACGGACAGGAAAAAAAAGCAGGGGTAGCAATACTCATATCAGACAAAATAGACTTCCAAAGAAGGGCCGTAAAGAGAGACCCAGAAGGTCACTTCATAATACTCACAGGAAGAATCCACCAAGAAGACATAAACATTGTAAATATATATGCACCCAACAGAAGAGCACCCAAATACATAAAGAAAATCTTGGAAGACTTCAAGAAAGATATTGACAGCAACACAATTATAGTAGGGGACTTTAACACCTTACTATCAAAAATGGACAGGTTTTCCAAACAAAATATCAACAAGGATATTGTGTCACTTAACAATACCCTAGAGGAAATGGACTTAACTGATATATACAGAGCTTTTCATCCCAAGAAGGAAAATACACATTCTTTTCAAGTGTCCATGGAAGTTTTTCAAAGATAGGCCACATGATAGGACACAAAGCAAGCCTCAACAAATTCAAGAAAATTGAAATCATATCAAGCATTTTCTCTGACCACAAGGGACTGAAACTAGAAACCAACCCAAAAGGAAAACCCCAAAACACTCAAAATCATGGAGACTGAATAGCATGCTATTAAACAATGAATGGGTCAAGAACGAGATTAGGGAAAAAATCAAAAACTTTCTGGAAACAAATGAAAATGAACTCACACCAACCCAAAACGTATGGGACACAGCAAAGGCAGTCCTGAGAGGGAAGTTCATAGCATTACAGGCCTACCTTAAGAAGATAGAAACATTTCAAACAAACAACCTAAGAACTGGAGGAACAACAACAAAGACAGCCCAGAGCAAGTGAAGGAGAGAAATAACCAAGATCAGAGCAGAGTTAAATGACATAGAGACTAAAAGCACAATTCTAAGGATCAGTGAATCCAGGAGCTGGTTTTTGAAAAGATAAACAAAATCGACAAGCCTTTAAGTAAGCTCAACCGGAAGAAAAGAGAGAGGACCCAAATAAACACAATTAAAATGAAAGAGGAGAGATTACAACTGATACCACAGAAATACAAAGGATTGTAAGAAATTACTAGGAAGAACTGTATGCCAAGAAATTTGAAAACCTAGGTGAAATGGTCACATTTCTAGAAAAATATAATCTTCCAAAACTGAATGAAGAAGAAGAAAACCTATCCAGACCAATAACAGCAGTCGAAATTGAAGCACTCAAAAAACACACAAAAAAACTCCCAACACACAAAAGCCCTGGTTTCACAGGAGAATTCTACAAAGCATTTAAGGGAGAGCTAACCCCTATCCTTCACAGACTATTCGAAAATATCCAAACTGATGGAAGACTCCCAAACTGTTTTTATGAAGCTAACATCATCCTAATCCCAAAACCAGATAAAGACACAACGAAGAAAGAAAACTTCAGGCCAATATCGCTGATGAACATAGACGCTAAAATTCTCAACAAAATATGGGCAAACCACATCCAGCAATACATTAAAAAGATCATCCACCATGACCAAGTGGGATTCATCCCAGGGATGCAAGGGTGGTACAATATTCGCAAATCAATAAACATAATACATCACATCAATAACTGCAAAGACAAAAATCACATGATCATATCAATAGATGCGGAAAAAGCATTTGATAAGATACAGCACCCATTTCTGATAAAAACACTCAGCAAAGTGGGAATAAAGGGAGCATTCCTCAACATAATAAAGGCCATACAGGAGAGACCTACTGCCAACATCATACTCAATGGACAAAAACGTAGAGCTTTCCCACCAAGATCAGGAACAAGACAAGGATGCCCTCTCTCACCACTCCTATTCAACATAGTATTGGAAGTCCTAGCCACAGCAATCAGACAAGAAAAAGCAATAAAAGGCATCCAAATTGGAAAGGAGGAAATGAAACTGTCACTGTTTGCAGATGACATGATAGTGTACATGGAAAATCCTATAGACGCCACCAAAAAACTACTCGACCTAATAAATGAATTTGGCAAAACAGCTGGATACAAAGTCAATACTCAGAAATCAAAGGCATTCCTGTACACCAACAACGAAACTGCAAAAACAGAAATCAGGAAAAAAAACCCATTTGATAGAGCAACAAGAAAAATAAAGTACCTAGGAATAAACCTAACCAAGGAGGTAAAAGACCAGTACTCAGAAAACTACACAACACTGAAGAAAAAATTAAGGAACACAAACAAATGGAAGCATGTACCATGCTCATGGATTGGAATAATTAACATCATCAAAATGGCCGTACTACCCAAAGCAATTTATAGATTCAATGTAATCCCTGTTAGAGTACCCATGACATATTTCACAGATATAGAACAAACATTTCAGAAATTCATATGGAACCATAAACGACCCGAATAGCTGCAGCAATTTTGAGAAAGAAGAACAAAGCAGGAGGGATCACAATACCTGATATCAAACTGTATTACAAGGCCACGGTAATCAAAACAGCCTAGTACTGGCATAAAAACAGGCACATAGACCAATGGAACAGAACAGAGAGCCTAGAAATAAACTCAAGTCTTTACGGTCAATTAATATTCGACAAAGGAGGCAGGAGCATAAAATGGAGCAAAACAGCCTCTCCAACACATGGTGTTGGGAGATCTGGACAGCTACGTGCAAAAAAATGAAACTCGATCACCAACTCACGCCATACACAAAAATAAACTCAAGATGGATAAAAGCCTTAAATAGAAGTTGTAACACCATAAAAGTCCTAGAGGAAAACATTGGCAGAAAAATCTCAGACATTCCACACAGCAAGATCCTCACAGACATGTCCCCTAAAGCAAGGGACATAAAGGAAAGAATAAGCAAATGGGACCTCATCAAAATAAAAAGCTTCTGCATGGCTAAAGAAAACAGCACCAAATTACAAAGAGAACCAACAGTATGGGAAAACATATTTGCCAATGATACCTCAGACAAGGGCCTGATCTCCAAAATATATAAAGAACTGACACGACTCCACTCCAGGAAGACAAACAACCCAATTAAAAAATGGGCAAAGGACTTGAACAGGCACTTCTCCAAGGAAGACATACAGAGGGCCCAGAGACATATGAAAAGATGCTCAGCATCACTAGCCATCAGAGAGATGCAAATCAAAACCACAATGAGGTATTATCTCACACCAGTCAGAGTGGCCAACATAAACAAATCCACAAACAAATGTTGGAGAGGATGTGGAGAAAAGGGAACCCTCGTGCACTGTTGGTGGGAATGCAGACTGGTGAGGCCACTGTGGAAAACAGTATGGAATTTCCTCAGAAAACTAAAAATGGAACTGCCCTTTGACCCAGCAATTCCGCTGCTGGGATTATACCCTAAGAACCCTGAAACACCAATCCAAAAGAACTTGTGCACCCCAATGTTCATAGCAGCACAATTTACAATAGCCAAGTACTGGAAGCAACCTAAGTGCCCATCAGCAAACGAATGTATCCAAAAACTATGGTATATTTACACAATGGAATTCTATGCAGCAGAGAGAAAGAAGGAGCTTATACCCTTTGCAACAGCATTGATGAAGTTGGAGAGCATTATGCTAAGTGAAATAAGCCAGGAATTGAGGGACAAATACCATATGATCTCACCTTTAACTGGAACATAATCAATAGAAGAAAAAAGCAAACAAAATATAACCAGTGACGTTGAAGTTAAGAACAATCTAACAATAGCGGGGGTGGGGGGGGACAGTGGGAAGAGGGGATTACAGCAACTACTATAAAGGATACATGGACAAAACCAAGGGGGAGGGTGGAGGTGGGGGAGGGAGTTGGGTTCAGCTGGGGTGGGGTGGAGGGATGGGGAGAAAATGCCTACAACTGTAATTGAATAACAATAAAAATTTTAAAAAAAGAAAAAAATAAGTAGCATAAATGGTAGGTAGAAAATAGACAGGGGGAGGTTAAGAATAGTATAGGAAGTGGAGAAGCCAAAGAATTTATATGTATGACCTATGGACATGAACGAAAGGTGGGGAATGTGGGCGGGAAGGGGTGTGCGGGGCAGAGGGGAATAAGGGGGTAAAATGGAACAACTGTAATAGCATAATCAATAAAGTATATTTTTCAAAATCAAAACAAAAAAAGAAAACAGCACCTAATTACAAAGAGAACCATCGGTATGGGAAAACATATTGCTAATGATACCTCAAACAAGGGCCTGATCTCCAAAATATATAAAGAACTCACATGACTCCATTCCAGGAAGACAAACAACCCAATTAAAAAGTGGGCAAAGGACTTGAACAGACACTTCCTCAAGGAAGACATACAGAGGGCCCAAAGACATATGAAAAGATGCTCAGCATCACTAGCCATCAGAGAGATGCAAATTAAAACCACAATGAGGTACCATCTCACACCAGTCAGAGTGGCCAACAGAAACAAATCCACAAACAAATGTTGGAGAGGATGCGGAGAAAAGGGAACCCTAGTGCACTGTTGGTGGGAATGCAGACTGGTGAGGCCACTGTGGAAAACAGTATGGAATATCCTCAGAAAACTAAAAATGGAACTGCCTTTTGATCCAGCAATTCCGCTTCTTGGTTTATATCCTAAGAACCCCGAAACACCAATCCAGAAGAACCTGTGCACCCCAATGTTCATAGCAGCACAATTTACAATAGCCAAGTACTGGAAGCAACCTAAGTGCCCATCAGCAAATGAGTGTATCCAAAAACTATGGTATATTTACACAATGGAATTCTACGCAGCAGAGAGATAGAAGGAGCTTATACCCTTTGCAACAGAATGGATGGAACTGGCGAGCATTATGCTAAGTGAAATAAGCCAGGCGGTGAGGGACAAATACCATATGATCTCACCTTTAACTGGAACATAATCAACAGAAGAAAAAAGCAAACAAAATATAACCAGAGACATTGAAGTTAAGAACAATCTAACAATAGCCAGGGGGGAGTGGGGTGGGGACAGTGGGAAGAGGGGATTACAGGAACTACTATAAAGGACACATGGACAAAATCAAGGGGGAGGGTGGAGGTGAGGGAGGGAGGTGGGTTCAGCTGGGGTGGGGTGGAGGGATGGGGAGAAAAGGCATACAACTGTAATCGAATAACAATACAAAAAAAATTTTTTTTAATGACCACATGTGGAAAAACCTCCTGCCAACCTCATACTCAATGGACAGAAACTACAAGTGCTTCCCTTAAGATCAGGAAGAAGACAAGGGTGTCTGCCTTCACCACCCTTATTCAACATAGTACGGCATGTGCTAGGCACAATGATCGACAAGGGGAAGAAGTAAAAGGCATCCAAATTGGAAAGGAAGAAGTAAAACTGTCCTTATTCACAGATGTTACCATAATATACATAGAAAACTCTCTAGGCTCCGCCAGATACTTACTGGACCTAATAAGTGAATTCGGCAAAGTAGCGGAATACAAAGTCAATACTCAGAAACTGATGGCATGTTGTATATCAACAATGAAGTAGTTTAGGAGAAACTAAGAAAACTATTTACACTTACTACAGCTACAGTGAAATAAAAAGTACCTGGTAATTAATTTAACCAAGGAGGTAAAAGACCTGTATTCAGAAAACCATAGGACGTGAAGAAAGAAATCAAGGAAGGTACAAATAAGTGGAAGTGTAAAATGTGTTCATGGATTGGAAGAATTAACATCATTAAAATATCCATACTACCCAAAGCAATCTATAGATTCAAGGCAATTCTGATGCAAACACCAATGGTGCATTGTACATATCTAGAGCCAATATTCCAAATCTATATATGGAATCAAATAATAGACCTTAAATAGCTTCAGCAATCTGGAGGAAGAAGAGCAAAGTTGAAGGGATCAAAATACCTCATACCACACTATACTACACTACAAGACACTGTAATGAAAACAGTCTGGTACTGGCATAAGAACAGTCACACAGATCAATGGAACAGAATAGAGATCCCAGAAATAAAACCATATCTTTATGATCAATTAATATTCAACCAAAGGGGCACACACCTGCAGTGACGTAAAGTCTCTTCAATAAATGATGTTGGGAGAACTGGAATAGTACATGCAAAAAAAAAAAAAGAAAGAAAGAAACTCGATCACTATCTTACACCATACATGGGAGTTAACTCAAATGGATACAAACTTAAATTGTAAGTGTGGATACCATAAAAATCCTAGTGGAAAACATAGGCAGTAAAATTGCAGATATCTTATGTAGGAATATTTTGCTTATATATCACCTAGGGCAAGGGAGATAGAGGAAAAATAAATGAGTGGGACTATATCAAATTACAAAGCTACTGCATGGCTAAAGAAATCATCATCAGAATGAGAAGGGAAATGACTAGCCAACGATACACTGGGCAAGGTTTTAATCTCCAAAGTATGTAAAGACTCATATGACTGAACATCACAGTGTGATTAAAATTCCTCAATTTCTAGTTTTGCATTTTGGGTCCTAGAAATCAAGGGCACTTTTTCAACCTCAGATTAATTGTTCCTTGTTTATCTACCATCAAAGAGTCTTTTCAAAGCCCTCTTTATGTCTCTGTTCCTGAGACTGTAGATGAAGGGGTTTAGCATGGGTGTGATCACAGTGTACATCACTGAGGCTGTTGCACTTGACTGTGAGCTGTGTGTACTAGCTGAGCTGAGATACACTCCTAGGATTGTACCATAAAATAAGAGGACAACCGAGAGGTGAGATGCACAGGTGGAAAAAGCTTTATACTTCCCCTGAGATGATGGGATTGTTCGGATGGAGGACACGATTTTAGAGTAAGAGTAAAGGATCCCAGTAAGGGGACCACCACCCAGTAGCACAGTTACAATATAAATCACAGTGCTATTAAGAAAATTGTCAGAACAGGCAAGTTGGGTCATCTGACTGAATTCACAGAAAAAGTGAGGGATTTCCAAGTCTGGACAGAAGGACAGCTGCAACACCATCAAGCTTTGTAGCAAGGAATCCAGGGCACTCATGATAAAGGACACCAGTACCAGCAGTCCACAGAGCCGGGGGTTCATGATGACCAAATAGTGCAGGGGGTGACAGATGGCCACAAACCGGTCATAGGCCATCACAGTCAGGAGGAAGTCATCCAACACACCAAACATTATGAAAAAATACATCTGTGTGATGCAGCCTGCATAGGTGATGACTTTGCTCTGTATCTGGATGTTCAGCAGCATCTTTGGGATGGTGGTGGAGGTGAAACAGATATCTACCCAGGATAGGTTGGACAGAAAGAAGTACATGGGTGTGTGGAGGTGGGAGTCTGAGCTGACAGCCAGGATGATGAGCAGGTTTCCCAACACAGTGATCAGGTACATGCAGAGGAACAGCCCAAATAGGAGGGGCTGTAGTTCTGGTTTGTCTGATAGTCCCAGGAGATGAAATTCTGACACTCTTGTAAGGTTCCTTGGATCCATGAAGTGGAGGTAACTTTCAGGAAAGGGGGGAAAAAAGGGAGACATTTCATACACACCTGCATTACTAGCTTAGTACTAATGTTACAGATTATAATTTCCAGTCAGGAAATTAATTTCAGCCATTGGCTGATGTGTCTCAGGGGAGTGAGTGCGAGCATGCAAACTGAATGATCTGCGGTTTGATTCATGCCTGGGTTGACCGCCAGGTCCGTGGTTGACGGGGAGCAAGAGGCAACTGCACGATGATGTTTCTCTTCCTCTCTTTCTCCCTTCCTTCCCCTTTCTCTAAATATAAATAAATAAAATTTTTATAAAAAAGAAATTAATTTCGGTATTTTGGGATGGACTGTTCCCCTCTACAAGTTTTCTGTGTCATCTTAGAGCAGGAATATTTATCCCCACCCACTTTTTTCCTAAGGTGTCAGGAATACCTCAGTTTTAATGAGAAATATATCACGTACTTCGGGAATATAAATTTTGTGATGACCATGTTATTGGCAGTGTCTGGGCTATGAGTAGAAGGAAGAACACAAGTCCCTATACATAAATATCAGGGATAGAATGTAGAAAGAAATAATAGAAATAAATTTAACTTTGCAGATGGTCACAGATCTATGAAGGAAATATCTAAGCAGGTCTAAAGGAGAAAGTGACTAAGCCATCCTATTTCTCATGTGTTTTTATGTAAGACCTGCCAACAAGATGACATTTGAGCATAGGAATCAAGGGAGATAGAGAGGGAGATCAAGCTTATTTGGACAAATGTGTGCCCAGTATTGGGAATGGCAAGTATCAAGGCCTTAGTGATGAGCGGCTGGAGTTTAGTGATTTGCTTAAAATTAATATCAGAGTATGTGATGGGCCTTGATAAAAATTTTTTCAGGTTGCTTCTAGGCGGTGGACCTCAACCAGAAAAGAGTTTGCCCCTAGTAGTGCCTGAAGGGATACTGCTAAACACCTACAATTCACACACACACACACACACACCCCAATTCTTATATCTCCTCTAACGCCAGTGGAAAAGGTGACAGAACCTAGTTTAGCCCAGCACTTCGCCAGTTTCTATGGCCTTATGGAGTCCCAGAATTCTAGTTCAAATGCAGAGTTTAGTTCTGCATTTAGTTCTGCATAGAATCTAGTTCTGATTCAGCATGTCCTTCAGGCTCAGAGAAGCTGTGTTTCTGACAAGCGCCCAGGTGGTGTTGACACTGCAGGTCCTGGTCTTTGGACCACTGTCTGGCAAAAAAGGCTGTGGTTCTGTATTAGACTAAGTTCCAGGTTGTTCTAGTTCCTGTGATCCAAACATTGTCTCTGCACTGAGAAATGAAGGAAGAGTGTGTTCCCTTATTCCACAGACAATGATTAGATCTGTGCTTCCTTTATACAAAGGCCCTTGGGTGACACAAAACAATACGCATCTGAAAAAACATTTTTAGCAGGCAGAATAACTACCTCTGTACGACGTCCACATCCTAGGCCCAAGTACCATCTAATAACATATTTTTTCCTAGCAAGGGGGTGATGAGGGTAGCAGATGGAACAGTGCTGCTACTCAGCTGACTTTAAGTTAGAAGATGAGCAGGATCATCCAGGGGGACTAAGGTCAGCCCAGTGCTCCCCTAGATGCAGAGGGGGAGACCAGAAGAGCATGTGTCACTGCTGCCTTTGATGAAGGAGGAAGGGCCCTGAGGCAAGGAATGCAGGTGGTCAGAACACAAACTGGAATTGGGAGAAAACAGATTGTCCCCTGAGTCTCCAGGAGGAGCCCAGCCCTGCAGACAGCTTGAGATTATCCAGTGAGACTCGAGCCAGGTTCTGACACCCAGAACTGTACGCACATATGTGTGCTCACTGAGAGGGACTGGTGTGGGAGAACTTCCCAGCAGTCTCGGCAGTCCAATAGTGTCAGTTATCCAGTGACATGCAATGGAGGGGTTGAGATTAAGTGTCTCCATTCATTAGCTTCCTTGGGTAGGCATTTTACTTTGAAACTGCACAGGAAGCAGAAAAGAAAATTTGAAGCAATTTGGAGATATTCCACCCTGTTAGCTGGGACAGTGAAGTCTTCTTGGCATAAATATGAAATAAGACACATTAATGTACCTAAAATTAACATTTAAGGTCCAATGTGTGACCTTAATTTTTCCATCACTGAATTGTCAAAACCCGTTGCTCTGCAAACTATACTCTTTAGTAATAGTTGTTCAGTCCTCAATTTGTATTCCCCATGAGCACAAATCTGTCCTTCAAAGCATAGAAATGTGGTCACTGTGGGAAAACGCTGAGTGTGGGGTAAGAATTTCTACTAGTTCTTTTAATATGGAAACTAAGAGGATAGAAACCCAACACATAGGCAGCCTTGGCAGTAGTGAAGTAACACTATTTAGTATTCCTTTTTACACATATTATTAAGTAATTCTTATGTCAATACTCAGCATGAGAGAAGATACTGCAATGTCTGCCTCACTAACTGCTGCTGCAAGGTGCTGTCTACCTCACTGGTTGGATCTTTTCAATGAATAGAAAACATGCTGAAATACACCCCATCTTAGAAATTTAATACAAACATCCTCACTTCACTGCACTCTTCTCCACACCTAATGCTGTGTTTCCTTCTCCTGGAACAGCACAACTCCTCAGATGGTTTTCGTTTTGCTGCATCCATTTCCTGCATCTTACTCACTGTGCAGCGTCTTCCCACTGGACTCCCAGTCCCATCACCTAATTGTCAGCCATGGCCCTGTGTGCAGATTCAAACTGATGCATCCTTATTAATGTATTAAGTAAATTAAGTATAAATTAGTTACTTAACCAAGAATGCAAGCAGAGATAATCTGGTCTCAGGGCTCAGCTGATTAGGATCCCAGTGACTCAGATAAAAGTTCTCAGGTTCCAGCCTTTGTGACCCTTTCCTGATGTACCTACCAGGCTCTCAGACCTCCCTTCAAGGGTTTTCTGAAAGGAAGGTCTCCGTGTGTGCAAGTCAGAATTGGTTCCTGGATGGTGGATGATGGAGACTGAAGCTCTGTCCCACAGAAGACAGCAGAAAGGACTGAAGCATCAGCTCCTGAGCCAGACTTAAGAACCATAGCTACAACTATGACCCATACACCAACATTGTACAAGCTCAGGGGCTGCACAGGGAGATATTTATTGTCTCTGTATATCTGCTCATCAGGCATATTTCTGTTGTGTTATTGCAACTTCTAAATGCACGATATCCCTGTGGGCCTCTGGAATAAACAGAAAGAAAATTTCTCCTAATGGTTGTCAGATCCCAAGAGACCAGGTTAGAAGCCAGGTGGCTTTAGATTTTATGACTCCTTGTCTTGGATCTCACCTTTTTTCCAGAGGTCTCACCTCCTACTACTTTGTTCAAACAGTGAGTTACCATTTTCTCAGCAGCCTGAGACTCTGGAACCTCTCAGGGCCAGGTCCCTTTTGATTCTGAATACATTGAATTGTAGTGGGGACAAAGCCCTGATGTGTCCAGAGCTTTGCTATCCCCTCTTCAATGAGGGGAGAGCTGTGTTCTTTTCATATGGAATTCTGGCCACCAAAATCTTTTCCTTCCTGACACATTTTTCAAAATAATTAGAGATTTTGTATTTATTTCACAAATTAAAAGCTTTGGTTTATTGTCTCATTATAAAATATGTTAATTATGACAGGTACACTTTGATAGTTTTATGCTATATAATCTGAGCTTAGTACCTTATATATTTTGTCTGGTTTAATTGTTTGAAAAGTCTATTCTCTGAGGCATTGCTAATATGAACTGCATTCCTTTTTGCAGAACTGGGGTGTAGGGTTTTAATAACTTCCTGGAAGTTATGAACTAAGTGTGCGGTAGGCCTTGATTGGAATCTGTCAGGTTGCTTTGAGTTTAAAGTCTGGGCCAGTGGTTCTCAACCTGATATGATTTTGCTCCTGGAAACATTTGGCAACATGTGGAGGGAGGCAGCTAAGTACCTACAACATCCAGGAGAAATAATTTCCCACCTCTTGTGAGCGTGAGAAGGTGAGAAAACCTAGTCTGGACCAGCACTTCTCCAACTTCAAGGTGCATAGATGTCATCCAGGATTATAGTACAAATGCAGGTCCTCATAGGTCCAGAATTTTTTTGATTCCAACAAGTTCCCAGGAGGTGTTCATGCTGCATGTGCTGGTCTGTGGGCCACATGTTCTAGTAAGGCCTTACCTGCATTACAGATGAGTGTAGGTAGTATAGGTCTTCAGGATCAAAAATCATTATGCATATAATTTTGAATGGATAGTGTATATACACTCCTTCCAGAAGGTGTTACAAATGCATTGTTCAGACTTCCAGTCAGGATGGAGGCATAGGCAGTCCCACAGTCGAGTGAGATAAAACAGGAGGAACAAATGGGGAGTGAAATAGACCACGTAACCCATGGTTCTAGTGCAGGGATATAAAGCATCAAAACCGTGGACTGAAAAAACCTGAGAGTTGAGGCAGCGGGAGAAACTCCCAACCTCACAGGAGAGTTCATTGGAGAGACCCAATGGGTCCCACCACAAACCCACGACAGGGATCAGCACCAGTAGGGCCCAATTTGATTGGAGGTAACAGGGGAAGTGACTGAAAACTGGCAATGAGTAGAGCAAGGACACTGTTCCCTCTCGGACCCCTCTTCCACATACAGAGTTACAACATAGAGACGTGGGTTGCCCCGCCCTGGTGACAGTTAAGTCTCTGCTCCATAAGAGGCCCACTGAGACAAAAAAAAAAAATGGCCCAAATGAAAGAACAGATCAAAGCTCCAGAAAAAATACAACTAAGCAAGAGGAGATAGACAACCTATCAGATGCACAGTTTAAATCACTGGTAATTAGGATGCGAACAGAATTATTTGAATTTGGTCCCAAATTAAAGGAAAAAGTGAAGGCTATGAAAAGTGAAATAAAGGAAAATGTACTGGGCACCAACAGTTACGGGAAGGAAACAGGGAGTCAAACCCAAGGTTTGGACCAGAAAGGAGAAAGAAACCTTCAATCAGAACAGAATGAAGAAGCAAAAACTCAAAAAAATGAGAAGAGTTTAGGAACCACTGGGACAACTTTAAATCTTCCAGCATCTGAATCATTGGGGTGTCAGAAGGAGAAGAGGAGGAGCAAGAAATTGAAAACTTATTTGAAAACATAATGAAGGAGACTTTCCCCATGTGGCAAAGGAAATAGAATTCCAGAAATTCCAGGAAGTTCAGAGAGTGTGAAAGAAGTTGGACCCAAGGAAGCATGCACCCAGGCACATCATAATTACATTACACAAAATTAAGGATAAGGAGAGAATCATAAAAGCAGCAAGAGAAAAGGATGCAGTTACCTACAAAGGAGTTCCCATTAAACTATCAGCTGATTTCTCAGAAGAAACCTTACAGGCATGAATGGACTGGAAAGAACTGTTTGAAGTCATGAAAGGCAAGGACCTACATCCAAAATGACTCTATCCAGCAAAGCTTTCATTTAGAATGGACAGGCAGATAAAGTGCTTCCCAGAGAACATCAATTTAAAAGGGTTCATCATCACCGAACCCTTATTATATGAAATGTTGAAGGGACTTATCTAAGAAAAAGAAGATAAAAAATATGAAGAGTAAAATGACAACAAACTCACAGCTATTAAAACCAAACCTAAAACAAAAACAAAAATAAACTAAGCAAACCACTAGAAGAGGAACAGAACCACAGAAATGGAGATCACAGGGAGGGTTCTCTGTGGGTGAGTGGGTGGGGAGACAGGGGGAAAAGGTACAGAGATTAAGTAGCATAAATGGTAGGTAGAAAATAGATGGGGGGGGGGGGTTAGGAATAGTATAGGAAATGTAGAAGCCAAAGAACTTAAATGTATGACCATGGACTTGAACAAAAAGAGGGGAATGCAGGTGGGAGTGGGGTTAAAGGGTGGATCAGAATAAAGAGGGGAAAATGGGGCAATTGTAATAGCATAATAAATGAAATAGATTTTCTTTTTTAAATATATTTATTGATTATGCTATTACAGTTGACCCATTCCCCCCCCACTCCACCCCATCCTGCCCACGCCCTCCCACCCACATTTCCCCCCTATAGTTCATGTTCACGGCTCAAACTTATAAGTTCTTCGGCTTCTACATTTCCTATACTAGTCTTACCCTCCCCCTGTCTATTTTCCACCTATCATTTATGCTACTTATTCTCTGTACCTTTCCCCCCCTCTCCCCCTCACTCCCCTATTGACAACCCTCCATGTGATCTCCATCTCTATGGTTCTGTTCCTGTTCTAGTTGTTTGCTTAGTTTGCTCTTGTTTTTGTTTTAGGTGTGGTCGTTAATAACTGTGAGTTTGCTGTCATTTTTACTGTTCCTAATTTTGATCTCCTTTTTCTTAGGTAACTCCCTTTAACATTTCATATAATAAGGGCTTGGTGATGATGAACTTCTTTAATTTGACCTTATCTAAGAAGCACTTTATCTTCCCTTCCATTCTAAATGATAGCTCTGCTGGAAACAGTAATCTTGGATGTAGGCCCTTGCCTTTCATGACTTGGAATACTTCTTGCCAGCCCCTTCTTGCCTGTAAGGTCCCTTTGGAGAAATCAGCAGACAGTATTATGGGAAGTCCTTTGTAGGCAACTGTGTCCTTTTCTCTTGCTGCTTCTAAGATTCTCTCCTTCTGTTTCATCTTGGGTAATGGAATTATGATGTGCCTTGGTGTGTTCCTCCTTGGGTACATATTCTTTGGGACTATCTGAGCTTCCTGGAAGTCTATTTCCTTTGCCAGACTGGAGAAGTTCTCCTTCATTATTTGTTCAAATAAGTTTTCAATTTTTTGTTCTTCCTCTTCTCCTTCTGGCACCCCTATAATTCGGATGTTGGAATGTTTCAAGATGTCCTGGAGGTTCCTAAGCCTCCCCTCATTTTCCCGAATTCTTGTTGTTTCATTCTTTTCTGGTTGGATGTTTCTTTCTTCCTTCTGGTCCACACTATTGATTTGAGTCCCAGTTTCCTTCGCATCACTATTGGTTCCCTGTACATTTTCATTTGTTTCTCTTAGCGTAAGCTTCATTTTTTCATCTGGTTTTCAAACAGATTCAGCCAATTCTGTGAGCATCTTGATAACCAGTGTTTTGGGGTTTTTTGGTTTTTTGGTTTTTTGGTTTTCTTCTTTAATTTTTATTGTTATTCAATTACACTTGTATGCCTTTTCTCCCCATCCCTCCACCCCACCCCAGCTGAACCCACCTCCCTCCCACACCTCCACCCTCCCCCTTGGTTTTGTCCATGTGTCCTTTATAGTAGTTCCTGTAATCCCCTCTTCCCACTGTCCCCGCCCCGCCCCCGACCCCCGCCCTGGCTATTGTTAGATTGTTCCTAACTTCAATGTCTCTGGTTATATTTTGTTTGCTTTTTTCTTCTATTGATTATGTCCCAGTTAAAAGTGAGATCATATGGTAATTGTCCCTCACTGCCTGGCTTATTTCACTTAGCAAAATGCTCTCCAGTTTCATCCATGCTGTTGCAAAGGGTATAAGCTCCTTCTTTCTCTCTGCTGCGTAGAATTCCATTGTGTAAATATACCAAAGTTTTTGGATACATTCGTTTGCTGATGGGCACTTAGGTTGCTTCCAGTACTTGGCTATTGTAAATTGTGCTGCTATGAACATTGGGGTGGACAGGTTCTTTTGGATTGGTGTTTCGGTATTCTTAGGGTATAATCCCAGCAGCGGAATTGGTGGGTCTAAGGGCAGTTCCATTTTTAGTTTTCTGAGGAAATTCCATATTGTTTTCCACAGTGGCCTCACCAGTCTGCATTCCCACCAACAGTGCACTAGGGTTCCCTTTTCTCCACATCCTCTCCAACATTTGTTTGTGGATTTGTTTATGTTGACTGGTGTGAGGCGATACCTCATTGTGGTTTTAATTTGCATCTCTCTGATGGCTAGTGATGCTGAGCATATTTTCATATGACTCTGGGCCCTCTGTATGTCTTCCTTGGAGAAGTGCCTGTTCAAGTCCTTTGCCCATTTTTTAATTGGGTTGTTTGTCTTCCTGGAGTGGAGTCGTGTCAGTTCTTTATATATTTTGGAGATCAGGCCCTTGTCTGAGGTATCATTGGCAAATATGTTTTCCCATACTGTTGGTTCTCTTTGTAATTTGGTGCTGTTTTCTTTAGCCATGCAGAAGCTCCTTATTTTGATGAGGTCCCATTTGTTTATTCTTTCCTTTATGTCCCTTGCTTTAGGGGATGTGTCTGTGAGGATCTTGCTGCATGGAATGTCTGAGATTTTCCTGCCAATGTTTTCCTCTAGGACTTTTATGGTGTTACAACATATACTTAAGTCTTTTATCCATCTTGAGTTTATTTTTGTGTATGGCGTGAGTTGGTGATCGAGTTTCATTTTTTTGCACGTAGCTGTCCAGATCTCCCAACACCATCTGTTGAAGAGGCTATTTTTGCTCCATTTCATGCTCCTGCCTCCTTTGTCAAATATTAATTGACCGTAAAGACTTGAGTTTATTTCTGGGCTCTGTGTTCTGTCCCATTGGTCTATGTGCCTGTTTGTATGCCAGTACCAGGCTGTTTTGACCACAGTGGCCTTGTAATACAGTTTGATATCAGGTGTTGTGATCCCTCCTGCTTTGTTCTTCTTTCTCAAAATTGTTGCAGCTATTCGCGGTCGTTTATGGCTCCATATGAATTTCTGAAATGTTTGTTCTATATCTGTGAAATATGTCATGGGTACTCTAACAGGGATTGCATTGAATCTATAAATTGCTTTGGGTAGTATGGCCATTTTGATGATGTTAATTCTTCCAATCCATGAACATGGTACATGCTTTCATTTGTTTGTATCTTCCTTAATTTCTTTCTTCAGTGTTGTGTAGTTTTCTGAGTACAGGTCTTTTACCTCCTTGGTTAGGTTTATTCCTAGGTACTTTATTTTTCTTGTTGCTAGATCAAATGGGATTTGTATCCTGATTTCTGTTTCTGCAGTTTCGTTGCTGGTGTACAGGAATGCCTTTGATTTCTGAGTATTGACTCTGTATCCACCTGTTTTGCCAAATTCATTTATTAGGTCGAGTAGTTTTTTGCTGGAGTCTATAGCGTTTTCCATGTACACTATCATGTCGTCTGCAAACAGTGACAGTTTCATTTCCTCCTTTCCAATTTGGATGCCTTTTATTGCTTTTTCTTGTCTGATTGCTGTGGCTAGGACTTCCAATACTATGTTGAATAGGAGTGGTGAGAGAGGGCATCCTTGTCTTGTTCCTGATCTTATTGGCAAAGCTCTAAGTTTTTGTCCATTGAGTGTGATGTTGGCTGTAGGTCTCTCATATATGGCCTTTATTATGTTGAGGAATGCTCCCTTTATTCCCACTTTGCTGAGTGTTTTTATCAGAAATGGGTGCTGTATCTTATCAAATGCTTTTTCCGCATCTATTGATATGATCATGTGATTTTTGTCTTTGCTGTTGTTGATGTGATGTATTATGTTTATTGATTTGCGAATATTGTACCATCCTTGCATCCCTGGGATGAATCCCACTTGGTCATGGTGGATGATCTTTTTAATGTATTGCTGGATGCGATTTGCTAATATTTTGTTGAGGATTTTAGCGTCTATGTTCATCAGCGATATTGGCCTGAAGTTTTCTTTCTTCATTGTGTCTTTATCTGGTTTTGGGATTAGGATGATGCTGGCTTCATAAAAAGAGTTTGGGAGTCTTCCATCAGTTTGGATTTTTTCAAATAGTCTGTGAATGATAGTGGTTAGCTCCTCCTTAAATGCTTTGTAGAAATCTCCTGTGAAACCATCTGGCCCAGGGCTTTTGTGTGATGGGAGTTTTTTGATGACTGCTTCAATTTCCGTTGCTGTTATTAGTCTGTTCAGGTTTTCTGCTTCTTTTTCATTCAGTTTTGGAAGATTATATTTTTCTAGAAATGTGTCCATTTCATCTAGGTTTTCAAATTTCTTAGCATACCGTTCTTCATACTAATTTCTTACAATCCTTTGTATTTCTGTGGTATCAGTTGTAATCTCTCCTCTTTCATTTCTAATTCTGTTTATTTGGGTCCTCTCTTTTTTTCTTGATGATACTGCTTAAGGGCTTGTCGATTTTGTTTACCTTTTCAAAGAACCAGCTCCTGGATTCATTGATCCTTACAATTGTGCTTTTAGTATCTATGTGATTTAGTTCTGCTCTGATCTTGGTTATTTCCCTCCTTCACTTGCTCTGTGCTGTCTTTGTTCTTGTTCCTCCAGTTCTTGTAGGCGTAGGGTTAGGTTGTTTTTTTGAACTGTTTCTATCTTCTTAAGGTAGGCCTGTATTGCTATGAACTTCCCTCTCAGGACTGCCTTTACTGTGTCCCATAGGTTTTGGGTTGTTGTGAGTTCGTTTTCATTTGTTTCCAGGAAGTTTTTGATTTCTTCCCTAATCTCGTTCTTGACCCATTCATTGTTTAATAGCATGCTATTCAGTCTCCATGATTTTGAGTGTTTTGGGTTTCTTCCTTTGGGGTTGGTTTCTAGTTTCAGTCCCTTGTGGTCAGAGAAAATGCTTGATATGATTTCAATTTTCTTGAATTTGTTGAGGCTTGCTTTGTGTCCTATCATGTGGCCTATCTTTGAAAAACTTCCATGGACACTTGAAAAGAATGTGTATTTTGCTTCTTTGGGATGAAAAGCTCTGTATATATCAGTTAAGTCCATTTCCTCTAGGGTATTGTTAAGTGACACAATATCTTTGTTGATCTTTTGTTTGGAAGACCTGTCCATTTTTGATAGTGGGGTGTTAAAGTCCCCTACTATAATTGTGTTGCTCTCAATATCTTTCTTGAAATCCTCCAAGATTTTCTTAATGTATTTGGGTGCTCCTATTTTGGGTGCATATATATTGACAATGTTTATGTCTTCTTGGTGGATTCTTCCTGTGAGTATTCTGAAGTGACCTTCTGGGTCTCTCTTTATGGACCTTCTTTGGAAGTCTATTTTGTCTGATATGAGTATTGGTACCCCTGCTTTTTTTTCCTGTCCGTTTGCTTGGAAAATTTGTTTCTAGCCCTTCACTTTCAGTCTGTGTAAGTCTTTTGTCCTGAGATGGGTCTCTTGTAGGCAGCATATGTGTGGGTCATGTTTTCCTCTCCATTCAGCTATTCTATGTCTTTTGATTGGAGCATTTAATCCATTTACGTTTAAGGTTATTATCGATAGGTAGTTATTCATTGCCATTTTTTCCTACCTGTGTTCCTCTGTCTTTCTCTTTTCCTTCCTTTCCTTAAAGCAGTCCCTTTAGCATCTCTTGCAGAGCTGGTTTGGTGGAGCTGTATTCTTTTAGACTTCTTTTGTCTGGGAAACTCTTTATTTGGCCTTCTATCTTGATTGAGAGCCTTTCTGGGTAAAGTGGTCTTGGTTGCAGGCCTCTGGTTCTCATTACTTGGAATATTTTTGGCCATTCTCTTCTGGCTTGGAGCGTTTCCATTGAGAAGTCAGTTGCTAACCTTATTGGGTTCCCTTGTATGTTACTTCCTTTTTCTCCCTTGCTGCCTTTAAGATCCTCTCTTTGTCTTGGAAATTTGCCATTTTAATTGTGATGTCTCTTGCAGTGGGTCTCTTTGTGTTCCTGTTGCTTGGGACTCTCTGTGATTCCTGGATTTGGGTGACTTTTTCTCTCCTCAGATTAGGGAAATTTTCCATCATTACTTTTTCAAACAGGTTTTCTATCCCTTGCTCTTCTTCTTCTCCTTCTGGTATTCCTATTATATGGATATTGTTACGTTTCATGTTGTCCTGCATTTCCCTTATTGCCTCTTCATTCTTTCTGAGCCTCTTTTCCTTTTCTTGCTCTTTCTGGGTGTTTTTTTCTACTTTGTCCTCCAGCTCGCTGATCCGATCCTCTGCTTCATCAAGTCTGCTTTTAATTCCTTCTACTGTGTTCTTCAATTCAGAAATTGTATTCTTCATTTCCTCTTGGCTCTTGTTGATAGTTTCTATTTCCTTTTTCATGTTGATATAGTTTGCAGTGAGTTCATTGTAGTTTCCTTGTAGTTTCTGGTAGTTCTCTTTGAGCTCGGAGAGCTCAGTGAGCTTCCTGATGACCATTGCTTTGAACTCAGTATCTGATAGTTGAGTTGCCTCTTTTTCAGTTAGCATTGTTTCTGAGACTTCCTTTTTCCTTTCATTTGGGAATTGTTTCTTTGTCTTCCCATTGTTTGTGAGACTCTTCTTGTTGGCCTCTGCTTCTTAAATTGCTCTATTCTGACTCCCTGGGTTTACGTTATGAACTTCTATGGTAGAATGCCAATGGGATTTGGCGGTGCTGTCTCCTTAATCTCCTGTTCTCACTGGTCTTGAGCTGACGTTTATGGGTTTAACACGGTCTAACTCTAGTCTTTTCAGCACTCCAGGTTTTGTTTTCTCACCTGTGGAAAAAAGAGAAAGGGGGGAAGAAAGAAAAAAAAAGAAGAAGGGAAGGAGGGAAAAAGAAAATAGAAAAGGAGGAAAGGAAGGAAGGAGGGAAGAAGGAATAAAGAAAGATTGGAGGCAAGTTAAGAAGGAATTTTAACAAAAATTAAAACATAGAAATAGATAAAATAAGGCAGGAAGAAGACATAAAAATGGTAACGGATGGGAGGAAGAAGGAATGAAAAAAAAAAGGGAGAGAGGAAGAAGGAATTCAGGGGGAAAGGAGGAAATGGAAAAAAAAAATCTTCTGCTGGCTTTAAACCGGTCAGGTTAATTCTGCTGGTCGTCCTGTCTGTGCAACGGGAGGGGGTGGTTGGAAGGATTGGTTTCACTTTTCTCCCTTCCTGGGCCACACTCTTTGCTGTTGTTCAGCCTGCAGTCTCCCCTAGTCTTGCAGCTCCCCTCTGCTGGGTGTTCTGCCTTTGTCCTAGAGAGCTAATAGGCCCTGCAGGTCTCTGTGCGCAGGTGTTAGGTAGGCGTTGTAGGTGTGGTTCCTGGCAGGCAATCAGGGCGTTGATCAGCCAATCCAGCAGCTTTGTTCTTGGGATGCGCGCAGCCGGTGGATCCATCCGCATTGGCTGTGGGAAGCTCGCACGTGGCTTTGTGCTTGTAACGCAGGCAGCCAGCCGGCCCTGTGCTTGGGAGGCAGATCCAGCCGCCCTGGGCTTGAGTCTCTCGGGCGAGCGGGGCCACCCTGGGACTGAATCACGCAGCACTCGGGTCCGAAGTTTTGGGCCTGTGGGTGGAGCAGCTAGCCTCTGCTCCAGATGCTCTCGGAGGTTTCAGGTGTCGGCGCCCCTCCGGGGTTTCATGTATGGGCCCCCAATTCGCTAATCTGCGTGCACGCAACCGGGCCTCAGGTGAGCGCTGGGGCTCCGCGGCTGCTTATCCTGCGCTCGCAGTCCAGGCGTGGAGCGGGGAGGGGCGCCAGGGGCCGCAGCTGCTGCCGAGAGTTCTCTAACTAGCCCCTGAGTGTCTCTATTTTCTTTTTCTTTTTGAGAAATTCCTCCTATTCAAGCCTCCCTGGTCCAAACAAGCACCTGGCTGCTCACAGCTCAGCCTGGCCCTCTCCCAAGACTCCTGCAGCAGCCCCTGCGCCTGGGCTGGCGCTTCTGCCGCCCTTGTACCGCGTCGACCCGGGTCCCGGGTCCCGGGTCCCGGGTCCCGGGGACCTTATTGTCCTTAAGCACTCTTCTTACCATCAGATCTTTCAAGGTCCTCTATCTTTGGTCTCTGATCTTCATATATGCTGGAATACTGTTGGCTGTTCGCTCTGCTCCTCAGATCAGCTAGGTATTTCCCTGGCGTTGAGGGGAAGTGGACTCCGCTCCCACCTATGTTGCCACCATCTTCCCTCCGATAACCAGTGTTTTGAACTGTGCATCCGATAGGTTGGCTATCTCTTCGTCGCTTAGTTGTATTTTTTCTGGAGCTTTGAAGTGTTTTGTCATTTGGGCCATTTTTTGTTTTTTGTCTGGGCCCATCTGTTACTTAAAGGGGTGGAGCCTTAGGTGTTCACCTGGTGGGGTAAAGCTGGTCACTGCGCTGTGACGCTGTACGTGGGGGAGGGGCCGAGAGGGAGCAATGGCGCCCGCTCCACTCTCCAACAGATTTCAGCCACTCCCTTGGCTACCCACAATCAAACTGGGCCCCTCTGGTGCTGCCTCCCGAGTGGGTGGGCTTGTGCATGGTCTAGGCCCCTGTGGGTCTCTCCAGTGACCTCTCCTGTGAGGCTGGGAGTCTCTCCTGCTGCCGTCCCAACGCCCACAGGCATTTTCAATTAGATCTTTGAGGCGTTATTTCCCCGCGCTGGAGCCCTGGGTTGTGTGGTCTGCTTTGATCCCCGTCGTTTATCCGGTTTATCTGTGCGCGAATGTGGGGCTCCAGGGTCTGCTAGTGGTCAGACTTCCTGCCCGGTTTGTCCCACACTCTGCCAGTCTTGGTCCCGCCACAGCAACGCGAGTCCTTTCCACCCCGGTGCCCGTCTCCACCCCTCCTACCGGTCTGGATGAATGTTTACTTTTTATTTCCTTGGTGTCAGACTTCCTTGCTGTTCAATTTTCTGTCAGTTCTGGTTGTGCGAGGAGGCGCAGTGTGTCTACCTATGCCGCCATCTTGGTTCTCCCCCATATATTTTCAAAAAGCAAAAAAATCTTAATATTTTATCCTAAGTATTTTAATATGGTATTTTAAGTTTTTATCTAAGGGAGTGTAAGACAGAGGAAACAAACAAAAGGGGAAGATATATAAGTCAATAAAATATTATTAAGATGAGCAAAATATTCATTGTTCAATTTTACATAAATTCATGAATGACATCATATGATACATGTTTTAAATTACCGAACTTGATTTTTTTACATTAGGATACTTTCGTGAAACCATGGAACATATTATTGAAAAAAAATTTACAATAGGCAGAAGAAGAGCCTCCAAATATATCCACATCATCCTTTCTAGAAATGTGTAAAGTGTTACTTTTCATTGTAAAGGAGAATTAAAGTAGCAGAAGGAATAGTGTGGGTAATCAGCTAATTTTCACGTAAGATGCCATGATCATGTAGGTGGGACTAATGTGCTCACTGTGGTCCTAACATTTGGAAGAGTGGGGAAGAGGAGTCAGAGTCAGAGAGAGACTGAAAGATGCCACACTGCTGGCTTTAAACATGGAGAAAGCGCCCTGCAGCCTGAGAAATTGGGCTAGGAGCGGAAAGAGGATACTCCCTGGAGCCTCTAGAAGGAACCGGGCCCTGCAAACATCTTGATATCAGCCCATTAACTCATCACGCTTCTGAACCCCAGAGCTATATGTGAATTAGTTTGTTTCTTTTAAACCCTTAGTGTGGTGATTTGTTACAGTAGCAATAGCAATGTTATACAGAGATTTTCTCAATCATTGTTTGAAGGAAAATAAGTTTAAGGACCTCAATCCATTTACTTGCACCCCTTGGATAAGGACACGTTGTGTTGAAACTCCCAATAATTAGAAGAAAAAAAAATCTGAAGTCATTTTTGACATTCAGTTCCATTAAATGGTACTGAGACTGCAACATTGCATAGAAGAAAATGTGGTTCTGACTTTGAAGTCTTTGGACATTAAGATAGGAAAATAATTTGCTGTTGTAAATGAAGGGCAACCACCCTAAACATGTTGCTCAGTTGGTTGGAGAATCATTCCACGTACAGAAAGGTTGCCTGTTTGATTCCCGGTCAGGGCATTTGCCTAGACTTCATGTTTGACCGTCAGTTGCGCTGTGTGCCAGTGGAGACAGATCCATCTTTCTCCCCCACGTGAATGTTTCTCTCTCTGTCTCTCTCTCTCTGTCTCTCTCTCTCTCTCTTTCACATCAAGGGAAACATGTTCTGGATTTTTCCATCTATTTCCTACACCAAGGTAGTGAGTTTTCTGTCATTGGTTTTTCTTTTCTTTTTTTTTTTTAATTTTTATTGTTATTCAATTACAGTTGTGTGCCTTTTCTCCCCTTCCCTCCCCCCCACCGCAGCTGAACCCACCTCCCTCCCCCACCTCCACCATCCCCCCCGCTTTTGTCCATGTGGTTTTTCAAAGAGGTTTTCAATTTCTGGTCGATCACTCCTCCTTCCAGCAACCCAGTGATGTTAAGATTGGTGGGCTTATCACTGATACTGTCACTGAATTTTCACTTATAATTAAGACTGCATGCTAAGTTAAATGAGTCATTTGTAAGAAACCTGTCCCGATGATGAATCACCCACTATTTCAAAGGGCAGATGTAAGCATCGTTAATGCATACTTCAATGTAAGAACTATTTTACTGTAAAAAAAAAGAAGTGCCCTTAGAAGTAGAAAAAAAACTCAAAACCTGAAGCCATAATAAGCTGACTTAGTCATTATGGCTTATAAAGCAAAGCAGAGTTTTATGATTACCAGTGGATTAATAAATGCTTATGTAACTGGAGATTTTAATTCACTTAATATATTTAAAATGGCTATGTGATGAGCTCTACATTCAAGGAGTAATTGCTCAGACTTTCACTTTAATTTGGCTCTGCCTTCCTAAGCACTCTAATTTTTAGTACATCATTCAGATTGTCATTTTCACACAGATGCATATGTTTTCTTATGAAAATAATGGTTTAAGAGTGATTTGCAGTTGAACTTTTCCATGTTTAAAAGAAGGATTCTTTAAACATATTGCATGAAGTTTCATATAATCTTTAACCAAAATTGTAATCCTTTTGAATATTTAGGTAAGAATTAGAGTTCTGTATAGAGTGAAGTTAGTGTTTGGCACAAAATGTGGTAATCATTTATTTCACTGAAAGATATATTTAAATTTGAGAAATAAAAAACAGTTTTGTAAAGGTTAAAAAAAAAAAAAAGATTGGTGGGCTTGAAGCTGTCCCAGAGACTCCTTAATCTGTTCTCATTTTCTTAGATTCTTTTTTCTTTTGTTGTTCTGCTTGAGTGTTTTTTCTTCCTTATATTTACAATCACTTATTTGATTCTCTGCTTTCCCCTCTCTACTGTAGATTTCCTATAAATCATACTTTATTTCAATTAATGTAGTCTTCCATTCTGACTGGATCTTTTTTATGCTGTTGAGGTCCTTACTGAGCTCACTGAGCATCCATATGAACAGCGTTTGAACGCTGCATCTAGTAGATTGCTTGCTCCATTTTGTTTAGCTCCTTTTCTGGAGGTTTTTTGTTTCCCTGTTCTTTCTTCTGGGCCACGTTTCTTTGTCTTCTCATATTTGAAGCCTCCCTGTGCTAGTTTCTATGAATTAGGCAGAGCCGCTACACCCCCCAGGTTTGTAGAGTGGCCTAATGTTGTAGGTGTCCTGTAGGATCCAGTGTCACAGCCTTCCCTATCACCCAAGGTGGGTAGTCAACTTGTGCCCACCATGTGGGCTGGATACACCCTCCACTTCTACTTGACCTTGATTACTGTTAGCACTTCAATGGGAGGGATTTAGCAAGGCTGACCAGTAGAGGGATTGGCTGTCCCCACTGGGTACAGACCTCCAACCAGCTTGGAGGATCAGTTGTTCAGGGGCCCAATCCACAGAGCAGGACTTACTTCAGCAGGGCTCTGGTGCCTGTTGAGGTGGCCCCTTGAGTGTGTCCCTTGTGAAGGTGGTAGGGTGGTGATGGTCTGTCTGATGTGGTCTGAAGCTGTCCACTGGGTGTGCTGACTCTGGGGACTCCAGAAGATGCAGACCAAAGTCAGCCAACTGAGTCGTATGCGCAGGTAATCTGGCATAAGCTATTTGCAGATGGCTTCTACTTGTGCTGGGCTTAGATGTGTTTAGATGAGGCCATTCTGTGAACCAAGGCTTTTAGAGCTTAGCAAATGGTACTGGGCTCCCGGATACAGGTTGTTTGAAACAGTTCATGAAAATCTGAAGCATGACAGAAGACAAGTCTTTTGTATGGAAAACCACTCAAAACAGCTTGGGAAGGACCAAATGTTTGGTGGGGTGGGATCTGAGGGAATCACCAGTGGGGGCAAAGAGTGTGAGCCAGGTGCAAGAGTCTCAGAAATGGCACTCTCCTGCCAGCTCTGTGGGAGGAGGGCTCATCAAAGGAACAAGTGCCTCTGCCAGCACATCTGTGTGGGAGAAAGCTGCCCCTCCAGCTCTCACCCTGATGCCAAACAATTCAGTTCCTCCCCATGTGTCTCTGATGCCTTGCAAGCAGCTGACCTAGCTCTGGAGGTGAGAGAGAGTGAGTCTGAGTGAGTCTATGCATGGATCCTTGAAGAGGAACTGCCTGAGACTCCAGAAGTTTTCATCTTGCTCAGCCTTGATCCCTGCTTTTTTTATTACAGCTAGAAGTTATGGGGACTTCTCTCCCTGACACTGGGACCCTGGGCTGGAGGGCATGGTGTAGGGCTGGGATCCCTTGTTCCTTAGCCATTACCTTCCTGATTTATATATGGCACACATGGGTGTGGGACCAATTGGTTCCATGTCTGTGACGTCCTAGCAGTCTCGCTGTCATTTCTTCTTTAATTCTGTAGTTGTGGGACTTCAATTCAGCTTGGTTTTTGGTGGTTCTGAATGATAGTGTTTCTGTAGTTGTACTTTTGATGTAGTTGTGGGAGGAAGTGATGGGGTACAGCACTTACCTACTCCACCACTTGACCAGAAGCCTTTGAAATTTATTTTGAACAACTGGATTAACAAGTTACTCTATTTAGGTCCGTTCCAGGTAACATGGATAGGTTGGAAGGATTTGCATGTGTAGCATAAAACTGGTGACTCCGAATCACAGGCCTGGGCAGCAATTCAAGCTCTCTTGTGCATCACCCTCTGGTCATGGAGAAGTGAGAGATTCCAGTGCATAAGGACATATCAATAAATGATATTGGTGTAGTTCATTCACTATCCATTGTTTAATTAGGACAACATTTAGAAAAGTGGAGATACTTTGTTTAGATCCATAGAGGAATCATATTTGTATATAGCACTGTAATTTTGGAGAACAAACAGGAAAATAATTTGGCAATAAAATTTAAGATACATGAACCATCATTTCCCTCAATGGAAACTGGCTTTAGCACATAGAATCCATCTTCTATCCATCAGGAGTAGATTACAGCATGACAAAATTCTTTACAGAGTAATCAAATAAATAATGCTCCCCCATCTGTAAGGTCAATTTTAATGAAAGCTCATATTAGGCCAATCTATTTAATAAATTTGTCTTTCCACGTGGACTCTGGCTGGAGATACATATTTGATAATCAATGTTTGCCAGGGACTGCAGCAAGCACTATGGACACCAAACGGAATGAGATAATAAAAGCAGGGGTCCAGTTAAAAGTCAGCAGAATGTGAAAGCACACGTTATCAGGAAGAATAGTTGAGGGAATGAAGTAGACTAGAATCACAGACTAAAGCAGAAACTGTATTTCACATTGCTCTATGAAAACATCACATTGTAGGACTTAGTTAACAAGTGTAGTTTATTTCATGTGGGTAACACATCTCATGAATATTCTTTGAGTAAATCTAAAGAAAATTCTTGAGCTGCTATAAGCCATTTGAGAAGAAACTATTCTTAAAAAATCCAAATATTTTTTATTCAAATTTGGGAAAAACTTTTTGAGAGTGAGATAATGGACAAAAGAGAAAACGTCTGTATATTAAAGCAGAAAACATGATAAAATGAAGTCCTTCTATTGTTTAGAGAAGTTGAATTCAGATAAATGGAAACTCTAGTAAATAAATAAAACAGGCACATGAAACTTTCTGAGCCCACTGACATCCCTCTCCACAGACTGGTGCGTGGCCAGCTCCATCTTGTACTTGAATCAAGTGTCTTCAACAGCAAGACGGGCAGTGTCAATTTGCAGAGCAATGCAGCTTTGCTCACAGAACTTGCATAGACCTGAGCCCTCAGGTCCTTGATGGTGTTGAAATGGTGTCCCCAATCTCTGTTCTGGAGTCCCTTCTTCTCCAGGTGTTTCCAGATATTTCTCTCCAATCTCCAATTATCAGCCTCCGGGCTTCTCAATGTCTCCATGTAGGCAACAGGAGGTCATTCAGGCATTGCAAAGACTTCTTCTGGCTCTGGATGCACCCTATGCCTGCCACACCCCTGTTCATCCCCACAACCAGGACTGCCAGATCCCCAGCGGCCCCTTGCACTGGTGGGGTGGGACATGGAGATCTGGGATCCCGAGTCCCTGGAACCTGTAGAGATGCTGACTGAGCTGCAGGCTGGCTGGGCTGATGGCTGGGTGAGTGTAGGATGCCAGGATCTGGCAGTTTGTGGAGAAACTGGAACAGGTTATGAGCTGATGTTGTTTAGGGAGGAAAGAAAGAGGCCAAAGTCCCAATTAAAATATTTTCTGAAGAATAAATATTTAATTAATTTTGAGGTAGAGAGACAGATGGAGAGAGAGAGGGAAAAGGAGAGGATGTGTTTCGGAGACAGAGAGAGAAATACCAACTTGTTTTTCCACATTTTGATGCATTCATTTGATGCTTCTTGTATGTGCCCTGAATAGAGAACTACAGAACAATCTGAAAACAATTAATTAAATGGCAATAACTACACAGCTATTAACAATTACCTTGAATAGAAATGGATTAAGTGTTCCAATGATATGATAAATGGGTAAAAAGACGTGATAAATATATACTATAGAATACTACTTAGCCCGAAAAGTATATGATCTTGCCATTGTGAAAACAAGGGAAATAAGTCAGACAGAGAACAAAAATTACCATAGAATTGCACTTCTGTGTAGAATCTAAAAAACAATAACATGAGCAAAAGAAACAGTAACAGCCTCATAGATACAGGAAACAAATGGATGGTTGCCAGATGCAAGGTGTTCTGGAGGATGAGTGAAAAAGTTGAAGGGATTGAGAAGTACATGTTGGTGTTTACAGAATAGTCACGGGGATTAGAGTACAGCATAGGGAATATAGTCAATAATATTATAGTAACTTAATTCAGTGTCATGTGGGTGCAAGGCTTATTAGGCTATCACATTGTAGGTCATATAAATATGTAATCACTATGCTGTACACCTCAAACTAGCATAACATTGAATGTCAATGTAATTATTATTTTTTTAATTTAGAAAAAGACAAAGAGTTTGGCATAATTATGCAGGTGCTACTAACAAAGCCACCATGGTGCTCTGAATGTGGGAGAGGAAGGAAGAATAGTTGGAATCAGAGGGAGATTTGAAGATGCTACACCAGTTGCTCTGAAGATGGAGAAAGGGCCATGAGCCCAGAAACGCGTGTGGCCACAAGAAACAGGGATACCAGAGGAAACGGAACTCCCCTGTGCCTCCAGAAAGACCTGGTCCTGCAGACAACTTAGATTGTAGTCCACTGAGATTAGTTTCAGGCTCGACTTCCAAAATAGGAAAAGCTTAAATTTCTTTCATTTATACCCTACCATTGCAATTTGTGACAGCAGCAACAAGAATGGAATACAGATGTTATTAAAAAAGAAACATAGGCGGAGAATGGAATTTTAGCTTTTCAAGTCATTGATTTAGCTTTCCTTGGGTAAGGGCTTTTTGTGTTGAAATATCACCTAGAGTAGAGACAAAAAGTAAAGTCAATTTGGATGATTAGTGACATTGGACATCTTTTTATATGTTTAATTGCCATCTGTATGTCCTCTTTGGTGAATTATCTATTCATGTCTTCTGCCCATTCTTAAATTGGATTGTTTGGGTTTCTTTTTTCTTTTTTAGTGTTGAGTAGTATGAGTTCTTTCTGAGTTTCCCATATTTACCCCTTATCAGATGTATCATTGACGAATATGTTCTCCAGTTCAGTAGGATGTGTTTTCGTTTTGTTGATGGTTTCTTTTGCTGTTGAAAACATTTTTAGTTGATGTAGTTCCATTATTTACTTTTTTTGTTTTCTTTGCCCAAGGGGATATATCAGAAAGAAATATTGCTAAGAGAAATGTTAGAGATTTTACTGCCTATGTTTTTTTCTAGAAGTTTTATGACCCAGTGATTCTACTCTGGGTATTTATCTGAAATAACACAAAACATTAATTTGGAAGAATATGCACACCCATACGGTTCATTGCAGCATTATTTACAATAGCAGAGAAATGAAATCAATCCAAGTGCCAATCAGTAAATGATTGCATAAATAAGATATGGTACACACATAAATGGACTATTACTCGTCCATTAAAAAGAGTGAAATCTTACTATTTGAAACAGAATGGATGGAGGAGAAGGTATTATGCTGAGTAAAATAGGTCAGTCACAGAAAGACAAATACCATATGATTTCACTAATAGGTGGAAATTAAAGAACAAAATAAAGGAAGAAATATTCCATCAGACTGATAGATACAGAGATGGAACGGGTGGTGTCAGAGGGCATCAGGGTTGGGGGACTGAGTCAAAGTGATTAAGAAGTGTGAACTGGAACTTCCAAAGTAGTCATGAGGGTGTAAAGTACAGCATAAAGAATATAGTCAATAATATGATAATTAAGTGTGGAGCCAGGTGGGTACTGGAAATATCATTGGGAACACTTTGGAAAGTATAAGATTGTTTAACCATTATGCTGTACAGGTGAAATCAATACAAAAATAATATTGTAAACTGTAATTGAAAACTGAAAATAAATATGCCAAAAATAGTCAATTTGGAGAGTCTGGGGCATTAGCTGGAACAGTGAACTCCCCATTCTGTCTTTCTGTCAGAATTTCTACATTCCTATAATTTCATATTAAGTCAAGCAGTCATTCTTTTAATTTCTATCCTGTCAAAATTTGTCACAAATTTCCTTCCAATGTAAAAGATGGGTTTATAGTGAGTCTGTATTCATGTATGTGTGTTTGTGTGCTTTTCTGAAAGAAAATCATGTACAAGTGTGCACATGCATATACATAGACACATCCCTTACTTGTGAATAGAGTTCTTGGATGTAACAGAGTATACCCAAGCATTTCATTTATTTCTACTGACATCCATGTGAATTAGGTTCACCAGCCCACATCAGAGTCAGAAATAAGGAAACGGAGGCTCAGGGTGATTACATTTAAAAAATTATATAACAGCAGTTAAAGCTTTTGAGCACATTCTCTTTTTTATGACACATTTATATTTTAAAAATATTATATTAAGTTAGGCTTTATTCATTTAAAATTTTTATTGAATTTAATGGGGTAACATTGAATAATAAAGTTATATAGGTATCAGGTGTACGATTCTATAATATGTCATCTGTATGCTGATTATGTGTTCACCACCCAGTCAAGTCTCCTTCCCTCACCATTTATCCCCTCTTTACCTCTCCTCCCTCTCTCCAGCCCCTTTCCCTCTGGGAAGCACCATAGTGTTGTCTGGGTCTGTGAGTTGGTTTTCTCTGTTTGTGTTTGCTTAATCCCTTAACCATTTTCACCCAGGCCCCAAACTCACTCCCCTGTACCTGGTGTCAGTCTGTTCTCTGTATCTATGAGTCTGTTTGTATTTTGTTGGTCAGCTTATTTTGTTCATTAGATTCCACATGTGGGTAAAATCATATGGTACTTGTCTTCCTCTGACTGTCTTATTTCACTTAGCCTAATGCTACACAGATCCCTCCATGCTGTTGCAGAAAGTAAGATTTTCTTTTCTTATGACTCCGTAATACTCCATTGTGTAAATGTAAAACAGCATTCTTTATGTCTTTAGGTTTTTTTATTTTTTAACAATTCATTTTTATTATTGTTCATTCTATTACAGTTATTACAATTTGCCCCCCATTTCCCTCCTCCTCCGAACCCACCTGTGCTGCCACAGTCAATCCCCACACCATGAGCTTTTTTCTCCACTCATCTACTGATGGACACTTGGGCTGCTTCCAAATTTTGGCTATTGTAAACAACGCTGCATTGAACGTAATTGTTCATATATTCTTTTGAATTAGTGTTTTGAGCACCATTTGAAATTATATGTATATGGTCCCATGCAGAATATACTCTTAACTATTGTATGAATCCTTTAAAATAGCAAATTCTATATTTTAAATATGTATACTTTATATTATGTTATTATACACCAATAAATTATATTAAAAAGTCTCATCTCATGGTAACATCGAGAACACAGTAGCTGAGTCACATTTTATCAGGTGTTGGAGGTGTGTCCTCTAATGGATATAAAGCAAAGTGTCATATATGGATAAAAATAGTAGGATTAAATTAAGGCTACAACATTTGATAATCTCAATTTTTTATAAACAGATGTTTAACCTACATATACAGCTAAATGGCCATATATTGGTTGAAGACAGGGGTGCCCTACAGCCTCACACAACATCAAGGATGAGCTGATGCGTATCCTGGCCCTCGGCGGGATCCGTGTGTTGTGCCTGCAATGGACAAATTCACACGCACTACTGGGTCCCATGTAGGAGACAGGATGGCGCAGCCACTCTCTCAAGAGGAGAGCACCTGGACCCTTGCCTTGACAGGCTTTTATTGCTTTTCTGGGCACATTACATTGAGGATTATCCTCATTTACTATGCACAAGTTCACTTTAGGCGGTTACAGAAAATAAAGGAGAGAGTGTTCCTAATTACATAGAAAAGGAAGGATATTTGCAAATGTAAATGGTAAAGTGGTTAAGCTGGTTACACTAGTCCTTGGAAGGTTTAGCATAAATTTTAAGTTACTTTACAGATATGCACTAAATGTTTACTGTCTCAATTCAGGGTGAGGGAGTTTCAGCAAAAAGCAAGTCTCAAAGCAGCCTAGGTACAATGAGGGCCTGATTCCCCACGGGAAAATGTATCTGTGGGTGTGGGTCTTGTGTGCTGGACCTCGCTCCCCACTGGCTTTTCTGAGTGGGAGCTGGGCCCACACCATGCAGAACAGTCTCCTGTGTTTCCCCCCTTGTTTTTAGTTAGGACTGCTATGGATCCCACAAAGCTTGCTACTTGCTGGTCTCTCACACAACCCTGGGAAAATAATTTGCAAATGCATCAAAGTATACAGAGCATTATTATAATCAGTAAGCAACCAGCGGCTCCAAAGACCCACATTCTCAGTTTAAGCCCAACATTCATTGTCAGGCAGTAATGATCAAACAATAGATAACATTCAAAGAACTATGAAGGCTTATTTAGAGTCAGGGTCAGATGGCTAAAGGGCCATAAAACTTTGGGGAAACAAGTTCATTTCACACTTGGACCCTTATCATTTAAACTGAGGGTATTAGCAAAGCAGGCTTCACAGGATTTTAGGCCTGATCTCCCTGAGGAGCCCGCCCTTTCCAAGCACAGGGCCACACCCACCTCTGGCATTGTTTTAGGCTTAAAGCAGGGCGGGGAAGTAAGGCAGCCAACAGACAAGGAGACTTCTTGCAGACAGAATGAGGACTCAGGCTATGTCAAAGCCCAGGGGCGTGGTTCCATCACCCCCTTTTTCTATAGCCCCCCAAGTCCTTCCCTGAGGGCCCCTTTGTGATCGTGCCTGTCTTAGGTCATCCCTCCTTGGAGGAATCTTACCCATCATTGGCTAACCCGTCACCTGCCCTGGGCCAGGTAGGGTGAAGTGAAAGGGGGCAGAGGCAGTGCCCCTTCCAGGGAGATAAGCTTTCTCTCCTCAGTGGCTTATGGTCCCAAGGTCTTTTTACTCAGCCTTAGCCACGGGGGATTACAGTCTCTGAAACCAGGCAGGGTGGTTCTCAACATCAATCTCCCATTTTTTGTTTGTGAACAATTGTAGTTGTTAAGCCTGTGAAACCTACTATTTGCTGTTCCTGAATGCAATCTTGAAAAATCAACCTCCATATACATTCTAAAGCACAAATAAGGATTAAGACAAGGAGGCATCCAAGGGCTGCCATGACCCAAACTCGTAAATTCAGTCCATTGAACCAGTTTTTAAGGTTCAGGCATTGTAGATTATTGTGGAGGGTCTGGATCACTTCTTGTTCAGTAAGGCCTTTGCTCAAGCATTAAGAGCCTTGATGTCCCCCCATGTGGTGGGGACACGCCTAAAGGGAACATTATGGGGCTTCGAGGGGTTGCTGCCCTCCACAGGAGGCGCCTGAGCCTCAGTCCCTGTCATTGGGGCAGGCCCCATCTTCCTCCTCCATTGACGGACCCAGACCCGTGAGTGACGCTGTGGGTGTGTGTGTTCCTTCTGGTTGTTCAGGGTCAGCTGGGCCATGTGGTCTGTCAGTTGCTCGGTTCTCACCTCCAGGTAGCAGAGCTTGGTGTCTATTCTGTTCATGATAAGGCTTTATTCTTTTGGCTGGTAGCCAGGCAGGACCTGTAGGAGTGGAAACACATGCATTCCCTCTTCACCATGTTAAGAGATCTACAGGATCTTGCCAAGAGTCGTCTCCCAGCAGATCTCTATATAAAACCTGAGGGTAAGGCATTTTTGACTCTTGTTTGAAAATGTTCTCAATTGGAGTACAGAGTGATTCATCACAATTTAGGAAATTATAGGTAAACATGGCTAAGATAGTCAAATTTTTTGAGAAGGTCTCATGACTCCCCCTTTTTTGTTTTTTAAGAAGATATTTAGAAGTATGGTGAGCCCATTCTACGATTTCCTGACCAGTTGGATTGTAAGGTATTCCTATTTTATGTAGGATATTCCAACACTGAAGGAAGACCTGAGTGGAATTGGCAAGGTATCCAGGGCCATTATCAGTTTTAATTTGCTGAGGTCATCCTAAATGACTCAACGCCTCAAGCCAGTGGGCTTGTATATATTTGTAGCAGATTCTCCTGTTACAGCAGATGCATGTAGGGCACCAGAATATGTATCAATAGAAATATGAACATATTTGAATTTCCCAAATGGAGAGTGAGTGACATCCGTTTGCCAAATTATCTGAGAGCTTAGTCTTCGAGAATTGACTCTTGTAGATGGGGGTGCCTTGCTAAGGGCTTGGCAATCAGGACATTCTTTAATAATTTGCTTAGCTTGGGACCGAGGAGTGTCAAATTGCTTTCAGGTGTTTTGCTGATAAGCTGCTGCTTTCTGGAAGGAGAAAGGACACTAGCTAAGGCATCTGCCTTATTGTTACCACCCACCAGGGGGCCAGGCAATCCTGAATGGGATGGAATAGGAGTAATGAAGAGGGTGTGGTCTTGCTTGTCAAGGAGGGACTGTAGGGTCAAAAATAGGTTAAGTAGATTGGGGTCAATAGAAGTCTTAATTAATGCCTGATCTAGATGGAGAATAGCATAAACAGTATTTCCTGAGTTACAGACTATATTCAAAGGTTCCTGGGGCCATTCTACAGGGCCATGATTGTATAGAAAAGCTCAGCCCTTTGGGTAGAGGAATGTCCTAATGATACAAAATTTCTCCAGTTTTTGCCCTCTTGCCAGGCAGTAGCAGCCAGTCCAGTTTTTCTGGGCCCTTGTAGAAACACAGTTCTCACCCCAGTTATTGGCACTTGGGCATACCTTCTCCGCTAGCCTTATTTGAAGGAATGGAGTGTTTTGAAGCAATCTATCTGAGGACAGGTTAATTTCTAGTCCCCCTACAGAGTCAGCTATGGCACGCTGAAACTCTAAAGATTGAGTTGCCAATTGTAAATAAACTTGAGTTAAGGGAATGATAAAGAAACAGTTCTTTATCTTTTTCCTATTATATTTCTTGTTTACCCCAGGGGCCTGATTCTCCCTCTCCTGGGAGGGCTCCTCTTGGCTTTAATCCTTAAACCTTGGCTTCCCTGTTCACAATAGGATGGGAGTAGTATGAAGGAGTCTCCAAGTGGCGGCTGAAAAATAGCCTCAATTTTAAAAGTGCCTTTTTTTTGGAGGGGGGTGGGAAGAATGACAGGCCCCCTGGTGTGTCTGCAAGCTGCAATGAGCTTAAGCAGCAAGTTCATTGCACTGTTGTTCTCAGGACCTGGTAGTTCCTATGTTCAGAGTTTGCAAGGAAAGAGGGGAAAAATGCGGGGGTGGGGGTGCTTTGCTTAAATATGTTTTAGACAAAAGTGGTTATGTGCCAAGGGTCTTTTGTGACTAGATTGACTAACCGTTCCCTCCAGGAGAAGAGTCAGTTCTTCCCCAAGGAAATGATCAGTGTTTACAGGTACTGAGTTTAAAAATGGTGCATAGTCTTCCTAGGAGAAGGGCTAGTTTCCCCCGGGAGACAGTAGACGTATATTTCATTTTTACAATAAAAGGTCACAGCTCAAGCATAAACAAGGAGGATTCTTAATATTTCTTTAACACATCACACCCCCCATCCCACTTATAGCATGCTTTAGATTGGCAAATTTATGAACACGTTCATAACTTTCAGAAACAATTTTTTCTCCACTGGCAAACACACTTTTTTTTTTAAACAATCAACTTAAATTCTTTCTGAGTAACAACATTAGAGATCTCATTCTGTTTACCAGAGGTTTAGGAAAATATTTTGAGGTTGAGCACTTCAGAAACAAAAACAAAATTCAAGCAAACCAGTATTTTCAAATTAAATCCTCTAAAGGAGAGAGTGAGACACCAGCTTTAGAATCTTATCTCACAACACCTGGTGTTATTTCAACTTCTGCCCAACTTTTTCCTAAATAACTAAGTCTAAAGGTCCCTTGCTAGGGAGACATTCAGCACCCTTAAAAAGCTGCTGAATTAGTTTAAAACCTTGCTCTTGTTCCTTAGAGAGCCCAATCCTCATGGTTGAGGATTCGCTGAAACCTTTGAAGAAATTTTTTAACAAATAAAAGAAGCTTTTTCTGAAATTCCTCCCACTATAAGCACAACGATTACAAAACCAGTCTCAATTTTGCTTTTTCTCCACCTGCAGCTTTAAATCCTAGTTCTCGCTAGTGAGGAGAGTGTAATGGGTCGAAATGTGCTGTTGGTGAAAGACCGTCAGGGAGAGGGGTACCGGACTTTCCAAGTACCCTAACCCTGCTTATGGTTCTCCGGTCCTCCCCAAGCATTTAGAACCGCGAGGGTGAGGCTCAAAGCGCTAGGTGACCAGCCTTTATATCGCGCTACCCTCGATGACCCAGAAGTTAGATTAGGTGATGTTGGAGGTCCCTATAAGGCCCCTGCACGTCTCAGGATTGATCCCAGACACCCTTGCAAGGTTCCGACTCACGTGGGAACACCTGGTTTCTGGGCCGAGGGGAGGAAGTGCCTTTTGACTTTTGAGCTTGGCAAATGTCAAAAGCTCTCATACAAAACCTGTGACTAACACTAAATTCTTCTGGAAAGCAATCTTCACAGTCTGTTCCAAACCCAAATACTCATTCCTTATCCGCTTTTCCTTATGCAGGTGGACAGAGAGAAAAGGCAAAATCGAAAGGACAGCAAGAGGCGGCTTGAAAGAGAGAATTTGCCGAGATGCTTTTAAAATATCCCTGTAACTAGTTGCTGTTTATATAGCTGATTAAAGGGAAAGTCTTTGCTCTTTGTCCCAAGCCTAGACCTAGTTGGGGGTTGTGCCCTGGAGGTGGGCTTGTGAGTGTTTTTACAGTGTGCCTCTCCTTGTGTGGACTTTTGCTTGGGGCTGGCGGGAAGCCTAGTGCTCTGTCCCAGTCCACGTCCTATTAATCCTCTCATTGGTGTCTTCTAGCAGAGAGCACTCTTGTGGCTCTTAACTGCTTGACCCGTGCCTGGGAGATCGCGGCAGATGCTTGGGAGAGAGAGCAAGGCTCCTTCTTACTAAAGAAGGTACAGGTGTAAAGCGGTTGCAAGAGAGGGCAGCCATGGAAGAAATCCCGTTTTATCTGAAATCCAACACATTCTACGACCTTCCCGAAAAGAACTCAGTGTCGTCTACCTTTACCTGGGCTGATGTGTGCACTCTGACCAAGTTGGTGTGTTGGCCACAACTGTGGCTCGTGTTGAGAGCTAGGAAAGAGGGCTAGCCAATTATAAGCATTGCTAAGCAGAAAACCTCTTGAAGGTCACCAGAATAGATAGGGGAGAGAAACAACATTGTCGGCCAAAGTAAGGGTAAAGGTAAAAGTAAGGGTAAAGGTAAACAATACGTGATTTGCAGAGGGCTTATTCTGAGTTACAGCCAATTAGAGGGCCATAAAACTTTGGGTGCCAGACTCATCTCGGGTCTGGACCCTTATCTTTAAACTGAGGGTACAAATTAAGTGGGACAGACAGATGGTTCTTATCAACAGGAGACAGACAGATAGTTCCTCCTGACCCCAGAGCTATGCAGAGATAACCGCAACTCCCACTTTTGTAACTTGCTTGCTTGCTTCTCAACGTATAAAAGAGCTAGCCTGTGAGCGTTCGGTGCGACTCCCCTTTGCAGCCTTAACGGGCACCCTGGGAGTTCGCCCCTGCGCAGGTAAAAATAAAGTACCATCTAAGTGCACTCCACACGTCTCCATTTGATTTTCTGCTCGCGTACGGGATACAACAGCTCGTAGCCCTGGGTCCCTCTTCCTGGGCACCAGATGATGCAGGTCCCGGCCCTCAGTGGATCCGAGTGTTGTGCCTGCAATGGACAAATTCACACGGACTACCGGGCCCTGTGGAGGGAAAGAGATGGCTGGCCACTCTCTCAAGAGGAGAGCACCTGGAACCTTGCCTTGACAGGCTTTTATTGCTTTTCTGGGCACATTACATTGAGGATTATCCTCATTTACTAGGCACAGGTTCACTTTAGGCAGTTACAGAAAACAAAGGAGAGGATGTTGCCAATTACATAAAAAAGGAAGGATATCTGCAAATGTAAAGAAAGAGTGGTTAAGCTGGTTACACTGGTCCTTGGAAGGTTTAGCATAGATTTTAGGAAGTTACTTTAAAGATACAGTAAGTGTTTGCTGCCTCAATTCAAGGTGAAGGAATTTTAGCAAAAAGCAAGTCTCAAAGCAGCCTAGGTACAATGAGGGCCTGATTCCCACGGGAGAACCGATCTGTGGGTGTGGGTCTTGTGTGCTGGACCTCGCTCCCCACTGGCCTTTCTGAGTGGGAGCTGGGCCCACACCAAACAAAACGGTCTCCTATAATGAGCCATAACACACAATGCAGAGACTCACAGCTGATGCAGACTCAGGACATCACAGCAGAGGTCAGAAAAACTTCCATCATAGAATCTCATTCAATAGTAAAGATGATATAACAAACCATTCTATTTAGGATGCTTGTTATGCAACAATACTGACACAATAATAAGGCAAACAGCACTAAAGGCAATTATAATAATTGTGCTTTTTATATTTTACATATGTTCTGATATTTGGGACAGCCTCTGTGATTATTTTGTTATTCAAATTCATTACAGATAACTCTACTCTCAGGTGACTGTGTTGAGGTTCCCTTCTAGGGGTCTCCAAGAGGTTGGAAGCTCATGAACATTTCTGTAGGAAACCTGGTGACCCTGAATCACGTGACAAGGAAGGCATTCAGCCTCTCTTGTGAGTCATTTGTATTTATGAGAAGAGATTACTGAGCATGAGAGAGACATACAGTAGATAATCTGGAAAATTTACATTTATTGTTCCTTTAGTGGTTAAGACAAAATTTAGAAAAGAAGAAATGTTTTGGTTAGTGTCTTAGAGGAATCATAATTGTAGGCAGCACTGAAATTTTCTTTCTTTCTTTTTTAACTTTCTTTTTTTTTTTTTTGCATTTAATACATAGTATTTATTGTTATTTTTTAAATATATTTATTGATTATGCTATTACAGTTGTCTCATTTCCCCTCCCTCACTGCACTCCATCCTGCCCACCCCCTCCCTCCCACATTCCCCCCCTATAGTTCATGTCCATGGGTCATACTTAAAAGTTCTTTGGCTTCTACAGTTCCTACACTATTCTTACCCTCCTCCTGTTTATTTTCAACCTATAATTTATGCTACTTATTCTCTGTACCTTCCCCCCCTCTCCCCCTCCCACTCCCCTATTGATAACGCTCCATGTGATCTCCATTTCTGTGGTTCCGTTCCTGTTCTAGTTGTTTGCTTAGTTTGCTTTTGTTTTTCTTTTAGGTGTGGTTGTTAATGACTGTGAGTTTGCTGTCATTCTTACTGTTCATGTTTTTTATCTTCCTTTTCTTAGATAAGTCCCTTTAACATTTCATATAATAAGGGCTTGGTGATGATGAACTCCTTTAACTTGACCTTATCTTAGAAGCACTTTATCTGCCCTTCCATTCTAAATGATAGCTTTGCTGGATAAAGCAATCTTGGATGTAGGTACTTGCCTTTCATGACTTGGAATACTTCTTTCCAGCCCCTTCTTGCCTGTAAGGTCTCTGGAGAAATCAGCTGACAGTCTTATGGGAAGTCCTTTGTAGGTAACTGTCTCCTTTTCTCTTGCTGCTTCTAAGATTCTCTCCTTCTCTTTAATCTTGGCTAATGTAATGATGATGTGCCTTGGTGTGTTCCTCCTTGGGTCCAGCTTCTTTGAGACTCTCTGAGCTTCCTCGACTTCCTGGAAGTCTATTTCCTTTGCCAGATTAGGGAAGTTCTCCTTCATTATTTGTTCAAATAAGTTTTCAATTTTTTGTTCTTCCTCTTCTCCTTCTGGCACCCCTATAATTCGGATGTTGGAACGTTTCAAGGTGTCCTGGAGGTTCCTAAGCCTCTCCTCATTTTTCTAAATTCTTGTTTCTTCATTCTTTTCTGGTTGGACACTTCTTTCTTCCTTCTGGTCCACACCGTTGATTTGAGTCCCAGTTTCCTTCGCATCACTGTTGGTTCCCTGTACATTTTCCTTTGTTTCTCTTAGTATAGGCTTCATTTTTTCATCTGGTTTTCGAAAAGATTCAACCAATTCTGTGAGCATCTTGATAACCAGTGTTTTGAACTGTGCATCCGATAGGTTGGCTATCTGTTCGCTGCTTAGTTGAATTATTTCTGGAGCTTTGAAGTGTTCTGTCATATGGGCCATTATTTTTTTTGTCTTGGTGCTTCTGTTATTTAAAGGGGTGGAGCTTTAGGTGTTCCCCCGGGCGGGATAATGCTGGTCTCTGGGCTGGGATGCTGTACATGGGGGAGGGGCTGAGAGGGAGTAATGGCGCCCACTCCACTCTCTGTTGGATTTCAGCCACTCCCTCTTCTACCCACAATCAAAATGGGCCCCTCTGGGCATCACTGAAATATTCAAGCAGAGAAAGAAATTGAATTCATTAAAGAGGTAAAATACACTAACCGACCACTTACCCCAATGCAGAAAGCCCCTTCCAATGGACATCAATCTTCCATACTTCCATGAGTACAGCAATACTTTGCACAGCAATAAAATTAGTGACGAACACTTTTGTCTCTCATGTTTCAGGTCATCTCTGACATTCAGGACATATTAGGTTAATCAATTAAAACTTGGTGTCCATGTAGACATCACTGTAAGTATGTATGTGATGGTTGATTTCTGTCAGTGCCTCCAATGGGCATTGGGACACTGAGCTGAATAAGACAATAAAAGCAGGAGAGCAGCTATGAAGCAGAGTGGCATGTTTGTAGTCTAAGTGCCCGACACTAAACTTTTGATTTCCAAGGCTTCCACTTCAAAGATAACCATGCTGAAGAAACATGTGTCCAGCTCTCAGACACAGCTGCTAGCTAAGCACCCTGGCCCACTCCCCTTTGAAGGCCCCCTTACAGAAAGCCTTGGAGAACTTAGATAACTGACCTCGGCAGTGACCCCACTGTTCACTTTTCACACCCTATCATCTGCTCTTAAGTTTTGAATTCACCAATAAAGAGTGAAACTTTGAAACTCTATCCATCCTGGCTCAGACCTGAATAAATGCAGAACCTACAGTATTTTCCTGTCTCTTTCTTTCTCTCTCTCTAGCTTTCTCTTCTTCCCCTTGTCTCCCATGACCTCATGTGTGGACCTTAGGCACTCTGTGTACCCTTCAATCTCTGAGTAAAAAACCTCCTTTTACCAGGTTCTCTGATGGTTTGGCCGAGGAGTGTCATGCAATCACAGTAACTGACAGGCCTGATCCAGACACAGTGTTGGCTTGTGTTGGTGTCATGATAACTCAGGGCCTAGGTGACTGTGCCAGGCATTTAGAGCGAATACCTGCAATATCAATAAGCTAAGACTTAAGTGGAAGAGTGTTTCAAATCTACATTATTATGAAGAGTACTCAAGTTGGTGATGTAAAAATCAATGAGAGACCCAAAGTGAAAACTGCTTTCATATTTTCCTGTACAATGAAATTAATGTCCTTAGATGCCAAGTGTAGTTTTGTCCATCTGAGTAACACAACTCTGATTATACTTTCAGATCAACTAGGGGAAAATTTCTTGGCATGATATATATCATTTAAGAAGAAATTATTTTAGAGAAATCCAAGTTTTCCCATGAAAGATATGGAAATTTCCAAATATTTCTGATCCAAGGTTGAGAAAGACTTTCATAATGTTAATGGTCAAAGGGAAAACTCTCCACCTATTTTACAGAAGCTCAGCAAGTTAGTTACCTAAATTGTTAGAGAAAATGAATAAAGGAAATGGACATGCCAGGAAATGAAGAGAAGAAATTAGTCTATCCCATGGTTCAGTCACAGCTTCTGTTTCCAAGACATAGAGCTTGCAATCAAGGTCACATTTTGAGCGTTAGGACAATTGTCTCTCATTTACCTGCCACCCCCAAAACTCTTTTCAAAGCCCCTTTAATGTCTTTGTTCCTGAGACTGTAGATGAAGGGGTTCAGCATGGGTGTGACCACAGTGTACATCACTGAGGTGACTGCAATTGACTGTGAGCTGTGAGTACCACCAGAGCTGAAGTTCACACCTGGGACTGCACCATAAAATAAGGAGACAACCGAAAGGTGAGACCTACAGGTGGAAAATACTTTATACTTCCCCTGAGCTGATGGGATTGCAAGTATGGAGGACACAATCTTAAAATAACGGTAAAGTATCCCAGCCAGAGGACCACCCCCCAGCAGCCCAGTGGCCAAATACATCACCATGTCATTAAGAAAGGTGTTGGAACAGGCAAGTTGGATCATCTGCTTAATTTCACAGAAAAAGTGGGGGATTCCCACATCTGTACAGAAGTTCAGTAACAACAATATTAAACTATGTAACAGGGAATTCAGGACACTTATGTTCTTGAACACCAGAACCAGCAGTCCACAGAGTTAGGGGTTCATGATGACTATGTAGTGCAGAGGGTGACAGATGTCCACACATAGGTCATAGGCCATCACAGCCAGGAGGAAGTTGTCCCAACCTCCAAAGAGTATGAGAAAATAAATCTGTGTGAGGCACCCTGAATAGTAGATGGCTTTGTTCTGTGTCTGGATGTTCAACAGCATCTTTGGGATGGTGGTAGAGGTGAAGCAGATGTCAGCCAAGGACAGGTTCAAGAGGAAGAAGTACATGGGCATGTGGAGGTGGGAGACTGAGCTGACGGCCAGGGTCATGAGGACATTTTCCAACACAGTGATCAGATACATGGAGAGGAACAGCCCAAATAGGAGTGGTTGCAGTTCTGGTTTGTCTGATAGTCCCAGGAGATGAAATTCTGAAATTGCGGTATTATTGCCTTGTACCATGTGGTGGAGGTGACTAGTAGGAAAGAAAAAGGTGGCATGATTAGTTTTTATACAAATGGCAATCATGCTAGCATAGTTGAAAAGCTACAACCATATTTTGCAGTAAAGTCATCAGTATCAATGTTGGTACATATCATAACCTTTAACGTACCCCCCAACATCTCTGATTAGGAATTTCTGTCTTCTTCAGCACTTTTCCCCCAGGTCGTCATGGGTTACACAGTTTTAATGAGAAATGCTTTCAGGTACTCGAGGAATAGTCATTGATATTCCACATATCTAGGGAAAGGGTATAGGTCGCTGAGAGAAAAATCTTTAGAATATAATGATAGTGGAAGAATATATTGTATGCATCGTATGCCATGTTAGATGGTGTCAGGTGAAGACAAAGAAAGTAGGGATAACAGAGTGGATGGGGGTGTTTTGTTTTTTTTAAACTAGGCTTTCAGGTATCCCTGCAAATTAGGTGACACCTGAGTAGGGACCTCCAGGAAGACAGATTGTGAGAAATGAGGAAATTGGGGGTGTGGGGAAAGAGTCAGTGAAAAGTCCCAGAGATGACAGTTGTTTCAGACATTCAGGACTCAGAAAGGATTCAGCATGGGGAGTAGAAGGAAGAAGAGCAGAGTGATGAGAGATGCTGTTAGAGAATGAGGGGGAGTGAGGTGGCCTCTCTGCTGCTGCTGATACTTGGAGACAGGAACAATTCCTTGTTCTCATGCGGTTCCCTGCACTTTATTAACTTTATTTCCAAAAATCATGTAAGTAGTAATAGGTCCACCTTTTATTGTCACAGGTTGTTTAATATTCTGGCTTCTGTTTGTTAAAGGACACATTTTGGAGCAAATGGGCTCAGGTCATACTGCCCTACATCACACACACACACAGACACATGCACGCGCACACACATACTGTGAATTCCTGGGGCCTTGTTATCACCAAGCTCTTCTCACCCTGTCACAGGAATTGGAAACTGAAGGATACAAGTCATGATGTCCACATTAGACTGTCTTACCCTATGTACATAGAAATAGTATCCAAATTCCATTGGTTAAACCTCCTGTGGAGATATAAACATGGGACTCCATTTTCATATGAACATTCTGAGCCCCTTACTTAAAGGAACTTTAAAAAAATGGCTTAAAAAGCAGAGAGGAAAATGTGCACATCAAGTGGGAAAGATCTAATCATTCAGGTGGTTGCCAAGTGTCTGAGATGGGGCAAAACTCCCTGGTTCTGGCAGCATTCCAGCCCCAGTTCTATACCCTTCACACCCAGCATTACTGATAAAGCAGCAAAAACCCATTTATCAAAGAGAAAGGAGTGATATTTTACATTTTCAATATGACGTACGCATTGAATGTTGCACTAGAAAAATGACCAAAGGAAACAAACACAACCAGCATCCGGAAATACAATGACTACAGTGGAGATATTTAAGATGAAATGGAGACAAGTTTCTAAATGATAACATATGCTAAGCTTTTAGAATTAGGTGACTGATTTCCATTTATCTACCACATATCATCTTCTTGAACTTGCAAGGTTCAAAGGTATTTGAACCATTTTATTCCTTTAATTTAATTTAATTTTTTGGCACAGCCTACAGATTTTTATATGCTCCCTTTTTCAAAAAGTGAGGTAATATTCCTTTAGGACATTAACTGTCTCAGGTGCACAACATAAAAATTGTTAATGACCTCACCTGGTAGTGGGTGTTGCAGCATCCCTTCGCCTACTGTGGAGGACAGATAACCAGTACACTACATGAAAGGAGCTGGGTGTAGGCCCTTCCTGTTGGTGAGTGAGTGGTGACCACTGGGGTGAGATGAGCTGCTTATTTCCACCTACCTCTCCAGTGTCTCCACTGCTTGCCAACATGTGGGACCCCAATTCCACAGCCATATTTCCGTTCCTTGTCATCTCTCCCATCTAATGGTCTGGCACCCCTCCAGCCAAATGCACATGTGGACCCAGGGAGAACTTTCTGTATTTCAAAGTGAATCATGGAACTCTCTGAATTAAACACTTCCCCTGCTGACTGCTCAGTGGAGACAGAGGCCTAAATTCCCTAGCTTCAAACATGAGGCTCAAAGTCTCTGTGACCTTTCCACCAGTTTCCCCCTCATAGAGCCCTGCCTTCACCCACACTGATCTCCTAAACATTGAACTTGAGTCTCTGCTGCACCGGACACCACAGCCTAGAGTTCAGGGCCTTGACGCACTCACTCTCCACTGCTCGGAGTTTCCTTACTGGTCTCTTTGGAACTGTTCACCCCCTCTCCATCCTCCAAACTCCATCTCCCCTTTCAGAGAGATTGGACTCTCTCTTTCATGAGCCTTTTCTTTTACCTAACACTAGCACAGGAAAAGGACACTTCCCCCACCCCTAATTGAGGTGTTAGAGCACCAGTGGTGTGATTTTTACTTGTTTCCATGTCTTTGTTTCTTGCTAGAGAGGGAGTGCCTGAAGCATGAAGCATGTTATTCAAACCCTCCTCCCCCACCAGGCTTAGTGGAGTGTAGCTGAGTAAACATGTATTCTGTGCTGGAATGAATGAGAGGACATGTTGTATATTAACCTAGGTGAGGTTATGTTGGAGGAATATTTCTCGATCAGCATAAGCTAAGGTGTCAGACTATGGTTCATAAGAATGAATTAAAATAGAATCAAGATGACACAAAAGATAATATTAGAGTGTCATACATAGTCAGCATATTTACATAATTGTTTCGTGATTCCCTTTGTATGTGTATGTGTGTATATGAGCGTGTGTGTGTGTGTGTGTTTCTGGGCCTGTGTGCAAAAATGCTGGATCACAGTTTAAAAGGCATGCCTTAAGACAAGTCAAACAAATCTGGAATTCAATGCAATAAATCCAAGTACACTTTAAAAGGCCAGTTCTTGTTAATGAGGGAAAGCAATAAGAGTGAAGAGCCCAGCAGAGAGCCAGGTGCAGAAAGAAGAGTCAGTCAGTGTGGGTGCTGAAGTCGCCTTGGACTCAAGGGACCACACACTGACTGGACTGTTAGTGCTCCCTGACCACTAATCTAATTGTCATTCCCATACCTCTTCCATGGTTATTACATCATCCATGTGTTTATATGGCCCAGCAGTGGATGAGGCTTGCCCTTCTCTCATTAACTTTGTGGCATCTTTCCTCTGCTGTTCTTGGCTTTGAGTTTTGATCTCTTTTGTGACACATCCCATAGGTACACACTAGTCCTAGTTCTATATCTTGCCAGCATGCAACGTCCCCCATGAACAAATATTACATATCCTGCTTTTGGGACAATTTTTGATCCCTTATCTTCACATATTTCTCCCTGAGGATATGATGTCATAGCACACTTACCCTTCATGGTCCAGGGCCTCCTTCGTATGATGTGAGATAAAATCAGCAGGGTGTTCATGGATTTTGTTCACTCGTGTGGTATTGTAAATATGTCCTCTTACATGAAGAAAAATGTTAAAGTATGGAATATTCATAATATTAAAAAAGGAAGGATTTTTATAATGGAATTAATAAAATGGAATGAAATTGTAAAACTGATTTCAAGAGACAAAGTTATAAAATTCAATAATATAATCACATCAACTGATTATTAATTGAATGGAAAATAACTTTTTGGCAAAAGTTAAAGAAGATGGAGAATTTTTACTTTAAGAAATAAGGGGAGGGGACTTCCGGCCAAGATGGAGGCGTAGGTAGACACACTGCGCCTCCTCGCACAACCAAAAGAAGGACAAAAATAACTTAAAAACAAAAAACAACCAGGACTGACAGAAAATCGAACTGTATGGAAGTCTGACAACCAAGGAGATAAAGACGAAACATTCATCCAGACTGGTAGGAGGGGTGGAGACCGGCAGTCAGGGTAGAGAGGACTCCAGGCAAGGTGGCGATTAGCGGACCCAGCAAGGTGGCGGACTGTGGAGTGGGGCAAGCAAAGCTGCAGCTGACCAGCGAGGCAGCAGCTGGTGGACCAGGTGACACACCAGGCAACCCAGGGCTCCAGCGTGGGGAAATAAAGCCTCAAACGTCTGATTGAAAACACCTGTGGGAGTTGAGGCGGTAGCTTGAGAAACTCCCAGCTTCACAGGGGGGTTCATTGGAGAGACCCACAGAGGCCTGGAATGTGCACAGGCCCACCCACTCAGGAATCAGCACCAGAGGGGCCCAGTTTGATTGTGGGTGGTGGAGGGAGTGACTGGAATCTGGCAGAGAGTGGAGCAAGCACCATTGCTCCCTCTTGGCCCCTCCCCAATGTACAGCGTCACAGTGCAGCAACCAGAATTACCCTGCCCTGGTGAACACCTCAGGCTCCGCCCCTTTACATAACAGGCATGCCAAGACAAAAAAAAAAAAATGGCCCAAATGAAAGAACAGATCAAGGCTACAGAAAAAATACAACTAAGCAGCGAACAGATAGCCAACCTATCAGATGCACAGTTCAAAACACTGGTAATCAAGAAGCTCACAGAATTGGTTGAATTTGGTTGCAAATTAGATGAAAAAATGAAGGCTATGCTAAGAGAAACAAAGGAAAATGTACAGGGAACCAAGAGTGATGGGAAGGAAACTGGGACTCAAATCAATGGTGTGGACCAGAAGAAAGAAAGAAACATCCACCAGAAAAGAATGAAGAAACAAGAATAAAAAAAATTGGGAGGAACCAAGATGGCGGCGTAGGTAGACACACTGCGCCTCCTCGCACAACCAGAACTGACAGAGAATCGAACAGCAAGGGGGACCGACACCAAGGAAATAGAAAATAAACATTCATCCAGACTGGTAGGAGGGGCGGAGACGGACACCGGAGTGGAGAGGACTCCCGTGGCTGTGGCGGGACTGAGACTGGCGGAGTGTGGGACAAATGGCGCAGGCAGTCCGAGCACTAGCAGACCCTGCGGCCCCACATTTGCACAGATAAACCCAGAGGGCCGGACTCAGAGTGGTGGAGAGTGGGGCAGGCAGAGTGGCGGTTAGCACCCTGCGGCACCACATTCGCCCACAGATAAACCGGACGAATGGCGGGGAGCAAAGCAAACCGCATAACCCAGGGCTCCAGCTTGGGGAAATAAAGCCTCAAACCTCTGATTGAAAGCGGCCCTGGTGGTTGGGGTGGCAACAGGAGAGACTCCCAGCCTCACAGGAGAGGTTGTTGGAGAGACCCACAGGGGCCTAGAGTGTGCACAGGCCCACCCACTTGGGAACCAGCACCAGAGTGGCCCAGTTTGATTGTGGGTATCGGAGTGAAAGATTGAAATCCGGAGGAGAGTGAGGCAGGCACCATTGCTCCCACTCAGCCCCTCCCCCACGTACAGCATCAAAGCACAGCAACCAGCATTACCCCACCCCGGTTAACACCTAAGGCTCCGCCCCTTAAAGTAACAGATGCACCAAGACAAACAAACAAAAAAAAAAATGGCCCAAATGACAGAACACTTCAAAGCTTCACAAAAAATACAACTAAGCAACGAAGAGATAGCCAACCTGTCGGATGCACAGTTCAAAGCACTGGTTATCAAGATGCTCACAGACTTGGTTGAATCTGTTCGAAAAACAGATGAAAAAATGAAGCCTATGCTAAGAGAAACAAAGGAAAATGTACAGGGAACCAATAGTGATGAGAAGGAAACTGGGACTCAAATCAATGGTATGGACCAGAAGGAAGAAACAAACATCCAACCAGAAAAGAATGAAGAAACAAGAACTTGGAAAAATGAGGAGAGGCTCAGGAACCTCCAGGACACCTTGAAACGTTCCAACATCCGAATTATAGGGGTGCCAGAAGGAGAAGAGGAAGAACAAAAAATTGAAAACTTATTTGAACAAATAATGGAGAACTTCCCCGATCTGGAAAAGGAAATAGACTTCCGGGAAGTCCAGGAAGCTCAGAGAGTCCCAAAAAGCTGGACCCAAGAAGGAACACAACAAGGCACATCATGATTACATTACCCAAGATTAAACACAAGGACCTACATCCAAGATTACTGTATCCAGCAAAGCTATCATTTAGAATGGAAGGGAAGATAAAGTGCTTCTCAGATAAGGTCAAGTTAAAGAAGCTCATCATCACCAAGCCCTTATTATATGAAATGTTAAAGGGAGTTACCTAAGAAAAAGAAGATAAAAAATATGAACAGTAAAAATGACAGCAAACTCACAGTTATTAACGACCACATATAAAACAAAAACGAGAGCAAACTAGGCAAACAACTAGAACATGAGGGTTGTCAATAAGGGAGTGGGAGGGGGAGAGGGGGGTAAAGGTACGGAGAATAAGTAGCATAGATGATAGGTGGAAAATAGACAGGGGGAGGGTAAAAATAGTGTAGGAAATGTAGAAGCCAAAGAACTTATAAGTATGACCCATGGACATGAACTATGGGGGGGGGGGATGTGGGAGGGAAGGGGGTGGGCAGGATGGAGTGGAGTGTGGGGGGGAAATGGGACAACTGTAATAGCATAATCAATAAATATATTTTCAAAAAAAGAATTTAAAAAATGAGGAGAGGCTTAGGAACCTCCAGGACATCTTGAAACGTTCCAACATCCGAATTATAGGGGTGCCAGAAGGAGAAGAGGAAGAACAAAAAATTGAAAACTTATTTGAACAAATAATGAAGGAGAACTCCCCAAATCTGGTAAAGGAAATAGACTTCCAGGAAGTCCAGGAAGCTCAGAGAGTCCCAAAGAAGCTGGACCCAAGGAGGAACACACCGAGGCACATCATAATTACATTAGCCAAGATGAAACAGAAGGAGAGAATCTTCGAAGCAGCAAGAGAAAAGGAGACAGTTACCTACAAAGGTCTTCCCATAAGACTGTCAGCTGATCTCTCCAAAGAGACCTTACAGGCAAGAAGGGGCTGGCAAGAAGTATACCAAATCAGGAAAGGCAAGGACCTACATCCAAGATTCCTGTATCCAGCAAAGCTATCATTTAGAATGGAAGGGAAGATAAAGTGCTTCTCGGATAAGGTCAAGTTAAAGGAATTCATCGTCACCAAGCCTTATTATATGAAATGTTAAAGGGATTTATCTAAGAAAAAGAAAATAAAAAATAGGAACAGTAAAAATGACAGCAAACTCACAGTTATTAACAACTACACCTAAAACAAAAACAAAAGCAAACTAAGCAAACAACTAGAACAGAAAAAGAACCCAGAAATGGAGATCACATGGAGGGTTATCAACAGAGGAGTGGGAGGGGGAGGGAGGGGGAAAGGTACAGAGAATAAGTAGTATAAATAGTAGGTAGAAAATAGACAGGGGGAGGTTAAGAATAGTGTAGGAAATGTAGAAGCCAGAGAACTTATAAGTATGACCCATGGGCATGAACTAAAGGGGGGGATGTGGGAGGGAGGGGTGTGCAGGATGGAGTGGAGTGAAGGGGGGGAAATGGGACAACTGTAATAGCATAATCAATAAAATATATATTTTAAAAAAGACCTTAGGATGGAAAAAAAAAAAAGAAGTAAGGGGAGGAAGTCTAAGATGGAGGTATTGGTAGATACAATGTGCCTCTTTGCACAACCAAAATATGGACAACATCGAATTTAAAAACCAAAAGCAACCAGAGCTGACAGAAAGACGTACTGTATGGAAGTCCGACAACCAAGGAGTTAAAGAAGAAACATTCACCAGTTGGGTAAGTGGGGCAGAGATGGGCACCCAGGTAAAGAAGAATTTTAGCAAGAGAGCACCTGACTGACTGGGTGAGGCGGCAGCTGGCGGACTGGCCAGTCCCACATTCAAGTCTGCGCAGATAAAGTGGGAGAAAAAATGGGGAGTGAGGTAGACCGCACAACCCAGGGTTGCAGTATGAGGAAATAAAGCCTAAAAACCTCTGACTGTAAGTATGAACCTGTGGGGGTTGAGGCGGCAGTGGGAGAAACTCCCAGCCTCACAGAAGAGTTGATGGAGAGACCGACAGGGTCCTAGAACATTCACAAACCCATCCACACAGGGATCAGCACCAGAAGGGCCCAATTTGCTTGTGGGTAGTGGGGGAAATGACTGAAAACTGAGAGAGAGCTGAGCAAGTGGCATTGTTCCCTCTCGGGCCCCTGCCCCACATATAGCCTCAGAACGCAGACACCTGGGTTGTCCCGCCCTGGTGGACACCTAACAATCTGCCCGTTACTATGTAACAGGTACACCGAAGACAAAAAAAAAGGGCACAAATGAAAGAACAGTTCGAAGCTCCAGAAAAACGACACTAGGCGACAAAGAGATAGCTAATCTTTCAGATTCACATTTCAAAACACTGGTTTTGAAGACGCTCCAGGAACTCACTGGGTACTTCAACAGCATAAGAAAAGCTCAGACAGCAATGAAGGTCCATTATGTGAAATAAAGAAAAATCTACAGGGAACCAACAGTGATGGGAAGGAAACCTGGACTCAAATCAATGGTTTGAAGCAGAAGGAAGAAGGAAGCATTCCACCAGAACAAAGACACAAGAATTCAAAAAAATGAGGAGAAGCTAGGGAACCTCCAGGACAACTGTAAACCTTACAACATCCAAATCATAGGGTTGCCAGAAGGAGAAGAGGAAGACCAAGAAATTGAAAACTTACTATAAAAAATAATGAAGGAAAATTCCCCAATCTGGCAGAGGAAATAGACTTCCAGAAAGTCCAGGAAGCTCAGATAGTCCCAGAGAAGTTCGACCCAAAGAGGAATACACCTAGGCACATCATAATTACATTAGCCACGATTAAAGATAAGGAGAGTATCTTAAAAGCATGAGAAATGAGGACATTTACTTACAAAGGAGTCCCCATTAGAGTATCAGCTGATTTCTCAAAAGAAATCTTGCAGGGAAGACGGGGCTGGAAAGAAGTAATTGAAGTCACGAAAGTCAGGACCTACATCCAAGATGACTCTATCCAGCAAAGCTATCATTTATCATAGAAGGGCAGATAAAGTACTTCCCAGATAAGGTCAAGTTCAAAGAGTTCATCATCACCCAGCTCTTATTATATGAAATGATAAAGGGACTTATCTAAGAAAAAGAAGATAAAAAATATGAAGAGTAAAATGACAACAAACTCACAGCTATTAACAACCAAACCTAAAAACAAAACACAAAAACAAACTAAGCAAACAACTAAACAGGAACAGAATCACAGAAATGGAGATCACATGGAGGGTTGTCAGCAGGGGAATGGGACAGGGAGAGAGAGTAAAAGGTACAGAGAATAAGTAGCATAAATGGTAGGTAGAAAATAGACAAGGGGAGGTTAAGAATAGTATAGGAAATGTAGAAGCCAAATATGTACAACCCATGGACATGAGCTAAATGTGGGGAATGCAGGAGGGAGCAGGTGTGCAGGGCAGAGGGCAATAAAGAGGGAGGAAATAGGGCAACTGTAATAATATAATCAATAAAGTATATTAAAAAATGGAATTAAGGGGAGGAGACACAATACGACTAGATGACCACACAAAATTAGTACAGCTCTTATTATATTTCCCTATATCATCTATACCTATATAAAGGAATTCTATGCCAATTAGCAATGTTTTTAGGAAAACATACTTGAATTTAATATACAAAACTAAACTTATAGTCATCAGTTCACCTAGCAAGCAGATAAGGTAATCTGACAGCTCTGAGCTAGCCTGGCTAGTCTCTCAGGTTACCGCAGGTAGAAGTTCTAGGATCCATTCTCTGTAGATCTTTTCCACACCGTCTGCTGAACTCTGAGATTCATGTAGACAGCGTCTCTGAAAGGAAGGGCTCTTGTAGATGTTCAAATTTCTCCCTGGATGGCTAATGTTGGAGACTGAAGCTCTGTCCTCATACAAAAGAGCAGGAGGGAGTCAAACTTTAATCTCTAGATCAGAGTTAGGTCTCCTGAAGAAACAGGTATGTTGTGTCCCGCCTAAGGTGCCCATGTTGAGCGTCGGCTGCAGAGGAGATATTTACTTCTCCCTTCATCTGCTCATTAGATACTGTCCCCCTGTTACTCCCTCCTTTCAGCACCTCATTTCCCTTTGGGACACTTGTGTGGACTGAATGGAGAACTTTCCTCCTGCTCTGTGTTTTTAATAGACTAGATTGGAAGTCAAGGGAATCCTGTCTCCTCCCCGCACTTTGACTTCAAGTTTCTCAAAGTCTAAGACTCAGGCTACTGCCTTGACCAGGACCCTTGGGACTTCAATGCACAGATTTGTGATGGGGAACAGCCCGTGATATCTCCTGGCAGTTGCTATTTCTCTCCAACAAGGGAGACAACTGTGTAACTTTGATGTAAAACTTTGGGCACTACACTCCTTGACTTCATTTGCCAAATCAATGAGAAATTTCATACTTAGATCAGAAGGGCTGCCATTTATTCCCTCACTAAAAAACCTTTGTTAACTTGGAGATGTATTTATATAATTTCATGCTATATAATCTGAGTTTAGTACTTTAATATTAGTGTTGCTTAACTTAATTTTTATGAACATTTCTTCTGTGAGGTAGAACAATTATGAACTCCATTCCCCATTGCTGAAATGGGGCTCGAAGGAGTTCAGTGATCTGCCCGAAGTTATAATCAGAGTGAGGAATCGGGGATGATTGGAATGTCAGGCTGCTTCCAGTTCTCACACACTGCAGCAGTTCCCAGCCAGGGATGGTTTTCCCCTCCAGCTGTGGCTCAGTGTCTGAAAGGACGCTGCTAAGTACTTACAATACCCAACACAAGTAATTATGTCAAATTTAGAAGGTAATATAACGTAGTTGAGACCAGCCCTTCTCCAACTTCAAGGTGTTATTATGGACTGACAAATAGTATTGACTGGGGTTTTGTCACCAAAGAGGATTTATTAAAAAAAAAAAAAAAAGGTATTGGAACCCATAACTTCTGTGTGCCTCCTCTAATTCAACAAATTGTGCATTTTCAGTATGTTCAATTTATTTCAGTCATTAACCCCAATAAATTATTTAAAATATGAAGTTTTGCTGTAATTCATCAGTGAAATCAGTACCGCTGTGGAATACAACATCAGTTTTCATAAATCCATAGTGTCTAATAAGAAAGTGTCAGAGATAGAATTAAGAAAACAATCCCATTTGCAGTTGCATTAAAAAAATGAAAGTGGAGCTACTATAAAGGACATAAGGACAAAATCAAGGGGGACGGTAGTGGTGGGGGAGGGAAGTGGAACTGGCTGGTGGGGTGGAGGGATGGGGAGAAAATGCAGATAATTGTAATTGAATAAAAATTAAAAAAATAACACACACACACATACACAAAAAATGAAAGTGGGAGTAAAAACAAACCAGGAAGTGAAAAACCTATACATTGAAAACTATGAGGTACAGCTGAATGTTACTGAAGAAGACACTACTAAATGGAAAAATATACTGTGCTCACTGCTTGGAAGAACTGATATTGTGAACATGTCCATACCCCAGGCTCAAAATGGCATCACTAGTGCTAAAAGCCCATGACAGCAAACTGAGATTTAATAGTGCATCTAATGGCAGTTTCAACATCTCCTAGGAAGTGACTTTAATGGACCAGGCTGGAATTTTCTGGTGAAACACCAGTACTATAATCTGTCACACCTGCCCTCTCCATCCCCTAGAATGGAAAAAGAATTTGCATGATAAAAACTTCAAAAATAGAAAGAATATTAAAAATCAGGTCTTTAGATACATAGAACAATATACTTTTAAAACCCCCCCTTGTCCTTGTGCCCTGTTGAAAAGATGTCAAAGCTCCCAAGGAATCCTTTTCCGGTTGTTAATAACACCCTTGCCCCACTCTTCTTTCTATATAAACCTTCCAGTTTGTATAGGCCTTCAGAGCTCCCTCTTAGTTGCTAGATGAGGTACTGCCTGATGGGTGACTTACTTTATAAAGCCAACTACATCTTCAAATTTTCTAAGTTGAATTTTTTTTAACACACTCAAAACAATCTATAGGTTCAATGCAATCTCTATCAAAATTCCAGTGTCATATATACAGAACTAGAACAAACAATCCTTAAATTTATATGGAACCACAAAAGACCTTCAATAGCCAAAGCAATCTTGAGAAAGCAAATGAAAGCTGGAGGCATCACACTCACAAATTTCAAACTACTTTAGAAAGCTATAGTAATTAAAGCAGTATGGTACTGGCATAAAAATAGATTCATAGATCAATGAAACACAATAGAGAACTCAGAAATAAACCCATACAATAAGGTAATTAATTTAGCACAAAGGAGCCAGAAATATACAATGGGGAAAAGGGTAGTGTCTCCAATAAATGGTAATTAGAAAATTAGACAGATACATGCTAAAGAATGGGTCTGGGTCACTAATGTAGGGATTCATAATGAGTAACCGCAGTTGTGAAAGTGGAATATTTTGAGCTGAAGTCAATGGAGACCCTAGAAGCCAAATAGAAACTTTTACATCTCTCTCAAGGTTTAAAATTTGTATATGATATATCACATAAAAAAAATGAAAGACAAAAAATCACATGGTCCTATCAATAGATGCAGAAAAAGCATTTGATAAAATCTAGCACCAATTTATGATAATATACTCAGCAGAGTGGGAATAGAGGGTGCATATCTAAACATGATAAAGGCCATAATGTGTCAAAACCTCCTGCCAACCTCAAAATCAATGGACAGAAACTACAAGTGTTTCCCTTAAGATCGGGAAGAAGACAAGGGTGTCTGCTTTCACCACTCTTATTCAACATAGTACTGCAATTCCAGGGCACAGTGATCAGACAAGGGTTAGAAATAAAAGGCATCCAAATTGGAAAGGAAGAAGTAAAACTGTCCTTATTCACAGATGTCACCATAGTGTACATAGAAAACTCTCTAGGCTCCATAGATAACTACTGGACCAAAAAGGGAATGCGGTAAAGTAGCAGGATAGAAAGTCAATATTCAGAAACTAATGGAGTTTTGTATACCAACAATGAAGTAGTTTAGGAGAAACTAAGAAAAGCATTTTCACTTACTACAGCAACATCCAAATAAAAAGTACCTAGGAATTAATTTAACTGGGGAGGTAAAAGACCTGTATTCAGAAAACTATAGGACATGAAGAAAGAAATCAAGGAAGATATAAAGAAGTGGAAGCATAAAATGTGTTCATGAATTGGAATAATTAACATCACTAAGATATCCATGCTACACAAAGCAATCTATAGATTCAATGCAATTCTGATGAAAATACCAGTGGTGTGTTTCACATATCTAGAACCAATATTCCAAAAATATATATCGAACCAAATAATAGACCCTAAATAGCTTCTGCAATCTTGAGAAAAAAGGAACAAAGTTGGAGGGATCACAATACCTGATACCAAACTATGGTACAGACACTGTAATCTAAACAGTCTGGTACTGGCATAAGAACAGAAACACAGATCAATGGAACAGAATAGAGATCCCAGAAATAAAACCATGTCTTTATGGTCAATTTATATTCAACAAAGGGGGAACAAACCTCCAGTGATGTAAAGAGTCTCTTCAATAAATTGCGTTGGGTGAACTGGAATATATTGTACATGCAAAAAAAAAAAAGAATCTAGATCACTATCTCACACTATATACTAGAGTCACTCAAAATGGATACAATACTTAAATGTAAGTCAGGATCCATAAAAATCCTAATGGAAAACATAGGCAGTAAAATTGCAGATATCTCATGTAGGAATATTTTGCCGATATATCACCTAGGGCAAGGGAGATAGAGGAAAAATAAACGAGTGGGACTACATCAAATTAAAAAGCTACTGCATAGCTAACGAGACCATCATCAAAATGAGAAGGGAAATGACTGGATGGGAGAACATGTTTGCCAATGATACATTGGGCAAGGTTTTAATCTCCAAAATATCTAAAACACTAATACAACTCAACACCAGGGAAACAAACAATCCAATTAAGAAATGGGCAAAGGGCCCAAATACACACTTCTTCAAGGAGGACATACAGATGGTTCAGAGACAAATGAAAAATGTTCAACATCAGTAGCCATCAGAGAGATGCAAATTAAAACCACAATGAGATATAACCTCACACCTGCCAAAATGGTTGTCATTAATAAATCAACAACAGCAAAAAGAACCCATGTGCTGGTGAGGATTTAGAAGAAAGTGAACCCTAGTGCACTATTGGGAGTGCAGACTGGTGCAGTCACTATGGAAAGCAGCATGGAATTTCCTCAAAAAACTAAAAGTGGAACTACCCTCTGACCCAGTGATTCCACTGCTGGCATATATCCTAAGAATCCCGAGACATCAATTGAGAAGAATTTAAGCACTCCTGTGTTCATAGCAACACTATTTCCAATAGGCAAGCACTAGGAACAGCCTAAGTGGCCATCAGTGGTTGAATGGAGTAAGAAACTGTGGTACATTAACACAATGGAATACTGGGCAGCAAAAAAAGAAAGAAAAGAAGGGATTCCTATTTTATGACAACAGGGATGCAACTGGAGTCTGTTATGCTAAGTGAAATAAGTCAGTCAGTGAAAAACAAATACCACATGATGTCACTTATAAGAGGAATGTCATGGAGAAAATAAACTAATGAGCATAATAGAACCAGAGGGGTAGAATCATGGAATAGAATGACATCAGGAAGTGGGACAGGGGAGGTGGGGACTGGTTGAAAGAAGGTGTAGGGATTAGTCAAAGAACGAATACAAAAGAGTTAAATCCTGGACATGGCCAACAGTGAGGGGATTGACTGTGCAAGTGGGAGGTGGGTTGGATGGAGGGAGGTGAAGGGGAAAAATTGGGATAACTGTAAAACCGTTAACAATAAAACATTAAAAAACACACCACTACAATACAAATTTTTAATTTTGGTCCTTGCCCATAATAAAAGTTATCAGTGGAGTTAACTCTTTACCACCAAAGTATGCGACAGGACAAACTCTAATTACCAAACATCTGCTCATCCTACTGTCCTGCTAATGACCTCTCTCCCCTCTGAAGCTCCAGGTGCCTCACCTCATCTTCAGCTTGGAATGTCACATATACTTCGTTGTCCCTTTGACTTTGCCCCTCTGACCTATGTTTGTTACCAGACCTCCTCTGCACCTGGGTTGGCCCTGCCCAAGCTCTCTGTGAACTTCCGCATATCAGGCAACCTCCAGGTCCTTGACTTCCCTGGGAAGGGTTTCAAGGACACATCAGGGTGACAACAAAGCAGGTTTTATTGAGGTAGATAAAAAGAAAATGGCCCGGGCATGGGCATCCCTGGGAAAGAAAAGTAACCATCTGAGTGGAAGAGGGCTACCTGGAGATGGAGTTTGCAAACCAGTTAGTTCTTGGGGTTTTATGTGTGTCCAAGGTTGGGGAGGGGTTTCTCCAAGCTTCAGGGCACCAAATTCTGACTCCGCCTTCTGTTTGGGTGGGGCCCTTGTTTGAATATGGTCCTTCTGGAGGTGTCATGACCTTCATTCCTCTCAATTTGTGGTGTCCATTTTCACCACAAATTGAGGTGTCAATTTTCATTGTAATGATGGCATATAATGAGCTTTGGGATGGGTCTCCATTCCATTTTTCCTCCATTTTGGAATCATCTGGAGTAGCCAGTCCTTGTTGTTGGCTTCCACACCCACCGGAGAAGTTTCCCTGACATAAACTGTTTTCTTTTTGATCATGACTGAATGCAGGGTGGGGTTTGGTGAGGGGATATCTGTTCCTACTACTTGATCCCACCTGTTGGGATTTCCCCTAAGTCCTTTCTGTCCTCCCTCACATCCACATAGAACTCATTGGGAGATATATACTTGAAAATCACATTTTTGTAGGTACTATGGCAGGTATTCTGAGTACTGAGGTAAATGAGACAGTAAAACAAAGAGATTGGTTATAAAACCCAGTAGGATGAGACTAGTTTAAAGGCCTGACACTACACTTTAATTTTTATTGTTGTTCAAGTACAGTTGTCTGTATTCTCCCTGCACTGCCCCCACCCTGGCCATTCCCACCTCCCTCCCCAGATCCCAACCACCCCCTGGTTTTGTCCATGTGTCCTTTATAGTTGTTCCTGAATCACTTTCCCCTTTACACTCCATTATCCCCTCTCACCTCCACTCTTGTTACTGTTAGGTTGTTCTTAATTTCAATGTCTCTGGTTATACTTCACTTGCTTGTTTGTTTTGTTGATTAGGTTCAACTTAAAGGTGAGATCATATGGTATTTGTCCTTCAGCATCTGGCTTATTTCACTTAGCATAATGTTCTCCCATTTCATCCATGCTGTTGCTAAGGGTAGGAGCTGCTTCTTTCTTTCTGCTGTGTAGTATTGCATTGTGTAAATGTACCATTGTTTTTTATCCATTCATTTACTGATGGGCACTTAGGTTGCTTCCAGCACTTGGCTATTGTAAATTGTGCTGCTGTGAACATAGGGGTGCATAGGTTCTTTTGGATTGGTGTTTCAGGGTTCTTAGGATATAATCCCAGCAGTGGAATTGCTGAATCAAAAGGCAGACCCATTGCTGAATCAAAAATCAAAGACCCATTTTTAGTTTTCTGAGGAAATCCCATGCTGTTTTCCATAGTGGCTGCAGCAGTTTGCAATGCCACCAACAGTGCGCTACGATTCTGTTTTCTCATCATCCTTTCTAGCACTGTTGTTTGTTGATTTGTTTATGATGGCCATTCTACACAGACTGAAAGTGAAGGGTTGGAAAAAAATATTCCAAGCAAATGGACAGGAAGAAAAAAAAAAGAAGAAAAGCCAGGGTAGCAATACTCATATCAGAGAAAATAGACTTCAAAACAAGGGCAATTAAAAGAGACCCAGAAGGTCACTTCATAAGACCATTACACTTTTTCAGGTATGAAGCATTTGTTTCAAAGACATACATCTGAAAAAATCCTTCTGCCAGCTTGTGACAAGGCTGCTAGAGAAGCACCCGAGTCTCCCTACCCAATTCAACTCATTCTCTCTCTCTCCTTCTCTCCACCCCCCCATTCTGAACCTTCTGTGGCCCTCAGGGTGCTTTGTGCCCTCCAGGACCTTAGGATAATATCCTTATGTTTACATAGTTCCATGATGATTTTGCAATTATTATAAGGACCACAAGAGGCCGTTGTTATGCAATATTAAGTGTGTTCCATGGAACAAGAAGCAGGACTCTGGCCAGTGCCCAGGCCTTCCTATCCTGTAGCATCACTGTCAGCAGGTGGAGATTTACAGGGAACAATGATCAAGTCTACATCCTCAGGAAGAGCTACTGAGGTACTGATATACAAAGAATGAGGGACACATGGTAAAAACTGAGGCTTCAGACTTTCCTGGAATGAAAGTATATAAATGGTGTGAGTAACCAAGTGAAAAAATTTTCCATATGACAATGTATTTATGACTATCCATGAAATAAGAACAAAGTAGTAGAGTGATATATGTCATTTGAGAAGAAATCAGTCTTAAGAAATCAATGCTGCCATGAAATAAACTGGAATTTATAAATATTTCTGATCAATGTTGGGGAAAAACAATGTGAAGCTAGGAAAATGAGAAAGAGAAACACTGTCTAGGTAATAGATGTAGCAGAGAGCTTAATAAAATGGTGACTTAGGTTGCACAGAGAAGCTGAACTCACAGAAATGGAAATTCCAGGACAGGAATAAAAGGAGAAAGTTTGAAAACAGCAATCTGATGAAAATTCCAGAATTTCTAATTTTGCATTTTGGGGCCTAGAAATCAAGGTGACTTTTTCAACTTCGGATTATTTATCCCGTGTTTACCTGCTATGCAAAGAATCTTTTCAGAGCCCCCTTTATGTCTCTGTTCCTGAGACTGTAGATGAAGGGGTTCAGCATGGGTGTGACCACAGTGTACATCACTGAGGCTGTTGCATTTGACTGTGAGCTGTGGATACCAGCAGAGCTGAGATATACACCTAGCATTGTACCATAAAATAAGGACACAGCTGAGAGGTGAGAGGCACAGGTGGAAAATGCCTTATACTTCCCCTGAGCCGATGGGATTGCCCGTATGGAGGAAATGATCATAGAGTAAGAGTAAAGGATCCCAGTAAGGGGACCACCACCCAGTAGCACAGTTGCAAAGTATATCACAATGTTATTAAGAAAATTGTCAGAACTGGCAAGTTGAATCATCTGATTTAGGTCACAGAAAAAGTGGGGGATTTCCAAGTCTGGATAGAAGGACAGCCGTAACACCATCAAGCACTGTAGCAATGAATCCAGTGCACTTATGATAAAGGACACCAGAACCAGCAGTCCACAGAGCCGGGGGTTCATGATGACTGTGTACTGCAGGGGGTGACAGATGGCCACAAACCTGTCATAGGCCATCACTGAAAGGAGGAAGTCATCCGACAAGGCAAAGAATATGAAAAAATACATCTGTGTGATGCAGCCTGCATAGGTGATGGCTTTGCTCTGTGTCTGGATGTTCAGCAGCATCTTTGGGATGGTGGTGGAGGTGAAGCAGATGTCTACCAGGGACAGGTTGGAGAGGAAGAAGTACATGGGTGTGTGGAGGTGGGAGTCTGAGCTGACAGCCAGGATGATGAGCAGGTTTCCCAACACAGTGATCAGGTACATGCAGAGGAACAGCCCAAATAGGAGGGGTTGTAGTTCTGGTTTGTCTGATAGTCCCAGGAGATGAAATTCTGACACTCTTGTAAGGTTCCTTGGATCCATGAGGTGGAGGTAACTTTCAAGGAGAAAATAACAAGAGTAATTTAATATACACCTGCATTATTAGCTTAGCACTAATGCTACAGTTTTTAATTTGAAGTCAAGAAATTAATTTCACCATTGGCTGATGTGGCTCAGTGGATTGAGTGCCAGCATGCAAACCGATTAATCTCTAGTTTGATTCATGCCTGGGTTGCCGCCAGGTCCCTGGTTGAGCAGGTGCAAGAGGCAACTGCACGTTGATGTTTCTCTCTTTCTCCCTTCCTTCCCCTTCCTATAAATATAAATAAATTAAATCTTTATAAAAAATAAATTAATTTGGTATTTTGGGATGGACTGTTCCTTTCTAGGAGTTTTCTGTGTCATCTTAGAGCTGGAATATTTATTCCCACCTCCTTTTTTCCTAAGTTGTCAGGAATACTTCAGTTTTAATGAGAAATATATCACGTATTTCCAGATTATAAATTGAGTGCTGACCATGTTTTGGGCTCTCTCTAGGCTGTGAGTAGAAGGAAGAACACAAGTCCCTACACATAAACATTGGGGATAGAATATAGAAACAAATAATAGGAATAAATTTAACATTACAGATGGTGACAGATCCTAAGAAGGAAATATGAAAGCAGGTCTAAAGGAGAAAGTGCCTAAGCCATCCCATTTCTCATGTGTTTTTAGGCAAGACCTGCCAACAGGATGACATTTAAGCACAGACTCGAGGGAGAAAGACAGGGAGATCAAGTTTATGTGGGCCAGTGTGTGCCTGACAGAGGGAATGGCCAGTACCAAGGCCTTAGCTAGGAGCTGCCAGAGTTTAGTGATTTGGTTAAAATTAATATCGGAATATGTGATGGGCCTTGATCATAATTTTTTCTGTTGCTTCTAGGCTGTGGGTCTCAACCAGAAATGAGTTTGCCCTAACAGTGCCTGAAGGGATACTGCTAAACACCTACAATTCACATGCAGACACACACAGACACACACACACACAACAATTCTTATCCCTCCCCAAACGTCAGTGGAATAGATGACAGAACCTAGTTTAGCCCAGCACTTCTCCAGTTTCAATGGGCTTATGACATCCCCAGAATTCTAATTTAAATGCGGAGTCTGATTCAGCATGTCTTTCAGGCTCAGAGAAGCTGTTTCTGACTAGGGCCCAGGTAGTGTTGATGCTGCAGGTCCTGGTCTGTGGACCACTTTCTGGGAAGAAAGGCTGTGGTTCTGTATTAGACTCAGTTCCAGGTTGTTTTAGTTCCTGTGATCCAAACATTGTCTCTGCATGGAGTTGTGAAGGTAGAGCGTATTCACTCATTCCAGAGGCTATGATTAGATCTGTGCTTCCTTTATACAAAGGCCCTTGGGTGACACAAAACAATACACATCTGAAAAAACATTTTTAGCAGGCAGAATAACTACCTCTGTACGACATCTACCTCCTAGGCCCCAGCACCTTGGAATCACATATTTTTCCTACCAAGGGGAGGATGAGGGTAGCAGATGGAACAGTGCTACTACTCAGCTGACTTTAAGGTAGAAGATGAGCAGGATCATCCAGGGGAACTAAGGTCAGCCCAGTGCTCCCCTAGATGCAGAGGGGGAGACCAGAAGAGCATGTGTCACTGCTGCCTTTGATGAAGGAGGAAGGGCCCTGAGGCAAGGAATGCAGGTGGTCAGAACACAAACTGGAATTGGGAGAAAACAGATTGTCCCCTGAGTCTCCAGGAGGAGCCCAGCCCTGCAGACAGCTTGAGATTGGCCAGTGAGACTCATGCCAGGCTCTGACACCCAGAATTGTATGCACATATGTGTGCTCACTGAGAAGGACTTGTGTGGGAGAACTTCCCAGCAGTCTCGGCAGTCCAATAAAGTCAGTCATCCAGTGACATGCAATGGAGGGGCTGAGATTAAGTGTCTGCATTCATTAGCTGCCTTGGGTAGGCATTTTACTTTGAAACTCCACAGGAAGCAGAAAAGAAAATTTGAAATTATTTGGAGATATTACACCCTGTAAGCTGGGACAGTGAAGTCTTCTTGGCTTAAAAATGAAATAATACACATTAATGTACATAAAATTAAGATTTAAGGTAAAATGTGTGACCTTAATTTTTTTTATCACTGAATTGTTAAAACTTGTTGCTCAACACACTATATACTCTTTGGTAGAACCCAGTCAGTCCTCAATTTGTATTCCCCACAAGCTTGAATCTGTCCTTCAAAGCATAGAAATGTGGTGGTCACTGTGGGAAAAGGCTGTGTGTGGAGTAGGAATTCCTATTAACCCTTTTAATATAGAAAGTGAGAGGGTACAAACCCCAACACATAGGGAGCCTTGGCAGTAGTGAAGTAACACTACTTAGTATTCCTTTTTACACTTATTAAGTAATTCTTATGTGAATACTCAGCATGAGAGAAGATACTGCAATGTCTGCCTCACTAACTGCTGCTGCAAGGTGCTGTCTACCTCACTGGTTGGATCTTTTCAATGAATAGAAAACATGCTGAAATACACCCTGTCTTAGAAATTTAGTACAAACATCCTCACTTCACTGCACTCTTCTCCACACTTAATGCTCTGTTTCCTTTCCTGGAACAGCACAACTCCTCAGATGGTTTTCATTTTGCTGCAACCATTTCCTGCATCTTACTCATTGTGCAGCGGTCTTCCCACTGGACTCCCAGTCCCATCACCTAATTGTCAGCCATGGCCCTGTGTGCAGATTCAAACTGATGCATCCTTATTAATGTATTAAGTAAATTAAGTATAAATTAGTTACTTAACCAAGAATGCAAACAGAGATAATCTGGTCTCAGGGCTCAGCTGATTAGGATCCCAGTGACTCAGATAGAAGTTCTCAGGTTCTAGCCTCTGTGACCCTTTCCTGATGTACCTACCAGGCTCTCAAACCTCTTTGGATGGGCTTTCTGAAAGGAAGGTCTTCATGTTCAAGTTAGAATCACTTCTTGGATGATGGATGATGGAGACTGAAGCTCTGTCCCACAGAAAACAGCAGGAAGGACTGAAGCATCAGTTCCTGAGCCAGACTTAGTAATCAAAGCAACAACCATGTCCCATATACCAACATTGTACAAACTCAGGTGTTGCATGGGGAGATATTTATTGTCTCTGTGTATCTACTCATCAGGCATATTTTTGTTGTGTTATTCCAATTTCTAAGTGTATGATTTCCCTCTGGGCCTCTAGAATAAACAGAAAGAAAATTTCTCCTAATGGTTGTCAGATCCCAAGAGACCAGGTTAGAAGCCAGGTGGCTTTAGATTTTATGACTCCTTGTCTTGGATCTCACCTTTTTCCCAGAGGTCTCACCTCCTACTACTTTATTCAAACAGTGAGTTACCATTTTCTCCAAAGTCTGAGACTGTGGAACCTTCCAGGACCACGTCCCTTTTGATCCTTAAGGCACTGAATTGTGGTGGGGACAAAGCCCTGATGTGTCCAGAGCTTTGCTATCCCCTCTTCAATGAGGGGAGAGCTGTGTTCTTTTCATATGGAATTCTGGCCACCAAAATCTTTTCCTTCCTGACACATTTTTCAAAATAATTAGAGATTTTGTATTTATTTCACAAATTAAAAGCTTTGGTTTATTGTCTCATTATAAAATATGTTAATTATGACAGGTACACTTTGATAGTTTTATGCTATATAATCTGAGCTTAGTACCTTATATATTTTGTCTGGTTTAATTGTTTGAAAAGTCTATTCTATGAGGCATTACTAATATGAACTGCATTCCTTTTTGCAGAACTGGGGTGTAGGGTTTTAAAACTTCCTGGAAGTTATGAACTAAGTGTGCAGTAGGCCTTGATTGGAATCTGTCAGGTTGCTTTGAGTTTAAACTCTGGGCCAGTGGTTCTCAACCTGAGATGATTTTGCCCTGGAGACATTTGGCAACATGTGGAGGGAGTCTGCTAATCACCTACAACATCCAAGAGAAAGAATTATCCCAGCCCTATTGTCAACAGAATAAGGTGAGAAAGCCTAGTCTAGTCCAGCACTTCTCCAACTTCAAGATGCATAGAAGTCATCCAGGATTATAGTACAAATGCAGGTCCTGGTGGCCCAGAGGTTCTTTGAATGAAACAAGTTCCCAGGCAGTTTTGATGCTGCATGTGCTGGTCTGTGGGCCACATGTTCTAGTAAGGCTGTACCTGCGTTAGAGTTGAGTGTAGGCAGTATAGGTCTTCAGGATCAAAAATGATTTTGCATGTAATTTTGAATGGATAGTTTTTATACACTCCTTCCAGAAGCTGTTATAAATTCATTGTTCAGACTTCTAGCCAAGATGGAGTCATAGGTAGATAAACACACTGTGCTTCCTTGCACAACCAAAACCAGGACAACAAATTTAAAAACAAATAACAACCAGAACTGACTAAAAAATTGAACTTTATGGAAGTCCAAGAACGACAGAGTTAAAGAGGAAATATTCATCCAAACCAGTATGAGGGGCAAAGACGGGCAGCCAGGTAGAGAAGACTCACGGCAAGGCGGTGTCTGGTGGATGGGGTGAGGCATTAGCTGACAGACTGGGTGGTTCCATATTTGTGTGCAAATAAATAAGGAGGAACAACGGGAGAGCGAGACAGACCATGCAACCCAGGGTTTAAGGCTGGGGAAATAAAGCCTCAAAACCTCGGACTGCAAAAACCTGTGAGAGTTGAGGAGGGGGGAGAAACTACCAGCCTCACAGGAGAGTTTGTTGGTAATACCCACAGGGTTCTATAATGTACACAAACCCACCCACTGGGAATCTGCAACAGAAGGGCTCAATTTGATTGAAGGTAGTGGGGGAAGTGACTGATAACCGGCTGAGAGTAGAACAAAGGACACTGAGAGGTTCCCTCTCAGACCCCTTCCCCACATACAGCATCACAACAGAGAAACGTGGGTTTCCCCACCCTGGTGAAAACTTAAGGCCCAGCCCCTTACTACGTAAGAGGTGAGCTGAAATTTAAAAAAAAAAAAAAAAAAAAAAAAAAAAAAAAAAGTCCAAATGAAAGAACAAATCAAAGCTCCAGAAAAAATACAACTAAGTAATGAAGAAATAGCCAACCTATCAGATACACAGCCTAATCACTGGTAATCAGGAAGCTCACAGAATTGGTTGACTATGGTTGCAAATTAAAGAAAAAGTGAAGGCTATGAAAAGTGAAATAAAGGAAAATGAATGTATAGAACACCAACAGTGACAGGAAGGAAACTGGGACTCAAATCAACAGTTTCAAACAGAAGGAAGAAAGAAATATTCAACCAGAACAGAATGAAGGAATAAAAATCAGAAAAATGAGGAGAGGCTTAGGAACCTCTAGGACAACTTTAAATGTTCCAACATCTGAATCATAGGGGTGACAGAAGGAGAAGAGGAGGAGCAAGAAATTGAAAACTTATTTGAAAACATAATAAGGAGAACTTCCCCAACCAGCCAGAAAAAATAGACTTTCACGAAGTCCAAAAAGCTCAGATTCCCAAAGAAGTTGAACTCAAGGAAGCACATACCAAGGCACTTCATAATTACATTACACAAAATTAAAGATAAGGAAGGGAGAGAGAAGATGGCGGCGGTGAGATAGGTGGGAGCGGAGTTAACTTCTCCCTGCACCTGGGTGAAACACCTACCCATTCTATTGACAAACAAAGCGAACAGCCAACAGCAGCCCAGCGTTTATGAAGATAGGAGACCAAAAAGTACAGAGGACACTGAGAAAACAGAAGGTAAGGGGATTGCTTCAGGACAAAAAGGTCCCTGGGACCAACGTGGGGACCAGGGCAGCTGCAGTCCCAGGCCCGCCCCTGCCAGGCCTGCCATAGGACTCCTGGGAGAGAGCCGGTTAACGGCCCCCTCCCCTGCTAAACAAGGCCTGAGCAACACAGTGAGAGACCTGGTTGCCTAAAGTTGCAAGGAGGGGAATAAGGACAAAGTGGTAAACCCAGGGAGACCACGGGTGCTGGCTGAGGAGAGTTGAAAGTTGCGCCACGTGCTATCCTGACCCAGACAGCCCCTGCCTAGCTGGAGAGGTGGGCTGTGTGAGAGGACAGGCCCTTCCCTGTACAGAGGGAGCCACAGGATTGAGCAGGAGGATTTTTCCCAAAAAGAAAAAGACCCTCTGGGGCACTTTGGGGAATTCCCCTGCAGCAACAGCTCCAGTCCCCTCTCCACCCTACCACCCCTTGGGGACTGTGCGCACCTCATCTCGGAGGGAGCTGAGACTACAGGCATCACCGCCGGGAGGGTGCCCAGCGACCAGGATTGCGCCCAGTGACTGGGGAGTGCGCCCATCCACCAGGGAGTGCCCGCGCCTCATTTCAGAGGGGGCTGAGACTACAGGCACCACCCGGGGGAGGGTGCCCAGCGACCGGGAGTGTGCCCAGCAACCTGGAAGTGTCTGCACCTCATCTCGGAGGGAACTGAAACCACAGGCACCAGGGAGAGTGCGAATCAAGGAAGGCTCTGCCATAGCCCAGAGAAGGCCTACCATAAAAAAAGAGTGGGTAGAAGCTGGGAACACCAGGATTCCTCCTGAAAGAGGAAACCCACCAACAAAGGAAACACCAACAGATAAGAAGAGAAGAAGGTGAAGGAAAGGGAAACCACACGAAGTCAACCCAGGACCTCTCTGAAAATACAAAAAAATAGTGAAGAAATTACTAAGAACAAACAACTGAACAAGTGCAAGAGAAAAGCCTCAAAACCTTTTACAGACGGAAGAACCAGCTCCAACACAACCTGCCCACACCTGCACAACAGAAGACAAGAGGTGGGGGACAGACGGACCCTCAGATAACCAGCTGGTGGGAAAGACCCACCAAACGAAGACCCAACAAGAACAAAAAACCAAAGACATACACAGAGACAACATAAACCACAGCCGAAGATCAGTAAGATCGGGAGATCAAGGAGACTGTACACTAAATCTCACAGGTATTCTACCACAGAAGTTTCCACCAAAAATCCAGGGGATCAGAACAGAGCAACTTAAGAAGCATAGGCTAACAAGAAGAATCTCACAAACGATGGGAGGACAAAGAAACAATCCCCAAATGAAAGGAAAGGAGGAAGTCTCAGAAACAATGCTAAATGAAAAAGAGGCAAGTCAACTATGAGATACTGAGTTCACGGACTTGGTTATGAGGAAGCTTAATGAGCTCACACAGAATTACCAAAAACTACAGAGAAACTACAATGAACTCACTGCAAACTATATCAACATGAAAAAGGAAATAGAAACTATCAACAAGGGCCAAGAGGAAATGAAGAATCCAATTTCTGAACAGAAGAACACAGCAGAAGGAATCAAAAGCAGGCTCGATGAAGCAGAGGACCGGATCAGCGAACTGGAGGACAGGTAGAAAAAAAACACCGAGAATGAGCAAGAAAAGGAAAAGAGGCTCAGAAAGAATGAAGAGGGGTTAAGGGAAATGCAGGACAACATGAAACGCAATAATATCCATATAATAGGGATACCAGAAGGAGAAGAGGAAGAGCAAGGGATAGAAAAACTGTTTAAAAAAGTAATGATGGAAAATTTCCCTAATCTGAGGAGAGAAAAAGTCACACAAATCCAGGAAACACAGAGAGTCCCAAGCAAGAGGAACCCAAAGAGGCCCACTTCAAGACATATCATAATAAAAATGGCAAAATTCCAAGACAAAGAAATAATCTTAAAGGCAGCAAGGGAAAAAAAGGAAGTAACATACAAGGGAGGCCTGATAAGGTTAGAAACTGACTTCTCAATGGATATGCTCCCACCCAGAAGAGAATGGCAAAAAAATATCACAAGTAATGAAAACCAGAGGACTGCAACCAAGATTACTTTACCCAGCAAGGCGCTCAATCAAGATAGAAGGCCAAATAAGGAGTTTCCCAGACAAAAGAAGTCTAAAAGAATATACCTCCACCAAACCAGCTCTGCAAGAGATGCTAAAGGGGCTGCTGTAAGGAAAGGAAGGAAAAGATAGAAAGAGGGAATAACACAAGTACAAATAATAGGGAATGAATAACTACCTATCAATAATAACCTTAAATGTAAATGGATTAAATGCTCCAATCAAAAGAGATAGAATAGCGGAATGGATAAGAAACCATGACCCACACAGATGCTGCCTACAAGAGACCCATCTCAGGACAGAAGACCTACACAGACTGAAAGTGAAGGGCTGGAAACAAATATTACAAGCAAATGGACAGGGAAAAAAAGCAGGGGTAGCAATACTCATATCAGACAAAATAGACTTCCAAAGAAGGGCCATAAAGAGAGACCCAGAGGGTCACTTCATAATAGTCAAAGGAAGAATCCACCAAGAAGACATAAACATTGTAAATATATATGCACCCAACATAGGTGCACCCAAATACATAAAGAAAATCTTGGAGGACTTCAAGAAAGATATTGACAGCAACAAAATTATAGTAGGGGACTTTAACACCCCACTGTCAAAGGTGTACAGATCTTCTAAACAAAATATCAACAACGATATTGTGGCATTGAACAAGGCCTTGGAGGAAATGGACTTAACTGATATATATAGAGAGTTTCATCCCAAAGAAGCATAATACACATTCTTTTCAAATGCACATGGAACATTTTCAAAGATAGACCACATGATAGGACACAAAACAAGCCTCAACAAATTCAAGAAAATTGAAATCGTATCAAGCATTTTCTCTGACCATTAGGAACTGAAACTAGAAACAAATCTCAAGGAAAAAACCCCAAAACAATCAAAAACATGGAGATTGAATAGCATGCTATTAAACAATGAATGGGTGAAAAATGAGATTAGAGAAGAAATCAAAAACTTTCTGGAAACAAATGAAAATGAACTCACAACAATCCAAAACCTATGGGACACAGCAAAGGCAGTCCTGAGAGGGAAGTTTATAGCGATACAGGCCTACCTAAAAAGAATAGAAATAGCGCAAATAAACAACTTAACCTTACACCTACAAGAACTCGAGGAACAACAACAAAAACAGCACAGAGCAAGTACAAGCAAGGAAATAACCAAGATGAGAGCAGAATTAAAAGACATAGAGACTAAAAGCACAATTCTAACGATCAATAAATCCAGGAGCTGGTTCTTTCAAAAGAAAAACAAAATCGACAAGCCCTTAAGCAGGCTCATCGAGAAAAAAAGATAGAGGACCCAAATAAACACAATCAGAAATGAAAGAGGAGAGACTACAACGGATACCACCGAGATACAAAGGATTGTAAGAAATTACTATGAAGAACTGTATGCCAGACAATTTGAAAACCTAGATGAATTGACAAATTTCTAGAAAAATATAACCTAGCAAAACTCAATGAGGGAGAAGCACAAAGCCTGATCAGACCAGTTACGCCTGATGAAATTGAAACAGTAATCAAAAAGCTTCTGACACACAAAAGCCCTGGACCAGACTGTTTCACAGGATAATTCTACAGAGCATTTAAGGGAGAGCTAACCCCCATCCTCCACAGATTATTTGAAAAAATTCAAGAAGATGGAAGACTCCCAAACTCGTTTTACAAAGGCAACATCATCCTAATCCCAAAACCGATAAAGACATAACAAAGAAAGAAAACTTCAGGCGGATATTGCTGATGAACATACATGCTAAAATCATCAACAAAATATTGGCAAACTGCATCCAGCCATATGTTGAAAAGATCATACACCATGATCAACTGGGATTCATCCCAGGGATGCAAGGATGGTACAATATTTGCAAATCAATAAACATAATACACTACATAAACAACAGCAAAGACAAAAAACACTTGATCATATCAATAGATGTGGAAAAAGCATTTGATAAGGTACAGCATCCATTTATGATAAAAACCCTCAACAAAGTGGGAATAGAGGGAGCATTCCTCAACATAATAAAGGCCATATATGAGAGACCTACAGCCAACATCATACTTAATGGACAAAAACTTAGAGCTTCCCCACTAATCAGGAACAAGACAAGGATGCCCTCTCTCACCACTCCTATTCAACATAGTTTTGGAAGTCCTAGCCACAGCAATCAGACAAGAAAAAGCAATAAAAGGCATCCAAATTGGAAAGGAGGAAATGAAACTTTCACTGTGTGCAGATGACATGATAGTGTACATGGAAAACCCTATAGACTCCACGAAAAAACTACTTGACCTAATAAATGAATTTGGTAAAACAGCTGGATACAAAGTCAATACTCAGAAATCAAAGGCATTCCTGTACACCAACAATGAAACTGCAGAAACAGAAATCAGGAAAAAAATCCCATTTGATCTAGCAACAAGAAAAATAAAGTACCTAGGAATAAACCTAACCAAGGAGGTAAAAGACCTGTACTCAGAAAACTACACAACACTGAAGAAAGAAATTAAGGAAGACACAAACAAATGGAAGCATGTACCATGCTCATGGATTGGAAGAATTAACATCATCAAAATGGCCATACTACCCAAAGCGATTTATAGATTCAATGCAATCCCTATTAAAGTACCTATGATATATTTCACAGATATAGAACAAACATTTCAGAAATTTATATGGAACCATAAACGACTCCAAATACCTGCAGCAATTTTGAGAAAGAACAATAAAGCAAGAGGGATCACAATACCTGGTATCAAACTGTATTACAAGGCCACAGTAATCAAAACAGCCCGGTACTGGCATAAAAACAGGCACATAGACCAATGGACCAGAACAGAGAGCCCAGAAATAAACCCAAGTCTTTATGGTCAATTAATATTTGACAAAGGATGCAGGAGCATGAAATGGAGCAAAAATAGCCTCTTCAACAAATGGTGTTGGGAGATCTGGGTAGTTATGTGCAAAAAAATGAAACTCAATCACCAACTTACGCCATACACGAAAATAAACTCAAGATGGATAAAAGACTTAAATATAAGTTGTAACACCATAAAAGTCCTAGAGGAAAACATTGGCAAGAAGATCTCAGACATTCCACGCAGCAACATCCTCAGAGACACGTCCCCTAAAGCAAGGGACATAAAGGAAAGAATGAACAGATGGGACCTCATCAAAATAAAAAGCTTCTGCATGGCTAAAGAAAACAGCACCAAATTACAAAGAGAACCAACAGTATGGGAAAACATATTTGCCAATGATACCCCAGACAAGGGCCTGATCTCCAAAATATATAAAGAACTCACCTAACTGCACTCCAGGAAGACAAACAATCCAATGAAAAAATGGGCAAAGGACTTGAACAGACACTTCTCCAAGGAAGACATACAGAGGGCCCAGAGTCATATGAAAAGATGCTCAGCATCACTAGACATCAGAGAGATGCAAATTAAAACCACAATGAGGTACCATCTCACACCAGTCAGAGTGGCCAACGTAAACAAATCCACAAACAAATGTTGGAGAGGATGCAGAGAAACGGGAACCTAGCACATTGTTGATGGGAATGCAGACTGGTGCGGCCACTGTGGAAAACAGTATGGAATTTCCTCAGAAAACTAAAACTGGAACTGCCCTTTCACCCAGCAATTCCGCTGCTGGGATTATACCCTATGGACCCTCAATCACCAATCCAAAAGAACCTGTGCACCCCAATGTTCATAGCAGCACAATTTACAATAGCCAAGTACTGGAAGCAACCTAAGTGCCCATCAGCAAATGAGTGGATCCAAAAATTATGGTACATTTACACAATGGAATTTACGCAGCAGAGAGAAAGAAGGAGCTCCTACCCTTTGCCATAGCATGGATGGAACTGGAGAGCATTATGCTAAGTGCAATAAGTCATGCGGTGAGGGACAAATACCATATGATCTCACCTTTAACTGGAACATAATCAACAAAAGAAAAAAGCAAACAAAATATAACCAGAGATTGAAATTAAGAATATTGTAACAATAGCCACAGATGAGTGGGGAGCGGATAGTGGGGAGAGGGGTCTATAGGAGCTACTACAAAGGAGACAGGGACAAAAGCAAGGGGGAAGGTAGAGGTGGGGGAAGGAGGTGGGACTGGTTGGGGTGGAGTTGGAGGGATGGGGAGAAAATGCAGACAATTGTAACTGAATAAATATAAATAAATAAGTTTTAAAAAAATAAACAAAAAAATTTTACAAGCATATGTCACCCCAATAAATTTAATTTTAAAAATGTCATAAAATCAAAAACAGATTTTGAATGAGGTATACCTCTATATTGTGAAAGTTGAAAAAAGTTTAGCTTCTTTTTAAGCATCCATTTAAACTGTTTTTTAATATTATAAAAATAATAATAAAATAAATAAAATTTACCAATCTTTGGCATGCTTAAATCCTAAGGAAAAAAAAATTAAAGATAAGGTGAGAATCTTTAAAGCAGCAAGAGAAAAGCAACAATCACCGACATAGGAGCTCCCATTAGACAATTGGCTGATTTCTCAAAAGAAAACTTGCAGACAAGAATGAGCTGGAAAGAAGTATTCAAAGTCATGAAAGGCAAAGACCTACATCCACATTTACTCTTCCCAGAAAAGCTATCATTTATAATAGAAAGGCAGATAAAGTGCTTCCCACAAATGGTCAAATTAAAGGAATTCATCCTCACCAAGACATTATTATATGAAATGTTAAAGGGACTTATCTAAGTAAAAGAAGATAAAAAAATATGTACGGTAAAATGACAACAAACTCACAGCTATTAACCACCAAACCTAAAACATCTAGAGAGGAACAGAATCACAGAAATGGAGATCACATGGAGGGTTATCAGTGTGGGAGTGGGTGGAGAGAGAGGGGGAAAAGGTACAGAGAATAAGTAGCATAAATTGTAGGTAGAGAATAGACAGAGTTAGGTGAAGAATAGTACAGGAAATGTAAAAACCAAATAACTTAAATATATGACCCACGGACTTGAACTAAAGGGGGAGAATGTGTATGGGAAGGCATGTGCAGGGTGGATGGGAATAAAGGGGATAAAATGGGCCAACTGTAATAGCATAATCAATGAAATATATTCAAAAACATAAGACCTTAATATTTATTGTAAGTATTTTTAAATATTTTTAAAATATTTGGTTCTATTGGAGTGTAAGGGAGAGGAAGAAAATAAAGGAGAAAATATATGTCAATAAAATATTAAGTTGAGCAAAAAATTTCATTCTTTAATTATTTAAATAAATTCATGAATGATATCATATGATACTTGTTTAAAGGTACCTAATTTGATTATTTTACTTTAGGGCACTTTTTTGAAACCATGAAATATATTATTGGAAAGAATTTATAGTAGGCAGAATAAGAGCCTCCAAATATATCCACATCATCATTTCTAGAAATGTGTAATGTGTTACTTTTCACTGTAAGGGAGCATTAAAGTAGCAGAAGGAGTAGTGTGGGTAATGAGCTAATTTTAAGATAAGATGCCATGATCATGTAGGTGGGACTAATGTGCTCACTGTGGTCCTAACATTTGGAAGAGGAGGGAAGAATAGTCAGAGTCAGAGAGAGACTGAAAGATGCCACACTGCTTGCTTTAAACATGGAGAAAGGGCCATGTGGCAAGAGATATTGTGATAGAACAGGAAATGAATTTTCCCTTGGAGCCTCTAGAAGGAACCAGGCCCTGCAAACATCTTGATATCAGCCCATTAACTCATCAGGCTTCTGACCCACAGAGCTATATGTGAATTAATTTGTTTCTTTTAAACCCTTTGTGTGGTGATTACAGTAGCAATAGCAATGTTATACAGAGATTTATTCAATCATTGTTTGAAGGAAAATAAGTTTAAGAACCTCAATCCATTTATTTGCATCCCTTGAATAAGGACATTTTCTGGTGAAACACCCAATTAAAAGAAAACACCATAATTAGAAGAAAAAAAAATCTGAAGTCAATTTGGATATTCAGTTCCATTAAATGGTACAAAGAATGCACCATTGCATAGAAGAAAATGTGGTTCTGACTTTGAAGTCTTTGGACATTAAGATAGGAAAATAATTTTTTGTTGTAAATGAAGGGCAACCACCCTAGCCATGTTGCTCACTAGGTTGGAGAATCATTCCATGTACAGAAAGGTTGCCTGTTTGATTCTCGGTCTGGACACTTGGCTGGATTGCAGGTTTGACCCTCAGTTGTGCTGTGTGCCAGTGGAGACAGATCCATCTTTCTCTCCCACGTGAATGTTTCTCTCTCTCTCTCTCTCTCTCTCTCTCTCTCATATCAATGGAAACATGTTCTGGATTTTTCCATCTATTTCCTACACCAAGGTAGTGAGTTTTCTGTCACTGTTTTTTCAAAGAGGTTTTCAATTTCTGGTCCATCACTTCTCCTTCCGGCAGCCCCATGATGTGAAGGTTGGTGGGCTTGAAGCCGTCCCAGAGGCTCCTTAATCTGTTCTCATTTTCTTAGATTCTTTTTTCATTTGTTGTTCTGCTTGAGTGTTTTTTCTTCCTTATATTTACAATCACTTATTTGATTCTCTGCTTTCCCCTCTCTACTGTAGATTATCTGTAAATCATACTTAATTTCAATTAATGTAGTCTTCCACTCTGACTGGATCTTTTTTATGCTGTTGAGGTCCTCACTGAGCTCACTGAGCATCCGTATGTACAGTGTTTGAATGCTGCATCTAGTAGTTTGCTTGTCTCCATTTTGTTTAGCTCCTTTTCTGGAGGTTTTTTGTTTCCCTGTTCTTTCTTCTGGGCCACGTTTCTTTGTCTCACAATTGAAGACTCCCTGTGTTAGTTTCTATGCATTAGGCAGAGCTGCTACATCCCCCAGGCTTAGTACAGTGGCCTAATGTAGTAGGTGTCCTGTAGGGTCCAGTATCACAACCTTCCCTATCACCCAAGGTGGGTAGTAAACTTGTGCCCACCATGTGGGCTGGGTACAACCTCCATTTGTAATTGACCTTGACTACTGTTAGCACTTCTATGGGAAGGATTTAGCAAGGCTGATCAGTGGAGGGATTGGCTTCCCGCACTGGCTACTGACCTCCAACCGGCTTGGAGGATCAGTTGTGCAGGAGCCCAATCCACAGAGCAGAACTTACTTCAGCAGGGCTCTGATGCCTGCTGAGTTGGCCCCTTGAGTGTGTCCCTTGTGGAGGTGGTTGGGTGGTGATGGTCCAATGTGGTTCGAAGCTGTCCACTGGGTGTGCTGACTCTGGGGACTCCCAGAAGGTGCAGACCAAGGTCAGCCAGCCCTGTCTTATGTCCAGGATCCTCTGGCATAAGCTATTTGCAGATGGCTTCTACTTGTGCTGGGCTTAGATGTGTTTAGATGAGGCCATTCTGTGAACCAAGGCTTTTAGAGCTTAGCAAGTGGTACTGGGTTCCCTGATAAAGGTTGTTTGAAAGAGTTCATGAAAATCTGAAGCATGAGACAAGTCTTTTGTATGGAAAACCACTGAAAACAGCTTGGCAGGGACCAAATGTTTGGTGGGGTGGGATCTGAGGGAGTCACCACTGGGGCACAGAGTGTGAGCCAGGTGCAAGAGTCTCAGAAATGGCACTCTCCTGCCAGCTCTGTGGGAGGAGGGCTCATCAAAGGAACAAGTGCCTCTGCCAGCACATCTGTGTGGGAGAAAGCTGCCCCTCCAGCTCTCACCCTGATGCCAAACAATTCAGTTCCTCCCCATGTGTCTCTGATGCCTTGCAAGCAGCTGACCTAGCTCTGGAGGTGAGAGAGAGTGAGTCTGAGTGAGTCCATGCATGGATCCTTGAAGAGGAACTGACTGGGAATCCAGAAGTTTTCATCTTCCTCAGCCTCAATCCCTGCTTTTTTTTTTTACAGCCAGAAGTTATGGGGACTTCTCTCCCTGACACTGAAACCCTGGGCTGGAGGGCATGGGGTGGGGCTAGGACCTCTTGCTCCTTAATCATTACCCTCCTGATTTTTATATGGCACACATGGATGTGGGACCAATTGGTTCCATGTCTGTGACCTCCTAGCAGTCTCGCTGTCATTTCTTCTTTAATTCTGTAGTTGTAGGACTTCCATCCAGCTTGGTTTTTGGTGGTTCTGAATGATAGTGTTTCTGTAGTGTATGGTACTTTTGATGTAGTTGTGGGAGGAAGTGAGGGAGTACAGCATTTACCTACTCCACCACTTGACCAGAAGCCTTTGAAATTTATTTTGAATAACTGGATTAACAAGTTACTCTATTTAGGTCCGTTCCAGGTAACATGGATAGGTTGGAAGGATTTGCATGTGTAGCATAAAACTGGTGACTCTGAATCACAGGCCTGGGCAGCAATTCAAGCTCTCTTGTGCATCACCCTTTGGTCATGGAGATGTGAGAGATTCCAGGGCACGAGGACATATCAATGAATGATATTGATGTAGTTCATTCACTGTCCATTGTTTAATTAGGACAACATTTAGAAAAGTGGAGATACTTTGTTTAGATCCATAGAGGAACCACATTTGTATACAGCACTGTAATTCTGGAGAACAAACAGGAAAATAATTTGGCAATAAAATTTAAGATACATGAACCATCATTTCCCTCAATGGAAACTGACTTTTGCACATAGAATTCATCTTCTATCCATCAGGAGTAGATTACAGCATGACAAAATTCTTTACAGAGTAATCAAATAAATAATGCTCCCCCATCTCTAAGGTCGAAATTGATGAAAGCTCATATTAGGTCAATCTATTTAATAAATTTGTCTTTCCATATGGGCTCTGCTGGAGATATGTATTCAATAATCAATGCTTGCCTGGGACAATGGCAGGCACTATGGACATCAAGTGGAATGAGAGAATAAAAGCAGGAGTCCAGTTAAAAGTTAGCAGAATGTGAAAGCCCATGTTATCCTGAAGAATAGTTAAGGGAGTGAAGTAGACTAGAATCACAAACTAAAGCAGAAACTGTATTTCACATTGCTCTATGAAAACATCACATGGTAGGACTTAGTTAACAAGTATAGTTATTTCATGTGGGGAACACATCTCATGAATATTCTTTCAGTAAATCTAAAGAAAATTCTTGAGATTCTAGGAACCATGTGAGAAGAAAGTATTCTTAAGAAATCCAAATATTTTTTATTCAAATTTGGGAAAAACTCTGCGAGAGTGAGATAATGGACAAAAGAGAAAACATCTCTATATTAGAGCAGAAAACATGATAAAGTGAAGTCCTTCTATTGTTTAGAGAAGTTGAATTCAGATAAATGGAAACTCTAGTAAATAAATAAAACAGGCACATGAAACTTTCTGAGCCCACTGACATCCCTCTCCACAGAGTGACGCATGGCCAGCTCCATCTCATACTTGACTCGGATGTCTTCAGCAGCAAGACGGGCAGTGTCAATCTGCAGATCAATGCAGCGTTGGCCACACAACTTGCATAAACCTGAGCACTCAGGACCCTGATGGTGTTGAAATGGTGTCCCCAGTCTCTGTTCTGGAGTCCCTTCTTCTCCAGGTGTTTCCAGATTTTTCTCTCCAGTCTCCAATTATCAGCCTCCAGGCTTCTCAATGTCTCCAGGTAGGCAATAGGTGGTCATTCAGGCATTGCAAAGACTTCTTCTGGCTCTGGATGCACCCTATGCCTGCCACACCCCTGTTCATCCCCACAGGCAGGACCACTAGATCCCCAGCGGCCCCTTGCACTGGTGGGGTGGGACATGGAGATCTGGGATCCCGAGTCCCTGGAACCTGTAGAGATGCTGACTGAGCTGCAGGCTGGCTGGGCTGATGGCTGGGTGAGTGTAGGATGCCAGGATCTGGCAGTTTGTGGAGAAACTGGAACAGGTTATGAGCTCATGTTGTTTAGGGAGGAAAGAAAGAGGCCAAAGTCCCAATTAAAATATTTTCTGAAGAATAAATATTTAATTAATTTTGAGGTAGAGAGACAGATGGAGAGAGAGTGAGAAGGAGAGGATGGGCTTCGGAGACAGAGAGATAAATACCAATTTGTTTTTCCACTTTTTGATGCATTCATTTGATGCTTCTTGTATGTGCCTGAATAGAGAACTACAGAACAATCTGAAAACAATTAATTAAATGGCAATAACTACACAGCTATTAACAATTACTTTGAATGGAAATGGATTAAGTGTTCCAATGATATGACAAATGGGTAAAAACATGATAAATGTATACTATAGAATATTACTTAGCCCCAAAAGTATGTGATCTTGCCATTGCGACAACATGGATGGACTTAGTGCGTATATAGCTAAGAGAAATAAGTCAGAGGGAGAACAAAATTCATATAATTATGGTAATGTGTGGAATCTAAAAAAAAAACATGAACAAAGAAAACAGAAACAGACTCATAGACACAGGAAACAAATGGATGGTTGCCAGATGCAAGATGTCTTGGGGAGATGAGTGAAAAAGGTGAAGGGATTAAGAAGTACCTATTGGTGGTTACAGAATTGTCACAGGGATGTAAAGTACAGCATAGGGAATATAGTACATAATATTATAGTAACTTCATTCAGTGTCAGGTGGGTGCAAGGCTTATTGGGCTATCATATTGTAGGTTGTATAAATATGTAATCACTATGCTGTACACCTCGAACTAGTAGAACTTTGAATGTCAACTGTAATTAGAAAATGTTTTAATTTAGAAAAAGACAAAGAGTTTGGCATAATTATGCAGGTGCTACTAACTAACAAAGCCACCATGGTGCTCTGAATGTGGGAGAGGAAGGAAGAATTGTTGGAATCAGAGGGAGATTTGAAGATGCTACACCAGTTGCTCTGAAGACGGAGAAAGGGCCATGAGCCCAGGAATGCATGTGGCCACATGAAACTAGGGTAGGAGAGGAAATGGAACTCCCCTGTGCCTCCAGAAAGACCTGGTCCTGCAGACGACTTGATTGTAGTCCACTGAGACTAGTTTCAGGCTCTGACTTCCAAAATAGAAAAAGCTTAAATTTCTTTCATTTATACCCTACCATTGTAATTTGTGACAGCAGCAACAGGAATGGAATACAGATGTTATTAAAAAAAATAAACATAGGCTGGAGACGGACCTTTAGCTTGTCAAGTCATTGATTTAGCTTTCCTTGGATAAGGGCTTTTTGTGTTTAAATTTCATCTTCAGTAGTGACAAAAAGTAAAGTCAATTTGGATGATTAGTGACAATGAACATCTTTTTTATATCTAATTGCCATTCCTTTGTCCTCTTTGGTGAATTATCTTCCATTGTTAAATTGGAATGTTTGGGGCTCTTTTTCTTTTTTGGTGTTGAGTAGTATGAGTTCTTTCTAATTTTCCATATTTACCCCTTATGACATGTATCATTGATGAATATGTTCTCCAGTTCAGTAGGAGGTGTTTTCATTTTGTTAATGGTTTCTTTTGCTGTTGAAAACTTTTTTAGTTGATGTAGTTCCATTGTTTATTTATTTATTTTGTTTTCTTTGCCCAAGGAGATGTATCAGAAAGAAATATTGCTGAGAGAAATAGCAGAGATTTTACTGCCTACGTTTTTTTTTCTAGAAGTTTTATGACCCAGTGATTCTACTCTGGACATTTATCTGAAATAACCTGAAACATTAATTTGGAAGAAGATAAAAACCATATATTCATTGCAGCATTATTTACAATAGCAGAGAAATGAAATCAATCCAAGTGCCAATCAGTAAATTATTGCAATAATAAGATGTGGTACAAACATAAATGGACTATTACTCGTCCATTAAAAAGAGTGAAATCTTACTATTTGAAATAGAATGGATGAAGGAGAAGGTATTATGCTGAGTAAAATAGGTCAGTCACAGAAAGACAAATACCATATGATTTCACTAATAGGTGGAAATTAAAGAACAAAATAAAGGAAGAAATATTCCATCAGACTGATAGATACAGAGATGGAACGGGTGGTGTCAGAGGGCATCAGGGTTGGGGGCTGAGTGAAAGTGATTAAGAAGTGTGAACTGGAACTTCCAAAGTATTCATGAGGGTGTAAAGTACAGCATAAAGAATATAGTCAATAATATGATAATTAAGTGTGGAGCCAGGTGGGTACTGGAAATATCATTGTATACACTTAGTAAAGTATAAGATTGTTTAACCATTATGCTGTACACCTGAAATCAATAAAAATAATAATATTGAAAGCAAAGTGTAATTGAAAACTAAAAATAAAAATGCCAAAAATATTCAATTTGAAGATTCGGGGCTTTAGCTGTAACGGTGACCTCCACGCTCTGTCTTTGTGTCAGATCCTCCATTCCTTTAATTCTGGATTAACTCAAGCAGTCATTTGTTTAACTTTTGTCCTGTGAAAATGTGTCACAAATTTCCTTTCAGCATAAAAGATGGGTTTATAGTGAGTCTGTATTCATGTATGTGTGTTTGTGTGCTTTTCTGAAAGAAAATCATGTACAAGTGTGCACATGTATATACATAGACACATCCCTTACTTGTGAATAGAGTTCTTGGATGTAACAGAGTATTTCCAAGCATTTCATTTATTTCTACTGACATCGATGTGAATTAGGTTCACCATCCCACATCAATGTCATAAATAAGGAAACGGAGGCTCAGGGTGATTACATTTAAAAAATCATATATCAGCGGTTAAAGCTTTTGAGCACTTTTTTTATGACACATTTATGTTTTAAAAAATATTATATTAAGTTAGGCTTTATTCATTTAAAAATTTTTATTGAATTTAATGGGGTAACATTGGTTAATAAAGTTATATAGGTACCAGGTGTACGATTCTATAATACGTCATCTGTATGCTGATTATGTGTTCACCACCCAGTCAAGACTCCTTCCCTCACAATTTATCCCCTCTACCTCTCCTCCCTCCCTCCAGCCCCTTCCCCTCTGGGAAGCACCATAGTGTTGTCTGGTCTGTGAGTTGGTTTTCTCTGTTTGTATTTGCTGAATCCCTTAACCATTTTCACCCAGACCCCAGACTCACTCCCCTGTACCTGGTTTCAGTCTGTTCTCTGTATCTATGAGCCTGTTTCTATTTTGTTGGTTACCTTATTTTGTTCATTAGTTCCACTTGTGAGTAAAATCATATGGTACTGGTCTTCGTCTGACTGATTATTTCACTTAGCTTAATACTACACAGATCCCTCCATGCTGTTGCAGAAAGTAAGATTTTCTTTTCTTATGGCTCTGTAATACTCCATTGTGTAATGTAAAACAGCGTTCTTATGTTTTCAGGTTTTTTTTATTTTTTAACAATTCATTTTTATTATTATTTATTCTATTACAGTTATTACAATTTGCCCCCCTTTCCCTCCTCCTCCAAGCCCACCTCTGCTGCCACAGTCAATCCCCACATCATTAGCTTTTTTATCCACTCATCTACTGATGGACACTTGGGCTGCTTCCAAATCTTGGCTATTGTAAACAATGTTGCAATGAACATAATTGTTCATATAGTCTTTTTTTTTTTTTTAAATTTTTTTATTGTTATGCAATTACAGTTGTATGCCTTTTCTCCCCATCCCTCTACCCCACCCCAGGTGAACCCACCTCCCTCCCCCCTCTCCACCCTCCCCCTTGGTTTTGTCCATGTGTCCTTTATAGTAGTTCCTGTAATACCCTCTTCCCACTATCCCCGCCCCCACCCCCAACCCCCGCCCTGGCTATTGTTAGATTGTTCTTAACTTCAATGTCTCTGGTTATATTTTGTTTGCTTTTTTCTTCTATTGATTATGTCCCAGTTAAAAGTGAGATCATATGGTAATTGTCCCTCACTGCCTGGCTTATTTCACTTAGCATAATGCTCTCCAGTTTCATCCATGCTGTTGCAAAGGGTATAAGCTCCTTCTTTCTCTCTGCTGCATAGAATTCCATTGTGTAAATATACCATAGTTTTTGGATCCACTCGTTTGCTGATGGGCACTTCGGTTGCTTCCAGTACTTGGCTATTGTAAATTGTGCTGCTATGAACATTGGGGTGCACAGATTCTTTTGGATTGGTGTTTCAGTGTTCTTAGGGTATAATCCCAGCAGCGGAATTACTGGGTCAAAGGGCAGTTCCAGTTTTAGTTTTCTGAGGAAATTCCATACTGTTTTCCACAGTGGCCTCACCAGTCTGCATTCCCACCAACAGTGCACAAGGGTTCCCTTTTCTCCACATCCCCTCCAACATTTGTTTGTGGATTTGTTTATGTTGGCCATTCTGACTGGTGTGAGATGAGACCTCATTGTGGTTTTAATTTGCATCTCTCTGATGGCTAGTGATGCTGAGCATCTTTTCATATGTCTCTGGGCCCTCTGTATGTCTTCCTTGGAGAAGTGTCTGTTCAAGTCCTTTGCCCATTTTTTAATTGGGTTGTTTGTCTTCCTGGAGTGGAGTCGAGTGAGTTCTTTATATATTTTGGAGATCAGGCCCTTGTCTGAGGTATCGTTGGCAAATATGTTTTCCCATACTGTTGGTACTCTTTGTAATTTGGTGCTGTTTTCTTTAGCCATGCAGAAGCTTTTTATTTTGATGAGGTCCCATTTGTTTATTCTTTCCTTTATGTCCCTTGCTTTAGGGGATGTGTCTGTGAGGATGTTGCTGCGTGGAATGTCTGAGATTTTCCTGCCAATGTTTTCCTCAAGGACTTTTATGGTGTTACGGCTTATATTTAAGTCTTTTATCCATCTTGAGTTTATTTTCGTGTATGGCGTAAGTTGGTGATCGAGTTTCATTTTTTTGCACGTAGCTGTCCAGATCTCCCAACACCATCTGTTGAAGAGGCTGTTTTTGCTCCATTTTATGCTCCTGCCTCCTTTGTCAAATATTAATTGATCGTATAGACTTGAGTTTATTTCTGGGCTCTCTATTCTGTTCCATTGGTCTATGTGCCTGTTTTTATGCCAGTACCAGGCTGTTTTGATTACAGTGGCCTTGTAATACAGTTTGATATCAGGTATTGTGATCCCTCCTGCTTTGTTTTTCTTTCTCAAAATTGCTGCAGCTATTCGAGGTCGTTTATGGTTCCATATGAATTTCTGCAATGTTTGTTCTATATCTGTGAAATATGTCATGGGTACTCTAATAGGGATTGCATTGAATCTATAAATTGCTTTGGGTAGTATGGCCATTTTGATAATGTTGATTCTTCCAATCCATGAACATGGTACATGCTTCCATTTGTTTGTATCTTCCTTAATTTCTTTCTTCAGTGTTGTGTAGTTTTCTGAGTACAGGTCTTTTACCTCCTTGGTTAGGTTTATTCCTAGGTACTTTATTTTTCTTGTTGCTATATCGAATGGGATTTTTTTCCTGATTTCTGTTTCTGCAGTTTCGTTGCTGGTGTACAGGAATGCCTTTGATTTCTGGGTATTGACTCTGTATCCAGCTGTTTTGCCAAATTCATTTATTAGGTCGAGTAGTCTTTGAGTGGAGTCTATAGGGTTTTCCAGGTACACTATCATGTCGTCTGCAAACAGTGACAGTTTCATTTCCTCCTTTCCAAATTGGATGCCTTTTATTGCTTTTTCTTGTCTGATTGCTGTGGCTAGGACTTCCAATACTATGTTGAATAGGAGTGGTGAGAGAGGGCATCCTTGTCTAGTTCCTGATCTTAGTGGGAAAGCTCTAAGTTTTTGTCCATTGAGTGTGATGTTGGCTGTAGGTCTCTCATATATGGCCTTAATTATGTTGAGGACTGCTCCCTTTATTCCCACTTTGCTGAGTGTTTTTATCAGAAATGGGTGCTGTATCTTATCAAATGCTTTTTCCGCATCTATTGATATGATCATGTGATTTTTGTCTTTGCTGTTGTTGATGTGATGTATTATGTTTATTGATTTGCGAATATTGTACCATCCTTGCATCCCTGGGATGAATCCCACTTGGTCATGGTGGATGATCTTTTTAATATATTGCTGGATGCGGTTTGCTAATATTTTGTTGAGAATTTTAGCGTCTATGTTCATCAGCGATATTGGCCTGAAGTTTTCTTTCTTCGTTGTGTCTTTATCTGGTTTTGGGATTAGGATGATGTTGGCTTCATAAAAAGAGTTTGGGAGTCTTCCATCAGTTTGGATTTTTTCGAATAGTCTGTGAAGGATAGGGGTTAGTTCTTCCTTAAATGCTTTGTAGAAATCTCCTGTGAAACCATCTGGTCCAGGGCTTTTGTGTGATGGGAGTTTCTTGATGACTGATTCAATTTCCTTTGCTGATATTGGTCTGTTCAGGTTTACTGCTTCTTCTTCATTCAGTTTTGGAAGATTATATTTTTCTAGAAATGTGTCCATTTCATCTAGGTTTTCAAATTTCTTAGCATACAGGTCTTCATAGTAATTTCTTACGATCCTTTGTATTTCTGTGGTATCAGTTGTAATCTCTCCACTTTCATTTCTAATTCTGTTTATTTGGATCCTCTCTCTTTTCTTTTTGATGAGCCTACTTAAAGGCTTGTCAATTTTGTTTATCTTTTCAAAGAACCAGCTCCTGGATTCATTGATCCTTACAATTGTGCTTTTAGTCTCTATGTCATTTAGTTCTGCTCTGATCTTGGTTATTTCCTTCCTTCTGCTTGCTCTGGGCTGTCTTTGTTGTTGTTCCTCCAGTTCTTGTAGGCATAGGGTTAGGTTGTTTGTTTGACCTCTTTCTAACTTCTTAAGGTAGGCCTGTATTGCTATGAACTTCCCTCTCAGGACTGCCTTTGCTGTGTCCCATAGGTTTTGGGTTGTTGTGAGTTCGTTTTCATTTGTTTCCAGGAAGTTTTTGATTTCTTCCCTAATCTCGTTCTTGACCCATTCATTGTTTAATAGCATGCTATTCAGTCTCCATGTTTTTGAGTGTTTTGGGTTTTTACCCTTGGGGTTGGTTTCTAATTTCAGACCCTTGTGGTCAGAGAAGATGCTTGATATGATTTCAATGTTCTTGAATTTGTTGAGGCTTGCTTTGTGTCCTATCATGTGGTCTATCTTTGAAAAAGTTCCATGGACACTTGAAAAGAACGTGTATTTTGCTTCTTTGGGATGAAAAGCTCTGTATATATCAGTTAAGTCCATTTCCTCTAGGGTATTGTTAAGTGACACAATATCTTTGTTGATCTTTTGTTTGGAAGACCTGTCCATTTTTGATAGTGGGGTGTTAAAATCCCCTACTATAATTGTGTTGCTGTCAATATCTTTCTTGAAATCCTCCAATATTTTCTTTATGTATTTGGGTGCTCCTATGTTGGGTGCATATATATTTACAATGTTTATGTCTTCTTGGTGGATTCTTCCTTTGAGTATTATGAAGTGACCTTCTGGGTCTCTCTTTATGGCCCTTCTTTGGAAGTCTATTTTGTCTGATATGAGTATTGCTACCCCTGCTTTTTTTTCCTGTCCGTTTGCTTGGAAAATTTGTTTCCAGCCCTTCACTTTCAGTCTGTGTAAGTCTTTTGTCCTGAGATGGGTTTCTTGTAGGCAGCATATGTGTGGGTCATGTTTTCTTATCCATTCAGCTGTTCTATGTCTTTTGATTGGAGCATTTAATCCATTTACATTTAAGGTTATTATCGATAGGTAGTTATTCATTGCCATTATTTCCTACCTGTGTTCCTCTGTCTTTCTCTTTTCCTTCCTTTCCTTAAAGCAGTCCCTTTAGCATCTCTTGCAGAGCTGGTTTGGTGGAGCTGTATTCTTTTAGACTTCTTTTGTCTGGGAAGCTCTTTATTTGGTCTTCTATTTTGATTGAGAGCCTTGCTGGGTAAAGTAGTCTTGGTTGGAGGCCTCTGGTTCTCATTACTTGGAATATTTTTTGCCATTCTCTTCTGGCTTGGAGCGTTTCCATTGAGAAGTCAGTTGCTAACCTTATTGGGGCTCCCTTGTATGTTACTTCCTTTTTCTCCCTTGCTGCCTTTAAGATCCTCTCTTTGTCTTGGAAATTTGCCATTTTAATTATGATGTGTCTTGCAGTGGGTCTCTTTGGGTTCCTCTTGCTTGGGACTCTCTGTGTTTCCTGGATTTGGGTGACTTTTTCTCTCCTCAGATTAGGGAAATTTTCCATCATTACTTTTTCAAACAGGTTTTCTATCCCTTGCTCTTCTTCTTCTCCTTCTGGTATTCCTATTATACGGATATTGTTACGTTTCATGTTGTCCTGCATTTCCCTTATTGCCTCTTCATTCTTTCTGAGCCTCTTTTCCTTTTCTTGCTCCTTCTGGGTGTTTTTTTCTACTTTATCCTCCAGCTCGCTGATCCGATCCTCTGCTTCATCAAGTCTGCTTTTCATTCCTTCTACTGTGTTCTTCAATTCAGAAATTGTATTCTTCATTTCCGCTTGGCTCTTGTTGATATTTTCTATTTCCTTTTTCATGTTGATATAGTTTGCAGTGAGTTCATTGTAGTTTCCTTGTAGTTTCTGGTAGTTCTCTTTGAGCTCAGAGAGCTCAGTGAGTTTCCTGATGACCATTGCTTTGAACTCAGTATCTGATAGTTGACTTGCCTCTTTTTCGGTTAGTATTCTTTCTGAGACTTCCTCCTTTCCTTTCATTTGGGAATTGTTTCTTTGTCTTCCCATTGTTTGTGAGGTTCTTCTTGTTGGCCTCTGTGTCTTAAATTGCTTTGTTCTGACTCCCTGGATTTATGATATGAACTTCTATGGTAGAATGCCAATGGGATTCGGTGGTGCTGTCTCCTTACTCTCCTGTGCTCACTGGTCTTGAGCTGACGTTTATGTGTTTAACACGGTCTAACTCTAGTCTTTTCAGCACTCCAGGTTTTGTTGTCTCACCTGTGGGAAAAAGAGAAAGGGGGGGCGAAAGAAAAGAAAAAACACACACACACACACACACACACACACACACAAAACAAACCAAAAGAAAGATGGGAAGGAGGGAAAAAGGAAATAGGAAAGGAGGAAAGGAAGGAAGGAGGGAAGAAGGAATAAAGAAAGATCGGAGGCAAGATAAGAAGGAATTTTAGCAAAAATTACAACATAGAAATAGATAAAAGAAGGCAGGAAGAAGACATAAAAATGGTAAAGGATGGGAGGAAGAAGGAATGAAAAAAAGGAAAAAAAGAGAGAGGAAGAAGGAATTCAGGGGGAAAGGAAAAAAAAGAAAAAGGATAAAAAAAAAAAATCTTCTGTTGGCTTTAAACCGTTCAGGTTATTTCTGCTGGTGTCCTGTCTGTGCAACGGGAGGGGGTGGTTGGAAGGATTGGTTTCACTTTTCTCTCTTCCTGGGTCACACTCTTCGCTGTTTTGTAGGTGTGGTCCCTGGCAGTCAATCAGTCCGTTGATCAGCCAATCCAGCCGCTTTGGCTTGTGACGCGTGCGTGCGCAGCAGGGGAATCCAGCCGCTTTGGGTCTGTGACGTTATTTTGTGCCCTGAGCGCGCAGCCGGCGGACCAATCGAGCCGCCAGGGCTTGGAACGCTGGCGCGCAGGTGGCGGATTCAGCCGCCTTGGGGTTAGGACACTCGCCAGCAGCTTTGTATTTGGAAAACAGGCACCCAGCCGGCCCTGTGCTTGGTGAGCGCGCGCAGCCCGCTGAGCCACAGGCTCTGTGCTTGAGGGCCCGATCCAGCCGCCCTGGGCTTGAGTCTCTCGGGCGGGCGGGGCCGCCCTGGGACTGAATCACGCGGCACTGGGTTCCGAGGTTTTGGGCCTGTGGGTGGAGCAGCTAGTCTCTGCTCCAAATTATCTCGGAGGTTTCAGGTGTGGGCGCCCCTCCGGGGTTTCAAGTGTGGGTCCCGTTCGCTAATCTGCTCGCGCGCGCGACCGGACCTCAGGTGAGCGTAGCAGTCCAGGGGTGGAGGGGGAGGGGCGCCAGGGGCCTCGGCTACTACCGAGAGTTCTCTAATTAGCCCCTGAGTGTCTCTATTTTCTTTTTCTTTTTGAGAAATTCCTCCTTTTCAAGCCCCCCTGGTCTAATCAAGCACCTGGCTGCTCACAGCGCAGCCTGGCCCTCTCCCAAGACTCCTGCCGCAGCCCCTGCGCCAGGGCTGGCGCCTCTGCCGCCCTTGTACCGCGAGGTCCTGGGTCCCGTGGACCTTATTGTCCTTGAGCACTCTTCTTACCGTCAGATCTTTCAGTGTCCTCTATCTTTGGTCTCTGATCTTCGTATATGCTGGAAAACTGTTGGCTGTTCGCTCTGCTCCTCAGATCAGCTAGGTATTTCCCTGGCGTTGAGGGGAAGTGGACTCCGCTCCCACCTATGTTGCCGCCATCTTCCAATGATTTTCTATTTCTTAATCCCCAAAATGCTCTATTGAAATCTTCCTCAAGGAGTGACCAATCCACCCAATCAATCACAGAAGAATCAATCAAAATAATTGATAATTGGCAAAAACCTACCCTGGAAAGGAAAAGGCGTTTTTAACAACTTCAGCCAGTGGGAAGGATGGAGCCTCACAAAACCTTCATGGGAAACATCCCCCATGCGGATCTGCAGATCCTCTTGAGCCCCTAAAAGACTATTAAGACCCGGCCTGCACCTGCCCGAGCTAGTGAATGACGAGCAGTCAAGGAAGGTCAACCTGGAATCCCATATAGTCTTTTGAATTAGTGTTTTGAGTGCCTTTCAAAATTATATGTTTATGGACCTATGCACTATGTATTCTTAATTTTTGCATGGCTCCTTTAAAATAGCAAATTCTATAACTTAACATGTGCACTTGATGATGTCATTATACACCAATAAATTATATTAAAAAGTCTCATCTCATGGTAACATCTAGAACACAGTAGCTGAGTCACATTTTATCAGGTGTTGGAGGTATGTCTCTAATGGATAGAAAGCAAACTGTTATATATGGATAAAAAATAGTAGGATTAAATTAAGGCTATTACATTTGATAAACTCATTTTTTTGTAAATAGGTGTTTAATCTACATATACATCTAAACGGACATAAATTGGTTGAAGACAAGAGTGCACTACACCCTCACACAACATCAAGGATGAGCCGTAACATGCAATTCAGAGACTCACAGCTGATGCAGACTCAGGAGATCTGAGCAGAGGTCAGAACAACTTCCATCATAGAATCCCACTCAATAATAAACATATTGTAACAAACCATTCTATTTAGGATGCTTGTTATGCAGCAATAACTGACACAATAATCAAAGCAAACAGAATTAAAGGCAATTATAATAATTGTGTTTTTTATATTGTATATATGTTCTGATATTTGGGACAGCCTTCGTGATTATTTTGTTATTGAAGTACATTACAGATAACTGTACTGACAGGTGACTGTGTTGAGGTTCCCTTCCAGGGGTCTCCAAGAGGTTGGAAGCTCATGTACATTTCTGCAGAAAGCCTGTTAATCCTGAATCACATGACAAGGAAGGCATTCAGCCTCTCTTGTGAGTCATATTTATTTATAAGAAGAGATTACTGAGCATGAGAGAGACATACGCTAGATAACCTGGAAAATTTACATTTATTGTTCCTTTAGTGGTTAAGACAAAGTTTAAAAAAGAAGAAATGTTTTGCTTAGTGTCATGGAGGAGTCATGATTATAGGCAGCAGTGAAATTTTCAAGCAGAGAAAGAAATTGAATTCACTAAAGAGGTAAAATACACTAACCGACCACTTACCCCAATGCAGAAAGCCCCTTCCACAAGGACATCAATCTTCTATACCTCCATGAGTACAGCAAGGAAAAGCAATACTTTGCACATAATAAAATTAGAGATTAACAATTTGTCTCATCATATTTCAGGTCATCTCTGACACTCAGGCCACATTAGGTTAATCAATTAAAACTTGGTGTCCATGTAGACATCACTGTGAGTACGTATGTGATGGTCAATTTCTGTCAGTGCCTCCAATGGGCACTGGGACACTGAGCTGAATAAGACAATAAAAGCAGGAGAGCAGCTATGAAGCAGAGTGGCATGTTTGTATTCTAAGAATCTGACACTAAACTATTGATTTCCAAGGCTTCCACTTCAAAGATAACCATGCTGAAGAAACACGTGGCCAGCTCTCAGACACAGCTGCTGGCTAAGCACCCAGGCCCACTCCCCTGTGAAGGCCCCCCTTACAGAAAGCCCTGGAGAACTTAGATAACTGACCTTGGCAGTGACCCCACTGTTCACTTTTCACACCCTATCATCTGCTCTTAAGTTTTATATTCACCAATAAAGAGTGAAGCTTTGAGACTCTATCCATCCTGGCTGAGACCTGAATAAATGCAGAGCTCACAGTATTTTCCTGTCTCCTTCTCTCTCTAGCTTTCTCTTCTTCCCCTTGTCTCCCATGACCTCATGTGTGGACCTTAGGCACTCTGTGTACCCTTCAATCTCGACTGTGCCAGGCATTTAGAGTGAATACCTGCAATGTCAATAGGCTGAGACTTAAGTGGAAGAGTGTTTCAAATCTACATTATTATGAAGAGTACTTAAGTTAGTGATGTAAAAATTAATGAGAGACCCAAAGTGAAAACTGCTCTCCTGTTTTCCTGTACAATAAGATTAATGTCCTTAGATGCCAAGTATAGTTTTGTCCATCTGAGTAACACAACTCTGATTATACTTTCAGATCAACTAGGGAAAATTTTCCTGGCATGATGTATGTCATCTGAGAAGAAATTATTTTAGAGAAATCCAAGTTTTCCCATGAAAGATATGGAAATTTCCAAATATTTCTGATCCAAGGTTGAGAAAGACTTTCATAATGTTAATGGTCAAAGGGAAAACTCTCCACCTATTTTACAGGAGCTTAGCAAGTTAGTTACTTAAGTTGTTGGAGAATATTAATACAAGGAAATGGACATTCCAGGAAATAAAGAGAAGAAACCAGTTTATCCCAGTGATCAGTCACAGCTTCTGGTTCTGAGACATTGAGCTTACAATCAAGGCCACATATTGAGCCTCAGAACAATAGTCCCTCATTTACCTGCCATCCCCAAAACTCTTTTCAGAGCCCCCTTAATGTCTTTGGTCCTGAGACTGTAGATGAAGGGGTTCAGCATGGGTGTGACCACAGTGTACATCACTGAGGTGACTGCGATTGACTGTGAGCTGTGGGTACCAGCAGAGCTGAAGTTCATGCCTAGGACTGCCCCATAAAATAAGGAGACAACTGAGAGGTGAGACCCACAGGTGGAAAATGCTTTATACTTCCCCTGAGCTGATGGGATTGCAAGTATGGAGGACACTATCTTAGAGTAAGAGTAAAGGATCCCAATCAGGGGAACACCACCCAGCAATCCAGTGGCCAAATACATAGCCATGTCATTAAGAAATGTGTCAGAACAGGCAATTTGGATCATCTGCTTAATTTCACAGAAAAAGTGGGGGATTCCCACATCTGCACAGAAGGTCAGTAACAATAACATTAAACTATGTAACAGGGAATTCAGGACACTTATGATCCAGGACACCAGAACCAGCAGTCCACAGAGTTGGGGGTTCATGATGACTGTGTAGTGCAGGGGGTGACAGATAGTCACATATAGGTCATAAGCCATCACAGTCAAGAGCATAACTGATGCAACAGCAAAAGGCCATTTATCAAAGAGAAAGGAGTGATATTTTACATTGTCAAGATGCCATACACATTGAACATTGCACTAGAAAAATGACCAAAGGAAACAAATACAATCAGCATCAGCAAATACAATGACAATAGTAGAGATATTTAAGATGAAATGGAGACCCTTTTCCAAATGATAATATATGCCAAACTTTTGGAATTGGGTGACTGATTTCAATTTATCTGCCACATGTCAGCTCTTTGAACTTGCAGGTTATCTAAACCATTTTATTTCTTTAATTTAATTGCATATTTTGGTACAGCCTACATGATTTTTATATGCTCCTTTTTCAAAAAATGAGGTAACATTGGTTTATGTCATTAACTGTCTCAGGTGCACAACATAAAAATTGTTAATGACCTCACCTGGTAGTGGGTGTTGCAGCATCCCTTTGCCTACTATGGAGGACAGATAACCAGTACACTATATGAAAGGAGCTGGGTGTAGGCCCTTCCTGTTGGTGAGTGAGTGGTGACCACTGGGGTGAGATGAGCTGCTTATTTCCTTCTACCTCTCCAGTGTCTCCACTGCTTGCCAATATGTGGGACCCCAATTCCACAGCCATATTTCCGTTCCTTGTCATCTCTCCAATCTAATGGGCTGGCATCCTTCCAGCCAAATGTTCATGTGGATGCAGAGAGAACTTTTAGTGTTTCAAAACAGATCATGGAACTCTCTGAAGTAAACGCCTCCCCTGGTGACTGCTCAGTGGAGACAGAGGCCTAAATTCCGTAGCTTCAAACATGAGGCTCAAGTCTCTGTGACCTTTCTACCAGTTTCTCCCTCATAGGGCCCTGCCCTCACCCACAGTGATCTCCTAAACATTGAACTTGAATCTTTGCTGCACCTGACACTACAGCCTAGGGTCCCGGCCTTGATTCACTCAATCTCCTCTTCTTGGAGTCTTCTCACTGGTCCCTTTTTAACTGTTCACCCCTAACAGTTTGGAGGTCACTCCAAACTCCATCTCCCCTTTCAGAGAGACTGAACTCTCTTCTTCATGAGCCTTTTCTTTTACCTAACATTAGCACAGGAAAAGGACATTTCCCACACCCCTAATTGAGGTGTTAGAGCACCAGTGGTGTGATTTTTATTTATTTCCATGTCTTTGTTACTTGCTAGAGAGTGAGTACCTGAAGCATGAAGCATGTTATTCAAATCCCTCCTCCCCCACCAGGCTTAGTGGAATGTAGCTGAGTAAACATGTATTCTGTGCTGGAATGAATGAGAGAATGTGCTCTGCATTAACTTAGGTGAGGAGGTCATGCTGGAGGAATATTTCTCCATATTCTGAGATCAACAAACACTAGGGTGTCAGAGTATGGTCTGTAAGAATGAAATAGAATAGAATCAAGAGAGCACAAAAGAAATTGTTAGAGTGTATCATACATATTGAAGGTACATACATAATCGTTTGGTGGTTCCCTTTGTTCATGCACATGTATGAGTGTTTGTGTGTGTGTTTCTGGGTCTGTGTGCAGAAATGCTGGATCACAGTGTAAAAGGCATGCCTAAGACAAGTCAAAAAAATCTGGAATTCAATGCAATAAATCCAAGTACACTTTTAAAGGCCAGTTCCTGCTAATGAGGGAAAGCAATAAGAGTGAAGAGCCCAGCAGAGAGCCAGGTACAGAAAGAAGAGTCAGTCTGCGTGGGTGCTGAAGTCACCTTGGACTCAAGGGACCACACACTGACTGGACCGTTAGTGCTCTCTGACCTCTGATCTAATTGTCATTCCGGTACCTCTTCTGTGGTTATTACATCATCCTTGTGTTTATATGGCCCAGCAGTGGATGAGGCTGGCCCTTCTCTCATTATCTTTGTGGCATCTTTCCTTTGCTCTTCTTGGCATCGAGTTTTGATCTCCTTTGTGACACATCTGATAGGTACACACTGGTCCTGGTTCCATATCTTACTAATTTGCAAAGTTCCCCATGAACAAATATTACATATCCTGCTTATTTGACAATTATAGATCCCTCATTTTCACATAGTTCTCCCTGAGGATATGATGTCATAGCACACTTACCCTTCATGGTACAGGGCCTCCTTCGTATAATGTGAGATCAAATGAGCAGGATGTTCATGGATTTTGTTCACTCATGTGGTATTGTAAATATGTGCTCTTACATAGAAAAAATGTTAAAGTATGGAATATTCATAATATAAAAAATGGAAGGATTCTAATTATGGTATTAACAAAATGGAATGAAATTGTGAAACTGATTTCAAAAGAAAAAATTATAAAATACAATAATTTAATCACATCAACTGATTATTAATTGAATGGAAAATAATTTCTTTACCAAGGTTAAAGAAGATGGAGAACTTTTACTTTAAAAAGTAAGGGGAGGAAGGCCAAGATGGAGGTAGACACACTGTGACTCTTCACACAACCAAAACAATGACTACAACAAATTTAAAAACAAAAAGCCACCAGAGCTGACAGAAATCTGAACTGTATGGAAGCCCGACAACCAAGGAGTTAAAGAAGAAACATTCATCCAGACTGGTCTGAGGGGCGGAGCCGGGTAGCTGGGTGGAGAGGACTTCTGGCAAGACAGCGCCTGACTGACTGGGTGATGCAGCAGCTGGTGGCCTGGGCAGTCCCACATTCGAGTGCAGATAAACCAAAAGGAACAAATGTGGAGTGAGATAGAACGCACAACCCAGGGATGCAATATGCAGAAATACAGCTTAAAATCCTCTGACTGTAAGAACTTGTGGGAATTGAGGCGGCAGTGGGAGAAACTCCCAGCCTCACAGAAGAGTTCATGGAGAGACCCACAGGGTCCTAGAACATTCACAAACCCATCCACCCAGGGATCAGCGCCAGAAGGGCCCAATATCCTTGTGGGTAGTGGGGGAAGGGACTGAAAACCGAGAGAGAGCTGAGCAAGTGGCATTGTTCCCTCTTGGACCCCTCCCCCACATATAACCTCAGAACAAAAACACCTGGGTTGTCCCACCCTGGTGAACACCTAAACCTCCACCCCTTAGTAGGTAACAGGTACACAGAGAGAGAGAGAAAAAAAAAAGGGGGCCCAAATGAAACAACAGTTCAAAGCTCCAGAAAAACCACACTAAGCAACAAAGAGATACGTAACCTATCAGATGCACAGTTCAAAACACTAGTTATGAAGATGCTCTAGGAACTCACTGGGTACTTCAACAGCATAAAAAAAGACCCAGGCAGCAATAAAGACCCATTATGTGAAATAAAGAAAAATCTACAGGGAACCAGCAGTAATGGGAAGGAAACCAGGATTCAAATCAATGGTTTCGAGGAGAAGCAACAAAGAAACATTCAACTAGAAGAGAAAGAAGAAACAATAATTCAAAAAAATGAAGAGAGACTTGGGAACTTCCAGGACAACTTTAAGCGTTCCAACATCCAAATCACAGGGGTGCCAGAAGGAGAAGAGGAAAACCAAGAAATTGAAAACTTACTTGAATACATAATGAAGGAGAACTTCCCCAATCTTGCAAAAGAAATAGACTTCAAGAAAGTCCAGGAAGCTCAGAGAGTCCAACAGAAGTTCCACCCAAGGAGGAACACACAAAGGTACATTATAATTACATTAGCCATGATTAAAGATAAGGAGAGAATCTTAAAAGCAGCAAGAGAAAGGAGACATTTACTTTCAAAGAAGTACCCATTAGACTATCAGCTGTTTTCTCAAAAGAATTCTTGCAGGCAAGAAGGGGCTGGAAAGAAGTATTTGAAATCATGAAAGGCAAGGACCTACAACCAAGATGACTCTATCCAGCAAAGCTATCATTCATAATAGAAGGGCAGATAAAGTACTTACCAGATAAGGTCAAGTTCAAGGAGTTCATCATCACCCAGCCCTTATTATATGAAATGTGATAGGGACTTATGTAAGAAAAAGAAAATTAAAAATATGAAGAGCAAAATGACAACAAACTCACAGCTATTAACAACCAAACTTAAAAACAAAAAAAAACAAAAACAAATGAAGCTAACAACTAGAAGAGGAACAGAATCACAGAAATGGAGATCACATGGAGGGTTATCAGAGGGGGAATGGGAGGGGCGGGGAAGGTACAGATAATAAGTAGCAGAAATTTTGGGTAGAAAATAGACAAGGGGAAGTTAAGAATAGTATAGGAAATGTAGAAGCCAAAGAACTTATATGTATGACACATGGACATGAGCAAAAGATGGGGGAATGCAGGTGGGAGCAGGTGTGCAGGGCAGAGGGCAATAAAGGGGGAAAATGGTACAACTGTAATAGTATAATCAATACAATATATTTTTAAAAAAAGAAGAGGAGGAGACACAATATGACTCGATGACCACACAAAATTAGTACATTGTCACATATTTCCCTAAATCATCTATACCTACATAAAGGAATTCTATGCCAATTAGCAATGTTTTGAGGAAAAAATACTTGAATTTAATACACAAAAATAAATTTATGGTCATCAGTTCACCTAGCAAACAGATATGGTAATCTCTTAGCTCTGAGTTAGCCTAGTTACCGCAGGTAGAAATTCTAGGATCCATTCTCTGTAGATATTCTCCCCACCATATGCTGAATTCTGAGACTCACGTGGACGGGGTCTCTGAAAGGACGGGTTCCTTGTAGAAGTTGGAATTCCTCCCTGGATGGCTAATAATGGAGACTGAAACTCTGTCCTCAGACAAAAAAGCAGGAAGGAGTCAAACATTGATCTCTGGACCAGAGTTAGGTTTCCTGAAGAAACAAGTATATTCTGTTGGCCTATGGTGCCCACATTGAGAGTCTGCCACAGAGGAGATATTTACTTCTACCTTTATCTGCTCATTAGATACTGTCCCCCTGTTACTCCCTCCTCTCAGCACCTCATTTCCCTTTGGGACACTTGTCTACACTGAATGGAAAATTCCCCTATTGACTCTCTCTTTCTAAGGGATTAGATTTGAAGTCAAGGGAATCTTGTCACCTCCCAGCACTTTCAGTTAAAGTTTCTCAAATTCTAATACTGAAAACACTGTCTTGACTAGGACCCTTGGGACTTCAATTCATGGACTTCTGGTGGGGCACAGCCCATGACACCTCCTGGCAATTGCTATTTCTCCCTAACAAGGGAGACAACTCTGTAACTTTGATGTAAAGTTTTGGGCACTGCACTCCTTGACTTCATTTGCCAAATCAATGAGAAATTTCATACTCAGATCAGAAGGGCTGCCATTTATTCCCTCAATAGAAAATCTTTGTTAACTAGGAGATGCATTTATACAATTTTATGCTATGTAATCTGACTTTAGTACCTTATTATTAGCATTACTGATCTTAATTTTATGAACATTGTTTCTGTGAGGTGGAACAATTATGAATTCCATTCCCCATTGCCAAAATGGGGCTAGAAGGAGTTCAATGATTTGCCTGAAGTTATAATCGGAGTAAAGAATCGGAAATGATTGGAATGCCAGGCTGCTCCCAGTTCTCACACACTGGAGTGGTTCCCAGCCAGGGATGGTTTTCCCCCAAGCTCTGGGGCAGTGTCTGAAAGGAGGCTGCTAAGTACTAACAATACCCAACACAAATAATTATGTCAAATTTAGTAGGTAATATAACGTAGTTGAGACCAGCCCTTCTCCAACTTCAAAGTGTTATTATGGACTGAAAAATAGTATTGACTGGGTTTTGTCGCCAAAGAGGATTTATTTTTTAAAAAGGTATTGGAACCCATCATTTCTGTATGCCTCCTTTAATTCAACAAATTTTGCACTTTAAGTACGTTCAATTTATTTCAGTCATTAACTCCAATAAATTATTTAAAATATGAAACTTTACTAGAACTAATAAGTGAATTCAGTACTGCTGTGGAATACAAAATCAGTTTACATAAATCTGTAGTGTCTAATAAGAAAGTGTCAGAGATAGAAATTAGGAAAACAATCCCATTTGCAGTTGCATCAAAAAAATGAAACTGGGAGTAAACACAACCCAGGAAGTGAAAAACCTGTACATTGAAAACTATGAGGTACAGCTGAATGTTACTGAAGAAGACACAAGCAAATGGAAAAATATACTGTGCTCAGTGCTTGGAAGAATTGATATTGTGAACATGTCCATACCCCAGGCTCAAAATGGCATCACTAGTGCTAAAAGCCCATGACAGCAAACTGAGATTTAATAGTGCATCTAATGGCAGTTTCAACATCTCCTAGGAATGTGACTTTAATGGACCAGGCTGGAATTTTCTGGTGAAACACCAGTACTGTAATCTGTCACACCTGCCCTCTCCATCCCCTAGAATGAAAAAGGAATCTGCATGATAAAAACTTCAAAATAGAAAAAATATTAAAAATCGGGTCTTAAGATACATAGAAAAATATATTTATATAAACCCCCTTGTCCTTGTGCCCTGTTGAAAATATATCAAGGCTCCAAAGAATCCTTTTTTTCTTGTTAATAACTCCCTTGCCCCATTCTTCTTTCTATATAAACCTTCCAATTTGTATAGGCCATCAGAGCTCCCTCTTAGTTGCTATGAGATACTTCCTGATGGGTGACTTACTTTGTAAAGCCTATTAGAACTTCCAATTTTCTAAGTTGAATCTTTTTTTTAACATACTCAAAACAATCTACAGGCTCAATGCAATCTCCATCAAAATTCCAGTGTCATTTCTACAGAAATAGAACAAACAATCCTTTAATTTGTATGGAACCACAAAAGACCCTCAACAGCCAAAGCAATCTTGAAAATCCAAAACAAGGCTGGAGGCATCACACTCACAAATTTCAAACTACTTTAGAAAGCTATAGTAATTAAAGCAGCATGGTACTGGTATAAAAATATATTCATAGGTCAATGAAACACGATAGAGAACCCAGAAATAAACCCATACACTAAGGTAACTAATTTAGCACAAAGGAGCCAGAAATGGGGAAAAGGGTAGTGTCTCCAATAAATGGGAATTAGAAAATTAGACAGATACATGCTAAAGAATGGGTTTGGGTCACTAATGTAGCTATTCAGAATGATTAACCACAGTTGTGTATGTGGATTATTTTGAGCTGCAGGTAATGGAGACCCTGGAAGTCACTTTTACATCTCTCTTAAATTTTAAAATTTGCATATGACATGTCATATAAACAAAATGAAAGACAAAAATCACATGGTCCTATCAATGCATGCAGAAAAATCATTTGATAAAATCCAGACATGATTTATGATAAAATACTCAGCAGAGTGAGAATAGAGGGTGCATATCTAAACAGGATAAAGGCCATATGTGGAAAAACCTCCTGCCAACCTCACAATCAATGGACAGAAACTACAAGTGTTTCCCTTAAGATCGGGAAGAAGACAAGGGTGTCTGCTTTCACCACTCTTATTCAACATAGTACTGCATGTGCTAGGCACAGTGATCAGACAAGGGGAAGAAATAAAATGCATCCAAATTGGAAAGGAAGAAGTAAAACTGTCCTTATTCACAGATGTCACCATAATGTACATAGAAAACTCTCTAGGCTCCACGAGATAACTACTAGACCAAATAAGTGAATGTGGCAAAGTAGCGGGATACAAAGTCAATATTCAGAAACTGATGGCAATTTTGTACACCAACAATGAAATATTAGGAGGAGGAACAAAGGAAAACACATGACCTTATTATAGCAACAAAATAAAAAGTACCTAGGAATAAATTTAACCAAGGAGGTAAAAAACTTGTACTTGGAAAACTATAGCACACTGAAGAAATAAATTGAGCAAGATACAAATAAGTGGAAGCATATACTGTGTTCATGGATTAGAAGAATTAACATCACTAAAATATCCATACTACTCAAAGCAATCTATAGATTCAATTCAATTCTTATTAAAATACCAATGGCATATTTCACAGACTAGAACAAATATTCCAAAAATATATATGGAGCCAAAAAAAAAAAATCCAAATACCCTCAGCTACCTTGAAAAGAAGAACAAAGTTGGAGGGGTCACAATACCTGATATAAAACTATACCATAAGGCCATTGTAATCAAAACAGTCTGGTACTGGCATAAGAACAGATACATAGATCAGTGGAACAGAATGGAGATCCCAGAAATACAACCATGGCTTTATGGTCAATTAATATTTGGTAAAGGGAGCACAAACCTACAATGGTGTAAAGATAGTCTCTTCAATAAATGGTGCTGGGAGAACTGGACTGGTACTTGCAAAAAAATGAAACTAGATCACTAACTCAGAGCATACACAAGAGTAAACTCAAAATAAAGACTTACATTTAAGTCTTTAAACTTACATAAAATTCCTAGCAGAAAACATAGGCAGTAAAATGACAGATATCTCATGTAACAATATTTTTGCTGATATATCAGCCAGGGCAATGGAGATAGAGGAAAAATAAACAAATGGGACTACATCAAATTAAAAACCTTCTGCCCAGCTAAAGAAATCACCATCAGAATGAAAGGGGAACTGACTGGATGGGAGAACATACTTGACAATGATACATTAGACAAATTTTTTTCCTTTTTTTCTCTATATTTATTGATTATGCTATTATAGTTGTCCTATTTTTTCTCCCCTTTAACCCATATATACACTAGCATTTCCCCCCTCTTAGTTCATGTCCATGTGTTGTACATATAAGTTCTTTGGCTTTTCTATTTCCTATACTATTCTTAACCTCCCCCTGTTTATTTTATCCCTACCAATTATGCTTCTTATTCCCTGTACATTTTACTCCATTCTCGCCCTCCCCACTGATAACCCTCCATGTGAACAAATCTCCATTTCTGTGATTCTGTTCCTGTTCTACTTGTTTGCTTTAATCTCCAAAATATGTAAGAACTCATATGACTCAACACCAGGAAAATAAACAATCCAACTAAAAAATAGGCAAATGACCTGAATAGATATTTCCAAGGAGAACATAGAGATGGCCCATAGACATATGAAAAAAATGCCGAAGTTCACTAGCTATCAGAGAGATGCAAATTAAAATCACAGTGAGTTATCATCTCACACTTGCCCAAATGGCCATGATTAATAAATCAGTAAACAACAAGTGATGGGAAGGATGAGGAGAAAAGGGAACTCTAGTGCACTTAGGTGGGAATGCAGACTGGCACAACCACTGTGGAAAATAGTATGGAATTTCCTCAAAAAATTATAAATGGAAATGCCTTTTGACCCAGTGATTCCACTGCTGGGATATACCTGAAGAATATATATCCTGAGATACCAATTCAGAAGAATTTATGCACCCCTATGTTCATAGTAGCATTATTTATAATAGTCAAGTGCAGGGAATAGACTAAGTGCCAATAAGTAGTTGCGTGGATTAAAAAACTGTGCTACATTTACACAATGGAGTAGTACACAGAAGAAAAAAATAAGGAATTCCTACCTTTTGTGACAGCAGGGATGGAACTAGAGGCTATTATGCTAAGTGAATTGAGCCAATTGATGAAAAACAAATATCCTACAATCTCACTTAAGAGGAATCTAATGAACAAAATAAACTAATAACAAAACAAAACCACAGGCATAAAACCATGGAATAGGCTGAAGGCTGTATAGGGGACTGGTGGAAAGAAGGTGGGGGGGTTAGTCAAAGAATATATGTGAAGGACTCATGGACATGGACAATGATGTGGGGATTGACTATGGAAGTGCGGGGTGGGCTGAGTGGAGGGGCAAGAATGGGAAAATTGGGAAAATTGTAAAAGCATAAACCATAAAACATTAAAAACATAAATATCACTACAATATAAGTAATATTTTAACACAAAAAAACCCTCAACAAATTCATGAAAATTAAAATCATGTCAAGAATTTTCTCTTACCACAAGGGACTGAAACTAGAAACTAACCCCAAGGATAAAAACCAAAAACACACAAACTCATGGAGATTGAATACCATTCTATTAAACAATGAATGGGTCAAGAATGAGATTAGGGAAGAAATCAAAAAGATTCTAGAAACAAATGACAATGAACTCACAACAATCCAAACCTTACAGGACAATTGAAGACAGTCCAGAGAGAAAAGTTCATAGAGATGCAAACTTACCTAAAAAAGAGAAATATTTCAAATAAACAACCTAGCCCTACCTCTACAAGAATGCAAGGAACAACAACAAAGACAGCCCAGAGCAAGCAGAAGGAAGGAAATAACCAAGATCAGAGCAGAGTTAAATGACATAGAGACTGAAAGCACAATTCTAAGGATCAATGAATCCAGGAGCTGGTTCTGTGAAAAGATAAACAAAATCGACAAGCCTTTAAACAGACTCATCTGGAAAAAAAGAGATAGGACCCAAATAAAAACAATCAAAAATTAAAGAGGAGAGATTACACCTGATACCGCAGAAATACAAACGATTGTAAGAAATTACTATGAAGAACTGTATGCAAAGAAATATGAAAACCTAGGTGAAATGGACAAATTACTGCAAAAATATAATCTTCCAAAAATGAATGAAGAAGAAACAGAAAGCCTGGACAGACTGATAACAGCTGATGAAACTGAAGTAGTAATCAAAAAGCTTCCAACACACAAAAGCCCTGGACCAGATGGTATCACAGGAGAATTTTACAATGCATTTAAGGAAGAGCTAACCCTTATCCTTCACAGATTATTTCAAAAAATTCAAGAAGATGGAAGACTCCCAAAGTCTTTTTATGAAGCCAGCATCATCCTAATCCCAAAACCAGTTAAAGACAACATAAAGAAACAAAACTTCAGGCCAATATCTCTGATGAACATAGATGGTAAAATCCTCAACCAATTATTGGCAAATCGCATCCAGCAATACATTAAAAAGATCATCCACCATGATCAAGAGAGATTCATTCCAGGGATTCAAGGATGGCACAACATTTACGAATCAATAAATGTAATACATGATATAAACAAAAGAAACGACAATGGGGAGAAAAGGCATACAACTGTAATTGAATAACAATGAAAAAAATTAAAAATTAAAAAAATAACAAGAATAATGACTAATAAAGAATATTGTCAATGGCAAAAAAAAGGAAAGACAAAATTCACATGATCATATCATTGGTGCAGAAAAAGAATTCGATAAGGTACAGCACCCATTTATGATAAAAAACACTCAGCAAAGTGGGAATAGAGGGAGCATTCCTCAACATAATAAAGGCCATATATGAGAGAAATACAGCCAACATCATACTCAATGAGAAAAAAATTAAAAACTTTCCCACTAATTTCAGGAACAAGACAAGGTTGTCCAATTTCACCACTTCTATTCACCATAGTATTGAAAGTCCTAGCCACAGCAGTAAGACAAGAAAAGGGGGGGGGGGGCATCCAAATTGGAAAGGAGGAAACAAAATTGTCACTGTTTACAGATGACATGATAGTGTACATAGAAAAGCCTATAGACTCCACCAAAAAACTCCTCGACCTCATAAGTGAATTTGGCAAAACAGCAGGACACAAAGTCAATACTCAGAAATCAAAGGATTCTTGTATACCAACAATGAAACATCAGAAACAGAAATCAGGAAAAAAACCCCATTTGATATAGCAACAAGAAAAATAAAGTACCTAGGAATCAACCTAACCAAGGAGGTAAAAGACCTGTACTCAGAAAACTACACAACACTGAAGAAAGAAACTAAAGAAGTCACAGACAAATGGAAGCATGTTCATGGATTGGAAGAATTAACATCATCAAAATGTCCATAGTACCAAAAGCAATTTATAGATTCAACGCAATCCCTAATAAAGTACCAATGACATATTTCACAGATATAGAACAAACACTTCAGAAATTTATTTATTTTTTTGATACACTTTTTATTTTTTTCGGTTTTTTATTACAATTGTCTGCATTTTCTCCCCATCCCTCCACCCCATCCCAGCCAGTCCCACCCCCCTCCCCCACCTCTACCCTACCCCTTGATTTTGTCTTTGTGTCCTTTATAATAACTCCTATACACCCCTCTTCCCACTATCCCCTCCACACTCCCCTCTGGCTATTGTTACATTGTTCTTAATTTCAATGTCTCTGGTTATATTTTGTTTGCTTTGTTCTTTTGTTGATTATGTTCCAGTTAAAGGTGAGATCATATATATGGAACCATAAAGGACCCCAAATAGCTGCAACAATTTTGAGAAAGAAGAACAAAGTAGGAGGGATCACAATATCTGATATGAAACTGTATTACAAGCCCACTGTAATCAAAACAGCCTGATAAGTATGGGAAAACATATTTGCCAACGATATCTCAGACACGGGCCTGATCTCCAAAATATATAAAGAACTCACATGACTCCATTCCAGAAAGACAAACAACCCAATTAAAAAATGGGCAAAGGACTTGAACATACACTTCTCCAAGGAAGACATACAGAGGGCCCAGAGACATATGAAAAGATGCTCAGCATCACTAGCCATCAGAGAGATGCAAATTAAAACCACAATGAGGTACCATCTCACACCAGTCAGAGTGGCCAACAGAAACAAATCCACAAACAAATGTTGGAGAGGATGCGGAGAAAAGGGAACCCTAGTGCACTGTTGGTGGGAATGCAGACTGGTGAGGCCACTGTGGAAAACAGTATGGAATTTCCTCAGAAAACTAAAACTGGAACTGCCCTTGGACCCAGCAATTCCGCTGCTGGGATTATACCCTAAGAACCCTGAAACACCAATCCAAAAGAACCTGTGCACCCCAATGTTCATAGCAGCACAATTTACAATAGCCAAGTACTGGAAGCAACCTAAGTGCCCATCAGCAAATGAGTGGATCCAAAAACTAGGGTATATTTACACAATGGAATTCTACGCAGCAGAGAGAAAGAAGGAGCTTATACCCTTTGCAACAGCATGGATGAAACTGGAGAGCATTATGCTAAGTGAAATAAGCCAGGGGGTGAGGGACAAATACCATACGATCTCACCCTTAACTGGAACATAATCAACAGAAGAAAAAAGCAAACAAAATACAACCAGAGAAATTGAGGTTGGGAACAGTCTAGCAGTGGCCAGGGGGGGAGTGGGGTGGGGACAGTGGGAAGAGGGGATTGCAGGAACTATTATAAAGGACACATGGAGAAAATCGGGGGGGAGGGTGTGGGTGGGGGAGGGAGGTGGGTTCAGCTGGGGTGGGGGGGAGGGAAGGGGAGAAAAGGCATACAACTGCAATTGAATAACAATAAAAATTTTAAACAATTAAACTGCAAAAAAAAAAAACAAAACAGCCTGATACTGGCATAAGAAGAGACACATAGACTAAAGGAACAGAACAGACAGCCCAGAAATAAACCCAATTCTCTATGGTCAATTAATATTTGACAAAGGAGGAAGAAGCATAAAATGGAGTAAAAATAACCTCTTCAATAAATGGTGTTGGGAGATCAGGACAGTTACAGGCAAAAAAAAAAAAAAAAAAAAGAAAGAAACTTGAGCACCATACACAAAAATAAATTCAAGATGGATAAAAGACTTAAATATATGGTGTGACACCATAAAAGTCCTAGAGGAAATCATTGGCAGGAAAATCTCAGACATTCCACACAGCAACATCTTCACTGGTAAGTCCCCTAAAGCAAGGGACATAAAGGAAATAATTTAAAAAATGGGACCTCATCAAATTAAAAACTTCTGCATGGCTGAAGAAATAGCATTAAAATGAAAAGAGAATCAACTATATTGGAAAACATATTTGCCAATGATACCTCAGACAAAGGTTTGATCTCCAAAGGACATTAAGAATTCACACGGAAGTGTCCTTCCGCAGCGCGGGAAGAAACGTCTCATCAGGAACCAAGATGGCGGTGTAGGTAGACACACTGCCCCTCCTCGCACAACCACAACTGACCGAAAATTGAACGACAAGGAAGTCCAACACCGAGGAAATAAAAAATAAACATTCATCCAGACCGGTAGGAGGGGCGGAGATGGGGACAGCCGAAGCGGAGAGAACTCGCGTGGCTGTGGCAGGACGAGACTGGCAGAGTGTGGGACAAACCAGGCAGGCAGTCTGACCACTAGCAGACACTGCGGCCCCACATTCTCGCACACTTAAACCAAGAGGGCTGGACTCAGAGTGGCAGAGAATGGGGCAGGCAGAGCGGTGCACCCAGCGGCCCCACATTCGACTACAGCTAAACCGGACGAACACTGGGGAACAAAGCAGACTGCGCAACCCAGGGTTCCAGCGCGGGGGAAATAAAGCCTCAAACCTCTGATTGAAAACGCCCATGGGGGTTGGGGTAGCAGCAGGAGAGACTCCCAGCCTCACAGGAGAGGTTGTTGGAGAGACCCACAGGGGCCTGGGGCGTGCACAGGCCCACCCACTCGGGAACCAGCACCAGAGGGGCCCAGTTTGATTGTGGGTAGCAGAGTGAAAGATTGGAGTCCGGTGGAGAGGGGAGTGGACGCCATTGCTCCCTCTCAGCACCTCCCCCACATACAGCGTCACAGAGCAGCGACCAGGGTTACCCCACCCCTGTGAACACCTAAGGCTCTGCCCCTTAAAGTAACGGACGCTCCAAGACAAAAAAAAAAAAAAATGGCCAAAATGACAGAACACTTCAAAGCTCCAGAAAAAATACAACTAAGCGAGGAAGAGATAGCCAACCTATCAGATGCACAGTTGAAAACACTGGTTATCAAGATGCTCACAGAATTGGTTGAATTTGTTCGAAAACCGGATGAAAAAATGAAGCCTATGCTAAGAGGAACAAAGGAAAATGTACAGGGAACCAATAGTGATGCGAAGGAAACTGGGACTCAAATCAATGGCTTGGACCAGAAGGAAGAAAGAAACATCCAACCAGAAAAGAATGAAGAAACAAGAATTCGGAAATATGAGGAGAGGCTTAGGAACCTCCAGGACATCTTGAAATGCTCCAACATCTGAATTATAGGGTTGCCAGAAGGAGAAGAACAAGAGCAAGAAATTGAAAACTTATTTGAACAAATAATGAAGGAGAACTTGCCCAGTCTGTCAAAGGAAATAGACTTCCAGGAAGTCCAGGAAGCTCAGAGAATCCCAAAGAAGCTGGACCCAAGGAGGAACACACCAAGGCACATCATAATTACATTAACCAAGATTAAAGAGAAGGAGAGAATCTTAGAAGCAGCAAGAGAAAAAGAGACAATTACCTACAAAGGAGTTCCCATAAGACAGTCAGCTGATTTCTCCAAAGAGACATTACAGGCAAGAAGGGGCTGGCAAGAAGTATTCCAAGTCATGAAAGGCAAGGACCTACATTCAAGATTACTGTATCCAGCAAAGCTATCATTTAAAATAGAAAGGAAGATCAAGTGCTTCTCAGATAAGGTCAAGTTAAAGAAGTTCATCATCACCAAGCCCTTATTATAGGAAATGTTAAAGGGAGTTACCTAAGCAAAAGAAGATCAAAAATAGGAACAGTAAAAATGACAACAAACTCACAGTTATTAACGACCACACCTAAAACAAAAACAAGAGCACACTAGGCAAACAACTAGAACAGGAACAGAACCATAGAGATGGAGATCACATGGAGGGATGTCAATAGGGGAGTGGGAGGGGGAGAGTGAGGCAAAGGTACAGAGAAGAAGTAGCACAGATGATAGGTGGAAAATAGACAGGGGGAGGGTAAGAATAGTGTAGGAAATGTAGAAGCCAAAGAACTTATAAGTATGGCCCATGGACATGAACTATAGGGGGGGAATGTGGGAGGGAGGGGGTGGACAGGATGGAGTGGAGTGGGGGGAGGAATGGGACAACTGTAATAGTATAATCAATAAATATATATTTTTTAAAAAGAGTAAAAAAAAAAAAGAATTCACACAACTCCAGTCTAAGACAAGTAACCAAATTAAAAAATGCACAAAAGACTAGAACAGACACTTCTGCAAGGAAGATATATACAGAGTACAGAGACATGAAAAGATGTTCAGCATCACTAGCCATCAGAGAGATGCAAATTAAAACCACAATGCGATACCACTTCACATCAGTTAGAATGGCCATCATAAACAAATCAACAAACAAGTATTGGAGAGGTTGTGGAGAAAAGGGAACCCTAGTGCACTGTTGGTGGGAATGCAGACTGGTACAGCTACTGTGAATAACAGTATGGAATTTCCTCAGAAAACTAAAAATGGATCTGCCTTTTGGCCCAGCAATTTTGCTGCTCAGATTATGTTCTAAGAACCCTGAAACACCAATCCAAAAGAACCTATGCACCCCAATGTTCATAGCAGCACAATTTACAATAGCCAAGTGCTGGAAGAAACCTAAGTGCCCATCAGTAAATGAATGGATCAAAAAACTATGGTACATTTACACAATAGAATACTACACACCAGAAGGAAAGAAGGAACTCCTACCCTTTGCCATAGCATGGGTGGAACTGGAGAGCATCATGCTAAGTGAAATAAGCCAGGTGTTGAGGGACAAATACCATATGATCTCACCTTTAAGTGGAACCTAATCAACAAAACAAACGAGCAAGCAAAATATAACTAGAGACATTGAGATTAAGAGCAATCTAACAATAACCAGAGGGGTGGGGGGAGGAGATAATGGGGGTAAAGGTTTTCAGAAACTACTATGAAGGACTCATGGAGAAAACTAAAGGGGAGGGTGGAAGCAGGGGAGGGAGGTGTGTTTGGCTGGGGTCGGAGGCAGTGGTAAGGGAAAATGCAGAGAATTATAGGGAACCTATCCACTTGTCATGGCAAATGTAGCCCAGCCCTATAAGAAATCCAACAAGTGTGAGTTGGCACAGAGGAAGCCAAACCCACCGATTGGTTTTCCTGTGGGAAACCAAGCCTGCATTATACCTAGGCTGCTTTGAGGCTTGCTTTTGCTAAAACTCCTTTACCCTGCAATGAGGCAGCTAATGTTTACTGGGTATGTCTAAAATGGCTTCCTAAAGTCTGTGCTAAACCTCCCAAGTATAGAGTGTAACCAGTTCAACCACTTTTTCCCTTAATCTGCAACATCCTTCTCTTTGAAGTAATTAGCATCATTCTTTCCTTTGTTATCTGTAAAAGGTAATCACCTACAGCGAACCTGTGCATAGCAAATGAGGACCATCCTCAATGTAATGTACCCAGAAAAGCAATAAAAGCCTGTCCAGGCAGGGTCAGGGCCCTCACTTTCACTTAGAGAGTGGCCATGCTGTCCTTTTTTCTCCATAGGACTTCTGTAGTCTGTGTGAATTTGTTTGTTGCAGCCACAACACACAGATCCTGAGGGCTGGAGTTGGCATCAGACAACTGTAACTGAACAACAATAAAATAATTTTTTTCTTCTCTAATTTTATTGTTATTCAAGCACAGTTCTCTGCATTTTCTCCCCACTGCAGCCTAATCCTCACCCCACCCCACCCCCATTATTGTCCATGTGTCCTTTATAATTGTTTCTACAAACCCTTCACCCTTTTCCCCTGAAATTCCCTCTGCTCTCCCCTCTGGTCACTGTCGGCCTTTTCTCAATTTCAGTGTCTTTGGTTATACATTGCTTGCTTGTTTGTTTTGTTGATTAGGTTCCTGTTAAAGGTGAGATCATATGGTATTTGTCTTTCACAACCTGGCTTATTTCGCTTAGCATAATGTTCTCCAGTGCCATCCAGGGCTACATTTGCCATCACAAAGGGTAGGAGCTCCTTCTTCCTTTCTGCTGCATAGAGTTCCATTGTGTAAATGTACCATAGTTTTTTGATCCATTCATTTACTGATGGGCACCTAGGTTGCTTCCAGCACTTAGCTATTGTAAATTGTGCTGCTATGAACATTGGGGTGTATAGGGTCTTTTGGATTGGTGTTTCAGGGTTCTTAGGATATAATCTTAGCAGTGGAATTGATGGGTCAAAAGGCAATTCCATTTTTAGTTTTCTGAGGAAATTCCATACTCTTTTCTGTAGTGGTTACACCAGTCTGCATTCCCACCAACAGTGCTCTAGGGTTTCCTTTTCTCCACAACCTCTCCAACATTTGTTGATTGTTACTTCTTGATTTGTTTATGATGGCCATTCTGACCAGTGTAAGGTGGTATCTCATTGTGGTTTTAATTTGCATCTTTCTGATGGCTAGTGATACTGAGCATCTTTTCATGTCTCTGGACCTTCTGTATGTCCTCCTTGGAGAAGTATCTGTTCAAGTCTTTTGCCCATTGTTTAATTGTGTTGCTTGTCTTCTTAGAATGGAGTCATGTGAGTTCTTTATATATTTTTTAGATTAAACATTTGTCTGAGGTATCATTGGCAAATATGTTTTCCCGTACAGTTGGTTGTCTTTTTATTTTAATACTGTTTTCTTTAGCCATGCACAAGCTTTTTATTTTGATGAGGTCCCATTTGTTTATTCTTTCCTTTATGTCCCTTTCTCTAGGGGACATATTGGTGAAAATATTGCTATGTGGAGTATCTGAGATTTTCCTGCCTATGTTTTCCTCAAGGACTTTTATGGTGTCACAACTTATATTTAAGTCTTTTATCCATCTTGAATTTATTTTTGTGTATGGTGTAAGTTGGTGATCAAGTTTCATTTTTTGGCATGTAGCTGTCCAGATCTCCCAACACAATTTGTGGAAGAGGCTATTTTTACTCCATTTTATGCTTCTTGCCCCTTTGTCAAATATTAATTGACCATAGAGAATTGGGTTCGTTTCTGGGCTCTCTGTTCTGTTCCATTAGTCTATGTGTCTGTTCTTATGTCAGTATCAGGCTGTATTGATTACAGTGGGCTTGTAATACAGTTTCATATCAGGTATTGTGATCCCTCTTGCTTTATTGTTCTTTCTCAAAATTACTGCAGCTATTTGGGGTCATTTATTGTTCCATATAAGTTTTTGAAATGTTTGTTCTATATTTGTGAAATATGTCATTGGTATTTTAATAGGGATTGCATTGAACCTATAAATTGCTTTGGGTATTATGGACATTTTGATGATGTTAATTATTCTGATCCATGAACATGGTACATGCTTCCATTTGTTTGTGTCTTCCTTAATTTCTTCCTCAATGTTGTGTAGTTTTCTGAGTATAGGTCTTTTACCTCCTTGGTTAGGTTTATCTTAGGTACTTTATTTTTCTTGGGGCTATAGCAAATGAGATTTTTTTCTGATATTTCATTTTTTGCTGTACAAAAATGCCTTTGATTTCTGAATATTGACCTTGTGTCCTGCTGTTTTGCCAAATTTGCTTATGAGGTCGAGCAGTTTTTTGGTGGAGTCTATAGGGTGTTCTATATACACCATCATGTCATCTGCAAACAGTGACAGTTTTGATTCCTCTTTTCTAATTTGGATGCCTTTTATTTCTTTTCTCATCTGATCACTGTGGCTAGGACTGCCAGTACTATGTTGAATAGAAGTGGTGAAATTGGACAACCTTGTCTTTTTCCTGATCTTTTTTGTAATCACAGTGCCAGATGCATGACACAGCTGCTGCATAAGCAGTCGTGTTGCCCCCAACCATAGAGTACCCTTTTCATTTTTAATTTTATTTATTTCATTTTGAAATTTGAAAGATATGCATTTTTATTTTTAATTAGAAGCAATTTCAATAAGATCAAAGCACATAAGTTAGACAATGGATATATCCAGGGATTAAAATTAATTTGGAATTACACACAAGAACATACATAAAATTTTTGTAAATTTTATACAAGAATTAACATGTTATTAAATTCTTTTTTAGAAAACCCTTTACTACTCTATCTACAAAACAAGAAGAAATTACTTACAATGATATATAGGGTCTGGCACTAATAAAGCTCCTTTTTTTACAAAGTCATAAGCATGTAATTCTGTAACATAACAGTATCACAGTCAAACACAACATATGACATTTTAGGTGAGATGTTGAAATTGCAGTCAATTTCATGTGAGGCATTCACATACCCTACTAACCACACTCAAGCAAGCCTTACGTGTGCCAGCCCTGTATGTCATTTGAGAAGAAATTATTCTAAAGACATCAGTGTTGCCAAAGAATTAAAGAAACACTTTCAAATATATCTAATGAAGGTGGGAAAAAACCTTTTGATTTTAGGAAAAAGGAGAAAGGGAAAATCTGTGTATATAATAGATAAAGTACAAAGTTTAATAAAATGGTGACTTCAACTGTATAAAGAAGTTGAAACAAAAAAAACAAATTCCAGGACAGAAATGAAACGAGGAAGTTCAAAACCCCAAATCTGATTAAATTATCACAATTTCTGGTTTTGAATCTTAGGGCAAAGAAGGCAAATATAATTTTTCAGCACCAAGTGATTGTCCCTTGTGTACCTGCCACCACAAAGAATCTTTTGAGAGCTCTTTTTATATCCTTGTTCCTAAGACTGTAGATGAAGGGGTTCAGCATTGGTGTGACCACGGTGTACAATACTGAGGCGATTGCACTTGACTGTGAGCTGTTGGTAACAGCAGAGCTGAGATACACTGCTAGGCTCGTACAGTAAAATAAGAGGACAACTGAGAGGTGAGATGCACAGGTGGAAAATGCTTTATACTTGCCCTGAGCTGATGGGATTGCCCATATGGAGGACAGTATCTTAGAGTAAGAGTAAAGGATCCCAGCCAGGGGACCACTACCTAGTAACACAGTTATAAAATAAATCACAATGTTATTAAGAAAGGTGTCAGAACAGGCAAGTTGGGTAATCTGGTTGAGTTCACAGAAAAAGTGGGGGATTTCCAAGTCTGGGCAGAAGGATAGCTTCAACACCATCAAGCACTGTAACAGGGAATTCAGGACACTTATGATCCAGGACACCAGAAGCATCAGTCCACAGAGCCGGGGGTTCACGATGACCATGTAGTGCAGGGGGTGACAGATGGCCACATATCGGTCATAGGCCATCACAGTCAGGAGGATATCATCCAACACTGCAAAGAGTAAGGAAAAACACATCTGAGTGATGCAGCCTGCGTAAGTGATGGCTTTACTCTGTGTCTGGATGTTCACCAGCATCTTTGGGATGGTGGTGGAGGTGAAACAGATGTCTACCATGGACAGATTAGAGAGGAAGAAGTACATGGGCGTGTGGAGGTGGGTGTCTAAGCTGACAGCCAGGATGATGAGCAGGTTTCCCAACACAGTGATCAGGTACATAGAGAGGAAGAGCCCAAATAGGAGAGGCTGCAGTTCTGGTTCCTCTGACAGTCCCAGGAGAAGAAATTCTGACACTCTTGTGATGTTCCCTGAATCCATGAGGTGGAGGTGACTTTGAAGAAAGAGAAAAAGAACAGGGGTAATTATCATACAAACCAGTATTACTCATATAGCTGTAATGCTACAGTTTATTCATTGTAGTTAAGATACCAATTTCAGTATTTGGGGATGGATTTGTTCCCCTCTAGGAGTTTTCTGTGTTAATCAGAGCACAAATTTTTGTCCCAATCTGTTCTTTTTTCCCCCTAAGGTGTTAACCTAACCACAGTATTAAGGATGAATTATTCAAGTTTTTCAGGAATACAAACTGAGTGCCTACTGTGTTTTCAGCACTGCCTAAGCTGTGAGGAGATGGTGCTGAAGAGCACAAGTCCCTACAAGCCAATATTGAGGAAAGAATGTAGAAGCAAAAAATAGAAATAAATATAACATTACACATGGTGACAATTCCTATGAAGAAAACAAAAGCAGGTCTAAAAGGGAAAGTGTCTAGGACATTCTATTTCTCATGGGTTTTTAGGCAAGACCTGCCAACAAGTAACGTTTCAGCTCTCAACTCAAGAGAGAAAGGGAGGGAGATCAAGGTTGTATGAGCAAGTGTGTACCTGGCAGTGGGTATGAGTGGTACCAAGGCCTTAGGGAGGAGCTGAAAGGGTTTAGCAATTTGCTCAAAAGTAATATCAGAGTATATGAAGGGCCTTGGTTATGATTTTTTCTGGTTTCTTCCAGTCAGGGGGTCTCAACCCAAAGTTATTTTACACCTAGCAATGTCTAAAGGGATACCACTAAACACCTACAATTCATGCTCTCACAAATAAATACCCCTCTATTTATTATCCATCCCCAAATGTAAATTGTAAAAGGTAACAAAATCTAGTTTAGACCAGCACTTCCTCAGTTTCAAATGCATATAGTGTACCCAGGATTCGAGTTCAAATGCAGAATCTGACTCAGCAGATTCTTCAGGCTCAGAGAAGCTGTGTATCTGACAAGCTCCCAGGTAGTGTTGACACTGCAGGTCCTGGTCTGGGGACCACTCTCTGAGAAGAAAGGCTGTCGTTCTGTTAGACTCAATTACAGGTTGTCTCAGTTCCTGTGATCCAGATATTGTCTTTGCATAGAGTTTTGGAGGAAGATTGTATTCACTCATTCCAGAGGCTATGATTAAATCTCTGTATCCTTTGTATAAGGGCCCTTGAGTGACACAGAATCATAGTATTCTGAAAAACAATTTGTAGCAGGCAGAATTCTGACCTCTGTAAGGTGTCCACATCCTAGTCCCCAGTACATTTGAATATGTTTTTTATATCAACTGGAGGATGAGGGTAACAGAAGGAACAGGGCTGCTAATCAGCTGACTTTAAGGTAGAAGCTGAGCAGGATCATCCAGGGGAACAATGTCAGCACACTGCTCCCCTAGATGCAGAGAGGGAGACCAGGAGAAAATGCAACACTGCTGTATTTGATGAAGGAGGGAGGGCCCTGAGCCAAGGAATGCACGTGGTCAGAACACAAACTGCAATTAAGGAGAAAACAGGTTCTCCCCCGAGCCTCTAGGAGGAACCCAGCCTTGAAGACACCTTGAGATTAACCAGTAAGACTCTTGTCAGGCTCTGACACCTAGACCTGTACTCCCATATCTGTGCTCACTGTGAACGACTGGTGTGTGAGCACTTCCCAGCAGTCTTGGCGGTCTAATAGAGTCAGTCATCCAGTGACATGAGATGGAGGGACTGAGCTTAAGTGTCTGCATTCATTAGCTTCCTTGGGTAGGCATTTTACTTTGAAAATCCACAGGGAATGGAACAGAAATTTTAAAATATTTGGAGATTTCCACCCCGTTAGCTGGGACAGTGAAGTCATCATGGCATAAATATAAATGTGAACTAGGATGTCTTGGTGTTGTTAAGATTTAAGGTACAATGTGTGACCTTAATGTTTTCATTCCTGAATTTTCAAAACTATTGTTTCTCAGCACACTACACTCTTTGGCTAGAAGTGGGTGAGTCCTCAATTTATATTCCCAACAGCATGACAGAATGTTTCATTCAATGCATAGAAAAATGTGCACTGTATGGAAAGGCTGAGCGTGGGAAAGGAATTTCTACTAACTGTTTGAATATAGAAATAATAGGACACAAAATCCCAAAATATATGAGCCTCATCAGTAATGAAGCAAAACTACTTAGTATTCCATCTTAGACTTATAAAATATTTTCTCATGTGAATATGCAGCATGAGAGAAGATACTGCAATGTCTGCCTCGCTGTTATTGCAAGGTGTTGTCTACTTATACTGGTTGGATCTTTCAATGAATACACAACATGCTGAAATACACCTCATCTTAGAAATTTAGTTTAAACACTCACTGCACTGCATTGCTTTCCACATCTAATGCTCCATTTCATCTCTGAAAACAACAAAATTCCTCAGAAGCATTTTCATTTACCTGTAGTCATTTCATGCATCTCACTCATTGTACAGCACCATCTGACTGGACTCCCAGTCCCATTTCTTGGCCCTGGAGTGCAAATTCAAACAGACACATCCTTGTTAACATATTAAGTAAATTAAGTATAAATTAGTTACTTAACCAAGAACACAAACAGAGATATCTGGTCTCAGGACTGGGATGATTAGGGTCCTAGTGACTCAGTAAAAGTTCTCAGGTTCCAGCCTCTCTGACCCTTTCTTAATGTACCTACCAGGCTCTCAGACTTCCCTGGATGGGTTTTCTGAAAGGAAGGTTTCTGTGTGTAAGTGAGAATTGCTCCCTGTAGGGTTGATGATGGAGACTGAAGCTCTCTCCCACACAAGACAGAAGGAAGGAGTGAAGCATCAGTTCCTGAGCAAGACTTAGGAATCACCAGGAACAACCATGTCCTGTCCACCATCATTGTATACCCAGTGCAGTACACCCAGGTACTGCATGGGGAGATATTCACAACTCTCTGTGTATTGGCTCATCAGACACGTTCCCCTCTTGTTATTCCTACATCTAAGTACATGATTTCCCCCTGGGCCCCTGTAATTAACAGGAAGAAAATTTTTCCTAATGATTCTCAGATCTCAAAAGACCATCTTAGAAGTCAGGTGAATTTAGATTTTATGACTCCTTGTCTTGGATATCATCTGCTTCCCAGAGGTCTCACCTCCTAGTACCTTTTTCCAGCACTGAGTTAACTTTTTCTCCAAAGTCTGAGACTATGAAACCCAACAGAACCCGGTAGTCCCTTTGATACCCAAGAACTTATCTGTGGTAGTGACACCATCCTGATGTCTCCAGAGCATTGCTATCCCTTCTTCAATGGGGGGAGAACTATGTTCCTTTGATATGCAATCCAGGCTACCACATTGCTTGGCTTCCTGATGCATTTGTCAAAATAAATATAAATTTCTTAATAATAACACAAGTTATGAGCTGTCATTTAGTGCCTCATTATAAAATACATGTTAATTATGAGAGATACCCTTTGATAGTTTTATGCTGTATAATCTGAACTTAGTACCTTATAGACTTTTCTGATAAAATTTTTGAAAAGTCCATTCTATTGGGTATTACTATCATAAACTGCATTTCTATTTGCAGAAATAGGGCTGGAAGGGCTTTAGTGATTTGCTCAAAGTTATGAACTAAGTGAGGGATTGACCTTGATTGAAATCTGTCAGGTTGCTTCCAGTTTTGAAACTCTGGGCCTGCAGTTCTCCTCCTGAGATGATTTTGCCCCTGAAACATGTGGAGAGAGGCTACTAACCACCTACAGTATCCATCACAAATAATTATCCCACCCCTATTGTCAACATGAGAAGGTGGCAAAACCTAGTCTAGACCAGACTTTTCCAACTTCAAGGTGCATATAAGTCACCCAGGATTACCATTCAAATGCAGGTCCTGGTAGGCCCAGGGGTTCTTGGAATCAAATGACTTCCCAGGCAATGTTGATGCTGCAAGTGCTGGTCTCTGGACCACACTTTGAGTAGTATGGCTGTGTCTATGTTAGAGTTGGGTGTAGGTACTCTTAGGTCTTCAGAACCAAAAATCATATGCATGTAATTTTGAATGGATAGTGTATATTCACTCAGTCCAGAAGCTATAATAAATTCATTGTTCAATTATTTTATATAAGGATTCATGAATGACATCATATGATATACTTCTGAAAAGTCCCTAATTTGATTTGTTTGCATAAGGGCCCTTGTGTGACACCATGGAAATTATTATTGAAGAAAAACTTGGAGTAAGTAAAAGAAAAGCTTCCAAAGATATTTACATCATAATTCCCATAAACTTGCAATATGTTACTTTTCAATGATAGAATTAAAGTAGCAGATGGAATAGTGTGGCTAATCAGCTAATTTTAAGATAAGATGCAGTGATCATGTAGGTGGGACTAGTGTACTCACCATGGTCTTAACATAGGAACAGGAGGGAGGAATAGTTGGAATCAGAAGGAAACAGGAAGATGCTACATGGTTGGCTTTGAAGATGGAGAAAGGGCCTAGTGGCAGGAGAAACCGGGATAGGAGAGGAAACAGGATCCTTCCTGAAGCCTCCAGAAGGAACCTGGCCCTGCAGATATCTTGCTTTCAGCCCATTGACTCATCAGGCTTCTGACCCCCAGAGCGACAGGTGTATTAACTTGTTTCTTTTAAACCCTTAGTGTGGTGATTTGTTACAGCAGCAATAGCAATGTTAGACAGACATTTATTCAATCATTTTAGGGGAAAGTGACTTTAGGGACCTCAGCTCATTTACATGCATCCCTTGGGTAAGGACACTTTCTGTTGAAACACCCAATAAGTAGAAGAAACAAATCTAAAGTCAATTTGGAGATTCTGCCCCATTAGCTGATACAGAGATCCCATTGTATAAAAGAAAATGTTGACGCAGATCTCGTCCCGCAAGATCTGCTGTTGAGGTTTCAGTATTCAAACACACATACACACGGACTATAGAAATCCGGTGGGGGAAAAGGGGCTACTTGGCCACTCTCCAAGTTAGAGAGAGACCTCTTCACCCCCGCCTGGACAGGCTTTGTTGTTTTTCTAGGCCTCCTACATCAAAGATGGTCCTCATTTATTATTCATAGGTTTGTTTGGGGTGGTTATCTTTGCAGACACAGGAGAGGAAGTCACTGAGTACATCAAAGGGGGATATTTGCAATGTAAAAGGAGAAATGGTCAAAAAGGCTTTGTCCCATACCTGGGGGGTCTAGCCCAGATTCTGGGAAGACAAAGATACTCAGTAAACATTTGCTTCCTCAATTCAAGGTGAGGGAGTTTTTTAGCAAGAGCAAGTCTCATAGCAGTCTAAGTACAATGCAGGCCTGATTTCCCACTGGAGAACTTATCCATGGACGTGGGTCCTGCCCGCCTACTTTGCTCCCCACTGGTTTTCCAAGTGGGGGCTGAGCCACATTTCCCACGCTTGGAATGGTTCCCCACAAAATGTGGTTCTGACTTTGAAGTCTTTAGACGTTGAGAGAGGAAAATAATTAAAGACAACTGCCCTGGCCATGAGGCTCAGTTAGTTGGAGCATCATTCTGTGTATCAAAAAGTAGTGGGTTGGATTCCTGGTAAGGGCACTTGCATGGATTGGGGGTTTGATCCTCCATTGGGGCATGTGTGGGTGGCAATGGATCAATCTTTCTCATATGAGTCTCTCTCTCTCTCTCTTTTTTTCTCTCCCTCTCTCTCTCAAATCAACGGAAACATGTTCTGAGGTGAGGATTAAAAAAAAATTACAGACAACCATTCTACTTAAAATCTTTATATGTAAGTTTCTACATTTTTATGTCTTCATTTTAATTCAAACTGTCATAATTTTCTTTTCTATCCCCTCCAGTTTTCTCTCAAATTTCCTTTCAACATCGAAGATGGGATTATTGAGTCCATTTATGTCTATTTGTGCAATTGATGTTTATTTATTAAATTATTATATTTACATATACATATATAAATATTATACACACACACACATATACATATACACATAAACACACTACTAACCCATAAGAGAGTCCTGGACTCAACAAAGTATTTCCACACATTCCATTTATTATGCACTACATTCATTAGATTTATTATTATCCTGCATTACCATCAGAAAGAAGAAAACGGGCTCAAGGAGATTCAATTTTTCAGGAATATGTAACAATGCGCTTAAAACCTTTGTACAGCAGAGAGAAAGAAGGAGCTTGTGCCCTTTGCAACAGCATGGATGGAACTGCAGAGCATCATGTTAAGTGAAATAAGCCAGACGGTGAGGGACAAATACCATATGATCTCACCTTTAACTGGAACATAATCAACAAAATAAAAAAACAAACAAAATATAACCAGAGACATCGAAGTTAAGAACAATCTAAAAATAGCCAGGGGGGAGTGGGGAGGGGACAGTGAGGAGAGGGGATTACAGGAACTACTATAAAGGACACATGGACAAAATCAAGGGGGAGGGTGGAGGTGGGAGAGGGAGGTGGGTTCAGCTGTGGTGGGGTGAGGGATGGGGAGAAAAGGCATACAACTGTAATTGAATAACAATAAAAATTTTTAAAAAACCTTTGTACATACATATCCTTGAATTATATAAACATGGACCCATGCAATATATGTATTCTTAATTTTGTAAGGTCCCTTTATTTCAACAAACTGTACACTTTAAATATGAGCAGGAAAAAATCTAATGATGCATGGCTCAAGGTAAGATGGAGAGCACAGGTGGCTGAGTCACACTGTAACAGGGGAGGCAGAAATGTCACTGGGTAAGGAGCAATGTGTCTTAAATGGATATAAAAAAGTAGCATTAATTTAAGGCAACTCACATATTTTTTTGTAAACTAAAAAATTAGTTTACATATATAAATAGAGTAAACTGATGTAAAATGGTTCAAGGTAGGGTGCACATGAGCCTTACATAACTTCATGGATGAGCTATAGATGTTCAGTGCAGAGACTCACAGCTGATGCAGACTCAGGAGATTCAGAGCAGAGATCAGAACAACTCCCACGACATAAACCCATTTGAGAAAAAAGGTACTATAATAATATAACATTTAGGAGAGGTTGTTATACAGCATTAGCTAATTGGTACAATAATCCAGGCAAACAAAACTGAGGGCATTCACTAATTAACCCTCCATTTCTTAATTTTTGGTATATGTTCCGAGGTTTATAGACAGCATTTGTGATCATTCAATTATTGGAGTTTATTTTGGATAACTGGATTAACAAATGACTTTATTTAGGTTCCCTTCCAGGTAATGTGGATAGGTTGGAAGGATTTGCATGTTTAGCATAAAACTGGTGACCCTGCATCACAGGCTTGGGTAGCATTCAAGCTCTCTTGTGCGTCACCTTCTGGTCATGGAGATGGTAGAGATTGCAGTACATGAGGAGATATGAATGAATGATATTGATGTAGTTCATTAGTTATTTCATAATTGACAAATGGATAAAAAGACATGATAAATATAATAGATCAATGCTACAGAATACATGATAAATACTATAGAATATTACTTATCCCAAAATATGTGATCTTGCCATTGTGACAATGTGGATGGACTTAGTGGGTATAAAGCTAAAGGGAATAAGTCAGACTGAGAACAAAAATTACCATAGAATTACACTTATATGTGGAATCTAAAAAATAAAAACATGAACAAACAAAACAGAAACAGACTCATAGATATAGGAAACAAATGGATGGTTGCCAGATGCAAGGTGTCCTGGGGGGATGAGTGAAAAATTTGAAGGGATTGAGAAGTACATATTGGTGTTTACAGAATACTCATGGGGATTAGAGTACAGCATAGGGAATATAGTACATAATATTATAGTAACTTCATTCAGTGTCAGGTGGGTGCAAGGCTTATTGGGCTATCACATTGTAGGTTGTATAAATGACTAACCACTATGCTGTACACCTCAAACTAGCATAACATTGAATGTCAACTGTAATTTAAAAATTTTTTAATTTAGAAAAAGACAAAGAGATTGGCATAATTAAGCATTTACTACTAACAAAGCCACCATGGTGCTCTGAATGTGGAAGAGGAAGGAAGAATAGTTGGAATCAGAGGTAGTTTTGAAGATGCTACACCAGTTGCTCTAAAGATGGCAAAAGGGCCAAGAGCCAAGGAATGCTTATGGCCACGGGAAACTGGGATAGGAGAGGAAACAGAACTCCCCTGAGCCTCCAGAGAATGACCTGGTCCTGCAGACGACTTGATTGTAGTCCACTGAGACTAGTTTCAGGCTCTGACTTCCAAAACACGAAGAACTTAAATTTGTTTCTTTTACATTGTACGGTTGCAATTTGTGACAGCAGCAACAAGAGTGGAATACACATGTTATTAAAAAAAATTTAGGTGGAGAAATGGAATTTTAGCTTTTCAACTCATTCATTTAGCTTTCCTTGGGTAAGGGCATTTTGTGTTGAAATTTTACCTTAAGTAGAAACAAAAAGTAAAGTCAATTTGGATGATTAGTGACATCGAGCGTCTTTTCATATGTCTACTGGACATCTGAATGTACTCTTTGGAAAAGTATCTATTCAGATCCTTGGCTCATTCCTAAATAGGGTTGTTTGAGGTTATATATATATATATATATATATATATATTTTGGTGTTGAGTAGTATGAATTCTTTCTAATTTTGTATATCAACCCCTTATTGGGTGTGTCATTCACAATATCTGCTATCCAGTAGATTATCTTTTCATTTTGTTGATAGTTTCTTTTGCTGTGTAAAATTTTTAGTTTGATGTAGCCCCATTTCTTTATTTTTCCCTTACCAAAGGATATTTCATAAAAAATATTGCTAAGGAAAATGTCAAAGATTTTTCTGCCTATGTTTTCTTCTAGAAGTTTTATGACCCAGTGATTCTACTCTGGGTATGTACCTGAAGAAACCCAAAACATTAATATGAAAGACTATGTGCAACCCAATGTTCATTGCAGCACTATTTATAATAACAAGATATGAAAGCAACCCTAGTGCCAATAAATAGACAATTGGATAAGGAAGATGTGGTAGATGCATAAATGGACTATTACTCAGTCATAAAAATATGTAATCTTACCATTTGTGGCAGCATGGATGGACTAGAAGGTATTACGCTCAGAATTTAGGTCAGAAAAAAAAAACACCATATGATTTCACTAATATGTGGCATCTAAAGAACAAAATAAAGGAAGAAATATTAAAATAGTTTGATAGAGAAATAGTGGTTGCCAGAGGGGATGAGTGTTGGTGTTCTGAGTAAAAGCAATGAAAGAATTAAAAAGTAAATATTGGTAGTTACAAAATAGTCACAGGTATGTAAAGTACAGCATAAGGAATATAGTTGATAATATTATGATAACTAAGCATGGTGCCAGGTGGGTACTGGTAATATTGGGGGAACACTTTGTAAAGTATATCACTGTCTAACCACTACATTGTACACTTGAAATCAATACAAAATAATATTAAAAGTAAATTATAATTGAAAAATAAAAATAAAAAACGCAAAAACTCACCAATTTGGAGGAGAACCAAGATGGCGGCGTAGGTAGACCCACTGCGCCTCCTCGCACAACCAGAACTGACAGAAAATCAGACGACAAGGAAGTCCGACACCAAGGAGATAAAAAATAAACATTCATCCAGACCGGTAGGAGGGGCAGAGATGGGCAGCCGGGGCGGAGAGGACACACGTTGCTGTGGTGGGACCGAGACTGGTGGAGTGTGGGACCAACAGGGCAGGCAGTCTGACCACTAACAGACCCTGCAGTCACGCACAGATAAACCGAGAAGGCCGGACTCAGAGTGGCGGAGAACGGGGCAGGTAGAGCGGGGTAGCAGGCCCCATACCCCCACATTCGAAAACACCCGTGGGGATTGGGGCAGCAGCAGGAGAAACTCCCAGCCTCACAGGAGAGATCGTTGGAGAGACCCACAGGGGCCTAGAGTATGCACAAGCCCACCCACTCGGGAACCAGCACCAGAGGGGCCCAGTTTGATTGTGGGTAGCACAGGGAGTGACTGAAACCTGGAAGAGTGGAGCAGGTGCCATTACTCCCTCTTGGCCCCTCCCCCACATACAGCGTCACAGCTCAGTGTCACAGTGCAGCGAGCAGCATTACCGCGCCCCAGGGAACACCTAAAGCTCTGCCCCTTTAAGTAACAGAAGCACCAAGAAAAAAAAAATGGCCCAAATGACAGAACACTTCAAAGCTCCAGAAATAATTCAACTAAGCAGCGAACACATAACCAACCTATCAGATGCACAGTTTAAAACACTGGTAATCAAGAAGCTCACAGAATTGGTTGAATTTGGTCAAAAACTAGATGAAAAAATGAAGGCTATGCCAAGAGAAACAAAGGAAAATGTACAGGGAACCAATAGTGATGGGAAGGAAACTGGGACTCAAATCAATGGCTTGGACCAGAAGGAAGAAAGAAACATCCAACCAGAAAAGAATGAAGAAACAAGAGTTCAGAAAAATGAGGAGAGGCTTAGGAACCTACAGGACATCTTGAAACGCTCCAACATCTGAATTATAGGGGTGCCAGAAGGAGAAGAACAAGAGCAAGAAATTGAAAACTTATTTGAACAAATAATGAAGGAGAACTTGCCCAGTCTGTCAAAGGAAATAGACTTCCAGGAAGTCCAGGAAGCTCAGAGAGTTCCAAAGAAGCTGGACCCAAGAAGGAACACACCAAGACACATCATAATTACATTACCCAAGATGAAACAGAAGGAGAAAATCTTAGAAGCAGCAAGAGAAAAGGACACAGTTACCTACAAAGGACTTCCCATAAGACTGTCAGCTGAATTCTCCAAAGAGACCTTACAGGCAAGAAGGGGCTGGAAAGAAGTATTTGAAGTCATGAAAGGCAAGGACCTACATCCAAGATTGCTCTATCCAGCAAAGCTATCATTTAGAATGGAAGGAAAGATAAAGTGCTTCTCAGATAAGGTCAAGTTAAAGAAGTTCATCATCACCAAGCCCTTATTATATGAAATGTTAAAGGGACTTACCTAAGAAAAAGAAGATAAAAAATACGAACAGTAAAACTGACAGCAAACTCAGTTATTAACGACCACACCTAAAACAAAAACAAAAGCAAACTAAGCAAACAACTAGAACAGAAACAGAACCACAGACATGGAGATCACATGGAGGGTTATCAACAGGGGAGTGGGACGGGAGAGGGGGGGAAAGGTACAGAGAATAAGTAGCATAAATGATAGGTGGAAAATAGACAGGGGGAGGGTAAAAATAGTGTAGGAAATGTAGAAGCCAAAGAACTTATAAGTATGACCCATGGACATGAACTATAGGGGGGGAATGTGGGAGGGAGGGGGTGGACAGGATAGAGTGGAGTGGGGGGGGGGAAATGGGACAACTGTAATAGCATAATCAATAAATATATTTTTTAAAGTAAATAAATAAATAAATAAGCCTCACCAATTTGGAGATTCTGGGGCATAACTGATATAGTAAACTCCCCATTGTGTCTTTGTGTCAGAATTCCTACATTCCTTTAATTTCATATTAACACAAGCAGTCATTCTTTTAATTTCTATCCTGTCAAAACTTGTCACAAATTTCCTTCCAATATAAAAGATGGGTTTATAACAAGTCTGTATTCATGTATGTGTGTTAGTGTGCTTATGTGAAAGAAAATCATGTACAAGTGTACACATGCATATACGTAAATATACCCTTTACTTGTAAATATAGTTCTTGGATGTAACAGAGTGTTTCCTAAGCATTTCATTTATTTCTACTGATACCCACGGGAATTAGGTCTGTCTTGCCACATCACGGTCAGCAGCAAGGAAATGGAGGTCAGGGTGAAAGTAGTAATAGGTTTTGAGCACTTTCTTTTTTAATGTCAAATACACATATTTTAAAAATATACATATTAGGACAGCTTTATTCATTTAAATTTTTTATTGACTTAGTGGGGTAACATTGTCTAATAAAATATTATAGGCATCAGGTATATGATTCTACAATATGTCATCTGTATATTGTAGTGTGTGTTCACCACCCAAATTCAACTCTCCTTCTGTCACATTTATCCCTCTTTTAACTTCTTCTCCCTCCCACAGTTCCTTTCCCTCCTGTAAGCATCATACTGTTATCTGTGTCTTTTTTTTTTTTTTTACTAATCCCTTCACCATTTTACCCAGGCCCTAAAACACATTCCCCTGTAACTGCTGTTGGTTAAGATGGATAAAAGACTTAAATATGTCATGATACTATAAAAGTTCTAGAAGAGAACATAGGTAGGAAAATCTCAGATATTCCATGCTGCAATATTTTGACTGATATGTCTCCTAGAGCAAGGGACATACTGGAAAGAATAAACAAATGGGACCTCATCAAATTAAAAAGCTTCTGCATGGCTGAAGAAAACATCTGCAAAATGAAAAGTGAACCAACTGTATGGGTAAATATATTTGCCAGTGATATCTCAGACATGGGTTTGATCCCCAAAATATGTAAAGAACTCACACGACTCTACTCCACGAAGACAAACAACCCAACTAAAACATGGGCAAAGGACCTGAACAGACGCTTCTCCAAGGAGTACATATAGAGGGCCCAGAGACATATGAAAGGATGCTCAGCACCACTAGCCACCAGAGAGATGCAAATTAAAACCACAATGAAATACCACTTTACACCAGTCAGAATGGCTATCATAACCAAATCAACAAACAAGTGCTGGCAAGGTTGTGGGGAAAATGGGGCCCTAATAAATTGTTGGTGTGAATGCAGACTGGTGCAGCCACTGTGGAAAACAATATGGAATTTCCTCAAAAAACTAAAAGGAGAACTGCCTTTTGATACTGTGGTTCTATTGCTGGGATATATCCTAAGAATCCCAAGACACCAATTCAGAAAATTTATGCACCCCTATGTTCATAGCAGCGCTATTTATAATAGCCAAGTGCTGGAAACAGCCTAAGTACCCATCAGCAGATGAGTGGATTAAAAAACTGTGGTACATTTACACAGTGGAATACTGGGAAGCAGAAAAAAAAAAAGGATCCCATTCTTGCAACAGCTGTCATGGAACTAGAGACTATTATACTAAGTGAAATAAGCCAATTGGTAAAAGACAAATACCATATGATGTCACTTATAAGAGGAATGTCATGGACAAAATAAACTAATGAGCAAAATAGAACCAGATGTATAGAATCATGGAATAGACTGACAGCAGAAAGTGGGACAAGGGAGGTGAAGACTGATTGAAAGAAGGTGAAGGAATTACTCAAAGAACAAATATGGACAACAGGGTGGGGATTGACTGTGCAAGTTGGAGGTGGATTGGGTGGAGGGAAGTGAAGGGGAAAAATTGGGATAACTGTAAAAGCATAAACAATAAAACATTTAAAAAATAAACACCACTACAATATAAACAAATTTTTAATTTTGTACCTTGCCCATAATAAAAGTTATCAGCGGAGCTAACGCTTTACGACCTAAGTATAGGACAGAACAAACTCTAATTACTTAACATCTGTTCATCTTACTGTCCTGCTAAGGACTTTTCTCCTTAAGGACTTTTTTCTCTAAAGACCCAGGTGCCTTACCTCATCTTTAGTTCACAATGTCACATATACCTTGTTGTCCCTTTGACTCTGTCCTCTCACCTATATATCATTACCAGACCACCTGTGCGCCAAGGGCTGGCCCTGCCTAAACTCTGTCTGTGAACTTCTGTATATCAGGTGACCTCCAGGTCTGTGACTTGCCCCGGAAAGATTTCAAAGACACACCAAGGTGACAGTAAAGCAGGTTTTATTGAGATAGATAAAAAGAAAGAAGTACGGGCACCCCTTGAAATAAAAGTACCCATCTGAGTGAATGAGGATTACCAGGAGAAAGTGTTTGGGTGCCATTTAGTTTTGGGGATTTTATGTGTGTCCAAGGTGAAGGAAGGGGTTTCTCCAAGCTTTAGGGCACCAAATTCTGACTCCACCTTCTGGTTGGAGGGGCCAGTGTTCATACATGGTCCTTCTAGAACTGTCATGGCATTTGTTTCCCCCCACCCCACTTATACTTGTGGTGTTAATTTTCATTATAATGATGGTATAATGATCTTTGGGATGGGTCTCCACTCCATTTTTCCTCCATTTTGGAATCATCTGGAGTAGCCAGTCCTTGTTGTTGACTTCCACACCCAGCAGAGAGGTTTTTCTGCCATAACTGTTTTCTTTTTGATCATGACTGAATGGGGGTGGGATCTGGTGAGAGGATGTCTGTTCCAAAGTCTTCATTCCCTGATGGATTTTTCCTAAGTCTTTCTATCCTGCCTCATATCCACATAGAACCCATTGGGAGACATATACTTGAAAATCATTTTTTGGTAGGTACTGTGGTAGCCATTCTGAAGACTGAGCTTAATGAGACAGTAAAACTGGGAGACTGGTTATAAAACCCAGTAGGATGAGACTAGTGTAAATGCCTGATGTTACGCTTTGAGTGTATGAGGCACCTGTTTCAAAGACATCCATCTCAAATAATCCTACTGCCAGCTGTGTGATAAGGCTGCTAGGGAAGCACCCAAGCCCCCACTGCCGCCCCCACTCAATCTGTTCTCTCTCTTTCTGTCTCTCTCCCTCACCTCCCCAACCTCATTTTAGACCTTCTTTCGCCCTCGGGTTGCTGTGTTCCCTTCAAGACCTGAGAATAATATCCTTACATTTTCATAGTTTCATGATGGTTCTTGCTATTATAATAAGGACCACAAGAGGCTGTACAGCCACAACATTAAATGTGGTCTGAGCAACTAGTAGACGGGCCCAAGGCCAGTACCCAGGTCTCTCTATCCTATAGCACCACTGTCAACAGGCTGAGACTTACAGGGAACAATGACCAAGTCTACATCCTCAAGAAGAGCTGCTAAGGTACTGATGTACAAAGAATGAAGGACACATGGTAAAAAATGAGGTTTCAGATTTTCTTGGAATGAAAGTATATAAAATGGTGTGAGTAACCAAGTGAAAAAATTTTCCACATGACAATATATTTATGACTATATATCTATAAAATAAGAGCAAATTACTACAGTGATATATGTCATTTGAGAAGAAATAATTCTTAAGAAATCAATGCTGCCATGGAATTCACTGAAATTTACAAATATTTCTGATCGATGTTGGGAAAAACCATGTGAAGCTAGGACGATGAGAAAGAGAAACACTGTCTAGGTAATAGATGTAGCAGAAAGCTTAATAAAATGCTGACTTAAGTTGCACAGAGAAATTGGACTCACAGGTGGATATTCCAGGACAGAAATAAAAGGAACAAGTTCACAAACCACAATGTGCCAGACGGTGAGGGACAAATACCATATGATCACACCTTTAACTGGAACATAATCAACAAAAGAAAAAAGCAAACAAAATATAACCAGAGACATTGGAATTAAGAACATTGTAACAACAGCCAGAGGGGAGTGGGGAGGGGATACTAGGGAGAGGGTTCTATAGGAGCTACTATAAGGGACACAAGGACAAAATCAAGGGGGAGGGTAGTGGTAGGGGAGGGAGGTGGGACTGGCTGGGGTGGGGTGGAGGGATGGGGAGAAAATGCACACAATTGTAACTGAATAAAAATAAATTAATTAATTTTAATAAAAAGGAAAAAAACCCACAATGTGGTTAAAATTCCAAAATTTCTAGTTTTGAGTTTTGGGGTCTAGAAATCAAGGTCACTTTTTTGACCTCAGATTGAGTATCCGTTGTTTACCCACCATCCAAAGATTCTTTTCAGAGCCCCCTTTATGTCTCTGTTCCTGAGACTATAGATGAAGGGGTTCAGCATAGGTGTGACCACAGTATAAAATACTGAGGCTGTTGCACTTGACTGAGAGCTGTGGGTACTGGCAGAACTGAGATATACTGCTAGGATTGTACCATAAAATAAGGAGACAACTAAGAGGTGAGACACACAGGTGGAAAATGCTTTATACTTCCCCTGAGCTGATGGGATTGCCCGTATGGAAGACACGATCTTAAAGTAAGAGTAAAGGATCCCAGCCAGGGGACCACCACCCAGTAGCACAGTTAAAAAATAAATCACAATGTTATTCAGAAATGTGTCAGAACAGGCAAGTTGGGTAATCTGATTGAGTTCACAGAAAAAGTGGGGGATTTCCACTTTTCCCTCACAGAAGGACAGCCTCAACACCATCAAGCATTGTAACAGGGAATTCAGGACACTTATGATCCAGGACACCAGAAGCAGCAGTCCACAGAGCCGGGGGTTCATGATGACCATGTAGTGTAGGGGGTGACAGATGGCCACAAACCGGTCATAGGACATCACGGTCAGGAGAGAGTCATCTAACACACCAAAGAGTGAGGCAAAATACATCTGAGTGATGCAGCCTGCATAAGTGATGGCTTTGCTCTGCGTCTGGATGTTCAGCAATATCTTTGGGATGGTGTTGGAGGTAAAACAGATATCTACCCAGGATAGGTTGGACAGAAAGAAGTACATGGGTGTGTGGAGGTGGGAGTCTGAGCTGACAACCAGGATGATGAGCAGATTTCCCAACAGAGTGATCAGGTACATGGAGAGGAACAGCCCAAATAGGAGGGGCTGCAGTCCTGGTTCCTCTGATAGTCCCAGGAGAAGAAATTCTGGCACTCTAGTAAGGTTCCCTGGATCCATGAGGTGGAGCTGACTTTCAAGAAGGAGAAAAAAACAGGAGTAATTCTAATACGCACCTGCATTACTCACACAGCTCTATTGCTACCATTTATATTTTGCAGTGAAGAAGTTAATTTCAGTATTTTGGGATGGATCTGCTCCCATGTAGGAGTTTTCTGTGTCATCTTAGAGCAGGAATATTTATCCCAACCTGCTTTTTTCCTGTGGTGTCAGGTATACTTCAGTTTTAATGAGAAATATATCAGGTACTTTGGAATATAAATTGAGTGCTGACCATGTTTTCGGCACTGTCTAGGCTATGAGTAGAGAGAAGAACACAAGTCCCTACACATCAATATTGAAACAAATTATAGAAATAAATTTAACATTACAGATGGTGACAGATCCCATGAAGGAAATATGAAAGCAGGTCTAAAGGAGAAAGTGATTAGGCCATTCTATTTTTCATGGGTATTTAGGCAAGACCTGCCAACAAGGTGACATTTGAGCAAAGAACTCAAGGGAGAAAGCAAGGGAGACAAAGCTTATGTGGGCAAGTGTGTGCCCAGCATTGGGAATGGCCAGTACCAGAGCCTTAAGGAGGAGATGAAGGGGTTTAGCGATTTGCTCAAAGGCAATACTAGAGTATGTGGTGGGCCTTGGTTTTAATTATTTCAGGTTGCTTCTAGGCAGTGGATTTCGACCAGAAATGACTTTGTCCCTGGAGTATCTGGCAGGGTCTAAAGAGACTCCACTAAACACCTATGATTCACATACAAACACAAATACGAAATCCCCAATTCTTACCCTTTTCCAGATGTCAGTGGTAAAAGGTGACAGTAACTAGTTTAGCCCAGCACTTCTCCAGTTTCAATGGGCTTATGAAGTCCCCAGATTCTAGTTCAAATGCAGAATCTGCAGATCCTTCAGGTTCAGAGAAGCTGTTTCTGACAAGCACCCAGGTAGTGTTGATGCTGCAGGTCCTGGTCTGTGGACGACTCTCTGGAAAGAGAAGCTATGGTTCTGTATTTGACTTAGTTGCAGGTTGTTTTAATTCCTCTGATCCAAACATTGTCTCTGCATGGAGTTGTGAAGAAAGAGTGTATTCACCCATTCCAGAGACTATGATATAATCTGTGTATCCTTAATATAAGGGCCCTTGACTGGCACAAAATAATACACTTCTGAAAAACCATTTTTAGCAGGCAGAATAAGGACCTCTATAAGATGTACACCACCTAGTCCTGAGTAACTTGGAATAAAATATTTTTTTTATGGAAAGGGGCGGATTAGGGTAGCAGATGGACCAGGGCTGCTAATCAGCTGACTTTAAGGTAGAAGCTGAGCAGGATCATCCAGAGGGACAAGGTCAGCACAGTGCTCCCCTAGATGCAGAGAGGGAGACCAGAAGAAAATGCGGCACTGTTGCCTCTGATGGAGGAAGGGTCCTCAGCCAAGGAATGCAGGTGGTCAGAACACAAACTGGGATTGAGAAAACAGATTCTCCCCTGAGCCTGTAGGAGGGACACAGCCCTGCAGGCACCTTAAGATTAGCCAGTGAGATTCTTGTCAGGCTCTGACACCTTGAACTGTATGCCCATATCTGTGCTCACTGTGAACGAACAATGTGGGAGCGCTTCCCAGCAGTCTCAGCAGTCCAACAGAGTCAGTCATCCAGTGACATGGGATAGAGAGGCTGAGTTTAAGTCTCTGCATTCATTAGCTGCCTTGGGTAGGCATTTTACTTTGAAAATCCACAGGAAGTAAAAAAGAAATTTTGAAACAATTGAAGATATTCCTCCCCATTAGCTGGGACAGTGAAGTCTTCATGGCATAAATGTAAACGTTGTGACCCAGGACAACCTGGTGTCAGGATATAAGGTACAATGTGTGACCTTCATTTTTCTTCACTGAATTATCAAAACTTGTTGCTCAGCATGCTACACTCTTTGGTAGATGTCGGTCAGTCCTCAATTTATATTCCCCAAGAGCACGACAGAATCTCTCATTCAAACCATAGAAATGTGACCACTCCAGGAAAAGACTGAGTGTGGGATAGGAATTTCTACTGTTTTAACATAGAAGGTAGAAGGGCACAAACCCCATAACATATGCAGCCTCACCAGTAATGAGGTAAAACTATTTACTGTTCCCTTCTAGACTTCTTAAATATTTCTCAATGTCTGTCTCACTAACTGCTCCTGCAAGGTGCTGTCTACCTCACTGGTCTGGATCTTTTCAATGAATACAAAACATGCTCCATATATACACACCATCTTAGAAATTAAGTACAAACACTCTCACTTCACTGCACTGGTCTCCACACCTGAAGCTCCATTTCTTTCTCCCAAAGAGCAAAACTCCTCAGATGTATTTTCAATTTCCTGCAACCATTTCCTGCATCTCACTCATTGCGCAGCGTCATCTGACTGGGACACCCAGTCCCATCACTTATTTGTCAGCTATGTCCCTGGGGTGCAAATTCAAACAGATGCATCTTTATTAACATGTTAAGTAAATTAAGTATACATTAGTTCCTTAACTAAGAACACAAAGAGATATCTGGTCTCGGGGCTAGGTTGATTAGGATCCCAATGACTTAGATGAAAGTTCTCAGGTTCCAGCCCCTCTGACCCTTTCCTGACCTACTTACCAGGCTCCCAGACTCCCCTGGATGAATTTTCTGTAAGGAAGTGCTAATGTGCCACTCAGAATTGGTCCCTGGAGGGTGGATGATGGAGACTGAAGCTCTGTCCCACACATGAGAGCAAGAAGGAGTGAACCATCAGTTCCCGAGCCAGACTTAGAAATCACAGCGACAACCATGTCCTGTCCACCATGACTTTACAACTTGCAGGATTGCATGGGGATTATTTACAGCTCTCTGTATATATGCTCATCAGGCACATTTCTCTAGGTTATTCCTATATCTAAGTACATGATTTCCCCTTGGGCCTCTGGAATAAACAGAAAGAAAATTTTTCCTAATGATTCTTAGATCCCAAAAGACCATGTTAGAACCCTGGTGGTTTTATTTATTTTTTATTTAATTATCTTATTGTTGTTCAAGTACAGTTGTCTGCATTTACTCCCACTACCTCCCCAACCCCAGCCATTCCCACCTCCCTCCCCTCCTTCCACCCCACCTTGGTTTTGTCCATGTGTCCTTTATAGTTGTTCCTGAAAACCCTCCCCCCTTTCTTTCCCATTATCCCCTCCCACACTCCCTCTGGTTACCATCAGATTGTTCTTAATTTCAATGTCTCTAGTTATATTTTGCTTGCTTGTTTGTTTTGTTGATTAGGTTCCACTTAAAGGTGAGATCATATGGTATTTGTCCCTCACCACCTGGCTTATTTCACTTAGCATAATGCTCTCCAGTTCCACCCATGCTATGGCAAAGGGTAGGAGCTCCTTCTTTCCTTCTGGTACGTAGTATTCTATTGTGTAAATGTACCATAGTTTTTTGATCCATTCATTTACCGATGGGCACTTAGGTTGCTTCCAGCACTTGGCTATTGTAAATTGTGCTGCTATGAGCATTGGGGTGCATAGGTTCTTTTGGATTGGTGTTTCAGGGTTCTTAGGATATAATCCCAGCAGTGGAATTGCCGGGTCAAAAGGCAATTCCATTTTTAGTTTTCTGAGGAAATTACATATTGTTTTCCACAGTGGCTGCACCACTCTGCATTCCCACCAACACTGCCCTAGGGTTCAGCATCCAGGTGGTTTTAGAGTTTATGACTCCTTGTCTTGGATCTCACCTGCTTCTCAGAGGCCTACCTCCCACTTTCTTTTTCTAACACTGAATAAACACTTTCTCCCAAGTCTGAGACTATGGAACCCATCATAACCAAGTCCCATTGATCCTTAAAGCACGGAAGTGTGGTGGGGACACATCCCTGATGCCTCCAGAACTTTGCCTTCTCCTCTTCAGCAAAAAGACAGCTGTGTTCTTTTGCTATGGAATCCTGGCCACCAAACTGTTTGACTTCCTGACACATTTGTCAAAATAATTAGGGATTTTGTATTTATTTCTTAAATTAAGAGCTGTCATTTAGTGTCTCATTATAAAATATTGTTAATTATGAGAGACACACTTTGATAGTTTTATGCCATATAATCTGAGCTATTGTCTTAGAGACTTCATCTGATTTAATTTTTGAAAAGTCCATTCTGTGAGTATTACTATTGTGAACTCCATTCCCCTTTGCCAAAATGGGGCTTCTAGGGATTAGCCATTTGCTCTAAGTTATGAACAAAGCGAGGGATGGACCTTGATTGGAATCTGTCAGGTTGCTTCCAGTTTTCACACTGTGGCCCGGTGATTCTATACCTGAGATGATTATGCCCCTGGACATATTTGGCAACATGTGAAGGGAGGCTGCTCAGCACCTACAATACCCAACACAAATAATTATCCCACCCCTATTGTCAACATGAGAAGGTGAGAAAGCCTAGTCTAGACCAGCACTTCTCCAACTTCAATGTGAACATAAGCCACCCTAGATTACAGTTCAAATGCAGGTCTTAGTGGGCCCAGGTGTTGTTTGAATCAAACACGTTCCCAGGCAGTGTTGCTGCTGTATGTGCTGGCCTTAAGACCACGCTGTTAGTAGAGCAGTGATAGCTGTGTTAGAGTCAGGTGTATGGAATTCGATTCTTGTTTCAGTCATGCACGTGGAAACACATCCATCTTTCTCTCACATGAATGTTTCTCTCTCTCTTTTCTCTCCATCTCTGTGTCTCTCTCTGTCTCTCTTTCTCTCTCTCACTCTGTCTCAAATCAATGGAAACATGTCCTGGACTTTTACATCTATTTCCTACAATAACATAGAGAAATTTCTTCATTATTTTTTCAAATAATTTTTCACTTTCTTGATCTCTCTCTTCTCCTTACAGCACCCCCATGATGCGAATGTTTGTATGCTTGAACTTGTTCTAGAGGCTCCTTAATCTGTTCTCATTTTTTTAAGATTCTTTTTTCTTCTTGCTGTTCTGATTGGGCATATTTTTTCCTTACATTTCAAATTGCTGATTTGATTCTCAGCTGCAGCCACTCTGCTGTTCATTTCCTGTAAATCATTCTTTATTTCAATTAGTACATTCTTCATTTATGACTGGATCTTTTTTCATGCTGTTGGGGTCCTCACTAAGTTCACTGAGCATCCTTATAACTACTGGTTTGAACTGTGCATCTAGTAGATTGCTTGTCTCCATTTTGTTTAGCTTTTTTCTGGAATTTTATTCCTGTTCTCTCTTCTGGGCCACGTTTCTTGTCACCTCATATTGGCAGCCACCCTGTGTTTGTTACTATGTTTTTGATAGACCTGCTACATCTCCCAGGCTTAGTAGAGTGGCCTAATGTAGTAGGTGTCTTGAGGGGTCCAGTGGCACAGAATCCCATATCACTCAAGATGGGTACTCAAAGTGTGCCCACTGCATGGGCTGCATACATCCTCCACTTATAGTTGAGCCTCCATTGCTCTTATCATATCTATAGGAGTGATTTACTGAGGCCAATCAGCTGCAGCGACTGGCTGTGACCACTGAGTACCAACCTACAATCAGCATGGAAGATCAACTGGTCAGGGGCCCACTCCTCAGAGCAGGACTTACTTCAGCAGGGCACTGGTGCCTGCTATGTTTGCTCCTTGAATGTGCCCCATGTGGAGGTGGTTGGGTGGTGGTGCTCTTATGTGGTTTGAAGCTGTCCACTGCGTGTGCTGTCTCTGGGGCCTCCCAGGAGGTACAGGGCAAGGTCAGCAGCCCTCTGTGTGCTCCCCAGGGTAATCCAGCATAAGCTATCTGCAGATGGCTGCTACTTGTGCTGGGCTTAGAGGTGCTTACGTGAGGCTAAGCTGTGAACCAGGTTGGCCACTTCTAGTGCTTGGCCTGGGGCCACTTAGCAAGTGGTACTGGGCTCTCTAAGATCAGATATAGCTTGTTTGAGATAATTTAGGAAAATCTGAAGCATGTGACAAGACAAGATTTTGTATGGAAAACCACTGGAAACAGCTTGAGAGGGCCTGAATGTTTGGTGGGGCAGGGTTTGAGGCAATCACCAGGGTAGGGCAAAGAATGTGAGCCAGGTGAAAAAGTCTCAGATATGGCACCCACCTGGTAGCTCTGTGCAGGCAGGGCTTATAAAGGAACAACTGCTTCTGCTATCACACCTGTATGGGAAAAAGCTGCCCCTCCATCTCTCACCCTGATGCCAAAGAATTCAGTTCTTCCTTGTATGTCTCTGATGCCTTTCAAGCTGATGACATGGTGCTAGAGCTCAGAGAGAGTGAGTCTCAGTAAGTTAATGCATGAGCCCTTTCAGAGGAACTGCCTGGGTCTCCAGAAGTTTTCTTCCTCAGCCTTTATCCCTGCTGTTTTGTACATCTAGGAGTTATGGAGATTTCTCTTCCCTGACACTGGAACCCTGGGATGGAGGACATGGTGTGGGGCTAGAACCCCTTGCTCCTCAGCCATTACCCTTATATATGCCACACCGGGCATACATAACTGGGTGTGGGACCAGCCGGTTTCATGTCTCTGCCTCTTCTAACATTTTTGCTGTCATTTCTTTAATTCTGAGACTTCCATTCAGCTTGGTTTTTGGTGGTTCTGAGTGATGGTTGTTATGTAGCTTTTTGTACTTCTGGTGTGGTTGTGGGAGGAAGGGAGTACAGCATTTACCTACTCCACCATCTTGATCAGAAGCCTATTGAAATTTATTTTGGATAACTGGATTAACAAATGACTCTATTTAAATTCCCTTCCAGGGAAGGAAGATAGGTTAGAAAGATTTGCATGTTTAGCATAAAACTGGTGATGCTGAATCACAGGGCTTGGTTGAATCCAAGCCCTATTGTGCATCACCCTCCGGTCAGGGAGATAGAACAGATTCCAGTGCATGAGGACATAGGAATGAATGATATTGATGTAGTTCATTTACTGTCCATTTTGTAATTAGGACAAAATTTAGAAAAGTGGAGATATTTTCTTTAGATCCATAGAGGAATCATATTTGTATACAGCACTGTAATTTTGAATAAAAAACAGGAAAATAATTTGGTGATACAATTTAAAATACACTAACTATTCCTCTTTTTTTAATTTTACTATTGTTCAACTACAGTTCTCTGCCTTTTCCCCCCACCCAACCCTCCCCACCTCACCCCTGTGTCCACCCTGCTCCCCCTTGTTATTGTTCATGTGTCCTTTATAATTTGTTCGTGCAAACCCCTTGCCCTTTCCCCTGAAATTCCCTCTATTCTCCCCTCTGGTCACTGCCAGGCTGTTTTCAATTTCAGTGTCTTTGGTTATATTTTGCTTGTTTGTTTGTTTGTTTTGTTGATTAGGTTCCTATTAAAGGTGAGATCATGTGGTACTTGTCTTCTACCACCTAGCTTATTTCGCTTAGCATAATGCTTTCCAGTTCCATCCATGCTGTCCCAAAGGGTAGGAGCTCCTTCTTTCTTTCAGCTGCATAGAATTCCATTGTGTAAATGTACTATAGTTTTTTGATCTATTCATTTACTGATGGGCACCTAGGTTGCTTCCAGCACTTGGCTATTGTAAATTGTCCTGCTATGAATATTGGAGTGCATAGGTTCTTTTGGATTGGTGTTTCAGGGTTCTTAGGATATAATCTTAGTAGTGGAATTGATGGGTCAAAAGGCAATTCCATTTTTAGTTTTCTGAGGAAATTCCATACTCTTTTCTGTAGTGGTTGGAACAGTCTTGCATTCCCACCAACAGTGCACTAGGGTTCCCTTTTCTCCACAACCTCTCCAACATTTGTTGATTGTTGCTTGTTGATTTGTTTATGATGGCCATTCTGACCAGTGTAAGGTGGTATCTCATTGTGGTTTTAATTTGCATCTTTCTGATGGCTAGTGATACTGAGCATCTTTTCATGTCTCTGGACCTTCTGTATGTCCTCCTTGGAGAAGTATCTGTTCAAGTCCTTTGCCCATTGTTTAATTGGGTTGCTTGTCTTCTTAGAATGGAGTCATGTGAGTTCTTTATATATTTTTTAGATTAAACATTTGTCTGAGGTATCATTGGCAAATATGTTTTCCCGTACAGTTGGTTGTCTTTTTATTTTAATACTGTTTTCTTTAGCCCTGCAGAAGCTTTTTATTTTGATGAGGTCCCATTTGTTTATTCTTTCTGTTATGTCTCTTGCTCTAAGGGACACGTCTGTGAGGATCTTGCTGAATGAAATATCTGAGATTTTCCTGCCTATGTTCTCCTCTAGGACTTTAATGGTGTCACGAATTATGTTTAAGTCTTTTATCCACCTTGAATTTATTTTTGTGTATGGTGTAAGTTGGTGTTCAAGTTTCATTTTTTTGCATGTAGCTGTCCAGCTCTCCCAACACCATTTATTGAAGAGGCTATTTTTACTCCATTTTATACTGTTGTCCCCTTTGTTGAAAATTAATTGGCCATAGAGAATTGAGTTTATATCTGCTCTCAGTTCTGTTCCATTCGTCTATCTGTCTGTTTTTATGCCAGTACCAGGCTGTTCTGATTACAGTGGCCTTGTAATACAGTTTGATATCAGGCATTGTGATCCCTCCTACTTTGTTCTTCTTTCTCAAAATTGCTGCAGCTATTTGGGGTTGTTTATGGTTCCATATAAATTTTTGAAGTGTTTGTTCTACATGTGTGAAATATGTCATGGGTACTTTCATAGGTATTGCATTGAATCTATAAATAACTTTGGGTAGTTTGGACATTTTGATGATGTTAATTCTTCTGATCCATGAACATGGTATATGTTTCCATTTGTTTGTGTCTTCCTTGATTTCTTTTTTCAGGTTGTGTAGTTTTCTGTGTACAGGTCTTGTACCTTCTTGGTTAGGTTTATTCCTAGGTACTTTATTTTTCTCATTGCTATATCAAATGGGATTCCCCCCGCCCCCGATTTCTGCTTCTGATGTTACATTGTTGGTATACAAAAATGCCTTTGATTTCTGGATATTGACTTTTTATCCCGCTGTTATGCCAAATTCATTTATTAGGTCAAGAAGTTTTTTGGTGGTGTCTCTAGGATTTTCTATGAACACTACCATGTCATCTGTAAACAATGAGAGTTTTGTATCCTCCTTTCCAATTTGGATGCCTTTTATTCCCTTTTCTTGCCTGATTGCTATGGCTAGAAATTCCAATACTACGTTGAATAGGAGTGGTGAGAGAGGGCATCCTTGTCTTGTTCCTGATCTTAGTGGGAGAGATTTTAGTTTTTGCCCATTGAGTATTATGTTGGCTGTAGATCTCTCATATATGGCCTTTATTATGTTGAGGAATGCTCCGGTATTCCCACCTTGCTGAGTGTTTTTATCATAAATGGGTGCTATACCGTATCAAATGCTTTTTCCACATCTATTGATATGATCATGTTATTTTTGTCTTTGCTGTTATTTATGTGGTGTATTATGTTTATTGATTTGCGAATATTGTACCATCCTTGCAACCCTGGGATGAATCCCACTTGGTCATGGTGGATGATCTTTTTAATGTATTGCTGGATGCCGTTTGACAATATTTTGTTGAGGATTTTAGCACCTATGTTCATCAGCAATATTGGCCTGAAGTTTTCTTTCTTTGTTATGTCTTTATCTGCTTTTGGGAATAGGATAATGCTGGCTTCATAAAAAGAGTTTGGGAGTCTTCCATCCGTTTGGATTTTTTCGAATAGTCTGTGAGGGACAGGGGTTAGCTCTTCCTTAAATGCTTTGTAGAATTCTCCTGTGAAACCATCTGGTCCAGGGCTTTTGTGTGATGGGAGTTTTTTGATGACTGCTTCAATTTCGTCTACTGTTATTGGTCTGTTCAGGCTTTCTGCTTCTTCTACATTCAGTTTTGGAACATTATATTTTTCTAGAAATGTGTCCATTTCACCCAGGTTTTCAAATTTCTTGGCGTACAGTTATTTGTAGTAATTTCTTACAATCCTTTGTATTTCTGTGGTATCAGTTGTAATCTTTCCTCTTTCATTTCTAATTGTGTTTATTTGGATCCTCTCTCTTTTTTTCTTCATGATCCCGCTTAAAGGCTTGTCGATTTTGTTTATCTTTTCAAAGAACCAGCTCCTGGATTCATTGATTTTTAGAATTGTGCTTCTAGTCTCTATGTCATTTAACTCTGCTCTGATCTTGGTTATTTCCTTCCTTTTACTTGCTCTGGGCTGTCTTTGTTGTTGTTCCTCCAGTTCTTGTAGGCGTAGGGTTAGGTTGTTTGTTTGAAATATTTCTATCTTTTTAAGGTAGGCCTGTATTGCTATGAACGTCCCTGTCAGGACTGCCTTTCCTGTGTCCCATAGGTTTTTTTGTTGTTGTTTTTGTTTTTGTTTTTTACTTTCATGTAGTCCCATTGTTTATTCTTTTCTTTATATTTCTTGTTCTAGGGGATATATCAGTGAAAATATTGCTATGTGGAGTATCTAAATTTTCCTTCCTATATTCATCTCTATGACTTTTATGGTGTCACTACTTATATTTAAGTCTTTTATCCTGCTTGAGTTTATTTTTGTGTATGGTGTTAATTTGTGGTTGAGTTTCATTTTTTTTTTTCCATGTAGCTGTCCAGATCTTCCTACACCAGTTGTTGAAGAGGCTATTTTTGCTCCATTTTATGCTCCTGCTCCTTTTATCAAATACTAACTGACCGTATACCTGGATTTATTTCTGGGCTCTCTATTCTGTTCCATTGGTCTGTTCTTATGTGTCTGTTCTTATGCCAGTATCAGAATGTTTTGATTGTAATGGCCTTGTAATATAGTTTGATATCAGGAATTGTGATCCCTCCTACTTCATTCTTCATCCTCAAAATTGCTGAGGCTGTTTGGGGTCATTTATATTCCATATAAATTTTTGAAATGTTTGTTCTATATCTGTAAAATATGTCATTGGTATTTTAATAGGGTTTGCATTGAATCTATAAATTATTTTGGGTAGTATGGACATTAAAATGATGTTAATTCTTCCAACCTGTGAACTCGGTATATGCTTCCATTTATTTGTGTCTTCCTTAATTTCTTTCTCAAAGTTGTGTAGTTTTCTGAGTATAGGTATTTTATCTCTTTGTTTAGGTTTATTCCTAGGTATTTTATTTTTCTTGTTGCTATGTCAAATGGGACTTTTTCCTGATTTCTGTTTCTTTTTTAAAGTATTTTTATTGATTATGCCATTACAGTTTTCCCAATTTTTTCTCCCCTTATCCCCCTCTTCCCCACCTCCCAACCCTCCAGTATTCCCCCCACCCTTAGTTCATGTCCATGGGTTATACATATAAGTTCATTGAGTCCTCTGTTTCCTAAACCATTTTTTATCTCTCCTCATCTACCATATGCCTACTAACCATGCTTCTCCTTCCCTGTACCTTTTCCCCTCTATTTCTCCCATCCCACTCCCCACTGAAATCCCTCCATGTGATATCCACTTATCTGATTCTGTTCCTGTTCTAGTTGTTTGCTTAGTTTTTGTTTTTGTGGTTTTTCTTTTCTCTTAGGTTCATATGTTGACAGTTGTGACTTTGTTGTCATTTTACTGTTTATATTTTTTATCTTCATTTTCTTATATAAGTCTCTTTAACATTTCATATAATAATGGCTTGGTGATGATGAACTCCTTTGACTTGACCTTATCTGAGAAGCACTTTATCTGCCCTTCCATTCTAAATGAAAGTTTTGCTGGATAGAGTATTATTGGATGTAAATCCTTGTCTTTCATGACTTCACATACTTTTTTCCAGCCCCTTCTTGCCTGCAGCTCACCCTCTGTTCTCTAGTGCACTTTTCCATGGACTCTTGTGTGAGACTGGGAGCTTCTCCTACAGCCACAACTACTGTAGCCCACAGTCATCAGCTCTGAGTCCCCTTAAATCAGCTCCTCCTGCACAGACTGCCAAGCTCAGAAGCCAGCCCCGCCCCCAACGTCCCCTGTGTTGTGTGCTTTTTCTGAGTTGGCCCATATGGTCCCCTGCATTACCTGTCGGGTTGTTCTGGTTGATTTTTTCTTTAATTCTTTTGTTGTTGGAGTTCCGTGCAGTTTGATTTTCTGGTGCTTTTGGTTGTTTGTTGATTTCAGACTGGTTGTTATCCTCCTTTTGGTTGTGTGAGGAACTGCAGGGTCTCTACCTACACCTCCATCTTGGCCAGAACTCTCTTACAATTCTTTGTATTTCTCTGCTATCAGTTGTAGTTTCTCCTCTTTCTTTTCTGATTTTGTTTATTTGGTCCTCTCCTTTTTTTTTTCTTGATGAGTCTGCTTAAAGGCTTGTCAATTTTGTTTATCTTTTCTAAGAACCAGCTCCTGGATTTATTAATCCTTTGGATTATTCTTTTCACCTCCATGTCATTTAATTCTGTTCTGACCTTGGTTATTTCCTTCCTTCTACTCACTCAGGGCTTTGTTTGTTTTTGTTCCTCCTGTTATCGTACATGTAGGTTTAGGTTATTTATTTGAAATGTTTCTATCTTTTTTAGGTAGGCCTGTATTGCTATACACTTCCCTCTTAGGACAGCTTTTGCTGTGTCCTATAAGTTTTGGACTGTGTGTGTTCATTTTCATTTGTTTCCAGAAACTTTTGATTTCTTTCTTGATCTCATTCTTAACCCACCCATTATTTAATAGCATGCTATTAAACTTCCATAAGTTTGAGTGTTTCTGAATTTTTTGCTTGAGGTTGTTTTCTAGTTTCAGGCCCTTGTGGTCTGAGAAGATGTTTGACATAACTTCAATTTTCTTGATTTTTGAGGTTTGTTTTGTGTCCTATCATGTTGTCTATCTTTGAAAATGTTCTATGTGCATTTGAAAAGAATGTATATTTTGTTTCTTTGACATGAAAGGTTTATATATATCAGTTATGTCCATTTGATCTAGGGCATTGTTCAATGCCACAATACCCTTGTTGATATTTTGTTTGGAATATCTATCCATTTTTGACAATAAAATGTTAAAATCCCCTAGTATGAGTGTGTTGCTGTCTATATCTTTCTTGAAGTCATAAAAGATTTTCCTGACTTCTAGCCACGTGGAGGTGTAGGTAGAATCCCTTAGCTTCCTCTCACAACCAAAAAGAGGATAACAAGCAATCTAAAAACAATAAACAACCAGAAGTGCTAGAAAATCAAACTGCATGGAACTCTGACAACCAAGGAATTAAACAAACAGTCAACCAGACTAACCAGACCAATAAGATGGGTGAATGAAGAGAACTCATAGCAATGTGGCAGACCATGCAGGTAGGGCTGGCAGAAAGGACCCATGGCAAGGTGGCAGACCAGACCATGGGGTGAGGCAGAGTCTGGCTTAGAGAACCTGTGGCAAGGCAGTGGACCACGTGGGCAACTGCTTCCCAGATAAGGTAAAGTTAAAGGAGTTCATCATCACCAAGCCTTTATTATATGGAATGTTAAAGGGACTTATCTAAGAAATTGAAGAAGATCAAAAACTGTGAATAGTAAAATGACAATGAACTCACAACTATCAACAACTGAGCCTAAAAAAAAAACCCACAATGAAAACAAATATTAAGCAAACAACTAAAACAGGAACAGAATAGGATAAATGGACATCATATGGAGGGTTTTCAGTGAAGAAGGGGAGGGGAAGAATGCTGGGGAAGGTCCAGGGAATAAGAAGCATAATTGGTAAGCATAAAATATATGGGGAGAGGTTAAGAATGATAAAGGGAACAAAGAAGTCAAAGAACTTATATGTACAACCCATGAAAATGAACTAAGGAGGGGAATGCTGGAGGGTTAGGGGTTACAGACTGGAGGAGGGATCAAGGGGGAAAATTGTGAAAACTGTAATGGCATAATCAATGAAATATACTTTAAAAAGATTTTCCTTATATATTTGGGTGTTCCTATGTTGGGTGCATATATGTTTACAATGTTTATGTCATCTTGATGGATTCTTCCCTTGAGTATTATGAAGTGTCTTGGGACCCTTTTTATGGCCTTTGTTTTGAAGTCTGTTTGGTCTGATGTAAGTATTGCTACTGTTGCTTTTTTTCCTGTTCATTTTCTTGGAATATTTTTTCCAACCCTCCACTTTCAGTCTTTGTAGGTCTTTTGTTCTGAGGTGAGTCTCTTGCAAGCAGCATATTTATGGGTCATGTTTTCTTACCCATTGAGCTACCTTATGTCTTTTGACTGGAACATTTAATCCATTCATAGTTAAGGATAGTATTGATAGGTACTTATTCATTGCCATTTTACTACTTTAGTGCCTGTGTTCCTCTCTCTCTCACTCTTTTTCTTCCTCTTCTAACAGCAGTCCCTTTAGCATATCTTGCAATGCTGGTTTGGTGGAGGTGTATTCCTTTAGCCTTCTTTTTTAGCCAGGAAGCTCTTTATTACACCTTCCACTTTAATTGAGAGCCTTGCTGGGTAGAGTAGGCTTGGTTGCAGTCATTTGGTTTTTATTATTTGGAATACTTCCTGTCATTCCCTTATGGCTTGTAGTGCTTCTGTTGAAGAGTCAGCTGCTAACCTTACCAGAGCTGCCTTGTATGTTACTTCCTGTTTCTCCCTTACTGCCTTTAAGATTCTGTCTTTGTCTTTGAATTGTACCATTGTAATTATGATGTGTCTTGGAGTGGGCCTCTTCGAGTTCCTCTTGATGGGACCATCTGTGCTTCCTGGACTAGTGTTACTTTTTCTCTCATCAAATTAGGAAAATTTTCCACCATTACTTTCTCCAACAGGTTTTCTATTCCTTGCTCCTCTTCTTCTCCTTCTGGTGTCCCTATTATATAGATATTATTTGTTTTCATATTGTCCTTCAGGTCCCTTAACACCTCTATGTTCTTTTTGAGTCATTTTTACTTTTCTTTCCTTACTGGGAATTTTTTTCTACCTTGTCTTCCAACTCCTGATTTGATCCTCTGCTTCATCTAGACTGCTTTTGATTCCTTCTACTGTGTTCTTCAATTCAGAAATTGTATTCTTCATTTCCTCTTGACCCTTGTTGATTGTTTCTGTGTCCTTTTTAATGCTGATACAGTTTGCAATAAGTTCCTCCTAGCTACCCTGTAGTTTTTGGTAATTTGCACTGAGCTCATTGAGCTTCCTTATAACCATTGTTTTAAACATAATATCTGATAGTTTACTCCTCTCTATTTCATTTAGCACTCTTTCTGAGGATTCCTCCTTTCCTTTCTATTGCTTTTTTTTGTCTTCCCATTATTTATGAGACTCTTCTTGTTTGCTTCTGCTTCTTAAATTGACCTGTTTTGACTTCCTGACTTTCTGTTGTGAACTTCTATGTTAGGAGGCCTGTGAGATTCAGTGATGCAGTCTCCTTGGTCTCCTGAATTTGATGCTCTTGGGATTCCATTTGTGTTCTCTGGATGTAATTGGGTTTTGATTGTTGTTGGGTCTTTCTTTGGTGGGTCCTTTTCTGTAGCTGGTTGACTTGAGGGTCACTCTTCCCACCATGTCTTGTATGCTTTTGTGCTGGTGCTGCCGGAACAAAACCACAAAGCCCAGGAAACAAACCACACCTACAAAAATAACTCCCCTCTGCAATCCAACTATCAACAGTAAATGAACCAGTATTAATAAGGGTGTAAAGAGATTAAGACTATTATAAGAAAGGAGAGTCGATATGAGATGACCTACTGAAAGACAAATGATTTTGAGAGGGCAGAGGGAGGAGAACTAATAGGAGTTGGGAGTCAGAGCAATTCAAAGAGAGAATGTAAAATTTACATCATGAATAATAAAATGAAATGAAGAATGTAGAATGGAGTATAAGAAGGGGAGCATATAATATTGGGTTTAAAAAGAAATTAAAATAGGAGAACCAAGATGGCGGCGTAGGTAGACACACTGCGCCTCCTCGCACAACCAGAACTGACAGAGAATCGAACAGCAAGGAGGACCAACACCAAGGAAATAGAAAATAAACATTCATCTAGACCGGTAGGAGGGGCGGAGACGGGCACCAGGGTGGAGAGGATTCCCGCGGCTGTGGCGGGACTGAGACTGGCAGAGTGTGGGACAAATGGCACAGGCAGTCTGAGCACTAGCAGACCCTGCGGCCCCACATTTGCACAGATAAACCCAGAGGGCCGGACTCAGAGTGGCGGAGAATGGGGCAGGCAGAGCAGCGGGTAGCACCCCGTGGCACCACATTCGCCCACAGATAAACGGGACGAACGGCGGGGAGTGAAGCAGACCGCGTAACCCAGGGCTCCAGCTCAGGGAAATAAAGCCTCAAACCTCTGATTGAAAACGCCCGTGGGGGTTGGGGCAGCAGCAGGAGAGACTCCCAGCCTCACAGGAGAGGTTGTTGGAGAGACCCACAGGGACCTAGAGTATGCACAGGCCCACCCACTCGGGAACCAGCACCAGAGTGGCCCAGTTTGATTGTGGGTAGCAGAGTGAAAGATTGAAATCCGGAGGAGAGTGAGGCGGGCGCCATTGCTCCCACTCGGCCCCTCCCCCACGTACAGCGTCACAGCACAGCAACCAGCATTACCCCGCCCTGGTGAAGACCTAAGGCTCCGCCCCTTAAAGTAACAGAGGCACCAAGACAAAATAAAAAAAAAAATGGCCCAAATGACAGAACACTTCAAAGCTCCAGAAAAAATACAACTAAGCGTCGAAGAGATAGCCAACCTATCGGATGCACACTTCAAAGCACTGGTTATCAATATGCTCACAGAATTGGTTGAATCTATTCGAAAAACAGATGAAAAAATGAAGCCTATGCTAAGAGAAACAAAGGAAAAAGTACAGGGAACCAATAGTGATGAAAAGGAAACTGGAACTCAAATCAATGGTGTGGACCAGAAGGAAGAAACAAACATCCAACCAGAAAAGAATGAAGAAACAAGAACTTGGAAAAATGAGGAGAGGCTTAGGAACCTCCAGGACGCCTTGAAACGTTGCAACATCCGAATTATAGGGGTGCCAGAAGGAGAAGAGGAAGAACAAAAAATTGAAAACTTATTTGAACAAATAATGAAGGAGAACTTCCCTAATCTGGCAAAGGAAATACACTTCCGGGAAGTCCAGGAAGCTCAGAGAGTCCCAAAGAAGCTGGACCCAAGGAGGAACACGCCAAGGCACATCATAATTACATTACCCAAGATTAAACGCAAGGACCTACATCCAAGATTACTGTATCCAGCAAAGCTATCATTTAGAATGGAAGGGAAGATAAAGTGCTTCTCAGATAAGGTCAAGTTAAAGAAGTTCATCATCACCAAGCCCTTACTATAAGAAATGTTAAAGGGAGTTACCTAAGAAAAAGAAGATCAAAAATAGGAACAGTAAAAATGACAGCAAACTCACAGTTATTAACGACCACACATAAAACAAAAAGGAGAGCAAACTAGGCAAACAACTAGAACATGAGGGTTGTCATTAAGGGAGTGGGAGGGGTAGAGGGGGGGAAAGGTACAGAGAATAAGTAGCATAGATGATAGGTGGAAAATAGACAGGGGGAGGGTAAAAATAGTGTAGGAAATGTAGAATCCAAAGAACTTATAAGTATGACCCATGGACGTGAACTATGGGGGGGGAATGTGGGAGGGAGGGGGGTGGGCAGGATGGAGTGGAGTGGGGGGGGGGAATGGGACAACTGTAATAGCATAATCAATAAATATATTTAAAAAAAGAAATTAAAATAAAATAAAGTAAGAGATATCAAGAAAATGGAAGAAAAAAGCAAATAAATAATAAACATATAGAAGCCAAATTGGAGAGAAAAATCCACCACAGTACTATCAACAACAAATGAGCTAAAATTAATATAGGTGATATGGGAATAAGAGGGGAAAGGAGAGAAAGAAAAGCTTAAGAGGTGTATAGAGGAATGGGAAGTGATTTTGAAATAATACAGGGAGAGGGAATACTAAGAGTGAAGTATAAAACCCAGGGTAAGATAGGGGAAAATTAAAAATTTGAGATGAATAAAAGAATAAGAGAGGTGTAGGTTAAGTGGAGACAGTTTGGCTTCCTCACCCAGGTGTCTGGGTAACTAAGGGAAGCAGTGTTCCCATAGCCTTGCAGGGGCCTGATAAGCAGTGTTCTCATAGCCTTGAGACTGAGTCCAATAAACTGTCCTCATAACATGAAGTGGGCTCCCATGTGCAGAATTATATTATGTTATGTAATGTTCTGACATTTTTCTGGCTTTGTTCCCCTCTAGTACTTAAACAAGTAGGGGCTTCTCACTAGAGAGACATGCAAGGGGACAGGTGCCATGATGAGAGCTACACTGGGGAGCAAGGGCTGTGACATATGCCATGCAGAGGCATACAGATAGACACGCAGCTTACAGTGTGTGTGGCTTGTCCACCAGTGAACAAAAGCATGCCAGATATCCCAATGGCTCCATGAATATTTTCCATCTGCATGAATACCATGAACCTGCCTGGCCTTGAATGGTTGCAACACAAGAAGGGACCAGTAAAATTTGATATTTGAAATACAAAATTAGTGAAGATCTAGAGATTAAATTGAAGAAAATGCAACACAACTATCCTACCCACAACCAACTAGCAAAGATTGATAAAGGTGGAGAGAGAACATGGATATTTTAAGAGTGGGGAAAAAGGATGTGAGGTGACCATTGACAAGAAAATTGGTTTTGTGCATCTGGATGGGGAGAAATAGTAAGAGTGCAGAATGGAAACAAGTTGTAGCAAGAGAGAAAACAAAATTTGAAATGAAAATAATGAGAGAAAAGAAGAAGTAAAATGGGGTAAGAGAATGGGGGGCAAAATATGTGAATTGAAATAAACTATAGTATAAAATTTAGTGACTTTGGATACATGGGCAAAGCCCAAGGGGGATAGGTTCAAGGGTGGGAGGCAAGGATGGTTGGGGTTAGGGGTATGGGGAGGTGTGAAAATGGAGACAACTCTACTTGAACAACAATAAAAAATGAAAAAAAATCTAGTGACTTAATATGCACAAACTTGATGGGCAAGAAATGAATGTTAAAAAGCTATGCCTGAAAGAAAGTATCTCAGATAATGGAGAAAACCACAGTGGGTTTCATCTGGGCAGCCTCTAGTATTTACCAATGTTCTTTTCTTTCTGGATCCACCTCCGGTGATGTCAGTGTTGACCCCGTCTGAACTTAGACAGAGTTTGAGACTTCCAGGGATCTTCTGTCTGTAGCTGTCTCCTTCAGTCGTTAATCTAGTCACTCTGCACTTGGCAGTCAAGTGTAAACACCATAGGGTGAAGCAGAATCCCTCCTGGGGTTGGGGTATTGTTTCCCCTTAGGCTGCTGCTGGTACAAGGAGGGGAGTAGTCTGCCTGAGCACATGGCTGCTGCCATATGGGGGTTGACACAGCACCGGGATCCTGATGGCTACTCTGTCATTTTTCTCTCTAAAGCCTCCATCCCCAGTCTCTCCTCAAGTGTCTCTAGACCACTCTGCCCCCAGTGGTCTACTGTCTGTGGCTGTCTCCTTCAGTTGCTAAACTAGTCACTCTGCACTCAGCAGTCGGGCTTAAGCACCACAGGGCCAGGACACAATCCCTCCTGGGATGGAGCTATTGTTTCCCCTCAGGCTGCTGCCACTCAGGGGGGTGGTCTGCTTGAGCACCATGGCTGCTGCCATTTGGAGGTTGATTTAGCAAAGAAATCCCAGGGTCTACTCTCTCAGTTCTTTCTCCAAGGCTTCTGTTCCTGGTCTTTCCTCAGGTGTCTCCAGCCCACTGTGCCCCCATCTTTGCTGGAGCCCAGGGTAAGTGGCTGCAAATGAAATTTCGTGTGTTGGCCCTTTAAACAGCTCTTTGCATCTCCAGCCATATTTCTCTGGCAGAGAGAAAACCTGCTTTGCTGCTGTTTGTTACCTGTACTTTTGGGGCTCTGGTGCTCTAGGCTGGGAATCCTAGTTTAGGGTTTAGACCCCATTTTTCTCAGGAAATCCAACTGACTGCTTAATTATCCTTCCAGCACTGTAGCCTGTGGGCACCCAGCCAGCCTTCTCACGTCTCCACCATACTCCTTGCCAGACACATTGTGCCAAAGCTGGTTCTTCCATCTGTCCGAGGTTAGAAGGTCTGTTCTCACTCACTATTGTTCAGTTGTTTGTTCAGGAGGATTTCTGCACAAGTTAGTTGTAATTCCAGATTGGTCCTGGGAGGAGGTTAGTATGACTTCCATTCACTCCTCTGCCGTCTTCCTTCCATTCCGACAAATTTCTAATTATTGAACATCTGCTCTTCTTATTGTCCTACAATGTCCTTCCTGCCCTCTGAAGCCCCAGGTGCCTTACCTCATCCTTAGCTTAGAATGCCATATATACATCATTTTCTCTTTCTGTCTCTGAATCTCTCACATATGTTTCCAAATAGATTCCACTGGGAGACATATATGTGATAATGAATTTTGCCAGTAACTATGATAGGTATTCTGGACACTCACTGAAGAAAACAAAACCTGGATATTAGGTGTAAATACAGTAGCATGTTTCTGGTGTAAGTACCTGACTGACCTTTTCTTGGAAAGCCATCCACCTCAGGTCATCACAGTGCCAAGTGAATGACACAGCTGCTGCTTAAGTATTTGTGTTGCCCCCAAACCCAGAGTTCCCTTTTTATTTTTAATTTAATGTATTTATTTTGTTTGTTTATTTGTTTATATTGTTTTCCAAGTACAGTTGTCTCCATTTTCACCCCACCTCGGCCCCTTGCCCCACCCATCCCCTCCTCCCACCCTCAAATGTACCCCCTTTGCTTTGTCCATGTGTCCTTTATACATGTTCCTTGATGGCCCTTCCCCTATTTTCCTTCATTATCCCTCTGCCCCCTCCCCTCTGGTTACTGTCAGTTTGTTCTTTAATTCAATGTTTCTAGTTATATTTTGCTTGCTTGCTTGTTTTATTGATTAGGTTCCACTTGAACTTGAAAGATATGTACTTTTATTTTTGAAAGATATGTACTTTTATTTTTAATCAGAAGCAACTTCAATAAGCACAAAGGGAGTAAGTTAGACAATAGATATATTCCTGGACATATCCTGGGATCCAAATTCATTTGGAATTGCACACAGTAATATATATAGAATTGTTGTGATTTTTAAGCAAGAATTAACATGTTCTAAAATTCCCCCTTTAGAAAACTCTAGTAACCTAAATAACTGACCATATAGGTGGCCCTGCTTTTTATTCCCTGGCCTTAATTCCCACTATTATGTTTAAAATTTGCTACTAAAAAGAGAATCTAAAAAACCTAGCCATCCTGTCCTTGATCCCCAGTACAGGAAGAGACATTCAGTCCAAGTCCATTCTCTTTCTATCTCTTTCACACAAAGAGAGACACAAACACAAACACACATGTACACACGTTCCTATCTGGCTTTCAGGTACGCTGGACCTGTGAGTAATAACTCTCACTTGATCATAGTCTTCATGATGGCTGTTGCAGTTGTAATAAGAACCACATGGACCAGTCCAGCCACAACACTGACTGATGTCTGAGGGACAAGGAGCAGGGCCCAAGGCCATTGCCCAGGCCTTCCTATCCTACATCGTCACTGTCAAGAGGCTGAGACTTACAGGGCACAATGATGAAGTCCACGTCCTCAGGAAGAGCTGCTAAGGTACTGGTGTACAAAGAATGAGGAACACATGGTAAAAACTGAGGTTTCAGATTTTTTAAGAAATGAAATTATAAATTGGGCTTAGAAGCCAAGTGAAGTTGTTTCCACATCAATAATACCACTTACTCTATTCTATCTACAAAACAAGAACAAGTTACTTACAATGATATATGTCATTGGAGAAGAAATTACTCTAAAGACATCAATGTTGCCACAGAAGTATATAAAAACTTCCAAATATTTCTGATCAAGGTTGGAAAGAAACTTTATGAAAGTAGGAAAAAGACAAAGGGAACTGCTTTCTAGATAATAAACATAGCAAAAAGCTTAATAAAACGGTAACACAAATTGTACAGAGAAATTGAAACAAAAAAAGGAAATACCTAGATAGAAATATAGAAAGAAAGTTAAAACAATCTGATTAAAGAATTACAATTACTGGTCTTGGCTCTTGGAGGTCATGGAGCAAGGGTACTTTTTTGGTCTCAGGATAATTGTCCCTTTTGTAACTGCCATCCACAAGAATCTTTTCAGAGCCCCCTTTATATCTCTGTTCCTGAGACTGTAGATGAAGGGGTTCAGCATGGGTGTGACCATGGTGTACATCACTGAGGCTGTTGCACTTGACTATGAGCTGTGGGTACTGGCAGAGCTGAGGTACACACCTAGGACTGTACCATAAAATAAAGAGACAACTGAGAGGTGAGACACACAGGTAGAAAATGCTTTACACTTCCCCTGAGTTGATGGAATTGCTAGTATGGAGGACACGATCTTAGAGTAAGAATAAAGGATCCCAGCCAGGGGACCACCACCTAGCAGCACAGTTACAAGATAAATTACAACGTTGTTAAGAAAGGTATCAGAACAGGCAAGTTGGGTCACCTGATTGAGTTCACAGAAAAAGTGGGGAATTTCCGGGTCTGTGCAGAAGGACAGTCGCAAAACCATTAAGCACTGCAGCAAGGAATCCAGCACACTCATGATCCATGACACCAGAAGCAGCAGTCGACAGAGCCGGGGATTCATGATAACTGTGTAGTGCAGGGGGTGGCACATGGCCACAAACCAGTCATAGGCCATCACAGTCAGGAGACATATGTCCAACACGCCAAAGAGTATGAAGAAATATGTCTGTGTGATGCAGCCTGCATAGGTGATGGCTTTGCTCTGTGACTGGATGTTCACCACCATCTTTGGGATGGTGGTGGAGATGAAGCATATGTCTACCAAGGACAGGTTGGAGAGGAAGAAGTACATTGGTGTGTGGAGGTGGGAGTCTGAGCTGATGGCCAGGATAATGATCAGGTTTCCCAACACAGTGATCAGGTACATGGAGAGGAAAAGCCCAAATAGGAGGTGCTGCAGTTCTGGTTCCTCTGATAGTCCCAGGAGAATAAATTCTGACACTTTTGTATGGTTTCCTGCTCCCATGAGGTAGAGATGACTTTTAAGAAGGAAAAAAAGAACAGGAGTGATTTTCATAGAAACCAGTGTAACTTGCATTGTATAATGCTACCATTTATATTTTGCTGTCAACAAATTAATTTCAGTATTTGGGATGGATCTATTCTACTGTACGAGTTTTCTCTGTCACCTCAGAAGAGGAATATTTTTCCCAATCTGCTTTTTTCCTAAGGTGTCAGGTATACTATATTTTCAATGAGAAAATTTTCATGTATATTTTTCAGGAATATAAATTCAGTGTTGACCATGTATTTGGCACAGTCTAGGCTGTGAGTAAAGGGTGCTGCAGAACACAAGTACCTACAGGCCAAAATTAGGGAAAGAATATAGAAGTTAATAATACAAATAAATGTAACATTACAGATGGTGACAGATCCTATGAAGAAAATGAAAGCAGGTCTAAAGGAAAAAGTAAATAGGATGTTGTATTTTTTATGGATATTCAGACAAGACCTGAAAACAGGTGACATTTGAGCACAGAACTAAAGAGATTAAGGGCAGGAGATCAAGGTTATGTGGGGATATGTGGGCCCATAAGAGGGAATGGCCAGTAGCAAGGCTGTAGGGAGGAGCTCAATGGGTTTAGCGATTTGCTCAAAGTGATATCAGATCATGTGATGGGCCTTGAACATAATTTTCTCAAGTTACTTATAGGCACTAGATGTCAACCAGAAATGATTTTGCCCCTACGGTATCTGGCAATGCCTGAATGGATACCACTAAACACTTAAAATTCATGCTCACACAACATCCTCAAATATACCCCACTAAATATCAATACAAAAGAGTGACAGAACCCCAAGCAGTTTACACCATAAGCCGAGGGGATCAAAACAGAGCAACGTAAGAAGCAGAGGCTAAAAGGAAGAGTCTCAGAAACAATGGGAAGACAAATATTCAATCCCCAAAGACGGGAAAGGAGGAAGTCTCAGAAACAATGCTAAATGAAAAAGAGGCAAGTCAACTATCAGATATTGAGTTCGAAGAATTGGTTATAAGGAAGCGTAATAAACACACACAGAATTACTAAAAACTACAGAGAAACTACAATGAAGTCACTGAAAACTATATCAAATGAAAAAGGAAATAGAACCTGTCAACAAGGGCCAAGAGGAAATGAAGAATACAATTTCTGAACTGAAGAACACAGTAGAAGGAATCAAACGTAGGCTCAATAAAGCAGAGGATGGGATCAGCAAACTGGAGGACAAGGTAGAAAAACACACCCAGAAAGAGCAAGAAAAGGAAAAGAGGCTCAGAAAAAATGAAGAGGGGTTAAGGGAAATGGAGGACAACATGAAACGTAAAAATATCCATATAATAGGGATACCAGAAGGAGAAGAAGAAGAGCAAGGGATAGAAAACCTGTTTGAAAAAGTAGTGACGGAAAATTGCCCTACTTTGATGAGAGAAGAAGTCCCACAAATCCAAGAAACACAGAGAGTCCCAAGCAAGAGGAACCCAAAGAGGCCCACTGCAAGACACATCATAATTAAAATGGCACATTAAAGACAAAGACAGAATCTTAAAGGCAGAAAGGGAGAAACAGGAAATAACATACAAAGGAGCCCCAATAAGGTTAGCAGCTGACTTCTCAATGGAAATGCTCCAAGCCAGAGGAGAATGACAAAAAATATTCCAAGTAATGAGAACCAGAGGCCTGCAACTAAGGTGAGTTTACCCAGTAAGGTGCTCAATCAAGATAGAAGGCCAAATAAGGAGTTTCCCAGACAAAAGAAGTCTACAAGAATACACCTCCACCAAACCAGCTCTGCAAGAGATGCTAAAGGGGCTGCTGGAAGAAAGGAAGGAAAAGAGAAAAAGAGGGAATAACACAGGTACAAAGAATTGGCAATGAATGACTACCTATCAATAATAACCTTAAACATAAATGGATTAAATGCTCCAATCAAAATACATAGAACAGCTGAATGGATAGGAAAGCATGACCCACACATATGCTGCCTAAAAGAGACCCACCTCAGGACAGAAGACCTACACAGACTGAAAGTGAGGAGCTAGAAACAAATTTTCCAAACAAACGGACAGAAAAAAAAAGCAGGGGTGGCAATACTCATATCAGACAAAATAGACTTCAAAAGAAGGGCCATAAAGAGAGATGCAGAAGGTTACTTCATAATACTCAAAGGAAGAATCCACCAAGAAGACATAAACATTGTAAATATATATGCAACCAACACAGGAGCACCCAAACACATAAAGAAAATCCTGATGGACTTCAAGAAAGATATTGACAGCAACACAATTATAGTAGGGGATTTTAATACCCCACTGTCAAAGATGGACAGATCTCCCAAACAAAATATGAACAAAGATATTGTGGCATTGAACAATACCCTAGATGAAATGGACTAAACTGATATATATAAGCCTTTTCACCCAAAGAAGTAAAATACACATTCTTTTCAAATGCACATGGAAAATTTTCAAAGATAGACCACATGATAGGACACAAAACAAGCCTCAACAACTTCAAGAAAATTGAAATCATATAAAGCATTTTCTCTGACCACAAAGGACGGAAATGAGAAAAAACCTCATGGAAAAAACCCAAAAACATTCAAAAGCATACAGATTGAATAGCATACTATTAAACAATGAATGGGTGAAGAATGAGATTAGGGAAGACATCAAAAACTTTCTGGAAACAAACGAAAATGAACTCACAACAATCCAAAACCTATGGGACACAGCAAAGGCAGTCCTGAGAGGGAAGTTCATAGCAATACAGGCCTACCTTGAGAAGATAGAAACATTTCAAACAACCTAACCCTACACCTACAAGAACTCGAGGAACAACAACAAAGACAGCCCAGAGCAAGTACAAGGAAGGAAACAACCAAGATCAGAGCAGAATTAAAAGACTTGGAGACTAAAAGAACAATTGTAAGGATCAATGAATCCAGGAACTGGTTCTTTGAAAAGATAAACAAAATTGACAAGCCCTTAAGCAGGATCATCAAGAAAAAAAGAGGAAGATGGCGGCAACATAGGTGGGAGGGGAATCCACTTCCCCTCAACGCCAGGGAAATACCTAGCTGATCTGAGGAGCAGAGGGAACAGCCAACAGTATTCCAGCATATACGAAGATCAGAGACCAAAGATAGAGGACATTGAAAGATCTGACGGTAAGAAGAGTGCTCAAGGACAATAAGGTCCCCGGGACCCGGGACCGTGCGGTACAAGGGTGGCAGAAGCGCCAGCCCAGGCGCAGGGGCTGCTGCAGGAGTCTTGGGAGAGGGCCAGGCGGAGCTGTGAGCACCCAGGTGCTTGATTGGACCAGGGGGGCTTGAAAAGGAGGAATTTCTCAAAAAGAAAAAGAAAATAGAGACACTCAGGGGCTAGTTAGAGAATTCTCCATAGTAGCCGAGGCCCCTGGCACCCCTCCCCCCTCCGCCCCTGGACTGTGAGCGCGGGATAAGCAGCAATGGCGCTCACCTGAGGTCCGGTCTCGCGCGGGCGCGCAGATTAGCGAATGGGGCCCATACATGAAACCCCGGAGGGGCGCCCACACCTGAAACCTCCGAGATCATTTGGAGCTGAGGCTAGCTGCTCCACCCACAGGCCCAAAACGTCGGAACCGAGTGCTGCGTGATTCAGTCCCAGGGCGGCCCCGCCTGCCCGAGAGACTCAAGCCCAGGGCGGCTGGATCGGCCCCCAAGCAGAGAGCCTCTGGCTCCACCTGCGCACTCACCAAGCACAGGGCCGGCTGGATGCGCGTTTTCTAAGCACAAAGCTGCTGGCGAGTGTCCTAACCCCAAGGCGGCTGAACCCACCGCCTGCGCGCCAGCGTCCCAAGCCCGGGCGGCTTGATCGGGTCCGCCGGCTGCGCGCTCAGGGCACAAATAGTGTCACAAACCCAAAGCGGCTGGATTCCCCTGCTGCGCGCGCACGCAACCCAAGCCAAAGGGGCTGGAGCCACCGCTTGCGTGTCCCAAGAACAAAGCTGCTGGATTGGCTAATCAACGGCCTGATTGCCTGCCAGGGACCACACCTACAGAACAGTGAAGAGTGTGACCCAGGAAGGGAGAAAAGTGAAACCAATCCTTCCAACCATCCCCTCCCGTTGCACAGACAGGACACCAGCAGAAATAACCTGACCGGTTTAAAGCCAACAGAAGATTTTTTTTTTTCCTTTCCCCCTGAATTCCTTCTTCCTCTCTCTCTTTTTTTTTTTTTTCATTCCTTCTTCCTCCCATCCTTTACCATTTTTATGTCTTCTTCCTGCCTTCTTTTATCTATTTCTATGTTTTAATTTTTGTTAAAATTCCTTCTTATCTTGCCTACAATCTTTCTTTATTCCTTCTTCCCTCCTTCCTTCCTTTCCTCCTTTCGTATTTCCTTTTTCCCTCCTTCCCATCTTTTTTTTTTCCTTTCCTTTCTCCCCCCCCCCCTTTCTCTATTCACACAGGTCAGACAACAAAACCTGGAGTGCTGAAAAGACTAGAGTTAGACCGTGTTAAACACATAAACATCAGCTCAAGACCAGTGAGCACAGGAGAGTAAGGAGACAGCACCACCGAATCCCATTGGCATTCTACCATAGAAGTTCATATCATAATCCCAGGGAGTCAGAACAAAGCAATTTAAGAAGCAGAGGCCAACAAGAAGAGCCTCACAAACAATGGGAAGACAAAGAAACAATTCCCAAATGAAAGGAAAGGAGGAAGTCTCAGAAAAAATACTAACCGAAAAAGAGGCAAGTCAACTATCAGATACTGAGTTCAAAGCAATGGTCATCAGGAAGCTCACTGAGCTCTCTGAGCTCAAAGAGAACTACCAGAAACTACAAGGAAACTACAATGAACTCACTGCAAACTATATCAACATGAAAAAGGAAATAGAAAATATCAACAAGAGCCAAGAGGAAATGAAGAATGCAATTGCTGAATTGAAGAACACAGTAGAAGGAATTAAAAGCAGACTTGATGAAGCAGAGGATTGGATCAGCGAGCTGGAGGATAAAGTAGAAAAAAACACCCAGAAAGAGCAAGAAAAGGAAAATAGGCTCAGAAAGAATGAAGAGGCAATAAGGGAAATGCAGGACAACATGAAACGTAACAATATCCGTATAATAGGAATACCAGAAGGAGAAGAAGAAGAGCAAGGGATAGAAAACCTGTTTGAAAAAGTAATGATGGAAAATTTCCCTAATCTGAGGAGAGAAAAAGTCACCCAAATCCAGGAATCACAGAGAGTCCCAAGCAAGAGGAACCCAAAGAGACCCACTGCAAGACACATCATAATTAAAATGGCAAATTTCCAAGACAAAGAGAGGATCTTAAAGGCAGCAAGGGAGAAAAAGGAAGTAACATACAAGGGAGCCCCAATAAGGTTAGCAACTGACTTCTCAATGGAAACGCTCCACGCCAGAAGAGAATGGCAAAAAATATTCCAAATAATGAGAACCAGAGGCCTGCAACCAAGACAACTTTACCCAGCAAGGCTCTCAATCAAGATAGAAGACCAAATAAAGAGTTTCCCAGACAAAAGAAGTCTCAAAGAATACAGCTCCACCAAACCAGCTCTGCAAGAGATGCTAAAGGGACTGCTTTAAGGAAAGGAAGGACAAGAGAAAGACAGAGGAACACAGGTAGGAAATAATGGCAATGAATAACTACCTATCGATAATAACCTTAAACGTAAATGGATTAAATGCTCCAATCAAAAGACATAGAACAGCTGAATGGATAAGAAAACATGACCCACACATATGCTGCCTACAAGAGACCCATCTCAGGACAAAAGACTTACACAGACTGAAAGTGAAGGGCTGGAAACAAATTTTCCAAGCAAACGGACAGGAAAAAAAAGCAGGGGTAGCAATACTCCTATCAGACAAAATAGACTTCCAAAGAAGGGCCATAAAGAGAGACCCAGAAGGTCACTTCATAATACTCAAAGGAAGAATCCACCAAGAAGACATAAACATTGTAACTGTATATGCACCCAACATAGGAGCACCCAAATACATAAAGAAAATCATGGAGGATTTCAAGAAAGATATTGACAGCAACACAATTATAGTAGGGGATTTTAACACCCCACTATCAAAAATGGACAGGTCTTCCAAACAAAAGATCAACAAAGATATTGTGTCACTTAACAATACCCTAGAGGAAATGGACTTAACTGATATATACAGAGCTTTTCATCCCAAAGAAGCAAAATACACATTCTTTTCAAGTGTCCATGGAACTTTTTCAAAGATAGACCACATGATAGGACACAAAGCAAGCCTCAACAAATTCAAGAACATTGAAATCATATCAAGCATCTTCTCTGACTACAAGGGTCTGAAACTAGAAACCAACCCCAAGGGTAAAAACCCAAAACACTCAAAAACATGGAGACTGAATAGCATGCTATTAAACAATGAATGGGTCAAGAACGAGATTAGGGAAGAAATCAAAAACTTCCTGGAAACAAATGAAAATGAACTCACAACAACCCAAAACCTATGGGACACAGCAAAGGCAGTCCTGAGAGGGAAGTTCATAGCAATACAGGCCTACCTTAAGAAGTTAGAAAGAGTTCAAACAAACAACCTAACCCTATGCCTACAAGAACTGGAGGAACAACAACAAAGACAGCCCAGAGCAAGCAGAAGGAAGGAAATAACCAAGATCAGAGCAGAACTAAAGGACATAGAGACTAAAAGCACAATTGTAAGGATCAATGAATCCAGAAGCTGCTTCTTTGAAAAGATAAACAAAATCGACAAGCCTTTAAGTAGGCTTAACAAGAAGAATAGAGAGAGGATCCAAATAAACAGAATTAGAAATGAAAGTGGAGAGATTACAACTGATACCACAGAAATACAAAGGATCGTAAGAAATTACTATGAAGACCTATATGCTAAGAAATTTGAAAACCTAGATGAAATGGACACATTTCTAGAAAAATATAATCGTCCAAAACTGAATGAAGAAGAAGCAGAAAACCTGAACAGACCAATATCAGCAAAGGAAATTGAAGCAGTCATCAAGAAACTCCCATCACACAAAAGCCCTGGACCAGATGGTTTCACAGGAAATTTCTACAAAGCATTTAAGGAAGAACTAACCCCTATCCTTCACAGACTATTCGAAAAAATCCAACTGATGGAAGACTCCCAAACTGTTTTTATGAAGCCAACATCATCCTAATCCCAAAACCAGATAAAGACACAACGAAGAAAGAAAACTTCAGGCCAATATCGCTGATGAACATAGACGCTAAAATTCTCAACAAAATATTAGCAAACCGCATCCAGCAATATATTAAAAAGATCATCCACCATGACCAAGTGGGATTCATCCCAGGGATGCAAGGATGGTACAATATTCGCAAATCAATAAACATAATACATCACATCAACAACAGCAAAGACAAAAATCACATGATCATATCAATAGATGCGGAAAAAGTGTTCGATAAGATACAGCACCCATTTCTGATAAAAACACTCAACAAAGTGGGAATAAAGGGAGCAGTCCTCAACATATTAACGGCCATATATGAGAGACCTACAGCCAACATCACAGTCAATGGACAAAAACTTAGAGCTTTCCCACTAAGATCAGGAACAAGACAAGGATGCCCTCTCTCACCACTCCTATTCAACATAGTATTGGAAGTCCTAGCCACAGCAATCAGACAAGAAAAAGCAATAAAAGGCATCCAAATTGGAAAGGAGGAAATGAAACTGTCACTGTTTGCAGACGACATGATAGTGTACATGGAAAACCCTATAGACTCCACTCAAAAACTACTCGACCTAATAAATGAATTTGGCAAAACAGCTGGATACAGAGTCAATACCCAGAAATCAAAGGCATTCCTGTACACCAACAACGAAACTGCAGAAACACAAATCAGGAAAAAAATCCCATTCGATATAGCAACAAGAAAAATAAAGTACCTAGGAATAAACCTAACCAAGGAGGTAAGGGACCTGTACTCAGAAAACTACACAACACTGAAGAAAGAAATTAAGGAAGATACAAACAAATGGAAGCATGTACCATGTTCATGGATTGGAAGAATTAACGTCATCAAAATGGCCATACTACCCAAAGCAATTTATAGATTCAATGCAATCCCTATTAAAGTACCCATGACATATTTCACAGATATAGAACAAACATTGCAGAAATTCATATGGAACCATAAACGACCTCGAATAGCAGCAGCAATTTTGAGAAAGAAGAACAAAGCAGGAGGGATCACAATACCTGATATCAAACTGTATTACAAGGCCACTGTAATCAAAACAGCCTGGTACTGGCATAAAAACAGGCACATAGACCAATGGAACAGAATAGAGAGCCCAGGAATAAACTCAAATCTATTTGATCAATTAATATTTGACAAAGGTGGCAGGAGCATAAAATGGAGCAAAAACAGTCTCTTCAACAGATGGTGTTGGGAGATCTGGACAGCTACGTGCAAAAAAATGAAACTCGATCACCAACTCACGCCATACACGAAAATAAACTCAAGATGGATAAAAGACTTAAATATAAGCCGTAACACCATAAAAGTCCTTGAGGAAAACATTTGCAGGAAAATCTCAGACATTCCACGCAGCAACATCCTCACAGACACATCCCCGAAAGCAAGGGACATAAAGGAAAGAATAAACAAATGGGACCTCATCAAAATAAAAAGCTTCTGCATGGCTAAAGAAAACAGCACCAAATTACAAAGAGAACCAACAGTATGGGAAAACATATTTGCCAATGATACCTCAGACAAGGGCCTGATCTCCAAAATATATAAAGAACTCACACGACTCCACTCCAGGAAGACAAACAACCCAATTAAAAAATGGGCAAAGGACTTGAACAGACACTTCTCCAAGGAAGACATACAGAGGGCCCAGAGACATATGAAAAGATGCTCAGCACCACTAGCCATCAGAGAGATGCAAATTAAAACCACAATGAGGTCTCATCTCACACCAGTCAGAATGGCCAACATAAACAAATCCACAAACAAATGTTGGAGAGGATGTGGAGAAAAGGGAACCCTCGTGCACTGTTGGTGGGAATGCAGACTGGTGAGGCCACTGTGGAAAACAATATGGAATTTCCTCAGAAAACTAAAAATGGAACTACCCTTTGACCCAGTAATTCCGCTGCTGGGATTATACCCTAAGAACACTGAAACACCAATCCAAAAGAATCTGTGCACCCCAATGTTCATAGCAGCACAATTTACAATAGCCAAATACTGGAAGCAACCGAAGTGCCCATCAGCAAACGAGTGGATCCAAAAACTATGGTATATTTACACAATGGAATTCTACGCAGCAGAGAGAAAGAAGGAGCTTATACCCTTTGCAACAGCATGGATGAAACTGGAGAGCATTATGCTAAGTGAAATAAGCCAGGAAGTGAGGGACAAATACCATATGATCTCACCTTTAACTGGAACATAAGCAATAGAAGGAAAAAGCAAACAAAATATAACCAGAGACATTGAAGTTAAGAACAATGTAACAATAGCAAGGGCGGGGGTGGGGGGTGGGGGCGGGGACAGTGGGTAGAGGGGATTACAGGAACTACTATAAAGGACACATGAACAAATCCAAGGGGGAGGGTGGAGAGGGGGGAGGGAAATGGGTTCACCTGGGGTGGGGTGAAGGGATGGGGGAAAAGGCATACAACTGTAATTAAATAACAATAAATAAATTTAAAAAAAGAAAAAAAAAGAAAAAAAAAAAAAGAAAACACATTCATGGTTGCCAGGGCTAGGGGAAGACTGGGTTTGGGGGGGTGATTGCTAGTGGATATGCGTTTCTTTTGGGGTTGCTGAAGATGTTATAAAATTGATTGTGATTATGGTCACACACTTCTGTGAATATACTAAAAACCATTAAACTGTACACGTTAAATGGTTGGGGAAAAAAAAAAAAGAGAGAGAGAGGACCCAAATAAACACAATCAGAAATACAAGAAGAGGGACTACAACTGATACCACCAAAATACAAAGGATTGTAAAAAATTACTACAAATAACTGTATGCCAAGAAAGGTGAAAACCTAGATGAAATGGACAAATTTCTGGAAAAATATAATCTTCCAAAACTCAATAAAGAAGAAGCAGAAAGCCTGAGCAGACCAATAACACCTGATGAAATTGAAGCAGTAATCAAAAAGCTTCCAACACACAAAAGCCCTGGACCAGTTTCACAGGAGAATTCTACAGAGCATTTAAGGGAGAGCTAAACCCCATCCTCCACAGATTACTTCAAAAAATTCAAGAAGATGGAAGACTCCCAAACTCGTTTTACGAAGCCAACATCATCCTAATCCCAAAACCAGATAAAGACACAACGAAGAAAGAAAACTTCAGGCCAATATTGCTGATGAACATACATGCAAAATCATCAACAAAATATTGGCAAACTGCATCCAGCCATATGTTGAAAAGATCATACACCATGATCAAGTGGTATTCATCCCAGGATGCAAGGATGGTATAATATGTGCAGATCAATAAACATAATAACCGCATAAACAAAAGCAAAGACAAAAACCACATTGATAAGGTACAGCACCCATTTATGATAAAAACACTCAGCAAAGTGGGAATAAAGGGAGCATTCCTCAACATCATAAAGGCCATATATGAGAGACCTACAGCCAACATCATACTCAATGGACAAAAACTTAGAGCTTACCCACTAAGATCAGGAACAAGACAAGGATGCCCTCTCTCACCACTTCTATTCAACATAGTATTGGAAGTCCTAGCCACAGCAATCAGACAAGAAAAAGCAATAAAAGGCATCCAAATTGGAAAGGGGGAAATGAATCTGTCACTCTTTGTAGATGACATGATAGTGTACATAAAACCCTATAGACTCTACCAAAAAACTACTTGACCTAATAAATGAATTTACCAAAACAGCTGGATACAAAGTCAATACTCAGAAATCAAAGGCATTCCTGTACACCAACAATGAAACTGCAGAAACAGAAATCAGAAAAAAAAATCCCATTTGATATAGCAACAAGAAAAATAAAGTACCTAGGAATAAACCTAACCAAGGAGGTAAAAGACCTGTACTCAGAAAACTACACAACACTGAAGAAAGAAATTAAGGAAGACACAAACAAATGGAAGCATATACCATGCTCATGGATTGGAAGAATTAACATCATCAAAATGGCCATACTACCCAAAGCGATTTATAGATTCAATGCAATCCCTAATAAATACCCATGACATATTTCACAGATATAGAACAAACACTTCAAAAATTTATATGGAACCACAAACGACCCCTAATAGCTGCAGCAATTTTGAGAAAAAGGAACAATGCAGGAGGGATCACAATGCCTGATATCAAACTGTATTACAAGGCCACTGTAATCAAAACAGTCTGGTACTAGGATAAAAACAGGCACATAGACTAATGGAACAGAACAGAGAGCCCAGAAATAAACTCAAATCTATACGATCAATTAATATTTGACAAAGGAGGCAGGAGCATAAAATGGAGCAAAAATAGCCTCCTGAACAAAAGGTGTTGGGAGATCTGGACAGCTACATGTAAAAAAATGAAACTTGATCACCAACTTACACCATACACAAAAATAAATTCAAAGTGCGTAAAAGACTTAAATATAAGTCATAAAACTATGAAAGTCCTAGAGGAAAACATTGAGCAGGGAGATCTCAGACATTCCACGCAGCAACATCCTCACAGACACGTCCCCTAAAGCAAAGGAATTAAAGGAAAGAACAAACAAATGGCACCTCATCAAAATTAAAGCTTCTGCATGGCTAAAGAAAACAGCATTAAAATGAAAAGAGAACCAACAGTATGGGAAAACATATTTGCCAATGACACCTCAGAGAAGGGTCTGATCTCCAAAATATATGAAGAACTCACACGACTCCACTCCAGGAAGACAAACAACCCAATTAAAAAGTGGGCAAAGGACTTGAACACACACTTCTCCAAGGAAGACATACAGAGGGCCCAGAGACATATGAAAAGATGCTCAGAATCACTAGACATCAGAGAGATGCAAATCAAAACCACAGTGAGGTAACATCTCACACTGGTCAGAGTGGCCAACATAAACAAATCAACAAACAAATGTTGAAGATGTGGAGAAAAGGGAACCCTAGTAAATTGCTGGTGGGAATGCAGACTGGTGCGGCCACTATGGAAAACAGTATGGAATTTCCTCAGAAAACTAAAAATGGAACTCCCCTGTGACCCAGCAATTCTGCTCCTGGGATTACACCCTAAGAACCCTGAAACACCAATCCAAAAGAACCTATGCACCCCAATGTTCATAGCAGCACAACTTACAATAGCCAAGTACTGGGAGCAACCTTAGTGCCCATCAGCAAATGAGTGGATCAAAAAACTATGGTATATTTACACAATGGAATTCTACGCAGCAGAGAGAAAGAAGGAGCTTATACCCTTTGCAATGGCATGGATGAAACTGGAGAGCATTATGCTAAGTGAAATAAGCCAGGGGGTGAGGGACAAATACCATATGATCTCACCTTTAACTGGAACATAATCAACAGAAGAAAAAATGAAACAAAATATAACCAGAGACATTGAAGTTAAGAACAATCTAACAATAGCCAGAGGGGAGAGAAGAAGGGATAGTGGGGATAAGGGTGTTCAGGAACTATTATGAAGGACACATGGACAAATCCAAGGGGGAGGGTGGAAACAAGGGAGGGAGGTGGGTTTGGCTGGGTTGTGGTAGATGGGCGGGGAGAAAATGCAGACAACTGTAATTGAACAACAATAAAATAATTTAAAAATTGAAAAAAATGAGTGACATAACTAGTTTAGACCTGTGCTTCTCCAGTTCAACATGCATATGAAGTCCCCAGGATTCTAGTTCCAATGCAGAATCTGATTCATTGGGTCATTCAGGGCTCAAAGAATCTGTGTTTCTGACAAGCACCCAGATGATGTTGATGCTGCAGGTCCTAGTCTGTGGACCACTCTCTAAGAAGGAAGACTGTGGTTCTGTGTTATACTCAGTTCCAGGCTGTTTTAGTTCTTGTGATCCAAATACTGTCTTTGTGTAGAGTTTTGGCAGAAGAGTGAATTCACTCATTCCATAGGCTGTGATTAGTTCTGTGTACCCTTTATATAAGGGCCCTTGAGTGATATACATAATATACTTCTGAAAAATAATTTGTAGCAGGCAAAATTAGGACCTCTATAAGATGTCCACATCTTTATTCCCAGTATCTTTGAATATGTTATTTTTTATAAAAAGTATAAGAAAGGGTAGCAGATGGAGCAGGGCTGCTACTCAGCTGACTTTAAGGTAGATGAGCAGGATAATCCAGGGGGACTAAGGTCAGCACAGTGAAAATGCTACACTGCTGGCTTTGACGAAGGAGGAAGGGCCCTGAGCCAAGGAATGTAGGTGGTCAGAACACAAACTGGAATTGGGAAAAAGCAGATTCTGCCCTGACCCTCTAGAAGGGACTCAGCCCTGAAGACATCTTGAGATTAGCCAGTGAGACTGGAGCCAGGCTCTGACACCTAGAACTGTACTCACATATCAGTGCTCGCTGAGAACAACTAGTGTGGGAGCGCTTCTCAGCAGTCTTGGCAGTGTAATAGAGTCAGTCCTTCAGTGACATGTGGTGGAGAGACTGAGTTTAAGTCTCTGCATTCAGTAGCTTCCTTGGGTAGGCATTTTACTTTGAAACTCCACAGGAAGTAAAAAAGAAATTTTAAAATAATTTGGAGATTTCCACCCTGTTAGCTAGGACAGTGAAGTCATCATGGCATAAATGTAAAAGTGTGACTGAGGATGTCTTGGTGTTGTTAAGATTTAAGGTACAAAGTGTGACCTTAATATTTTCACCACTAGATTGTCAAAACTTGTTGCTCAGTATACTATACTCTTTGGTAGGACTTGGTCAATCCTCAAGTTATATTCCCCAAGAGCATGTATCTCTCATTCAAAGCATATAAATAAGACCACTCTGGGAAAAGGCTGAATGAACATGGGCTAGAAATTTCTACTGTTTTAACACAGATAGTAAAAGGGCACAAACCCCAATACATATGCAGCCTTGCCAATAATGAAGTAAAACTATTTAGTATTCCTTTCTAGACTTATTAAATATATTCTCATGTGAATACGCAGCATGATAGGAGATACTGCAATGTCTGTCTCCTTAACTGCTGCTACAAGGTGCTGTCTACCTCACTGGTCTGAATCTTTTCAATGAATACACAACATGCTCAAATACAGCCCATCTAAGAAATTTAATATAAACACTCTCACTTAGCTGCAGTGTTCTCCACACCTAGTGCTCTATTTCATCTCCCAAAACAAAACAAAAAAAGCTCCTCAGAAGTGTTTTCATTTTCCTGCAACCATTTCCTGCATCTCACTCATTGTGCAGCATCATCCCACTGGACTCCCAGTCCCATCACCTAATTGTCAGCCATGTCCCTGGAGTGCAGATTCAAACAGAAGCAGTCTTGTTAACATATTAAATAAATTTAGTACAAATCAGTTACTTAACCAAAAATGCAAACAGAGATATCTGATCTCAGGGCTAGGCTGAATAGGGTCCCAGTGATGCAGTTAAAGTTTCAGGTTCCATTCTCTCTGACCCTTTCCTGATGTACCTACCAGGTTCTCAGACTGCCTTGGATGGGTTTTCTGAAAGGAAGGTCTCCATGTGCTAGTCAGAATTGTTCCCTGGATGGTGGATGATGGAGACTGAAGCTCTTTCCTACCCACATAAGACAGCAGGAAGGACTGAAGCATTAGCTCCTGAGCCAGTCTTGGGAATCAACAGCAACAACCATGTTCTGTCCACCAACATTGTGCAAGCTGAGGGACAGTGCAGGGGAGATATTTAGAGATCTCTGTATATCTGCTGATCAGGCACATTTCCCTTGTTTTGTTGCAACACTAAAGTACATGATTTCCCTCTGGGCCTCTGGAATAAACAAAGAAAATTTTTCCTAATGATTCTTAGATCCCCAAAGACCACTTAGCAGCCAGATGGATTTAGATTTTATGAGTCCTTGTCTTGGTTCTCACCTGCATCCCAGAGGTCTCACCTCCTACTTTCTTATTTTAACTCTGAGTTAATGTTTTTTCCAAAGTCTGAGATGTGGAATCCACCAGCACCAGGTAGACCCCTTTGATCCCCAAGCACTGATTTGTGGTGCGGACACAGTCCTGATGTCTCCAGAGCATTACTATCCCCTCTTCAATGAGGCCAGAGTGGTCTTCCTCTGATATGCAGTCCTTGGCACCACACTCTTTTCCTTCCTGACACATTTATCAAAATATTTAGGGATTTGTACTTTTTCACAAACTAAGAGCTGTCATTTAGTGCCTCATTATAAACTATCTGTTAATTATGAGCAATATATTTGATGGCTTTACGCCATATAATCTGAACTTAGTACCCTATAGACTTTGATTTAATTTTTGAAAAGTCCATTCTATGAGTAATTACTAATATGAACTCCATTCCCTTTTGCAGGATTGGAGCTGGAAGGGGGTTAGTAATTTGCTCAAAGTTATGAACTAAGTGAGGGGTGGGCCTTGGTTGGGATCTGTCAGGTTGCTTCCAGTTTGCTTCCATTTTCTTTTTTTTTAATTTTATTTATTTATTTTTAGATAGAGGGGAAGGGAAGAAGAAAGACAGGGAGAGAAATATCAATGTGTGGTGGCCTCCTGAGTGCCCCCCACTGGGGACCCGGCCTGCAACCCAGGTATGTGCCCTCAGTGGGAATTGAACCTTTGGTTCGCAGGCCTGTGCTCAATCCACTGAGCTACACCAGCCAGGGATGCTTCCAGTTTTCAAACTGTGGGCCAGTGGTTCTCTACCTGAGATCATTTTTCCCCTGGAAATGTGTGGAGTGAGGCTGCTAACCACCTACAATACCCAACACAAATAATTTTCTTACCCCTATTGTCAACATGAGAAGGCAAGAAAGCCTAGTCTAGACCAGCACTTCTCCAACTTCAATATGCATATAAGTCACCCAGGATTATAGTTCAAATGGAGGTCCTGTTGAGCCCAGAAATTCTTTGAATCAAACAAGTTTGAGGTGGTGCTGATGTTGCAGTTGTTGGTCTGAGGACCACTGTTTCAGTAGTAAGATGGCGGCTGTGTTAGAGGTGGGTATGGGTAGTTTTAGGTCTTCAGAACCAAAAATCATTTGCATGTAATTTTGAATGTATAGTGTGTATTCACTCATTCCAGAAGCAGTTATAAATTTATCATTCAATCTTTTTATATAAGGATTCATGAATGACATCATATGATATACTTCTGAAAAATACCTTATTTGATTCTTTTATATAAGGGCCCTTATGTGACACCATGGAATATATTATTGAAGAAAATTTATAGTAGGCAGAAGAAGAGCCTCCAAGAATATCTGCATCATAATTTCTAGAAACTTTTAATATGTTACTTTTCATTGCAAAAGAAAAGGAAAGTAGCACATGGAATAGTGTGGCTAATCAGCAAACTTTAAGATAAGATGCCATGATCATGTAGGTGGGACTAATGTGCTCACCATGGTCCTAACATTTGGAAGAGGAGGGAAGAATAGTCGGAATCAGAGGGAGACTGAAAGATGCCACACTGCTGGCTTTAAAGCTGGAGAAAGGGCCATGCAGCATGAGAAATTGGGCTAGAAGAGGAAACAGGATCTTCCCTGGAGCCTAAAGAAGGAACCGGGCCCCACAAACATCTTGATATCGGCCCATTAACACATCAGGCTTCTGACTCCCAGAGCTATATGTGAATTAATTTGTTTCTTTTAAAGCCTTAGTGTGGTGATTTGTTACAGTAGCAATATCAATGTGATACAGACATTTATTCAATCATTTTTTGAAGGAAAATGACTTTAAGGACCTCAATTCATTTACTTGCATCCCTTGGGTGGGGACATATTCTGCTGACACACCCAATAAGCAGAAGAAAATAAATCTAAAGTCTACTTGGAGATTCTGCCCCACTAGCTGGTACAGAGAATTCCCCATTGCATTAAAGAAAATGTGATTCAGACTTTGAACTCTTTGGACTTTAAGATAGGAAAATAATTCATTATTCACATGACAAACAACCACTCTGGTCATGTGGCTCAGTTGGTTGGAGAATCACTCAATGTACTGAAAGTTTGCCTGTTCAATTCCCAGTCAGGGCACTTGCTTGGTTTGCAGCAGGTTTGATCATCGATTGTGGTGTGTGTCGATGGAGAAAGATCAATATTTCTCTCCCACCTGAATTCTCTCTCTCACTCTTTCTATCTCTCTCACTCTTTCTATTTCTCTCTCTCTCTGGCTCTCACCAATGGAAACATGTCCTGGACTTTTACATCTATTTCCTACACCAAGGTAGGGAACTTTTCTGTCATTTTGTTCAAATAGGTTTCCAATTTCTTTCTCTTTCTCTCTTCTCCTTCCGGCACCCCCATGCTGTGAATGTTGGTGTGCTTGAAGCTGTCCTGGAGGCTCCTTACACTACCGTCACTTTTTTTACATTCTTTTTCCTTTTGCTGTTCTGAGTGGGTGTTTTTTTCTTCCCTATATTTCAAATTGCAGATTTGATTCTCTTTTCCAAAGTAGAAACTGTGTTTCACATTTCCCTATTGATGATATTACATAACAGACTTAGTTAACAAGTGGAGTTTATTTCACGTGGTTAACACAACTCATGAATATTCTTTTAGTAACAAGAAAGAAAATTCTTGAGACCCTATGGGCCATTTGAGAAGAAATTATTCTTAAGATATCCATTTGGCCCCAAGAAATAAATGGGAATTTCCAAATATTTTTTATTCAAATTTGGGAAAATTATTGTGTGAGAAAATGGAAAAAATACAAAATGCCTATATGTTAGAGCAGAAAGCATGATAAACTGAAGTCCTTCTATTATTTAGAGAAGTTGAATTTGAATAAATGAAAATTCTAGTAAATAAAAAAAAAGAGACATACTGAACTTTCCAAGCCCATTGATGTCACTCTCCACAGACCAGCTCCACCTTGTACTTGACTCAGATGTCTTCAGCAACAAGATGGGCATTGTCAATCTGCAGAGCTATGCAGCATTGTCCACAGACCTTGCAAAGATCTGAGCCCTCAGGTCCTCGATGGTCTTGAAATGATGTCTCCAGTCTCTTCTGGGGTCAATTCTCCTCCAGGTGTTCCAGGACGTTCCTCTCCAGTCTCCCATTATCAGCCTCCAGGCTACTCACCCTCTCCAGGTAGGCAGCCAGGTGTCCATTCAGACATTGCATAGACTCCTTTTGACTCTGGATACCCCCTAGGCCTGCCACACCCCCAGTCATCCCCCAGGCAAGCCCCCTAGATCCCCAGCTGCCCCTCACACTGGTGGAGTGGGACACGAGCCCAAGACCCCAGGGACTGCATACATGGTGGTTGAGCTGCTGCCTGGCTGGGCCAGTGGCTGGGCAACTGCAGGAGCCCAGAGGCTGTATTTTGTGGAGAAGCTAGAGTGGGTTCTGAAGGTCAAGTTGTTCAGGGAGGAAGGCAAGAGGCCATTAAGGTTTGAGGCAAAGTCCTGATTAAAATATCTCTTTAAAAAAGTTTTTATTAATTAATTTAGAGACAGAGGAGAAGATGGAGAGAGACAGAGAGAGAGGAATGGGTGTGGAGACAGAGAGAGAAATACCAATTTGTTGTTCCACTTTTCAATGCATTCTTTGGTTGCTTCTTGGATGTGCCCTGACCAGAGATCAAACCTGCAACCTTGGTATACTAAGATGATGCTCTGACAAACTGAGCTGCCGGGCCAAGGCCCCAACTAATACATTTCTGAAAAAGACTATAGTAGATACAATTAAAACCTCCAAAAGATGTATACTTACTAATCCCCAGAAATTTTAAATGTTATTTTATTACTAAGGGGTGGAATCTGCTGACCTTAAGATAAGGAGATTTGCAAAGTGAGAAGAGAGTAAGAAAATAAGAAAGGAACAGAGAACTATAAAACATTCAGAAAGCAATGAATTAAATGTCAATAACGGGGAGAACCAAGATGGCGGCGTAGGTGGACACACTGTGCCTCCTTGAACAACCAGAACTGACAGAAAATCGAATGGCAAGGAAGTCCGACACCAAAGAGATAAAAAAATAAACATTCATCCAGACTGGTAGGAGGGGCAGAGACAGGCAGCCAGGGTGGAGAGGACTCACGTTGCTGTGGCGGGACTGAGACTGGCAGAGTGTGGGACCAACAGGGCAGGCAGTCTGACCACTACCACACCCTGCGGCCCCACATTCTCGCACAGGTAAACCAAGAGGGCCGGACTCAGAGTGGTGGAGAACGGGGCAGGCAGAGCAGCGGGTAGCACCCTGCAGCCCCACATTCGCTCACAGATAAGCCGGGAGGAACAGCGGGGAGCAAGGCAGACCAAGTAACCCAGGGCTCCAGTGTGGGGGAAATAAGGCCTCAAACCTCTGATTGAAAACGCCCATGGGGGTTGGGGTGGCAGCAGGAGAGACTCCCAGCCTCACAGGAGAGGTCGTTGGAGAGACCCACAGGGGCCTAGACTGTGCACAAGCCCACCTACTCAGGAACCAGCAACAGAGGGGCCGAATTTGATTGTGGGTAGCAGAGGGAGTGGCTGGAATCCGGTGGAGAGTGGAGCGGGTGCCATTGCTCCTTCTCGGCCCCTCCCCCATGTTCAGCATCACAGCCCAGCAACCAGTGTTACCCGGCCCCTGGTGAACACCTAAGGCTCTATCCCTTTAAGTAACAGCCACGCTAAGACAAAAAAAAAAAAAAAAAAGGCCCAAATGGCATAACACTTCAAAGCTCCAGAAAAAATACAACTAAGCGAGGAAGAGATAGCCAACCTGTCAGATGCACAGTTCAAAACACTGGTTATTAAGACGCTCACAGAATTGGTTGAATTTGTTCAAAAACTAGATGAAAAAACGAAGCCTATGCCAGGAGAAACAAAGGAAAATGTACAGGGAACCAATAGTGATGCTAAGGAAACTAGGACTCGAGTCAATGGTGTGGACCAGAAGGAAGAAAGAAACATCCAACCAGAAAAGAATGAAGAAACAAGAATTTGGAAAAATGAGGAGAGGCTTAGGAACCTCCAGGACATCTTGAAACGTTCCAACATCCGAATTATAGGGGTGCCAGAAGGAGAAGAGGAAGAACAAAAAATGGAAAACTTATTTGAAGAAATAATGAAGGAGAACTTGCCCAGTCTGTCAAAGGAAATAGACTTCCAGGAAGTCCAGGAAGCCCAGAGAGTCCCAAAGAAGCTGGACCCAAGGAGGAACACACCAAGGCACATCATCATTACATTAGCCAAGAGTAAAGAGAAGGAGAGAATCTTAGAAGCAGCAAGAGAAAAGGACACAGTTACCTAAAAAGGGGTTCCCATAGACTGTCTGCTGATTTCTCCAGAGACCTTGCAGGCAAGAAGGGACTGGCAAGAAGTATTCGAAGTCATGAAAGGAAAGGGCCTACATCCAAGATTAGTGTTTCCAGCAAAGCTATCATTTAGAATGAAAGGGCAGATAAAGTGCTTCTCAGATAAGGTCAAGTTAAAGGAGTTCATCATCACCAAGCCCTTATTACATGAAATGTTAAAGGGACTTATCTAAGAAAAAGAAGATCAAAAATATGAACAGTAAGAATGACAGGAAACTCACAGTTATTAACAACCACACCTAAAACCAAAACAAAAGAAAACTAAGCAAACAACTAGAACAGAAACAGAACCACAAAAATGGAGATCACATGGAGGGTTATCAATAGGGGATTGGGAGGGGGAAAGAGGGGGGAAAGGTACAGAGAATAAATAGCATAAATGATAGGTAGAAAATAGACAAGGGGATGGTAAGAATAGTGTAGGAAATGTAGAAGCCAAAGAACTTATAAGTATGACCCATGGACATGAACTATAAGGGGGGAATGTGGGAGGGAGGGGGTGGGCAGGATGGAGTTGAGTGAAGGGGCAGAAATGGGACAACTGTAATAGCATAATCAATAAATATATCAAAAAAAGAAAAGAAAAAATGTCAATAACCATGTACCTATCAATAATTACTTTGAATGTAAATGTATAAATGTTCCAATGAAAACACAAATGGATAAAGAAGGCATGATACATATATACTATGAGTATTACTTGGCCCTAAAAAGTGTGTAATCTTGCTATTTGTGACAACATAGATGGATTTAATGGGTACTGTGCTAAGTGGAATAAGTCAGACAGAGAAAGACAAATACCATATAATTTTTATACATGTGGAATCTTAAAAACAAAAACATGAACAAACAAAACAGGAACAGACTCATAGCTACAGAAAACAAATTGGTGGTTGCCAGATGTTAAGGATATTTTGGGGATAAGTGAAAAAATGAAGGGATGTAGAAGAACAAATTGGTGGTTACAGAATAGTCATGGGGATGTAAAGTACAGCATAAGGAATATAGTCAATAATAACTATTAACTATAATAACTGTATAAAGTGTCAGATGGGTGCAAGACTGATCAGGGGGATCACATTGTCAATTATATAAATATCTAATCACTATGCTATATACCTCAAAATAACATAATATTAAATGCCAACTGTAATTAAAATTTTTTAATTTAGAAAAAGACAAAGAGATCGGCATAATTATACAGGTACTACTATAAAGTCACCATGGTGCTCTGAATGTAGAAGAGGAAGGAAGAATAATTGGACTCAGAGGGAGATTTGAAGATGGTACACCAGTTGCTCTGAGCCATGAGCCAAGGTATGCTTGTGGCCAAAATAAATTGGGATAGGAGAGGAAATGGATTATCCCTGCAACTCCAGAAGAAAACTGGTCCTGCAGACAACTTGGTTTTAGTCCACTGAAACTAGTTTAGGGCTTCTGACCTCCAAAACTGAAAAAACATTCGATTTTTTACTTTTATACTCAACTGTTGTAATTTGTCACAGCAGCAATAAGAATGAAATAGAGACATTATTAAAAAAAAAAATTTAGGTGGGGAGAACGGATCTTAACTTTTCTTTTTTAAACATATTTTATTGATTATGCCATCAAAGTTTCCCCAATTTTTTTGCCCCTTTATCCTCCCTCTGCCCTGCACACCCCAACCCTCCAGAATTCCCCCCCTTGCTTCATGTCCATGGGTTGTACATATAGGTTCTTTGACTTCTCTGTTTCTTATACCATTCTTAACCTCTTCCCACATATTTTATGCCTACCAATTATGCTTCTTGTTCCCTGTACCTTTATACCCATATTCTTTCCCTCCCCTTCCCCACTGAAAACCCTCCATGTGATGTCCATTTCTCTGATTCTGTTCCTGTTCTAGTTGTTTGCTTAATATTTGTTTTTGTTGGGGATTTTTTTAGGTTCAGTTGTTGATAGTTGTGACTTTGTCATATTACTATTCATAGTTTTTGATCTTCTTCAATTTCTTGGATAAGTCCCTTTAACATTTCATATAATAAAGGCTTGGTGATGATGAGTTCCTATAATTTGACCTTATCTGGGAAGCACTTCATCTGCCCTTCCATTCTAAATGATAGCTTTGCTGGTTAGAGTAATCTTGGATGTAGGTCCTTGCCTTTCATGACTTCAAATACTTCTTTCCAGCTCCTTTGTAGGTCTTTGTTCCAATATTAGAAGATGGCATTCATGATTATTCCTATTGAAGTTTATTTCCAATCACTGCATAAAAAGTAACTCCATGAGATTCCCTTGTAGGTAAGCAGGAGAGGGTGAAAAACCTTGTATGTTTGTGCAACACTTACAACTCTGAGTCATAGAACTGACAGGAATTCAAGCTGTCTAGTGAATCATTGTGTATATGGTCATTTATGTATATATATGACATATCTATAGATCACATGTATAATATATTTACTGGATGAGATTGATGAAGTTCTTTCCCTACCTCTCCAGTGGTTACAATAATATTTACAGTAGGGGGAAATGTGTCATTTACAGAAATAGAGGGAATCATATTTTTAGGCAGGAATGAAAGTTTTCAAGTAGAGGCAGGAAGATCATTCAATAGAAAACATAATTACACTAAGCAATACTTTCCCCAAGCATAAATTCCTTTACACATGGATACTGATCTTATACACATCAATAAGCAAACACACAATAAAAATACCTTACATAGTAATACATGTATGACTTAAAATTTGCTTCATTACACTTAAGGTCATCTTTGACTCTAAACAAATATTATGTCAAACTATATTATGAAATTTGTGTTTTGATGTCGACTAGAATTGGAAACATAATTTGATGGTCTGTTTTACCTGTGACTATGGTAAGAATGTGGACGCCAAGCTCAAGAAGACAACTCAATGACCTCTTACAAAGCACACTATATTTTAAACTCTACATCTTCCGTAAGAGCAGTTATGGTAGTGATACATGAAGAAATGATGTACAAGAAGTGTTAAATTGTGTTCATCTAGTTTTGTCTCTTATGAAATGATATATATGGCGTTGGTTACCAAGTACAGTGTAATTCCATAAGAGTAGTACAACTCAAGATTTTTCTTTTAATGAAACAAAATAAAAATTACTCAATATGATATATTTCCTTTCAATGGTTCCTAAGAAATCCACATAGTCTCCATGAGATAAATGGAAGTATCCACATATTTCATCCAAGGCTGGGAATCAATTTGGTAGAGGAGGAAAAAAACAAAGAAAAAGCTGCTATATATCAGAAAGTTGAAAAGTTAATAAAGTGATTCGCTTAAATATTATAGAGAAGTTGAAATCATAGAAACACAAACTTGAGGTAATAAACAGAGAGAGTACATTCTACTTCCACAACCTGATTGAAGAGTCACAACATCTGGCTCTGAGGCTTTGAGCCCTGCAATCATGGGCATTTATTCAGCCCAAGGACAAATGGTCCTTATGTAGCTGCCATCCCAACTAATCTTCTCAGAGCCCCCTTTATGTCTCTGTTCCTGACACTGTAGATGAAGGGGTTCAGCATGGGTGTGACCACTGTGTACATCACTGAAGCAACTGCACTTAAATGTGAGTTGTGAGTACCGGCAGAGCTGAGATACACGCCTAGGCTCGTACCATAAAATAAGGAGACAACTGAGAGATGAGAGGCACAGGTGGAAAATGCTTTATACTTCCCCTGAGCTGATGGTATTGCTTTTATGAAGGTACTATCTTAAAGTAAGAGTAAAGGATCCCACTGAGGGGACCACTAGCCAGTAGCCCAGCTGAAAAATGTATCATCATGTCATTAATAAAGGTGTCAGAACAGGCGACTTGGTTTTGATTTCACAAAAAAAGTGAGGGATTCCCAAGTCTGGACAGAAGGACAATCGCAACACCATTAAGCATTGCAGCAAGGAGTCCAGGGCACTAATGAACCAGGACACCAGGACCAGCAGTTTACAGAGCTGGGGGATCATGATGAGCATGTAGCATAGAGGGTGACAGATGGCCACAAACCGATCATAGGCCATCACGGTCAGGAAGAAGTTGTCCAACCCTGCAAAGAGTATGAAAAAATACATCTGTGTGATGCAGCCTGCATAGGTGATGGCTTTGCTTTGTGTCTGGATGTTCAGCAGCATCTTTGGGATGGTGGTGGAGGTTAAACAGATGTCTACCAAGGACAGGCTGGAGAGAAAGAAGTACATGAGGGTGTGGAGGTGGGAGTCTGAGCTGACAGCCAGGATGATGAGCAGGTTTCCCAGCAAAGTGATCAGGTACGTGGAGAGGAACAGTCCAAATAAGTGGGGCTGCAGTTCTGGGTCCTCTGAGAGTCCCAGGAGAAGAAACTCTGAAATTTGTGTAAGATTCACTGCTTCCATGTGATGCTTGACTACCAGGATATAAGAAAAGTACATGACTCATTTTCACTCATGCAAGCATTAGTAAACTAGCTTAAGTACAACCATTTATATTTTAGAATCAAGAAATTAATTTCATATTTGGTGTGTGGTCTGGAATTCTTTAGGACATTCCTAGTGCCATTTACCTTAGAATTTCTTTCTGTGTAAAGACTCATGAAAAATTCTTGTGTCTAACTCAATCTGTTCAGTATGAAAAATAAAAGTAAAATGGCAATGGATGTGATGTAAAGCACAGCATGGTGACTCAAGCTGTGAGACTTAATGGTGTGTTTGAAACTTGCTAAAAAGGAGAGTTTCGAAGTCCTTATCAAAGAATAATGTCACTGTGTGTGGTGACAGGTTAACTACACTTAGTGTGGAGGTCATTTTGTAATATATACAAATATGAAATCATTATGTTGTACATGTGAAACTAATATAATGTTTTATGTCTATTCTAATTGAAAACATTGCATGCTAATCAGTTGTTATGTATGAGTATTCAAATTGGTGTTTATAATTTTCAAAGTTATATGAAATTTTCACTTCCTTCTTTTTTTCTTTTTCACAAGAACTACAAAAACTTTATATATGGCTGTTTCCATGTGGTAAAGAACACTATATAAATCAATTACTTAAACCAAAAGATTATACTTCAATTTTAAAATGTTTTTTGAAAATGCAATAGAGAGAACACAGTATCACTGACTGATAGATTGGACCACACAAAATTTATCAACTTTATACATTCCCCAAAAATGCATGTACACACACATAAAAGAACTAAATGGAAAGCAGACAGTTTGTGTAAAAACCTCCAATTCTTTCTTAGAAAGCAGCCTATCAAAAAATACAATAAGGGAATACACTCAATAATATTGTATAAGCTTACACAGTGACAGGTGATTACTAGACTCAGTGTGGTGATTGTTTTGCCACGTATACAGATGTGAGTCACTCTATTGTACACCTGAAACTAATGTCATATTGACTACAAACTGTACTTAAACAAACACACAACAAAAGAATGAAAATACTCTGATCATGCTATCCAAGAGCAAGGAGCTTACAGGTGGACAACATAGTGAGATTTATAATATTGTAGTCCAACTACAATTTAAAATAAATAAATTAATACACAAGAAAAGCAAAAACTTACACTGCAAAATGTCAATAGTGACCATAAACAGTTTACAAACCCACACATTTCCTTACTCAGCCTCACAGGCAAAGAAATAATCACAAAGGGAAGCTCACTTGTTTTCACCTACCAAGTAACTGCTTTTTCATGTGAATAGGCAGTGAGAGAAGATGCTGTGAAATGCATGTCCCATGCACTGCCACGACAAGGGTGTACTTGTGAGCCTTCCTTGGTTCAGATCTTTCTCATCCATAGGGAGACATAGTCTAATAGGCCCCATCATAAAATGTTTAAATGCCCTCACATCACCGCCTGTTCCTCCACAGCTAATAACCTATCTGTCTATTCCTGTTCATTGAACTTACGTTCTACTTCTACTGGAACGACCACACCTCCAATTCTCTCTCTTATTTGTCTCCTCTTAAAACAACTTAGTTGTCAACAATGACACCTGCATTTCTGAGTACAATGTTCACTTGCCTTTTAGCATCATGAATAAACATTCGTTTATGAGTAAAGCCAGCCAGCAACCACAGTGATCACTGGTGTCTGGGCTATGTTGGAATGGTTCTCAGGTGATTTCAGGTACAAGTTCTTGGTTTCTGGTCTCTCGGATCTTCTCCTGCCATGTCAGTTGGGCTCTCAGACTCACCTGCATGGGAACCTGACAAGGTTTCCCTGTGGGAGTCCAAAATCTTCCCTGGGTGGTAGATGATGGAGACCGAAACTCTGTCCCAGACAAGATGGCAAGGAGTGGTCAAGCATTGGTCTCCCTGCCAGATTCAGGTCTCCAAGGACAACAGCCACGTTTCTCCATCCGAAGGTTGCACATGCTGAGATGCTGCAGTACAGGAGCTACTTACAGCTCTCCAGGTCTGCTCATTAGGCACATTTACCTCTCAGCACTCTAATCTCTAAGCACAGAATTCCCCGTGGGGACGCTGGTCTGCTCAGAATGGAGAGTTTTCCTGCTGATTCTCCTTTCCTGGGAGACCACGTAATGAGCCATCTGAGCACAGTTTTGATGAGTCCTTCTCCATTAACTGCCCTGCTTCCTGACATCTACAGCTCCCAGCACCTCATCCCAACTCTGCATTAAAGTTTCTGAATGGATGGATCTAGAGGGCATTGTAGTCAGTGAAATAAGCCAGTCAGAAAAAATACAAATACCATATGTTTTCACTTATATGTGGAATCTAAAGAATAGGAGAAATGAAAAAAAAGAACTCTGTTTAGATTCATAGAAACAGAGAATGGACTTGTGGTTGCTAGAGGGGAAGTGGGTTGAGGGACTGGGAGAAAAAGGTAAAGAGAGTTAGAAGTACAAATTGGCAGTTACAAACCAGTCTCAGGGATGTAAAGCAGAGCATAGGGAATATAGTCCATAATATTTTAATAACTATGTGTGAGGCCAGTTGGGTACTGGAAACACCAGGAGGGACATGGCAGGGGTGGGGAGAACACTATTTAAAGTTTATGATTGTCTGACTGCTGTGCTGTATGCCTAAGACCAATGCAGAAAGATAGTAAAAGTAAACTGTAATTGAAAAACAAAGAGTCTTATTCTGAGAAATTTGTCTGACTTGTCTTTGGGTCTTCAAAACATTGATTTAGAGTGGGATGCACTCTTGATATCCCTAGACAATTAACATTTTCCTCTTTAGGAAAGGGGAGATAATTGTTCCTTTGCTATAAAACCTTGGGCACTGTACTCCTAGGCTTCATGATTGTTCAGCCAGAATAATTAGAGATTTCATAGTGATATCACAAGTTAACAGCTTACATTTGGTCCCTCATCATAACATGTTGATTAAATAGAAGAGATACTTTTAGATTTCAGGCACCATAACCCAGCTTAGTACTTTGTAACCATTGTCAAATCTATGTTTCACAGAAATGGGTTTTATGAGGTAGTACCTTGAGAAACTACCTCCTGCAATGCAGAAATGGGGCACAGAGGGATTTATTGTTGTGTTCAAAGGTATAAACCATCACACTCAATGGACAAAAACTTAGAGCTTTCCCACTAAGATCAGGAACTAGACAAGGATGCCCTCTCTCACCACTCCTATTCAACATAGTATTGGAAGTCCTAGCCACAGCAATCAGACAAGAAAAAGCAATAAAAGGCATCCAAATTGGAAAGGAGGAAATGAAACTGTCACTGTTTGCAGACGACATGATAGTGTACATGGAAAACCCTATAGACTCCACTCAAAAACTACTCGACCTAATAAATGAATTTGGCAAAACAGCTGGATACAGAGTCAATACCCAGAAATCAAAGGCATTCCTGTACACCAGCAACGAAACTGCAGAAACAGAAATCAGGAAAAAAATCCCATTCGATATAGCAACAAGAAAAATAAAGTACCTAGGAATAAACCTAACCAAGGAGGTAAAAGACCTGTACTCAGAAAACTACACAACACTGAAGAAAGAAATTAAGGAAGATACAAACAAATGGAAGCATGTACCATGTTCATGGATTGGAAGAATCAACATTATCAAAATGGCCATACTACCCAAAGCAATTTATAGATTCAATGCAATCCCTATTAGAGTACCCATGACATATTTCACAGATATAGAACAAACATTGCAGAAATTCATATGGAACCATAAACGACCTCGAATAGCTGCAGCAATTTTGAGAAAGAAAAACAAAGCAGGAGGGATCACAATACCTGATATCAAACTGTATTACAAGGCCACTGTAATCAAAACAGCCTGGTACTGGCATAAAAACAGGCACATAGACCAATGGAACAGAATAGAGAGCCCAGAAATAAACTCAAGTCTATACGATCAATTAATATTTGACAAAGGAGGCAGGAGCATAAAATGGAGCAAAAACAGCCTCTTCAACAGATGGTGTTGGGAGATCTGGACAGCTACGTGCAAAAAAATGAAACTCGATCACCAACTTACGCCATACACGAAAATAAACTCAAGATGGATAAAAGACTTAAATATAAGCCGTAACACCATAAAAGTCCTTGAGGAAAACATTGGCAGGAAAATCTCAGACATTCCACGCAGCAACATCCTCACAGACACATCCCCTAAAGCAAGGGACATAAAGGAAAGAATAAACAAATGGGACCTCATCAGAATAAAAAGCTTCTGCATGGCTAAAGAAAACAGCACCAAATTACAAAGAGTACCAACAGTATGGGAAAACATATTTGCCAACGATACCTCAGACAAGGGCCTGATCTCCAAAATATATAAAGAACTCACTCGACTCCACTCCAGGAAGACAAACAACCCAATTAAAAAATGGGCAAAGGACTTGAACAGACACTTCTCCAAGGAAGACATACAGAGGGCCCAGAGACATATGAAAAGATGCTCAGCATCACTAGCCATCAGAGAGATGCAAATTAAAACCACAATGAGGTATCATCTCACACCAGTCAGAATGGCCAACATAAACAAATCCACAAACAAATGTTGGAGAGGATGTGGAGAAAAGGGAACCCTTGTGCACTGTTGGTGGGAATGCAGACTGGTGAGGCCACTGTGGAAAACAATATGGAATTTCCTCAGAAAACTAAAAATGGAACTGCCCTTTGACCCAGTAATTCCGCTGCTGGGATTATACCCTAAGAACACTGAAACACCAATCCAAAAGAATCTGTGCACCCCAATGTTCATAGCAGCACAATTTACAATAGCCAAGTACTGGAAGCAACCGAAGTGCCCATCAGCAAACGAGTGGATCCAAAAACTATGGTATATTTACACAATGGAATTCTACGCAGCAGAGAGAAAGAAGGAGCTTATACCCTTTGCAACAGCATGGATGAAACTGGAGAGCATTATGCTAAGTGAAATAAGCCAGGAAGTGAGGGACAAGTACCATATGATCTCACCTTTAACTGGAACATAAGCAATAGAAGAAAAAAGCAAACAAAATATAACCAGAGACATTGAAGTTAAGAACAATCTAACAATAGCCAGGGCGGGGGTGGGGGGTGGGGGCGGGGATAGTGGGAAGAGGGTATTACAGGAACTACTATAAAGGACACATGGACAAAACCAAGGGGGAGGGTGGAGAGGGGGGAGGGAGGTGGGTTCACCTGGGGTGGGGTAGAGGGATGGGGAGAAAAGGCATACAACTGTAATTGCATAACAATAAAAAAATAAATAAATAAATAAAATAAAATAAAATAAAATAAAATAAAATAAAATAAAAAAAAAAAAAAAAAAAAAAAAAAAAAAAAAAAAAAAAGGTATAAACCAAGGAAGGGATAGAGTTTTGATTGCAATCAGAAAGGACACATCCAGTTTGGAGATTCTGGACCAGTTGGTCTCAAACGGAGATGGTTTTGCCCCTGGGAATGTTTCCACTGTGTGCAGTTTGGCTGCTAAACACCTGCAATGCACAGGACAGCACCCAACGCATACAATTACCCAGCCCCAAGTGTCAACAGTGACAAGGTGAAAGCACCTATTATAGACCAGTACTTGTCCACTTCATTGTGCACACAAGTCACCAAACCTTGGGGTTCAAATGCAACTTCTGGTCTCCAGTGGGCCCAGAGACTGCATTTCTGACACACTCCCAGGTGATGTTGAAATTGCTTCTTGTTCTGAGGACCACAGTCTGAGTAGCTGGCTATGGCCCTGTCTTAGAGGTAGGGGAGGGTAATTTTAGGTCTCTACCAGGAGTCATCTGTGTATGTAATTTTGAAAGAAAAGTTTTCCACTCATTCTGTAGAGGATGATAAATTCTGTGTTTGATTCTTTTAAATAGGATCTCCAGAGAGACACATAATAATTTGTATCTGGAAAGGCTTTGTAGTAGGCAGACGAAGGGCCTCAAAAGATGACAATATCCTAAGGCAGAGAACCTTGGAATATATTATGTCACTCAACAGGGTACCTATGATAAGAGATGAAATAAAGCTATTAGTCATTTGTCATACAATGAGGAGACAGTAGACTACCTCAGATTTTCCAGGTTGGTCAAATATATTCACAATGGTCCTCTAAATGTGGAAGGGAGCAGAAGAGTTGGTGTCAGAGAGGCATTTGGAGATTCTCTGTTGCTGGCATTGACGTTCAAGGATGGGTCATGGAGTCAAGGAATGCAGGAGGCTCTGGAAACTAGAATTGCAAAAAGGAGGCATTGCATTCCCCCCTGGATCACCCAGAAAAATCCAAGCCCTACAAGTATTTTGAGCTAAGCCCTTAAAGACCCATTTAAGGCATCTGACTGCTAGAACTGTAAGATTGAAAGTTGGTTGTTTTCTTTTTTTTTTAATTTTTATTGTTGTTCAATTACAGTTGTATGCCTTTTCTCCCCATCCCTCCACCCCACCCCAGCTGAACTCACCTCCCTCCTCCACCTCCACCCTCCCCCTTGGTTTTGTCCATGTGTCCTTTATAGTAGTTCCTGTAAGTTGGTTGTTTTCAGCCACTAGTGTAGTAATTTGTAAAAACAGGAAGGAGAAACTAATGTAGACATAGATCCAACAAGATATTGTTCAAGGAAACTGAGTGAAGCCTCGCAATCATTCAGTTATCTCACTTTGGACAAAGGTGTTTTGTTTTGAAATCCTACATTAAAACATAATCAACAAAAGAAAAAAGCAAACAAAATATAACCAGAGACATTGAAATTAAGAACAATGTAACAATAGCCACAGGGGAGTGGGGAGGGGATAGTGGGGAGAGGGGTTTACAGGAGCTACTATAAAGACACATGGACAAAATCAAGGGGGAGGGTAGAGGTGAGGAAGGGAGGTGGAATTGGCTGGGGTGGGGTGGAGGGATGGGGTGAAAATACAGACAACTTTAATTGAATAACTAAAAATTTTTTTAAAAAGAAAAGAAAACAATTACAGCTAATTTAGAGCTTTTGGCCCCATAGGTGGTACAAAGAATTTCCCACTGCATAAATGTAAATGTGGTCCTGACCTTGAAGTCTTTGAAGCTTTAAAGTGAAAAAAGTTATTCATTAAGATTAAGGTCACTTATTTTACTTAGATCTTTGTGTCAAGGTTTCTAACTTTTTCTAGTTCATGTTAATTCACACCTTTCTTCTTTTTATTTCTATATTGTCCAAATTTCTCTCAAGATTTCTTTCAGCATAATAGATGGGACTATAAATGAGACTGTGTGCATGTACATACATATTTGTGAATGTGTTTATTTGTAAAATGTAAACAATTTCTGGTCAAGATGTTTGCATAGGTAAACACAGGTTGCTTTCTTTCAAAACCACTTAAAATGACAACTAAAATATAGAACAGCCATCACTCAGAACCATCACAAATCAAGTTGAATGGAAGTCTGACAACTACGGAATTAAGGAAACCCCATTCATCCAGTTAGTAAGAGGGTGAATATGTGGACTGGGCTGGTCCCACATTCACATGTGCTGGATAAAAATTCAGGAACAATATCTCAAGAGTGAGGAGTCCCAGCCCCACACCACATCCCCCAGCAGGTTCTAGTGCAAGGAAGACAATTCTCCATAACTTCTTGGGGCAAAAACCAGCAGGGATTCAGTTGGTAGAAGAAACTTCAGGAGTCCCAAGCAGTTCCCCTTGAAGAACCCATACACAGACTTACTCACATTCACTACCTCTGAGCTCTAGCACTAGGGTAGCAGTTTGATGGGCACCAGTGGCATATGAGGGGGAAATGAAGTGTCTGGATTTGAGGCCACAGCTGGGGTAGTTTCCTCTCAGACAGAAAGGTGAGCAGAGGCCATTGTTTCGTTCTGACCCTCCCCTCCAAAGAGCCACAGGGCTAGCAGGATGGTGCCATGTTTGAGCCTCCATCAACCTGGCTAACACAGTTTGCTCTGCCCTAGGGATCCCCTGAGACTCCATCCCATCCAAATTTTGGGCCCGCCCAAACGGTTAACCATGACTTTTCCATATAAATGTCTGGTGTTGCCTCATGCTTCACAACCTCCTAAATCCTATCAAACAAGCAACCACTGGCCTCAATGATCCCCCAGCCCCCATAACTCTTGCTAAGTGGCCCCAGGCCTGTCACTGGCAGCCGCCCGTCTAGATTCACACTTAGGCTTTCCCTGAGAATCTTCAAGACCAGCACAAGTAGTAGCCATCTCAGACTGTTTTATAGCTATGCAGGGTGGGCCCTGAGCAGAACGCAGGTGGGGGTTGACCTTGGCCTGCACCACCTGGCAAATCCCAGTGCCTGCACACCCAGTGGACAGCTACAAACCACCACCCTGCCCCTGAACAACTGATCCTCCATGGAGGGTGGAGATTTCTGGTCAGTGGCTACTGCCAGATTTGCACCTGATTGGCCTGGGTAATCCCCTCCCAGTGACCTGCCATCAATCAAGGCTCAATCACAAGAGGAGGGTGTACTCAGCCCACATGGAGGGCACACCTCAAGACCCCACTTAGGTGATAGAGGAGGCTGAGCCAATGGACCCTCTAGAGCGCCTACTACATTAGACCATGTTACCGGGACAGGGAGTCATAGCAGCTCTACCTAATACATAGAAACAAACACAGGGAACCTGCCAAAATGAGGAGATGAAAAAACATGGCCCAAATGAAAGAACAGATCAAAACTCCAGAAAAAGAACTAAACAAAATGGAGATAAGCAATCTGTCAGATGCAGAGTTCAAAACAGTGGTTATAAGGATGTTTAAGGAACTTAGTGAGGATCTCAACAGCATAAAAAAGATCCAATCAGAAATGAAGGATTCACTAATTGAAATAAAGAACAAATAGCGTAAGCAGTCTGTGGGACAACTTTAAATATTCCAACATTTGCATTATAAGAGTGCCAGGAGAAGAAGGGAAAGAGCAACAAATTGGAAATCTATTTGAAAATATAATGAAAGAAAACTTCCCTAGTTTGGTGAAGGAAATAGACATGCAAGTCCAGGAAGCACAGAGAGTCCCAAACAAGATAGATGCAAAGAGGCTCACTCCAAGACACGTCATAATTAAAATACCAAAGGTAACTGATGAAATTCCATACTGTTTTCCACAGTGGCTGCACAAGTCTGCGTCCCCACCAACAGTGCACTAGGTTTTCTTGTGCTCCACAACCTCTCCAACACTTGTTGTTTGTTCATTTGTTTATGATGGCCATTCTCATTGGTGTGAAGTGACAACTCACTGTGGTTTTAATTTGCATCTCTCTGATGGCTAGTGATGCTGAGCATCTTTTCATGTCTCTGGACCCTCTGTATGTACTTCTTGGAGTACTGTCTGTTTAGGTCTTTTACCCATTTTTTGATTGAGTTGTTTGTCTTCCTGGGGTGGACTCGTGTGAGTTCTTTATATATTTTGGAGATCAAACCTCTGTCCAAGATATCACTGGCAAATATGTTTTCCTATATGGTTGTTTCCCTTAGTTTTGCTAACATTTTCTTAGCTGTGCAGAAGCTTTTTATTTTGATAAGACCCTCTATATTTCTTATGCTGTACTTAACATTTTCATGACCATAAGCCTCTCGATCCATTCAGTGAGCATTGCTTAGGTATAGCCATTTCGTAGTGAAATCCCACCTTCAAATAAAAAGTGAAAATTAAAGTTCATTTGGAGATATTCTGCCCCACTAGGTGGTACTCAGAATTCCCCATTGCATAAGTGTAAATGTTCTGACCTTGAAGCCTTTGAGGATCTAAAATAGGAAAAATAATTTCTTATTAAAATTGTAGTCCTCCTTTAACTCTTCATGTCAAAATGTTTACATTCTCTCAATTTTGTGTTCACTCAAACATTCTTTCCTTTTATTTTTATTCCCTCCAACTTTCTCTCGAGATTTCTTTAGCATAATAAATGAGAATATATGTGATTCTGTGTGCATGTACATATATATGTGTGAATGTGCTTATTTGAGAGAAAAGTGCATACAATTGTACACTCATACACTCCTAAACTTCAACATTGTCTTTGACCTCAACACAGTATTGCAATACATTTCATTTATTCTGCACAATATTTATCTGTAATTAGAATTTATTATCTCATATTACCTTCAGAAATGAAGCAACTGGTTCAGGGTGATTACATTTTTAACAATAACATAACAAAGAAGTTAACACTTATACACCTTTACAAAGATACACAAATGGGGTTGTGTAGTATAAATTCTTAATTTTTGTATGGCTCACTTAATTCAGCATGTTGTATATGCAGTACATTGTATGTAATTATGCTCCATGAATCAGTTAGAAATTAAATTTTCTAGTAGAGCATGGCTCAGGGTCACATCTAGAGCACAAGTAGCTGAGTCACCCCCAGAAGTGCTGGGGGAATCTCTTCTAACCAAGAAGAGACAAAATGTTATATATCAATATAGGATTAAAATAAAGCTATTATCATTTAATAAATCCATTTTTGCCATAAAGTAATGACTCACTTGCATGTATAAAGGGAGTAAACTGATGTGAATTTGTTCAGCAGAGAAGAGCACTAAGCCACACACAGCATCATGGATGAGCCTTAGGGACACAATAGAGAGACTGACAGCTGATTGCCGGCCCATGAGGAGACAGTCAGACTCAGAACAACTTCCCACCATGTAATCCCATTGGCAACAAATGCATCATATTAAGCCATTTGCTTCTAGGATCACTAGGTGTGCAGTAAAACCCAATGACAACAGTAACAAAAGTGGACAGAAGGGAAGAAAATTATTGTAATCTGTTGCTTGTTATTGTAGACTTTTGTTTTGATATTTAAATATGGCATTCATGATTATTCTGTTATTGAACTTTACTTCACATAACTACATTAAAGAGGGAGTCCATTGAGTGTCCATTGTAGGTAAGCAGAAGTGGTTGAAAGAACATGTGTGTTTGTGCGGCACGTACGACTCCAAGTCCCAGAACTGGACAGGAATGCCGGCTCTCTAGTGAGTCATTGTTCGGCCATTTACATATATATATGACATATCTATAGATCACATATGTAATATATACACTGCATGAGATTGATGTAGCTCTTTCCCTACCTCTCCAGTGATTAAAATAATATTTACAGTAGGGGGAAATGCTTCATTTAGAGCAATAGAGGGAGTCATATTTTTAGGCAGCAATGAAAGTTTCCAAGTGGAGGTAGGAAGATCATTCAATAGAAAACATAATTACACCAAGCAATACTTCACCCCAAGCATAAATTTCTTTACACTTGGACACTGATCTTATACACATCAATAAGTAAACATACACCATAAAAACTAGTTTACATAGTAGTAAATGTATGACTTAAAATTTTGCTTCTTCATACTTAAGGTCGTCTTTGACTCTCAGGACATATTCTGTTAAACTAAGTATTGAAGTTTGTGTTTGCACGTCAACTAGAATTGGAGACATGATTTGATGGTCAGTTTTGCCTGTTACTATGGTAAGAATGTGGACACCAAGCTCAATAAGAATCAGGATCCTAATGAGGGAAGACAACTCAATGGCCTGTTACTAAACACACTATATGTTGAAGTCTACATTTTCAATAAGAGCAGTTATGGTAGTGAGAAATGAAGAAATGACATACAAGAAATGTTAAACTGTGCTCCTCTAGTTTCCTCTTCTATGAAATGATATAAATGGTTTTGGCTACCAAGTGCAGTATAATTCTGTAGGAGAACTACATCTCAAGATGTTTCTTTTAGTGAATCTAGAAAAATTCCTCAGAAATTATTCATTTCATTTCAAAAGAAATTGCTCCTAACAAATCCACGTAGTCTCCATAAGATAAATGGGAGCATCCAAATATTTCATCCAAGGCTGGGAATCAATTTGGGAGAGGAGAAAAATGACAAAGAAAAGCTGCTGGAGATCACAGTGTTCAAAAGTTATTAAAGTGATTCACTTAAATTGTATAGAGAGGTTGAAATCATAGAAACAGAAACTCCAGGAAATAAACAAGCTACTTCCATATCCTGATAAAAAGTCACAAATTTTATTTTTATGGAATGAAATAATGTATAGACTTAGAAGCCAAGTGAGGTTTTTTCCACATCAGTAATATCACTTACTATTATTCTACCTACAGAACAAAAACAAATTACTTACAATGATATGTCATTTTTTTTATGATATGTCATTTGAGAAGAAATTATTCTCAAGATTTTTGTTGCCATAGAAGTAAATAAAAACATCCAAATATTCCTATTCAAAGTTAGAAATATCTTTGAGAAAGAAAAAGGACAAAGGGAATAACTGTCTAGACAACAGACAAAGTAGAAAGCTTAATAAAATGGTGACTTAAACTGTATAGAGAAGTTGAAAAGAACACAGGAAATTCCAGGACAGAAATAAAAGGAGCAAGTTCAAATCCCACAATCTGATTACAAAACCGTAATTTCTGGTTTTGAGGTTTGGGGCCAGTAAAGCAAGGTCACTTTTTCAGACTCAGGGCAATTGTCCCCTTTGTACCTGCCATCCCAAAGAATTTTTTGAGAGCTCTCTTTATGTCTCTGTTCCTGAGACTATAGATGAAGGGGTTCAGCATGGGTGCGACCACTGTGTACATCACTGAGGCTGTTGCACTGAACTGTGAGCTGTGGGTACCAGCAGAGCTGAGATACACGCCGAGGCTCGCACCATAAAATAAGGACACAACTGAGAGATGAGATGCACAGGTGAAAAATGCTTTATACTTCCCCTGAGCTGATGGGATTGCTCGTATGGAGGACACTATCTTAGAGTAAGAGTAAAGGATCCCAGCCAGGGGACCACCACCCAGTAGCACAGTTGCAAAATACATCATTGTGTCATTCAAAAAGGTGTCAGAACAGGCAAGTTGGACTACCTGTTGGCAGTCACAGAAAAAAAGGGGGATTTCCAAATCTGCACAAAAAGAAAGTCGCAACACCATTAAGCATTGTAGCAAGGAATCCAATGCACTTATGATCCAGGACACCAGAACCAGCAGTCCACAGAGCCGGGGATTCATGATGACTGTGTAGTGCAGGGGGTGACAGATGGCCACAAACCGGTCATAGGCCATCACAGTCAGGAGGAAGTCGTCCAACCCTGCAAAGAGTATGAGAAAATACATCTGAGTGATGCACCCTGTATAGGTGATGGCTTTGCTCTCTGTCTGGATGTTGAGCAGCATCTTTGGGATGGTGGTGGAGGTGAAGCAGATGTCTACCAGGGACAGGTTGGAGAGGAAGAAGTACATGGGGGTGTGGAGGTAGGAGTCTGAGCTGACAGCCAGGGTGATGAGCAGGTTTCCCAACACAGTGATCAGGTACATGGAGAGGAACAGCCCAAAGAGAAGGGGCTGAAGTTCTGGGTCCTCTGATAGTCCCAGGAGAAGAAACTCTGACACTCTAGTAAGGTTCCCTGGATCCATGAGGTGGAGCTGACTTTCAAGATGGTGAAAGAGAACAGGAGTAATTTTCTTATAAGCCAGTGTTACTCGCATAGCTCTATGCTACTGTTTATATTTTGTAGTCAAGAAATTAATTTCAGTGATTTCAGATGGATTTGTCCCCTGTAGGAGTTTTCTGTGTCATCTCAGAGTAGGCATTTTTGTTCCAGCCTGCTTTTTTCCCAAGATGTCAGGCATACTACAGTTTTAATGAGAAATATATCATGTATTTCAGGAATATAAATTGAGTGCTGAATATGTTTTCCACACTGTCCAGGCTGTGAGTAGAAGGTGCTGAAGAACACAAGTCCTTACCAGTAAATACCAGCAGAGAATATGAAACTGGAAAAAACCAGTGTTCATGCTGCTTGTCACATACTGAACCAAATAAGCAGAGATGGAGATTGCATATTTATGGACACTTTATTCTGATGGCAGGCAATCTGAGAAGACAGCAGTTCATACCCTAATGGACCATCTTACATTTTCTTTCCACGCCAGCCTTTTTACAACACAGAACAAAGTGCAGTGAGGGGTTTTGAAATTCAGGGAAAATTAGATTTAAAAAGTGCAGTATTCTATCTAGCCCGGGGCAGTTAGTTGTCCCCGGGCAGAGAGGCAGGTGTCTGTCTCTCCCTAGAACACAAGGCTTGGATGTTTCCAGCTGTGCCCCAGGAGGTCAGCTGTCTCTCCAGGGAGTAGTGGGCTTTATCTGCAGTTCCTGAAACAACAGCTTTAACATGCGCATCACCTACTAGGCTTATTAACTATTTACCTTAAACTAAAATTTTCCAACTCTTGAGTCCCCTATCAAATACAGAAACAAATAAAAGAAATAAATTTAACATTACAGATGGTGACAAATCCTATGGAGAAAATGAAAGCAGGTCTAAAGGAGAAAGTGACAAGGCCATTCTATGTCTCATGTGTTTTTAGGCAAGACCTGCCAACAAGAAGACATTTGAGCACAGAACTCAAGGGAGAAAAGGAGGGAAATCACAATTATGTGGGCAAGTGTGTGCCCAGCAGAGGGAACGGCCAGTAGCAAGGCCTTAGGGAGGATCTGCAGGGGGTTAGTGATTCAATCAAAGTTAATATCAGAGCATGTGATGGGCCTTGATAATAACTTTTTCAGGTCGCTTCTAGTCAGTTGGCCTCAACCATATATTAGTTTGCCCCTAGCAATACCTGAAGGGATACCACTAAGCACCTACAATTCACAAACACACATACAACCCACCCCAGTTATTATCCCTCCCCAAATGTCAATGTTAAAAAGTGACAAAACCTACTTTACACCAGACTTTTTCACTTTCAAATTCATATGAGGTCTCCAGGATTCTAGTTCAAATGTAGGATCTGATTCAGCATGTCCTTCAGGCTCAGAGAAGCTGTGTTTCTGACTAGGGCCCAGGTGGTGTTGATGCTGCACGTCCTGGTCTGTGGACCACTCTCTGGGAAGAATGGCTGTGGTTCTGTGTTAGATTCAGTTGCAGGTCATTTTAGCTTCTATGATCCAAATATCATCTCTCCATGGAGTTGTGAAGGAAGAGTGTATTCACTCATCCTGGAGACTATGATTAAATTTGTGTTACCTTAATATAAGGGTGCTTAAGTGGCACAGAATAATACATTTATGAAAAACAACTTGTAGCAAGCAGGAAAACTTCTATAAGATGTTGACCCTAATCCCCAGGACCTTGGAATAAAATACTTTTTCCTAGCAAGGGGAGGATGAGGGTAGCAGAAGAAACAGGGCTGCTAATCAGCTGACTTGAAGGTAAAGGTTGAGTAGGATCATCCAGGGGGACTAAGGTCAGCACAGTGCTCCCCTAGATGCAGAGAGGGAGACCAGAAGAAAATGCAGCACTGCTGGCTTTGAAAAAGGAGGAAGGGCCTTGAGCCAAAGAATGCAGGTGGCCAGAACAGAAACTGGAATTGGAAGAAAACAGATTGTCCCCTGAGTCTCCAGGAGGAGCCCAGCCCTACAGCCACTTTGAGATTATCCAGTGAGACCCATGCCAGGTTCTGACATCTAGAAATATACGCACATATGTGTGCTTGTTACAGAAACAGACCCGTGGAGGGGGGGGAACTATATACTATTACCAAATGGACTCCCCCTTCTCCTGGGGTCCCCCTATTGTAGATTTGCTTGCCTACTGCCAGGGAATGACAGCTCTCAATGTCATAGACTGGTGAAAAGGAAAGGAATTATTTATTCAAAAGTTATACAAACTTAAAGTAATGACTTAATGTCTTCATTGAGATCCCAAAGTCCCTTAGAATACCCACAAACACACACAGTCCTTCCTTCCCCCTCTGCCAAGGTAGGGTACTGTATCTCAGGGAAAAAATAGAAGTCCTTGGCTCATGTAGCCCCTTGGTTCCCAGCAATCTGTGCTTGGCTGGCTGGCCAACTGTGGTTCCCAGCACCATCAGCCACCACAATCTCCAGTTAATGCAAAACCATGTGGCACCTTCTCATAGCCCATCAGCAAGAGTTGTTTCACCCCTTTTCTTCCCAGCAAGGTCTCTCCTGCTTCCTAAACCACATGGTAAAAGGGAGCACCCCAAAGCTGTGTGGTCCTGACTCTCACCAAAGCCATGTGGTCTCAACCTCGAATGGCTGCCACACCAGGGTTTAAATCCCAGCACCAATTTTCCTCTGCAGCCCCATTTCCAACTCCTCCCACAATCAGCTACTCCTATCAACATTCCCATATTTTTCCAGCTTTACTGGGCTGCCATAATAAGTCTGGGCAGGTGTGGCCCTGTGGTGTGGAGCCAATCATCTCCAAACTCTTACACAGGCTCTGTAACCAGGGGGAGTTGCCTCCCAGTTACATCCTGGATGGAAGTCACTCCCATCTCCCTGGCTCGAAGCATGGCCACAGCTATTTAACATATCCATGAAACCAGTTAAAAGTTATAGAGGTCCTAAATGGCCATGCCAGAGGTTAGTTGCAAAGCTGTTGCTATGCAGAACAACTCTCAATGGCCCTGCTCCATGTGTCCCATCGCCCAATTCAGACTTGTGGGGGCGAGGGCATCCTATATATTTTTTAAATATTTCCTGCACACCTTGTGTTCTGGACCCCATTATGAATCCCTATTTGGGGGGCCCCTGGCTGCACCTTGTCTCATGCTCACTGTGAATGACTGGTGTGTGAGCGCTTCCCAGCAGCTCAGCAGTCCAATAGAGTCAGTCCTTCAGTGACAGTGTTGGAGGGCCTGAGCTTAAGTGTCTGCATTCATTAGCTTCCTTGGGTAGGTGTTACTTTGAAAATCCACAGGGAATGGAACAGAAATTTTAAAATTTTGGAGATTTCCACCCAGTTAGCAGGGACAGTGAATCTTCATGGCATAAATACAGTGTTTTCAACTAGAATTCCTTGGTGTCATTAAGATTTAAGGTACAGTGTGTGACCTTAATTTTTGCATCACTGAATTGTCATAACTACTGTTGCTCAACATAGTACATACACTTGGGCTAAAAGTCGGTCAGTCCTCAATTCATATTTCCAAGAACATGACAGAATCTCTCATTCAATGCATAGAAAAGTGACCACTACAGGGAAGGGCTGAGTGTGGGATAGGAATTTCTACTAACTGTTTTAATATAAAATTCAAAGGGCACAAACCCCAAAATATATGCAGCCTCACCAATAATGAAGTAAAACTGTCACAGGTGGGCACAAGTAACCAGGTTCTTGGTGATCAAGACAAAGAATTGAACCAAACATGCATATTTTATAGCAGAGAACACGGGAGCAGGCGAACTCCAAGCAGAGATTGACCTCCGGGGCTGGAGGAATTCTATACTTGTAGGGCGGATCCCTCCTGGCTAGTTTGGGCGGGCTTTTATTGCACATGTACAAGTAGCTGTGTTACTTTAAAGCTACTGCGCATGTGGTCTCCCATGATTTTCCTTGATTGGCCACAGGCAAAGGGGATGCACAACGTTATCGAATGGACCCCCTCTTCTCCTGGGGTCTCCCTGTACTAGGTTCACCTTGCGCACCACCAGGGAATTTTAGCTCTCCATGTCAGAGATTGGTAAAAGGAAATGAATTATTTATTCAAAAGTTATACAGACTTAAGAGTCATGACTTAATGTCTTCATTAAAATCCCAAAGTCCCTTAAAACACCCTCAAACACACACACTCCTTCCTTCCCCCTCTGCCCAGTCTGGGGTACCATATCTCAGGAAAAGAAACAGAGGTCCGTGGCTCAGGTATCCCCAGGTTCTTCCCAATAATTCGTGCTCAGCTGGTAGGCATCCCTTGGTTCCCAGCACCACCAGCTGTATCACTGGGATCTCCAGTTCTTAATCCAAAACCACATGGCACCTTCTCATGTCCCAACAGCAAGAGTCTTTTCACCCCTTTCCTTCCCACAGTGTCTCTCCTGCATTCTTCCAAACTACTAAGAGAGCTCTGCATCACTGCTACATCTTGCTTTCTGGCTTCCTAAGCTGCATGGCAGAGGGAGACCCGAAGTTCTGTGGTTCCTCTTGTCCTGGCTGCCACATCTGCATTTAAATCCCACCACCAATCTTCCTCTGCCACCCCATTTCAGACTCCTCCCACAATCGGCTACACCTGCCAGCATTCCCATATTTTTCCATCTTTTCTGGGCTGCCATAGTAAGTCCAGACAGGCATGGCCCTGTGGCATGGAGCCAATCATTTCCAAGCTCTTACACAGTAACAGTGGGGGCGGGGGGGGAGAGTTGCCTCCCAGTTACATCCTGGGTGGAAGTCACTCCCATCTCCCTGGCTCAAAACATGGCCACAATATTTAACATATCCATGAAATAGTCAAAAGTTATAGATATGTTAAATGACCCTTCTAGAGATTATTTGCACAACTGTTGCTATTCAAAACAGCTCTCACTGGCCCTGCGCCATGAGTCCCATCCTCCAGTTCAGACTTGTGGGGGTGAGGATATCCCATATTTTTAATATTTCCTGCACACCCTGAGTTCTGGACAGACTTAAGAGTAACGACTTAATCATTACAAATCCTTCTTTGGGGGCCTGAACCCTCTTATAAAACTATTTAGTATTTCCTTTCAGACTTACTAAATATTTTTTCGTGTGAATACTCAGCATGAGAGAAGATACTGCAATGTATGTCTCACCATCAGCACCTGCAAGATGCTGTCTACCTCCACTGGTCTGGATCTTTCAGTGAATACAAAACATACTCACATAAGCCCATCTAAGAAATTTATTACAACCTCTCTCACTTCACTGCACTGTTCTCCACACCTGAAGCTCCATTTCTTCCCCAAACATCAAAACTTCCCGATGTGTTTTCATTCACCTGCAATCATTTCCTGCATCTCACTCACTGTGCAATGTCATCCTGAATCCCAGTCCCATCACCTAATTGTCAGCCATGGCCCTGGAGTGAAGATTCAAACAGACACATCCTTTTTAACGTATTAAGTAAATTAAGTATCAATTAGTTACTTAAACAAGAATACAAACAGAGATATCTGGTCTTGGGGCTGTGCTGATTAGGGTCCTGGAGACTCAGTAAAAGTTCTCATTTTCCATTCTCTCTGACCCTTTCCTGATGTACATACCAGGCTCTAGGACTCCCCTGGATGGGTTTTCTGAAAGGGAGGTCTCTGTGTGCCAGTCAGAACTGCTACATGGATGGTGGATGATGGAGACTGAAGCTCTGCCCTATCCACAGAAGACAGCACAGAGAAGTGAAGCATGAGTTCCTGAGCCAGACTTGGGAATCAACAGCAACAACCATGTCCTGTCCACCGACACTGTACAAGCTGAGGGACAGCGTGGGGGAGATATTTAGAGCTCTCTGTATACCTGCTCATCAGGCACATTTCCCTTATGTTATTCCTACATCTAAGTGCCTGATTTCCCTCTGGACCTCTGGAATAAACAGAAAGAAAATTTGTCCTAATGAGTCTCTGATCCCAAAAGACCATGGTAGAAGCCAGGTGAATTTAGATTTTATGATTCCTTATCTTGGATCTCACCTGCTTCACAGAGGTCTCACCTCCTCCACCTTATCCCAACCCCAAACCCAGAGTTAATATTTTGCCCAAAGTTTGAGACTAAGAAAACCTTCAAGACCAGGTTTCTTTGATACTTAAGGCACTCATTTTTGTGTGTTGGGGGGGGGGGGCACAGCCCTGATGTCTGCAGAGCATTGCTACCCCCTCTTCAATGAGGGGAGAACTCTGTTCCTTTGACATGCAGTCCTGGGCACCACACTTTTTTCCTTCCTGACACGTTTGTCAAAATAGTTAGGGATTTTGTACTTATTTCACAAATTAAGAGCTGTCATTTAGTGCCTCATTGTAAAATATTTGTTAATTATGAGAGATATGTTTTGATTGTTTTATGCCATATAATCTGAGTACCTTACACACAGTGTCTGATTTAATTTTTTGAAAACTCCACTCTATGAGGTATTACTATTATGAACTCCATTCCCCTTTGCAGAAATGGGGCTTGAAGGGTTTTAGTGATTTGCTAAAATGTATGAGAAAGTGAGTGGTGGGCCTTGATTGGAATCTGTCAGGTTGCTTCCAGTTTTCAAACTGTGAGCCAGTGGTTCTCTACCTGAGATGATTTTGCCCCTGGAGACACTTGGCAATGTGTGGAGGGAGGCTGCTCAGCACCTACAATATCCAACAGAAATAATTATCCCAGCCCTATTGTCAACATGAGAAAGTGAGGAAGCTTCATCTAGATCACCACACCTCCAAGTTCAATGTGCATATAAGTCACTCAGGATTATATTTCAAATGCAGGCCATGGTGCAGGCCCAGAGGTTCTTTGAATCAAATGAGTGTGTAGGTAGTTTTAGGTCTTCAGAACAAAAAATCATTTGCATGTAATTTTGAATCGATAGTGAGCATTCACTCATTCTAGACAGTTATAAATTCATTGTTCAATTATTGAATATAAGGATTCATGAACAACATCATATGATGTACTTCTTTTTTTATTGTTGTTCAAGTCCAGTTGTCTCCATTTTTACCCCACCATGCCCCCTCACCTCACCTATCCCTACCTCCCAACCTCGAACCTACCCCCTTTGGCTTAGTGCATGTGTCCTTTATACTTCTGAAAAATACTTAATTTGACTTATTTACATAAGGGCCCTTGTGTGACACCATGAAAATTATTATTGGAAAAAAATTTTGTGATAAGCAAAATAAGAACCTCCAAAGATATCTACATCATAATCCCCAGAAACTTGTAATATGTTACTTTTCTTTTTTAAGTATATTTTATTGGCTATGCTATTACAGTTTTCCCATTTTTTTCTCCCCTTTATGCCCCCTCCACCATGTATGCCCCTCCCTCAAGTATCCCCCCCTTTAGTTCATGTCCATGGGTTGTACATATAAGTTCTTTGGCTTCTCTGTTTCCTATACTATTCTAAACGTCCCCCTGTCTGTTTTATGCCTACCAATTAATCTTCTTATTCCCTGTAACTTCCCCTCCCATTCCTCCCCTCCCCCTCCCTACTGAAAATCCTCCAATGGAGAACAGATCGCCATTTCTCTGGTTCTGTTCATGTTGTAGTTGTTTGCTTAGTTTTTGTTTTTGTTTTTTAGGTTCAGTTGTTGATAGTTATGAGTTTGTTGTCATTTCACTATTCATAGTTTTTGATCCTCTATTTCTTAGATAAGTCCTTTTAACATTTAATATAATAGGAGCTTAGTAATGATGAACTCCTTTAACTCAACCTTATCTGGAAAGCACTTTTTCTGCCTTTTCACTCTAAATGATAGCTTTGCTGGGTAGAGTAATCTTGGATGTAGGTTCTTGCCTTTCATGACTTTGAATACTTCTTTCTAGCCCCTTCTTGCCTGCAAGGTTTCTTTTGAGAAATCAGTGGCCAAGATGGAGGTGTAGGTAGTAGACACACTGTGCCTCCACACACAACCAAAGGAAGGACAACAACAAAGTTGAAAATGAAGAACAACCAAAACTGACAGAAGATTGAACTGTATGGAGGTCCAACAACCAAAGAGTTGAAGAAACATTCATACAGACTGGTAGTAGGGGCGGGGATGGGCACCGGGACAGAGAGGACTTGCAGCAAGACAGTGGCTGGAGGATGGGACAGGCAAGGCTGCAACTTGTGGGCCCAGTGAGGCGGCAGCTGGCAGACAGGCAGGCCCACATTCAAGTGCAGATAAACAAGAGGAACAACTGGGGAGCGGGACAGATCACACAACCCAGAGTTTCAGCACAAGGAAATAAAGCTGCAAAACTCTGAGAACACCTGTTCGGGTTGAGGCAGCAGTGGGAGAGGCTCTCAGCCTCACAGGAGAGTTCATCTGAGACAACAAAAGGGTTCTGGAATGTACACAAACCCACCCACCCAGGAATCAGCAGCAGAAGGGCCGAATTTGATTGTGGGTACCAAAGGATGTGACTAAAAACAGCAGAGGGCAGAGCAAGTGGCATTGTTCTCTCTCAAACCCCTCCCCCACATACAGTGTCACAACACAGCCAAGTAGGTTGCCCCGCCCTGGTGAACACATAAGGCTCTGCACCTTTCTATGTAACAGGCACACAGAGACCCCCCCCCCAAAAAAATGGCCCATATGAAAGAACAGATCAAAGCTCCAGAAAAAATACAACTAAACAACGAAGAAGTAGCCAACCTATCAGATGCACAGTTCAAAACACTGGTAATCAGGATGTTCACAGTCTGTATGGTTGAATATGGTCACAAATTAGAGGAAAAAATGAAGGCTATGCTAACTGAAATAAATGAAAATGTACAAGAAACCAACAGTGATGGGAAGGAAACCGGGACTCAAATCAACAGTTTGGAGCAGAAGGAAGAAAGAAACATTCAACGAGAACAGAATGAGAATTCAAAAAAATGAGGAGGGGCTTAGGAACCTCCAAGACATCTTTAAACATTCGAACATCTGAATCATAGGGGTGCCAGAAGGAGAAGAGGAAGAGCAAGAAATTGAAAACTTATCTGAAAACATAATGAAGGAGAACTTCCCTAATCTGGCAAAGGAAATAGACTTCCAGGAAGTCCAGGAAGATCAGAGAGTCCCAAAGATGTTGGACCCAAGGAGGAAAACACCAAGGCATATCACCATTACATTACCCAAGATTAAAGATAAGGAAAGAATCTTAAAAAGCAGTAAGAGAAAAGGAGACAGTTACATACAAAGGAGTTCCCATTAGACCATTAGCAGAAATCTTAAAAGAAACCTTGCAGGGAAGAAGAGGTTGGAAAGAAGTATTCAAAGTCATGAAAGACAAGGACCTACATCCAAGATTACTGTATCCAGCAAAGCTATCATTTAGAATGGAAGGGCACATAAAGTACTTCTCAGATAAGGTCAAGTTAAAAGGGTTCATCATCATCAAGCCCTTATTATATGAAATATTAGAGTGACTTATCCAAGAAAAAGAAGATAAAAAATATGAACAATAAAATGAAAATAAACACAGCTATTAACAACCAATCCTAAAATAAACAAACAAACTAATTAAGCAAACAACTAGAAGAGGTATAGAATCAGAGAAATGGAGATCACATGGAGGGTTATCAGTGGGGGAGTGACATGGGGAGTGAAGGGAAAAGGTACAGAGATTAAGTAGAATAAATGGTAGGTAGAAAATAGACAAAGGGAGGTTAAGAAAGTACAGGAAATGTAGAAACTAAAGAACTTATATGTATGACCCATGCACATGAACTAAAAGGGGGGAATGGAGGTGGGAGTGGGAGTGGGAGTGCAGGGCAAACGGGAATAAAGAGGGGGAAATGGGACAACTAAAATAACGTAATGAATAAAATATATTTTTAAAAAAGAAAGAAAAAATTCAGAGGCATATTCTGAACCTTAAAATGGACTAAATAAATTAAAACAAGTGAAATACAAGTTATATTCTCTCACCACAACAGAATTAAACTAAAAATAAATAGAACATTTAAAAACTAAAAAAAAAAAAAAAAGGCAAATGACCTGAATAGATATTTCTAAAGGAGGACATACAGATGGCCCACAGGCATATGAAAAAATGCTGAACTTCACTAACCATCAGAGAGATGCAAATTAAAACCACAATGAGTTATCATCCCACACCTGCCTAAATGGCCATCATTAATAAACCAGTAAACAACAGGTGATGGCAAGGATGAAGAGAAAAAGGTATTCTAGTGCACTATTGGTGGGGATGCAGACTGGTACAACCACTGTGGAAAATAATATGCAACTTCCTCAAGAAATAATAAATGGAACTGCCTTTTGACCCAGTGATTCTGTTGCTGGGATATACCCAAAGAATCTCGACACACCAATTCAGAAGAATTTATGCACCCCTTTGTTCATAGCACCAATACTTCTAATAGTCAAGTGTAGGGAACAGCCTAAGTGCCCATCAGTAGTTGAGTGGATTAAAAAACTGTGCTAGCTTTACACAATGGAACAGTACACAGCAAAAAAAAAAAAAAAAAAAAAAAAAAAGAATTCCTACATTTTGTGATGGCAGGGATGGAACTAGAGACTATTATACTAAGTGAAATAAGCCAATTGAAGAAAGACAAATATCCTACAATCTCACTTAAGAGGAATCTAATGAACAAAATAACCTAATGAGCAAAAAAGAACCACAGGCATAAAATCATGGAATACGCTGAAAGCTGTATAGTCTAAACAGAGGGGAGAGGGGAGGTGGAGACTGGTGGAAAGAAGGTGGGGGGATTAGTCAAACAATATATGTGAAAGACTCATGGACATGGACAAAAATGTGGGGATTGACTATGGAGGTGCAGAGCAGGCTGGGTGGAGGGGCAAGACGGGGAAAATTGGGAAAATTGTAAAAGCATAAACCATAAAACATTAAAAAAGTAAACACCACTACAATATAAGAAATATTTTAAATTCACAGCCTTGCCCATAGTAAAAGCTATCATCAGAATTAACTCTTTATGACCAAAATATAGAACAGGACAAACTCCAATTACTGAACATTACTCATCTTACTGTCCTGCTTATGACCTTTCTCCCCTCTGAAGCTCCAGGTGCCTTACCTCACCTTCAGCTCAGAATGTCACATATACCTCGTTGTCCCTTTGTCTCTGCCCCTCTCATGTATGGATCTGTTACCAACCAAATTGCCTCTGCACAAGGGGCTTCACCAGCCCCAGGACAATTGGGGAACTTCTGTGTGTCAGGCAACCTCTGGGTCCTTGACTGTCCCAGGAAAGATTTCAAGGACAAATCAGGGTGACAATAAAGCAGGTTTTATTCCAGTAGAGAAAAAGAAAGAGGCCCAGGCAAGGGGGCCCCCGGGAAAAAAGAGAAAAATACGAACCTGAGCGGATAAGGGCTAACAGGAGAGTGAGTTTGCGCACACAGTCTGTTAGTTCTTGGGGTTTCATGTGTGCCCAAGGTGGGTGAGGGGTTTTTCCAAGCTTTGCAGTGCCAAATTCTGACTTGACTTCTGGTTGGGATGGGACCTTGTTCCTAAAATGGTCCTTCTGGAAGTGTCATGGCCCTTGTCCCATATGCTCCTCTCCTACACGTGGTGTCAGTTTTCATTATAATGAAGGTGTAATGAACTTTGGGGTGGATGTAGTCAAGTTTACTTCCACTTTAAAATGATCTGGTTCTAGTCAGTCCTTGTTATTGACTTCCACACCTACCAGAGTGGTCTTCGTGCCATAAACTGATTTCTCTTTGATTATGACTGAATTGGGGGGGGGGTTCTGGTAATAAGATGTCTGCTCCTCGTTATTCACTCCACCTGTTGGGTTTTCCCCTAACTCCTTTCTATCCTGCTCATATCCAAATAGAAGCTACTGCAAGATATATGAGGTCTATCCTGAAAACATCCAGCCTTGTTAATATAATGAGCACTGTTTGTGCAACACTGATGTAACCTGGCAGCCAAGGAATTGAACTGGAATGCACATGTGTGAACAACGATGACTTCACTGTACTAGTCAGTGGGGGTGGTAGACTATGGAGTGAGCATGTGTACTGTGTGGCTTTCACTTTCAAAATGACTAAGATAGTAGAGCAACAAATCTGCATCAAAATGTGCCTTAAGCTTGAACATTCCTCCATGGAAACTATTTGGATGATTCAGAAGGCCACAGCTATGGTCAAGTGGTGACTGGCAGCTTCAGCAGGACAGCCTACCCAGTCATGCATCACATCTCATGCAGAGTTTTGTGGCAAAACATCAAATCATCCAGGTGACTCAGCCTACCTACAGCCCAGATTTGGTGCCCTGTGACTTCTGCTTTTCCCAAAACTCAAATCACCTTTGAAAGGAAAGAGATTTCAGATTATTGATGAGATTCAGGAAAATAAACAAGGCAGCTGATGGTGATTGGAAGAACTGTGTGAGGTCCCAAGGTGCCTACCATCATTGTCCTATGTACAATGTTTCTTGTGTCTTGTATCTTCTTCAATGAATGTCTCTATTTTTCACATTACATGGCTGAATACCTTCTGACAGACCTTGTACACTTTTTTCCGCTACTATGGTAGGTTTTTTTCTGGACACTGAGCTGAATAATACAATAAAACTGGGAGATTGGTTATAAAACCCAGTAGCTTGTTACTAGTGTAAATGTCTGACATTACACTTTTAACGTATGAGGCACCTGTTTCAAAGACATCCATCTCAAATAATCCTACTGCCAGCTGTGTGATAAGGCTGCTAGAGAATACCCAAGCCTCCCCACCCAACTCAATCTGTTCTCTCTCTCTCTCTCTCTCTCTCTCTCTCTTCCTCCTCCTCCTCATCCCCCATTTATACACCTTCTATGGCCCTCAGGATGTTCTGACCCTCCAAGACAAGGGAATAATAAACTACGTTTTCATAGTTCCATGATGGTTTTTGCCATTATTATAAGGACTGCAAGGGCCCATCCAACCATGACACTGACTGTGGTCTGTGGAGAGAATAGCAGAGTCCAAAGCCAGTGCCCCGGCCTTCCTATCCTATAGCATCACTGTCAACAGGCTGAGACTTACAGAAAACAATAATCAAGTCTACATCCTCAGGAAGAGCCACTCATATACTGATGTGCAAAGAATGAGGGACAAAAAAGTTAAAATTGAGGTTTTATATTTTCCTGGAATTATATTATATAAATGGTGTGAGAAACAAAGTAAAGTTATTCCACATGATAATACAATGTATGACTATTCTATCTATAAAACAAGAACAACTTACTTATAATGATGTATATCATTTCAGAATAAATTACTCTGAAGAAATCCATGTTTTTTTGAAATAAACTGTAATTTACAAATAGTTCTGATCAAGGAGCGAAAAGTATGTTGAGCTTAGAATAAAGAGAAAGGAAAAAAGTGTCTGGCATAAATTAACTTAAATTGTATGTAGCAGTTGAACCCAAAGAAATGGAAATTCCAGGACAGAAAAAGAAGGAGCAAGTTTGCAAACCACAATTTGATTAAAGAAACAACTTTTGGGTTTCCTCTTAGAGCCAAGAAACCAAGGTCACATTTTCTGATTCAGGATGATGGACCCTAATTTACCTGACACCCTAAAGAATCTTTTCAGAGATCCCTTTATGTCTCTGTTCCTGAGACTGTAGATGAAGGGATTCAGCATGGGTGTGACCACAGTGTCCATCACTGAGGTGACTACACTTGACTGTGAGCTGCAGGCACCAGCAGAGGTGAGGTGCACACCTAGGATAATACCATAAAATAAGGAGACAACTGAGAGGTGAGACGCACAGGTGGAAAGTGATTTATACTCCCCCTGAGCTGATGAGATTGCTCGTATGGAGGACACTATCTTAGAATAAGAATAAAGGATCCCAGCCCGGGGACCACCACCCAGTAGCACAGTTGCCAAATACATCACAATGTTATTAAGAAAAGTGTCAGAACAGGCAAGTTGGGTCATCTGATTGAGTTCACAGAAAAAGTGGGGGATTTCCAAGTCTCTGCAGAAGGACAGATCCAACACCATCTTGCACTGTAGCAAGGAACCCAGGGCACTTAATATCCAGGACACCAGAACCAGCAGTCCACAGACTTGGGTGTTAATGATGACCATGTAGTGCAGAGGGTGACAGAAGGCCACAAACCAATAATACGCCATTACAGTCAGGAGACATATGTCCAACACAAAAGAGTATAAGAAGCTGGGGTGGGGTGGAGGGATGGGGAGAAAAGGCATACAACTGTAATTGAATAACAATAAAAATTAAAAAAAAAAAAAGAAAAAAAAAGAAACCCCTGCATATGGCCCAACCTGGGGTGAGTTGATTAACTTCCATGAACCCCTTTCCTCATCAATAAACCTAAAACTAGTTTGGTAACAGCCAAAAAAAAAAGAGTATAAGAAAATATTCTGTGTGATGCAGCCTGCATAGGTGATGGCTTTGCTGTGTGTCTGGATGTCCAGCAGCATCTTTGGGACGGTGGTGTAGGTGAAACAGATGTCTATCAAGGACAGGTTGGAGAGGAAGAAGTACATGGGGGTGTGGAGGTGGGAGTCTGAGCTGACGGCCAGGGTGATGAGCAGGTTTCCCAACACAGTGATCAGGTACATTGAGAGGAACAGCCCAAATAGGATGGGCTGCAGTTCTGGTTCCTCTGATAGGCCCAGGATAAGAAATCTAACACTCTTGTAAGGTTCTGTGAGGGAGTGTGTGAGGAAAGAGTGGGAAAACGTACAGAAAATAAATAGCACAAATGGTAGGTAGAAAATAGACAGGGGAGGGGTTAGGAAAAGTAGAAGCCAAACTACTTAAATGTATGACCAATAACTTGAACCAAAGGGGTGGAATGCGGATGGTAATGTGGTTGAAGGGCAGAGGGGGATAAAGGGGGGGAAATGGGACAACCATAACGGCATAATCAAAGAAATATATATTTTTTAATTAATTTATTTATTTTTATTCAGTTACAATTGTCTACATTTTCTCCCCATCCCTCCACCCCACCCCAGCCAGTTCCACCTCCCTCCCCCTTGATTTTGTCCTTGTGTCCTTTATAGTAGCTCCTATAGACCCCTCTCCCCACTATCCCCTCCCCACTCCCCTGTGGCTATTGTTACAATGTTCTTAATTTCAATGTCTCTGGTTATATTTTGTTTGCTTTTTTCTTTTGTTGATTATGTTCCAGTTAAAGGTGAGATCATATGGTATTTGTCCCTCACCACCTGGCTTATTTCACTTAGCATAATGGCATGAATGGAACTGGAGAGCAATGAAATATATTTTTTTAAATAAGCAAAATAACTTAATATTTTATCCTAAGTATTTTTAAATGTTTTTTTAAATTTTGATCTAAGGGAGTGTAAGGGAGAGGAAGCAAACTAAAGGAGAAAATATATGTCAATAAAATATTATTAAGATGAGCAAAAAGAATTCATTGTTCACTTTTATATAAATTCATGAATGACATCATATGATACTTGTTTAAAAATACATAATTTGATTCTTTTACATTAGGACACTTTTGTGACACCATGGAATATATTACTGAAAAAAATTTATAGTAGGCAGAAGAAGAGCCTCCAAAGATACCCACATAATCATTTCTAGAAATGTGTAATATGTTAATTTTCATTGTAAGGGAGAATTAAAGTAGCAGAAGGAATAGTGTGGCTAATCAGCTAACTTTAAGGTAAGATGCTATGATCATGCAGGTGGAACTAATATACACACCATGGCCCTAACATTTGGAAGAGGAGGGAAGAATAGTTGGAATCAGAGGTAGACTGAAAGATGGTACACTGCTGGCTTTAAAGATGGAGAAAGGGCCATGCGGCCTGAGAAATTGGGCTAGGAGAGGAAACAGGATCCTCCCTGGAGCCTGTAGAAGGAACTGGGCCCTGCAAACATCTTGATATCAGCCCATTAACACATCAGGCTTCTGACCCCCAGAGCTATATGTGAATTAATTTGTTTCTTTTAAAGCCTTAGTGTGGTGTTTTGTTACGGTAGCAATAGCAATGTTATACAGACATTTATTCAATCATTTTTTGAAGGAAAATAAGTTTAAGGACGTTTCTTGGCTTCCTCATAATTGAAGCCTCCCTGTGTTAGTTTCTGTGTATTAGGCAGAGCTGCTACATCCCCCAGGCTTAGTAGAGTGGCCTAATGTAGTAGGTGTCCTGTAGGATCCAGTGTCACAGCCTTCCCTATCACCCAAGGTGGGTAGTCAACTTGTGCCCATCATATGGGCTGCATACACTCTCCACTTGTAGTTTACCTTGACTACTGTTAGCACTTCTATGGGAGGGATTTAGCAAGGCTGATCAGTGCAGGGATTAGCTGTCCCCACTGACTACTGATCTGCAACTGGCTTGGAGGATCAGTTGTGCAGGGGCCACTCCATAGAGCAGGACTTACTTCAGCAGGGCTCTGGTGCCTGCTGAGTTTGCCCCTTGAGTGGTCCCTTGTGGAGTTAGTTGGGTGGTGATGGTCCAAGGAGGTCTGAAGCTGTCCACTGGATGTGCTGACTCGGGGACTCCCAGAAGGTGCAGACCAAGGTCACCCAGCCCTGTCTTATGCCCAGGGTCATATGGCATAACTATTTGCAGATGGCTTCTACTTCTGCTTGGCTTAGTTGTTTTTAGGCAAGGCCATTCTGTGAACCAAGACTTTGAGGGCTTAGCAAATGGTACTGGGCTCACAGATACAGCTTGTTTCAAACAGTTTATGAAAATCAGAAGCATGAGGCAAGACAAGCCTTTTGTATGGAAAACCACTGAAAACAGCTTGGCAGAGACCAAATGTTTGAAGGGGCAGGATCTGAGGGAATCACCAGCGGGGCAAAGAGTGTGAGCCAGGTGCAAGACTCTCAGATATGGCACTCGCCTACCAGCTCTGCGGGAGGAGAGCTCATCAAAGAAACGACTGCCTCTGCCTGCACATCTGTGTGGGAGAAAGCTGCCCCTCCAGCTCTCACCCTGATGCCAAGCGATTCACTTCCTCCCCATGTGTCTCTGACACCTCACAAGCAGCTCACCTGGCTCTGGAGCTCAGAGAGAGTGAGTCTGAGTAAGTCCATGCATGGATCCTTGAAGAGGAACTGCCTGGGACTCCAGAAGTTTTCATCTTCCTCAGCCTCAATCCCTGCTTTTTTGTACAGCTAGACGTTATGGAGATTTCTCTCCCTGACACTGGAACCTTGGGCTGGAAGGCATGGTTTGGGGCTAGGACCCCTTGCTCCTCAGCCATTACCTTCCTGATTTATATGTGCCCCACGTGGGTGTGGCACCAGCCGGTTCCATGTCTCTGCCCTCCTGGCAGTCTCGCTGTCATTTCCTCTTTAATTCTGTAGTTGTAGGACTTCCATTCAGCTTGGTTTTTGGTGGTTCTGAATGATAGTGTTTCTGTAATTTATTGTACTTTGATGTAGTTGTGGGAGGAAGGGAGTATAGCACTTACCTACTCCACTATCTTGACCGGGAGCCAATTGAAATTTATTTTGAATAAATGGATTAACAAGTGACTCTATTTAGGTTCCCTTCCAGGTAAAATGAGCAGGTTGGAAGGATTAGCATGTTCAGCATGAAACTGGCAACTCCAACACAGGCCTGGGCAGAAATTCAAGCTCTCTTGTGCATCACCCTCTGGTCATGGAGATGTGAGAGATTCCACTGCACGAGGACATATCAATGAATGATATTGATGTAGTTCATTCACTGTCCATTGTTTAATTAAGACAACATTTAGAAAAGTGGAGATACTTTGTTTAGATCCATACAGGAATCACATTTGTATACAGCACTGTAATTTTGGAGAACAAACGGGAAAATAATTTGGCAATAAAATTTAAGATACATGAACCATCATTTGCCTCAATGGAAACTGGCTTTAGCACATAGAGTCCATCTTCTATCCATCAGGAGTAGATTACAGCATGAAAAAAAATTTTACAGAGTAATCAAATAAATAATGCTTCCTCATCTCTCAAGTCAATTTTGATGAAAACTCATATTAGGTCAATCTAATTTGTCTTTCCATGTGGACTCTGACTGGAGATACGTATTCAATAATCAATGTTTGCCAGGGACTATGGCAGGCACTATGGACACCAAACGGAATGAGAGAATAAAAGCAGGAGTCCAGTTAAAAGTCAGCAGAATATAAAAGCCCACGTAATAAGGAAGAATAGTTAAGGGAGTGAAGTAGACTAGAATCAAAGACTAAAGAAGAAACTGTATTTCACATTTCTTTGTAAAAACATCACATGGCAGGACTTAGTTAACAAGTATAGGTTATTTCATGTGGGTAACACATCTCATGAATATTCTTTCCTTTTTTAATTTTTATTGTTATTTTTTAAATTTATTTATTTATTTTTATTCAGTTACAATTGTCTGCATTTTCTCACCATCACTCCACCCTACCCCAGCCAGTCCCACCTCCCTCCCCTGCCTCCACCCTACCCCTTGATTTTGTCCATGTTTCCTTTATAGTAGTTCCTGAAAACCCTTATCCCCACCATCCCCTCCGCATGCCACTCTGGCTATTGCTAGATTGTTATTAACTTCAATGTCTCCGGGTATATTTTGTTTGCTTTTTTCTTCTGTTGATTATGTTCCAGTTAAAGGTGAAATCATATAGTATTTGTCCCTCACCGCCTGGCTTATTTCACTTAGCATAATGCTCTCCAGTTCCATCCATGTCGTTAGAAAGGGTAGAAGCTCCTTCTTTCTCTCTGCTGCGTAGAATTCCATTGTGTAAATGTACCATAGTTTTTTGATCCACTCATTTGCTGATGGGCACTTAGGTTGCTTCCAGTACCTGGCTATTGTAAATTGTGCTGCTATGATCATTGGGGTACATAGGTTCTTTGGATTGGTGTTTCAGGGTTCTTAGGGTATAATCCCAGCAGCAGAATTGCTGGGTCAAAGGGCAGTTCCATTTTCAGTTTTCTGAGAAAATTCCATACTGTTTTCCACAGAGGCCGCACCAGTCTGCATTACCACCAACAGTGCACTAGGGTTCCCTTTTCTCCGCATCCTCTCCAACATTTGTTCGTTGATTTGTTTATGTTGGCCACTCTAACTGGTGTGAGATGCTACCTCATTGTGGTTTTAATTTGCATCTCTCTGAAGGCTAGTGATGCTGAACATCTTTTCATATGTCTCTGGGCCCTCTGTATGTCTTCCTTGGAGAAGTGTCTGTTCAAGTCCTTTGCCCACTTTTTAATTGGGTTGTTTGTCTTCCTGGAGTGGAGTCGTGTGAGTTCTTCATATATTTTGGAGATCAGGTCCTCGTCTGAGGTATCATTGGCAAATATGCGTTCCCATACTGTTGGTTCTCTTTTCATTTCAATACTGTTTTCTTTAACCCTGAAGAAAATTTTAATCTGGAGGAGATCCCATTTGTTTATTTTTTCCTTTATGTCCCTTGCTTTAGGGGAAGTGTTTGTGAGGAGGTTGCTGGGTGGAATGTCTGAGATATTCCTGCAAATGTTTTCCTCTAGGACTTTTATGGTGTTATGACTTATATTTAAGTCTTTTATCCACCTTGAATTTATTTTTGTGTATGTTGTAAGTTGGTGATCAAGTTTCATTTTTTTGCACGTAACTGTCCAGATCTCCCAACACCATTTGTTGAAGGGTTGTTTGTTCTCTATTTTCTGCTACTGCCTCCTTTGTCAAATATTAATTGACTGTAAAGACTTGGGTTTATTTCTGGGCTCTCTGTTCTGGTCCATTGGTCTATGTGCCTGTTTTTATGCCAGTACCAGGCTGTTTTGATTACAGTGGCCTTGTAATACAGTTTGATATCAGGTATTGTGATCCCTCCTACTTTATTCTTTCCAAGAATTGCTGCAGCTATTCGGGATCATTTATGGTTCTGTATGAATTTCTGAAATGTTTGTTCTATATCTCTGAAATATGTCATGGGTACTCTAATAGGGATTGCATTGAATCTATAAATTGCTTTGGGTAGTATGGCCATTTTGGTGATGTTAATTCTTCCAATCCATAAGCATGGTACATGCTTCCATTTGTTTGTGTCTTCCTTAATTTCTTTCTTCAGTGTTGTGTAGTTTTCTGAGTACAGGTCTTTTACCTCCTTGGTTAGGTTTATTCCTAGGTACTTGATTTTTCTTGTTGCTATATCAAATGGGATTTGTATCCTGATTTCTGTTTCTGCAGTTTCATTGTTGGTGTACAGGAATGCCTTTGATTTCTGAGTATTGACTTTGTATCCAGCTGTTTTGCCAAATTCATTTATTAGGTCGAGTAGTTTTTGGGTGGAGTCTATAGGATTTTCCATGTACAGTATCATGTCATCTGCAAACAGTGACAGTTTCATTTCCTCCTTTCCAATTTGGATGCCTTTTATTTCTTTTTTTTGTCTGATCTCTGTGGCTAGGACTTCCAATACTATGTTGAATAGAAGTGGTGAAAGAGGGCATCTTTGTCTTGTTCCTGATCTTAGTGGGAAAGCTCTAAGTTTTTGTCCATTGAGTATGATGTTGGCTGTAGGTCTCTCATATATGGCCTTTATTATGTTGAGGAATGCTCCCTCTATTCCCACCTTGCGGAGTGTTTTTATCATAAATGGGTGCTGTATCTTATCAAATGCTTTTTCCACATCAATTGATATGATCATGTGATTTTTGTCTTTGCCGTTGTTTATGTGATGTATTACGTTTATTGATTTGGGAGTATTGAACCATCCTTGCAACCCTGGGATGAATCCCACTTGATCATGGGGTATGATCTTTGTAAGGTGTTGCTGGATGCAGTTTGCCAATATTTTGTTGAGAATTTTAGCGTCTATGTTCATCAGCGATATTGGCCTGAAGTTTTCTTTTTTCATTGTGTCTTCATCTGGTTTTGGGATTAGGATGATGCTGGCTTCATAAAAAGAGTTTGGGAGTCTTCCATCAGTTTGGATTTTTTCGAATAGTCTGTGAAGGATAGGGGTTAGCTCTTCCTTAAATGCTTTGTAGAATTCTCCTGTGAAACCATCTGGTCTAGGGCTTTTGTATGTCAGGAGTTTTTTGATGAGTGCTTCAATTTCGTCTGTTGTTATTGGTCTGTTCAGGTTTTCTGCTTCTTCTACATTCAGTTTTGGAAGATTATATTTTTCTAGATATGTGACCATTTCACCTAGGTTTTCAAATTTCGTGGCTACAGTTCTTCATAGTAATTTCTTACAATCCTTTGTATTTCTGTGGTATCAGTTGTAATCTCTCCTCTTTCATTTCTAATTGTGTTTATTTTTGTCCTTTCTTTTTCTTGATGAGGCTACTTAAAGGCTTGTCGATTTTGTTTATCTTTTCCAAGAACCAGCTCCTGGATTCATTTATCCTTAGACTTTTGCTTTTAGTCTCTATGTCATTTAACTCTGCTCTGATCTTGGTTATTTCCTGCCTTCTACTTGCTCTGGGCTGTCTCTGTTGTTGTTCCTCGAGTTCTTGTAGGTGTAGTATTAGATTGTTTGAAATGTTTCTATCTTTTTAAGGTAGGCCTGTATTGCTATGAACTTCCCTCTCAGGACTGCCTTTGCTGTGTCCCATATATTTTGGGTTGTTGTGAGTTCATTTTCATTTGTTTCCAGGAAGTTTTTGATTTCTTCCCTAATCTCGTTCTTGACCCATTCATTGTTTAATAGTATGCTATTCAGTCTCCTGATTTTGAGTGTTTTGTGTTTTTTCCTTTGGGGTTGGTTTCTAGTTCCAATCCTTTGTGGTCAGAGAAAATGCTTGGTATGATTTAAATGTTCTTGAATGTGTTGAGGCTTGCTTTGTGTCCTATCATGTGGTCTATCTTTGAAAAAGTTCCATGGACACTTGAAAGGAATGTGTATTTTGCTTCTTTGGGATGAAAAGCTCTATATATATCAGTTAAGTCCATTTCCTCTAGGGTATTGTTAAGTGACACAATATCCTTGTTGATATTTTGTTTGGAAGACCTGTCCATTTTTGATAGTGGGGTCTTAAAGTCCCCTACTATAATTGTGTTGCTGTCAATATCTTTGTTGAAATCCTCCAATATTTTCTTTATGTATTTGGGTGCTCCTATGTTGGGTGCATATATATTTACAATGTTTATGTCTTCTTGGTGGATTCTTCCTTTGAGTATTATGAAGTGACCTTCTGGGTCCCCCTTTATTGCCCTTCTTTGGAAGTCTATTTTGTCAGATATGAGTATTGCTACCCCTGCTTTTTTTTCCTGTCCGTTTGCTTGGAAAATTTGTTTCCAGCCCTTCACTTTCAGTCTGTGTAGGACTTTTGTCCTGAGATGGGTGTCTTGTAAGCAGAATCTGTGTGGGTCATGCTTTCTTATGTCTTTTGATTGGAGCATTTAATCCATTTACGTTTAAGGTTATTATCGATAGGTAGTTATTCATTGCCATTTTTTCCTACCTGTGTTCCTCTGTCTTTCTCTTGTCCTTCCTTTCCTTAAAGCAGTCCCTTTAGCATCTCTTGCAGAGCTGGTTTGGTGGAGCTGTATTCTTTTAGACTTTTTTTGTCTAGGAAGCTCTTTATTTTGCCTTGTATCTTGATTAAGAACCTCGCTGGGTAAAGCAACCTTGGTTGCAGGCCTCTGGTTCTCATTACTTGGAATATTTTTTGCCATTCTCTTCTGGCTTGGAGCGTTTCCATTGAGAAGTCAGTTGCTAACCTTATTGGGGCTCCCTTGTATGTTACTTCCTGTTTCTCCCTTGTTGCCTTTAGTATCCTCTCTTTGTCTTGGAATTTTGACATTTTAATTATGATGTGTCTTGCAGTGGGCCTCTTTGGGTTCCTCTTGCTTGGGACTCTCTGTGTTTCCTGGATTTGGGTGACTTTTTCTCTCCTCAGATTAGGGAAATTTTCCATCATTACTTTTTCAAACAGGTTTTCTATCCCTTGCTCTTCTTCTTCTCCTTCTGGTATTCCTATTATACGGATATTGTTACGTTTCATGTTGTCCTGCATTTCCCTTATTGCCTCTTCATTCTTTCTGAGCCTCTTTTCCTTTTCTTGCTCTTTCTGGGTGTTTTTTTCTACCTTGTCCTCCAGTTCGCTGATCCTATTCTCTGCTTCATCAAGTCTGCTTTTCATTCCTTCTGCTGTGTTCTTCAGTTCAGAAATTGTATTCTTCATTTCCTCCTGGCCCTTGTTCATAGTTTCTATTTCCTTTTTCATGTTGATATAGTTTGCCATGAGTTCATTGTAGTTTCCCTGTAGTTTCTGGTATTTCTCTTTGAGCTCAGGAAGCTCAGTGAGCTTCCTGATGACCATTGTTTTGAACTTAGTATCTGATAGTTGACTTGCCTCTTTTTCTGTTAGCATTGTTTCTGAAGCTTCCTCCTTTCCTTTCATTTGGGATTGTTTCTTTGTCTTCCCATTGTTTGTGAGACTCTTCTTGTTAGCCTCTGCTTCTTAAAGTGATCTTTCTGACTCCCTGGGTTTATGGTATGAACTTCTATGGTAGAATGCCAATGGGATTCAGTGGTGCTGTCTCCTTAATCTCCTGTGCTCACTGGTCTTGAGCTGATGTTTATGGGTGTAACATAGTCTTACTCTGGTCTTTTCAGCACTCCAGGTTTTCTTGTCTCACCTGTGGGAAAAGGAGGAATGGGGCAAAAAAAAAAAAAAAACAACGGAAGGAGGGAAAAAGGGAATAGAAAAGGAAAGAAAGGAAGGGAGTAGGAATAAAGAAAGATCACAGGCAAGATAAGAAGGAATTTTTTAACAAAAATTAAAACAACAGAATAAATAAAAGAAGGCAGGAAGAAGGAATAAAAAAGGTAAAGGATGGAAGGAAGAAGGAATAAAAAAAGAAAGAAGGACAGAAAGGAAGAAGGAATTCAGGGGGAAAGAAGGAAAGAAAATAAAAAAGAAAAAAAAAAGAGAAGGTCTTCTGCTGGCTTTAAACTGGTCAGGTTAGTTCTGCTGGTCGTCTTGTCTGTTGAACGGGAGGGGGTGGTTGGAAGTATTGGTTCCACTTTTCTCCCTTCCTGAGCCACACTCTTCGCAGTTGTTCAGCCTTCAGTCTAGTTCCTCCGGGTCCTTCTGCTCCCCACTAGGCCTTTAGTTCACCAGCTGTGCTGTCCTTGAGTTGCACCAATTAGGGGCAACTCACATTCCACCTTCTTGCTCTTTGCTGTCTTAGATGCTAGGGGCTCTCGGTGCTGCTATGGGGTAGTTCAGCCCCCTACTGGGTCGAGTCTTTCCGGGGAATGCAGTCTCCCCTAGCCCTGCAGCTCCCCTCTGCTGGGCGTTCTGCCTTCCTCCTAGAGAGCCAGTAGGCCCTGCAGAGTTCTGTGCGCAGGAGCTACGTAGGAGTTTTTCAGAACCAGTGCTTTTGGCTGTGGTCGCCTGCAGGCAGCCAGGCCTTCGATCGGGTTATGTGGCCGATCTCTGCTTTGGACTTCGGTTGGTTGCCAATCCCCTGCTTTGGGTCTGTGCTCGGGGGCAGCCAGCCACTGATCAGGTTGTGCACTCACCCGGGAGCTTTTTTTGTGTGCTCCCAGGCAGCTGGGCGCTTATTAGGGTGCCCGCCCACCCGGGGTTTCAGGTGTGGGCCCCAGGCCACTGATTGGGGTACGCACCCACTGGGGCACTTTGGGTCTGGTGCCCAGGCAGCTGGGCCGCTTATCAGGGCTCACGCTCACCTGGGGTTTCAGGTGTGGGCCCTAGTCCGCTATTTTGAGTGTGCGCCAGCCGGGCTTCAAGTGAGCACCGGGGCTGCTTTTCTGAGTTCACAGTCCAGGGGCTGAGGGGGAAGGGGCGCCAGAGGCCGTGGCTGCTGTGGAGAGTTCTCTAACTAGCTGCTGAGTGCCTCTATTTTCTTTTCCTTTTTGAGAAATTCTTCCTATTCAAGCCCCCCTGGTCCAAATAAGCACCTGGCTGCTCACACAGCCCAGCCTGGCTCTCTCCCAAGAATCCTGCAGCAGACTCTACGCCTGGGCTAGGGCTTCAGCCACCCTGGTCCTCGCGCAGGTCCCAGGGACCTTATTGTCCTTAAGCACTCTTCTTACCGTCAGATCTTTCAATGTCCTCTATCTTGGGTCTCCGATCTTCATATATGCTGTAATACCGTTGGCTGTTCGCTCTGCTCCTCAGATCAGCTAGGTGTTTCACTAGTGTTGAGGGGAAGTGGACTCTGCTCCCACCTATATCGCCGCCATCTTAGAGCAACTCCCAAGCACTCTTCTTACTGTCTCATTTTTCAATGTCCTGTACAATTTTTGGTCTCTGATCTTCAATTATGCTGGAATACCATTGGCTGTTAACTCTGTTCCTCAGATCAGCTATGCGTTTCACTGGTGCCGAGGGGAAGTGGACTCTGTTCCCACCTATCTCACTGCCATCTTCCATCCACCGCTCTTGAATATTCTTTCAGGAAATCTAAAGAAAATTCTTGAGATTCTATGAGCCAGTTGAGAAAAAACTGTTCTTAAGAAATCCAAATATTTTTTATTCAAGTTTGGGGAAAACTTTGTGAGAGTTAGATAATGGAAAAAAGAAAAAATGTCTGTATATTAGAGCAGAAAACATGATAAAGTGAAGTCCTTCTATTGTTTAGAGAAGTTGAATTCAGATAAATGGAAACTCTAGTAAATAAATAAAACAGGCAAATAAAACTTTCTGAGCCCACTGACATCCCTCTCCACAGAGTGACGCATGGCCAGCTCCATCTTGTACTTGTCTCAGATGTCTTCCGCAGCAAAACGGGCAATGTCAATCTGCAGAGTGATGCAGCTTTGGCCACAGAACTTTCATAGACCTGAGCCCTCAGGTCCTTGATGGTCTTGAAATGGTGTCCCCAGTCTCTGTTCTGGGGTCCCTTCTTCTCCAGGTGTTTCCAGATTTGTCTTTCCAGTCTCTGATTATCAGTCTCCAGGCTTCTCAATGTCTCCAAGTAGGCAACAGGTGGTCATTCAGGCATTGCATAGACTTCTTCTGGCTCTGGATGCACCCTATGCTTGCCAGACCCCTGTTCATCCCCACAGCCAGGACCGCGAGATCCCCAGCTGCACCTTGCACTGGTGGGACATGGAGATCTGGGATCCCAAGTCCCCAGAGCCTGGAGAGATGCTCACTGAGCTGCAGACTTGCTGGGCTGTTTGCTGGGTGAGTGCAGGAGGCCAGGGTCTGTTAGTTTGTGGAGAAGCCATAACAGGGTATGAGCTCATGTTGTTCAGGGAGGAAGGCAAGAGGCCAAGTCCCAATTAAAATATTTTTTCAAGAAAATTTATTTTATTAATTTTGAGGTAGAGAGACAGATGGAAAGAGAGAGAGAGAGAGAGAGAGAGAGAATGAGAAGGAGAGGATGGGGTTGGGAGACAGAGAAATACCAATTTGTTTTTCCACTTTTTGATGCATTCATTTGATGCTTCTTGAGTGTGTCCTGAATAGAAAACTACAAAACAATCTGAAAACAACTAATTAAATGGCAATAACTACATACCTATTAACAATTACTTTGAATGGAAATAGATTAAATGTTCCAATGATATGACAAATGGATAAAAACATGTGATAAATGTATACTATGGAATATTACTTAGCCCAAAAAGTATGTGATCTTGCCATTGTGACAACATGGACGGTCTTAGTGGCTATGAAGGCAAGGGGAATAAGTCAGACTGAGAACAAAATTCATATAATTATGGTAATGTGTGGAATCTAATAAACAAAAACATGAACAAAGAAAACAGAAACAGACTCATAGATACAGGAAACAAATGGATGGTTGCCAGATGCAAGGTGTCCTGGGCGGATGAGTGAAAAAGGTGAAGGGATTGAGAAGTACCTATTGGTGGTTACAGGATAGTCACAGGGATGTAGAGTACAGCATAGGGAATATAATACATAATATTATAGTAACTTCATTAAGTGTCAGGTGGGTGCAAGGCTTATTGGGCTATCACATTGTAGGTTGTATAAATGTGTAATCACTATGCTGTACACCTCAAACTAGTAGAACTTTGAATGTCAACTGTAATTTTAAAAAGTTTTAATTTAGAAAAAGACAAAGAGTTTGGCATAATTATGCAGGTGCTACTAACTAACAAAGCCACCATGGTGCTCTGAATGTGGGAGAGGAAGGAAGAATAGTTGGAATCAGAGGGGGATTTGAAGATGCTACACCAGTTGCTTTGAAGATGGAGAAAGGGCCATGAGCCCAGGAATGCATGTGGCCACATGAAACTAGGGTAGGAGAGGAAACGGAACTCCCCTGTGTCTCCAAAAAGACCTGGTCCTGAAGACGACTTGATTGTAGTCCACTGAGACTAGTTTCAGGCTCTGACTTCCAAAATAGAAAAAGCTTAAATTTCTTTCATTTATACCCTACCATTGTAATTTGTGACAGCAGCAACAGGAATGGAATACAGATGTTATTAAAAAAAAAAAAAACATAGGCTGGGGATGGAATTTTAGCTTTTCAAGTCATTGATTTAGCTTTCCTTGGGTAAGGGTTTTTTATGTTGAAATTTCACCCAGAGTAGAGATAAAAAGTAAAGTCAATTTGGATGATTAGTGACATTGAACATCTTTTTATATGTTTAATTGCCATCTGTATGTCCTCTTTGGTGAATTTTCTATTCATGTCCTCTGCCCATTCTTAAATTGGGTTGTTTGGGGTTTTTTTTTTCTTTTTTGGTGTTGAGTAGTATGGGTGCTTTCTAAGTTTTCCATATTAACCCCTTATCAGATGTATCATTGACAAATACATTCTTCAGTTCAGTAAGATGTCTTTTCATTTTGTTGATGGTTCATTTTGCTGTTAAAAATTTTTAGTTTGATGTAGTTCCATTATTGACTTCTTTTGTTTTCTTTGCCCAAGGGGGATATATCAGAAAGAAATATTGCTAAGAGTAATGTTAGAGATTTTACTGCCTATGTTTTTTTCTACAAGTTTCATGACCCAGTGACTCTACTCTGGGTATTTATCCAAAATAACCCAAAACATTAATTTGGAAGAATATATACACCCATATGTTCATTGCAGCATTATTTACAATAGCAGAGAAATGAAATCAATCCAAGTGCCAATCAGTAAATGATTGCATAAATAAGATGTGGTACACACATAAATGGACTATTATTCATCCATTAAAAAGAATGAAATCTTACTATTTGAAACAGCATGGGTGGAGGAGAAGGTATTATGCTGAGTAAATAGGTCAGTCAGAGAAAGACAAATACCGTATGATTTCACTAATAGGTGGAAATTAAAAAACAAAATAAAGGAAGAAATATTCCATCAGACTGATAGATACAGAGATGGAATGGGTGGTGTCAGAGGGCATGAGGGTTGGGGGATTGAGTGAAAGTGATTAAGAAGTATGAACTGGAACTTCCAAAGTAGTCATGAGGGTGTAAAGTACAGCATAGGGAATATAGTCAATAGTATTAGGATAATTAAGTATGGAGCCAGGTGGGTACTGGAAATATCATTGGGAACACTTTGGAAAGTATATGATTGTCTAACCACTATGCTGTACACAAGAAATCAATACAAAAATAATATTGTAAACTGTAATTGAAAACTAAAAATAAATATGCCAAAAATAGTGAATTTAGAGGTTCTGGGGCATTAGCTGAAACAATGAACTCCCCGTTCTTTGTGTCAGATATCCTACATTCCTTTATTTTTTTAATTATATTTTATTGATTATGCTATTAGTTTTCCCAGATTTTCCCCCTTTACTCCCCTCCACCCTGCACCCTCTAACCTCCAGCATCCCCCCACCTTAGTTCATATTATGGGTTGTATTTTTTTTAATTTTTTATTTTTATTCAGTTACAATTTTCTGCATTTTCTCCCCATCCCTCCACCCCACCCCAGCCAGTCCCACCTCCCTACCCCACCTCTATCCCCATAGGAGCTACTATAAAGACACAAGGACAAAATCAAGGGGGAGGATAAAATTCCTACATTCCTTTAATTTTGTATTAACTCAAGCAGTCATTCTTTTAATTTCTGTTTTGTCAAAATTTGTCACAAATTTCCTTTCAGCATAAAAGAGGGGTTATAGTGAGTCTGTATTCATGTATGTGTTTGTGTGCTTATTTTTAAAGAAAATCATGTATAGTGTACACATGCATATACGTAGATACAGCCCTTACATGTGAATAGAGTTTTTAGACGTAACAGTATTTCCAAGCATTTTATTTATTTCTACTGACATTCACATGACTTAGGTTTACCATGCCACATCACAGTCAGAAATAAGGAAACAGAGGCTCAGGGTGATTAGATTTTTTAAATTCTATAACAGTAGTTAAAGCTTTTGAGCACTTTTTTATGACATATTTATTTTTTTAATATTATATTAAGTTAGGCTTTATTCATTTAAAATTTTTTATTGAATTTAATGAGGTAACATTGGTTAATAAAGTTATAGAGGTACCAGGTGTACAATTCTATAATATGTTATGTGTATACCAATTATGTGTTCACCACCCAGTCAAGTCTCCTTCCCTCACCATTTATCCCCTCTTTACCTCTCCTCCCTCCCTCCAGCCCCTTGCCCTCTGGGAAGCACCATAGTGTTGTCTGGGTCCCTGAGTTGGTTTTCTCTGTTTGTTTTTGCTTAATCCCTTCTCCATTTTCACCCAGGCCCCAAACTCACTCCTCTGTACCTGGTGTCAATCTTTTCTCTGTAACTATGAGTCTGTTTGTATTCCTTGTCAGCTTATTTTGTTCATTAGATTCCACATGTGAATAAAATCATATGGTACTGGTCTTCGTCTGACTGACTTATTTCACTTAGCTTAATGCTACACAGATTCATCCATGCTGTTGCAGAAAGTATGATTTTCTTTTTTTATGGCTCTGTAATACTCGATTATATAAATGCAAAACAGCGTTATTATATTTTCAGTTTTTTTATTTTTTAACAATTCATTTTTATTATTGTTTATTCTATTACAGTTATTACAATTTGCCCCCCTTTTCTCTCCTCCCTCCAAACCCACCTCTGCTGCCACAGTCAATCCCCACACCATTAGCTTTTTTATCCACTCATCTACTGATGGACACTTGGGTTGCTTCCAAATCTTGGCTATTGTAAACAATGTTGCAATGAACATAATTGTTCATATAGTCTTTTGAATTAGTGTTTTGAGCACCTTTTGAAATTATATGTATATGGACCTATGCAGTATGTATTCTCAATTTGTGTATGGCTCCTTTAAAATAACAAATTCTGTATTTTAAACATGTGCACTTTATATGATGTGATTATACACCAATAAATTATATTAAAAAGTCTCATCTCATGGTAACGTCTAGAACACAGCAGCTGAGTCACATTTTAACAGGTGTTGGAAGTATGTCTTCTAATGGGTAGAAAGCAGAGTGTCATATGTGGATAAAAATAATAGGATTAAATTAAGGCTACTACATTTGATAAACTCATTTTTTTGTAAACAGATGTTTAACCTACATATACAGCTAAACGGACATAAATTGGTTGGTGACAGGGGTGCCCTACAGCCTCACACAACATCAAGGATGAGCCTTAACACTCAATGCAGAGACACAGCTGATGCAGACTCAGGAGATCTGAGCAGAGGTCAGGACAACTTCCATCATGGAATCCCACTCAACAATAAACATATTATAACAAACCATATTTAGGATGCTTGTTATACAGCAATAAGTGATACAATAATAAGGCAAACAACACTAAAGGCAATATGATAATTCTGTTTTTTATATTTTACATATCTTCTGATATTTGGGACAGTCTTTGCAATTAATTTCTTATTCAAGTTCACTACACATAACTGTACTCTCAGGTGACTGTGTTCAGGTTCCCTTCTAGGGGTCTCCAAGAGGTTGGAAGCTCATGCACATTTGTGCAGAAAACCTGGTGATTCTGAATCACGTGACCAGGCAGGAATTCAGCCTCTCTTGTGAGTCATTTTTTGATCTTGAGAAATGATTCCTGTGCATGAGAGAGACATATGATAGATAATCTGGAAACCTTACATTTATTGTTCCTTTAGTGGTTAAGACAAAATTTAGAAAAGAAGAAATGTTTTGCTTAGAGTCATAGAGGAGTCATAATTGGAGGCAGCACCAGAATTTTCAAGCAGAGAAAGAAATAGAATTCATTAAAGAGGTAAAATATACTAACCAACCACTTACTCCAATGCAGAAAGCCCCTTCCACAGGGACATCAATCTTCCATACTTCCATGAGTACAGCAAGGAAAAGCAATACTTTGCACAGTAATAAAATTAGAGATTAACAATTTGTCTCATCGTATTTCAGGTCATCTCTGACACTCAGGCCATATTAGGTTAATCAATTAAAACTTGGTGTCCATGTAGACATCACTGTAAGTATGTATGTGATGGTCAATTTCTGTCAGTGCCTCCAATGGGCATTGGGACACTGAACTGAATAAGGCAGCAGCTATGAAGCAGAGTGGAATATTTGTATTCTAAGAGCCTGACACTAAATTTTTTATTTCCAAGGCTTCCACTTCAAAGATAACCATGCTGAAGAAACATGTGGCCAGCACTCTAACACAGCTGCTAGCTAAGCACCCAGGCCCACTCCCCTGTGAAGGCCCCCCTTACAGAAAGGCCTGGAGAACTTAGATAACTGACTTTGGCAGTGACCCCACTGTTCACTTTTCACACCCTCACACTTGCTCTTAAGTTTTAAATTCACCAATAAAGATTGAAGCTTTGAAACTCTATCCATCCTGCCCTCGGACCTGAATAAATGCAGAGCCCACAGTAATGTCCTCTCTCTCTCTTTCTCTCTCTCTTTCTCTTCTTCACCTTGTCTCCCATGACCTCATGTGTGGACCTTAGGCACTCTGTGTACCCTTCCATCTCTGAGTAAGAAACCTCCTTTTACCAGGTTCTCTGATGGTTTAGCTGAGAAGTGTCATGCAATCACAATAACTGACAGGCCTGATCCAACTACAGTGTTGGCTTGTATTGGTGTCATGAGAACTCAGGGCCTAGGTGACTGTGCCAGGCATTTAGAGCAAATACCTGCAATATCAATAGGCTGAGACTTAAGTGGAAGAGTGTTTAAATTTACATTATTAGGAAGAGTACTCAAGTTACTGATGTAAAAATCAATGACAGACCCAAAGTGGAAACTGCTTTCATATTTTCCTGTACAATGAAATTAATGTCCTTAGATACTAAGTGTAGTTTTGTCCATCTGAGTAATACAACTCTGATTACACTTTCAGATCAACTAGGGAAAATTTTCTTGGCATGATATATATCATTTAAGAAGAAATTATTTCAGAGAAATCCAAGTTTTCCCATGAAAGATATGGAAATTTCCAAATATTTCTGATCCAAGGTTGAGAAAGACTTTCATAATGTTAATGGTCAAAGGGAAAACTATCCACATATTTTACAGAAGCTTAGCAAGGTAGTTACTTAAGTTGTTGGAGAACATGAATACAAGGAAATGGACATGCCAGGAAATAAAGAGAAGAAACCAGTCTATCCCAGAGATCAGTCACAGCTTCTGGTTCTGAGACATTGACCTTGCAATCAAGGTCACATTTTGAGCCTCAGAACAATAGTCCCTCATTTACCTGCCATCCCCAAAACTCTCTTCAGAGCCTCCTTTATGTCTTTGCTCCTGAGGCTATAGATGAAGGGGTTCGGCATGGGTGTGACCACAGTGTACATCACTGAGGTAACTGCACTTGACTGTGAGCTGTGAGTACCAGCAGAGCTGAAGTTCATGCCTAGGACAGCACCATTAAATAAGGAGACAACCGAGAGGTGAAATGCACAGGTGGAAAATGCTTTATACTTCCCCTGAACTGATGGGATTGCTTGTATGGAGGACACAACCTTAAAATAAGAGTAAAGGATCCCAGCTAAAGGACCACCAATGAGCAGCCAAGTAGCCAAACACATAGCCATGTCATTAAGAAAGGTATCAGAACAGACAACTAGGATCATCTCTTAATTTCACAGAAAAAGTGGGGGATACCCACTTCTGCACAGAAGGTCAGTAACAACAACATTAAACTATGTAACAGGGAATTCAGGACACTTGTGATCCAGGACACCAGAACCAGCAGTCCACACAGCCGGGGGTTCATGATGACCCTGTAGTGCAGGGTGTGGCAGATGGCCACATATCTGTCATAGGCCATCACAGTCAGGAGAAAGTCATCCAACCCTGCAAAGAGTATGAGAAAATACATCTGAGTGATGCAGCCTGTATAGGTGATGGCTTTGCTCTGTGTCTCGATGTTCAGCAGCATCTTTGGGACAGTGGTGGAGGTGAAGCAGATGTCAGCCAAGGACAGGTTAGAGAGGAATTAGTACATGGGTGTGTGGAGGTGGGAGACTGAGCTGACGGCCAGGATAATGAACAGGTTTCCCAACACAGTGACCAGGTAGATGGAGAGGAACAGCCCATATAGGAGGGGTTGCAGTTCTGGCTCCTCTGATAGTCCCAGGAGATGAAATTCTGAAATTGGGGTATTATTGCCTTATACCATGTGGTGGAGGTGACTAGTACGAAAGAAAAAGGTGGCACGATTAGTTTTTATACAAATGGCAATCATGCTAGCATAGTTGAAAAGCTACAACCATATTTTGCAATAAAGTAATCAATATCAATTTTGGTACATATCATAACCTTTAACGTACCCCCCAACATCTCTGATTAGGAATTTCTGTCTTTCTCAGACCTTTTACCCCAGGTAGTCATGGGCTACACAGTTTTAATGAGAAATGCTTTCAGGTACTCGAGGAATAGTCATTGATATTCCACATATCTATACCTAGGGGAAGGGTATAGAATGCTGAGGAAAAAAAATCTTTAGAATATAATGATAGTGGAAGAACATACTATGTATATCGTACACCATGTTAGATGGCGTCGGGGGGGGTGAAGAAAGTAGGGATAACAGAGTGGATGGGGGTGTTTTATTTTTTTTTACTAGGCTTTCAGGTATCCCTGCAAATTAGGTGACACCTGAGTAGGGACCTCCAGGAAGACAGAGTGGGAGACACGAGGAAATTGGGGTGGTGGGGCAGGATAAGAGTCAGTGCAAAGGCCTAAGGATGACACTTGTTTCAGATATTCAGGACTCAGAAAGGATTCAGCACAGGGAGTCGAAGGAGGAAGAGCAGAGCTATGAGAGATGCTGTCAGAAAATGAGGGGGAGTGAGATGGCCTCCCTGCTGCTGCTGAAACTCGGAGACATGAAGAATCCCTTGCTCACTTGCACTTTATTCCTGCACTTTATTAACTTTATTTCCAAAAATCTTGTAAATAATAAGAGATCCCCCTTTTATTTTCATGGGTTGGTTAATATTCTGGCTTCTGTTTGTTAAAGGACACCTTTTGGAGTATATGAGCTCAGGTCAAAGTGCCCTATATCACAAGCACACAAAGACACACGCGCGCACACACACTGTGATTTCCTGGGGCCTTGTTATCACCAAGCTCTTCTCACCCTGTCACAGGATTTGGAAACAGAAGGATACAAGTAATGATGTCCACATCAGACTATCTCTACCCTCATGAATATAGAAATGGTATCCAAATTCCATTGGTTTACCCTCCCATGGAGATGTAAACGTGGGACTCCATTTCATATGGCCAGTTTGTTTCCCTTAAGAAACGTAAGTTATTTAACGAAACTTAAAAAATTGGTTGAAAAGCAGAGAGGTAAATGGGGGAAGGACCTAATTGTACAGGTGGTTGCTAATGGGCTGAGATAAGGAAAACTCCCTGGGTCTGGCAACATTCCAACCACAGTTCTATACCCTTGAAGCTCAGGATAACTGATAAAAAATCAAAAATCAAGTAATCAAAGAGAAAGGAGTGATATTATACATTGTCCAGATGTTGTACACATCGAACATCTCACTAAAAATGACCAAAGGACACAAACACAAAATCGACATCAGAAAATACAATGACGATAGTGGACATTACTAGAGATGAAATGGAAACCAGTTTCTAAATGATAATATATGCCAAGCTTTAGGAATTGGATGACCGATCTTGATTTATCTACCACACATCAGCTGTTTGAACTTGCATGTGATATAAATTACCTTTTTTGTGGTTAAAACATTTAAGATGTACTTTCTTAGCAATTTTCAGGTATATAATACAGTATTGTTAACTAGAGTCACCATGGTCTTTATTAGATTCCCATGACCTTATACACCATATACCAGTCTTTACCTTTTGACTAATATTTCCACATCTTCCTTACCCCCCTGTTCCAGGCATCACATGCTTACTCTTTGTTTCTATGAATTCGGTTTTATTGATACCACTTGTAAGACAGATCGCACCAAGTTTTGTCTTTCTCCGTCTTATTTCATTTATTATAGTGCCCTGAAAGCCCATCCCTGTGGTTGCAAATGACATGATTTCCTCATTTTAAATTGCTGAATATATTTTATTATATGTATTATATAGAATATTTTCTAAGATTTTATTTATTCATTTTTAGGAGGGAGAAAGACAGGGAGAGAAACATCGAGGTGTGAGAGATACATCCTCTTGTACACCCCCAAATGGGGACCTGGCCCCCAACCCAGGCATGTCCCCTGACTGGGAACTGAACCAGCAACCTTAAGGTACACAGGCAGGCACTCAATCCACTGACCACACCAGCCAGGGCTATAACATTTTCCTTATTCATCCATCGGTGGCAGCTTAGATTGTTCCATGTCTCGGCTATTGTGAATACTACGGCAATGAACATCGAGAGGGCGCAGATATATTTTTGTGACAGTGATTTCATTTCATTAGAATTTACACACGGAAGTGAGATTCTGGATCATACAGTAGCTCTATTTCAATTACATCTCTGCCCACAGTGCACAAGTGCTCCCTTTTCTCCACATCTGGACCTGCAATTATCTTTGTCATCTTGATAAAAGATTCCTAATAATTCCTGATGGAATTTACCACATAGAATTTATAAAGTCTCATACATTCCCACCATATATCTATACATACTTAAAAGAACTAAATGACCAACAACCATTTTGTGAAAAAGAAAGAAAACCTTCCATTGTTTTTTGCATGAATGTGGTCACAGACAGGAACAAGAACACCCCCACACCACCACACGGAAACAAAGGTCTCTCGGGCAATTTATGATCAACACAGGAAATAAATAACACATGCACATATATCCTTACAAGGAACAAAATCATTGCAAAGTAGAGCTCATGAGTGCTCTCCTTTTCACTAGTAAACCCGCTTGTTAACGTGAGACCCAGAGTGAGACGAGATACTATGAAATGTTTGCTTCATGAAATACTGTGGCAAGGGAGTAATTTAAAGCATTTCCTGCTCTGAATCTTTCTCATTGTTATGGAAACAAATATGCCACATTTTAAAAGTAAAAAGAAATGCTCTCACATCCCTTTATATCCCTCCGCAACAGCACCCTAGGTCTCTGCGCTGTTAATTGGTAAGACTTTGGTTAGTGCTCTACTTCTTCTGGAAGCACTGATGCCTCTCATTCCTGCTTCTACTTGCGCTTCCAGTATTACTCAATTGGCAACACTGACCCTTATGTCCCTGAGGTCGGTGTCTACTTCGCTTGTTAGCCTCATAAATAAACACACTGATTTATGAATCAAGCCACCAAAAAACCGCTGTGATCTCTGGGCTCTGGGCTAGACCGAAATGGCTCTCAGATGGCCTCAGATAAACATTCTAGGCTTCCAGTCTCTGATTGTTCCCTGTCGTGTCTGCTGGGTTCTCATACTCACCTGGATGAAAACGCTGAAAGGAAGGTCTCCATCCGCAAGTCCAACTTCCTCCTGGATGGTTGACCATGGTGACTAAAGCTGTGTCCACACAAGACATCTGGAGGGAGTAAAACGATGGTCAGCCTGCCAGACTCTTTCTCTGAAGGAAACGCCATGCCCTGCAGAGTCCAAGGTTACACAGGCTGAGCCCTGGCTGCTGTGGCTCAGTGGATTGAGCAGGGGCCTGCGAACCAAAGGTCCCCAGTTCAATTCCCAGTCAGGGCATATGGCTGGGTTGCAGGCCAGGTCCCCAGTCGGGGCTGCAAGAGAGGCAATCACACCTTGATGTTTCTCTCCTTCTGTCCCTTCCTTCCCCTCTCTCTAGAAATAAATAAATAAAAACTTTTTTAAAATAAAAAAAATAAAACCACTAAAACTTAAAAAAAAAAAAAAAAAGGTTGCACAGGCTGAGTGGACTGCAGCAGAGGCGCTATGGACAGCTCACTTTATCTTCCCATTAGGTAGTTTTGTTGTTACTCCCACATCTGCAGAAGTGATTTCCCAGTGGGACACAGACAGGACTGGCCAGAAAGGAAAATGTTGTTGCTGACTCTCTGTACCTAGCCTTAGGTTATAAGCCAGGTAAATTTAGTTTCTATTATTGGTTCTCCATGAACTCTTCTGCTTCCAGAGGTCTAAACTCCCATCAGCTTACCTCAAATATCAGTGAGAGTTTCTTAACCTCTGAGACTGAGGAGCGTGCCTGGATTGGGTCCATGGGTCTTCCAAGCATTGAGTAGTGGTGGGCACAGAACCCCTGTTACTTCTAGAAAATTATTATTCCCCTCTTTAGAAGAGACACAACTGTACCTTTCATGTAGAATCTTGGGCACCACATCCTTTGGCTTCCTGACACTGTTGCCAAACTATTAAGAATTTCATACAATTACCACAAGTGAGGGCTATAATCTGGTCCCTTCCTATAAAGTGTTTATAATTAAAATAGATTTTGGAGATGTTTTTATGTATCGTAACCTATCTTAGCAGACTATAGGGATTATCTCATTTCATTTTTATGCAGTTTATTCTATGAGGTACTCTTATTATGTACTCCATTCTCCATGTCAGGATTTGGGCTCAGAGAGATTTGAAGTTCTGCTCCAAGTTATGCATCGAGTATGGGATGGGAATGAAATCTGTCTTCCAGTTCTTGAACTCTGGGCCAGTGGTTCTCAACAGACATGATTTTGCCCCTGGCGACATTTGGCAATGTCTGAAGGGGTGCTGCTGAACACTGTACTGCACCAGACAGCCCCCGATGCAAGTAATCAGACCACCCCTAACGTTGACGGTGGAAGAAGGGAAAACGTGAACACTACCAGCACTTCTCCAATGTCACTGTTCCTACAAATTATCGAGAATTGTAGTTCAAATGCAACTGATTCAGCAGGTCCTGGAGGGCCCAAGAAACTCTGCGTTTCTGACAAGCTTCTAGATGGTGTTCATGCTGCAGGTCCTGGTCTGTGGATCACAGTTTGAGTAGCAAGAAACTAGTCCCCTGTTAGAGACAGGGGTAGGTTATATTAGGTCTTTTCCACCAGAAATCTTTCATGTGTGTAATTTTAAAAGACAAGTTTTTTACTCACTTTATAGGGGGTATAAATTCTGTGTTTGGTTCTTTCATATTGGTCTCCAGAGTAACATCAGATAATTTGTATCTGAAAAGGCTTTGTAGTTGGCAAAATAAGGGCCTCAAAAGATGTACACATTCTAATCACAAGAACTTTTAAATGTTATTTTACAGAGCAAAGGGAATTAAGCTAGCAGATGGAATGAGGTTGTTAATCATTGTTCTTGATATAAGAAGATCCCCCTGGATCATCCAGGTGGGACCAATGTCATCCTCGTGGTCCTGTAAATGTGGAAGAGAGAGGAAGAAGTGGAGTCTGGGAAACATTGGAGAGGCTCTGCAGCTGGTTTTGAATGTGGGGGAAGGGCCATGGGCCAAGGATTGCAGGTGGCCCCTGGAAAGTGAAGTAGAAAGGCAATGCCTTCTTTCCCGGAGCCTCCAGAAGGATCCCAGTCCTGCAGACATCTGAATTTGAGCCCAGACAGACCCATTTCAGACCTCTGACCTTCTAGAATTATAAGATAGATATTTGTTTGTTTTATGCCAGCAGTATGGCAGTTTGTTAGAGCAAGAAAAAAATTTTAATGCAGGTATTTATCTAATAAATTATTGTTTGCAGGAACTTATGGTTTTCAAGTGGGAGGGTGCTAGGGCTGGGTGAAAAAGGAGAGGAGATTAAGAAGTACACACTGGCATTTACAATATAGTCATGGGGATGTAAAGTGCAGCATAGGCCATATAGTCAATAATATCAATATAACTATCTGCAGTGTCAGGTGGGTGCTAGACTTACTGGGGGTCACTCTGTAAGTTACATAAATGTCTAACCCCTATAATGATGAATGTCAACTGTAACTCAAAAAATTTTTAAGTTATTTTTAATAATGAAAAATTGTTGGCAGGATAGCTTCCATATGGTATAGTGCCTGGTGGGTACTAGAAATATCAGGGGGATCACTTTGTCAAGTATATGACTGTCTAACCACTATGCTGTGCAGTTGAAACTACTATGATTTGGGTATTGGTCACACCATGCAATATATAGATGATGTATCATAGAATTGTACACTTGAAACCTATATAATTTTACTAATCAATGTCACCCAATAAACTAAATTAAAAATTTTTAAATATTGAATGTCAGTTGTCATTGAAAAATAAAAGAAAACAAAAAAAGAAAATATTGTTTGCAGGAACTAAGTTTAAGCCTCTCATTTTTAATTTTTTAAAATTTTTTTAGTTATACTTCATATACAGTATTATATTAGTTTCAAGGGTACAACATAGGGATTAGACACTTATATAACTTACAAAGTAATCATCCTGATAAATCTAGTGCCACCCAACACCATATATAGACATTAAAATAATAATGACTACATTTCTTATGGTGACTTTCCATCCCCATGGCTATAAAGCCTCTCAGTTCATTCAGTGAGTTTCTCTTAGGTACAGCCATTTCGTGTTGAAATCCCACCTTAAAATAGAAGGTGAGTATCAGACTGAGGCAGCCACTGTGGAAAACAGTATGGAATTTCCTTAAAAAACTAAAAATGGAACTGCCTTTTGAACCGGCATTTCTGCTGCTGGGAATATACCCTAAGAATCCTGAATAAGCAATTCAAAAGAACGTATGCACCCCTTTGTTCATAGCAGTGCTATTCACAGTAGCCAAGTGCTACAAACAGCCTAAGTGTCCATCCGTAAATTAACAGTAAATGGATTAAAAAACTGTGGTACACTTACACCATGGAATACCATGCAACAGAAAGGAGAAAGAATGCTTACATTCTGTGACACTGTGGATGGAACTGGAGAATATTATGCTAAGTGAAATAAGGCAGTCAGTGAAAGACAAATACTATATGATCTCACCTATAAGAGGAATCTAATGAACAAAATAAACTAATGAACACAATAGAACCCCAGGCATGGAAACACGTGATAGACTGACAGTGACCAGAGGGGAGATGGACAGGGAATAATGGAAAGAAGGGGAAGAGACTAGACACAGAACACATACGAATGGCCCACAGACATGGAAAATAGTGTGGGGATTGACTGTGGGGGTGGGATGGGCGGAGGAGGGCAAAGGGGGGGAAATTAGGACAACTGTAGTATAATAACAATTAAAAATGATTTAATTTTTTTAAAAAGAAAATTAGAGTCCATTGGAGATATTCTGCCCCACTAGGTGGCACAGATTCCACATTGCATAAATGTAAATGTTCTGGCCTTGAGGACTTTGAGGATCTAAGACAGGAAAAACAATTCTTATTAAAATTATACTCCTACTTTAAATCTGCATGTCAAAATTTCTACATTTTTCCATTTTGTGTTCATTTAAACATTCATCCTTTTTATTTCTATTCCCTCCGACTTTCTCTCAAGATGTTGTTAGCACAATAAATGGGAATATATGTGACTCTGCGAGCATGCACATATATGTCTGTGAATGTGCTTATTTGAGAGAAAGTGTGTACAAGTGCATACAGACATACACTCCTAACCTTGAACGTTAACTTTGAACTCAACAGAGTATTGCAACACATTTCATTTATTCCACACAATATTAATCTGTAATTAGAATTTATTATCTCATATTACCATCAGAAATGAAGAAACCGGTTCAGGGTGACTACATTTTTAACAACAACATAACAAGGACTTAACTCTTGTACACCTTTACAAAGTATATGCAAATGGGATCATGTAATATAAATTCTAATTTTTGTATGGCTCACTTAATTCAGCATGTTGTATGTGCAGTACATTGTATGTAATTATGCTCCATGAATCAGTTAGGAATTAAATTTTCTCGTAGAGCGTGGCTCAGGGTCACATCTACAGCACAAGTAGCCGAGTCACCCCCAGAAGTGCTGGGAGAATCTCTTCTAACCAAGAAGAAAGTAAATGTTATATATCAACACAGAAATTAAAATAAAGCAATTATTTTTAATAAATCCATTTTTTCCATAAACTAATGACTCAGTTGCACATATAAAGGGAACAAACACATGAATCGATTCAGGAGAGAAGAGCACTACAGTCACACACAGCATCATAGATGAGCCTTAGGGACACAATAGACTGACAGCTGACTCAGACCCATGAGGAAACAATTTGACTCAGAACAACTTCCCACCATGTAATCCCATTGGTAACAAATGCATCATATCAAACCATTTGCTTCTAGGATCACTTGGTATGCAGCAACAGCTAACTGATAACAATAATGAAAGTGAACAATAATCAGAAGTGAAGGAAAATATCATAATCAGCCACTTATCATCGTAGGTCTTTGTTCCAATATTTCAAGATGGCATTCATGATTATTCCTACTGAAGTTTATTTCCAATCACTGCATTAAAGAGCGACTCCATTGAGATTCCCTTGTAGGTAAGCAGGAGAGTTTGGAAGAACATGCATGTCTGCATAACACATATGAGTCTGAGTCACAGAACTGACAGGAATTCAAGCTCTCTAGTGAGTCATTGTTTGGTCATTTATGTCTCTATATGACATATCTATACATCACATATAAAATATATGTACTGCATGAGATTGATGTAGCTCTTTCCCTACCTCTCCAGTGATTACAACAATATTTACAGTCGGGGGAGATGCTTCATTTAGAACAATAGAGGGAATCATAGTTTTAAGCAACAATGAAGTTTTCAAGTGGAGGCAGAAAGATCATTCAATGGACACATAATTACACCAAGCAATACTTCGCCCCAAGCACAAATCCTTTACACATGGACACTGATCTTACAGACATCGATAAGTAAACATACACCATAAAAACTAGTTTACATAGTAATAAATGTATGACTTAAAATATTGCTTCTTCACACTTAAGGTTCTCTTTGATTCTAAGCACATATTATGTCAAACTATGTTATGAAATTTGTGTTTTGACATCAATCAGAATAGGAAACATGATTTGATGGTCCATTTTGCCTGTGACTATGGTAAGAATGTGGACACCAAGCTCAATAAGAATCAGGATCCTAATGATGGAAGACAACTCAATGCCTGTTACTAAACACACTATATGTTGAAGTCTACATTTTCAGTAAGAGCAGCTATGTAGTGTTACATAAAGAAATGATGCACAAGAAGGGTTAAACCGTGCTCTTCTAGCTTCCTCTCCTATGAAATGGTATGAATGGCTTTGGTTACCAAGTGTGGTGTTACTCCATAAAAGTAGTACAACTCAGGATGTTTCTTTCAGTGAAACAAAAGAAAAATTATTCAGCATGACATATTTCATTTCAAAAGAAATTGTTCTTAAGAAATCCACGTAGTCTCCATGAGATAAATGGCAGTAGCCAAATATTTCATCCAAGGCTGGGAATGAATTTGGTAGAGGAGAAAATGACAAAGAAAAAGCTGCTATACATGACAAAGTTGACAAGTTAATAAACTGATCTGCTTAAATATTATAGAGAAGTTGAAATCACAGGAACACAAACTCGAGGAAATAAACAGAGGGAGTACTTTCTACTTCTACAACCTGAACAAAGAGTCACAACATCTGGCTCTGGGGCTTTCAGCCCTGCAATCATAGGCATTTATACAACCCTAGGACAAATGGTCCTTATATACCTGCTGTTCCAACCAATCTCCTCAGAGCCCCCTTTATGTCTCTGTTCCGGAGACTGTAGATGAAGGGGTTCAGCATGGGTGTGACCACGGTGTACAACACTGAGATGACTGCACTTGACTGTGAGCTGTGTGTGGCAGCAGAGCTGAGATACACTCCTAGGCTTGTACAATAAAACAAGGAGACAACTGAGAGGTGAGATGCACAGGTGGAAAACACTTTATACTTCCCCTGAGCTGATGAGATTGCTTGTATGGAGGATACTATCTTAGAGTAAGAGTAAAGGATTCCAGCCAGGGGACCACCAGCAAGTAGGAGAACTGAAAAATACATCACCATGTTATTAAGAAAGGTGTCAGAACAAGCAAGTTGGCTCATCTGATTGAGTTCACAGAAAAAGTGAGGGATTTCCAAGTCTGCACAAAAGGATAATTGTAATACCGTTAAGCTTTCCAACAAGGAATACAGGGAACTCGTGATCCAGGACACCAGAACCAGCAGTCCACAGAGCCGGGAGTTCATGATGACTGTATAGTGCAGGGGGTGACAGATGGCCACATATCTGTCATAGGCCATCACAGTCAGGAGGAAGTTGTCTGACACACCAAAGAATAGAAAAAAATACATCTGTGTGATGCAGCCTTCATAGGTGATGATTTTGCTCTGTGTCTGGATGTTCACCAGCATCTTTGGGATGGTGGTGGAGGTGAAGCAGATGTCTACCAGGGACAGGTTGGAGAGGAAGAAGTACATGGGTGTGTGGAGGTGGGAGTCTGAGCTGACGGCCAGGATGATGAGCAGGTTTCCCAGCACAGTGATCAGGTACATGGAGAGGAAGAGCCCAAATAGGAGGGGCTGCAGTTCTGGGTCCTCTGAGAGTCCCAGGAGAAGAAACTCTGAAATTTGTGTCAGATTCACTACTTCCATGTGGTGCACTTGACTACTAGGATATAAGAAAAGTACATGACTCATTTTCACTCATGCAAGCATTAGTAACCTAGCATAATTGCGACCATTTATATTTGAGAATCAAGAAATTAATGTCATATTTGGTTTGTGGTCTGGTATCCTTTAGGGCATACCTAGTACCACTTCTCATTAGAATTCTTTTTCCAAGTAAAGACACACAAGAATTCTTGTATCTTACTCAGTTTTTTCAGTAAGAGAAGAAAAAGTAAAAAGGCAATGGATGTGATGGAAAGCACAGCATGGTGACTCAAGCTAATGATACCATATGGTGTATTTGAAAGTTGCTAGAAAGGAGAGTTTCAAAGTATTTTTTAATTTAATTTTTTTTAATTTTAATTATTCAATTACAGTTGTGTGTTTTTTCTCCCCATCCCTCCACCCCACCCCAGTTGAACACCCCTCCCTCCCCCACCTCCACCCTCCCCCTTGATTTTGTCCATGTGTCCCTTATAGTAGCTCCTGTAATCCCCTCTCCTAACTGTCCCCTCCCCACTCCCCCCTGCCCATTGTTATATTGTTCTTAACTTCAATGTCTCTGGTTATATTTTGTTGCCTTTTTTTAATCAAAGAAAAAAGTTGTTACTGTGGTGACAGAGGTTAACTACACTTAGTGCGGAGGTCATTTTGTAATTTATACAAATATAATATTATGTTGTACATCTAAAGCAATAAAATGTTTTATGTCTATTCTAATTCCAAAACATTTCATGCTAATTGGTTGTTATGGGTAAGAGGATTCAAATTGGTGTTTATAATTTTCGAAGTTATATGAAGTTCTCACTTCCTTCTTTTTTTCTTTTGCAAAAACCACAAAAAGTTAATATCTGTCTTTTTTCCAAGTTGCCAAAAAGACATTTAATAAATCAATTACTCAAATTAAAAATTATACTTCAATTTAAAAACTTGGTTTTTTATTGTTTTTCAAGTACCGTTATCTCCATTTGTCCCCCCTCCCTCCCCTATTCCTCACCCATCCTGACTCCCACCTTTGAATGTATCCCCTTTGGCTTTGTCCATGTGTCTTTCACACATGTGCCTTGACAACACTTCCCCAATTTTCCTCCATCATTCCTTTCCCCCTCCTATTTGGTTACTGTCAATTTGTTCTTTATTTTTTGAAAAAGCAATGGAGGGAACACAGTATGACTAACAGATAGGACCACACAAAATTTACCAACTATATACATTCTCCACAAATACATGTGCATATACATAAAATAACTAAATGGAAACATTCAGTTTGTGTAAAAAAAACCCTCCAATTCCTTGTTGAAAAGAAACACTCCAGCCCATGTTGTGAACACGAGCTCGACACTGGACACATGATTCTTCCAGTGTGAAAGGCAAAGAGGTGGGCAGAGTCATCAAAGAAAAAAAATAAAATAAAATAAGGAACTATAGTGAATAATTTTGTGATAAACTTGCACAGTGACAGGTGACCACGAGACTCAGTGTGGTGATTGCATTGCCACGGATAGAGATGCTAGTCACTGTATGTACATTTGAAACTAACGTCATATTGCCTACAAACTGTACTTAAACAAACACACAAAAAAGGAATGAAAATACTCTGATACCACTACCGAAGAGCAAGAAACTTTAAGGTGGACAACATAGTGAAAGTTATAATATTATAGTCCAACTACACTTTAAAGTAAATAAATTAATACACAAGGAAAGCAAAAAACTTACACTGCAAAATGTCAGTAGTGACCATAAACGGTTTACAAACCCACACATTTCCTTACTCAGCCTCACAGGCAAAGAAATAATTACAAAGAGAAGCTCATCAGCACACTTGTTTTCACCTACCAAGTAACAGCTTTTTCATGTGAATAGGCAGTGAGAGGAGATGCTGTGAAATGCACGTCCCATGCACTGCCACTGCAAGGGTGTACTTGTGAGCCTTCCTTGGTCCGGATCTTTCTCATCCATAGGGAGACATAGTCTAATAGGCCCCATCATAAAATGTTTAAATGCCCTCACATCACCGCCTGTTCCTCCACAGCTAATAACCTATCTGTCTATTCCTGTTCATTGAACTTACGTTCTACTTCTACTGGAACCACCACACCTCCACTTCCTTCTCTTATTTGTCTTCTATTAAAACCACTTAGTTGTCAACAAAGACACCTGCATTTCTGAGTACAATGTTCATTTGCCTTTTAGCATCATGAATAAACATTTGTTTATGAGTAAAGCCAGCCAGCAACCACAGTGATCACTGGTATCTGGGCTATGTTGGAATGGTTCTCAGGTGATTTTAGGGACAAGTTCTTGGTTTCCTGTCTCTCAGATCCTTTCCTGCCATGTCAGTTGGGCTCTCAGACTCACCTGCATGGAAACTCTGACAAGAAGGTTTCCCTGTGGGAGTCCAAAATCTTCCCTGTTTGGGAGTTGATGGAGACCGAAACTCTGTCCCAGACAAGATGGCAAGGAGTGGTCAAGCATTGGTCTCCCTGCCAGATTCAGGTCTCCAGGGACAACAGCCACGTTTCTCCATCCAAAGGTTGCACATGCTGAGATGCTGCCGTACAGGAGCTACTTACAGCTCTCTGGGTCTGCTCATTAGGCACATTTACCTCTCAGCACTCTAACCTCTAAGCACAGAACTCCCCTTGGGGATGCTGGTCTGCTCAGAATGGAGAATTTTCCTGAGATTCCCCTTTCCTGGGAGACTATGTAATGAGCCATCTGAGTACAGTTTTGATGAGTCCTTCTCCATTAACTGCCCTGCTTCCTGACATCTACAGCTCCCAGCACCCATTCCAACTGTGTTTTAAAGTTTCTGAATGGATGGACCTAGAGGGTATTGAGGTCAGTGAAATAAGCCAGCCAGAAAAAGACAAATACCATATGTTTTCACTTATGTGTGGAATCTAAAGAACAAAATAAATGAACACACAAAATGGACACGGTTTCATGGACACAGAGAGAGGACTTGTGGTTGCCAGAGGGGAAGTGTGTTGAGGGACTGGGAGAAAAAGGTAAAGAGAGTTAGAAGTACAAGTTGGCAGTTACAAACCAGTCTCAGGGATGTAAAGCAGAGCATAGGGAATATAGTCCATAATATTGTAAAAACTATGTGTGAGGCCAGTTGGGTACTGGAAACACCAGGAGGGACATGGTAGGGGTGGGGGGGACACTATGTAAAGCTTATAATTGTATGACCGCTGTGCTATATGCCTAAGACAATGCAGAAAGATATTCAAAGTAAACTGTAATTGAAAAACAAAAAGTCTTATTCTGGGAAATTTGTCTGACTGGTCTTTGGGTCTTCAAAGCATTGATTTATGGTGGGATGCACTCTTGATATACCTAGAAAATTACTATTTCCTCTTTAAGAAAAGGGAGATATTTGTTCCTTTAGTACAAAACCTTGGTCACTGTACTACTAGGCTTCATGATTGTTCAGCCAAAACAATTAGGGATTTCACAGTAATATCACAAGTTAAGACCTGCCATTTGGTCCATCAACATAAAATGTCTTTTAAATACAGGAGGTACATTTAGATTTTAAGCACCATAGCCCAGCTTAGCACTTTGTAACCATTGTCAAATGTATGTTTCACAGAAATGTGTTTTATGAGGTAGTGCATTGAGAAACTACTTCCTCCTATGCAGAAAAGGGGCACAGAGGGATTTGTTGTTGTGCTCAACAACAAATATAAACCAAGGATGGGATGGAGTTGTGATTGCAGTCAGTCAGGACTCTTCCAGATTCTGGACCAGTTGTTCTCAAATGGAGATGACTTTGCCTGTGGGGATGTTTGCAATGTCTGCAGGTTGGCTGCTAAACACCTGCAATGCACAGGACAGCACCCAACACATACAATTACCCAGCCCCAAGTGTCAACAGTGACAAGGTGAAAACACCTATTGTAGACCAGTACTTGTCCACTTCATTGTGCACACAAGTCACCAAACCTTGGGGTTCAAATGCAAATTCTGGTCTCCAGTGGGCCCAGAGACTGCATTTCTGACACACTCCCAGGTGATGTTGAAATTGCAGGTCTTCTTGTTCTGAGGACCACAGTCTGAGTAGCTGGCTATGGCCCTGTCTTAGAGTTAGGGGAGGGTAATTTTAGGTCTTCTCCACCAGGAATCTTCTGTGTATGTGATTTTGAAAAAAAAAGTTTTCCACTCATTCCATAGAGGAAGATAAATTCCGTGTTTGATTCTTTTAAACTAGAGCTCCAGAGAGACACATAATAATTTGTATGTGGAAAAGGATTAGTGGTAGGCAGACGAAGGGCCTCAAAAGATGTCAACATCCTAACTCAGAGAACCTTGGAACATGTTAGCTCACCCATCAGAATAACTATGATAAGAGATGAAATAAAGTTATTAGTCATTTGCCATACAATGAGGAGACAGTAGACTACCTCGGATTTTCCATGTTGGTCAAATGTATTCACAATGGTCCTCTAAATGTGGAAGGGAGCAGAAGAATTGGTGTCAGAGATGCATTTGGAGATTCTCTGTTGCTGGCATTGACGTTCAAGGATGGGCCACGCAGTCAAGGAATGCAGGAGGCTCTGGAAACTAGAATTGCAAAAAGGAGGCATTGCATTCTCCCCTGGATCACCCAGAAAAATCCAAGCCCTGCAAATATTTTGAGTTAAGCCCTTAAAGACCCATTTAAGGCATCTGATGGCTAGAACTGTAAGATAGAAATTTGGTTGTTTTAAGCCACTAGTGTAGTAATATGTAAAAACAGAAATGGGAAACTAGTATAGAATTAGATACAATAAGATATTCAAGAGAACTGAGTTGAGAGAACCAAGATGGCGGCGTAGGTAGACACACTGCGCCTCCTCGCACAACCAGAACTGACAGAGAATCGAACAGCAAGGGGGACCAACACCAAGGAAACAGAAAATAATCATTCATCCAGACTGGTAGGAGGGGCGAAGACAGGCACCTGGGTGGAGAGGACTCGCGTGGCTGTGGCGGGACTGAGACTGGCGGAGTGTGGGACAAATGGCGCAGGCAGTCCGAGCACTAGCAGAACCTGCAGTCCCACATTTGCACAGATAAACCCAGAGGGCCGGACTCAGAGTGGCGGAGAGTGGGGCAGGCAGAGTGGCGGGTAGCACCCTGCGGCACCACATTCGCCCACAGATAAACCGGACGAACGGCGGGCAGAGAAGCAGACCACTGCGCAACCCAGGGCTCCAGCTCAGGGAAATAAAGCCTCAAACCTCTGATTGAAAGCACCCCTGGGGGTTGGGGCGGCAGGAGAGACTCCCAGCCTCACAGGAGAGGTTGTTGGAGAGACCCACAGGGGCCTAGAGTGTGCACAGGCCCACTTACTCGGGAACCAGCACCGGAGGGGCCCAGTTTGATTGTGGGTAGCTGAGTGAAAGACTGAAATCCAGAGGAGAGTGAAGCGGGCGCCATTGCTCCCTCTCGGCCCCGCCCCCACGTACAGTGTCACAGCGCTGTGACCAGCATTACCCCACCCCGGTGAACACCTAAGGCTCCGCCCCTTAAAGTAACAGAGGCGCCAAGACAAACAAACAAAAAAAAATGGCCCAAATGACAGAACACTTCAAACCTCCAGAAAAAATACAACTAAGCGACGAAGAGATAGCCAACCTATCGGATGCACAGTTCAAAGCACTGGTTATCAATATGCTCACAGACTTGGTTGAATCTATTCGAAAAACAGATGAAAAAATGAAGCCTATGCTAAGAGAAACAAAGGAAAATGTACAGGGAACCAATAGTGATGAGAAGGAAACTGGGACTCAAATCAATGGTATGGACCAGAAGGAAGAAACAAACATCCAACCAGAAAAGAATGAAGAAACAACAACTTGGAAAAATGAGGAGAGGCTTAGGAACCTCCAGGACACCTTGAAAAGTTCCAACATCCGAATTACAGGGGTGCCAGAAGGAGAAGAGGAAGAACAAAGAATTGAAAACTTATTTGAACAAATAATGGAGAACTTCCCCAGTCTGGCAAAGGAAATAGACTTCCGGGAAGTCCAGGAAGCTCAGAGAGTCCCAAAGAAGCTGGACCCAAGGAGGAACACAACAAGGCACATCATAATTACATTACCCAAGATTAAACGCAAGGACCTACGTCCAAGATTACTGTATCCAGCAAAGCTATCATTTAGAATGGAAGGGAGGATAAAGTGCTTCTCAGATACGGTCAAGTTGAAGAGGCTCATCATCACCAAGCCCTTATTATATGAAATGTTAAAGGGAGTTACCTAAGAAAAAGAAGATCAAAAATAGGAACAGTAAAAATGACAGCAAACTCACAGTTATTAACGACCACACATAAAACAAAAACGAGAGCAAACTAGGCAAACAACTAGAACATGAGGGTTGTCAATAAGGGAGTGGGAGGGGGAGAGGGGGGTAAAGGTACAGAGAATAAGTAGCATAGATGATAGGTGGAAAATAGACAGGGGGAGGGTAAAAATAGTGTAGGAAATGTAGAAGCCAAAGAACTTATAAGTATGACCCATGGACATGAACTATGGGGGGGGGAACGTGGGAGGGAGGGGGGTGGGCAGGATGGAGTGGAGTGGGGGGGGAATGGGACAACTGTAATAGCATAATCAATAAATATAAAAAAAAAAAAAAAAAAAAGAGAACTGAGTTGAAGCCTCGCAATCATTCAGTTATCTTCCTTTAGGCAACGGTATTTGAAAGGTGTTGAAATCCTACATTAAATAGAAAAAAAATTACAGATAATTTAGAACTCTTTGGACCCATAGGTGGTACAAAGAATTTCCCATTGCATAAATGTAAATGTGGTCCTGACCTTGAAGCCTTTGAAGCTTTAAGGTAAAAAAAGTCATTTATTAAGATTACGATAACATATTTTACTTAAATCTCTGTGTCAAGATTTCTATTTCATGTTAATTCACACCTGTGTTTCTTTTATTTCTCTATTGTCCATATTTCTCTCAAGGTTTCTTTCAGCATAATAGAATGGACTATAAAGGAGTCTGTGTGCATGTACATACAAATGTATGAGTGTGTTTATTTGTAAGATGTAAATGACTTCTGGTCAAGATGGTTGCATAGGTAAACACAGCTTGCTTCCTTTCAAAACCACATCAAAACTACAACTAAAATATAGAACAGCCACCACTCTGAACCATCACAAATCAAATTCAATGGAAGTCTGACAACTACGGAATTGAGGGAACCCCATTCATCCAGTTAGTAGGAGGGTGAATATGTGGACTGGGCTGGTCCCACATTCACATGTGCTGGATAAAAATTCAGGAGCAATATCTCAGGAGTGAGGAGTCCCAACCCCAAACCGCATCCCCCAGCCCAGGTTATAGTGCAAGGAAGACAAGTCCCCATAACTTCTGATGAAAAAAAACAGCAGGGATTCAGTTGGTAGAAGAAACTTCCGGAGTCCCAAGCAGGTCCCCTTGAAGAACCCACACATAGTAAAGACTTACTCAGATTCACTACCTCTGAGCCCCAGCACTAGGGTAGCATCTTGATGGGCAACAGTAGCATTTGGGGAGGAAATGAAGTGTCTGTCATTGCGGCAAGTGAGCGGGGGTAGTTTCCTCTCAGACAGAAAGGTGAGCAGAGGCCATTGCCCTTTTCTGAGCCCTCCCCTCCAAAGAGCCACAGACCCAGTAAGATGGTGCCATATCTGAGACTCCATCAACCTGGCTGACACTGTTTGCTCTGCCCTAAGGATCCCCTGAGACTCCATCCCATCCAAATTTTGGGCCCACACAAACTGTTAACTATGACTTTTCCATATAAATGGCTGGTGTTGCCTCATGCTTCACAACCTCCTAAATCTTATCAAACAAGCAACCACTGGCCTCAATGATCCCCCAGCCCCTGTAACTCTTGCTAAGTGGCCCCAGGCCTGACACTAGCAGCAGCCAGCCTAGATTCACACTTGGGCTTTCCGTGGGAATCTCCATGACCAGCACAAATAGCAGTCATCTCAGACTGTTTTATAGCTTGTGCAGGGTGGGCCCTGGGCAGAACACAGGTGGGGGTTGACCTTGGCCCACACACCTGGGAAATCCCAGCACCTGCACACCCAGTGGACAGCTACAGACCACCACCCTGCCCCTGCACAACTGATCCTCCATGGAGGGTGGAGATTTGTGGTCAGTGGTCACTGCCAGATTTGCACCTGACTGGCCTAGGTAATCCCCTCCCAGTGACCTGCCATCAATCAAGGTTCAATTAAGGGGAGAGTGTACTCAGCCCACATGGAGGGCACACCTCAAGACCCCACTTAGGTGATAGGGGAGGCTGAGCCAATGGACCCTCTAGAACATCTAGTACATTAGACCATGCTACCAAGACAGGGAGTAATAGCAGCTCTACCGAATACATAGAAACAAACACAGGAAGCTGCCAAAATGAGGAGATGAAAAACATGGCCCAAATGAAAGAACAGATCAAAACTCCAGAAAAAGAATGAAATAAAATGGTGATAAGCAATCTGTCAGATGCAGATTCAAAACACTGGTTATAAAGATGTTCATAAAGAAACTTAGTGAGGACCTCAACAGCATAAAAAAAGATCCAATCAGAAACAAAGGATTCACTAATTGAAATAAAGAACAATTTACAGGGAAACAACAGTAGAGTGGTTGGAACTGAGAATCAAATCAATTATTTGGAACATAAGGAAGCAGAAAAACAACCAATCAGAATAACGAGAAGAAAAAAGAATCGAAAAAAAAAAGAAAATAGTGTAAGCAGTCTGTGGGACAACGTTAAGTATTCCAACATTTGCATTATAGGAGTGCCAGAAGGAGAAGGGAAAGAGCAACAAATTGGAAATCTATTTGAAAAAATAATGAAAGAAAACTTCCCTAGTTTGGTGAAGGAAATAGACATGCAAGCCCAGGAAGCACAGAGAGTCCCAAACAAGATAGATGCAAAGAGGCTCACTCCAAGACACATCATAATTAAAATTCCAAAGGTTACTGATGAAATTCCATATTGTTTTCCACAGCGGCTGCACCAGTCTGCGTTCCCACCAACAGTGCACTAGGTTTTCTTCTGCTCCACAACCTCTCCAACACTTGTTTGATGATTTGTTTATGATGGCCATTCTCACTGGTGTGGAGTAGTATCTCATTGTGGTTTTAACTTGCATCTCTCTCATGGCTAGTTATGCTGAGCATCTTTTCACATGTCTCTGGGCCCTCTGTATGTCTTCCTTGGAGAAGTGTCTGTTTAAGTCCTTTGCCCATTTTTTAATTGGGTTGTTTGTCTTCCTGGAGTGGAGTCATGTGAGTTCTTTATATAATTAGGAGATCAAACCCTTGTCTGAGCTATCATTGGCAAATATGTTTTCCCATAAGGTTGTTTACCTTTTCATTTTGCCGATGTATTCTTAGCTGTGTAGAAGATTTTTACTTTGATAAGATCCCATTTGTTTATTCTTTCCTTTGTGTCTGCAAGGTGGGGTGAAAATGGAGACAACTGTACTTTAACAACAATAAAAAAAAGAAAACAGAGGATACATGTGAATATGGCTGCGAGGTACTGGGAGTAGAGCCCAGTTCTCCCTGTGCCCAGCTGGAACACCCAGCTGAATTTATGAGGAGCAGAGTGAACAGCCAATGGAACCACAGCTTTTATGAAGTTTGGAGGCAAAAAATTGCAGAGGATATTGAAAAACAGATGGTGAGGAGAGTGAGCTAGGACAGTAAGGTCCCTGGGATCTGTGCCGGGACCAAGGCTGCTGCTGTCCCCAGCCCAGCGTCTGCTGCAGGATATGGGGAGGAGTGTTAGAGCACCAGCTCCATCCCCTACCAAAGCAGGGATGGCAGCCCGACACCAGGAGGGACCTGCGTGCTGGAAGTTGCTGGGAGAAGTAGAGATGAAGTGGGAGGCACACAGAGGTAGTAGACAACCACTGGGACTGTGGATGCTGAGACCAGAGACATTGGGGTACCGGGCATCACCTGGAGAAGGGAGGAGTTGGGCCATGTCAGACCCTGACTTGGATAGTCTCCAGACGGTTGAAAAGTGGGGCTGTGTGAAAAGCTGTATGCTTATTAAGAACTGCGGGCAGCTGCTTTTAAGGAACTCTCCAGCAGCGGCTGGTGTGCTCCAAGGGAGATTTCAGCTACACCGTGCCCAGAGTAAGTAGCAGAGGGGAACCGTGCACCCTGTTTGTCTTGGGCTGTGCACCAGAGATTGACTCACGCTGTGAGCAGCTGAGTGGCTGATTTGAGCCTGGCAGCTCACTGAAGACCTGGGTCAGAGACCAGGAAACTATGAATATTGTGAACCAAACCCGGTCCCCATCCTCTCAGAACCAAAGGAAGGGAGAAAAGTGAAGCCCAGCCCCCTCTTCCTGTGGCATCTAGGAAGACCAGCAGAACTTGCTGAACAGGTTTAAAGTCAGCAAAAGGCTTATTATTATCTTTTTTTTTTCTTTTTGGATCCTCTCTTTTTTTCCCTTTTTTTTTCCTTTCCCCAAGTGAGACGACAAGATGTGGAGTTACGAAGAGCCCAGAGATCAAAAGGGGGAGCACAAGGCTAACCCCAAAAACTGAGAAACTGAGACAAATGTCATTTTGCTATCCCACAGAGCTGGCATTTTATTGTGTATGTGTATTATTATTATCTTGCAATTATTTTTTACCACTTTTATTAGTATTTTTTTTATTTCTCTTCCTTATATTTAGTTTTCCTTGTTTTATTTCCCTGTTTAATTGCATTGCTTGACTGGTTTTCCTTATTCTCTCTCTATTGTATTTTAATTTTCCTTCTTTTACTTCACCCATGTTCCAATAACACACAATTCTGGTTATCCAAATCATATATTTCTTGTCATATTATTGTTGTTCCAGTACTATTATAATTAATTGTTGTTCCATACAATTGTACATACTACACAGCAACCCTCCATGATCTTAGCCCACTTCACTTTAATCCTGAGCATTATTATTGTGGTTAACTCTATTCTCTCTCGCACTACGTCTACTTTCTATACTTTAACCTAACTATATCTCATCATCTAACATTGCACAAGTGCTCTGTTTTCTGGATTCAGTTCACAATCATCCTCCCCTCTAAAAAGAGTCTTACCTTTCGCCTTTTATAAAAAGTGGCTAATTGGGTGAAATCTCACAGTTAACACTATACTTGTCCAAAGAATCTCCTATCTCTTCTCTACTTGCTGGTACTTTAAATCCCATAAAATACTTTCATGCTGTCTTAATACATTTAGCCTACCCCCTGTCACTGATCACATACAAGAATAGGTGGGAGCTGTGAACATCAGTATATCTGCTGGAGGAGAAAAACCACCAATAAAGGAACTACCAAAAGGTACAACCCAAAAACAAGACAGCCCACACAAACACAAGAAAGAGCAAACTTAGAGCGTCCAGTCAAGGAGATTGGAGACCACACCACAGGACCTCATAGAATTCCTATCATAGAAGTTCACCCTACAAAGACAGCAAGCAAAGAGAAACATCAGGAAGAACAGAAACAAACAAAATGAGTCAACTACAATGGAGAGACAAAAAAAGAACATGTGATCAAAGGAATGGAAGACTCCCTACTAAAAGAGCTAAATGAAATGGAGGTAACCAACTATTGCGTATAGAATTCAAATTAATGGTTATAAAGATGCTCAAGGAGCTCACAGACAACTACAAGGCACTGAGTGAGAACTAAATCACCATGGAAAAGGAAGGAGAAACTATAAACAAAAACCAGGAAGAAATGTACAATAAAATCTCAGAAATGAAAAGCACATTAGAAGGAATTATAAGCAGCCTGGATGAAGCAGAGGATCGAATCAGCAAGTTGGAGGACAAGGTAGAAAAAAACTTCCAGACAGAGCAAGAAAAAGAAGAGAGAATCCGAGAACCAAGATGGTGGCATAGGTAGACGTACTGCGCCTCCTCGAACAACCAGAACTGACAGAAAATCAAACGGCAAGGAAATCCGACACCAAGGAAATAAAAAATAAACATTCATCCAGACCAATAGGAGGGGTGGAGAAGGGCAGCCGGGGCGCAGAGGACTCGCGTTGCTGTGGCCGGACGGAGACTGGCAGAGTGTGGGACCAACAGGGCAGGGAGTCTGACAACTAGCACACCCTCCGGCCCTGCATTCGCGCAGATAAACCAAGAGGGTCGGACTCAGAGTGGCGGAGAACGGGGAAAGCACAGCAGCGGGTAGCACACCAAGGCCACACATTTGAGCACAGATAAACTGGACAAACGGCGGGGAGCAAAGCAGACGGCTCAACCCAGGGCTCCACTGTGGGGAAATAAAGCCTCAAACCTCTGATTGAAAACGCCCATGGCAGTTGGGGCGGCAGCAGGAGAGACTCCCAGCCAAACAGGAGAGGTCGGTGGAGAGACCCACAGGGGCCTGGGACGTGCACAAGCCCGCCCACTCGGGAACCAGCACCAGAGGGGCACAGTTTGATTGTGGGTAGCGGAGTGAAAGACTGAAATTAGGTGGAGAGGGGAGAGGGCGCCATTGATCCTTCTCAGCCCCTCCCCCACATACAGCTTCACAGAGCAGCGACCAGGGTTACCCCGCCCCTGTGAACACCTAAGGCTCCGCCCCTTAAAGTAACAGACTCCCCAAGACAAAAAAAAAAAAAAGGCCCAAATGACAGAACACTTCAAAGCTCCAGAAAAAATACAACTAAGTGAGGAAGAGATAGCCAACCTATCGGATGCACAGTTCAAAACACTGGTTATCAAGACGCTCACAGAATTGGTTGAATTTGTTCGTAAACTAGATGAAAAAATGAAGTCTATGCTAAGAGGAACAAAGGAAAATGTACAGGGAACCAATAGTGATGGGAAGGAAACTGGAACTCAAATCAATGGTGTGGACCAGTAGGAAGAAAGAAACATCCAACCAGAAAAGAATGAAGAAACAAGAATTCAGAAAAATGAGGAGAGGCTTAGGAACTTCCAGGACATCTTGAAACGTTCCAACATCCGAATTATAGGGGTGCCAGAAGGAGAAGAGGAAGAACAAAAAATTGAAAACTTATTTGAACAAATAATGAAGGAGAACTTCCCCAGTCTGGCAAAGGAAATAGACCTCCAGGAAGTTCAGGAAGCTCAGAGAGTCCCAAAGAAGCTGGACCCAAGGAGGAACACACCAAGGCACATCATCATTACATTAGCCAAGATGAAACAGAAGGAGAGAATCTTAGAAGCAGCAAGAGAAAAGAACACAGTTACCTACAAAGGACTTCCCATAAGACTGTCAGCTGATTTCTCCAAAGAGACCTTGCAGGCAAGAAGGGGCTGGCAAGAAGTATTCCAAGTCATGAAAGGCAAGGACCTACATCCAAGATTGCTCTATCCAGCAAAGGTATCATTTAGAATGGAAGGGCAGATAAAGTGCTTCTCAGATAAGGTCAAGTTAAAGGAGTTCATCATCACCAAGCCCTTATTATATGAAATGTTAAAGGGACTTACCTAAGAAAAAGAAGATCAAAAATAGGAACAGTAAAAATGACAGCAAACTCACAGTTATTAACGACCACACCTAAAACAAAAACAAGAGCACACTAGGCAAACAACTAGAAGAGGAACAGAACCATAGAGATGGAGATCACATGGAGGGTTGTCAATAGGGGACAGGGAGGGAGAGAGGGGGGGAAAGGTACAGAGAATAAGTAGCACAGATGATAGGTGGAAAATAGACAGGGGGAGGGCAGGAATAGTGTAGGAAATGTAGAAGCCAAAGAACTTATAAGTATGACCCATGGACATGAACTATAGGGGGGAAATGTGGGAGGGAGGGGGTGGACAGGATGGAGTGGAGTGGGGGGGGGAATGGGACAACTCTAATAGCATAATCAATAAGTATATTTAAAAGAAAAAGAAGAGAAAATCAGAAATAATGAACAGCTGGTAAGGGAGCTGCAAGACAACATGAAACACGACAATATCCGTACAATAGGAGTACCAGAAGGAGAAGAAGAAGACCAAGGGATAGAAAACATGTTTGAAAAAGTAATGATGGAAAATTTCCCTAATCTGAGGAGAGAAAAAGTCACCCAAATCCAGGAAACACAGAGAGTCCCAAGCAAGAGGAACCCAAAGAGGCCCACTGCAAGACACATCATAATTAAAATGGCAAATTTCCAAGACAAAGAGAGGATACTAAAGGCAACAAGGGAGAAACAGGAAGTAACATACAAGGGAGCCCCAATAAGGTTAGCAACTGACTTCTCAATGGAAACGCTCCAAGCCAGAAGAGAATGGCAAAAAATATTCCAAGTAATGAGAACCAGAGGCCTGCAACCAAGGTTGCTTTACCCAGCGAGGTTCTTAATCAAGATACAAGGCAAAATAAAGAGCTTCCCAGACAAAAAAAAAAAAGTCTAAAAGAATACAGCTCCACCAAACCAGCTCTGCAAGAGATGCTAAAGGGACTGCTTTAAGGAAAGGAAGGACAAGAGAAAGACAGAGGAACACAGGTAGGAAATAATGGCAATGAATAACTACCTATCGATAATAACCTTAAACGTAAATGGATTAAATGCTCCAATCAAAAGACATAAGAAAGCATGACCCACACAGATGCTGCTTAAAAGACACCCATCTCAGGACAAAAGTCCTACATAGACTGAAAGTGAAGGGCTGGAAACAAATTTTCCAAGCAAACGGGCAGGAAAAAAAAAGCAGGGGTAGCAATACTCATATCAGACAAAATAGACTTCCAAAGAAGGGCCATAAAGAGAGACCCAGAAGGTCACTTCATAATACTCAAAGGAAGAATCCACCAAGAAGACATAAACATTGTAAATATATATGCACCCAACATAGGAGCACCCAAATACATAAAGAAAATCTTGGAGGATTTCAACAAAGATATCGACAGCAACACAATTATAGTAGGGGACTTTAAGACCCCACTATCAAAAATGGACAGGTCTTCCAAACAAAATATCAACAAGGATATTGTGTCACTTAACAATACCCTAGATGAAATGGACTTAACTGATATATATAGAGGTTTCATCCCAAAGAAGCAAAATACACATTCTTTTCAAGTGTCCATGGAACTTTTTCAAAGATAGACCACATGATAGGACACAAAGCAAGCCTCAACAAATTCAAGAAAATTGAAATCATATCAAGCATTTTCTCTGACCACAAGGGACTGAAACTAGAAACCAACCGCAAAGGAAAAAACCCAAAACACTCAAAATCATGGAGACTGAATAGCATGCTATTAAACAATGAATGGGTCAAGAACGAGATTAGGGAAGAAATCAAAAACTTTCTGGAAACAAATGAAAATGAACTCACAACAACCCAAAATATATTGGACACAGCAAAGGCAGTCCTGAGAGGGAAGTTCATAGCAATACAGGCCTACCTTAAGAAGATAGAAACATTTCAAACAAACAACCTAACCCTATGCCTACAAGAACTGGAGGAACAACAACAAAGACAGCCCAGAGCAAGCAGAAGGAAGGAAATAACCAAGATCAGAGAAGAATTAAATGACATAGAGACTAAAAGCACAATTCTAAAAATCAATGAATCCAGAAGCTGGTTCTTTGAAAAGATAAACAAAATCGACAAGCCTTTAAGTAGGCTCATCAAGACGAAAAGAGAGAGGATCCAAATAAACACAATTAAAAATGAAAGAGGAGAGATTACAACTGATACCACAGAAATACAAAGGATTGTAAGAAATTACTATGAAGAACTGTATGCTAAGAAATTTGAAAACCTAGATCAAATGGACACATTTCTAGAAAAATATAATCTTCCAATACTGAATGAAGAAGAAGCAGAAAACCTGAACAGACCAATAACAGCAAAGGAAATTGAAGCAGTCATCAAAAAACTCCCATCACACAAAAGCCCTGGACCAGATGGTTTCACAGGAGAATTCTACAAAGCATTTAAGGAAGAGCTAACCCCTATCCTTCACAGACCACTCGAAAAAATCCAACTGATGGAAGACTCCCAAACTCTTTCTATGAAGCCAGCATCATCCTAATCCCAAAACGAGATAAAGACACAACGAAGAAAGAAAACTTTAGGCCAATATCGCTGATGAACATAGACGCTAAAATCCTCAACAAAATATTAGCAAACCGCATCCAGCAATACATTAAAAAGATCATACACCATGACCAAGTGGGATTCATCCCAGGGATGCAAGGATGGTACAATATTCGCAAATCAATAAACATAATACATCACATCAACAACAACAAAGACAAAAATCACATGATCATCTCAATAGATGCGGAAAAAGCGTTCGATAAGATACAGCACCCATTTCTGATAAAAACACTCAGCAAAGTGAGAATAAAGGGAGCAGTCCTCAACATAATAAAGGCCATATATGAGAGACCTACAGCCAACATCACACTCAATGGACAAAAACTTAGAGCTTTCCCACTAAGATCAGGAACAAGACAAGGATGCCCTCTCTCACCACTCCTATTCAACATAGTTTTGGATGTCCTAGCCACAGCAATCAGACAAGAAAAAGCAATAAAAGGCATCCAAATTGGAAAGGAGGAAATGAAACTGTCACTGTTTGCAGATGACTTGATAGTGTACATGGAAAATCCTATAGACTCCACCCAAATCTACTTGACCTAATAAATGAATTTGGCAAAACAGCTGGATACAAAGTCAATACTCAGAAATCAAAGGCATTCCTGTACACCAACAATGAAACTGCAGAAACAGAAATCAGGAAAACAATCCCATTTGATATAGCAACAAGAAAAATAAAGTACCTAGGAATAAACCTAACCAAGGAGGTAAAAGACCTGTACTCAGAAAACTACACAACACTGAAGAAAGAAATTAAGGAAGACACAAACAAATGGAAGCATGTACCATGCTTATGGATTGGAAGAATTAACATCACCAAAATGGCCATACTACCCAAAGCAATTTATAGATTCAATGCAATCCCTATTAGAGTACCCATGACATATTTCAGAGATATAGAACAAACATTTCAGAAATTCACATGGAACCATAAATGATCCCGAATAGATGCAGCAATTCTTGGAAAGAATAAAGTAGGAGGGCCACAATACCTGATATCAAACTGTATTACAAGGCCACTGTAATCAAAACAGCTTGGTACTGGCATAAACACAGGCACATAGACCAATGGACCAGAACAGAGAGCCCAGAAACAAACCCAAGTCTTTACAGTCAATTAATATTTGACAAAGGAGGCAGGAGCAGAAAATGGAGAACAAATAACCCTTCAACAGATGGTGTTGGGAGATCTGGACAGCTACGTGCAAAAAAATGAAACTTGATCACCAACTTACAACATACACAAAAATAAATTCAAGGTGGATGAAAGACTTAAATATAAGTCATAACACCATAAAAGTCCTAGAGGAAAACATTTGCAGGAATATCTCAGACATTCCACTCAGCAACCTCCTCACAAACACTTCCCCTAAAGCAAGGGACATAAAGGAAAAAATAAACAAATGGGATCTCCTCCAGGTTAAAAGTTTCTGCAGGGTTAAAGAAAACAGCATTGAAATGAAAAGAGAACCAACAGTATGGGAACGCATATTTGCCAATGATACCTCAGATGAGGGCCTGATCTCCAAACTATATGAAGAACTCACACGACTCCACTCCAGGAAGACAAACAACCCAATTAAAAAGTGGGCAAAGGACTTGAACAGACACTTCTCCAAGGAAGACATACAGAGGGCCCAGAGACATATGAAAAGATGATCAGCATCACTAGCCATCAGAGAGATGCAAATTAAAACCACAATGAGATACCATCTCACAGCAGTCAGAGTGGCCAACATAAACAAATCCACAAACAAATGTTGGAGAGGATGCGGAGAAAAGGGAACCCTAGTGCACTGTTGGTGGGAATGCAGACTGGTGAGGCCACTGTGGAAAACAATATGGAATTTCCTCAGAAAACTAAAAATGGAACTGCCCTTTTACCCAGCAATTCCGCTGCTGGGATTATACCCTAAGAACCCTGAAACACCAATCCAAAAGAACTTGTGCACCCCAATGTTCATAGCAGCACAATTTACAATAGCCAAGTGGTGGAAGCAACCTAAGTGCCCATCAGCAATCGAATGTATCCAAAAACTATGGTATATTTACACAATGGAATTCTACGCAGCAGAGAGAAAGAAGGAGCTTATACCCTTTGCAACAGCATGGATGGAACTGGAGAGCATTATGCTAAGTGAAATAAGCCAGGCGGTGAGGGACAAATAACATATGATCTCACCTTTAACTGGAACATAATCAATACAAGAAAAAAGCAAACAAAATATAACCAGAAACATTGAAGTTAAGAACAATCTAACAATAGCCGGGGGGTGGGGGGGACAGTGGGAAGAGGGGATTACAGGAACTACTATAAAGGACACATGGACAAAACCAAGGGGAAGGGTGGAGGTGGCGGAGGGAGGTGGATTCAGCTTGGGTGGGGTGGAGGGATGGGGACAAAAGGTATACAACTGTAACTGAATAACAATAAAAATTAAAAAAAAATTTTTGAAAGGATTTTATTTATTTATTTTCAGAGAGACAGGAAGGGGGGGAGAAAAAGAGGAAGAGAAACTTCAATGTGTGGTTGCCTCTCACTCACACCCTGCTGAGGACTTGGCCAGCAACCCAGGCATGTGCCCTGACTGGGAATCAAACCAGTGACCTCTTGGTTCGCAGGCTGGCACTGAATCCACTGAGCCACACCAGCCAGAGCTCTACTAATTTATTTAAAGATATTATATACATTCTTGACATCAGAGGCTCATGGGTTTCTTGAGTTGAATGCTTTCTGTTCATAACTTACATCAGGTAGTCTGTACCCCATATACTGTCCTACAGATTCGAAGGGCACTTGGTAAGAGAATAGCTCATCAGGGTATTGGAACCAACAGCAGAACCCAAGGACAGCTCATGGCTGGGCCTCCACTCAGCTAAGTTTTCATAGAGCTAAGCTGTGAAGTATTGTAGGCTGACTTTAATGGGACATCAGCATGGGGAGCCATTGTGTTGGGAAGAGAATCGTGATGGTGGACAGGTCTGACTGTTCAGTCAGCCAAGGTCTGGGGAGACTAAGCAGAGAGCCTGAGTGATATACATTTCCTGGACCTTCCCACTAGCAGGAAAGAAGCCATATTTAATTTTCCTTTTAATTTTATGATTTTGCCTCTGATTTACTTACTCCCTATATCTAAATCTACACACTTAAACCAGGGATCTGCAAACTACTCCCCAAAGAGCAACTCCCACCCACAGCCTGTTTTTATAAAAAGGCTTTCCTGGAATACAGTATAGTAGGTTGAATAGTAGCTCCTGAAAGATATGTCTACATCCTAACTCCTAGTACCTGTAAATACAACCTCATTTGGGGAAAAAAAAAAGGCTCTTGATAGATCTAATTAAGGATTTCAAGACGAAGTCATCCTGGATTATCCAGATGGCCCCTAAAACCAATGACAAGCATCCTTATAGGAGCTGTAGAGTAGAGACTCACAGAAGACCACATGGCTACAGAGGCAAAAATTGGAGTGACACAGCCACAAAGCCCAGGAAAGCTTGCAATCACCAACAGCAGGAAGAGGCAAGGAACACCATCTCCCCAATAGCCTTTGCAGCAACTGCAGCCTTTCTGACATTTCAATATTAGACTTCTGGCCTCCAGAACTCTAATGAAATAAAACTATTGTTGTAAGCCACCCAGTTTGGGCTTAGTTGTTACAGAACCCACAGAAAATGAATGCCTACAGCCACGCCCATCTGCACAGGTATTGCCTACAACTTCTTTCACACTGCAATCATAATGGAACACAGGTCCAGCTGCCTGCCGCAGTGGAAGCCAGATACGTGAGACAGGTGTGCTGGCCACCTGGAAGATGGGGAACTCTTGTCCCAAAGTCCATCTTGCCATCTCTGGTCAAGGCAGCAATTCTTTTTTTTTTTTTTAAGATTTTGTTTGTTTGTTTGTTTGTTTGTTCAGAGATGGGGAAAGGAGGGAGAAATAGAGGGGGAGAAACAGATCAGTTGCCTCTCACTTCCCCGCCAGTGAGGACCTGGCCCACAACCCAGGCATGTGCCCTCACCAGGAATCAAACTATCGAATTTTCAGTGCCCAGGCAGGCTCTCAATCCACTGAGCCACACCAGCCAGGGCAAGCCAGCAGTTCTTATAGGGACTTGGTAAGAATTGGAGAGGGGAAACTTCCCCTGGGGAGTGCAAACCTGCTGTGCTGGTGACAGAGGGCAGTGGGAGTAGGGAGAGCAGCTCTGGACATGAGACAGTGTTCTTGCTGCTCCCAATATGGATGGCCATGGTAAGTGTCCTCGAGTTGGCCATCTGGTTTTTAGTCGGTTGAATTCCTGAGCCAGGACCTTGAGGTCAGGCTGCTCCTTCGATTCACACGAGAACTGTAACAGCTGAACTGTAAAGTATACTTAGAAAAGAAACTTTTAACACACCAGACCTGGCTCTGAGAGGAAAATCGGATTAGCGTAACAAGCTGCGTCTAGCATTTACTGAGACCATATGGGTAGCTCTCTGTCACTGCAGTGTGTGTGCTGCTCATTACACGACGGCACAGTTAAGGAGTCGCAACAGAGCACTGACGGTCCAACAGTAACACTGATCACCTATCCCTTTAAAATATGCTTGGCAACGCCTGCCGTTAGTCACTGTCAGATACTGATTTTACATTCAAACTACTCTTTCCTGTTGTAAAGGCATGCTCAGAATGGCCTAGCTGGCCAGAAAAAAATACATACCCCTGTGAGTTAAAAAATATGAATGTTGCCCTGGCTGCTGTTCCTCAGTGGATTCAATGCCAGCTTGTGAGCCTGTGGGTCACCATTCGATTCCCGGTCAGTGTGTGTCCCTGGATTGTGGGCCAGGCCCCAGTGGTGGACAGGAAGAGGCAAAAACACATTGAGGTTTCTCTCCCTCTCTTCCTCCTTCCTTTTCCCTCTGTCTGAAAATAAATAATTTTTTAAAACATAAAAATAAAATTGTGAGTGCAATTACTCCAGATGATAAATTTGAATTACTGGGCCTGTGGAACTTTTACAAAGAACACTCGACTTCTGCAGCCAACATATGTCACCCTCCATCAAGTGCAATGACCCCTGAATTGTCTTCAGGATCTGTCTCCACTTTTTATAGAAGTCAAGGTGAAGTTCCTGGGAAATTTCTATTTGGGATGGATGTGGTCAGGTAACATAGTTACATCTCTGAGTCACTTAGTATCACTCACGGCAGCTCAGAGGCTCATAGTGTGGTCCTTTCAATGCATCTTGCATGAGAGGTTATATACAGTGGGGAGATGTTTATTCCAGGGGAGATGGACTCATCAGTAGGAAGGGACTATGCATCTGGCCTCAAAGGTGAGCCTATGGGGGCTGAACTTGCAGAGACTTTGCTTTCATTTATGGTCCCTTGGCTTCAAGGGAGCTGAATTGCTTAGAGAATTAAGTGACAATAAAACAATTTATTTAAATGAGGAGCTCTGAGAACTCAGCCTCTGGACCTCCCTCAGCAGACTCACCTTAAGCTCCTCAGCCTAAGGTCAACAGCGTCCTATCTGTGCCTCTCTAAGATGTCCAACTACTCTGGAAATCCAGCACCGCACCCCCATTCACTGCCCTTTCCACATCAATTGCCCAAGGAAGGAAGGACCAGTAGAGCCAAATCCATCAAGTGATGCCACTGGGGAATGCTAGGGTGAGTACTATGGGAAAGCATCATGGAGGGAAGTAAGGCTTTCAGTAACCGTGTCTTTTTGGAGAAGTCAGGTGGAGGAGATGTGAAAGGGGATTGATCCAAAATCCTGCACATTAGGCGTCCCTAGCTCTGAAGGGCATTCTTGCAACTTATTCCTTCTCAGTCCTTTCTTCCCACTCACCATCTCAGAGCACAATCCCACGACCTCTCTCCTCCCACAGTAGGAATTGACCCTTCCTTACATCTGCTCAACTCTCAGGACTCTGCTGTATTTCAACTTTACCATTGTGTGTGTGTGTATGTGTGTGTAGCATTGATGGAGTGAGGCAGCCTTGCAGTGTGAGGAAAGCACAGCCTTGGAGTTAGGGAGGTGTGGACTCAAATTCGTTCATCTCCATCTGGTACCTGTGGATGTGGGAAACATTTCTCACATCCTGTGGACCTTTTTCTCATCCACACAGGAATGAGTATAAAGAGACCTCAGAGATGCTTACGGGAGAATATCTGCCTTGGACAAAGTGTCCAGCACGCAGTGTCCTTTGAAAGATACCACTTATTTCTTTCCCTCATTTACATAACACACCAATACACAATACATAAAACAAAGCAGAACACCTGATACCTACAGGACAAGGGAAGTACGGAGGCAGAAGAAAGTAAAGGAGACATAGAAAAATAATTACATGACTAAACAAATTATGTACCATGAAATGTTACATAGTTGTCAACACTGAGCCCCTGATACCACTGAGAATTCCAGTGAAAACAAAGGATTCTCTGCTGTTAGAATAAAATTTGGCTACATAAACAAAAACACTAAAAATAAAAAGCATTCATATTCCCTAGAGGTCACTGTGTCTCTGTCATAAGAAAGTGGGGCCAGCGCGATGTCTCCAGGCTAACATGAGGGACAGAGGTTCATTTCATCTCTCTGCTCACCTAGCCATAGTGTGTGGTTTTCCAAGACACGTCAACTGCAGGAATCCTATTGCGATGTGTAAATTCCAGACAAAAAGGAGCTAGGAAAGGGAAGGCCTTTGACAAGCATTCCAGGACTCCACTCACCAGCTTAACACACTATCCAACTGCCCCAGATTACAAGAGAAGGTGGAAAACAGGGTATCTTAGCTGGGTATAGGACCACCACAAAGTGTAATCAGGTTCTGTTAATAGGAAAGCAGGGAGCGGCTATGTTGTCCAAGCAGTCCCTGGCACAGTACTTAGTTATAGGGTCCAGAGTGTCCATAACATAAAAACAATTAACTGCTTCACAGAAACATGACCCTTCCTGATACTGAGGTACAAAAAAAACATTTTTAATACACTGATGCCCTTAATTTTTGTAAAACAGCCTCACATTGTGTGAAGAAAGGAGCAATGTTTCCAGCCAATTGCCTTCAAGAAATCCAAAAGCGTTGTAAGGTTCTCCAGGTGTTTCTGAACATAGGCTGGAGGCATCACACATGGTAACAGTCACACTGTCAGAGGGTGAAACCAGGATGCTACATCACGGCTCAGGTATTAAGTATTCCAAAACAATATCAGCACTAAACCTTGACCACAGTTAAAACTGCCAGTTATAGGTGAGATCATATGGTATTTGTCTTTCACCTCCTGGCTTACTTCACTTAGCATAATGCTCTCCAGTTTCATCCATGCTGTTGCAAAGGGTAGGAGCTCCTTCTTTCTTTCTGCTGTGTAGTATTCCATTGTGTAAAGGTACCACATTTTTTGATTCACTCACTTAACCAGAAAGGGGGGGGGAGGGAGATAACAGGGGAAAGAAGGGAAAGGGTCATCAAGCAACATGTATGAAGGACCCATGGACAAAGCCAAAGGGGTGAAGGATGGAGGGTAGGAGGTGGGGGTAAATGGCGGTGGGGGTAGTGGTGGCAGGATAATGAAGACAACTGTATTCTAACAACAATAAAAAAATTAAACATTAAATAGAATAAAATTAAAAAGGCCTATGTCATCTGGGTGAGAAGAGCATTTAGATTCTCAGTAGTAAAGGCTTCCTGTACCAATTTGGTCAACATATTAACACTAATTTGGTGGCTCCAATAAACAAGTCACCATCTATATTTTTGAAATTACCTGTCTCTCTATAGTTCCTGAGTTCTTGTAATTTTTATGTACCAATAATACATGAATTTGATAAGAAAAATCTCTCCCCTCCCCACAAATATCTGTAACCTGAAAACATTATTACCAAATCTTTGATGAGTGGTCTACCTCATGTGACCAAAAAAACCAAAAATGCCCAAATATTAGATCAGCTTTACATGCAGTGCTTACATTACTTTTTAAAACTATTCTTTAAGAAGTTCTACTGAAAGATAAAAGAAAAAAGGCGTTATGGTTGGCAGACTTTCTAATGACACAGACCAGAGCATCATAAAATGAACATGTGAAGTAACCTAATATACTGTCACGTAACCAGTGGAAATCATTGTGAAAGTTGCAGGTATTTGCACTGAAAAATTAGACACTGCTTGGAATAGGTAGGGCCAATGTACGAAAGTAACTCCACACAGATGGCAGCGAAAACATGATTACTGAGCTCTTCTGTTTGGCCACTTGTTCCGTAAGGAGGTTTGAGGGAAGGTGTAGAGAAAAATAAACGTGAAGAGAGAAAAACTGAAGGGTTAGAGCCATAGATGTTCTAGACCAACAATACTCAAACACTCGTGCACATGTAAAACTCCTGCTGATCTCCTTAGAGCACAGGTTCTCTGCAGCAAGTCTGACTGGGGCATGGGATCCTGCATTGAAAGAAGCTCTTGGGTGATGCTGATCCTGTAGGGCCCTGAGGGCCTGACTACAAAGGACACAACCGTTTTGGAAATAAAGGGACATTTCCAGAGAGTAGTGGCAGCAAAGGAAAGGACAGGAGCATTTCAAATTCCCCGACTGAATGCAATTATGAAAAGGTTGTACTGTATTAATTCATTAACCTGGAATCCAGGGCAAACACCTTTCCACACTGTAAATGACGATGAGTGAATGTTGCTTTTTCTCTTTCCTGGCATTTACTTCTTCCTCATGGAATCAGGCAATCAAACACATGCCCCAGAATTTCTCCTTCTGGGCTTTTCAGCAAAGTCAGAGACGCAGTTCCTCCTCTTTGGGCTGTTTCTGTCCATGTACCTGGTCACATTCACCGGGAACCTGCTCATCATCCTGGCCATCAGCTCAGACTCCCACCTCCACGTGCCCATGTACTTCTTCCTCTCCAACCTGTCCTTGGCTGACATCTGCTTCACCTCCACCACCATCCCAAAGATGCTGCTGAACATCCAGACACACAACAAACTCATAACCTATGCAGGATGTCTCAGCCAGATATTTTTTTTCATTGTGTTTGGATGCTTGGACAATTTACTCCTGACCGTGATGGCCTATGACCGCTTTGTGGCCATCTGTCACCCCCTGCACTACACAGTCATCATGAACCCTCGTCTCTGTGGGCTACTGGCTCTGGGGTCCTGGTGCATCAGTGTCATGGGCTCCCTGCTGGAAACCCTGACCGTCTTGAGGCTATCCTTCTGCACAAACGTGGAAATCCCACACTTTTTCTGTGATCTTCCTCAAGTCCTGAAACTTGCCTGTTCGGACATCCTCGTCAATAACATAGTGGTGTATTTTGCAACTGGCCTTCTGGCTGTGATTCCTTTCAATGGAATCCTTTTGTCTTATTATCAAATTGTTTCCTCCATCCTGAGGATTTCTTCAGCTGGGGGCAAGTACAAAGCCTTCTCCACCTGTGGGTCTCACCTGTTAGTGGTCTCCTTGTTCTATGGCAGCGGCCTTGGGGTCTACTTCAGGTCTGCAGCCACTTCCTCCTCTAGGACAAGTCTGGTGGCCTCAGTGATGTACACTATGGTCACCCTCATGCTGAACCCCTTCATCTACAGTCTCAGGAACAGGGACATGAAGGAGTCCCTGCAGGGTCTCCTCATCAGGGTGGGGACTCTCAGGGGCGGAGCTGTTACAGGACTGTCTGAGTAGCAGAGGACAATACTGAGGACCAGAAATCCTGTGTTCCTTTGTCTGATGTTCTTATTTTTCCTAATTTTACATGTTTCTATAGCACAACTTTCCTTGGGTCTTCACTGCTCTCCCCATTTTTCTTTAGGTTGTAACCTGACTTCTCTCTTTCACTTCCTAACCAGCCGATTGGCCTTTGTATGAATAAAACCTGACATTTTATAAGTTATCTTTAGGAATCATTTGGATTATTTCTAAAAAATGAATCTTATGTTTTTAAAATATATTCTCAGAAGTTATGGTATGTGTACCTATTTTGGAAATGATCTGAAAACTCAATTACAGAAATTATTTCTGAGGTTATGTGAATTCAGTAAAGCTGCAGTATAGGAGACCGTTCTGGGTGGTGTGGGCCCAGCTCCCACTCCGAGAGGCCATTGGAAAGTGAGGTGCGGCACAGAGGACCCACGCCCATGGGTAGGTTCTCCCGTGGGGAATCAGGCCTGCATTGTACCTAGGCTGCTTTGAGACTTATTTTTGGCTAAAACTCCGTCACCCTGAATTGAGGCAGCACATGTTTATTGCATATCTTTAAAGTAACTTCCTAAAATCTATGCTAAACCTTCCAAGGACTAGTGTAAACAGCTCAACCACTTTTCCCTTTACATTTGCAAATATCCTTCCTCTTTTAAGTAATTAGCAACATCCTCTCCTTTGTCTTCTGTAACCACCTAAAGTGAACCTGTGCATAGTAAATGAGGACCATCCTCAATGTAATGTGCCCAGAAAAGCAATAAAATCCTGTCAAGGCAAGGGTCAGGGCACTCTCCCCTTGAAAGAGTGGCCTTGTGGTCCCTTTTCCTCCACTGGATTCAGTAGGTCATGTGAATTAGTCTCGTCTCAGCCACAACACCGTGGACACTGCTTGCAGATGACCGCATGACTTCAGAGTACAAAATCAACACACACAAAAAATTCAGTTGAGTCTCTATTGCTAACAGTGAACTATTGAGAAGAAAAAATTAAGTGACCAATCCCATTTACAGTAGCATCCAATACAAGGCATAATTTTTTATAATTTTTTATTGCTGTTCTCCCCCATCATGCCCCCCACCCCACCCATCCCCATACTTAGACATAAATTTAACCAAGGATGTGAAATATCTATACACTGGAAACTCTAAGAGGTTGATTAATAAGTTGAAGAAGACACAAATAAAAGACAAGATATCTCATGTTCATGGATTGAAACAGTACTGTTTAAATGTTTATACTACCCAAAACAACCTATAGGTTGAAAGCAATCCATATCAAAATTCCTTTGGAAGTTTTTATATTAATAAAACAATTTTAATACGTATGGTACCACAAGTTACCCCTAATGCCCAAAGCAAACTTGAGAAAGAACAAAACTAGAGGCATATAGTTCCATATATCAAATTACATTATGAGAAGGGAGAGAAGACGGCGGCGAGATAGGTGGGAGCAGAGTCAACTTCCCTCTGCACCTGGGTGAAACACCTACCCATTCTACTGAGGAACAAAGCAAACAGCCAAAAGCAGCCCAGCGTTTATGAAGATTGGAGACCAAAAAGTACAGCTGACACTGAGAAACGGAAAGTAAGGGGATTACTTCAGGACAAAAAGGTCCCTGCGACCAGCACGGGGACCAGGGCAGCTGCAGCCCCAGGCCCGCCCCTGCCTGGCCTACCGCAGGACTCCTGGGAGAGAGCCAGGTTAATGGCCCCCTCCCCTGTCAAACAAGGCCTGAGCAACACTGTGAGAGACCTGGTTGCCTGAAGTCGCAGGGAGGGGAATAAGGACAAAGTGGTAAACACAGGGAGACTGCAGGCGCTGGCTGAAGAGAGTTGAAAGTTGGGCCCTGTGTGATCCTGACCCGAACAGCCCTCCGCCTAGCTGGAGAGGTGGGCTGTGTAAGAGGACAGGCCCTTGCCTGTATGGAGGGAGCCACAGGATGAGCAGGAGGATTTTTCCCAAAAAGAAAAAGACCCTTGGTGGCTCTTTGGGGAATTCCCCTGCAGCAACAGCTCCAGTCTCCTCTCCACCCCACCACCGGTCAGGGGACTGTGCACACCTCATCTCGGAGGGAACTGAGACCACAGGCACTGAGGAGAGTGCGAATCAAGGAAGGCTCTGCGTGCACACCCATAGCCCGGAGCCTACCATAAAAAAAAGAGTGGGTAGAAGCTGGGAACACCAGGATACCTCCTGGAAGAGGAAACCCACCAACAAAGGAAACACCAACAGATAAGAAGAGAAGAAGGTGAAGGAAAGGGAAACCACACGAAGTCAACCCAGGACCTCTCTGAAAATACAAATAAATAGTGAAGAAATTACTAAGAACAAACAACTTAAAAAGAGCAAGAGAAAAGCCTCAAAACCTTGTAAACACGGAAGAACCAGCTCCAACACAACCTGCCGACACATGCACAACAGAAAACAAGAGGTAGGGGACAGGCTGACCCTCAGATAACCAGCTGGTGGGAAAGATCCACCAAAGAAAGACCCAACAAGAACCAAAAACCAAAGACATACACAGAGACAACATAAACCACAGCCCAAGATCAGTAACATCGGGAGATCAAGGAGACTATACCACTGAATCTCACAGGTATTCTGCCACAGAGATTTACACCAAAAACCCAGGGGGTCAGAACAGAGCAACTTAAGAAGAAGAGGCTAACAGGAAGAGTATCACAAACAAGAGAAGACAAAGAAACAATCCCCAAATGAAAGGAAAGGAGGAAGTCTCAGAAACAATGCTAAATGAAAAACAGGCGAGTCAACGATCAGATAATGAGTTCAAGGAATGGGTTATAAAGAAGCTTCATGAGCTCACACAGAATTACCAAAAACTACAGGGAAACTACAATGAACTCACTGCAAACTATATCAACATGAAAAAGGAAATAGAAACTATCAACAAGGGCCAAGAGGAAATGAAGAATACAATTTCTGAACTGAAGAACACAGGAGAAGGAATCCAAAACAGGCTCGAGGAAGCAGAGGATCGGATCAGTGAACAAGAGGACAAGGTAGAAAAAAAAACACCCAGAATGAGCAAGAAAAGGAAAAGAGGCTCAGAAAGAATGAAGAGGGGTTAAGGGAAATGCAGGACAACATGAAACGCAATAATATCCGTATAATAGGGATACCAGAAGGAGAAGAGGAAGAGCAAGGAATAGAAAACCTGTTTGAAAAAGTAATGATGGAAAATTTCCCTATTTTGATGAGAGAAAAAGTAACAAATCCAAGAATCATAGAGAGTCCCAATCCAGAGGAACCCAAAGAAGCCCACTGCAAGACAAATCATAATTAAAATGGCAAAACTCCAAGACAAAGAAAGAATCTTTTTTTAAATTTTTTTGATATATTTATTGATTATGGTATTACAGTGGTCCCATTTCCACCCCTTCACTCAACTCCATCCTGCCCACCCCCTCCCTCCCACATTCCCCCCCTATAGTTCATGTCCATGGGTCATACTTATAAGTTCTTTGGCTTCTACATTTCCTACACTATTCTTACCCTCCCCCTGTCTATTTTCCATCTATCATTTATGCTATTTATTCTCTGTACCTTTCCCCCCTCTCTCGCCCTCCCAATCCCCTATTGATAACCCTCCATGTGATCTCCATTTTTGTGGTTCTGTTCCTGTTCTAGTTGATTGCTTAGTTTTCTTTTGTTTTGGTTTTAGGTGTGGTTGTTAATAACTGTGAGTTTGCTGTCATTTTTACTGTTCCTATTTTTCATCTTCTTTTGCTTAGATAAGTCCCTTTAACATTTCATAAAATAATGGCTTGGTGATGATGAACTCCTTTAACTTGACCTTATCTAAGAAGCACTTTATCTTCCCTTCCATTCTAAATTATAGCTTTGCTGGATACAGTAATCTTGGATGTAGATCCTTGCCTTTCATGACTTGGAATACTTCTTTCCAGCCCCTTCTTGCCTGTAAGGTCTCTGGAGAAATCAGCTGACAGTCTTATGGGAAGTCCTTTGTAGGTAACTGTGTTCTTTTCTCTTGCTGCTTCTAAGATTCTCTCCTTCTGTTTCATCTTGGCTAATGTAATGATGATGTGCCTTGGTGTGTTCCTCCTTGGGTCCAGCTTCTTTGGGACTCTCTGAGCTTCCTGGACTTCCTGGAAGTCTATTTCCTTTGCCAGACTGGGCAAGTTCTCCTTCATTATTTGTTCAAATAAGTTTTCAATTTCTTGCTCTTGTTCTTCTCCTTCTGGCACCCCTATAATTCGGATGTTGGAACGTTTCAAGATGTCCTGGAGGTTCCTAAGCCTCTCCTCATTTTTCTGAATTCTTGTTTCTTCATTCTTTTCTGGTTGGATGTTTCTTTCTTCCTACTGGTCCACACCATTGATTTGAGTCCCACTTTCCGTCGCATCACTATTGGTTCCCTGTACATTTTCCTTTGTTCCTCTTAGCATAGACTTCATTTTTTCATCTAGTTTACGAACAAATTCAACCAATTCTGTGAGCGTCTTGATAACCAGTGTTTTGAACTGTGCATCCGATAGGTTGGCTATCTCTTCCTCACTTAGTTGTATTTTTTCTGGAGCTTTGAAGTGTTCTGTCATTTGGGCCTTTTTTTGTGTGTGTTGGCGTGTCTGTTACTTTAAGGGGCGGAGCCTTATGTGTTCACCAGGGTGGGGTAACACTGGTTGCTTGACTGTGACGCTGTATGTGGGGGAGGGGCCGAGAGGGAGCAATGGCGCCCGCTCCACTCTCCACCAGACTTCGCCACTCCGTCGGCTACCCACAATCAAACTGGGCCCCTCTGGCGCTGGTTCCCGAGTGGGTGGGCTTGTGCACACTCTAGGCCCCTGTGGGTCTCTCCAATGACCTCTCCTGTGAGGCTGGGACTCTCTCCTGCTGCTGCCCCAAACCCCACGGGCGTTTTCAATCGAAGGTTTGAGGCTTTATTTCCCCGCCAATTAGCCCTGGGTTGTGTGGTCTGCTTCGCTCCCCGCCGTTCATCCTAGTTTATCTCTGCACGAGTGTGGGGATGCGGGGTCTGCTACCTGCCGCTCTGCCTGCCCCATTCTCCGCCACTCTTGAGTCCAGCCCTCTGGGTCTATCTGTGCACAAATGTGGGGCCGCAGTGTCTGCTAGTGGTCAGACTGCCTGCCCCGCTTGTCCCACACTCCGCCAGTCTCGGTCCCGCCACAGCCACGCGAGTCCTCTCCGCCCCGGTGCCCATCTCCGCGCCTCCTACTGGTCTGGATGTATGTTTCCAACTTCCTTGCCGTTTGATTTTCTGTCAGTTCTGGTTGTGCGAGGAGGCGCAGTGTGTCTACCTATGCCGCCATCTTGGTTCAACAAAGAAAGAATCTTAAAGGCAGCAGGGGAAAAAAGGAAGTAACATACAAGGGAGTCCCAATAAGGTTAGCAGCTGACTTCTCAATGGAAACACTCTAAGCCAGAAGAGAATGGCAAAAGATATTCCAAGTAATGAGAACCAGAGGACTGCAACCAAGACTACTTTATCCAGCTCGGCTCTCCATCAAGAGAGAAGGCCAAATAAGGGGTTTCCCAGACAAAAAAAAGTCTAAAAGAATACACTTCCACCAAACCAGCTCTGCAAGAGATGCTAAAGGGGCTGCTTTAAGGAAAGGACAGAAAAGAGAGAAAGAGAGAAGAACACAGGTACAAAGAATCAGCAATGAATAAGTACCTATAAATAATAACCTTAAACATAAATGGATTAAATGCTCCAATCAAAAGACATAGAATAGCTGAATGGATAAGAAAGCATGACCCACACAGATGCTGCCTACAAGAGACCCACCTCTGGACAGAACACCTACACAGACTCAAAGTGAAGGGCTAGAAACAAATATTCCAAGCAAATGGACAGGGGAAAAAAGCAGGGGTAGCAATACTCATATCAGACAAAATAGACTTCCAAAGAAGGGCCATCAAGAGAGACTCGGAAGGTCACTTCATAATACTCAAAGGAAGAATCCACCAAGAAGACATAAACATTGTAAATATATATGTTCCCAACATAGGAGCACCCAAATACATAAAGAAAATCTTGGAGGACTTCAAGAAAGATATTGACAAAAACGCAAATGTGGTAGGGATTTTAATACACCACTGTTAAAGATGGACAGATCTTCTAAACAAAATATGAAAAAAGATATTGTGGCATTGAACAATACCCTAGATGAAATGGACTTAACTGATATATATAGAGAGCCTTTCATCCCAAAGAAGCAAAATACACATTCTTTTTAAATGCATATGGAACATTTTCAAAGATAGACCACATGATAGGACACAAAACAAGCCTCAACAAATTCAAGAAAATTGAAATCATATCAAGCATTTTCTCTGACCATAAGGGACTGAAACTACAAACAAATCTCAAGGAAAAAACCCCAAAACAATCAAAAACATGGAGATTGAATAGCATGCTATTAAACAATGAATGGGTGAAGAATGAGATTAGGGAAGAAATCAAAAAGTTTCTGGAAACAAACGAAAATGAACTCACAACAATCCAAAACCTATGAGACACAGCAAAGGCAGTCCTGAGAGGGAAGTTTATAGCAATACAGGCCTACCTAAAAAGAATAGAAACGGCTCAAATAAACAACCTAACCATACACCTACAAAAACTCAAGGAACAACAACAAAGACAACCCAGAGCAATTACAAGGAAGGAAATAACCAAGATCAGAGCAGAAATAAATGACATAGAGACTGAAAGCACAATTCTAAGGATCAACAAATCCAGGAGCTGGTTCTTTGCAAAGATAAACAAAATCAACAAGGCCTTAAGCAGGCTCATCAAGAAAAAAAGAGAGAGGACCCAAATAAACACAATCAGAAATGAAAGAGGATAGACTACAACGGATACCACCAAGATACAAAGGATTGTAAGAAATTACTACAAAGAACTGTACGCCAAAAAATTTGAAAACCTGGATGAAATGGACAAATTTCTAGGAAAACACAACCTTCCAAAACTCATTGAAGAAGAAACAGAAAGCCTGAACAGACCAGTAACGCCGGATGAAATTGAAACAGTAATCAAAAAGCTTCCGACACACAAAAGCCCTAGACTAGATGGTTTCACAGGAGAAATCTACAGAGCACTTAAGGGGGAGCTAACCACCATCCTCCACAGATTATTTCAAAAAATCCAAGAAGATGGAAGACTCCCAAACTCGTTTTACTCAGCCAACATCATCCTAATGCCAAAACCAGATAAAGACATCACAAAGAAAAAAAACTTCAGGCCAATATCGCTGATGAACATAGATGCTAAAATCCTGAACAAAATATTGGCAAACCGCATCCAGCAATACATTAAAAAGATCATACACCATGACCAAGTGGGATTCATCCCAGGGATGCAAGGATGGTACAATATTCGCAAATCAATAAACATAATACACCACATAAACAAAAGAAAAGACAAACAACACTTGATCATATCAATAGATGCAGAAAAAGCATTTGATAAGGTACAGCACCCATTTATGATAAAAACCCTCAACAAACTGGGAACACAAGGAGCATTTCTCAACATAATAAAGGCCATATATGAGAGACCTACTGCCAACATCATACTCAATGGACAAAAACTTAGAGCTTTCCCACTAAGATCAGGAACAAGACAAGGATGCCCTCTCTCACCACTCCTATTCAACATAGTATTGGAAGTCCTAGCCACAGAGATCAGACCAAAAAAAGCAATAAAAGGCAACCAAATTGGAAAGGAGGAAATAAAACTGTCTTTGTTTGCAGATGACATGAGAGTGTACATGGAAAATCCTAAGACTCCACCAAAAAACTACTCGACCTAATAAATGAATTTGGCAAAACAGCTGGATACAAAGTCAATACTCAGAAATCAAAGGCATTCCTGTACACCAACAATGAAACTGCAGAAACAGAAATCAGGAAAACAATCCCATTTGATATAGCAACAAGAAAAATAAAGTACCTAGGAATAAACCTAACCAAGGAGGTAAAAGACCTATACTCAGAAAACTACACAACACTGAAGAAAGAAATTAAGGAAGACACAAACAAATGGAAGCATGTACCATGCTTATGGATTGGAAGAATTAACATCACCAAAATGGCCATACTACCCAAAGCGATTTATACATTCAATGCAATTCCTATTAAAGTACCTATGACATATTTCAGAGATATAGAACAAACATTTCAGAAATTTATATGGAACCATAAATGACCCCGAATAGCTGCAGCAATTTTGAGAAAGAAAAACAAAGCAGGAGGGATCACAATACCTGATATCAAACTGTATTACAAGGCCACTGTAATCAAAACAGCCTCATACTGGCATAAACACAGGCACATGGACCAATGGAACAGAACAGAGAGCCCAGAAATAAACCCAAGTCTCCACAGTCAATTAATATTTGACAAAGGAGGCAGGAACATAAAATGGAGCAAAAACAGCCTCTCCAACAGATGGTGTTGGGAGATCTGGACAGCTACGTGCAAAAAAATGAAACTTGATCACCAACTTACTCCATACACAAAAATAAATTCAAGATGGATAAAAGACTTAAATATAAGTCGTAACACCTTAAAAGTCCTAGAGGAAAACATTGGCAGGAAAACCTCAGACATTCCATGCAGCAACATCCTCACAGACATGTCTCCTAAAGCAAGGGACATAAAGGAAAGAATGAACAAATGGGACCTCATCAAAATAAAAAGCTTCTGCATGGCTAAAGAAAACAGCACCAACATACAAAGAGAACCAACAGTATGGGAAAACATATTTGCTAATGATACCTCAGACAAGGGCCTGATCTCCAAAATATATAGAGAACTCACACAACTCCACTCCAGGAAGACAAACAACCCAATTAAAAATGGGCAAAGGACTTGAACAGACACTTCTCCAAGGAAGACATACAGAGGGCCCAGAGACATATGAAAAGATGCTCAGCATCACTAGCCATCAGAGAGATGCAAATTAAAACCACAATGAGGTACCATCTCACACCAGTTAGAGTGGCCAACATAAACAAATCCACAAACAAATGTTGGAGAGGATGGGGAGAAAAGGGAACCCTAGCACATTGTTGATGGGAATGCAGACTGGTGAGGCCACTGTGGAAAACAGTATGGAATTTCCTCAGAAAACTAAAAATGGAACTACCCTTTGACCCAGCAATTCCGCTGCTAGGATTATACCCTAAGAACCCTAATACACCAATCCAAAAGAACCTATGCACCCCAACGTTCATAGCAGCACAATTTACAATAGCCAAGTAGTGGAAGCAACCTAAGTGTCCATCAGCAAACGAGTGGATCCAAAAACTATGGTATATTTACACAATGGAATTCTACACAGCAGAGAGAAAGAAGGAGCTTATACCCTTTGCAACAGCATGGATGGAAATGGAGAGCATTATGTTAAGTGAAATAAGCCAGACGGTGAGGGACAAATACCATATGATCTCACCCTTAACTGGAACATAATAAATAGAAAAAAAGGAAAGGAAACAAAATATAACCAGAGACATTGAAGTTAAGAACAATCTAACAATGGATAGGGGGGAGTGCGGAGGGGACCGTGAGGAGAGGGGATTACAGGAACTACTATAAAGGACACATGGACAAAATCAAGGGGGAGGGTGGAGGTGGGGGAGGGAGGGGGTGTGGATGGGGTGCGGTGGAGGGATGGGGAGAAAAGGCACACAACTGTAATTGAATTGAATCAATAAAAAATTTTTTAAAAAAGTGAATCCATTAAAGTAGAAGAGTTTGAAAGAACATGTGTGTTTGTGCATCACATACAACTCCGAGTCACAGAACTGGACAGGAACGCAAGCTCTCTAATGAGTAATTGTTTGGCCATTTGCATATATATATGACATATCTATACATCACATATAGTGGTTACAATAATATTTACAGTAGGGAGAAATATGTCATATACAGAAATAGAGGGAATCTTATTTTTAGGCAGCAATGAAAGTTTTCAAGTGGAGGCAGGAAGATCATTCAATAGAAAACATAATTACACCAAGCAATACTTCACCCCAAGCATAAATTCCTTCACACTTCGACACTGATCTTATACACATCAATAAGTAAACATACACCATAAAAAATAGTTTACATAGTAATAAATATACGGCTTATAATTTTGCTTCTTCATACATAAGGTCGTCTTTGACTCTCAGGACATATATGTTAAACTAAGTATTGAAGTTTGTGTTTCCACATCGACTAGAATTGGAGACATGATTTGATGGTCAGTTTTGCCTGTGACTATGCTAAGAATGTGGACACCAAGCTCAATAAGAATCAGGATCCTAATGAGGGAAGACAACTCAATGGCCTGTTACTAAACACACTATGTGTTGAAGTCTACATTTTCAATAAGAGCAGTTATGAGAGTGAGATATGAAGAAATTATGTACAAAAAGTGTTAAACTGTGCTCTTCTAGTTTCCTCTCCTATGAAATGATATAAATGGTTTTGGTTACCTAGTGCAGTATAATTCCATCGAGTACTACATCTCAAGATGTTTCTTTTAGTGAAACTAGAAAAATTCCTCAGAAATTGTTCATTTCATTTCAAAAGAAATTGTTCCTAAGAAATCCACGTAGTCTCCATAACATAAATGGGAGCTTCCAAATATTTCATCCAAGGCTGGGAATCAATTTGGGAGAGGAGAAAAATGACAAAGAAAAAGCTGTTATATCTCATAAAGTTGAAAAGTTAACAGCGATTTGCTTAAATATTATAAAGAAGTTGAAATCACAGGAACACATACTCGAGGAAATAAACAGAGAGTACTTTCTACTTCCACAGCCTGATCAAAGAGTCAAAATATCTGGCTCTGAGGCTTTGAGCCCTATAATCATGTGCATTTCTTCAGCCCGAGCACAAATGTCCCTTTTATAGCTGCCACCCCAACTAATCTTCTCAGAGCCCCCTTTATGTCCCTGTTCCTGAGACTGTAGATGAAGGGATTCAGCATGGGTGTGACCACTGTGTACATCACTGAGGCGACTGCCCTTGAATGTGAGCTGTGAGTATCATCAGAGCTGAGATACACTCCTAGGCTTGTACCATAAAATAAGGAGACAACCAAGAGGTGAGATGCACAGGTGGAAATTGCTTTATACTTCCCCTGAGCTGATGGGATTGCCTGTGTGGAGGACACGATCATAGAGTAAGAGTACAGGATCCCAGCCAGGGCACCACCTCCTAACAGCCCTGCTGAAAAATATATCACCACATCATTAGGAAAAGTGTCAGAACAGGCAAGTTGCACCATATGTTTGATATCACAAAAAAAGTGGAGGATTTCCAAGTCGGTGCAGAAGGACAATCGCAACACCATCAAGCATTGCAGCAAGGAATTCAGGGCACTCATGATGCAGGACACCAAAACCAGGACTCCACAGAGCTGGGGCGTCATTATGACCATGTAGTACAGGGGGTGACAGATGGCCACAAATCGGTCATAGGCCATCACAGTCAGGAGGAAGTTGTCCAGTCCGGCAAAGCATAGGAAGAAATACATCTGGGTGATGCAGCCTGCATAGCTGATGCCTTTGCTCTCTGTCTGGATGTTGAGCAGCATCTTTGGGACAGTGGTGGAGGTAAAACCAATGTCTACCAGGGACAGGTTGGAGAGGAAGAAGTACATGGGTGTGTGGAGGTGGGAGTCTGAGCTGACGGCCAGGATGATGAGCAGGTTTCCCAGCACAGTGATCAGGTACATGGAGAGGAAGAGCCCAAATAGGAGGGGCTGCAGTTCTGGGTCCTCTGAGAGTCCCAGGAGAAGAAACTCTGAAATTTGTGTCAGATTCACTGCTTCCATATGGTGCACTTGACTACCAAGATATAAGAAAAGTACATGACTCATTTTCACTCATGCAAGCATTAGTAACCTAGCATAATTTCTACCATTAATATTTTAGAATCAAGAAATTAATGTCATATTTGGTTTGTATTCTGGTATCCTTTAGGACACGCCTCATGCCATTTCTCATTAGAATTCTTTTTCCAAGTAAAGACACACAAGAATTCTTGTATCTTACTCAGTTTTTTCGATAAGAGAAGAAAAAGTAAAAAGGCAATGGATGTGATGGAAAGCACAGCATGGTGACTCAAGCTAATGAGACTGAATGCTGTATTTGAAAGTTGTTAGAGAAGAGAGTTTCAAAGTCTTTATCAAAGAAAAAACTTGTCACTGTGTATGGTTAACTACACTTAGTGCGGAGGTCATTTTGTATTATATTACAAATATAATATTATGGTGTATACTTGAAGAAAATATAATGTTTTATGTCTATTCTAATTCCAAAACATTGCATGCCAATCAGTTGTTATGGGTAAGAGTATTCAAATTGGTGTTTATAATTTTCAAAGTTATATGAAGTTTTCACTGCTTTTTTTTTTCAAAAGAACTACAAAAACTTTATATCTGACCATTTTCCATGTTATCAAAGGAATATTTAATAAATCAATTACTTAAACTAAAAAATTATACTTCAATTTAAAAACATTTTTTGAAAAAGCCATAGAGAACACAGTATCACTGACTGATACACTGGACAACACAAAATTTATCAACTATATACATTCCCCAAAAGTGCATGTACACACACATAAAAGAACTAAAAGGAAAACAGACAGTTTGTGTAAAAAACTCCAATTCTTGGTTAGAAGGAATCCAATAAAAAATAACATAAGGGAATGTAGTCAAAAATATTGTGATAAGCTTACACAGTGACAGGTGATTACTAGAATCAGTGTGGTGATTGCATTGCCACGAATACAGATGTGAGTCACTCTATTGTACACCTGAAACTGATGTCATATTGACTACAAACTGTACTTAAACAAACACACAACAAAAGAATGAAAATACTCTGATCACACTATCCAAGAGCAAGGAACTTTCAGGTGGACAACATAGTGAAAGTTATAGTATTGTAGTCCAACTACAATTTAAAATAAATAAATTAATACACAAGGAAAGCAAAAAACTTACCCTGCAAAATGTCAGTAGTGATCATAAACGGTTTACAAACCCACACATTTCCTTACAGCCTCACAGGCAATGAAATAATCACAAAGGGAAGCTCATCAGCACACTTGTTTTCACCTACCAAGTAACAGCTTTTTCATGTGAATAGGCAGTGAGAGGAGATGCTGTGAAATGCACGTCCCATGCACTGCCACTGCAAGGGTGTACTTGTGAGCCTTCCTTGGTCCGGATCTTTCTCATCCATAGGGAGACATAGTCTAATAGGCCCCATCATAAAATGTTTAAATGCCCTCACATCACCGCCTGTTCCTCCACAGCTAATAACCTATCTGTCTATTCCTGTTCATTGAACTTACGTTCTACTTCTACTGGAACGACCACACCTCCACTTCCCTCTCTTATTTGTCTTCTGTTAAAACCATTCAGTTGTCAACAAAGACACCTGCATTTCTAAATACAATGTTCATTTGCCTTTTAGCATCATGAATAAACATTCGTTTATGAGTAAAGCCAGCCAGCAACCACAGTGATCACTGGTGTCTGGGCTATGTTGGAATGGTTCTCAGGTGATTTCAGGTACAAGTTCTTGGTTTCCAGTCTCTTGGATCTTCTCCTGCCACATCAGTTGGGCTCTCGGACTCACCTGCATGGGAACTCTGACAAGAAGGTTTCCCTGTGGGAGTCCAAAATCTTCCCTGGGTGGTGGATGATGGAGACCAAAACTCTGTCCCAGACAAGATGGCAAGGAGTGGTCAAGCATTGGTCTCCCTGCCAGATTCAGGTCTCCAAGAGCAACAGCCACATTTCTCCATCCAAAGGTTGCACATGCTGAGATGCTGCAGTACAGGAGCTACTTACAGCTCTCCAGGTCTGCTCATTAGGCACATTTACTTCTCAGCATTCTAATCTCTAAGCACAGAATTCCCCGTGGGGACACTGGTCTGCTCAGAATGGAGAGTTTTCCTGTGATTCTCCTTTCCTGGGAGACTAAGTAATGAGCCATCTGAGTACAGTTTTGATGAGTCCTTCTCCATTAACTGCCCTGCTTCCTGACATCTACAGCTCCCAGCACCTCATCCCAACTGTGTGTTAAAGTTTCTGAGTGGATGGACCTAGAGGGCATTGTGGTCAGTGAAATAAGCCAGTCTTAAGAAGTCAAATACCATATGTTTTCACTCATATGTGGAATCTAAAGAACTAAATAAATGAACACACAAAATGGACACGGTTTCATGGACCCAGAGAACGGACTTGTGGTTGCCAGAGGGGAAGTGGGTTGAATGACTGGGAGAAAAAGGTAAAGAGAGTTAGAAGTACAAGTTGGCAGTTACAAACCAGTCTCAGGGATGTAAAGCAGAGCATAGGGAATATAGTCCATAATACTGTAATAACTATGTGTGAGGCCGGTTGGGTACTGGAAACACCAGGAGGGACATGGCAGGGGTGGGGGGGACACTATGTAAAGTTTACGATTGTCTGATCGCTGTGCTGTATGCCTAGGACCAATGCAGAAAGATATTAAAAGTAAACTGTAATTGAAAAACAGAAAGTCTTATTCTGAGAAATTTGTCTGACTGGTCTTTGGGTCTTCAAAGCATTGATTTATAGTGGGATGCACTCTTGATATCCCTAGACAATTAACATCTTCCTCTTTAGGAAAGGGGAGATAATTGTTCCTTTGCTATAAAATCGTGGGCACTGTACTCTTAGGCTTCATGGTTGTTCAGCCAGAATAATTAGGGATTTCATGGTGATATCACAAGCTAACATCTGCCATTTGGACCCTCATCATGACATGTTTATTAAAGAGAAGAGATTCATTTAGATTTCAGGCACCATAGTCCAGCTTAGCACTTTGTAACCATTGTCAAATATATGTTTCACAGAAATGGGTTTTATGAGGTAGTACCTTGAGAAACTACCTCCTCCAATGCAGAAATGGGGCACAGAGGGATTTATTGCTGTGTTCAAAGGTATAAACCAGGAAGGGATAGAGTTTTGATTGCAATCGGTCAGGGCACTTCCAGTTTGGAGATTCTGGACCAGTTGGTCTCAAACAGAGATGACTTTGCCCCTGGGGATGTTTGCACTGTCTGCAGGCTGGTGCTAAACACCTGCAATGCACAGGACAGCACCCAACACATACAATTACCCAGCCCCAAGTGTCAACAGTGACAAGGTGAAAACACCTATTGTAGACCAGTACTTGTCCACTTCATTGTGCACACAAGTCACCAAGCCTTGGGGTTCAAATGCAACTTCTGGTCTCCAGTGGGCCCAGAGACTGCATTTCTGACACACTCCCAGGTGATGTTGAAATTGCAGGTCTTCTTGTTCTGAGGACCACAGTCTGAGTAGCTGGCTATGGCCCTGTCTTAGAGGTAGGGGAGGGTATTTTAGGTCTTATCCACCAGGAATCTTCTGTATGTAATTTTGAAAGACAAATTTTCCACTCATTCCATAGAGGAAGATAAATTCTGTGTTTCATTCTGTTAAATTAGAGCTCCGCAGAGACATGGAATAATTTGTATCTAGAAAAGGCTTTGTAGTAAGCCGAATAAAGGCCTCAAAGATTTCAACATCCTAATTCAGAGAACTTTGGAATATGTTAGCTCATGGAACAGGGTAACTATGATAAGAGATGAACAAAGGTTGTTAGTCATTTGGCATACAATAAGGAGACTAGCTCAGATTATCCAGGCTGATGAAAGGGCATCACAATGCTCCTGTAAATGTTGAAGGGAGCTGAAGGCTTGGAGTCAGAGAGGCATTTGTACGTGCTCTGCTGCTGGCAATGAAGATGGATAAATGTAATGAAAATGCCATTTTTGGTCAGTTTTTTTCATTATCTTTATCAAACTGCTGATTATATTCATCCTGTGTTCAAAACAATACTTCTAGATCCTATTTTTGTCCCTTTCTACATGAAGACATTCCAAGTTGGTTCTCTTCATCAAGGATGAAAATGCAATTCATGTTTTAGACCTAAACACAAGACTCTGCCTTAGTCCTTAGTGAATTTCAACTTGAGTCTCTACAGCTAGTTCTCCAGCTTGGCCAAGTAGCTTTGAGTCCTGATGTGTATGTGCCTCTTAATAACTATGATACTCAGCTTTGTTTTTCTGTTTGTTTTTCACAAAATTCTGATTTTCACATGTACACTTTTAATCATCTGGATTTTATTTTCTATTTTCTTATTGTTGTTCAAATACTGTTGTCTGCATTTCTCCCCCCACTCCAGCCATCACCACCCCCCTTCCATGATCCCACCCCACCTTGATTTTGTCTATGTGTCCTTTATAGTTGTTCCTGAAAAACTTCTCACATTTTCCCCCTATTAAATAAATTTTTAAAATAGTGATTGTCAATTGTAATTGAAAAATAAAACAGAAAAAGAAAAGCTTGTTTGCAGCAACTAATTTTAAGATTTTCATTTTAAATTTCTTTTATTTTTCATTTTGAGTTGACATACAATATTATATTGGTTTCAGATATACAATATAGAGATTAGGCATTTATATAATATACAAAGTGATCAGCCTGATAAATCTAGTACCATATGACAACATATGCAGTTATTAAAATATTATTGACTATATTTCTTATGCTATACTTAACATCCCCATGACTATTAAGCCTCTCAATCCATTCAGTGAGCATTGCTTAGGTACAGCCATTTCATGGTGAAATCCCACCTTCAAATAAAAAGTGAAAATTAAAGTCCATGTGGAGATATTCTGCCCCACTAGGTGGTACACAGAATTCCCCATTGCATAAGTGTAAATGTTCTGACCTTGACGCCTTTGAGGATCTAAGATAGGAAAAATAATTTCTTATTAAAATTATAGTCCTCCTTTAAATCTTCATGTCAAAATGTTTACATTCTCTCAATTTTGTGTTCACTCAAACATTCATTCCTTTTATTTTTATTCCCTCCAACTTTCCCTCAAGATTTCTTTAGCATAATAGGTGGAACTATATCCACACAGCAACATCCTCACAGACACACCCCCTAAAGCGAGGGACATAAAGGAAAGAATGAACAAATGGGACCTCATCAAAATAAAAAGCTTCTGCATGGCTAAAGAAAACAGCACCAAATTACAAAGAGAACCAACAGTATGGGAAAACATATTTGCTAATGATACCTCAGACAAGGACCTGATCTCCAAAATATATAGAGAACTCACACAACTCCACTCCAGGAAGACAAACAACCCAATTAAAAATGGGCAAAGGACTTGAACAGACACTTCTCCAAGGAAGACATACAGAGGGCCCAGAGACATATGAAAAGATGCTCAGCATCACTAGCCATCAGAGAGATGCAAATTAAAACCACAATGAGGTATCATCTCACACCAGTCAGAGTGGCCAGTATAAACAAATCCACAAACAAATGTTGGAGAGGATGCAGAGAAAAGGGAACCCTAGCACACTGTTGGTGGGAATGCAGACTGGTGAGGCCACTGTGGAAAACAGTATGGAATTTCATCAGAAAACTAAAAATGGAAAAAACTGCCCTTTGACCCAGCAATTCAGCTGACATATTTATTTTTTAAAAATATTATATTAAGATAGGCTTTACTCATTTTAAAATTTTTATTGAATTTAATGGGGGTAACATTGGTTAATAAAATTATATAGGCACCAGGTGTACAATTCTATATGTTATGTGTATATCAATTATGTTTTCACCACCCAGTCAAGACTCCTTCACTCACCATTTATCCCCTCTTTACCTCTCCTCCCTCCCTCCAGCCCCTTGCCCTCTGGGAAGCACCATAGTGTTGTCTGGGTCCCTGAGTTGGTTTTCTCTGTTTGTTTTTGCTTAATCCCTTCTCCATTTTCACCCAGGCCCCAAACTCACTCCCCTGTACCTGGTGTCAATCTTTTCTCTGTAACTATGAGTCTGTTTGTATTCCTTGTCAGCTTATTTTGTTCATTAGATTCCACATGTGAATAAAATCATATGGTACTGGTCTTCGTCTGACTGACTTATTTCACTTAGCTTAATGCTACACAGATTCATCCATGCTGTTGCAGAAAGTATGATTTTCTTTTTTTATGGCTCTGTAATACTCGATTATATAAATGCAAAACAGCGTTATTATATTTTCAGTTTTTTTATTTTTTAACAATTCATTTTTATTATTGTTTATTCTATTACAGTTATTACAATTTGCCCCCCTTTTCTCTCCTCCTCCAAACCCACCTCTGCTGCCACAGTCAATCCCCACACCATTAGCTTTTTTATCCACTCATCTACTGATGGACACTTGGGTTGCTTCCAAATCTTGGCTATTGTAAACAATGTTGCAATGAACATAATTGTTCATATAGTCTTTTGAATTAGTGTTTTGAGCACCTTTTGAAATTATATGTATATGGACCTATGCAGTATGTATTCTCAATTTGTGTATGGCTCCTTTAAAATAACAAATTCTGTATTTTAAACATGTGCACTTTATATGATGTGATTATACACCAATAAATTATATTAAAAAGTCTCATCTCATGGTAACGTCTAGAACACAGCAGCTGAGTCACATTTTAACAGGTGTTGGAAGTATGTCTTCTAATGGGTAGAAAGCAGAGTGTCATATGTGGATAAAAATAATAGGATTAAATTAAGGCTACTACATTTGATAAACTCATTTTTTTGTAAACAGATGTTTAACCTACATATACAGCTAAACGGACATAAATTGGTTGGTGACAGGGGTGCCCTACAGCCTCACACAACATCAAGGATGAGCCTTAACACTCAATGCAGAGACACAGCTGATGCACACTCAGGAGATCTGAGCAGAGGTCAGGACAACGTCTATCATGGAATCCCACTCAACAATAAACATATTATAACAAACCATATTTAGGATGCTTGTTATACAGCAATAAGTGATACAATAATAAGGCAAACAACACTAAAGGCAATATGATAATTCTGTTTTTTATATTTTACATATCTTCTGATATTTGGGACAGTCTTTGCAATTAATTTCTTATTCAAGTTCACTACACATAACTGTACTCTCAGGTGACTGTGTTCAGGTTCCCTTCTAGGGGTCTCCAAGAGGTTGGAAGCTCATGCACATTTGTGCAGAAAACCTGGTGATTCTGAATCACGTGACCAGGCAGGAATTCAGCCTCTCTTGTGAGTCATTTTTTGATCTTGAGAAATGATTCCTGTGCATGAGAGAGACATATGATAGATAATCTGGAAACCTTACATTTATTGTTCCTTTAGTGGTTAAGACAAAATTTAGAAAAGAAGAAATGTTTTGCTTAGAGTCATAGAGGAGTCATAATTGGAGGCAGCACCAGAATTTTCAAGCAGAGAAAGAAATAGAATTCATTAAAGAGGTAAAATATACTAACCAACCACTTACTCCAATGCAGAAAGCCCCTTCCACAGGGACATCAATCTTCCATACTTCCATGAGTACAGCAAGGAAAAGCAATACTTTGCACAGTAATAAAATTAGAGATTAACAATTTGTCTCATCGTATTTCAGGTCATCTCTGACACTCAGGCCATATTAGGTTAATCAATTAAAACTTGGTGTCCATGTAGACATCACTGTAAGTATGTATGTGATGGTCAATTTCTGTCAGTGCCTCCAATGGGCATTGGGACACTGAACTGAATAAGGCAGCAGCTATGAAGCAGAGTGGAATATTTGTATTCTAAGAGCCTGACACTAAATTTTTTATTTCCAAGGCTTCCACTTCAAAGATAACCATGCTGAAGAAACATGTGGCCAGCACTCTAACACAGCTGCTAGCTAAGCACCCAGGCCCACTCCCCTGTGAAGGCCCCCCTTACAGAAAGGCCTGGAGAACTTAGATAACTGACTTTGGCAGTGACCCCACTGTTCACTTTTCACACCCTCACACTTGCTCTTAAGTTTTAAATTCACCAATAAAGATTGAAGCTTTGAAACTCTATCCATCCTGCCCTCGGACCTGAATAAATGCAGAGCCCACAGTAATGTCCTCTCTCTCTCTTTCTCTCTCTCTTTCTCTTCTTCACCTTGTCTCCCATGACCTCATGTGTGGACCTTAGGCACTCTGTGTACCCTTCCATCTCTGAGTAAGAAACCTCCTTTTACCAGGTTCTCTGATGGTTTAGCTGAGAAGTGTCATGCAATCACAATAACTGACAGGCCTGATCCAACTACAGTGTTGGCTTGTATTGGTGTCATGAGAACTCAGGGCCTAGGTGACTGTGCCAGGCATTTAGAGCAAATACCTGCAATATCAATAGGCTGAGACTTAAGTGGAAGAGTGTTTAAATTTACATTATTAGGAAGAGTACTCAAGTTACTGATGTAAAAATCAATGACAGACCCAAAGTGGAAACTGCTTTCATATTTTCCTGTACAATGAAATTAATGTCCTTAGATACTAAGTGTAGTTTTGTCCATCTGAGTAATACAACTCTGATTACACTTTCAGATCAACTAGGGAAAATTTTCTTGGCATGATATATATCATTTAAGAAGAAATTATTTCAGAGAAATCCAAGTTTTCCCATGAAAGATATGGAAATTTCCAAATATTTCTGATCCAAGGTTGAGAAAGACTTTCATAATGTTAATGGTCAAAGGGAAAACTATCCACATATTTTACAGAAGCTTAGCAAGGTAGTTACTTAAGTTGTTGGAGAACATGAATACAAGGAAATGGACATGCCAGGAAATAAAGAGAAGAAACCAGTCTATCCCAGAGATCAGTCACAGCTTCTGGTTCTGAGACATTGACCTTGCAATCAAGGTCACATTTTGAGCCTCAGAACAATAGTCCCTCATTTACCTGCCATCCCCAAAACTCTCTTCAGAGCCTCCTTTATGTCTTTGCTCCTGAGGCTATAGATGAAGGGGTTCGGCATGGGTGTGACCACAGTGTACATCACTGAGGTAACTGCACTTGACTGTGAGCTGTGAGTACCAGCAGAGCTGAAGTTCATGCCTAGGACAGCACCATTAAATAAGGAGACAACCGAGAGGTGAAATGCACAGGTGGAAAATGCTTTATACTTCCCCTGAACTGATGGGATTGCTTGTATGGAGGACACAACCTTAAAATAAGAGTAAAGGATCCCAGCTAAAGGACCACCAATGAGCAGCCAAGTAGCCAAACACATAGCCATGTCATTAAGAAAGGTATCAGAACAGACAACTAGGATCATCTCTTAATTTCACAGAAAAAGTGGGGGATTCCCACTTCTGCACAGAAGGTCAGTAACAACAACATTAAACTATGTAACAGGGAATTCAGGACACTTGTGATCCAGGACACCAGAACCAGCAGTCCACACAGCCGGGGGTTCATGATGACCCTGTAGTGCAGGGTGTGGCAGATGGCCACATATCTGTCATAGGCCATCACAGTCAGGAGGAAGTTGTCCCAACCCTGCAAAGAGTATGAGAAAATACATCTGAGTGATGCAGCCTGTATAGGTGATGGCTTTGCTCTGTGTCTCGATGTTCAGCAGCATCTTTGGGACAGTGGTGGAGGTGAAGCAGATGTCAGCCAAGGACAGGTTAGAGAGGAATTAGTACATGGGTGTGTGGAGGTGGGAGACTGAGCTGACGGCCAGGATAATGAACAGGTTTCCCAACACAGTGACCAGGTAGATGGAGAGGAACAGCCCATATAGGAGGGGTTGCAGTTCTGGCTCCTCTGATAGTCCCAGGAGATGAAATTCTGAAATTGGGGTATTATTGCCTCATACCATGTGGTGGAGGTGACTAGTACGAAAGAAAAAGGTGGCACGATTAGTTTTTATACAAATGGCAATCATGCTAGCATAGTTGAAAAGCTACAACCATATTTTGCAACAAAGTAATCAATATCAATTTTGGTACATATCATAACCTTTAACGTACCCCCCAACATCTCTGATTAGGAATTTCTGTCCTCCTCAGACCTTTTCCACCAGGTTGTCATGGGTTACACAGTTTTAATGAGAAATGCTTTCAGGTACTTGAGGAATAGTCATTGATATTCCATATATCTAGGGAAAGGGTATAGGATGCTGAGAAAAAAATCTTTAGAATATAATGATAGTGAAAGAATATACTATATATTTTATATGCCATTTTAGATGGTGTCAGGGGGAAAAAAAGTAGGGATAACAGAGTGGATGGGGGTGTTTTATTTTTTTTAACTAGTCTTTCAGGTATCCCTGCAAATAAGTTGACCCTGAGTAGGGACCTCCAGGAAGACAGAGTGGGAGACACGAGGAAATTGGGGGGGGGGGAAGAGTCAGTGCAAAGGCCTAAGGATGACACTTGTTTCAGACATTCAGGACTCAGAAAGGATTCAGCACAGGGAGTCGAAGGAGGAAGAGCAGAGCTATGAGAGATGCTGTCAGAGAATGAGGGGGAGTGAGGTGTCCTCCCTACTGCTGCTGAAACTCGGAGACAGGAAGATCCCTTGCTCACATGCAGTTCCTTGCACTTTATTAACTTTATTTCCAAAAATCTTGTAAATAGTAAGAGATCCCCCTTTTATTTTCATGGGTTGGTTAATGTTCTGGCTTCTGTTTGTTAAAGGACACCTTTTGGAGTATATGGGCTCAGGTCAAACTGCCCTAAAACACACACACACACACACTGTGACTTCCTGGGGCCTTGTTATCACCAAGCTCTTCTCACCCTGTCACAGGATTTGGAAACAGAAGGATACAAGTAATGATGTCCACATCAGACTATCTCTACCCTCATGAATATAGAAATGGTATCCAAATTCCATTGGTTTAGCCTCCCATGGACATGAGAACATGGCCCTCCATTTCATATGGCCAGTTTGTTTCCCTTAAGAAACTTCAGTTATTTAAACAAATTTTAAAAATTGGTTAAAAAGCAGAGAGATAAAAGGGGGAAGGACCTAATTGTACAGGTGGTTGCTGATGGGCTGAGATAAGGAAAACTCCCTGGGTCTGGCAACAGTCCAACCACAGTTCTATACCCTTAAAGCTCAGAATAACTAATAAAACATCAAAAATCAAGTAATCAAAGAGAAAGGAGTGATATTTTACATTGTCCAGATGTTGTACACATCGAACATCTCACTAAAAATGACCAAAGGACACAAACACAAAATCGACATCAGAAAATACAATGACGATAGTGGACATTACTAGAGATGAAATGGAAACCAGTTTCTAAATGATAATATATGCCAAGCTTTAGGAATTGGATGACCGATCTTGATTTATCTACCACATATCAGCTGTTTGAACTTGCGCGTAATATAATTACCCTTCATGTGGTTAAAACATTTAAGATGTACTTTCTTAGCAATTTTCAGGTATATAATACAGTATTGTTAACTAGAGTCACCATGGTCTTTATTAGATTCCCATGACCTTATACACCATATACCAGTCTTTACCCTTCGACTAATATTTCCACATCTCCCTTACCAGCCTGTTCCAGGCATCACATGCTTACTCTTTGTTTCTATGAATTTGGCTTTATTGATACCACTTGTAAGACAGATTGTTACAGAGCAGGCAGGGGGTGGTTCACGATAAATTATCACAGAAAGGATTCCCCCTTTCTGTCTCTCTGGAGATTCCCCCCACACACATGCACTCCTGCTAGGTTCCCAATGCCCGCCGCCAGAGGAAAGACGTCTCTCAATACCAGAGACTGGTGAAAAGGAAAGAAATTATTTATTTAAAAGTAACACAAACTTAGAGTAATGACTTAATGTCTTCAATAAGATACTAAAGTCCTCTAGAATACCCACAGATGCACAGTCCTTCCCTCTCCCTCTGCCCAGTCCGGGGTACCGTATCTCAGGAAAAGAAGTAGAAGTCCGTGATTCAGGCTCCCAGCACCATCAGCTGTGTGGCTGCTGCAATCTCCAGTTAATCCAAAGCCTTGTGGCACCTTCTCACGGCCCACCAGCAAGAGTCCTCTCTCCCCTTTTCTTCCCGGTAAAGTCTCTCCTGCTGCCTAAGCCATGTGGCAAAAAGAAGCACTCCAAAACCAAATGGACCTCTCTACTCTCCTTCAGAACCTCCTGGTCCTCTTCCTTCCCTTCAGAACCGCATGGTCCTCTCTTTACTTCAGAACCTCGTGGTCCTCTCTTCTCTATGGTTGCCGCGCCTAGATTTAAATCCCAGTGCCCATCTTCCTTTGTAGCCCCATTTCTGACTCCTACTACAATCAGTTACACCTGCCAGCATCCCCGTATTCTTCCAGCTTTACTGGGCTGCCATTGTAAGTCCAGGCAGGTGTGGCCCTATAGCGTGGAGCCAATCATCTCCAAGCTCTCACGCAGGCCCTGTAAGCAGGGGGAGTTGCTTCCCAGTCCCATCTTGGGTGGAAGTCACTCCCATCCCCCTGGCTCAAAGCATGGCCACAGCTATTTAACATATCCATGAAACCAGTTAAAGGTTATAGATATGTTAAATGATCATGGGGGGTGAGGGGGTTAGCTGCAAAGCTGTTGCTACCCAAAACAGCTCTGAGTGGCCCTGTTCCATGTGTCCCATCCCCCCTGGCTCAGGCTTGTGGGGGTGAAGACATCCTATATATATTTTTCTAATATTTCCTGGACATCTTGAGTTCTGGACCCCATTACAAATCCCTTCTTGGGGCCCTCCCCTTGGCTGCACCCTGCTTCAAGATCGCACCAAGTTTTGTCTTTCTCCGTCTTATTTCATTTATTATAATGCCCTGAAAGTCCATCCCTGTGGTTGCAAATGACATGATTTCCTCATTTTAAACTGCTGAATACTACTTTATTATAGGTATTATATAGAATATTTTCTTTTTTAAATTTACTTATTTATTTATTTTTAGGAGGGAGAAAGACAGGGAGAGAAACATCGATGTGTGAGAGATACACCCTCTTGCACGCCCCCAAATGGTGACCTGGCCCCCAACCCAGGCATGTCCCCTGACTGGGAACTGAGCCAGCAACCTTAAGGTACACAGGCAGGCACTCAATCCACTGACCACACCAGCCAGGGCTATAATATTTTCTTTATTCATCCATCGGTGGCGGCTTAGATTGTTCCATGTCTCGGCTATTGTGAATATTGCAGCAATGAACATCAAGAGGGCGCAGATATATTTTTGTGAAAGTGATTTTGAAGCAGGGTGCAGCCAAGAGGAGGGCCCCAAGAAGGGATTTGTAATGGGGTCCAGAGCTCAAGGTGTTCAGGAAATATTAGGAAAATGTATGTAGGATGTCCTCACCCCCACAAGCCTGAGTCAGGGGGGATGGGACACATGGAACAGGGCCACTCAGAGCTGTTTTGGGTAGCAACAGCTTTGCAGCTAACCCCTGGCATGGTCATTTAACATATCTATAACCTTTAACTGGTTTCATGGATATGTTAAATAGCTGTGGCCATGCTTTGAGCCAGGGGGATGGGAGTGACTTCCACCCAAGATGGGACTGGGAAGCAACTCCCCCTGGTTACAGGGCCTGCATGAGAGCTTGGAGATGATTGGCTCCACGCTATAGGGCCACACCTGCCTGGACTTACAATGGCAGACCAGTAAAGCTGGAAGAATACGGGGATGCTGGCGGGTGTAACTGATTGTAGGAGGAGTCGGAAATGGGGCTGCAAAGGAAGATGGGCACTGGAATTAAACCTAGGCCCGGCAGCCATAGAAGAGAGAACCATGAGGTTCTGAAGCAAGTAGACAGAGTGAGGGCCACGAGGATCTGAAGGAGAGTAGAGAGGACCACGAGGTTTTGGAGTGCTTCTTTTTGCCACATGGCTTAGGCAGCAGGAGAGACTTTGCCAGGAAGAAAAGGGGAGAGAGGACTCTTGCTGGTGGGCCGTGAGAAGGTGCCACAAGGCTTTGGATTAACTGGAGATTGCAGCAGCCACATAGCTGATGGTGCTGGGAGCCTGAATCACAGACTTCTACTTCTTTTCCTGAGATACGGTACCCCGGACTGGGCAGAGGGAGAGGGAAGGACTGTGCATCTGTGGGTATTCTAGAGGACTTTAGTATCTTAATGAAGACATTAAGTCATTACTCTAAGTTTGTGTAACTTTTAAATAAATAATTTCTTTCCTTTTCACCAGTCTCTGGCATTGAGAGACGTCTTTCCTCTGGCGGCGGGCATTGGGAACCTAGCAGGTGTGCGTTGAGGGGGGACCTCCAGAGAGACAGAAAGGGGGAATCCTTTCTGTAATAATTTATCATGAACCACCCCCCGCCTTGCTCTGTAACAATTCATTTCATTAGAATTTACACACGGAAGTGAGGTTCTGGATCATATAGTAGCTCTATTTCAATTACATCTCTGCCCACAGTGCAAAAGTGCCCCCTTTTCTCCACATCCGGACCTGCAATTATCTTTGTCATCTTCATAAAAGATTCCTAATATTCATGATGGAATTGACCACACAGAATTTTAAAAGTCTCATACATTCCTACCATATATCTGTACATACTTAACTAAATGACCAACAACCATTTTGTGAAAAAGAAAGAAAACCTTCCATTGTTTTTTGCATGAATGTGGTCAGAGACAGGAACAAGAACACCCCCACCCCACCACACGGAAACAAAGGTCTCTCAGGCAATTTATGATCAACACAGGAAATAAATAACAGATGCACATATATCCTCACAAGGAACAAAATCATTGCAAATAAAGCTCATGAGCGCTCTCCTTTTCACTAGTAAACCCGCTTGTTAACATGAGACCCAGAGTGAGACGAGATACTGTGAAATGTTTCCTTCAAGAAATACTGTGGCAAGGGAGTAATTTAAAGCATTTCCTGCTCTGAATCTTTCTCATTGTTATGGAAACAAATATGCCACATTTTAAAAGTAAAAAGAAATGCTCTCACGTCCCTTTATATCCCTCCGCAGCAGCACCCTAGGCCTCTGAGCTGTTAATTGGTAAGAATTTGGCTAGTGCTCTACTTCTACTGGAAGCACTGATGCCTCTCATTCCTGCTTCTACTTGCGCTTCACTACTTGCAATCGCCAACACTGACCCTTACGTCCCTGAGGTCAGTGTCTACTTAGCTTGTTAGCCTCATAAATAAACACACTGATTTATGAATCAAGCCGCCAAACAACCTCCGTGATCTCTGGGCTCTGGGCTAGACCGAAATGGCTCTCAGATGGCCTCAGATAAACATTCTAGGCTTCCAGTCTCTGATTGTTCCCTGTCGTGTCTGCTGGGTTCTCATAATCACCTGGATGAAAACGCTGAAAGGAAGGTCTCCATCCGCAAGTCCAACTTCCTCCTGGATGGTTGACCATGGTGACTAAAGCTGTGTCCACACAAGACAGCTGGAGGGAGTGAAACGATGGTCAGCCTGCCAGACTCTGTCTCTGAAGGAAACGCCATGCCCTGCAGAGTCCAAGGTTACACAGGCTGAGCTCTGGCTGCTGTGGCTCAGTGGATTGAGCAGGGGCCTGCGAACCAAAGGTCCCCGGTTCAATTCCCAGTCAGGGCACATGGCTGGGTTGCAGGCCAGGTCCCCAGTCAGGGGTGTAGAAGAGGCAACAAACACATTGATGTTCCTCTCCCTCTGTCCCTTCCTTCCCCTCTCTCTAGAAATAAATAAGTAAAATCCTTTTAAAAATAAAAAAATAAAACCACTACAATTAAAAAAAAAAAAAAAAAAGTTGCACAGGCTGAGTGGACTGCAGCAGAGGCGCTATGGACAGCTCACTTTATCTTCCCATTAGGTAGTTTTGTTGTTACTCCCACATCTGCAGAAGTGATTTCCCCATGGAACACAGACAGGACTGGCCAGAAAGGAAAATGTTGTTGCTGACTCTCTGTTCCTAAGAGACTCGGCTCTAAGCCAAGTAAATTTAGTTTCTATTATTGGTCCTCCATGAGCTCTTCTGCTTCCAGAGGTCTAAACTCTCAGCAGCTTACCTCAAACATCAGTGAGAGTTTCTCAAAGTCTGAGACTGAAGAACATGCCTGGATTGGGTCCATGGGTCTTCCAAGCATTGAGTAGTGGTGGGCACAGAACCCCTGTTACCTCTAGAAAATTGTTATTCCCCTCTTTAGAAGAGACACAACTGTTCCTTTTGTATAGAATCTTGGGCACCACATTCTTTGGCTTCCTGACACTGTCGCCAAACTATTAAGAATTTCATACAATTACCACAAGTAAGAGCTATAATCTGGTCCCTTCCTATAAAGTATTTATAATTATAATAGATGTTGGAGATGTTTTTATGCATCATAACCTAGCTTAGCAGATTATAGGGATTATCTCATTTCATTTTTATGCAGTTTATTCTATGAGGTAATTTTATCATGTACTCAATTCTCTATGTCAGGATTTGGGCTCAGAGAGATTTGAAGTTCTGCTCCAAGTTATGCATCGAGTATGGGATGGGAATGAAATCTGTCTTCCAGTTCTTGAACTCTGGGCCAGTGGTTCTCAGCAGACATGATTTTGCCCCTGGCTACATTTGGCCATGTCTGAAGGGGTGCTGCTGAACACTGTACCACACCAGACAGCCCCCAATGCAAGTAATCAGACCACCCCTAACGTTGACGGTGGAAGAAGGGAAAACGTGAACACTACCAGCACTTCTCCAATGTCACTGTTCCGACAAATTATCGAGAATTGTAGTTCAAATGCAACTGATTCAGCAGGTCCTGGAGGGCCCAAGAAACTCTGCGTTTCTGACAAGCTTCTAGATGGTGTTCATGCTGCAGGTCCTGGTCTGTGGATCACAGTTTGAGTAGCAAGAAACTAGTCCCCTGTTAGAGACAGGGGTAGGTAATATTAGGTCTTTTCCACCAGAAATCTTTCATGTGTGTAATTTTAAAAGACAAGTTTTTTACCCAATTTGTAGGGGGTATAAATTCTGTGTTTGGTTCTTTTATGTGGGCCTCCAGAGTAACATCAGATAATTTGTATCGAAAAAGGCTTCGTAGTTGGCAAAATAAGGGCCTCAAAAAATATACACATTCTAATCACAAGAACTTTTAAATGTTATTTTACAGAGCAAAGGGAATTAAGCTAGCAGATGGAATGAGGTTGTTAATCGTTGATCTTGATATAAGAAGATCCCCCTGGATCATCCAGGTGGGACCAATGTCATCCTCGTGGTCCTGTAAATGTGGAAGAGAGAAGAAGAAGTTGAGTCTGGGAAACATTGGAGAGGCTCTGCAGCTGGTTTTGAATGTGGGGGAAGGGCCATGGGCCAAGGATTGCAGGTGGCCCCTGGAAAGTGAAGTAGAAAGGCAATGCCTTCTTTTTAATTTTTTTAATTTTTTCAGTTATACTTCATATACAGTATTATATTAGTTTAAAGGGTACAACAAAGGGATTAGACATTTATATAACTTACAAAGTAATCAACCTGATAAATCTAGTGCCACCCAACACCATATATAGTTATTAAAATAATATTGGCTACATTTCTTATGGTGACTTTCCATCCCCATGGCTATAAAGCCTCTCAGTTCATTCAGTGAGTTTCTCTTAGGTACAGCCATTTCATGTTGAAATCCCACCTTAAAATAGAAGGTGAGTATCAGACTGAGGCAGCCACTGTGGAAAACAGTATGGAATTTCCTTAAAAAACTAAAAATGGAACTGCCTTTTGACCCGACATTTCTGCTGCCGGGAATATACCGTAAGAATCCTGAATAACCAATTCAAAAGAACGTATGCACCCCTTTGTTCATAGCAGTGCTATTCAGAGTAGCCAAGTGCTGCAAACAGCCTAAGTGTCCATCAGTAAACAAACAGTAAATGGATTAAAAAACTGTGGTACACTTACACAATGGAATACCACGCAGCAGAAAGGAGAAAGAATGCTTACATTCTGTGACAGCATGGAGGGAACTGGAGAATATTATGCTACATGAAATAACGCAGTGAAAGACAAATACTATATGATCTCACCTATAAGAGGAATCTAATGAACAAAATAAACTAATGAACACAATAGAACCCCAGGCATGGAAACACGTGATAGACTGACAGTGACCAGAGGGGAGATGGACAGGGAATAATGGAAAGAAGGGGAAGAGACTAGACACAGAACACATACGAATGGCCCACAGACATGGACAATAGTGTGGGGATTGACTGTGGGGGTGGGATGGGTGGAGGAGGGCAAAGGGGGGGAAATTAGGACAACTGTAGTATAATAACAATTAAAAATGATTTAATTTTTTTAAAAAGAAAATTAGAGTCCATTGGAGATATTCTGCCCCACTAGGTGGCACAGATTCCACATTGCATAAATGTAAATGTTCTGGCCTTGAGGACTTTGAGGATCTAAGACAGGAAAAACAATTCTTATTAAAATTATACTCCTACTTTAAATCTGCATGTCAAAATTTCTACATTTTTCCATTTTGTGTTCAATCAAACATTCATTCTTTTTATTTCTACTCCCTCCGACTTTCTCTCAAGATTTCTTTAGCATAATAAATGGGAATATATGTGACTCTGTGAGCATGCACATATATGTGTGTGAATGTGCTTATTTGAGAGAAAAGTGTGTACAAGTGCATACAGACATACACTCCTAACCTTGAACATTAACTTTGAACTCAACAGAGTATTGCAACACATTTCATTTATTCCACACAATATTAGTCTGTAATTAGAATTTATTATCTCATATTACCATCAGAAATGAAGAAACCGGTTCAGGGTGACTACATTTTTAACAACAACATAACAAGGACTTAACCCTTGTACACCTTTACAAAGTATATGCAAATGGGATCATGTAATATAAATTCTAATTTTTGTATGGCTCACTTAATTCAGCATGTTGTATGTGCAGTACATTGTATGTAATTATGCTCCATGAATCAGTTAGGAATTAAATTTTCTCATAGAGCGTGGCTCAGGGTCACATCTAGAGCACAAGTAGCCGAGTCACCCCCAGAAGTGCTGGGAGGATCTCTTCTAACCAAGAAGAAAGTAAATGTTATATCTCAATACAGAAATTAAAATAAAGCAATTATTTTTAATAAATCCATTTTTTCCATAAACTAATGACTCAGTTGCACATATAAAGGGAACAAACACATGAATCGATTCAGGAGAGAAGAGCACTACAGTCACACACAGCATCATAGATGAGCCTTAGGGACACAACAGAGAGACTGACAGCTGACTCAGACCCATGGGGAAACAATCAGACTCAGAACAACTTCCCACCATGTAATCCCATTGGTAACAAATGCATCATATCAAACCATTTGCTTCTAGGATCACTTGGTATGCAGCAACAGCTAACTGATAACAATAATCAAAGTGAACAGAAGTGAAGGAAAATATCATAATCAGCCACTTATCATCATAGGTCTTTGTTCCAATATTTCAAGATGGCATTCATGATTATTCCTACTGAAGTTTATTTCCAATCACTGCATTAAAGAGCGACTCCACTGAGATTCCCTTGTAGGTAAGCAGGAGAGTTTGGAAGAACATACATGTTTGCATAACACATATAACTCTGAGTCACAGAACTGACAGGAATTCAAGCTCTCTAGTGAGTCATTGTTTGGTCATTTATGTCTCTATATGACATATCTATACATCACATATATAATATATTTACTGCATGAGATTGATGTAGCTCTTTCCCTACCTCTCCAGTGATTACAACAATATTTACAGTCGGGGGAGATGCTTCATTTAGAACAATAGAGGGAATCATAGTTTTAAACAACAATGAAAGTTTTCAAGTGGAGGCAGAAAGATCATTCAATAGACACATAATTACACCAAGCAATACTTCACCCCAAGCACAAATCCTTTACACATGGACACTGATCTTACAGACATCGATAAGTAAACATACACCATAAAAACTAGTTTACATAGTAATAAATGTATGACTTAAAATATTGCTTCTTCACACTTAAGGTTCTCTTTGATTCTAAGCACATATTATGTCAAACTATGTTATGAAATTTGTGTTTTGACATCAATTAGAATAGGAAACATGATTTGATGGTCCATTTTGCCTGTGACTATGGTAAGAATGTGGACACCAAGCTCAATAAGAATCAGGATCCTAATGAGGGAAGACAACTCAATGGCCTGTTACAAAGCACCATTTTAAACTCTACATTTTCAGTAAGAGCAGTTATGTAGTGTTACATGAAGAAATGACATACAAGAAATGTTAAACTGTGCTCTTCTAGCTTCCTCTTCTATGAAATGGTATGAATGGCTTTGGTTACCTAGTGTGGTGTTCCTCCATAAGAGTAGCACAACTCAGGATGTTTCAGTGAAACAAAAGAAAAATTATTCAGCATGACATATTTCATTTCAAAAGAACTTGTTCTTAAGAAATCCACGTAGTCTCCATGAGATAAATGGCAGTAGCCAAATATTTCATCCAAGGCTGGGAATGAATTTGGTAGAGGAGAAAATGACAAAGAAAAAGCTGCTATACATGACAAAGTTGACAAGTTAATAAACTGATCTGCTTAAATATTATAGAGAAGTTGAAATCACAGGAACACAAACTCGAGGAAATAAACAGAGGGAGTACTTTCTACTTCTACAACCTGAACAAAGAGTCACAACATCTGGCTCTGGGGCTTTCAGCCCTGAAATCATAGGCGTTTATACAACCCTAGGACAAATGGTCCTTATATACCTGCTGTTCCAACCAATCTTCTCAGAGCTCCCTTTATGTCTCTGTTCCGGAGACTGTAAATGAAGGGGTTCAGCATGGGTGTGACCACAGTGTACGTCACTGAGGCTGTTCCACTTGACTTTGAGCTGTGGGTACCAGCAGAGCCGAGATACACGCCTAGGCTTGTACAATAAAACAAGGAGACAACTAAGAGGTGAGACACGCAGGTGGAAAATGCTTTATACTTCCCCTGAGCTGATGGGATTGCTCGAATGGAGAATACAATCTTAGAGTAAGAGTAAAGGATCCCAGCAAAAGGACCACCAGCAAGTAGGACAACTGAAAAATACATCACCATGTTATTAAGAAAGGTGTCAGAACTGGCAAGTTGGCTCATCTGATTGAGTTCACAGAAAAAGTGGGGGATTTCCAAGTTTGCAGAGAAGGAGAGTTGTAATATCATTAAGCTTTCCAACAAGGAATACAGGGAACTCGTGATCCAGGACACTAGGACCAACAGTCCACAGAGTCGGGGGTTCATGATGACTGTGTAGTGCAGGGGGTGACAGATGGCCACATATCTGTCATAGGCCATCACGGTCAGGAGAAAGTTGTCCAATGAGCCAAAGAGTAAGAAAAAATACATCTGGGTGATGCAGCCTGCATAGCTGATGCCTTTGCTCTCTGTCTGGATGTTGAGCAGCATCTTTGGGACAGTGGTGGAGGTAAAACCAATGTCTACCAGGGACAGGTTGGAGAGGAAGAAGTACATGGGTGTGTGGAGGTGGGAGTCTGAGCTGACAGCCAGGATGATGAGCAGGTTTCCCAGCACAGTGATCAGGTACATGGAGAGGAAGAGCCCAAATAGGAGGGGCTGCAGTTCTGGGTCCTCTGAGAGTCCCAGGAGAAGAAACTCTGAAATTTGTGTAAGATTCACTGCTTCCATGTGGTGTACTTGACTACCAAGATATAAGAAAAGTACATGACTCATTTTCACTCATGCAAGCATTAGTAACCTAGCATAATTTCTACCATTAATATTTTAGAATCAAGAAATTAATGTCATATATGGTGTGTGGTCTGGTATTATTTAGGACATCCCTAGTGCCATTTCTCATTAGAATTCTTCTTCCAGGTAAAGACACAGGAAGAATTCTTATATCTTACTGAGTTTTTTCGATAAGAGAAGAAAAAGTAAAAAGGCAATGGATGTAAAAAGGTAAAGATGGAAAGCACAGTATGGTGACTCAAGCTAATGAGACTGAATGCTGTATTTGAAAGTTGCTAGACAGGAGACTTTCAAAGTCTTTATCAAAGAAAAAGTTGTCACTGTGTGTGGTGACAGATGTTAACTACACTTAGTGTGGAGGTCATTTTGTATTATATACATATATAATATATTGCACACCTGAAACTAATATAATGTTTTATGTCTATTCTAATTCCAAAACATTGCATGCTAATCGGTTGTTATGGGTAAGAGTATTCAAATTGGTGTTTATACTTTTCAAAGTTATATGAAATTTTCACTTCCTTCTTTTTTCTTTTTCACAAGAACTACAAAAACTTTATATCTGACCTTCTTTCCATGTCGTCAAAAGGACATTTAATAAATTAATTACTTAACCTAAAAAAGTATATTTCAATTTAAAAACATTTTTTGAAAAAGCCATAGAGAGAACACAGTATCACTGACTGATAGAGTGGACCACACAAAATTTATCAACTTTATATATTCTCCAAAAGTGCATGTACACACACATAAAAGAACTAAATGGAAAACAGACAGTTTGTGTAAAAAACTCCAATTCCTGGTTAGAAGGGTTCCAATCAAAAAATACAATAAGGGAATACAGTCATTAATATTGTGATAACCTTGCACAGTGACAGGTGACTACTAGACTCAGTGTAGTGATTGCATTGCCACATATACAGATGTGAGTCACTTTATTGTACACCTGAAACTAATGTCATATTGTCTACAAACTGTACTTAAACAAACACACAAGAAAGGAATGAAAATACTCTGATCACACTATCCAAGAGCAAGGAACTTTCAGGTGGACAACATAGTGAAAGTTATAATATTGTAGTCCAACTGTGCTTTAAAATAAATAAATTAATATACAAGGAAAGCAAAAAACTTACACTGCAAAATGTCAGTAGTGACCATAAACGGTTTACAAACCCACACATTTCCTTACTCAGCCTCACAGGCAATGAAATAATCACAAAGGGAAGCTCATCAGCACACTTGTTTTCACCTACCAAGTAACAGCTTTTTCATGTGAATAGGCAGTGAGAGGAGATGCTGTGAAATGCACGTCCCATGCACTGCCACTGCAAGGGTGTACTTGTGAGCCTTCCTTGGTCCGGATCTTTCTCATCCATAGGGAGACATAGTCTAATAGGCCCCATCATAAAATGTTTAAATGCCCTCACATCACCACCTGTTCCTCCACAGCTAATAACCTATTTGTCTATTCCTGTTCATTGAACTTACGTTCTACTTCTACTGGAACGACCACACCTCCACTTCCCTCTCTTATTTGTCTTCTGTTAAAACCATTCAGTTGTCAACAAAGACACCTGCATTTCTAAATACAATGTTCATTTGCCTTTTAGCATCATGAATAAACATTCGTTTATGAGTAAAGCCAGCCAGCAACCACAGTGATCACTGGTGTCTGGGCTATGTTGGAATGGTTCTCAGGTGATTTCAGGTACAAGTTCTTGGTTTCCAGTCTCTTGGATCTTCTCCTGCCACATCAGTTGGGCTCTCGGACTCACCTGCATGGGAACCTGAAAAGAAGGTTTCCCTGTGGGAGTCCAAAATCTTCCCTGGGTGGTGGATGATGGAGACCAAAACTCTGTCCCAGACAAGATGGCAAGGAGTGGTCAAGTATTGGTCTCCCTGCCAGATTCAGGTCTCCAAGGGCAACAGCCACGTTTCTCCATCCAAAGGTTGCACATGCTGAGATGCTGCAGTGCAGGAGCTACTTACAGCTCTCCAGGTCTGCTCATTAGGCACATTTACCTCTCAGCACTCTAACCTCTAAGCACAGAACTCCCCTTGGGGACACTGGTCTACTCAGAATGGAGAGTTTTCCTGTGATTCTCCTTTCCTGGGAGACTAAGTAATGAGCCATCTGAGTACAGTTTTGATGAGTCCTTCTCCATTAACTGCCCTGCTTCCTGACATCTATAGCTCCCAGCACCTCATCCCAACTGTGTGTTAAAGTTTCTGAGTGGATGGACCTAGAGGGCATTGTGGTCAGTGAAATAAGCCAGTCTTAAGAAGTCAAATACCATATGTTTTCACTCATATGTGGAATCTAAAGAACTAAATAAATGAACACACAAAATGGACACGGTTTCATGGACCCAGAGAACGGACTTGTGGTTGCCAGAGGGGAAGTGGGTTGAATGACTGGGAGAAAAAGGTAAAGAGAGTTAAAAGAACAAGTTGGCAGTTACAAACCAGTCTCAGGGATGTAAAGCAGAGCATAGGGAATATAGTCCATAATACTGTAATAACTATGTGTGAGGCCGGTTGGGTACTGGAAACACCAGGAGGGACATGGCAGGGGTGGGGGGGACACTATGTAAAGTTTACGATTGTCTGATCGCTGTGCTGTATGCCTAGGACCAATGCAGAAAGATATTAAAAGTAAACTGTAATTGAAAAACAGAAAGTCTTATTCTGAGAAATTTGTCTGACTGGTCTTTGGGTCTTCAAAGCATTGATTTATAGTGGGATGCACTCTTGATATCCCTAGACAATTAACATCTTCCTCTTTAGGAAAGGGGAGATAATTGTTCCTTTGCTATAAAATCGTGGGCACTGTACTCCTAGGCTTTATGATTGTTCAGCCAGAATAATTAGGGATTTCATAGTGATATCACAAGCTAACATCTGCCATTTGGACCCTCATCATGACATGTTTATTAAAGAGAAGAGATTCATTTAGATTTCAGGCACCATAGTCCAGCTTAGCGCTTTGTAACCATTGTCAAATATATGTTTCACAGAAATGGGTTTTATGAGGTAGTACCTTGAGAAACTACCTCCTCCAATGCAGAAATGGGGCACAGAGGGATTTATTGCTGTGTTCAAAGGTATAAACCAGGAAGGGATAGAGTTTTGATTGCAATCGGTCAGGGCACTTCCAGTTTGGAGATTCTGGACCAGTTGGTCTCAAACAGAGATGACTTTGCCCCTGGGGATGTTTGCACTGTCTGCAGGCTGGTGCTAAACACCTGCAATGCACAGGACAGCACCCAACACATACAATTACCCAGCCCCAAGTGTCAACAGTGACAAGGTGAAAACACCTATTGTAGACCAGTACTTGTCCACTTCATTGTGCACACAAGTCACCAAGCCTTGGGGTTCAAATGCAACTTCTGGTCTCCAGTGGGCCCAGAGACTGCATTTCTGACACACTCCCAGGTGATGTTGAAATTGCAGGTCTTCTTGTTCTGAGGACCACAGTCTGAGTAGCTGGCTATGGCCCTGTCTTAGAGGTAGGGGAGGGTATTTTAGGTCTTATCCACCAGGAATCTTCTGTATGTAATTTTGAAAGACAAATTTTCCACTCATTCCATAGAGGAAGATAAATTCTGTGTTTCATTCTGTTAAATTAGAGCTCCGCAGAGACATGGAATAATTTGTATGTGGAAAAGGATTAGCGGTAGGCAGACGAAGGGCCTCAAAAGATTTCAACATCCTAACTCAGAGAACCTTGGAACATGTTAGCTCACCCATCAGAATAACTATGATAAGAGATGAAATAAAGTTATTAATCATTTGTCATACAATGAGGAGATAGTAGACTACCTCGGATTTTCCAGGTTGGTCAAATGTATTCACAATGGTCCTCTAAATGTGGAAGGGAGCAGAAGAATTGGTGTCAGAGAGGCATTTGGAGATTCTCTGTTGCTGGCATATGTTCAAAGATGGGCCATGCAGTCAAGGAACGCAGGAGGCTCTGGAAACTAGAATTGCAAAAAGGAGGCATTGCATTCTCCCCTGGATCACCCAGAAAAATCCAAGCCTTGCAAACATTTTGAGCTAAGCCCTTAAAGACCCATTTAAGGCATCTGATTGCTAGAACTGTAAGATTGAAAGTTGGTTGTTTTAAGCCACTTGTGTAGTAATTCGTAAGAACAGGAGTGGGAAACTAATGTAGACATAGATCCAATAAGATATTGTTCAAGGAGACTGAGTTGAAGCCTCGCAATCATTCAGTATCTCACCTTGGGCAAAGGTGTTTTGTTTTGAAATCCTACATGACATAGAAAAAGAAAATCACAGCTAATTTAGAGCTATTTGGCCCCATAGGTGGTACAAAGAATTTCCCACTGCATAAATGTGAATGTGGTCCTGACCTTGAAGTCTTTGAAGCTTTAAAGTGAAAAAGTTATTCATTAAGATTAAGGTCACATATTTTACTTAAATCTTTCTGTCAAGATTTCTAATTTTTTTTCTATTTCATGTTAATTCACACCTTTCTTCTTTTTATTTCTATATTGTCCAAATTTCTTTCAAGGTTTCTTTCATCTTAATAGATGGGACTATAAATGAGTTTGTGTGCATGTACATACATATGTGTGAGTGTGTTTATTTGTAAGATGTAAATGACTTCTGGTCAAGATGGTTGCGTAGGTAAACACAGCTTGCTTCCTTTCAAAACCACATCAAAATTACAACTAAAATATAGAACAGCCATCACTCAGAACCATCACAAATCAAGTTGAATGGAAGTCTGACAACTACGGAATTAAGGAAACCCCATTCATCCAGTTAGTAGGAGGGTGAAGACATGGACTGGGCTGGTCCCACATTCACATGTGCTGGATGAAAATTCAGGAGCAGTATCTGAGGAGTGAGGAGTCCCAGCCCTACACCACATCCCCCAGCCCAGGTTCTAGTGCAAGGAAAACAAGTCCCCATAACTTCTGGTGGCAAAACCCAGCAGGGATTCAGTTGGTAGAAGAAACTTCTGGAGTCCCAAGCAGTCCCTCCTGAAGAACCCACACACAGACTTACTCAGTTTCCCTACCTCTGAGCTCCAGCAATAGGGTAGCAGCTTGAGGGACACCAGTGGCATATGGGGAAGAACTGAAGTGTCTGGCATTGAAGCCACAGCTGGGGTAGTTTCCTCTCAGACAGAAAGGTGAGCAGAGGCCATTGTCTCGTTCTGACCCTCCCCTCCAAAGAGCTGCAGGACCAGCAGGATGGTGCCATATCTGAGACTCCATCAACCTGGCTGACACTGTTTGCTCTGCCCTAAGGATCCCCTGAGACTCCATCCCGTCCAACTTTTGGGCCCGCCCAAACTGTTAACCATGACTTTTCCATATAAATGGCTGGTGTTGCCTCATGCTTCACAACCTCCTAAATCCTATCAAACAAGCAACCTCTGGCCTCAATGAGCCTCTAGCCCCCATAACTCTTGCTAAGTGGCCCCAGGCCTGGCACTAGCAGCAGCCTGTCTAGATTCACACTTAGGCATTCCCTGGGAATCTCCAAGACCAGCACAAGTGGCAGCCATCTCAGACTGTTTTATAGCTGTGCAGGGTGGGCCCTGGGCAGAACACAGGTGGGGGTTGACCTTGGCCTGCACCACCTGGGGAAATCCCTGCACCTGCACACCCAGTGGGCAGCTACAGACCACCACCCTTCCCCTGGACAACTGATCCTTCATGGAGGGTGGAGATTTCTGGTCAGTGGCCACTGCCAGATTTGCACCTGATTGGCCTGGGTAATCCCCTCCCAGTGACCTGCCATCAATCAAGGCTCAACTACAAGAGGAGGGTGTACTCAGCCCACATGGAGGGCACACCTCAAGACCCCACTTAGGTGATAGAGGAGGCTGAGCCAATGGACCCTCTAGAGCGCCTACTACATTAGACCATGTTACCAGGACAGGGAGTCATAGCAGCTCTACCTAATACATAGAAACAAACACAGGGAACCTGCCAAAATGAGGAGATGAAAAAACATGGCCCAAATGAAAGAACAGATCAAAACTCCAGAAAAAGAACTAAACAAAATGGAGATAAGCAATCTGTCAGATGCAGAGTTCAAAACAGTGGTTATAAGGATGTTCAAGGAACTTAGCAAGGATCTCAACAGTATAAAAAATATCCATCAGAAATGAAGGATTCTCTAATTGAAATAAAGAACAAATAGCGTAAGCAGTCTGTGGGACAACTTTAAGTGTTCCAACATTTGCATTATAGGAGTGCCAGAAGGAGAAGGGAAAGAGCAACAAATTGGAAATCTATTTGAAAAAATAATGAAAGAAAACTTCCCTAGTTTGGTGAAGGAAATAGACATGCAAGTCCAGGAAGCACAGAGAGTCCCGAACAAGATGGATGCAAAGAGACTCACTCCAAGACACATCAAAATTAAAATGCCAAAGGTTGCTGATGAAATTCCATACTGTTTTCCACAGCAGCTGCACCAGTCTGCATTCCCACCAACAGTGCACTAGGTTTTCTTGTGCTCCACAACCTCTCCAACACTTGTTGTTTGTTGATTTGTTTATAATGGCCATTCTCACTGGTGTAAAGTGACAACTCATTGTGGTTTTAATTTGCATCTCTCTGATGGCTAGTGATGCTGAGCATCTTTTCATATGTCTCTGGACCCTCTGTATGTCCTTCTTGGAGAAGTGTCTGTTTGGGTCTTTTACCCATTTTTTGATTGAGTTGTTTGTCTTCCTGGGGTGGACTCGTGTGAGTTCTTTATATATTTTGGAGATCAAACCCTTGTCCGAGGTATCATTGGCAAATATGTTTTCCCATATGCTTGTTTCCCTTTTCATTTTGCTGATGTTTTCTTAGCTGTGCAGAAGCTTTTTATTTGATAAGATCCCATTTGTTTATTCTTTCCTTTATGTTGGTATGGTGGGGTGAAAATGGAGACAACTGTACTTGAACAACAATAAAAAGAATAAAACAAAGTAAAAAATAGAATTTACAAGACAATTTAAAAAATTAAACTCCAAGGGTTAAAGATAAAGAGAGAATCTTAAGAGAACCAAGAGAAAAGCCATTAGTTACCTACAGGGGCATCCCTGTAAGACTGTCTGCTGATTTCTCAAAAGAATCTTTGTAGGCTAGAAGGGATTGGCAAGATTTATTCAAAGTCAGAGAAAGCAGGGACCTACAGCCAGGATTGCTCTACTCAGCAAAGCTATCTTTTGTAATTGAAGGACAGATAAAGAGCTTCACAGACAAGAAAAAACTAAAGGAGTTCGTCATTACCAAACCATTATTATATGAAATGTTAAAGGGACTTATTTAAGAAAAAAAGATCAAAACTAGGAAAAACAAAAAGGCAATAACTACATATCTATCAACAGCTAAATTTAAGAAACAAACTCAGCAAACAAGAAAAACAGAGACAGTTGATATGGGGAGCATTTTGATGGTTGCCAGATGGCTTGGTGGTGTTAGGGGATGGGTGAAGAGGTGAGGGGATTGAGAGGTACAAATAGGTAGTTACGGAATAGCCATGAGTACAGCATATGAAATGGAGTAACCAAAGAACTTATACACATGGTCCATGAACATGAACAATGATGGGGGAATTGCCTGAGGGAGTGGGAGTGCTTGATGGAGAGGGGAAAGGGGGCAAAATTGGGACAACTGTAACAGAAAAATCAATTTTAAATAATTTTAAAAAGGAAAGAAAGATGTATACAAGAGCACACACACACACCCTCCTCACTCTTGAATATTTTCTTTGGATGCAACAAAGTATATTTAACATTTTACTTATTCTTTACAACATCTGGTTGCAATAAGGTTTATTTTTTTATTCATATGATAATTATTTTCTTTTTCTTTTTTTTTAAGTACTTTTGATTTTTATATTTGTTCAAGTACAGTTTTCTGACTCCCCCCCCAGCCTTCCCCACCTCCCTCCCCTATTTCCACCCCACCTTGTTTTTGTCCATGTGTCCTTTATAGTTGTTCCTGGAAACCCTTCAGCCTTTTCCCCCATTATCCCCACCCCTCTCTCTGCTGGTTACTGTCAGTTTGTTCTTAATTTCAGTGTCTTTGGTTATATTTTGCCTGCTTGTTTGTTTTGTTAATTGGGTTCTAGTTAAAGGTGAGTTCATAAGGTATTTGTCCCTCACCTCCTGGCTTATTTCACTTAGCATAATGCTCTCCAGTTCCATCCATGTTGTTGCAAAAGGTAAGAACTCCTTCTTTCTTTCTGCTGTGTAGAATTCCATTGTGTAAATGTACCATAGTTTTTTGATCCATTCATTTACTGATGGGCACTTGGGTTGCTTCCAGCACTTGGCTATTACAAATTGTGCTGCTATGAACATTGGGGTGCGTAGGTTCTTTTGGATTGGTGTTTCAGGGTTCTTAGGGTATAATCCTAGCCGTGGAATTGCTGGGCCAAAAGGCAGTTCCATTTTTAGTTTTCTGAGGAAATTACATGCTGTTTTCCATAGTGGTTGCACCAGCCTACAATCCCACCAACAGTGCACTAAGGTTTTTACATTATCTTCAGAAATAAGAAAAGTGAAGTTCTGGCTAATGTGGCTCTGTTGATTGGGCATTGCCCCAAAAACCAAAATGCCATGGGTTTGATTCCCCATCAGGGCACATGCCTGGGTTAGGAGTTCAGTCCCTGATCAGGGCACATGCAAAAGGCAACTGATTGATATTTCTCTCTCACATCGATGTTTCTTTCTTTCTCCCTCCCTTTCCCTCTCTCTGTAGTCAATGAAAAAATTAAATTAAATTAAATTTTTTTAAAAAATAAACCAAAGGGAAGCCACGTGGATAACATTCTTAACAATAACAAAATGCAGCTAAAACTTATTGTGCATCATGTCGAGTTATATACAAATGGACTTACTCAGTCCATTTATAAGTACTCTTAATTTATGTATAGCTCCTTTAAATCAGCAAATTATACATTTAAAATATGTGCAGTTTATATACTCCAATAAATCAGTTAGAATTAAAAATTCTGGTGATGTATAACTCGTGTTCAGATCAAGAGCACAGGTAGCTGAGTCACACCAGATGGTGGCGGGAAATACAGCTTATAACTAGGAAGAAAGCAAGGTTTCATATATAAATACAGGAACTGTGATATTAAATTAAGACATTCATATATCATTAACTATTTTAAATAAACTATAAGATCAACACACAAATATTTAAATAGAGTAAGCATCATTTATTGGTTGATGAAATAAGTACAATACAGATAAATGAAACATTATGAAAAAGCTTTAGAAACACAATGTAGTAACTCACATCTGAATACAGACTCAGGTGAGCCCAGAGAGACCAGAATGACTCCCCCCATACAATCCCATTTGATTATAAAAGCATTGTATTAAAGCACGTGCTTCTAGGATGGCTTGTTATAGAGCAATATCTAACTGATACAGTAATAAAGAAAATAAAAGTGAGATCAAATATTATATGATAACATGCTTTTTCCTATTCTAGGCATTTGTACAGATATTTGAAGGTAGCATTCATGATTATTCTGTTATTGAAGTTGAAGTTTATTTCAGATAACTGTATTAAAAAGTAACTCCATCCGAGAACCAAGATGGCGGCGTAGGTAGACACACTGCGCCTCCTCGCACAACCAGAACTGACAGAAAATCGAACAGCAAGGGGGACCAACACCAAGAAAATAGAAAATAAACATTCATCCAGTCTGGTAGGAGGGGCGGAGACGGGCACCGGGGTGGAGAGGACTCGTGTGGCTGTGGCGGGACTGAGACTGGCGGAGTGTGGGACAAATGGCGCAGGCAGTCTGAGCACTAGCAGACCCTGCGGCCCCACATTTGCACAGATAAACCCAGAGGGCCGGACTCAGAGTGGCGGAGAGCGGGGCAGGCAGAGCAGCGGGTAGCACCCCACGGCACCACATTCGCCCACAGATAAACCGGACGAACGCAGGGAGAGAAGCAGACCGCGTAACCCAGGGCTCCAGCTCAGGGAAATAAAGCCTCAAACCTCTGATTGAAAACGCCCGTGGGAGTTGGGGCGGCAGCAGGAGAGACTCCCAGCCTCACAGGAGAGGTTGTTGGAGAGACCCACAGGGGCCTAGAGTGTGCACAGGCCCACTCACTCGGGAACCAGCACCAGAGTGGCCCAGTTTGATTGTGGGTAGCGGAGTGAAAGATTGAAAGCCGGAGGAGAGTGAGGCGGCCGCCATTGCTCCCACTCGGCCCCTCCCCCACGTACAGCGTCACAGCGCTGCGACCAGCATTACCCCGCCCCGGTGAACACCTAAGGCTCCGCCCCTTAAAGTAACAGACACGCCAAGACAAACAACAACAAAAAAATGGCCCAAATGACAGAACACTTCAAAGCTCCATAAAAAATACAACTAAGCGACGAAGAGATAGCCAACCTATCGGATGCACAGTTCAAAGCACTGGTTATCAATATGCTCACAGACTTGGTTGAATCTATTCGAAAAACAGATGAAAAAATGAAGCCTATGCTAAGAGAAACAAAGGAAAATGTACAGGGAACCAATAGTGATGAGAAGGAAACTGGGACTCAATTCAATGGTGTGGACCAGAAGGAAGAAACGAACATCCAACCAGAAAAGAATGAAGAAACAAGAACTTGGAAAAATGAGGAGAGGCTTAGGAACCTCCCGGACGCCTTGAAACGTTCCCACATCCGAATTATAGGGGTGCCAAAAGGAGAAGAGGAAGAACAAAAAATTGAAAACTTATTTGAACAAATAATGAAGGAGAACTTCCCTAATCTGGCAAAGGAAATAGACTTCTGGGAAGTCCAGGAAGCTCAGAGAGTCCCAAAGAAGCTGGACCCAAGGAGGAACACGCCAAGGCACATCATAATTACATTACCCAAGATTAAACGCAAGGACCTACATCCAAGATTACTGTATCCAGCAAAGCTATCACTTAGAATGGAAGGGAAGATAAAGTGCTTCTCAGATAAGGTCAAGTTAAAGAAGTTCATCATCACCAAGCCCTTATTATATGAAATGTTAAAGGGAGTTACCTAAGAAAAAGAAGATCAAAAATAGGAACAGTAAAAATGACAGCAAACTCACAGTTATTAATGGCCATACATAAAACAAAAATGAGAGCAAACTAGGCAAACAACTAGAACATGAGGGTTGTCATTAAGGGAGTGGGAGGGGGAGGGGGGGAAAGGTACAGAGAATAAGTAGCATAGATGATAGGTGGAAAACAGACAGGGGGAGGGTAAAAATAGTGTAGGAAATGTAGAAGCCAAAGAACTTATAAGTATGACCTATGGACATGAACTATAGGGGGGGAATGTGGGAGGGAGGGGGGTGGGCAGGATGGAATGGAGTGGGGGGGGAAATGGGACAACTGTAATAGCATAATCAATAAATATATTTAAAAAAAAAAAAAGTAACTCCATTGAGGTTCACTTCCAGGTACCCAGGAGGAGCTGAAAGGACATGCCCCTTTTCACAAAAGTTGTTACCTGAATCATTAGAGTGGATAGGAATTCAAACTCGAGTTATCTTTTGACCATGAGGAGATATATATATATACACATATGTATGAATATATATACTATACATATATAATACATATTATTCAATATAATATATTTGATATTATAGAGAATATTACATTATATATAACATATAATACATGATGTTGTATATATTATGTATTGTTCATATATATCTTATTCATGTTATTCATGTATATGAATAACATTTGTATTGTTATTCATTGTCTATTTTGTGGTTTGACAAAATTTAGAAAAGGGGATATTTCATTTAGAGCATTGGAGTCATATCTATATGCAGCACTGTAAGTTTTAAAGCAGAAACAGGAAGATAATTCAATGAAGAAACCATAAGCATGCTAACCAATTCTTCACTTCAATAGAAAAAATATGGGGGAGGGAGGTGGGTTCAGCTGGGGTAGGGTGGAGGGATGCGGAGAAAAGGCATACAACTGTAATTGAATAACAATTAAAAATATATATATATATATAACCCTTGTCTTTCTCTGTCCAACATATTTTACTTAGCATGATAATACCCATGCTGTCACAAATTTCATTCTTTTTAAGGCTGAGTAGTAATATTTCACTGCATATATGCACCCCCTCTTTATCCCTTCATCTATTGATGGACACATAGGTTGCTTCCATATCTTGGCTATTGTAAATAATGCTGCAATAGACATAGGGATACATATATCTTTTAGAATAGATGCTGTTTTATTTATTCAGAAAAATACTCAGAAGTAGGATCGGGTACGTCATACAAATGTCTAATCATGATATTATATACCTGAAACTAACATCATTTTGTATATCAACCATAACTTTTTTAAATTTGGGGAGGCCTTTGTACATGGACACCAGTCTTCCATACTTCAGTGAATACATGTACAGTGTGGGAAAGAAAAATTTTCATAGTAATCAAATGTGTGGTTAAAAATTTTGCTTCCTCATTTTTGAAGTCATCTCTGACACTAAGACCATATTAGGTCAATCTCTTTATTCAAATCTGCCTTTCAGTGTAGACTCCACTTGCAATATATATGTGATAATCAATTTTTGTTAGTGCCTATAGTAGGCAGTGAGGACACCAGGCTGAAAAAAATACACTAGCAGACTGTAAAACTCAATAGCATGTTTGTGTCGACATTATCAGGAAGAACAGCTAGGATAGTGATGATGATGATGTAGGAAAGGATGACAGACTCAAAGTGACAATTTCGTTTTCAAATTTTCTCCTGCAATAAAATTATATAAGTGTCCTTAGTTGCCAAGTGTAGTTTATTTTCCATGTCAATAATATAACTCATGACCATTTTTCAGGAATACTATAGAAAATTTACTTGGGAAGTTAGATATCATTTCAGAGAAAAATAGTTTAATAAATCCAATTTACCTTATAAAATAAATGGAAATGTCCAAATATTTCTCATCCAACTCTGGGAAAAACTTGGGGGGAGTAGGAAAATTTTAAAAAGAAAAACTGTCCACATATCAGACAGAGCAGGAAGCTCAATCAAGTGAGTTTTTAAATTGTATAGGGAATTTCAAATCAAAGAAATGGAAGTTCCAGGCATTAAACAGAAAGACTGTGCTTTTTCCAATCTAATCACAGAATAGCAATTTCTGGCTCCAATGTTTTCAACATTATGTGCAATCATGGGCACTTTTTCAGCCCCAGGATGATTGGCCTTTTTATAGCTGCCATCCCAAAGAATCTTTTCAGAGCCCCCTTTATGTCTTTGTTCCTGAGACTGTAGATGAAGGGGTTCAGCATGGGTGTGACCACAGTGTACATCACTGACGCTGTTGCACTTGAGAGTGAGCTGTGGGTAGAAGCAGAGCTAAAGTACACTCCTGCACTTGTGCAATAAAATAAGGAGACAACTGAGAGGTGAGACCCACAAGTAGAAAATGCTTTATACTTCCCCTGAGCTGATGACATTCCATGTATGCAGAACAGTATCTTAGAGTAAGAATAAAGGATCCCAGCCAGGGGACCGCCACCCAGCAGACCAACTCCAAGATACATCACCATGTCATTAAGAAAGGTGTCAGAACAGGCAAGTTGGACAACCTGTTTGAGTTCACAAAAAAAGTGGGGGATTTCCACATCTGGACAGAAGGACAGCTGCTGGACCAGTAAGCTTTCTAACAAAGAATTCAGGATACAGGTGGTCCAGGACATTAGAACTAGCAGTCCACAGAGCCAGGGGTTCATGATGACAGTGTAGTGCAGGGGGTGACAGATGGCCACATATCGGTCATACGCCATCACAGTCAGGAGAAGTATGTCCAACACTGCAAAGAGTATGAAAAAATACATTTGAGTGATGCAGCCTGCATAGGTGATGGCTTTGCTCTGTGTCTGGATGTTGAGCAGCATCTTTGGGACAGTGGTGGAGGTGAAACAGATGTCTACCAGGGACAGGTTGGAGAGGAAGAAGTACATGGGAGTGTGGAGGTGGGAGTCTGAGCTGACCGCCAGGATGATGAGTAGGTTTCCCAACACAGTGATCAGGTACATGGAGAGGAAGAGCCCAAACAGGAGAGGCTGCAGTTCTGGTTCCTCTGATAGTCCCAGGAGAAGAAACTCTGAAATTTGTGAATCATTGCCTCGTACCATTTGGTTGTGCTCACAACTAGGAAGAAAAATAGAATGATGAATTTTTACACACGTAGGTATTACCATAGTGAAATGCTAGAGTTTATGTTTTTCAGTTAAGAAATTATACATTTACATTTATATTGAGCATATCGCCTTTAAAGAATCTGATGTGACATCTGTGATTAGGAATTCTTGTCCCACACTCAGTCTTATCACCAAGAGGTCGCAAAAGTCTTTCATGCACTTGAGGAATTTATGTTGAGTACCAACCATCTTCTAGGGTGAAAGAGTAGAATGCTGAGAAACAAAATTTTTCTATAAGCCGATGATGGAGAAAGAATATAAATTAGGAAATATAAAAGATACACTATGTCAGAGAATGAGAGATGCTATGAAAAAAAGCAGGTGTAAAATAGAGTGGATGGGGCTCTGGCTGATGGGGCTCAGTGGATTAGTGCCAGCCTGTGAAGCAAAAGGTCGCTGGTTCAATTCCCAGTCAGGGCACATGCCTGTGTTGCAGGCCAAGCCTCCAGTAGGGGGTGCACGAGAGTCAACCACACATTGATGTTTTTCTCCCTCTCTTTCTCCCTCCTTTACCCTCTCTCCAAAAATAAATACAAAAAATCTTTTAAAAACTAGAGTGGATGAGGTGCTGTATTTTACAGAGAGTTCAGGAAGCCCTGCAAACCAGGTGCCATTTGAACAGAACCCTGGAGGAAGACAGAGTGGGAGTCATGCAGTTGTCTGGGGGAAGTGTGTGCCCTGTTGTGAGAAGGGTCGGTGCAGAGACTCTGAGCATGGCATTTGTTTCGAATACCCAAGGCTCGTTTTTTAATTAAATTTATTGGGGTGACATAGGTTAATGAAACTATATTAACTAATGTCATCCCAATAAGTTTAATTTAAAAATAAATCAAAGAAAAGTATATAGGTTTCATGTATAATTCTACGATATAATTCTATAATTCTACGATACACCATCTGTTTATTGCATGTGAGCCCACCACCCAAAGCCAGATCTTCTTCCATCCCCATGTATGTGACTCTCTTTACCCCTCACCCCTCTTCCCTCTGGTAACCGCCATATCATTGTCTCTGTGCCTGAGTTCTTGTTCGCTTTTCTTGTTTCTCATTTGTTGCTTCAGTTTTATATGCCACGTATGAGTGAAATCATATCGTTCTTGGGAAGCCAGAGTGTGAAGGGGAATGAGCAAGAGGCAGAGTGATGAGAGACGGTGTCAGAGAATGTGGAGGAACAAGGTGGCCTCGCTGCTGCCGCTGCTGCTGCTGCTACTGCAATCAAGACACAGGCAGTCCCTCTCCTGCACGTTGTTCTTTCTTATTTTACATTTTGTTTCAAAGGATTCCTGTGAAATGAATTGTTGTTTTCTTTATTTCCATCTTTTGGTCAAGATTGTAGTGCCGGCTTTTAAAGGGCCACATTTTGGAGTACAGGGGCTTGGGTGCCACTGCCCAGAGAACAGCTCCTGCCCCACAAAACGTGCGTGTGTGCGCACACACACAGCACACGCAGCACTCGCAGCACACGCACACTGTGACCTCCTGGGCCCGTGACTCCCTGCTCTTCTCGCTGACAGCCACAATAATTGGGGAGGGAGTGCTGTACATGAGGCAAGTTTGAACATCAAGTTATCTTTCTTATAAAGAATGTAGGAATATTTCCCAAAAAGTTGGTAAGCCCCCCGTGAACATGTAAACATGGGAATCCATTTTAATGAGATCATTTTTGTGTCCTGTATTTAAAAAATTAAGAAGCATTTGGGGAAAAGGGAGATAAGAGAGAATAGACGAGGAGAAACACGGGACCCAGGAGCACAGAGGGCTCTGAGCGACTGACATGAGGACAAAGCTCCCTGGTTCCGGCAGCATCCAACCGCAGTTCTTTCCCCTGGGCGCCCGGAGTAACTGGTCAAACAGCAAAACACAATTTACCCGAAAGAGGAAAGAGCACTTTCGTTGTGGTGTCAAGACTGATTGAACATCCACTGATTGAACATCCACTAGACCAATGAGCCAAGGGAATAAACACAATTTACAACAGAAAATATATAATGTACAACAATATGAGGATATTGAAAAGATAATTGGTGAGACTTTTCTAAATGATTTCAGATGCAAAACTTCTTGAATCGGAAAACTGAATCTCAGTTTTGAATCTTCATCTACCAACCACATGGTACCTGCTTGAACTTAGAGAGACAACAGAATGATTCTAAATGAATCATTAGAAGTTAATATTCACCCTTAAAAGCTTAGCACAGTTCCTCCCTGTTCCTAAATGAATGGTTATCACTGGTGATGAGATTGGGCTAATTTTTTCTCCTACCTCACAAATATCTCCATTGCTTCTCCACCTCTTGGTAATAAAGTATTGCAAAGTAATGCTCATTAGCATACTAAAAGCAATTTTTCATGTGAATCCCCAGTGTGAACGGTGGTACTGTGAAAGGTATGTCTCAGGACCTACTATTACAAGGTAATATCTACTTCCATGGGTCTGGACCTTTCTAATAAATACAAAACAGGCTCAAATACAACCTATCTGAAAAAGTTGGGAAAATGCCCTCTGCTACTCTATTTTCCTAGTGCCATTAACTGCAAAATTCCTCTAATATGTTCTAATTTTATTAAAACACTTTATGCCTCCACTTCCTTCCTCCATCTCATCCAACTGGACTTCCATTCTTATCTCTTGATTGTCAACAATTACTCTTGTATTGCTGAGTCCAGCAGACACTTCTCTTTGTAGCATATTAAATAAATTAATTAAAAATTAATTTGTGTAGCACACAAAGATGGCAATCTCTCAGCTGTGGGTTAAGCTGGTTTGGCTCTCAGGTGACTTCAAGTAGAAGTCAGGTTCCAATCTCTCGAAATCTTTCCTGAAGTTGCTACTGGGCTTTCGGGCTCACCTGGATGGGGTCTCTGAGTGGAAATTCTTTGTGTGGAAGTCTGAATCCCTGCCTGGATCGTTGATGATGGAGACCGAAGCTCTGTCTCCAGAGAAGACAGCAGGTAGGAATAAAGCGTTGGTCCCCAACCAGACTTAGGAATCCCAAACAAGCAATCATGTTCTGTCCAGTTGAAGGTGCACACCCTAAGGGTCTGCAACCAAGAAGATATTTTCAGCCCCCTTTATCTGCTCATTAGGCACTGTTCTCATGGTTACTCCCACCTCTGAGCACATTATTTCCCCATGGGACCCTGGTCTGGAAAGAAAGGAAAATTTCCTGCTGATTCACTGTTCCCTGTAGACCATATTAGAGGTCAGGCGAATCCAGTTTTTGATATTCCTTCTCTATGAACTCACCTGCCTCCCAGAGGTCTAATCTCCTTGAACCTTATCCTAACTTTGAGTTAATATTTTCCCCACATCTACCACTGAGGAATCTGTCTTGACTTGGACTTCCACGGTATTGACTTGTGGTGGGAACAGCTCCTGATATCTTCAGAAAGTTGCTAACCCCTCTTCAACAAGAGAGAGAGGTGTGTTCCTTTGCCACAAAACAAATGATACTATAATTATTCACTTTACCTGATTTCTGACAAATCAATAAGGAGATGCATGCTTATAACTCTAATTTAGAGCTATCATTTATTCCTTCTAATAAAAATGTTTACTGCTAAGATATATTTAGGTCTTTTTATGCACGGTGGACTGAGCTTAGAATCTTATGTGGATTGTCTTATTTCATTTTTACAAATGTCCATTCTGTGTGGTTGGTACTATTATGAAACCCATTCTACATTTGCAGAAATGAGGTCAGAAGGTGAAGCATCTACCCTGAGTTATGAACTGAGAATGAGATTGGCTTTGTTTGGAACTCCCTGAAGATGCTTCTAGTCCAGGCCAGTGGGTCTCAACTGGAGTGATTTTGCCACCAGGGAACAATCCACAATGTCTGGAGAAATTGTTTGTTGTCAGCAACTAGGGAAGTGCTACTGCCACCTAGTGGATTGAGGGCAGGGCTGCCTCTCGACATCTTAACAATGCATGGACGCCCCACCACAAAGGGGTATCCAGCAGATGCATCACAGTGCAGACATGAGAAATACCATTCAGGACCAGAACCTCTCCAGCATCAATGGATATATGTATTTGGAATCGTGTTCAGATGTACATTATTATGGCAGGTCTAGGGTAACCCAGAGATTCTGCACTTGGAACCAGCTCCTAGTTAATACTGATGCTGCAGGTCCTGGTCTGTGACCACTCTGAGGGCCAAGGCTGATGTCCAGTGTTAGATAAGCAGATTTTTGGCTCTTCAACAAGAACCTTCTCACATACGCACCTCAGGTCTGGCCTTACACTGTCACATGTTGGACTCAGTAGTTCAGCTTATGAATACTCAAGTTCACACGTGCCTCTTGGATATTTCTCTTATGACAGGAAATGACACTTTCAGGCCTTTGGTTCCTTATCTATATAAATGGGGAACTTCCAGCTATGTTATGGAGTTGGTGAGAGAAGTTAGTCATATTTTAGAGCTGATGGGAAATTACTGGCACAGAGCAGAAGCTCCATCTATAGCAGCAGTGACTATGTCCCAGTGTGACATGTCCCAGGTCTGCATTTACTAAGCTCATTGTGACACAGAGAATCTGTAGGGACAGGAAGTGCATCCAGCATGGCCCTGCCCCTGAGAGAGAGAGAGAGACAGCTGTGATCTCAAAGGTGGACCTGCTCAAGGGGCCCCTTACAGGGAGCAGAGTGCTTGAGCAGCCACCATCCTGTGCTCTGCTGAACTCAGTGATATGACCTCTGATCTCTGACCCTCTCATGCTGGCTCCAAACAGCCACAGTAAGAATTTGTAGACTCTTCCATCTGTTCCACTCTTGGTAGGATCTACAAAGCTGATGTTTCTTAGTGAGTCAAATTATTTCCATCCCTTTGTATCTTCCTTGTTGTAAGTCTACAACATATATCTCAAACTTTTGGTGCTTGTGTGTCTGTTTCTGCTCCAAGTAGATCTGGTTTCATTTTTTCAAAGTTTCTAATTCCCTGCCTCATTCCCTCTAGAGGTCTGTACATCCCACCCATTGTTTTGAGTCCTGAATGTGCCTCACGGGGTGGGGGGGGGGGGCTGAGCAGGAATCCCTGCTGTTCGCCTCTGATTTGGGTGTGGGGGGGTGGGTAGAATGTGTGCAGAGAATGCCTAAGAAGAAGCTGTACGAGGCAATGTGAGATTCCACCCTTTCCCTTCCTCTTTCCCTCTGTCATGTGAATGGACCTGTCACATGGGAGCTGCTCCACCAGCCCGGGTCCCAGGTGAAGACATCCACTGAGCAAAGCAGTTTATTATTTATTAAAAATAATAAACTTTTATTATTTTTAACCACTGTGCTGTTGAGAGTTGTTTGTTGCCAAAACTGATTAATACATTCCTTTGCAAAATTATTTTTAAATATATTTTATTGATTATGCTATTGCAGTTTTCCCAATTTCCCCCCTTTATCCCTCCTCCGCCCAGCACTGCCCAACCCTCCAGCATCCCCTATTTAGTTCATGTCCATGGGTTGTACCTATAAGTTCTTTGAGTTCTCTGTTTCCTATACCATTTTTTACCTCTCCCCATCTATTTAATGCCTACGAATTATGCTTCTTCTTCTCTGTACCTTTTCCACCCTATTTCTCCCCTCTCTGTCCCCACTGAAAACCCTCCACATGATCTCCATTTCTATGATTCTATTCCTGTTCTCCTTGTTTGCTTGGTTTTTTTTGTTTGTTTGTTTTTTAGGTTAGGTTATTAATAGGTGTAACTTTGTTGTCATTTTATTGTTCATATTTTGATATTCTTTTTCTTAGATAAGTCCCTTTAACATTTTATATAATAAGGGCTTGGTGATGATGAACTTCTTTTTTTTTTTAATTATCTATTGTATTTATTAGAATGGTCCATTAGGTACAATAAAATATATCAATAGTGGGGATTTTTTCACATTATTGAATATCTCAGGACACCAAGGAAAGAAACTGCTAATGCCATAATTGTACTACATTGCCCAAATATACATTGTTATCTATAAACTTCAGTTATGTTAAAGAGGGAAACACGTTCCAATATATTCGCCTTTATTAATAAAAAATATAAAATCACACATCATCTAAGCAATGAATCACAGTAAAATTGTGTTACCATTTGTCAACACACACATTGCAAACATTTGGGGAGTGTTACTGTGATGAACTTCTTTAACTTGACCTTATCTGATAAGTTTTTATATGCCCTTCCATTCTAAGTGAAAGCTTTGCTGGATAGAGTCATCTTGGACGTAAGTCCTTGATGCAGATCCCGGCCAATGGGATCCGTGTGCTGTGGCAGCAATAGACAAGTACACACGGACTACAGAAATCCTGTGGAGAAAAAGGGATGACACAGCCACTCTCTAAGTGAGAGAGGGTGTGAGGGCAAGAGAGAACCCCCAAGAAAGCCTGACCCCTGCCCAGACAGGCTTTTATTGCTTTTCTGGGCACATTGCTTTGGGGATGGTCCTCATTTACTAAACACAGGTTCACTGTAGGTGGTTACCTTTTACAGACAACCAAGGACAGAATGCTGCTAATTACTTCAAAGAGAAGGCTGTTACAGCTCCAGGGAGAAAGTGGTTGAACTGGTTACACTCCATACTTGGGTGGTTTAGCACAGACTTTAGGAAGTTAAAGAAGAGGGGATTACAGGAACTACTATAAAGGACACATGGACAAAACCAAGGGGGAGGGTGGAGGTGGGGGAGGGAGGTGGGTTCACCTGGGGTGGGGTGGAGGGATGGGGAGAAAAGGCATACAACTGTAATTGAATAACAATAAAATTTAAAAAAAAAAAAGATACTCAGTAAACATTTGCTGCCTCAATCCAGGGTGAGGGAGTTTTAGCAAAAGCAAGTCTCATAGCAGCCTATGTACAATGCAGGCCTGATTCCCCATGGGAGAACCTATCCATGGGTGTGGGTCCTGCCTGCCAGACCTCACTCCTACTGGCTTTTCCACGTGGAAGCTGGGCTACTTTTCCCATGTGTGGAAGTTCCCTAGAGGTCCTTGCCTTTCATGACTTCAAATACTTCTTTCCAGCCCCTTCTTGCCTACAAGGTTTCTTTTGAGAAATCAGCTGATAGCCTTATGGGCACTCCTTTGTAGGTAACTGTCTCCTTTTCTCTTGCTGCTTTTAAGATTCTCTCTTTATCTTTAATCTTGAGTAACTTAAGTATGATTTTCCTTTGTGTGTTCCTCATTGGGCCCAACCTCCTTGGGACTCTCTGGGCTTCTTGGACTTCCTGGAAGTCTGTTTCCTTCACCAGATTGGGGAAGTTCCCCTTCATTATTTGTTCAAATACATTTTCAATTTCTTGCTCCTGTTCTTCTCCTTCTGGCACCCCCAAAACTCGGATGTTGGAATATTTAAAGTTGTCCCAGAGGTTCGTAAGCCTCCCTTCATTTTTTTTGAATTCTTGTTTCTTCTTTCTGTTCCAGTTGGATATTTATTTCTTCCTTTTCTTCCAAATCGTTTCTTTGAGTCCTGGTTTCCTTCCTGTCACTGTTGGTTTCCTGAGTATTCGGCTTTATTTCACTTTGGGTATCCTTCATTTGTTCTTTCATTTTGCAACCAAATTCAATCAGTTCTGTGAGCATTTTGAGTACCATGGCTTTGAACTCTCCATCACATAGATTGGCTATCTCCTCATCGCTTACCTCTCTTTCTGAAATTTTGCTGTGTTCTTTCATTTTGGCCCTATTTCTTTGTTCAGAGCACCTGTTAAGTTGTAAGGGGGCAGGACCTTAGGTATTCACTAGAGCAGGGCAACCCTCTTTGCTGTGTTGTGGGCTGTCTGTGGGGGAGGGGTCAGAGAGGGAACAATGCAGCTCACCTGCTTGACGCTAGCCCCACTTTCCAACAGACTCTTCTGTGAGACTGGGAGTTTCTCCCACAGTGGTAGCAACCCCCTACCATAGTCCACAGTCAACTCTGAGCCTCAGTTTCCTGTTTAGTCAGCACAGCCCACTTGGTCCACTGCCTTGCCACAAGTTCTTACCAGTCTGGTTGGTCTGGTTGACTGTTTCTTTAATTCCTGGGTTGTTGGAGTTCCATGCAGTTTGATTTTGTGGCACTTCTGGTATATATTGATTGTAGATTGGTTGCTATCCTCCTTTTCTTTTTCTTTTTTTTTTTTATCATTCTTTTTTTTTTATTGTTATTCAATTACAGTTGTATGCCTTTTCTCCCCATCCCTCCACCCCACCCCAGCTGAACCCACCTCCCTCTCCCCTCTCCACTCTCCCCCTTGGTTTTGTCCATGTGTCCTTTATAGTAGTTCCTGTAATCCCCTCTACCCACTGTCCCCGCCCCCACCCCCCACCCCCACCCTGGCTATTGTTAGATTGTTCTTAACTTCAATGTATCTGGTTATATTTTGTTTGCTTTTTCCTTCTATTGCTTATGTTCCAGTTAAAGGTGAGATCATATGGTATTTGTCCCTCACTTCCTGGCTTATTTCACTTAGCATAATGCTCTCCAGTTTCATCCATGCTGTTGCAAAGGGTATAAGCTCCTTCTTTCTCTCTGCTGCATAGAATTCCATTGTGTAAATATACCATAGTTTTTGGATCCACTCCTTTGCTGATGGGCACTTCCGTTGCTTCCAGTACTTGGCTATTGTAAATTGTGCTGCTATGAACATTGGGGTGCACAGATTCTTTTGGATTGGTGTTTCAGTGTTCTTAGGGTATAATCCCAGCAGCGGAATTACTGGGTGAAAGGGCAGTTCCAGTTTTAGTTTTCTGAGGAAATTCCATACTGTTTTCCACAGTGGCCTCACCAGTCTACATTCCCACCAACAGTGCACGAGGGTTCCCTTTTCCCCACATCCTCTCCAACATTTGTTTGTGGATTTGTTTATGTTGGCCATTCTGACTGGTGTGAGATGATACCTCATTGTGGTTTTTTTTTTTTTTGTGAATAGTTCTTCAATGTGCATTTTTTTTTTCAGATATCTTTTTTTTTTTTATTGTTATGCAATTACAGTTGTATGCCTTTTCTCCCCATCCCTCTACCCCACCCCAGGTGAACCCACCTCCCTCCCCCCTCCCCACCCTCCCCCTTGGTTTTGTCCATGTGTCCTTTATAGTAGTTCCTGTAATACCCTCTTCCCACTATCCCCGCCCCCACCCCCCACCCCCGCCCTGGCTATTGTTAGATTGTTCTTAACTTCAATGTCTCTGGTTATATTTTGTTTGCTTTTTTTCTTCTATTGCCTATGTTCCAGTTAAAGGTGAGATCATATGGTACTTGTCCCTCACTTCCTGGCTTATTTCACTTAGCATAATGCTCTCCAGTTTCATCCATGCTGTTGCAAAGGGTATAAGCTCCTTCTTTCTCTCTGCTGCGTAGAATTCCATTGTGTAAATATACCATAGTTTTTGGATCCACTCGTTTGCTGATGGGCACTTCGGTTGCTTCCAGTACTTGGCTATTGTAAATTGTGCTGCTATGAACATTGGGGTGCACAGATTCTTTTGGATTGGTGTTTCAGGGTTCTTAGGGTATAATCCCAGCAGCGGAATTACTGGGTCAAAGGGCAGTTCCATTTTTAGTTTTCTGAGGAAATTCCATATTGTTTTCCACAGTGGCCTCACCAGTCTGCATTCCCACCAACAGTGCACAAGGGTTCCCTTTTCTCCACATCCTCTCCAACATTTGTTTGTGGATTTGTTTATGTTGGCCATTCTGACTGGTGTGAGATGATACCTCATTGTGGTTTTAATTTGCATCTCTCTGATGGCTAGTGATGCTGAGCATCTTTTCATATGTCTCTGGGCCCTCTGTATGTCTTCCTTGGAGAAGTGTCTGTTCAAGTCCTTTGCCCATTTTTTAATTGGGTTGTTTGTCTTCCTGGAGTGGAGTCGAGTGAGTTCTTTATATATTTTGGAGATCAGGCCCTTGTCTGAGGTATCGTTGGCAAATATGTTTTCCCATACTGTTGGTACTCTTTGTAATTTGGTGCTGTTTTCTTTAGCCATGCAGAAGCTTTTTATTTTGATGAGGTCCCATTTGTTTATTCTTTCCTTTATGTCCCTTGCTTTAGGGGATGTGTCTGTGAGGATGTTGCTGCGTGGAATGTCTGAGATTTTCCTGCCAATGTTTTCCTCAAGGACTTTTATGGTGTTACGGCTTATATTTAAGTCTTTTATCCATCTTGAGTTTATTTTCGTGTATGGCGTAAGTTGGTGATCGAGTTTCATTTTTTTGCACGTAGCTGTCCAGATCTCCCAACACCATCTGTTGAAGAGGCTGTTTTTGCTCCATTTTATGCTCCTGCCTCCTTTGTCAAATATTAATTGATCGTATAGATTTGAGTTTATTTCTGGGCTCTCTATTCTGTTCCATTGGTCTATGTGCCTGTTTTTATGCCAGTACCAGGCTGTTTTGATTACAGTGGCCTTGTAATAAAGTTTGATATCAGGTATTGTGATCCCTCCTGCTTTGTTTTTCTTTCTCAAAATTGCTGCAGCTATTCGAGGTCGTTTATGGTTCCATATGAATTTCTGCAATGTTTGTTCTATATCTGTGAAATATGTCATGGGTACTCTAGTAGGGATTGCATTGAATCTATAAATTGCTTTGGGTAGTATGGCCATTTTGATAATGTTGATTCTTCCAATCCATGAGCATGGTACATGCTTCCATTTGTTTGTATCTTCCTTAATTTCTTTCTTCAGTGTTGTGTAGTTTTCTGAGTACAGGTCTTTTACCTCCTTGGTTAGGTTTATTCCTAGGTACTTTATTTTTCTTGTTGCTATATCGAATGGGATTTTTTTCCTGATTTCTGTTTCTGCAGTTTCGTTGCTGGTGTACAGGAATGCCTTTGATTTCTGGGTATTGACTCTGTATCCAGCTGTTTTGCCAAATTCATTTATTAGGTCGAGTAGTTTTTGAGTGGAGTCTATAGGGTTTTCCATGTACACTATCATGTCATCTGCAAACAGTGACAGTTTCATTTCCTCCTTTCCAATTTGGATGCCTTTTATTGCTTTTTCTTGTCTGATTGCTGTGGCTAGGACTTCCAATACTATGTTGAATAGGAGTGGTGAGAGAGGGCATCCTTGTCTAGTTCCTGATCTTAGTGGGAAAGGTCTAAGTTTTTGTCCATTGAGTGTGATGTTGGCTTTAGGTCTCTCATATATGGCCTTAATTATGTTGAGGACTGCTCCCTTTATTCCCACTTTGCTGAGTGTTTTTATCAGAAATGGGTGCTGTATCTTATCGAACGCTTTTTCCGCATCTATTGATATGATCATGTGATTTTTGTCTTTGCTGTTGTTGATGTGATGTATTATGTTTATTGATTTGCGAATATTGTACCATCCTTGCATCCCTGGGATGAATCCCACTTGGTCATGGTGGATGATCTTTTTAATGCATTGCTGGATGCGGTTTGCCAATATTTTGTTGAGAATTTTAGCGTCTATGTTCATCAGCGATATTGGCCTGAAGTTTTCTTTCTTCGTTGTGTCTTTATCTGGTTTTGGGATTAGGATGATGTTGGCTTCATAAAAAGAGTTTGGGAGTCTTCCATCAGTTTGGATTTTTTCGAATAGTCTGTGAAGGATAGGGGTTAGTTCTTCCTTAAATGCTTTGTAGAAATCTCCTGTGAAACCATCTGGTCCAGGGCTTTTGTGTGATGGGAGTTTTTTGATGACTGCTTCAATTTCCTTTGCTGATATTGGTCTGTTCAGGTTTTCTGCTTCTTCTTCATTCAGTTTTGGAAGATTATATTTTTCTAGAAATGTGTCCATTTCATCTAGGTTTTCAAATTTCTTAGCATACAGGTCTTCATAGTAATTTCTTACGATCCTTTGTATTTCTGTGGTATCAGTTGTAATCTCTCCACTTTCATTTCTAATTCTGTTTATTTGGATCCTCTCTCTTTTCTTTTTGATGAGCCTACTTAAAGGCTTGTCGATTTTGTTTATCTTTTCAAAGAACCAGCTCCTGGATTCATTGATCCTTACAATTGTGCTTTTAGTCTCTATGTCATTTAGTTCTGCTCTGATCTTGGTTATTTCCTTCCTTCTGCTTGCTCTGGGCTGTCTTTGTTGTTGTTCCTCCAGTTCTTGTAGGCATAGGGTTAGGTTGTTTGTTTGAACTGTTTCTAACTTCTTAAGGTAGGCCTGTATTGCTATGAACTTCCCTCTCAGGACTGCCTTTGCTGTGTCCCATAGGTTTTGGGTTGTTGTGAGTTCGTTTTCATTTGTTTCCAGGAAGTTTTTGATTTCTTCCCTAATCTCGTTCTTGACCCATTCATTGTTTAATAGCATGCTATTCAGTCTCCATTCTTTTGAGTGTTTTGGGTTTTTACCCTTGGCGTTGGTTTCTAGTTTCAGACCCTTGTGGTCAGAGAAGATGCTTGATATGATTTCAATTTTCTTGAATTTGTTGAGGCTTGCTTTGTGTCCTATCATGTGGTCTATCTTTGAAAAAGTTCCATGGACACTTGAAAAGAACGTGTATTTTGCTTCTTTGGGATGAAAAGCTCTGTATATATCAGTTAAGTCCATTTCCTCTAAGGTATTGTTAAGTGACACAATATCTTTGTTGATCTTTTGTTTGGAAGACCTGTCCATTTTTGATAGTGGGGTGTTAAAATCCCCTACTATAATTGTGTTGCTGTCAATATCTTTCTTGAAATCCTCCAAGATTTTCTTTATGTATTTGGGTGCTCCTATGTTGGGTGCATATATATTTACAATGTTTATGTCTTCTTGGTGGATTCTTCCTTTGAGTATTATGAAGTGACCTTCTGGGTCTCTCTTTATGGCCCTTCTTTGGAAGTCTATTTTGTCAGATATGAGTATTGCTACCCCTGCTTTTTTTTCCTGTCCGTTTGCTTGGAAAATTTGTTTCCAGCCCTTCACTTTCAGTCTGTGTAAGTCTTTTGTCCTGAGATGGGTCTCTTGTAGGCAGCATATGTGTGGGTCATGTTTTCTTATCCATTCAGCTGTTCTATGTCTTTTGATTGGAGCATTTAATCCATTTACGTTTAAGGTTATTATCGATAGGTAGTTATTCATTGCCATTATTTCCTACCTGTGTTCCTCTGTCTTTCTCTTTTCCTTCCTTTCCTTAAAGCAGTCCCTTTAGCATCTCTTGCAGAGCTGGTTTGATGGAGCTGTATTCTTTTAGACTTTTTTTGTCTGGGAAACTCTTTATTTGGTCTTCTATCTTGATTGAGAGCCTTGCTGGGTAAAGTAGTCTTGGTTGCAGGCCTCTGGTTCTCATTATTTGGAATATTTTTTGCCATTCTCTTCTGGCTTGGAGCGTTTCCATTGAGAAGTCAGTTGCTAACCTTATTGGGGCTCCCTTGTATGTTACTTCCTTTTTCTCCCTTGCTGCCTTTAAGATCCTCTCTTTGTCTTGGAAATTTGCCATTTTAATTATGATGTGTCTTGCAGTGGGTCTCTTTGGGTTCCTCTTGCTTGGGACTCTCTGTGTTTCCTGGATTTGGGTGCCTTTTTCTCTCCTCAGATTAGGGAAATTTTCCATCATTACTTTTTCAAACAGGTTTTCTATCCCTTGCTCTTCTTCTTCTCCTTCTGGTAGTCCTATTATACGGATATTGTTACGTTTCATGTTGTCCTGCATTTCCCTTATTGCCTCTTCATTCTTTCTGAGCCTATTTTCCTTTTCTTGCTCCTTCTGGGTGTTTTTTTCTACTTTATCCTCCAGCTCGCTGATCCGATCCTCTGCTTCATCAAGTCTGCTTTTAATTCCTTCTACTGTGTTCTTCAATTCAGAAATTGTATTCTTCATTTCCGCTTGGCTCTTGTTGATATTTTCTATTTCCTTTTTCATGCTGATATAGTTTGCAGTGAGTTCATTGTAGTTTCCCTGTAGTTTCTGGTAGTTCTCTTTGAGCTCAGAGAGCTCAGTGAGCTTCCTGATGACCATTGCTTTGAACTCAGTATCTGATAGCTGACTTGCCTCTTTTTCGGTTAGTATTCTTTCTGAGACTTCCTCCTTTCCTTTCATTTGGGAATTGTTTCTTTGTCTTCCCATTGTTTGTGAGGCTCTTCTTGTTGGCCTCTGCGTCTTAAATTGCTTTGTTCTGACTCCCTGGATTTATGATATGAACTTCTATGGTAGAATGCCAATGGGATTCGGTGGTGCTGTCTCCTTACTCTCCTGTGCTCACTGGTCTTGAGCTGACGTTTATGTGTTTAACACGGTCTAACTCTAGTCTTTTCAGCACTCCAGGTTTTGTTGTCTCACCGTCAGATCTTTCAATGTCCTCTATCTTTGGTCTCTGATCTTCGTATATGCTGGAATACTGTTGGCTTTTCGCTCTGCTCCTCAGATCAGCTAGGTATTTCCCTGGCGCTGAGGGGAAGTGGATTCCGCTCCCACCTATGTTGCCGCCATCTTCCCCCTTTGCAACAGCATGAATGGTTACAGGAGACTGTTCTGTGTGGTGTGGGCCCAGCTCCCACTCAGAAAGGCCAGCGGGGAATGAGGTCGCTATCCTCCTTTTCATTGTGCAAGGAAGCAAAGGTTTCTACCTACACCTCCATCTTGGCCAGAACTCCTATATGTAATTCTTAATACAATTAATTTTAACTACCAATTGGATGGACACTGCAGGATACAGGTTTATCCAAGCTTGTATCTCCAGATGACCTGTACATGGAAATTAAAAACTCCAAAATAAGTACAGAGCCTAAGACTGGAAAGATAATTTTTAATGTAAGTGTGGCAACTCCATTTTAGTTTCCACTGATTTAAATGCAAAACCATAAGAATAATACTCCAAGTATATATATATATACATACACATACACACATATATATATTCCTTACTTTCTGAACTTAAATAGTCCTCTTTTCAAAATTCAAGAATCAAGTAGATATGGATGTGCGGACCAACTTGTACTATACCTTCTAGACACGAATGAAATCCTGATATTCTCTTCATCTGTCTCTTTTTCTTCCTCTCCTTCTAAATCCCTTATAAAAAGTGGAAAATTCCAGTTTTGACTTAGAATATAGAAACCTGGAAAGCACCTTTCTCCCACCCTAACAAGAAAAAAGCAAATGATCCATGAAATCATAACTTTTCTTGGGCCCTTGAGAGAGCTGAGGTCACAGAGCAACCAAATAGCCTGAAGTCTAAGGAAAGTGAGGTGACTAACAGGAGACAGGGCTGGGAGGAATAGCTTGCCTAGGGAAGCACATGGGATGAAAGCAGGGCCAACATACCAGCATACAATATTTCAGGTAAACTCTTCACAAATTTCTAAAGGCCAAGTGTAGAGCAGCTACAGCACAAACAAAATTCCTCTGCAGGGGCTGTGAGTAGTATTTCACTGTGACTCTCAGATAACCATGCAAGTGGGCAGAGAGGGTTCTGTTGGTCAGATAAAGCTTCTCGGCAAAGAGAGGCAGCAGCTGGCAGTTGGCAACTGGGCTGAGAAATCTCAGAAATGATAAGAATTGAAGTGATATGGATGGGACACCAATATCATCTAATATAGATACAGATATTATGGTTCCTCCTCGGGGCTGCTGTTGGGAGTCTACCACCCTAAGTTTGTTGGTTTGGTATGAGCACGTCAGGGTGGTATGAACATACTGGTGTAGTATAAGCAAGTGATAGTCATTTTGAATAATATTAGAGGTCTGGTTGTAAGGACAAAGAGCTACAATTAGGTAGGCAAGCAAAAGTGACTATAGGATCAATTAGTGCATAGACAGTTTGTTAAACACAATAAAAAATCATTAGGTATTTAATCAGAAGAAGACCACACGTTTCATTCACATCCAAGATCCAGTTCAAGTTAATTTTTGTGTATGGTGTAATGTGTGTGTAGGGAGTTCACAGTAATTTAAATAGTCCAAGTTGAAGACAAATCATAAATAATTCTAAGAAAACCTAAGTTATGTTTGTTCTCTAAGTGTCAGGAATGAGATATTTCTAGCCCGCAGTAAGGAAATTGGAAACATCTATAGATTCAAAATGGTTCAGTAAAGTTTAAGAGCAGAACCAAGAAGGGAGCCTTGGGTTCAGATGCAGCCTCTTTTCTCTCAATATCTCCTATTCCTAATCTTTACTGTATTTTTTCCATTACCATTTAGTCTCCTTATCCTCTCTCCCTTAGTGTCTCCTTTGCTCTCTGCTCATTCTAACATCATTTGCACAGCCCTCTCCTTCCTCATCAAGAACTGCCTGTCTCCTGGTGACCTTGGGTGACCTTGGGCTTCCCTGACATCTTACCCAGGGCCCAGTCTCCCCCTGCTCACCTCACTGGTACTTGCACATCAAAGGAAGCCCACTCCTCATTTACTCACACGTTTAACAAGCATTCACAGCCATCTTTGGTTGTCTCTGCAATGGGTACAAATGATAGACGCTCATCCCACCTGCATCTAGGGAGATGAAATGAAGCCATTTAGGAGAAGGGATGAGCACAGTTCCAACACTGGGTAAGTGCTAATATTGGTTATTATTTATATCATTTCCTGAGCACCTTTAATGAGCCAGATGCTTTTCTGTGTATGTTACATTTTTGTACAATTTTGAATAGAATTTTTTCCTATTATGCATAAGTTTATTGCTAGAAACAGGAAAGAAAGTGATACATGTTTATTCTTTATTCTAGCCTGATCAAAATGACTGCTTAGTTCTAATAGCTTCCCAATTCAACATAGGTAGCCAATTTTATCATCTGAAAATGTGATCAATTTAATTTTACCCAAGACATAAACTTATGATTGCTTTTTCTTCTTTGGTTGCATTGGTTTAAATTTTCAGAACAGTGTTGGGTCATTACAGTAGCAGGCATATTTGTCCTCTGTATGACCTTCATGAAGCTTCCTCAAATATTTTCTTGCCAGGTATGATATTAGCTGATGATCAAGGAAACCATTTTATGATCGTTAAGAAATATCTTGACCTTCCACTTTCCGTAGGAAACCTTGAGCAGTTCGCGGTGAGGTACCTCTATCCCTGACAGGTTAGATTCCCTAGGGGAGAAAGAGTCCTGGCCTCTCCTTCGCTCAGAAGGGTTTGCTCCAGCAGTCAGGTTTGCATGCAGGGTGGGCTGCTACAAGGGAAGGCTCCTTTGGGTCACGCCGGATGGCTCACGCCATAGCCAAGACGCACATTGGCGCTTGGAGGCCAGAGTTGGGCTCCGTGCATTGCTACTAAGGGCTTCTGCACCCCCCGAGTTATGAAACCATGTGTAGCTTACTTTGGCCTTGTCCTGAAGTCCTTGCTAAGTGGTCCCAAGAGCACATTTGTAAAGAGTTGGGGTCCTTTAGAAGAGGTGGAACTGGGCACTTTCTTTGTGGTCCTAAGTTACTGCACTGTGAGAATGACCCTACCCAGATGATTACAGAATTTTCTGGCCAAGTGGTCATAATAATTTTGTGAGAGTCACACTTGAACTCCATATAGAGGCTGACTGTAAAAATGATTTTCAGTGTAGGGGACAGTGTATATATATATATATATGTATGTATGAGCGCCGGTCACCATGTGTGTGTGCACATGGGGCCTACTGAGTGTAATTTTTTTAAAAAAAGGAAAATTCTTACGTTTTGATATCCCTCTATCTTCCCCTATCTCCCCTCTCCTCCCATTCTCACCTGAGGGATATTGCTCTACTTGAAGGTATGCAATAGGTCTACTTCACCTTTGGATAGAAGTAGCAACTCTATTACATCATTTAAATGGCACATTTAAAAAACAGTCTGTGTAACTTTTCTGCTCAAAATCGTATTGGCCTTCCCCTTGACTCAGGAGAATACGAAGTCCTTACCTTGGCTTAATATGCTTCATGTTCTTGGTTCTGCTGAATTTCTCAGTCTTATCTCCTTCAGGAAAACATGAATGTGTATACACTGTGTAGTCCCTTCATGTCAACCTGCAGTAACTTCATTGCCGTGGATATGACAGAGTTTTATAATGGTTTATACATGTTTTGAAATTAATTTTTTCATTTTCTAAGAATTTGTTGAATACATAATATTTCCAAACACTGTTCTGGAGCTGAGGATATAATGGGGAACAACTACAGTCTACAGTTCTTTTTTTTTTTAATATATTTATTGATTATGGTATTACAGTTGTCTCATTCCCGCCCCCACTCCACTCCATCCTGCCCACCCCCCTCCCTCCCACATTCCCCCCTATAGTTCATGTCCATGGGTCATACTTATAAGTTCTTTGGCTTCTACATTTCCTACACTATTCTTACCCTCCCCCTGTCTATTTTCCACCTATCATCTATGCTACTTATTCTCTGTACCTTTCGTCCCCTCTCCCTCTCCCACTCCCCTATTGACACCCCTCCATGTGATCTCCATCTCTATGGTTCTGTTCCTGTTCTAGTTGTTTCCCTAGTTTGCTCTTGTTTTTGATTTAGGTGTGGTCATTAATAATTGTGAGTTTGCTGTCATTTTTACTGTTCCTATTTTTGATCTTCTTTTTCTTAGGTAACTCCCTTTAACATTTCATATAGTAAGGGCTTGGTGATGATGAACTTCTTTAACTTGACCTTATCTGAGAAGCACTTTATCTTCCCTTCCATTCTAAATGATAGCTTTGCTGGATACAGTAATCTTGGATGTAGGTCCTTGCGTTTAATCTTGGGTAATGTAATTATGATGTGCCTTGGTGTGTTCCTCCTTGGGTCCAGCTTCTTTGGGACTCTCTGAGCTTCCTGGACTTCCTGGAAGTCTATTTCCTTTGCCATATTAGGGAAGTTCTCCTTCATTATTTGTTCAAATAAGTTTTCAATTTCTTGTTCTTCCTCTTCTCCTTCTGGCACCCCTATAATTCGGATGTTGGAACGTTTCGAGATGTCCTGGAGGTTCCTAAGCCTCTCCTCATTTTTCCGAGTTCTTGTTTCTTTATCCTTTTCTGGTTGGATGTTTGTTTCTTCCTTCTGGTCCACACCGTTGATTTGAGTCCCAGTTTCCTTCTCATCACTATTGGTTCCCTGTACATTTTCCTTTGTTTCTATTTGCATAGGCTTCATTTTTTCATCTACTTTTCGAACAGATTCAACCAATTCTGTGAGCATATTGATAACCAGTGCTTTGAACTGTGCATCCAATAGGTTGGCTATCTCTTTGTCTTTAGTTGTATTTTTTCTGGAGCTTTGAAGTGTTCTGTTATTTGGGCCTTTTTTTTTTTTTTTTGGTCCAGGCGCATCTGTTACTTAAAGGGGTGGAGCCTTAGGTGTTCACCGGGGCGGGGTAACGCTGGTCGCTGCACTGTGATGCTTTACATGGGGGAGGGGCCGAGAGGGAGCATTGGCGCCCGCTCCACTCTCCACCGTATTTCCGTCACTGCCTCCACTACCCACAATCACACTGGGCCCCTCTGGTGCTGGATCCCCAGTGGGTGGGCTTGTGCACGTCCCAGGCCCCTGTGGGTCTCTCCAACGACCTCTCCTGTGAGGCTGGGAGTCTCTCCTGCTGCCGCCTCAACCCCCAGGGGCGTTTTCAATCACAGGTTTGAGGCTTTATTTCCCCGCGCTGGAGCCTTGGGTTGCGGGGTCCGCTTTGCTCCCTGCCCTTTGTCCGGTTTATCTGTGTGCGAATGTGGGGCTTCAGGGTGCTACCCACCACTCTGCCTCCCCTGTTCTCTGCCACTCTGAGTACGGCCCTCTCGGTTTATCTGCGCGAATATGGGGCCGCAGGGTCTGCCAGTGGTCAGACTGCCCGCCCCGTGCGTCCCACACTCCGCCATTCTCATCCCGCCATGGCCACGCGAGCCTCTCTGCCCCGGCTGCCCGTCTCCGCCACTCCTACCGGTCTGAATGAATGTTTATTTTTTATTTTTTGGTTTCGGACTTCCTTGCCATTTTATTTTCTGTCAGTTCTGGTTGTGCGAGGAGGCGCAGTGTGTCTACATTTGCCGCCATTTTAGTTCTCCCCGCTATATTCACATTTTTTAACTCACAGTGGTATGTATTTTTTCTGGCTGGCTAGGCTATTCTGAGCATGCCTTTACAACAGGAAAGAGTACTTTGAATGTAAAATCAGTATTGGCCAGTGACTAAGGGCAGGCGTTGCCAAGCACATTTTAAAGGGATAGACGATCAGTGTTACTGTTGGACCGTCAGTGCTCTGTTGCGACTCCTTAACTGTGCCGTCGTGTAATGAGCAGCACACACACTGCAGTGACAGAGAGCTACCCATATGGTCTCAGTAAATGCTAGACGCAGCTTGTTACGCTACCCCGATTTTCGTCTCAGAGTCGGGTCTGGTGTGTTAAAAGTTTCTTTTCTAAGTATACTTTTCAGTTCAGCTGTTACAGTTCTCGTGTAAATCTAAGGAACAGCCTGACCTCAAGGTCCTGGCTCAGGAATTCAACCGACTAAAAACCAGATGGCCAACTCGAGGACACTTACCATGGCCATCCATATTGGGAGCAGCAAGAACACTGTCTCATGTCCAGAGCTGCTCTCCCTACTCCCACTGCCCTCTGTCACCAGCACAGCAGGTCTACACTCCCCCGGGGAAGTTTCCCCTCTTCAATTCCCACCAAGTCCTATAAGAATTGCTGGCTTGCCCTGGCTGGTGTGGCTCAGTGGATTGAGAGCTGGCCTGTGCACTGAAAATTCACCAGTTTGATTCCTGGTGAGGGCACATGCTGGGTTGTGGGCCAAGTCCCCACTGGAGGACAAGTGAGAGGCAACTGATCTGTTTCTCCCCCTCTATTTCTCCCTCTTTTCCCCATCTCTGAACAAACAAACAAACAAACAAAATCTTAAAAAAAAAAAAAAAAAAAGAATTGCTGCCTTGACCAGAGATGGCAAGATGGACTTTGGGACAAGAGTTCCCCATCTTCCAGGTGGCCAGCACACCTGTCTCACGTATCTGGCTTCCACTGCGGCAGGCAGCTGGACCTGTGTTCCATTATGATTGCAGTGTGAGAGAAGTTGTAGGCAATACCTGTGCAGATGGGCGTGGCTGTAGGCATTCATTTTCTGTGGGTTCTGTAACAACTAAGCCCAAACTGGGTGGCTTACAACAATAGTTTTATTTCATTAGAGTTCTGGAGGCCAGAAGTCTAATATCGAAATGTCAGAAAGGCTGCAGTTGCTGCAAAGGCTATTGGGGAGATGGTGTTCCTTGCCTCTTCCTGCTGTTGGTGACTGCAAGCTTTCCTGGGCTTTGTGGCTGTGTCACTCCAATTTTTGCCTCTGTAGCCATGTGGTCTTCTTGTCTCTGTGAGTCTCTCCACTCTACAGCTCCTATAAGGATGCTTGTCATTGGTTTTAGGGGCCATCTGGATAATCCAGGATGACTTCATCTTGAAATCCTTAATTAGATCTATCAAGAGCCTTTTTTCTTCCCCCCAAATGAGGTTGTATTTACAGGTACTAGGAGTTAGGATGTAGACATATCTTTCAGGAGCTACTATTCAACCTACTATACTGTGTTCCAAGAAAGCCTTTTTATAAAAACAGGCTGTGGGTGGGAGTTGCTCTTTGGGGAGTAGTTTGCAGATCCCTGGTTTAAGTGTGTAGATTTAGATATAGGGAATAAGTAAATCAGAGACAAAATCATAAAATTTAAAGGAAAATTAAATATGGCTTCTTTCCTGCTAGTGGGAAGGTCCAGGAAATGTATATCACTCAGGCTCTCTGCTTAGTCTCCCCAGACCTTGGCTGACTGAATAGTCAGACCTGTCCACCATCACGATTCTCTTCCCAACACAACGGCTCCCCATGCTGATGTCCCATTAAAGTCAGTCTACAGTACCTCACAGCTTAGCTCTACGAAAACTTAGCTGAGTGGAGGCCCAGCCATGAGCTGTCCTTGGGTTCTTGCTGTTGGTTCCAATACCCTGATGAGCTATTCTCTTACCAAGTGCCCTTGGAATCTTTAGGACAGTATATGGGGTACAGACTACCTGATGTAAGTTATGAACAGAAAGCATTCAACTCAAGAAACCCATGAGCCTCTGATGTCAAGAATGTATATAATATCTTTAAATAAATTAGTAGAGCTCTGGCTGGTGTGGCTCAGTGGATTCAGTGCCAGCCTGCGAACCAAGAGGTCACTGGTTTGATTCCCAGTCAGGGCACATGCCTGGGTTGCTGGCCAAGTCCCCAGCAGGGTGTGAGTGAGAGGCAACCACACATTGATGTTTCTCTTCCTCTCTTTCTCCCTCCCTTCCTGTCTCTCTGAAAACAAATAAATAAATAAATAAAATCTTTAAAAAAGTATATTAGTGGAAAAAAATCATCTAAATATAATAGAATCATTTTAAAAGATGCAAATGATACTGTATAAAAACAGTTCTGAGGAACTGTAAACAAGATATTTCTTTTTTTTCTTTTTTTGACTATGACAGGCCTTTTATTTTAAAGTTAACAGTGTTGATACATACAACTTTGTGAATGTACTAAAAAAATCAATGTACATTTTAAATGGGTTAATTCTATGGTATGTGAACTACATCTCAATTAAGCTGTTATTTATTTATTTTATTTTTTTAAAGAACTGTAGACTGGAGAGAACCAAGATGGTGGCGTAGGTAGACACACTGCGCCTCCTCGCACAACCAGAACTGACAGAAAATCGAAACGGCAAGGGGGTCCAACACCAAGGAAATACAAAATAAGCATTCATCCAGACCGGTAGGAGGGGTGGAGACGGGCACCGGGGTGGAGAGGACTCACGTGGCCTTGGCGGGACTGAGACTGGCGGAGTGTGGGACGAACGGGCAGGAAGTCCGAGCACTAGCAGACCCTGCAACCCTACATTTGTGCACATAAACCGAGAGGGCGGGACTCGGAGTGGTGGAGAGCGGGGCAGGCAGAGCAGTGGGTAGCACCCCGGGGCCCCACATTCGCACACAGATAAACCGGGCGAACGGTGGGGAGCAAAGCAGACTGCGCAACACAGGGCTCCAGCTCCGGGAAATAAAGCCTCAAACCTCTGATTGAAAGCGCCCGTGGGGGTTGGGGCAGCAGCAGGAGAGGCTCCCAGCCTCACAGGAGAGGTCGTTGGAGAGACCCACAGGGGCCTAGAGTGTGCACAAGCCCACCCACTGGGGAACCAGCACCAGAGGGGCCCAGTTTGATTGTGGGTATCCGAGTGAAGGACTGAAATCCGGGGGAGAGTGAGGCGGGCGCCATTGTTCCCTCTTGGCCCCTCACCCACATACAGTCACAGCACAGCTACCAGCATTACCCCGCCCCCGGTGAACACCTAAGGCTCCTCCTCTTAAAGAAACAGAAGCGCCAAGACCAAAAAAAAAAAAAAAAAAAAATGGCCCATATGACAGAACACTTCAAAGCTCCAGAAAAATACAACTAAAGACAAAGAGATAGCCAACCTATTGGATCCACAGTTCAAAGCACTGGTTATCAATATGCTCACAGAATTGGTTGAATCTGTTCGAAAACCAGATGAAAAAATGAAGCCTATGCAAATAGAAACAAAAGAAAATGTACAGGGAACCAATAGTGATGCGAAGGAAACTGGGACTCAAATCAACGGTGTGGACCAGAAGGAAGAAACAAACATCCAACCAGAAAAGAATGAAGAAACAAGAACTCGGAAAAATGAGGAGAGGCTTAGGAACCTCCAGGACATCTTGAAACGTTCCAACATCTGAATTATAGGGATGCCAGAAGGAGAAGAGGAAGAACAAAAAATTGAAAACTTATTTGAACAAATAATGAAGGAGAACTTCCCTAATATGGCAAAGGAAATAGACTTCCAGGAAGTCCAGGAAGCTCAGAGAGTCCCAAAGAAGCTGGACCCAAGGAGGAACACAACAAGGCACATCATAATTACATTACCCAAGATTAAACGCAAGGACCTACATCCAAGATTACTGTATCCAGCAAAGCTATCATTTAGAATGGAAGGGCAGATAAAGTGCTTCTCAGATAAGGTCAAGTTAAAGAAATTCATCATCACCAAGCCATTATTATATGAAATGTTAAAGGGACTTACCTAAGCAAAAGAAGATAAAAAATACGAACAGTAAAAATGACAGCAAACTCACAGTTATTAATGACCACACCTAAAACAAAAACAAGAGCAAACTAGGCAAACAACTAGAACAGGAACAGAACCATAGAGATGGAGATCACATGGAGGGGTGTGAATAGAGGAGTGGGAGGGGGAGGGGGGAAGGTACAGAGAATAAGTAGCATAGATGAAAGGTGGAAAATAGACAGAGGGAGGGTAAGAATAGTGTAGGAAATGTAGAAGCCAAAGAACTTATAAGTATGACCCATGGACATGAACTATAGGGGGGAATGTGGGAGGGAGGGGGTGGGCAGGATGGAGTGGAGTGGGGTGGGGAAATGGGACAATTGTAATAGCATAATAAATATATTTTAAAAAAAAAGAAAGAAAGAAAACGCCCGTGGGGGTTGAGGTGGCAGCAGGAGAGACTCCCAGCCTCACAGGAGAGGTCGTTGGAGAGACCCACAGGGGCCTGGGACGTGCACAAGCCCACCCACTGGGGAACCAGCACCTGAGGGGCCCAGTGTGATTGTGGGTGGCGGAGGCAGTGACGGAAATACCGTGGAGAGTGGAGCGGGCGCCATTGCTCCCTCTCGGCCCCTCCCCCATGTAAAGCGTCACAGTGCAGCGACCAGCGTTACCCCGCCCCGGTGAACTCCTAAGGCTCCACCCCTTTAAGTAACAGCTGCGCCAAGACCAAAAAAAAAAAAAAGGACCAAATGACAGAACACTTCAAAGCTCCAGAAAAAATACAACTAAGCGAGGAAGAGATAGCCAACCTATTGGATGCAGAGTTCAAAACACTGGTTATCAATATGCTCACAGAATTGGTTGAATCTGTTTGAAAACCAGATGAAAAAATGAAGCCTATGCTAAGAGGAACAAAGGAAAATGTACAGGGAACCAATAGTGATGCGACGGAAACTGGGACTCAAATCAACAGTGTGGACCAGAAGGAAGAAAGAAACATCCAACCAGGAAAGAATGAAGAAACAAGAACTCGGAAAAATGAGGAGAGGCTTAGGAACCTCCAGGACATCTTGAAACGTTCCAACATCCGAATTATAGGGATGCCAGAAGGAGAAGAGGAAGAACAAGAAATTGAAAACTTATTTGAACAAATAATGAAGGAGAACTTCCCCAGTCTGGCAAAGGAAATAGACTTCCAGGAAGTCCAGGAAGCTCAGAGAGTCCCAAAGAAGCTGGACCCAAGGAGGAACACACCAAGGCACATCATCATTACATTAGCCAAGATGAAACAGAAGGAGAGAATCTTAGAAGCAGCAAGAGAAAAGAACACAGTTACCTACAAAGGACTTCCCATAAGACTGTCAGCTGATTTCTCCAAAGAGACCTTACAGGCAAGAAGGGGCTGGCAAGAAGTATTCCAAGTCATGAAAGGCAAGGACCTACATCCAAGATTACTGTATCCAGCAAAGCTATCATTTAGAATGGAAGGGCAGATAAAGTGCTTCTCAGATAAGGTCAAGTTAAAGAAATTCATCATCACCAAGCCATTATTATATGAAATGTTAAAGGGACTCACCTAAGCAAAAGAAGATAAAAAATACGAACAGTAAAAATGACAGCAAACTCACAGTTATTAACAACCACACCTAAAACAAAAACAAGAGCAAACTAGGCAAACAACTAGAACAGGAACAGAACCATAGAGATGGAGATCACATGGAGGGTTGTAAATAGGGGAGTGGGAGGGGGAGAGGGGGGGAAGGTACAGAGAATAAGTAGCATAGATGATAGGTGGAAAATAGACAGGGGGAGGGCAGGAATAGTGTAGGAAATGTAGAAGCCAAAGAACTTATAAGTATGACCCATGGACATGAACTATAGGGGGGGAATGTGGGAGGGAGGGGGTGGGCAGAATGAAGTGGAGGGGGGGGAAATGGGACAACTGTAATAGCATAATCAATAAATATATTTAAAAAAAGAGAAAAACAATTACAGGAACTCAGGAACTATAGAGAGACAGGTAATTTCAAAAATATATGTGGTGACTTGTTAATTGGAGCCACCAAATCAGTGTTAATATGTTAGCCAAGTTGGTATAATAAACCTTTACTACTGAGAATCTAAATGCTCTTATCACCCAGATGACATAGGCCTTTTTATTTTTATTTTATTCTATTTAATGTTTATTTTTTTTATTGTTGTTAGGAACAGTTGTCTTCATTATCCTGCCACCACTACCCCCACCGCCATTTACCCCCACCTTCTACCCTCCATCCTTCACCCCTTTGGCTTTGTCCATGGGTCCTTTATACATGTTGCTTGGCGACCCTTTCCCTTCTTCCCCCTGTTATCTCCCTCCCCCCCCCTTTCTGGTTAAGTGAGTGAATCAAAAAATGTGGTACCTTTACACAATGGAATACTACACAGCAGAAAGAAAGAAGGAGCTCCTACCCTTTGCAACAGCATGGATGAAACTGGAGAGCATTATGCTAAGTGAAGTAAGCCAGGAGGTGAAAGACAAATACCATATGATCTCACCTATAACTGGCAGTTTTAACTGTGGTCAAGGTTTAGTGCTGATATTGTTTTGGAATACTTAATACCTGAGCCGTGATGTAGCATCCTGGTTTCACCCTCTGACAGTGTGACTGTTACCATGTGTGATGCCTCCAGCCTATGTTCAGAAACACCTGGAGAACCTTACAACGCTTTTGGATTTCTTGAAGGCAATTGGCTGGAAACAGTGCTCCTTTCTTCACACAATGTGAGGCTGTTTTACAAAAATTAAGGACATCAGTGTATTAAAAATGTTTTTTTTGTACCTCAGTATCAGGAAGGGTCATGTTTCTGTGAAGCAGTTAATTGTTTTTATGTTATGGACACTCTGGACCCTATAACTAAGTACTGTGCCAGGGACTGCTTGGACAACATAGCCGCTCCCTGCTTTCCTATTAACAGAACCTGATTACACTTTGTGGTGGTCCTATACCCAGCTAAGATACCCTGTTTTCCACCTTCTCTTGTAATCTGGGGCAGTTGGATAGTGTGTTAAGCTGGTGAGTGGAGTCCTGGAATGCTTGTCAAAGGCCTTCCCTTTCCTAGCTCCTTTTTGTCTGGAATTTGTACATCGCAATAGGACTCCTGCAGTTGACGTGTCTTGGAAAACCACACACTATGGCTAGGTGAGCAGAGAGATGAAATGAACCTCTGTCCCTCATGTTAGCCTGGAGACATCGCGCTGGCCCCACTTTCTTATGACAGAGACACAGTGACCTCTAGGGAATATGAATGCTTTTTATTTTTAGTGTTTTTGTTTATGTAGCCAAATTTTATTCTAACAGCAGAGAATCCTTTGTTTTCACTGGAATTCTCAGTGGTATCAGGGGCTCAGTGTTGACAACTATGTAACATTTCATGGTACATAATTTGTTTAGTCATGTAATTATTCTTCGAGTTTTATGTCTCCTTTACGTTCTTTCACTTCAGTACTTCCCTTGTCCTGTGGGTATCAGGTGTTTTGCTTTGTTTTATGTATTGTGTATTGATGTTATGTAAATGAGGGAAAGAATAAATAAGTGGTATCTTTCATGGGACACTGCGTGCTGGACACTTTGTCCAAGGCAGATGTTCTCCCATAAGCATCTCTGAGGTCTCCTATGTGGATGAGAAAAAGGTCCATAGGATGTTAGAAATGTTTCCCAGATCCACAGATACTAGACGGAGATGAATGAATTTGAGTTCACACCTCCCTGACTTCAAGGCTGTGCTTTCCTCACACTGCAAGGCTGCCTCACTCCATTAATGCTACACACACACACACACACACACACACACAGTGCTAAAGCTGAAATACAGCAGAGTCCTGAGAGTTGAGCAGATGTAAGGAAGGGTCAGTTCCTACTGTGGGAGGAGAGAGGTCGTGGGATTGTGCTCTGAGATGGTGAGTGGGAAGAAAGGGCTGAGAAGGAATAAGTTATAAGAACGACCTTCAGAGCGAGGGATGCCTCATGTGCAGGATTTTGGATCAATCCCCTTTCACATCTCGTCCACCTGACTTCTCCAAAAAGACACGGTTACTGAAAGCCTTACTTCCCTCCATGATGCTTTCCCATAGTACTCACTCTGGCATCACCCAATGGCATCACTGGATGGATTTGGCTCTACTGGTCCTTCCTTCCTTGGGCAATTGATGTGGAAAGGGCAGTGAGTGGGGGTGCGGTGCTGGATTTCCAGAGTAGTTGGACATCTTAGAGAGGCACAGATAGGACACTGTTGATCTGAGGCTGATGAGCTTAAGGTGAGTCTGCTGAGGGAGGTCCAGAGGCTGAGTTCTCAGAGCTCCTCATTAAATAAATTGTTTTATTGTCACTTAATCCTCTAAGCAATTCAGCTCCCTTGAAGCCAAGGGACCCTAAATAAAAGCAAAGTCTCTGCAAGTTCAGCCCCCATAGGCTCACCTTGGAGGCCAGATGCATAGTTCCTTCCTACTGATGAGTCCATCTCCCCTGGCATAAACATCTCCCCACTGTATATAACCTCTCATGCAAGATGCATTGAAAGGACCACACCATGAGCCTCTGAGCTGCCGTGAGTGACACTAAGTGACTCAAGATGTAACTATGTTACCTGACCACATCTATCCCAAATAGAAATTTCCCAGGAACTTCACCTTGACTTCTATAAAAAGTGGAGACAGATCCTGAAGACAATTCAGCGGTCATTGTACTTGATGGAGGGTAACATATGTTGGCTGCAGAGGTCAAGTGTTCTTTATACAAGTTTACAGGTCCAGTAATTCAAATTTATCATCTGGAGTAAATGCATTCACAATATTATTTCTATGTTTTAAAAAGTTATTTATTTTCAGAGAGAAGGAAAGGGAAGGAGGAAGAAAGAGAGAGAAAAATCAATGTGTTGTTGCCTCTTCCTGCCCACCACCGGGGCCTGGCCCACAATCCAGGGACACACACTGACCGGGAATCAAACGGTGACCCACAGGCTCAGAAGCTGGCATTGAATCCACTGAGGAACAGCAGCCAGGGCAACATTCATATTTTTTTAATATATTTATTGATTATGCTATTACAGTTGTCCCATTTCCCCCCCACACTCCACTCCATCCAGCCCACCCCCTCCCTCCCACATTCCCCCCCTATAGTTCATGTCCATGGGTCATACTTATAAGTTCTTTGGCTTCTACATTTCCTACACTATTCCTGCCCTCCCCCTGTCTATTTACTACCTATCATCTATGCTACTTATTCTCTGTACCTTCCCCCCCTCTCCCCCTCCCACTCCCCTATTTACAACCCTCCATGTGATCTCCATCTCTATGGTTCTGTTCCTGTTCTAGTTGTTTGCCTAGTTTGCTCTTGTTTTTGTTTTAGGTGTGGTTGTTAATAACTGTGAGTTTGCTGTCATTTTTACTGTTCGTATTTTTTATCTTCTTTTGCTTAGGTGAGTCCCTTTAACATTTCATATAATAATGGCTTGGTGATGATGAATTTCTTTAACTTGACCTTATCTGAGAAGCACTTTATCTGCCCTTCCATTCTAAATGATAGCTTTGCTGGATACAGTAATCTTGGATGTAGGTCCTTGCCTTTCATGACTTGGAATACTTCTTGCCAGCCCCTTCTTGCCTGTAAGGTCTCTTTGGAGAAATCAGCTGACAGTCTTATGGGAAGTCCTTTGTAGGTAACTGTGTTCTTTTCTCTTGCTGCTTCTAAGATTCTCTCCTTCTGTTTCATCTTGGCTAATGTAATGATGATGTGCCTTGGTGTGTTCCTCCTTGGGTCCAGCTTCTTTGGGACTCTCTGAGCTTCCTGGACTTCCTGGAAGTCTATTTCCTTTGCCAGACTGGGGAAGTTCTCCTTCATTATTTGTTCAAATAAGTTTTCAATTTCTTGTTCTTCCTCTTCTCCTTCTGGCATCCCTATAATTCGGATGTTGGAACGTTTCAAGATGTCCTGGAGGTTCCTAAGCCTCTCCTCATTTTTCCGAGTTCTTGTTTCTTCATTCTTTCCTGGTTGGATGTTTCTTTCTTCCTTCTGGTCCACACTGTTGATTTGAGTCCCAGTTTCCGTCGCATCACTATTGGTTCCCTGTACATTTTCCTTTGTTCCTCTTAGCATAGGCTTCATTTTTTCATCTGGTTTTCGAACAGATTCAACCAATTCTGTGAGCATATTGATAACCAGTGTTTTGAACTGTGCATCCAATAGGTTGGCTATCTCTTCCTTGCTTAGTTGTATTTTTTCTAGAGCTTTGAACTGCTCTGTCATTTGGGCCTTTTTTTTTTTTTTTGGTCTTGGCACTTCTGTTACTTAAAGGGGTGGAGCCTTAGGAGTTCACCGGGGCGGGGTAACGCTGGTCGCTGCACTGTGACGCTTTACATGGGGGAGGGGCCGAGAGGGAGCAATGGCGCCCGCTCCACTCTCCACGGTATTTCCGTCACTGCCTCCGCTACCCACAATCACACTGGGCCCCTCTGGTGCTGGTTCCCGAGTGGGTGGGCTTGTGCACGTCCCAGGCCCCTGTGGGTCTCTCCAACGACCTCTCCTGTGAGGCTGGGAGTCTCCTGCTGCCGCCTCAACCGCCACGGGCGTTTTCAATCAGAGGTTTGAGGCTTTATTTCCCCGCGCTGGAGCCTTGGGTTGCGGGGTCCGCTTTGCTCCCTGCCGTTTGTCCGGTTTATCTGTGTGCGAATGTAGGGCTTCAGGGTGCTACCCACCACTCTCCCTGCCCTGTTCTCCGCCACTCTGAGTACGGCCCTCTCGGTTTATCTGCGCGAATATGGGGCCGCAGGGTCTGCCAGTGGTCAGACTGCCTGCCCCGTGCGTCCCACACTCCGCCATTCTCATCCCGCCATGGCCACGCGAGTCTCTCTGCCCCAGCTGCCCGTCTCTGCCCCTCCTACCGGTCTGGATGAATGTTTATTTTTTATTTCCTTGGCGTCAGACTTCCTTGCCGTTCGATTTTCTGTCAGTTCTGGTTGTGTGAGGAGGCGCAGTGTGTCTACCTACGCCGCCATCTTGGTTCTCCAAGTTCTTGTAATTTTTATGTACCAATAATACATGAATTTGATAAGAAAAATCTCTTCACTCCCCACAAAAATCTGTAGCCTGAAAACATTTTTATCGAGTCTCAAATGAGTGGTCTATCTCATGTGACCAAAAAATGCCCAAATATAAGATCATCTTTACATGCAGTGCTTACATTACTTTTTAAAACTATTCTTTAAGAAGTTCTACTGAAAGATAAAAGAAGAAAGGCATTATGGTTGGCAGACTTACTAATGACGAAGACCAGAGCATCATGAAATGAACATGTGAAGTAACCTAATATACTGTCACATAACCAGTGGAAATCATTGTGAAAGTTGCAGGTATTTGCATTGAAAAATTAGACACTGCTTGGAATAGGTAGGGCCAATGTACAAAAGTAACTCCACACATATGGCAGCCAAAACATGATTACTGAGCTCTTCTGTTTGGCCACATGTTCAGTAAGGAGGTTTGAGGGAAGGTATACAGGAAAATAAACGTGAAGAGAGAAAAACTGAAGGGTTAGAGCCATAGATGTTCTAGACCAACAATACTCAAACACTCTAAAGGACACATGGACAAAATCAAGGGGGAGGGTGGAGGTGGAGGAGGGAGGGGGGTTCAGCTGGGGTGGGGTGGAAGGATGGGGAGAAAAGGCATACAACTCCAATTGAATAACAATAAAATTTTTTTTAAAGTAAAAAAGAAATACTCAAACACTCGTGCACATGTAAAACTCCTGCTGATCTCCTTAGAGCACAGGTTCTCTGCAGCAGGTCTGACTGGGGCCTGCGATCCTGCATTGAAAGAAGTTCTTGGGTGATGCTGATCCTGTAGGGCCCTGAGGGCCCGACTACAAAGGACACAACTGTTTTGGAACTAAAAGGACATTTCCAGAGAGTAGTGGCAGCAAAGGAAAGGACAGGAGCATTTCAAATTTCCCAACTGAAGGCAATTATGAAAACGTTGTACTGTATTAATTCATTAACCTGGAATTCAAGGCAACCACATTTCCACACTGTAAGTGTGACGATGAGTGAATGTTGCTTTTTCTCTTTCCTGGCAGTTACTTCTTCCTCATGGAATCAGGCAATCAAACACATGCCCCAGAATTTCTCCTTCTGGGCTATTCAGCAAAGTCAGAGACGCAGTTCCTCCTCTTTGGGCTGTTTCTGTCCATGTACCTGGTCACATTCACCGGGAACCTGCTCATCATCCTGGCCATCAGCTCAGACTCCCACCTCCACGTGCCCATGTACTTCTTCCTCTCCAACCTGTCCTTGGCTGACATCTGCTTCACCTCCACCACCATCCCAAAGATGCTGCTGAACATCCAGACACACAACAAACTCATAACCTATGCAGGTTGTCCAGCCAGATATTTTTTTCATTGTGTTTGGATGCTTGGACAATTTACTCCTGACCGTGATGGCCTATGACCGCTTTGTGGCCATCTGTCACCCCCTGCACTACACAGTCATCATGAACCCTCGTCTCTGTGGGCTACTGGCTCTGGGGTCCTGGTGCATCAGTGTCATGGGCTCCCTGCTGGAAACCCTGACCGTCTTGAGGCTATCCTTCTGCACAAACGTGGAAATCCCACACTTTTTCTGTGATCTTCCTCAAGTCCTGAAACTTGCCTGTTCAGACATCTTCGTCAATAACATAGTGGTGTATTTTGCAACTGGCCTTCTGGCTGTGATTCCTTTCAATGGAATCCTTTTGTCTTATTATCAAATTGTTTCCTCCATCCTGAGGATTTCTTCAGCTGGGGGCAAGTACAAATCCTTCTCCACCTGTGGGTCTCACCTGTTAGTGGTCTCCTTGTTCTATGGCAGTGGCCTTGGGGTCTACTTCAGTTCTGCAGCCACTTCCTCCTCTAGGACAAGTCTGGTGGCCTCAGTGATGTACACTATGGTCACCCTCATGCTGAACCCCTTCATCTACATTCTCAGGAACAGGGACATGAAGGAGTCCCTGCAGGGTCTCCTCATCAGGGTGGGGACTCTCAGGGGCGGAGCTGTTACAGGACTGTCTGAGTAGCAGAAGACGATACTGAGGACCAGAAATCCTGCCTTCCTTTGTCCGATGTTCTTATTTTTTCTAATTGTACATGTTTCTATAGCACAACTTTCCTTGGGTCTTCACTGCTCTCCCCATTTTTCTTTAGGTTGTATCCTGACTTCTCTCTTTCACTTCCTAACCAGCCGATTTGCCTTCGTATGAATAAAACCTGACATTTTATAAGTTATCTTTAGGAATCATTTGGATTATTTCTAAAAAATAAATCTTATGCTTTTAAAATATATTCTCAGAAGTTATGGCATATGTACCTATTTTGGAAATGACCTGAAAATTCAATTACAGAAATTATTTCTGAGGTTATGTGAATTCAGTAAAGCTGCAGAGTACAAAATCAACACAAAAAATTCAGTTGGGTTTCTATTGCTAACAGTGAACTATTGAGAAGAAAAAATTAATTAACCCATCCCATTTACAATAGCATCCAATCTAATAAAATACTTAGTCATAAACTTTTATTATTTTGTATTGCTTCTCCCCCACCACACTCCCCACCCCACCCATCCCTGTACTTAGGCATGAACTTAACCAAGGGTGATAAATCTATACACTGGAAACTCTCAGAGGTTGATTAATAAGTTGTAGAAGACACAAGTAAAGGACCAGATGTCTCATGTTCATGGATTGAAACAGTTAATATTGTTTAAATTTTTATACTACCCAAGACAACCTAGTGGTTCAAAGCAATCCATATCAAAATTCCTTTGGAAGTTTCTATATTAATAAAACAATTTTAATATGTATGGTACCATAAATTACCCCTAATGCCCAAAGCACACTTAAGAAAGAACAATACTAGAGGCATATAGTTCCATATATCAAATTGCATTACAAGGCTATAGTAATCAAACACTACTGTGCTGGCATTGAAACAGACACATAGACCCATGGAACAGAATTAAGAGCCCAGATATTAACTCACGCATATATTGTCAATTAATCTTGACGAGGGTGCCAAGAGCGCATGATGGGGAATGGATAGTCTTGTCAATAAATGGAGTGGAAAACTGGATATTCATATGAAAAAGAATAAAACTGGACCTCTATCCCACACCACTCACAAAAATTATTTTGCAATATATTAAAGATTTAAATGTGAGACTTCAAACTCTAAAACTTCTAAAAAAGAGGGCAAAGACATTGGTATTGGCAATCAGTTGTGGATATGACAGTACTAGTGCAGGCAACAAAACAAAAACTAAACAAGTGCTATTACACCAAACTAAAAAGTTTTTACAAGCAAAGGAAACACCAAAATGAAAGGGCAACCTGGGTGCATGGGGCAGACTGAGGACTGAGGGGAGCGGGTGTAGGGAACTGGGTGGAGGAAGGTGAAGGGATCATCCAAAGGACATATATGCTTAACCCATAGACACAGACAACAGTGTGGTGATGGCCAGAGGGAAAGAGGGTGGGGCTGGGGGGAGGTGGGCAAAGGGGGAGGGAATGGGGACATCTGTAATAGTGTTAATAATAAAAATAAAGGTTTGTTTAAAGGCAGCCTATACTATGGGACAAAATATTTGCAAACCTTATATCTGGTAAAGGGTTAAAACCCAAAAAATTTTTAGAAATGTATGCAACTAAATAGCAAAAGAAGAAATAATCCAATTGAAAATGGACAGACGACTTACATGGACATTTTTCCAAAGAACATATGCAAATGGGCAACAGGTATTGAATACATGGAAAGATGTTCAACATCACTAATCATCAGGGGAAAGCAAATCAAAACCACAATGAGATATCACCTCACACCTGTTAGAATGTCTCTTATCAGTGAGTAAGAGATAATTGTTCTCCTGAGTGTGAGAAAAAGAGAACCATTCCTTGTACACTCGTTGGTTGGAATAAAAATGGACATTGCCATTATGGAAAAAAGTATGGAGCCTTCTCAAATATGAAAGAATGTGATGCAGCAATCTCACTTCTGATTATATATCTGAAGGAAATAAAATTAATATTTCAAAAAGATACTGGCCCTTTCATCTCCATTGCACAATTATTCACAATAGCCAAGAAGATATGGATAAAACATAAATGTCCACCAAAGGATAAATAGATAAAGAAGATGTGAGATATATATATATATATACATACACACATACATATACATATATGAATAGTATTCAGTGATAAGAAGAAAATCCTGGTATTTGCAACTACATGGATGGATTTTGGAGGCATTGTAATGACTGAAATGTCAGAGAGAAAAAGACAAAAGTATATGACTTTCTAATATGTGGATAAAAAATCCAAACTCACAGAAATAAAGAATAAATAGGTGGTTGCCCAGGGCTGACGTGGGGGAAATGGGGAGGTACAGGTCAAAGTGCACCAACATTCTGGTAAAAGATGTTTAAGTTCTGGGGAACAAATGTATAGCAAGGTGACTCCAGTTAACAGTACTGTATGGTATGCTTCAGATTGCTAAGGAAGTACATCTTAAATGTTCTCATCACAACAAGGTAGCTATATAAGGCGCTTTTTGTGTTAACTAAACTTATGTGGTAATAATTTTGCTACATACACATATATCAAGTCATCATGTTATACATTTAATATTACACTTATATTCCAATAAGGATGCAAAAAAATTTTTTAATCTGAAGCAATGGGTGAGAATGTACAGTCCACCTAAGACAATTTGGGAGTGAAAAATTAATTGTGAAAAAATAAATTAAATTCTATCTGGGGCAAATAGATACACAGCATTTCGTGTGCCTTTTGACAACAGACATTTATAAATTATACAGGGTGAGGCAAAAGTAGGTTTACAGTTGTTCATATGGAAAATAATACAATAATTAATAGATCATAACACAAGAATAAACTCTGTGTTTTGCACACTCACAACTGTAAACCTACTTTTGCCACACCTTCTATGTTTAGACTTGCAACAAGGAAGATAGGAAGAGTTGGGAGAATAATCTGAGTCACCAAGAAATGGCAGATTTGCACATATTCCCAAGAGTGCAACATGGGACATAGTAAAATAGCTTGAAGAGTCCACAAATTCTTACTGTGGCCATCTGGGGCCAATGTGAGGGATTTAGAGGTTATGCCCAGGAACAAAACACAGCACAGGTGGTGGCCTCTCTCATTCACTCTGCTTCCTGTGAGGGGTGCTGGGAAGAGATCCTCCTTCAAGATCACAACTCTCTGTCTTCTGGGAATAGGGTCATCCTGGACTCACTTCCTGTCCCTACAGATACTCTGGTGTCACAATGAGCTTAGTAAATGCAGAACTGGGACATAGTCACAATAGCTGCTATAGACTGAGCAGCTGCTCTGTGCCAGGTAAGTTCCCATGAGCTCTAGAAAATTACTAACTTCTCACGCCAAACCCTTAAATGGAATTTCTCTAGTTTATAAGTAAACAAAGGCTTCATTCAGAATAGAAGTTCATTTTTTGTCAAGAGAGAAATTTTCAGAAAACACCTGGAAACTTGTGTACACGGAAGCTGAACATTGACCCCTAAGGTCAGACCTGAGGTGGGCTTTTACAAAATAGGTGAAATGATTTGCATAAGATTCTAAGCTCAGCCCATGGTGCATTACAGCTTCTAAATACACCTCTTATAATTATTGAATGTTTTACAGATGAAGGAAAATGACAGCTTCTACCTTGTGTTAAGAACATAAAATTCCCATTTGATTTATCAAAAGCATTATGAAGCCAAGGATTATGGTACCCATGGTTTTATAGCAAAGGAATGCTGCTCTCTTCATAGTAGAAAATGGAATAGAATTTTCTAGAGACATCAGGAGCTGTGTTCCCTCAAAATAAATGCTTTCAAGGCCCAAGGAAACAAAACAACACAGGTTGCCCAGTCTTTGATTTCAGAGAAGCACCTGGAGAAGACTTTAACTCAAGGCTGGGAAAACTTTCGATGTTCAACTCTGGAAGCCAGGAGAGTCAATGGAGGAATAAAAGAATTGGATGCACCTGACTTCTAAACTGGTCTCTTGGGAACTGTGAATCAGCAGGGAAATTTCCATTCTGTCCAGGTAAGTTCTCATGGGGAAATGCATTCAGGACTTGGAGTAACTGTAGGAAATGTGTCTAATAATTAGACAGAGAGAGCAAATATACAAAGCTGTAAGTATATATTCTGCCATAGTTCCTGAGTATGTTCAACCATGAGCTAGTGGGTGGGGGAGGAATGATTTTTGCATTTGGAGACCTACGTTTGGCTCAGAGACTACTGCTTCACTCCCTCCTGCTGTCCTGTCTGGAGACAGAGCTCCAGACTCCATCATCAGCCATCCACGGTGCAGTTCAGACTTCCACCCAGAGACCTTCTCAGAGCCTCATCCAGGTGAGTCTCTGAGCCCAGTAGGTACTGAAAGAAAGGGTCAAAGAGACTGGAAGCTGAGTATTTCCACTGAGGTCACCTGAGAGGCTAACCAACTTATCCCGGAGCTGGGGATCACTGTGTTTGTTTGCTTGGTAAACTAATTAATTGATAAGCATGTTATTTCATATGTTAAAAAAGAGAAGTGTTTGTTGAACTCAGTTGCACAAGGAACATTGTTGACAATGAACTGATGGAATAAAAGTCCAGTTGGCCCTGACCAGCGAGGCTCAGTTGGTCAGGCATTGTTCTGCAAAGCCAGCGTGATTCCAGGCAGGTCCCCAGCCTCACATGCCTGGGATGCAGGCTGGGTCCCCAGTCAGGGTGCATGTGAGAGGCAACTCATGGGTATTTCTATCTCACATCGATGTTTCTCTCCCTTCCCATCTCTCTAAAATAAACAAATTTTTAAAAATTAAGCTCTACATCAGATAAATAAACCCCTTGCCTCCATTTCATTTAGCTCTTTTCTGGAGATTTCCCCTGTTTTTTTCATTTGGGCCTGTTTCTTTGTCTCCCCATTTTGGCTGCCTCTCTGTGTTTGTTTCTGCATATTAGGTAGACCTGCTATGACTCCCAGTTGGCAGGGTGGTCTTATGTAGTAGGTGTCATGTGGAACCCCGTGGTGCAGTCTCCTTGATCACCAGAGCTGGGGGCACCAGCAATCCCATTTGTATGGGTTATGTGCGCCCTCTGGGAGCAATTGATTGATTGTTATTGGCCCATTCGTACATGGGTTCGACCAACAAGCTGGCTGACTGTGAGGATCAACCCTGACCACAGGGCATGAGCTGCTGTGCAGGTGCTGACCACATCAAGCAGAATCCATCTCAGCTGGGTCTGGTGCCCGCTGAGGTCTCCCTTTGGATATGCTGCTTGGGAAGCTCACTGAATCTTGCACTGATGTTGTTTTAAGCTGGTCACTGGGTGTGCTGCTTTTGGGGCTCCTGGAGGGACTCTGGTGTGAGTTAATGTCAACTGCTGCCTATGACTCACCCTGGGCAATGTATTTGGAGCTACAAAGCAATCCACAGTTTGTGGGTGCTTCTGCTGGGCTTCAGTGTGTACCGAGGCTGCCTTTTACCAGCACCAAGTCCAGGTATGTGAGCTAAAGTCCTAAGGCATCCCAAGGTCTGCCTCTGCCTGTCAGCTGCCTATTAGGCTCAGTCACTGAAAGAGCCTCTGATGGTGTTCGAGTTGCACAAGGTCGGTTCTCAGTGACTCATGAGACAGAGGCGAGCAGTGTTCACCAGATTAATACAGGTTAAAACTCGGTGCCAGTGCTGGGTCTGTAGCCATTCAGCAAATGTCCAGGGTGTACCAAGTCTAGCTGCCATCCACTGGGCATTTCAACACACCTTTATGGTGAGGTGGGGTCTCAGGGAGTCATCAAAGTGAGGCCAGAAGCATTTATCAGGCCCAAACAGACCAAGAGTGGCCGTGTGACGGGAGGGCTCTGCACCAGTCAGGCATGTGAAGGGAAAATGGCCCCTGTCCTTGACCTCCACAGGGTGGAGCCACAGGGAGCACAGAGAGTGGGGATAGTGAACCTCCCTTGAGGGGGAGGCACCAGTCAGGTTGTCAGGAAAGTGGGGAGACTGGGCCATCCCAAAGCCACACAACTCAGTCACTGACACACCCAAGTCTGTCCATTCCTCTACACCCTGACTCAGACAGCTGACTCCTCAGCAGGGTGCAAGCTCCACAGGGTGGGACAACAGGGAGTCGAGAGGGTGGGGCTATTGCCTTTGCCCAGGCTGATGCTCATGAAAGTGCCTGATCCACCCAAGAAAGATGGTGTCTGCAGTGCAGGAGAGAGACTCAGGACAGGGGCTGTCACCTCAACTCTCTTCCCAGAGCCCCAAACCTATCTCTCTTCACGTGACTTTAGTCCTCTCCTCCCCTCCCTTGCCAGAGCCCCAGGTGAGTGGCTGCGAATGAGATTTTGTGTGTTGACACTTTAAGAGGGCACCTGGGTCTCTCGCAGGCTCCCATCACTCCCTGGCATTTCTCCCTGGCAGACAGAATCCCCACGGATTTTCATAGCCAGGCCTTACATGGGCATCTCTTCCCAGCTCTGGTGCTCTGGGCTGGGGAGCCCAGCTTGGGGTTGAGATCCCACTCTTCTCAGGGGAAACTTTTGCAGCTGAGATATGCCTCTGGAATCTCAGCCATGGCCCGTGGGAGTGGGGACAGCCCTTTCCATGTCTTTGCCTTATTACCTGTCTCAATGTGGCTTCCCCTATGAATCCTCGGTATAAGACTCCTGTTAAGCTACTCTTCGATTGGTTATTCAGTCTGATTGCTCTGTTTTAGTTGTAATTCCAGTTTGGTCCTGGGAGGAGGTGAGTGAAGCTTCCACCTACTCTGCTGCCATCCTCTGAATCCACTCTATTTAATCTGGTTATATTTTCCCTGTATTCTTTTTACATATGATTTATATAGTCTTTTAAAATTCCATTCTCTAAGAATTGGTTTCTATACAAATGCACACCTTTGTGAAAACACAGAAGTGGATGAAGCAGATGAGGTTTCTTCTCATTTCATCTTACATTAAATGAGGAGGAAGTGTGTGTATGACACAAGGTCCTTGGAGGTACAACATGTTAGCAAATGGTCTGGGGACCTGGGGTCTTTGCATGTTGCTCAAGGAACAAATCCAGAACTGGAGTGTGCCCGTTGAATGTGTCAAAAAAGAGATCAAATCCCATAGCCCAAGAATAACCAAGAAAAAAGGCCCCAAAAGGCCCGCCTCATCCACTGTTGGGCCATAGAAAACCAAGGATGACCAATGAACAGGGCTTAGGTGCAGGAATGACCATTTGATCAGAAGCCGAGGGGAAGCTCTGATGAGACAGTGGAGCGGGAAAAGACTCAGATTTCTGTAATGGTTGTTCAAATACACAATAGAACATGGCCATCCCAATATAAAGCCCAAGGTTTTTTGTCCACAGGAGGTATAGGACAGGAATTGCTGAGAACCATTTCTACAGTGTGTAGGGCAACAATCTGGCCAACCTGGGTTGTAGACATTCCTAGCTGAATCAGTGAGGCTGGGGCTGAGAAAAACATAGAAATAACACAACAATGGTCATAGTATGTGTGTGAGCATGTGTGTGACTTGTGCACGTGACAGTCCACCAAACAGGGGGACTAGGGATCACATACTCCAAGGTAACTCTTACAAACAGGGGCCAGAACTCAATCAAGAGAAGGCACTGATGAGGGGATCTGTGTTCTTCATGGGACACATTTGCAACAAGATTAATCAAGGGAAAGAGAAGTGTGGATGAGGAAGTCCCTGTGTCTGAGGTTTCAGCAGGAGCAGGGAGGCCACGTCACTCCAATGTGTCTGCCACCTTCTCTCCTCCTCTTCCTCATGCTTGTTCACCCACAACACCGGCTCCCTTTCTCAGGCTGAACGTTGAAACAAATGCATAGACCAATCCCTCTGCAGGGCACACATATCCCCACATAACATTGAATCTCCTTCTTCTCTTACTGGAGCTCTCTGTGCAAATGTCATTTTGTTTGGGGTCTTGCATAAATACCCTCGAAAAGTTAAATACCCAATTCATTTCTTTATACCTGCTTTCCTTTCATCGTACCACCTGTCATCATCCAAAATGTTATATATTTTTATTATTTGCTTCTTTGTTCTTTCTCCATTATTGCCTTGTAGGAAACCTTGTTCTTCAGCACGCAATTCTCCAAGCTGTGAAGCTTGGACAGTGCAGAAAACATGATCAGCGCTCAATTTGCATTCCTAAAATATGAGGGGGGACCCAAAAAACCCAGAATTACCTTTTTTAGGATGGGCACCTTGTAGTGCAGGCTTCCCTGGTTAAGTAAGTGTTCTAGGACCCCATCTGTATCAGTGTACCTGCTGGCGTTGTGGGAGTCTGAGCTTGGGTTCTGTGAATCATTTTCGAGGACTCTTCCAATGCATGTGCCGAGCTCACCTGCCCACACCACACTGAGTGTTCAGCAGTTTTTGACCAAAAACAGCATGACCCCCTTGCCCTGCCCTCCCTATTCACCCAATCTCACCCCGCGTGACCTTTTTTTGTTTTCCTCGATGAAAAAGGCACTCCAAGGGAAATGTTTTGACGATCTAAAAGAAGTGAAACAAAAAATGGCAGAAGCACTAAAAAGCATCAGAATGCATGAGCTCAAACACTGTTTTGAGCAGTCGGAAACATCTCGTGATAAGTGTGCTTCACCAAATGGAGAGTACTTTGAAGATGACTGAAGTTGAAACATGTAAAAATAAATGCACAATATTTTATAAAGTTGGGGGGGGCGGTTTGGGTCCCACCTCACACATGAAAAATTTCTCATAAAAACTGGAGAGTAGAGAACCAAGATGGCGGCGTAGGTAGACACACTGCGCCTCCTTGCACAACCAGAACTGACAGAAAATCAAACGGCAAGGAAGTCCAACACCAAGGAAATAAAAAATAAACATTCATCCAGACGGGTAGGAGGGGCGGAGATGGGCAGCCGGGCGTAGAGGACTCGAGTTGCCGTGGCGGGATCAAGACTGACGGAGTGTGGGATGAACCGGGCAGGCAGTCTGACCACTAACAGACCCTGAGGCCCCACATTCGCACACAGATAAACCGGACAAACAGCGGGGGGCAAGGCAGACCCCACAACCCAGAGCTCTGGCGTGGGGAAATAAAGCCTCAAACCTCTGATTGAAAACGTCCATGGGGGTTGGGGCGGCAGCAGGAGAGACTCCCAGCCTCACAGGAGAGGTCGTTGGAGAGACCCACAGGGGCTTGGGGCGTGCACAAGCCCACCCACTCGGGAAGCAGCACCAGAGGGGCCCAGTTAGATTGTAGGTAGAGGTGTGAAACATTGAGGTCCGGTGGAGAGTGGAGCAGGCGCCATTGCTCCCTCTCGGCCCGTCCCCCACGTACAGCATCACAGCGCAGAGTCACAGCGCAGGAACCAGAGTTACCCCGCCCCAGTGAACACCAAAGGCTCTGACCCTTAAAGTAACAGATGCGCCAAGACAAAAAAAAAAAAAAAAAAAAAATGGCCCAAATGACAGAACACTTCAAAGCTCCAGAAAAAATACAACTAAGCGAGGAAGAGATAGCCAACCTATTGGATGCACAGTTCAAAACACTGGTTATCAAGACACTCACAGAATTGGTTGAATCTGTTCGAAAACCAGATGAAAAAAATGAACCCTATGCTAAGAGGAACAAAGGAAAATGTACAGGGAATCAATAGTGATGCGACGGAAACTGGGACTCAAATCAACGGTGTGGACCGAAAGGAAGAAAGAAACATCCAACCAGAAAAGAATGAAGAAACAAGAACTTGGAAAAATGAGGAGAGGCTTAGGAACCTCCAGGACATCTTGAAACGTTCCAACATCCGAATTATAGGGGTGCCAGAAGGAGAAGAGGAAGAACAAAAAATTGAAAACTTATTTGAACAAATAATGAAGGAGAACTTCCCCAGTCTGGCAAAGGAAATAGACTTCCAGGAAGTCCAGGAAGCTCAGAGGGTCCCAAAGAAGCTGGACCCAAGGAGGAACACACCAAGGCACATCATCATTACATTAGCCAAGATGAAACAGAAGGAGAGAATCTTAGAAGCAGCAAGAGAAAAGAACACAGTTACCTACAAAGGACTTCCCATAAGACTGTCAGCTGATTTCTCCAAAGAGACCTTACAGGCAAGAAGGGGCTGGCAAGAAGTATTCCAAGTCATGAAAGGCAAGGACCTACATCCAAGATTACTGTATCCAGCAAAGCTATCATTTAGAATGGAAGGGAAGATAAAGTGCTTCTCAGATAAGGTCAAGTTAAAGGAGTTCATCATCACCAAGCCCTTATTGTATGAAATGTTAAAGGGAGTTACCTAAGCAAAAGAAGATAAAAAATACGAACAGTAAAAATGACAGCAAACTCACAGTTATTAACGACCACACCTAAAACAAAAACAAGAGCAAACTGGGCAAACAACTAGAACAGGAACAGAACCATAGAGATGGAGATCACATGAGGGTTGTCAATAGGGGAGTGGGAGGCGGAGAGGGGGGTAAAGGTACAGAGAATAAGTAGCATAGATGATAGGTGGAAAATAGACAGGGGGAGGGCAGGAATAGTGTAGGAAATGTAGAAGCCAAAGAACTTATAAGTATGACCCATGGACATGAACTATAGGGGGGGAATGTGGGAGGGAGGGGGTGGACAGGATGGAGTGGAGTGGGGGGGGAATGGGACAACTGTAATAGCATAATCAATAAATATATTTTTTAAAAAAACCTGGAGAGTACTTGATGCCTTAGGGAAAAAGATGATTGATACAAAAGTTTCATATCAAGATGTCATGGGGGATTTCCCAAAAGGGGAGCATACTTATAAACAATATATTAAAATTAATTTTTTTACTCACAATATAAATTGTAGCATTTCCAAGTTTTTGTGAATTAGTCATGTTATTTTCCTCTTTCCTAGTAGTCACCTCCACTGTATGGAACCAGGCAATGCTACAAAAACTTCAGAATTTCTTCTCCTGGGGCTATCAGACAAACCAGAACTGCAGCCCCTCCTGTTTGGGCTCTTCCTCTCCATGTACCTGATCACTGTGTTGGGAAACCTACTGATCATCCTGGCCATCAGCTCAGACTCCCACCTCCACACACCCATGTACTTCTTCCTCTCCAACCTGTCCTTGGTAGACATCTGCTTCACCTCCACCACCATCCCAAAGATGCTGGTGAACATCCAGACACAGAGCAAAGCCATCACCTATGCAGGCTGCATCACTCAAATGTATTTTTTCATACTCTTTGCAGGGTTAGACAACTTCCTCCTGACTGTGATGGCCTATGACAGATACGTGGCCATCTGTCACCCCCTGCACTACATGGTCATCATGAACCCCCGACTCTGTGGACTGCTGCTTCTGGTGTCCTGGATCACAAGTGCCCTGTATTCCTTGTTGCAAAGCTTAATGGTATTACAACTATCCTTCTGTCCAGACTTGGAAATCCCCCACTTTTTCTGTGAACTCAATCAGATGTTCCAGCTCGCCTGTTCTGACACTTTTCTTGAAAACATCGTGCTGTATTTTGGAGTGGGGATGCTGGCTGGTGGTCCCCTGGCTGGAATCCTTTACTCTTACTCTAAGATTGTGTCCTCCATACGAGCAATCCCGTCAGCTCAGGGGAAGTATAAAGCATTTTCCACCTGTGCGTCTCACCTCTCAGTTGTCTCCTTGTTTTATTGTACGATCCTAGGAGTATATCTCAGCTCTGCTGGTACCCGCAGCTCACAGTCCAGTGCAACGGCCTCAGTGATGTACACTGTGGTCACACCAATGCTGAACCCCTTCATCTATAGTCTCAGGAACAGAGACATAAAGGGGGCTCTGAGAAGATTAGCTGGGATGACAGCTATAAAAGGACCAATTGTCCTTGGGCTGAACAAATGCCCACAATAACAGGGCTCAAAGCCTCAGAGCCACATATTGTGACTCTTCAATCAGGTTGTGGTTTTAAAAGTTGCTCCTCTTATTTATTTGCTGGAATTCCCACTTGTTTGTTTCAGCTTCTCCACGCAGTTAAAGTGACCACGTAATTGAGCTTTCTGCTCTCTCATACAGACAGTTTCCTCCTGTGTTTTGTTTCTGCCTTTACAGTTTTCCAACCTAAATCAGAAATACCTAAAATGCCAGTTTATTTCATGGGCAACAGGGATGTAAGAATAACTTCTTCTCCAATGACGTACATCGCTGCATGTAACTTGTTCTTATTTTATAGATCGAATAGTCACAAGTGGTATTACTCAGGTGGACAAAACTGTGCTTGGCTATGCACACCATCTACATAACTTCATTCCAGGAAATCTAGAACCACTTTTGTGTCCCTCTCTTTGTACGTCACTACCTTTACTGCTCTTCCTGAGGATGCAGACTTGAGCATTGTTTGTTTAAGTCTCAGCCTATTGATGATGGTGGTGCTACAGGCTAGGAAGGCCTGAGGCACTGGATGGGTCATACTGCTCGCTACTGAGACTACAGTAGTGGCTAGACTGACCCTTGTGGTCCTGATAATAATTGCTACAACCATCAGGACACTAGGAAAACAAAAGGGCCGTTACTCACACAGCTCTCAGGGACCACACAGTAGGTCATGGGGAGAAAGAGAGAGAGAGAATGGGCTGGAGCTCTGCCTTTGCTTGGGTCCAAAGGCAGGATGTTTATTGTTTTGCAGACTCATCCTTATTGGTGAATTTAAAACATAACAGTGAGAATTCAAGCAGGGGTACAAAAGACGAATCTCAGGAGGTAGTTCTCTAGGCTACTCAGGGCTTTCTAAAAGGGGAACTTCATGGTGGGGGCAACCAGGGTGCTTGTCCAGTAGCTGTGACATCCAACCAGCAATAGGTGGATTCGACATGGTTATCTTTCTTTTTGTTTTTTTTCAGTGTTGACTTAGGCTATTTTTATTATACTTTTAAATGTGTTATTACTATTTATATATGCATTAACTCCTTACATACATAGAACTGAAGCAATAATAAAATAAATATAAAATTAATGAAAACTAATTAAAAAATAATGGAATTCAAATATACTCTATTTTATATGACATCTGGTGACATTTTGCAGTAACGGAATCACAGCTCTTCAAGAACATATGCTATCGCAGGTCCTCATGGATCCCCCTACCCAGGTCACTGGGGGCTACTTGATGAACCAGTTCCTCACTGCTGGTTTGTGAATCTTCCTTCCACTGCTTGGTGTGGGACCCCTCAGCCTTTCGCATGGTGCCAGCACATCTCTTATGCATCAGATCTACTCATCAGCTTTTCTGTTTAACTGGGTAATTAAAGCGACAAATTTAGCACCTACTCACTCATAAACAGAAACTTTGGCTCAATAATAGAGAAAAACCTTAAACTAAAAGTCATCATGGAAAACTAGAAAATCTCTGCATAGAACTCCATGGTAGTTGATTAAAGCCTCCTGGGATCAACATGGTTATCTTTGAAATGATGCCTCATAACTCAAAAGCTTAATGTCAATCCCTTACATTGTAAACATGCTCCTCTGTTTTTACCTTCTCTCCTGGTTTTATTGCCTACTTCAGCTCAGTGTCCAGATACCTACAGTAGTTATGGCAAAAATTGGTTATCAAACATATATTTCCCACTGGAGTCTACAAAGAAAGGCAAATGTGAATAAATAGATTAATCCAGTGTGATGTTAGTGTCAGAGATTACCTTAGGTTTGAGGAAGAAAACACTTTAGTCCCTCATTTTATTCGTGCTAGGAATTCTTTTTTGCATGCTGGACATCTGCTCATTGAAGCGTGGAAGATCAGGGTCCATGTGTAAGGGGCCTTATGCATAAGGGTGAGTGATTGGTTAGTTTGTACTTTACCTTTTAATGAATTATGTTTCTGCTTCTGCTTGAAATTTTCAGTGCTCTCTACAATTATGGCTTCTCTAAAGCTCTAAACAAAATTTTCTCCTTTTCTAAATTTTGGCATAACTACAACATGGATGTTGAATACACCATGTTAGGATTATCTGGGTTTTTTTACATGAATATATATTTTTTTTATTCAGTTACAATTGTCTGCATTTTCTCCCTATCCCTCCACCCCACCCCAGCCAGTCCCACCTCCCTCCCCCACCTCCACCCTCCCCCTTGATTTTGTCCTTGTGTCCTTTATAGCAGCTCCTATAGTTCCCTCTCCCCACTATCCCCTCCCCACTCCCCTCTGGCTATTGTTACATTGTTCTTAATTTCAATGTTTCTGGTTATATTTTGTTTGCTTTTTTCTTTTGTTGATTATGTTCCAGTTACAGGTGAGATCAGATTATCTGTTATATGTCTCCCTCATGCTCAGGAATCTCAGCTTCTCCTGATCAAAGGATGTCTTACAAGAGAGCTTGACTTCCTGCCCAGTCATGTGATTCAGGGGCACCAATCTTTCTGTACAGACATGTGTGTTCTTCCAGGCTCTTCAATTTCCTTGGAACAGAGCCTCACTATAGTCCCCTGTTGGTACAGTTATCTACAATAAATTTGAGTAAGAGTACAGTCATGAATGCTGTCTCCAAATATCAGGCATATGCCAAAAATCAAAAGAAGTAAGTTATTATAATTGCCCTCGGTACTGTTTGCTTTCATTATTGTATCAGTTAGCCATTGCTGCATAACAAGCATCCTGAATCAAATGATTATTATAATGCCTTTATGACCAAATGAAATCACATGATGGGTCTTGTTCTGATCTCTGCTCAGGTACTACCGAGTCTGCAGCAGCTGAGTGTCTCTACATTATGTTTCTGTAGCTCATCCATGATGTTTGGTGCATCTGTAGTGCACCCCTGTCCCGAACAAATGTATGCCAGTTTAATTATATAAGTAGGCTAATCTCCTAGTTCAGCGTAAAAATGAATTTATAGGAATTGCCTGTGTTTGATCACACTATATTTATGCCCAAGATGACTCTCTGCTTTGTAAGCAGTTTGAAGATGGATCTCCAACCCCAGATAAAATGTGACTCAGCCACTGTGCTCTAGATCCTGTCTTGAGGCATGAGATATTCTTAATATAATTTATTACAGTATAATGATTTAAAATCAAGTGCACATATTGAAAATATAAAATTTGCTGAATTGAAGGAGCCATGCAAAATTAAGAATGCATATTGCATGGGCCATGTGTATATAATTCAACTACATGTGCAAAGCTTTAATTGCTGTGTTATATAGTACAAGTGTGAGACATGCAATCACCCTGAGTCTCATTACCTTATTTGAGAAGGTGCTGCAATAGTCAACCTGATTCAGGTGAATGTTGTTGGGGTAAATGAAACGTTTGGAAATACTTGTGAAGTCCAAGAACTCTCTTACACATAAGAAGTGTGTCTATGTTTATGTGTGTGTTCCTTTGTATTATACATGATTAAAATGAGCACACTACATAAACACACACACTCATTAATAACCCCATATTTTATGTTGAAAGAAAAGTTGTAAGAAAGTTGGGTAGGAGAGAAATTGAAAAAATGAATGGCTACATAAATGTGAGATAAAGAATTGTAGAAATTCAGGCACAAAGACACAATAGGAAATTCACTGTACCCACTAAAGGGGCATAATCTCCAAATCGGCTGTAGTATTTTTTCTGCTTACTTAAGGTTAGATTTAACACAAAATAACCTTATCCACGGGAAGCTGAGTGAATGAATTGAGAGGCTAAAATCCAGTTTCCTCCAGAAAAAACATAAAAACATTTTTGGGTACATGCCTGCCTTACCTCCCTGTTGGTGCTGTAACAGAACACTACACTAGGGGGAGGAAAAGCAACAAGTGCATGCTCTTCCTGTTTTGGAGATCAGAGCCTGAAACTAGTCTCAGTGGACTACAATCAAGTTGTCTGCAGGACCAGGTCCTTCTGGAGGTGCAGGGGAGAATCCGTTTCCTCTCCTATCCCAGTTTCCCGTGGACACAAGCATTGCTTGGCTCGTGGCCCTTTCTCCGTCTTCAGAGTAACTGGTGCAGCATCTTCAAATCTCCCTCTGATTTCAAGTATTCTTTCTTTTCCTTCCCTTTCCATTCTAGGAACACGTGATTACACTAGTCCCACTGCATATTTATTGTCCAGCATTTTATCTAAAAGTCAGCTGACAGTAAAAGTAGCCCATCTACTATTTCAATGTCCACACTCTTGGTATAAAAATAACATGTTTAAAGGTTCTGGGCATTAGAATGCAGACCTCTATGGAGGATCCTATTTATCTACTAGAAAGTGTTTTTTTAATACATTACTTGGTGTCATTGTGATTGGGGACTCAAGAGTTGGAAAATTTTAGTTTAAGGTAAAAAGTTGTAAGCCAAGCAAGTAATGTATATGTTAAAGCTTTTGTTTCAGAAACTACAGATAAGGCCCATCTTGGCTCCTGAGAAAACAGCCAAACCCCTGGGGCACTGCTAAAGATTACTGCTGGGGACAACTGGAGGCATCCAGGCCTTTGTGTTCCTGGGGGAGACCCACGACCACCCGCCCCTGGGAACAACTCACAGCCCAGGACAGGAATGTTGCAGCTTCTTTCACCCAGTCCTCCCTGAGTCTCAAAGTCCTCACCACACCTTGTCTATTCCCTGTTATAAAAATCTGGCCTGAAAAGAGAAGGAAGATGGTCTGTTAGGGTATGAACCCATCATCTTCTCGGATCACTGACCATCTGAATAAAGCGCCCATAAAGATTCAATGGCTGTTGTTGCTTATTGGGTTTGGTAGTGACAGGCAGCCTGAACTCCGGTGTCTTTTCTGGTTTCAATTCTAAGGTCTTTATTTTAAAAATGAACAAAGTTTGTTTCAGAAGCTTGTTATTTGATGTTCAAGAGCCTTTATACCAAAGGGCCAAACTCAGCATTTGTAACAGCTTCTGCAGTAAGTGAATACACTATTTGTTCAAATTACATACAAATGAAATGTTGGTTCAGAAGGCCTAGCACAGCCTACACTAGACTCTGACACTGAGCCACAACCTTGGTGGTCAAAGAGTGGTCCTCAGGCCAGGAGCTGCAGCATCAACACCACCTGGGAGACTGTTTGATTTTCAGAATCTCTGGCCCACCAGGTTCTACAAAAGAACTAGAATCCTGGGTGATTCATATACATGCTCAAGGTGAGGAAGTGCTGGTCTAGCCTAGGCTTTCTCTCCTTTTCATGTTGACAATGGAGGCAGGATAATTATTTGTGATGGGAATTAAGTGTTTAGCAGCTTACCTCCAGACACTGCCAAACATCCCCAGGGGAGAAATCACCTCAGGCTGAGAATCACTGGCCCAGAGTTTGAAAAATGGAAGCAACCTCACAAATTCCAATAAATGCGCCTCTCTGGCTCTGGCCTGTACTGCATTGGTTGGAGTGTGGTCCCAATACTCCAAGGTTGCAGATTCAATCTCCAGGCAGGGCACATGCAAAAAAATCCAATGGGTGCACAAATAAGTGGAATAAGAAATCTATGTTCTCTCTCTCTCTCTCTCTCTCTCTCTCTCTCTCTCTCTCTCTCTCTCTCCCCCTTCCTCCCTCCCTCCCCTCACACAAATAAAATTTTTTTAAACAGAATTGTGGGTGGCAGTGGTGTCTGGAGTTGGGAAGGAGTATCTCTGTATATCTCCCTTATAGAGATAAACGGAGGTAAAAATACAATAAAAATAAACTATATTTTTTAAAGTTTGTAAAATCTACAACAAAAAAAGAGAATAAAAAGTGTAAGCCCTTCTCTTACTCTGTCCATCCCTTAACCAGTTTGTAGATCACTAAACCCCTTCAAGTCCTATTGTGCAAAGGGAAATAGACTTCATAACAGTACCACCTCATGCAATGGACTTTTCAAAATTTTTAATCAGTAGGCGCTTATAAGATGCTTGATTAGTTCAGCCCTGGCTGGTGTGGCTCAGTGGATTGAGCACCAGCCTGTGACCCAAAGGGTTGTTGGTTCCATTCCCAGCCTAGGGCACGTGCCTAGGTTGCAGGTCACATCCCCAGTAGGGGGCCCACAAGAGGCAACTGCACGTTGATATTTTTTTCCCTCTTTCCCTCCCTTCCCCTCTCTCTAAAAATAAATAAAATCTTTAAAGTAAAATTAAAAAAAGATGCTAAGCTCAGGTTATGTGGCATAAGAATATCTGAGTGTATCTCTCATAATTAACATTTTATAATGAGGCACTAAATGACAGCTCTTAAGTTATGAAAGAAGTCAAAATCCCTGTTATCTTGACAAATGTGTCAGGAAGGAAAAGAGTGTGGTGCCCACCACTGCATGTCAAAGAAACACAACTCCCCCCGCATTGAAGAAGGGGTAGCAATGCTCTGGGGAAGGGTCAATGGGACCTGGTCCTGATAGATTTCTTAGTCTCACACGTCGGAGAAAATGTTAACTCATGGTTGGGATCAGGTGGAGGAGGTTAGACCTCTGGAGAGCAGGAAGATCAAGGACAAGGAGAAATAAAAACTAACTTTACTTAACTTCTACTCTGGCCGCTTGGGATCAGAAAATCATTAGGAGAAGTTTCCTTTGTTAATTCCAGAGCCCCAGGGGGAAATCAGGTACTTAGAGGTGGAACACCGTGAGGGAAATGTGCCTGATGAGCAGTTATAGAGAGACTATAAATATCTCCCCGTGCAGCCCCTCAGCTTGTACGTTGCTACGCAGAATGTTTCTTGTTGTTAATCCCCAAATCTGGCTCAGGAACTGATGCTTCAGTCCTCCCTGCTGTCTTCTGTGGGACAGAGCTTCAGTCTCCATCATCCACCATCCAGGGAGCAATTCTGACTGGCACACGGAGACCTTCCTTTCAGAAAACCCATCCAGGGGAGTCAGAGAGCCTGGTAGGTGCATCGGGAAAGGGTCAGAGAGGCTGGAACCTGAGAACTTTTTCTGAGTCACTAGGACCCTAATCAGCACAACCCTGAGATCAGATATCTCTGTTTGCATTCTTGGTTAAGTAACTAATTTATGCTTAATTTACTTAATACGTTAATAAGGATGAATCTGTTTGAATCTGCACTCCAGGGCCTTGGCTGACAATTAGGTGATGGGACTGGGAGTCTCACTGCTGCACAATGAGTGAGATGCAGGAAATGGTTGCAGGACAATGAAAACCATCTAAGGCGTTGTGCTGTTCGGAGAGAAGGAAACAGAGCATTAGGTGTGGGAATCAGTGCAGCGAAGTGAGTGTTTGTGCCAAATATCTAGGACACAATGCATTTGAGCATGTTGTGTATTCATTGAAAAGATCCAACCAGTGAGGTAGGCAGCACCTTGCAGCAGCAGTTGGTGAGGCAGATTGTAGTATCTTCTCTCAGTCTGAGTATTCACAGGAAAAAGTTATCTAATAAATCTAAAGTGGAATAACACACATTAAATTGAATTACTACCTTGTCATATGGTAAATGTCCATATGTATTGACACCTAATTCTGGAATCATCAAATGAATAATAACTGGGTCTGCTATGTGCCAGAACACTCAAGGAACAGTACATATTAAATTCTTTTATGTCTTGCCCTGGCTGGTGTGGCTCAGTGGATCCGGCGCTGGCCTGCGAACTGGAAGGTCACCGGTTTGGTTCCCTGTCAGGGCGCATGCCTGAGTTGAGGACCAGGCCCCCATTTGGGAGCAAACAAGAGGCAACCAATTGATGTTTCTCTCCCTCTGTTTCTCCCTTCCTTCTCTCTCTGAAAACAAATGAAAAAGATCTTTTTTAGAAAATAAAGAAATGAATTCTTTTTGGCTAGGTCTTTGACAATTTAACTACAAGTCGTGTTCATATCTTGTTTCAGTTAGTATTTGATTTTTCCATTCAATTTTGCTCACACTTTAACCCGGGCTCATTACATCTTCATTCTTCATATTCTCAGTTTTGTTCCCGTATGAGTTCACATCTATTCACAAACCTTTGAGAAAATCCCAAACGTGAACAAAGCAGATGAAGTCCCTGCTCTTTGGATCACGCCGCACAACGGCGAGGACACAGAACAGTGAACTGAATGTGTGTTGAAATAATGTCCTTCGGCAGAATCATACAAAGAAAGCTCTTCGGTATAAATAGATAGCTGTCACGGTGTGAGCAGGGTTTCCAAAGCGTGGTCTGGGGAGATTTTGTGTGTCGGATGAAGACCAGAACCAGGACCAGAGTGTGCCAGCTGGGTTTGTCGCAAAAGAGGTCAAATCCCTCAGCCCAAGAAGTCGTAGTAAAGGTGCCACGTGAGAATAGGAAAAAAGGACCTAAGCTCATCCCCTATCGGACCATACAAAAATGAACTGGTCAAAAAGTTATGAAATAGGTACAGAGAAAACAAGTCTTCCTTTGCTTGATTTTAAAAACAACCAACTTTTGTTACACGTTACATGTTTTCTTTTGTGAAGTGTTGGTTCATCCCTTTGCTTTGGGTGTGCAGTATGGAAAGATAACCCTCACGGTATCACCTCTTTGGTCTTCTAGACAAGTTTATTTTTGTTCTTTTATTATTTTTGCTGGGTGTTAGGGGAATGTGTTTAGGGTTCAAGTGCAGCCAAAATCAAGGAAGACTTTTCTTCCTCAAACCTGAGCTTCTTAGATCATTTATCCCTCAACCATTTCATTTCATTTCGTTCTCTCTTTCTCTCTTTTTTTCCTGGCTCTCTTTCTTTCTGTCAGAGTTTTATACAAGTACAACTATAATTTTATTTGTATTCATTACTGAAGTACAGTTAGCATGCAATATTATACTACCTTAGTTTCAGGTGTACAACATAGCGATGTGACATTTATACACCTTGCAGTGTGATCCCCAGCATGAGTCTCGTAACCGCCCGCCACCAGGCAAAGTTATTAAGATACTACGGACTGCATTCCCTGTGCTATTATACTGCACTACATGTCCATGACATTCATTTTATAACTGAAAGTTTGTACCTCTTTTTCCTCTTCACCTTTTCTCCCATCCCCTCACCCTCTCCTCTCTGGCAGCCCTGTGTTTGTTCTGTGTATCTATCAGTTTGCTTTTGTTTTGCTTTGCTTGTTCACTTGTTCTGTTCTGTTCTGTTTTAGATTCTACACGTAAGGGGAATCATGTGGTATTTGTCTGTCTCTGTCTGACTCACTTAGCCTAATGCCCTCAGGCCCATCCATGTTGCTGCACATGGCACAATGTCATACTTTTTTATTGCCTCTGTTTCTATGTTGTGAGTATGTGAAACACAGAGTTTATTCTTGTATTATTATTTATTAATTACTGTATTGTTATCCATATGAAATGCACACCTATTTTGTTCCACCCTGTGTGCCTGTGTAAGTTATATATATACATACACACACATACATACCCCTCATTCATTATCCATTCATCTATTGATGGGCACCCAGCAATTCCACTCCTGAGTATTTATCTGAAGAAAACAAAAACACTAATTCCAAAAGATATGTGCACCCCTATGTTCATTGCACCTTATTTACAATAGGCAAGACATGAACAGATTTTTTTAATGTCTGTGTAACTACAGAGCAGAACATGGCCATCCTAATATGGAGCCCAGGTTTTTTTGTCCACGGGAGGAATAGGACAGGAATTGCTGGGAACAATTTCTATGATGTGCGGGGGAACGATGTGGCCAACCTGGGTTGTAGCCACTCCTAGCTGAATCAGTGTGGCTGGGGCTGAGAAAAACATGGAAATAACACAACAATGGTCATAGTATGTGTGTGAGCATCTGTATGACTTGTGCATGTGACAGTCCACCAAACAGGGGGACTAGGGGTCACATACTCCAAGGTAACTCTTACACACAGGGGCCAGAACTCAGTCAAGAAAGGCACTGACGAGAGGATCTGTGTCCTTCATGGGACACATTTGCAACAAGATTAATCAGGGGCAAGAGGAGTGTGGACAAGGAAGTCCCTGTGTCTGAGGTTTCAGCAGGAGCAGCGAGGCCACGTCACTCCAATGTGTCTGCCACCTTCTCTCCTCCTCTTCCTCATGCTCATTCACCGCCAACACCGGCTCCCTATCTCAGGATGAACATTAAAACAAACAACCTTTGTTTGTTTAAAACAAACAAAGGCCCTTCCTCGGGCCTTTGCACGGGCTGTTCCTCTGCCCTGCACACACTTCCCACATAACCTTGAATAATCCCCTTCCCTTTCTTACCTGAGTTCTCTGCACTAACGCCATCTTGTTTGCAGGTCTTGCTTAAACCCCCATGAAAAATTAAACGCCCTCTTCATTTCCTTATACCTGCTTTCCTTTCATCATAGTACCTGTCACCATCTGAAATTTTATAGATTTTTATTATTCACTTCTATCTTCGTTCTCCATCATTGACTTGTATGAAATTTTGTTCTTCAGCACGCAATGCTCACAGCCTGGACAGTGCAGAAAACATGGTCTGCATTCAATTCACATTCCTGAAATACTTGACAAATTTCTCATTAAAACTGTGAAACACATGAGACCTTAGGGGAAAAGATGATCTATACAAGTGTCGTATGACAGGTGGCACCATGGATTTCCCAAAAGGGGACCATATTCATACACAATATATTAAAATTAATTTTTGACTGACAATGTAAATTGCAGCATTTCCATGTTTTTGTGAATTAGTCATGTTATTTTCCTCTTTCCTAGTAGTCACCTCCACCACATGGAACCAGGCAATGGTACACAAATTTCAGAATTTCTTCTCCTGGGATTTTCAGAGAAACCAGAACTGCAGCCCATCCTGTTCGGGCTGTTCCTCTCCATGTACCTGATCACTGTGCTGGGAAACCTGCTCATCATCTTGGCCATCAGCTCAGACACCCACCTCCACACACCCATGTACTTCTTCCTCTCCAACTTGTCCTTGGCTGACATCTGTTTCACCTCCACCACCATCCCAAAGATGCTGGTGAACATCCAGACACAAAGCAAAGCCATCTCCTATGCAGGCTGCATCACACAGATTTATTTTCTTATACTCTTTTCAGTGTTGGACATACTTCTCCTGACCGTGATGGCCTATGACCGGTTTGTGGCCATCTGTCACCCCCTGCACTACACAGTCATCATGAACCCCCGGCTCTGTGGACTGCTAGTTCTGGTGTCCTGGATCATGAGTATTCTGAATTCCTTGTTGCAGAGTTTAATGGCATTGAGACTGTCCTTCACAGTCTTGGAAATCCCTCACTTTTTCTGTGAGCTCAATCAGATGATCCAACTCGCCTATTCTGACACCTTTCTTAATAACATGGTGATGTATTTTTCAGCTCTCCTACTTGGTGGTGGTCCCTTTGTTGGGATCCTTTACTCTTACTCTAAGATAGTGTCCTCCATACGAGCAATCCCATCAGCTCAGGGGAAGTACAAAGCATTTTCCACCTGTGCATCTCACCTCTCGGTTGTCTCCTTGTTTTATTGTACAGTCCTAGGCGTGTACCTCAGCTCTGCTGGTACCCACAGCTCACAGTCAAGTGCAACAGCCTCAGTGATGTACACTGTGGTCACACCCATGCTCAACCCCTTCATCTACAGCCTCAGGAACAAAGACATCAAACAAGCTCTGACAGAATTTTTTGTGAAGGAAACGACCAACAGGCCAATTGTCCTAAGACTGAAGTAGTGCCCATGATTGTTGAGGTCAAAGGCTCAGAGTCGGATGTTGTGATTATTTTCAGACTATGGAAGTAGAACATTCTCTTTCTATTTATTTCCTAGAATTTCCATTTCTTTGACCTTAACTTCTCTATTTAATTTCAGAAACTCACCTTATTAAGCTTTCTTCTCTCTTATCTCCCACAGTTTTTCCCTTGTTGTTTTTCTACTTTCCCAAGTTTATTTCCATCATGGATCAGAAGTATTTGGAAAATCCCATTTACCTAATGAGACAACATGGTTTTTTTAAATAATTTTTCTCAAATGACACATATCATATGAAATAATTTTTTTTTACTAAAAGAATCATCCTTTATTGTACTACTCCTATGGGGGAAAGTACACTTAATTACCAAGGAAATTTATACAATTTCATAAGTGAGGAAAATCTGAAACCACTGTTTTTCACTTTTATGTCTGACATTCCTTTATATATCTTTATGTCTTAACTGTTCTTCTTGACAAGGTAGACTCTAACATACCAGAGTGTTTAACAGCCTGTCCCTGGATTTTATTCTCCTCATTAGGATCCTGTTCCCCTTCAGCTCAGTGTTCTCAATCCCTCTCAAGCCCTTCACGAAACGATTATCAAATAACATGTCTCCAACAGGTCGTCAGTGAAAGACAGATTTTTAAAAAGTTGACCTAAAGTGGCCTTTGAATCACAGATGACCTTCAATACAGTGAAGCCAAGTTGTGTAATTACTGTGCAAAATATTTTTCCTCATGATGCACATCTAGGAGTATGAAACATTGGCATCCATGAGTAATTGAAGGTGGGAGGTGGGGATGGCTGGGGTGGGGGCAGTGGCAGCGGGAAATGGAGACAACTGTACTTGAACAACAATAAGAAAATAAATTTTAAAAAGGGAGAAAAAGAAAGATTGGTGTCCATGTGTAAAGGGGTTTATAATAGATATCAATAAAGAACTCATTAACATTGTTCTATATTTTTATTGAATTATCTTTGCATTTCTACTTGAAAACTTCCAGTGCTCCCTATAATATGACTCCTTTCATTGCTATAAAGGCAATATATTCCCCCTACTAAATTTTCCATAACCACAGAAGGGATGGTGAGTGATCACTGTCAGTGTTATCCATCATTATCTCCACAATGCTCAGGACTCCGTCCATCCTTTCTGATCAAGGAGGGACTGGAGAGCTTGCGGTGCTGTCAGTCATGTGAAACAGAGCCACCAGTTTTCCTACACAAACATACATGTCCTTTAAATGTCTCCTGGTTGCAGGGAAATGACCCCCAACAATACACTTATAGTTAGATATAGTTATCTGTCTTAGGAACAGAGAATAGACTGACAGTTGCCAGAGGGGAGCGGGTTGGAGGGCTGGCTGGAAAAAGTGAAGGGATTAAGAAGTACAAAGTGGAGAACCAAGATGGCGGCATAGGTAGACACACTGCGCCTCCTCGCACAACCAGAACAGACAGAATCGAACGGCGAGGGGGACCCACACCAAGGAAATAGAAAATAAACATTCATCCAGACCAGTAGGAGGGGCGGAGACGGGCACCGGGCTGGAGAGAACTCGCGTGGCTGTGGTGGGACTGAGACTGGCAGACTGTGGGACAATGGCGCAGGCAGTCCGAGCACTAGCAGACCTTGCGGCCCCACATTCGCACAGATAAACCCAGAGGGCCGGACTCAGAGTGGCGGAGAACGGGGCAGGCAGAGCAGCGGGTAGCACCCCGCGGCACCACATTTGCTCACAGATAAACCGGACAAACGGTGGGGAGCAAAGCAGACCACGCAACCCAGGGCTCCAGCACGGAGTAAATAAAGCCTCAAACCTCTGATTGAAAACGCCCATGGGGGTTGGGGCGGCAGCAGGAGAGACTCCCAGCCTCACAGGAGAGGTTGTTGGAGAGACCCACAGGGGCCTAGAGTGTGCACAGGCCCACCAACTCGGGAACCAGCACCAGAGTGGCCCGGTTTGATTGTGGGTACCGGAGTGAAAGATTGAAAGCCGGAGGAGAGTGAGGCGGGCGCCATTGTTCCCTCTCGGCCCCTCCCCCACGTACATCATCACAGTGCAGCGACCAGCATTACCCCGCCCCGGTGAACACCTAAGGCTCCACCCCTTAAAGTAACAGATGCGCCAAGACAAAAAAAAAAAAAAAATGGCCCAAATGTCAGAACACTTCAAAGCTCCAGAAAAAATACAACTAAGTGAGGAAGAGATAGCCAACCTATCAGATGCACAGTTCAAAGCACTGGTTATCAAGATGCTCACAGAATTGGTTGAATCTGTTCAAAAACCAGATGAAAAAATGAAGCCTATGCTAAAAGAAACAAAGGAAAAGGTACAGGGAACCAATAGTGATGAGAAGGAAACTGGGACTCAAATCAATGGTGTGGACCAGAAGGAGGAAAGAAACATCCAACCAGAAAAGAATGAAGAAACAAGAACTTGGAAAAATGAGGAGAGGCTTGGGAACCTCCGGGACACCTTGAAACATTCCAGCATCCAAATTATAGGGGTGTCAGAGGGAGAGGAGGAAGAGCAGAGAATTGAAAACTTATTTGAACAAATAAGGAGGGAGAACTTCCCTAATCTGGCAGAGGAAATAGACTTCCGGGAAGTCCAGGGGGCTCGGAGGGTCCCGGAGAGGCTGGACCCAGGGAGGAACACACCAAGGCACATCATAATTACATTACCCAAGATTAAACGCAGGGACCTGCATCTGGGATTACTGTATCCAGCGAGGCTATCACTTGGAGTGGAGGGAAGGATGGGGTGCTTTTCAGATAAGGTCAAGTTGGGGAGGTTCATCATCACCAAGCCCTTATTGTATGAAATGTTAAAGGGACTTACCTAAGAAAAAGAAGATAAAAAATAGGAACAGTAAAAATGACAGCAAACTCAGTTATTAACGACCACACCTAAAACAAAAACAAGAGCAAACTAGGCAAACAACTAGAACAGGAACAGAACCATAGAGATGGAGATCACATGAGGGTTGTCAATAGGGGAGTGGAGGCGGAGAGGGGGGTAAAGGTACAGAGAATAAGTAGCATAGATGATAGGTGGAAAATAGACAGGGGGAGGGTAAAAATAGTGTAGGAAATGTAGAAGCCAAAGAACTTATAAGTATGACCCATGGACATGAACTATAGGGGAGGAATGTGGGAAGGAGGGGGTGGGCAGGATGGAGTGGAGTGGGGGGGGGGGAATGGGACAACTGTAATAGCATAATCAATAAATATATTTAAAAAGCAAAAAATTAAAAAATTAAAAATAAAAAAAAGAAGTACAAAGTGGTAGTTACAAAATAGTCACAGGAATGTAAAGTACAGCATGGGTAATACAGTCAGTAATATTGTAATAACTTAGTTACTAAGTATGATGCCAGGTGGGTACCGAAAATATTGGGGGGATCCCTTTGTAAATTATATGATTGTCTAACCACTATGCTGTACACCTGAAGCTAATATAATATTGAATGTCAACTGTAATTGAAAAATAAAATTAAAAAAAAGAAAGTGCACTAATTATATGTCAGAACACTTAAAAGAGCCCTGGCTGGTGTGGCTCAGTGGACTAAGCACTGGCTTGTGAACCAAAGGGTTGCGGGTTCAATTCCCAGTCAGGGCACACGCCTGGGTTGCAGCCCAGGTCCCCAGTAGGGGGCACGAGAGAGGCAACCACACACTGATGTTTCTCTCCCTCTCTTTCTCCCTCCCATCCCCTCTGTCTAAAACTAAATAAATAAAATCTTTTTTAAAAAAATAACACTTTAAAGAGAAATTAAAAATTAATATTTTCAGCATTAAAAAAATAAATTGCTCTAGAGCATTAAAAATGAAATAAATAAAAAACATACAAATTGTCTAAAACAGAGTAACCAGGGATGCTGTCTTCAAATATGAGAACAAATGCCAGAATGTTCTTCTGTATACTTAGTGCTAATAAATCATCTTTTATACATATTTCTAACTTGTTTTCATGTCTATTATCCCTTATTGGTCCTTTTGTCCTTCTGTGATTCAATCTATTTCTAAACCTTGCATTATCTTCAGCCATTATATCCACATTTGGCTAAAGATCACCTTTCCTCCCATAAGTGCACCATTTAAATCCATCTATCATATGGTATTTGTCCCTCACCGCCTGACTTATTTCACTTAAGCATAATGCTCTCCAGTTCCATCCATGCAGTTGCAAAGGGTATGTTTGGCTGGGGTGGGGTGGAGGGGTGGGGAGAAAATGCAGACAACTGTAATTTAACAACAATTAAAAAAATGTTTAACAAAAAATTAATCAAATAAAAACAAATGGTAAACATCAAATGAAACACCAATTTATTTCTCTGCAGTAGGCTATAAGCTTCTCAAAGGTAGGGCCTTTCTTCTTTCTGTCTTTCTATATCCTGTGCCTAGTAGAGTACCTGGCTTTTAACAAGCAATCAGTAGATGAAAAGATTAACAGATATGTATCGTTAAGTCATTACTGAGTTTATACATTCAAGATTTCTCTTAATGATTATCTGTTGATGTCTCATTTTTTATTACCACATCCTTTTATAATAATTATTCATAATATTTGGGTATTTTATTCAGTATATATAAATGTATATATATTTGATTTGTTGTTACATAAATTATTGAAGTTTAAAATAGACTTGTGAAAAACTTAATATTTGGTTAAATAAAAAATGCATTTGATGTTTAGCTTTAAAAAAATAATAAATAAATAAATAAATAAATAAATCCATCTATCTTTTTTCTTACCACAGTCCCCCAGTACCACAAATTACACGGTCGAGGTCCCCACATTTGGGGAAATCCCAGGGGTTAGCACACCTGGAGTGCAATGGGTGAGCCTCACCCTGGGAAAACCACCTTCACGACATGGTACCTCCCCTGCCAGGTATGTATAAAGTCCATCTCTCTTTACATAAGAAATTATAACTGAAAGACTGCTTCCTCTGCATTTTTAAAAACCCCTCTATTATATTTTTTTATTTCCAAGTCCTTGGAAATCTACTGGATTAGTGACCCATGTTAATATCCTTAAAATATTATTTTGTGTCTTTCAATAAGTTAATTTTAGATTCTCACTCAATTTTGTTCATAAAATAATTTTGAAACCTATTTTTAACCTAATTTCACTCCTACTGATGATCTCTATACCATAAATTGTTAGTTTTGTTTAAACTTCTCCTCCTATGTTATGCTCACATACACACTCATGTGGTTTTATATAAATGCATGAGCAGCACCCTGCCATCAGAAATGCTCTGTATGTGTTGTACAGTCTTTTTTTCTATGTGTCCACTCTTCCTTCTTACTCAACAATACTTATAGTCTTCCCTCTGATGAACTAGTGTGATGCTGATTCATTATCACCACGTGTATGTAATATTCCACAGTTTAGCTGTGCTAGTCACACTTGAAAGCCTGATGCATACTTTCTCAATACATTGCTATTATAACAATATATGAAAATATTTTGAGATTGCTACGTTAAATCTCTGGTTCTCCACCAGAGGCAATATACTATTTCCCTAGGCGACACAGAGCAATCTTTGGAGACATTTTTTATTGTCTCTTGGGAGGTGTCAGTAAAGTCCAGGTTGCTCTAAACCTCCTGCCATGGCCAGGAGAGACCACACCTCAGACAAAGACCTGGCCCAGAATGTCCATCCCGCAGAGACTGAGGAGACCTGCATTAGAGACACAGGTGCTAGTAGTGTGTGCAGCTGCCTGCAGTCTGTTTTCCCAATGCTGTAACACTCCACAGTTCTGCCAGGAAAAAACAGAGCACCCCTTTGCTCCCCGTTTAAAAGTCCAGCTCCAGCTCTTTAAGTTTCCCCCAGGCTGATGGGTGTGAAAGAGATATTTTTGTTGTTTTCTAAACTATTATTGACTTTGATCAATAATTCATATATTGGCCACTTGATGGCCATTTTGAGTATTAGTATTATATGCTCTATATGCCTATTATTCTACCATTGTCAGCCTTTCAAATTATTTTTCACAGTTATTGTTTCTCAGCTGACTTTTGGGAGACATTTTGGCAATGAAATGTTTTATATTTTATTTAGCTAAATATGTCTGTCTTCTTACTTCTGAGTCTCTTGACTTGATTACAGTGGTTTGGCCCACCTATAAAAATTAATATGTAGTTTTTTTATCTGTTCTCCTAAAAAGTCTTGGTTAGCCTTCCAGTGAATAGGCAATCCCTCTAATTTTTTGTAATGTAAGTGATCAATTTCACTTGCTTCTAGTTCAATACTTATTTTGTCAGCTCTTACTCAACAATTCAATCTTTCCAAATATATTGAAATGCAAACTTACCACGTGTTAAATGTACTTATATACTGAGACTTAATTCCTGATTCAGTCAACAACTAATTGCTGAGCATCTGCTATTTGCCATGATGTCTAGGAACATTTAACATCACCTTCTTTGTCTATGCCTTTGCCAATTTAACTGCTAATCCATGTTGATATCATTAAATTATTACTATTTCATATCTTGTTTCTGTTAGTTTTGATGTCCCACTCAATTTTTTGATACAGTTGCTTGAAAATAATTCTGGTTACTCTAATTCCATTCTCCCTGCCATTCCTATCATTTCGTAACCTCATATTTATTTAAATGTGTTCTATGTAAGTGCACATACATTCCCATACATTTGTGAAAATAGAAAGGTGAACAAAACAGGTGATGCCCTGCTTGTCCAGATTTTGTATGATGATGGCGAAGGCAGAGCACAATGAAACAGATGTTTGCATGACAACATGCTCAGGCTTAACTCATATAAAGAAAGTGACTCAGTATAAAAGGATGGAATTGTTGCAGCACGTGTAGAATTTTCTAGAGTACGGTCTGGGAGACCTTTGCATATTGGGTGAAGACTAGAACCAGAATTAGTGCGCGCTGGGTTTGTCAAAAATAAGAAAACCAAAGTAATAAACCCAAAGTCCAAGAAAAACAGAAAGGGGCCACATTAGAGAAGTGAGAAAGGGGACTGTCTCACCTGAAATTCAACTTTACAAAAACCCCCTTCCTTGCAAAAATAATTCACACACACACACAATCATCGTCACCATCATCCTCCCTCCCCACACCCATCTAAACATGGAGGCGCTATGGAGGTTAAAACTGACTTCACATATAGATCAACCATTGCAAATTATGGATTTTATAAAGATCCTGAATCAAATCAGATGTGAAACCAGGAAACAAACAAGCAAGACAGTTGGACAAATTGGAAAACTGACTAGATATTTGATTATGCAAAAAACTTGTTTTAATTGTGGTGTTTGATAATGTTGTGTTCCTGTTCCAAAGATCCCTGTCTTTAACAGACACTAACATGTTTACAGATAAAATCGTGCACTCTCAGGCATGGCTGGCCAGCTCTTCCCCTGGGATGAGAATACAACCCACTTAGGAGTTGATCATTTTTGAGTTAAGATGATGAACATATGGGAGTTGGCTGTTCCTTGCCTTTGTAAATTTTTGAAAATTTTCATGAAAATGTTTTAATATACATAGTATATTCAGTTCACTGTTCACATTGCAATTCTTAAAATATTAAAACTCACAAATACTAATGAGTCACTGTTTCTTATCCTTTTTCAATCTCAATACTTGCGAAGATAACCACTACTCAGAATTTAGCTATTCTTATTCTCTTCTTTAAACTGTTTTACTCTAAAACACAATCACTCATTCCACAATTTTTACTGTTGACACTATTACAGATGTCCCCATCCCCCCCATTTGCCCACCTCCACCTACCCCTCACCCTCCTTTCCCTCCAGCCATCACCGCACTGTTGTCTATGTCTACATGTTATGCTTATATGTTCTTTGGCTAATCCCTGCACCTTCTTCTTTCATCCAGTCTCCCCCCACCCCTCCACTCTGACAGCTGTCAGTCTGTTCCACGTATATCCATGCCTCTATGTTGTTCGTCAGTTTATTTTGTTCACTGAATTCTATATATAAGTGAGATCATGTGGTATTTGTCTTTCTCTGACTGGCTTATTTCACTTAGCATAATAATCTCCAGGTCCATCCATGCTGCAAAAAGTAACAGTTCCTTCCTTTTTACTGCCACATAGTATTCCATTGTGTAAATGTACCACAATCTTTATCCACTCATCTACTAATGGATGCTTGGGCTGCTTGCATATCTTGACTATTGTAAATAATGCTACAATGAACACAGAGGTTCATATATTCTTTTAAATTAGTGTTTTGGAATTCTTAGGATACATTCCTATAAGTGGGATCACTGGGTCAAAAGTGAGTTCCATTTTTAATTTTTTTGAGGAAACTTTATACTGTTTTCTACAGTGGCTGCGTTAATCTGCATTCCCACCAACAGAGCAAGGAAGTTCCCTTTTCTCCACATCCTTGACAGCACTTGTTGCTTGTTTGATGATTAGTGACGTTGAGCATTTTTTCATAGGTCTATGGACCATCTGTATGTCCTCTTTAGAGAAGTGTCTATTCAGGTCCTTTGCCCATTTTTTAATTAGATTGCTTGTCTTCCTGGTGTTGAGTTGTATAAGTTCTTTATAAATTTTGGAAATTAACCCCTTATCAGATGTATCATTGGCAAATATATTCTCCCACTCGGCGGATTCCCTTTTCCTCTGGTTGATGGTTACTTTTGCTATGCAAACACTTTATTATGGACCTGGACACTATTATGCTAAATGAATTAAGCCAGTCAGAGAAAAACAAATACCGTATGATCTCACTTATAGGTGGAATCTAATTAACAAAATAAACTGACAAAATAGAAAGAGGCATGGATACATTGAACAGACTGAGAGCTGTCAAAGGAGGGTGGTAGGGCAGATTGGATGAAAGAAGGTGAAGGAATGAACCAAAAAACTTATATGCATGACCCATGGGTGTGAACAGCAGTGTGGTGATGGCCAGAGGGAAAGGGGGTGGAGCTGGGTGGAGGTGGGCAAAGGTGGGGGCATGGGAACATAAAGAGACTGCTTGGGACAATGGGCACATGTTGCCACGTGTAGATGATGTTTTATTGAGTTGTATGCTTTAAACCTGTATGGTTTTGTGAACCAATATCACCCCAATAAACTCTATTTTAAAAAACAGTACAAGTATTTATTGAAAAAAAATCTGCTTATAAGTTAACCCCTTGCCATTAAAACCATGTTAGCCAAAGGTCAACTGCATATAATAACAAGGAGCATATTCATAAAAACATTAAGAATAAAGTCATAGCCATTTAATAGACCCACAGGGAACATTCCTCAAAGCAAGCTGTCAGTAAATTGGGTCATTGGGTAAACTGGGAAATCAATCTCTTACTGAGTGGGCTTTGGGAAACTGGCCACTGGACAAAAAAACTCAGTCTTGAGTGTTGGTGGGATGATCTGTTAGTCAGGCTGCCTGTAGGTTTCAGAAACAGGTTAGAGAAGTGGCTTAGGACTCAGTGCTGGGTGCAACTGGTATTCAAGGAGTCTGCAGGGACAGGGGTAGCCATGCCGTATACTCAGGACTCAACCTTGGTCTCCCTGGATTGGTGCCATCTTCCCCACCTCTCCTCCAAGGTCTCGCAATTAAAATCCAGCAGGAGACACTGCGGCCATCTTCAAAGAAGTCAGGGTCCCTACAGAATCAGTGGCCACCATAGATGATGGAGAGACATGACAAAAAAAAACAAAACAAAAACCATGGGCTTAGGTAGGGAATCATCACATCACCTTGGAGATACCACAGAGGACATGGCCATGCCTACAAATTTCTTAAGTGTTGGCTCCTGTCCATTGGAGCCTGGGGGAGGGGGAGGGGTGCAGAGTGGAGGCAGAGGGCTCCTGGGTTGTTCACTTGCATTAGCTGGAACTTACAAGGTCCTAGAGTTTTCTAAAGCTTTAGAATATTCACCACTGGGGCTGGTGGCCCAGGGCTCATGGGTATAACCTGCCCAGGTAGACAGAGATAGGGGGAAGACAGGGAGAGATGAGCAAAATGAGGAATGAAGGAGATTGTGGGACCTCTGAGGTGCAAAAAGATGGCAGCCCCTCACAGCCAATGCAGAGAGTGTCCTGGTCCAGGACATAGGGACAAGCTGGGTGATGCCACAGGTCAGTTTACTGTATATTATTGTAAATAATTATGCTCATACCTATGTTAGAGACAAAGGAACTGGAAATATTCAAACTTTAATAATCAATAGTTCAAGCATGTGTCCTATGATCTTCCTCTGTGATGTACATGTCCTAGTCCCTCCACCCGTCCCTCAGAGACCTGGGTGCAAATCCAGCTTGCACATTTCTTGGGATATTCACTTCACTGAGCCTTTTTTGTCCCATCTGAACAAGGGGAAAATTATTGTATCCACCTCACAAAGCTGTTGTGAGAATTATATGAGATGATCAAGCCAAGCCATGGTAAATCTTACTATTGGGCTGATATTGGTTGAAGTGTCCAAAAGGTGGTGGATGCTGAGAACTGATGGCCCCATGAGGTTAATCTTTTTCCACCACCCAGAGACCTGTGGAAGGAAATGGTAGGAATAGCTGACAGGGATGTGGGGAGAATGGGCACCATGTCAGTGACTTCCAGCTCAAAGATGTACCACAGGATCTCAGAGTCACAAGCCACCAACTCAGCCAATGTTTCCAATCTCCTCAACTTATTTCAAGTCAGCCACCAGGCAGGATCAAAGTGTATCTCATAGCTGGCTGCCTCCACAATTGGGTGGAAAATTAAGAACAGGGAAAGTGGGTGAGATGGGGGCCTCTAGAAGCTGGAGGCAGTCCCTGGAGCCAGCAAAAAAACATGGGCCCTGGAGTGAGAGAGACCTGAGTTCAAATCCTGGCTCGGGCCCCAACTCACTGTGAAATCTCAGGTACACCACCCCCCTTTCTGAGCCTCAGTTTGCCCACCTGGGACGTGGGGAAGGCAGCTATCACATGGTCCCTGGAAAGTGAGAGAACATAGGACAAGTAGGTAAAGTGAAAGGTTGAACAGAGTTGAAATATGTGTGAGTCAGATGGGAATGAGAGGGGCACCCAGGGCAAGGAGAGATGGGAGGGGTGAGAGAAACCTTACCTTATCTTAGGTGTCCATAAGCAGGACCGAGTAATCCAGGATGTATGGTCGGGGTTACTGAGGTTTCAGCTGATGATGCAGAAATTTAGCTGGTTTTCTTCCTGGATAAACTCTGGGGAACCTGGCCTGGGGCCACTGAGAGGAAGACAGGAGGAGGCTCTCAGCACAGAGCAGGTCACTGCCTGATGTCAAAATCAGCCAAAATCAGGCCCACATGCTGGGGGCTAGGGGCTCCCCTGTGGAAAGTAACCCAATGAAGAAAAAAACTGGACTTTTACCCAGATTCCTCTGAGCTGAGCTTTTCTATCTGTGCTTATACTGTTCCCGCTTCCTGAAATGATTTTCCACCATCTCCTCTTTTTGGAAAACTCCTAATCACGCTTCAGGAGCCCAGTGAGATGGCACTGCGGCAGAGCAGGGGCACACTTCTCTTCTTCTCGTGTCCCAGTGGCTCGCACAGTGCCAGGCAGCACACAGTATCCCTTTCCAGGAAGCCCTCCTTTACATTCTCCGCCTCCGTACGCCCATGACACTCCACTAATAACAGTGTCTCTGCTCTGGTGTGTCTCTAAGTAGTCTGTGGCTCACTTGACTGAGTTTTTCAGAGACCGAACCTGTCCAATATCTCCATGCCCAGCACGTGGCTTGGGACAGAATGGCCATGTGTATGCCCTTGTCAAATGAACGAATGGAATCTGCCTCAAATCCCCAAACATGAGGGGCTGAGACACTCATCTTTCATTTGTTCACTCCTTCACTCCTTCATTGGATACCACAATGTGCCAACATGTTACAACTGGACAATGCCACACTGGACAACCCTAATTTTGCAGAGTTGGATAAGTAAGCAATTGCAGTAAAGTGTTGCTAAGTGTTGGTCTGTTGTCCATCTAGAAGCTGTGGGCGTGTGGCGCAGGGTTTCTCATCTTCAGACCCACTAACAAGTGGGGCCATATCGTTTTCGGTGGTGGAGTCTACTGTGCATTGGAAGATTAGTGGTGTTTCTGGTTTCTACTTACTAGATGCCAGGAGCAACCTCCCACCATTGTGGCAATTAAAGATGTCTCCTGCTCAGTGGCTCAGTTGGTTGGAGTATCGTCCCCTAATCAAAGAGTTGCAGGTTCATTTTCCAGTCAAGGCACATACCTAGGTTGTGGGTTCAATCCCTGGTCCAAGCATGGGCACGTGTGACCCTCAGTCTGAATGCCTACGATCCCCAGTATGGGCACCGATCCCCGGTCTGGGTGCATACTGGAGGCAACCAATCAATCTATGCTTCTCTCTCACGTCAATGTTTCTCTCTCTCCCTTCTTCTCTCTCTAAAAGCAATGGGAAAAATGGCCTTGGGTGAGGATAAAAGAATAATAATTATAAATAAATAAATAAATAATGTCTCCACATATTGCCAAGTGCCTTCTGGGGGGCGGGGGGAGCGGGGATTGTCTTTGGGTAAAACTCACTGGTATAGAGAAGCCTCACATAGAGGAACCCCTATCCCAAGAGATCCCATGTGTCTGTCATTTTGGTTTTGAATTAAATAAAATTCATTACAATAATTTGGCCAAAGTATTTCGTACTACTTAACTGAAATAACAGAAGAGACCCTCCCCATGGAGGTTTAGGGAAGATGTCTTTCAACCAGAACCGGGAATGACTTCTTCAAAAGGAAATAAAATAGAACAAAGACAAGTAAAAATCGCTATAAATCTAAGTTCAGCATGAACACCACAAAAATGACGTCCCTGACAAAAATTCACGGGCCCAGGGATCAAGGGTGGAAACGGGAGTGGCAGCACTCGCTGTTCTGCTGCGACCCCTAGTGACCCACTGGCAGCTTCTTGGCTGCACGTCCTTGTGACTTCCTGCTTTGCTGCTCTAGTGGTCTGAATTCCTGACAGATTCGGGCTTTGAAAGTCACTGAACTAAAAGTTAAGACTACCCCTTTGGTTCCCTCATGCCTTTAAATTAACTGTCAAAGAATAAAATTTGTGTACTGGCTGAGAAGCCTATATCTCAAATTTAGAAGATTTCTGTGTATATCACAATCACCGTGCCCTTGACTGAAGTCAAGGGAAAACTACAAGAAACCAATCCAGGAAAGACTACTAATAAACCAAACCTTCCAGGAATAAAACTGAAGGTCATCCCACCAGGCCAAGAACCACAACCAGCTGAGTTGCTTGCTGAGGACAAAGGGAATGTGAAAGGGATAATGGAAGCAGGTAGTTACACACACCAGCTACGAAAAACATACAGTTGTAAAAACATGGATTTGTTGTATTCTTTATTCTGTTACGAATAAGTCTGAAGTCATTGTGTGTGTGTGTGTGTGTGTGTGTGTAGATAAAGATACAGATTTATTTACATCAAAGTAAAAAAAGAAAGGCTGGTGAGATAGACGCTTGCTGCAAATGTGGCCCTTGTAGAATGGTGATGGTGCATTCTTCTATTGGGAGACCAAGGTCACCATACACGGTCCTTCCTTTCCCAGAGTTGCTCCCATGGGACCTATGAAAGGTGACTCCGTGCTGGGTCTGCTCTCAGAGGTCTCCCAGTCCTGCAGGAGAAATGCCTCAGACACCAGTGCCTTCCTCCTGGCCCTGGATGAGCCCTGGGACCTGGCGCTTCTCTTTCTCTTTGGAGAAAAAGAAAATGTGTAACCTTATCTGTCTTCTTTTTAGCAATTGCTGTTCCTGGATAGCTGTGCCCTGTCCCCTGGGCCTGGCCACTGGTAACCAGGATTTATACTCAGCTTCTGGCTGTCCCAAAAAGACCTTGCTGGCAGAGTCCAGGTGGTTGTGAGTCTGGGTGACAGCTGCACCCCTCAGAAAGGAGAGGGACAACTCAGGAGTGTCAGGAAATTCATCCAACCCTCACTCTTGCAAGGTGTTTCCAGGGCTGAAGTTCAAAATGCCAGTTGGTAACACTGAGCTCCTAATGATGGGGTGGGGATTGGAGGTGAGCTCAGTACCATGACTGTACACGACCAGACTGGAAGCATTTTAGTATTTTGATTGGTAACACTGTGTCCATGCACACCTGTGGATCATCAGTTTGGTGGCATTTTCCTGCTGAACCCATGCCTCTCTCATGACTCACATTTCAAAGCTCTGAACAGCAAGGTTCACATTCCCATAGTATAACCACAGCACAAGACTGTGATTAAGAACACGGCCGTTCCAGGGCTGCACGCTCCACGGGCCAGAACTGCGGCTCCTTGAGGACGAGTCAGTAACAATGTGGCTGAGTGTGTCAGGTGGTGATTGTCTGAGACCATGGAGCTCAGAGCCACAGAAGCCAGAAGTCGCTGGGGCAGCAAGGGAGAGACGCAGGGTCATTCACTAGCCAGGATTTCAGTCTGTGATCCACCAGATCCCAGCCAGGAAGGAGGAGCCACAGAGCATGTGACTTCCAGGGAATTTCCTCCTTGAAGAGCATTGTGGCCCTGGCTGGTGTGGCTCAGTGGATTGAGCACTGGCCTGTGAACCAAAGGGTAGCAACTTCGATTCCCGGTCAGGACACATGCCTGGGTTGCAGGCCAGGTCCCCAGCGGGGGTGGGGTGGGCTGGAGTGGGCTGGGGGGTGGCGCGTGAGAGGCAACCACACATTGATGTTTGTCTCCCTCTCTTTCTCCTTCCCTTCCCCTCTGACTAAACAGAAATAAATAAAAATCTTTTTAAAAGACCATTGTGTGAGGAAGTTCAGGGAGGCTGGAAATTCTAGCTCACAGGCAGTTCATATCTATGAAATGAGGCCCAGCCATAGCCTTAAAGCTGCATCACAAACATTTTCCCTGGACAGGAATCCATAAAGGAAAGAAATTCAAAGTCCAGGGACAAGAATGCCAGGAGGACTCCAGTCTGGGTAAATACTGATGGCAGAGCCCATGAAAAGGCCTAAGGATGAAGATGGGCCTGCCCTCCTCAGCCCTGCACATGGCCTGTCTCTGGCCTTGTTTTACCCACAGACACATTTGATCTTTTCACAGTGTTATCCCCACTCAGTGCTGATGTAATTCAGATTGAACCAGAAACACCACAAGTTCCTATTATCTGGTGAAAAGACACCTCAACACCAGAGGCAGAACGTGTTCCCTCTGCCTCCAACGCTGTAGAAAGGCAGCCACTGTCCTGGGGCAGGGCCCAGTCCTGGCGAGTGCTATTGGAAAACACCCACACGGCAGGGGTTGTTGCTTTGCCTGTGAAAGGGCTCCAACCTCTATGTCCCGGGAGTTCTGAGGGGCTGTTCCTGCCCCTGGCCCAGGTGAATGGCACAGAAGCAAACCTGTCCTCTGAGTAAGGAGAACTTGGGGGTATCCTTCAGGAACCAAAAAGGGGGCCTGGCCCTCACCCAAATACAAGATGTGATCCCACAATGCTTCTTAATTCAAGGAGGAGTGTGAGGTCCTCCCTGTCATTGAAATGTGCACAGAAGTGAAAGAATCACACCACAACTCCCAGGCTGTAAGAGAAATAGAACTGTGATATAATATTCTATTCTAACATTGACTGTTTACAATAAAAACTTAGGTGGTGGTAGACACATCTGGGAGTTGAGGGGGTAATCCCCTGCCTCATGCCTTCATGGGACCCTAAAGGAGCTGACAGTGTTCTTTGTCCCACGACATAGCATAAGATGGCCCAGTGCTACCCAAAGATCCCAGCTGTGTGTCCCCATACCTGATGAAGGGGCTGCCCTTAAGGGGGTTTCATGATTGGCATCTGCCACAGGAAATGGGCTCACTCTCCAGGACCTGAAGTCTGAACAGAAGAGACTGGTTATTTGGGGGGTCCTGCCCCACTGCACTCGGTGACCAGGCCCTGTGCTGACCGCTCCGTCCATGAACAGCTTTGAGGAACACTTGCATCTTGCTGTCCCAATGGTTTGGGAACTCCAGCTAGCCAAACAGGCCATAGCTATAGGACAAGGGGGCACCCACGAGCTCCTAGGAGCCCCATGTAAGGTGTCCGTGGCAGCACCTGCCAAAAACTGGAGTCCCAGGGCCCCAAGAATCACCAAGTAGCAGGGCCTGGGACAGAGCAGAAAGCCATGGTCTCAGGCTCCCTGCCATCACCCAGCTCTTCCCACCTCACCTCTCATCCTCACTGAGCAGTTCCATGGCCTAGAACCAGGCTCCAAATGTCTCCACAAGCTTTGTGTTGTGTTGATGCGTAACTTCCTGGACAAGCTGAATCTCCATCATTACTTTCATTTTCTGAAACAGAGGGAAGGACAGGATGCAATCAGGGTCTGGGTGGGGGATGCCCGGGGGTCCTGTGGGGGTGAGGAGTGGGGCAGGGGGCCAGTCATAGGTCTTTGCTCACACACGAACCCTCCATCCCTGCAATTCCATTCAGGCCCTGCCCGTTCTCACAATTGGATGTGAGTGGCACCTCCTCCAGGAAGTTGTCCCTGATGTCATCCCCTTCCCCACCTACCAATGTCATGAGTTTCCCTGCTCCGTGTATCAAAATTGCCCATTAAATGTTAAGACCTAAGGGATGGGGACTGAGAGGTCCTCCCAGGTGGGTCTCTGACTTCCACACCTCCCCTCCAGCAGTAAGGGCACAGCTGCTTATCTCACTCCTTTTCTAGAACTTCTCCACTTCACTCTGAAAGACAGCCAAAATCCATCAAAAACACCCCACTTAGCCTATCACTAGCCCTCATCCCCGCCTCTTTTCGTGTTGTATTACCTCCAGGGTCCACCAGGGGGCGGGCACACCCACAAGACGAGGATTCTCCCTTCCGGAGCACACCCGTGCCTTTCCCTTCCTCCTCTTCTTTCCCCAGACGCCTTACCTTTGCCTTTCTCTCTCCTAAGCTCTAGGGGCCCTTCTTTCACTTCTGTAATTTGTTTCCTTAGCCCACTTTTTCTATAGCTCGCTTGTACTACCTCTGACTTTCTAAATAAAGTTTCTCTTACAATTTGAAAAAATATATTTATGAAAATGAATTATATTTCTATACACTTGTAATGAACAATCTGATCATGAAATTGAGAAAAGAAATGCCTTTATAATAGAATCAAAAGGAATAAAATACTTAAATAAATTTAACAAAAAAAAGCATAAAACACATACTCTGAAAACTACCAGATATGGTTAAAAGAAGTTAATAAATGCATAAATAAATAGGAATGCATCCAATGTTATGGATCAGAAGACTTAACACTGTTGAAATGCCCCAGCTGTAATCTTTATAGAAATTGGCAAGTTGTTTCATAAATTTATGTGGAACTGCAAATGAACCAGAATCACCAACCCATTCTTGAAAAAAAATACAAAGTAGTAGGACTAACATTTCTTGACGTCAAAACTTTGTACAAACTAAAGGGAATGAAGACAGTGTGGTGCTGAAACAAGGATAACCATACAGATCTGCAGAATAGACTGATATTTGAGAAATAAACCCCTACATCCATACTCAACCATATTTGATATTTGAAAAAGTTACCAAGAATGGGGAAAGAGCATTTTTTCATAAATTTTTTTCATAAATTGGTGCTGGGCCAACAGGACAACCACATGCCAAAGAAAAGAAGAAAAGGTTGTGCTGTATAATTCACACTACATACTATAAATCACACAAAAGGATCAAAGCCCTAATACATCAAACAAAACTACAGCAAATTGAGATGAAACAGCAAAAAAACCCTGACCTTGAACTTGACCTTGCAAAATATTATTAGATTTGACACAAAGGGCAATAACAGGAATAAACTGTTAATTTAGACTTCAAAAAATTAATGACTTTTGTGCTTCAGAGGACACCATTCAGAAAGTGAAAACATCCATTGAAACTCTTATGTACTACTGTGGAAATACAAAACTCATGTGCTGGTAAAAAAACAATATGAAAACACCAGTTCACTGAAAAATTAAAAACTGAGTTACCATCTGATCTAAGAGTTTTATTTCTGGGTAAACACCCAAAAGAATTGAAAACCAGGACTCAAACAGATACATGTTTACTCCTGTTCATACTAACATTATTCACAATAGCCAAAACCCAAGCGTTCATCAACATATAAGTGGCTCCAAAAATTAGCATATCCATCCAACGAATTATCTTTCAGCTTTAAAAAGAAAGCTAATCCTGACACAAGCTACAAACTGAAGAATTTTAAGGACATCATGTAAGTGAAATCAGCCTATCAAAAAAAGCCAAACACTGTAGTATTACAAAAATAGAATGGCTGTTGCCAGGAGCTGAGGTGAAAAGGAGAATGAGGAATTGTGTCTAATGGAATAGAATGTCACCTTTGCAAGATGAAAGTAGTTCTGGAAATTGGTTTTCAATGTCAGTGTCCTTCTCCCTACTGAACAACACACTTAAAAAATGCTGAAAATGTAAATTTTATGATATACATATAGTATTACAATTAACAGTAAGAATTTTAAAGCAAGAGAGTGAAAACACAACCCACAGAATGGAAGAATCTGCAAATATATCTAATAAAGAACTTGCATCAAAAGTATCTAAAGACTTCTTATAACCTAATTATAGAAAGTTAAATAACTCAATTTTAAAATGACAAAGGCCATGGCTGGTGTGGGTCAATGGATTGAGCATCACCCCATAAACCGAAAGGTCACCAGTTCAATGCCAGGTCAGGACACATGCCTGGGTTGCAGGCATTCAAGAGGCAATTAATCAATATTTCTCTCCCACATCAATGTTTGTCTCCCTCTCCGTCTCCCTCCCTCCCCCTGTCTCTAAAAATAAAAAAATAAAATCTATTAAAAAATTTAAAATGACAAAGGATTAAATACACCTTTTTCCAAGGAAGATAAAGAAATGGTCAAAAGTACATGAAGAAAAGGCTGGACATCATTAATCATCAATAAAATGCTAAAGTGAAATGAAGTCATCAATTAAAACCCCAATAAGATACCACTTCACAACCACTAGGATAGCTAGAATCAAAAAGTGAAATATCCCTGGCTCTTGTGGCTCAGTGGATGGAGTGCTGGCCTGTGAACAGGAGAGTTGCCAGTTCAATTCCCAGTCAGGGTACATCCCTGGGTTTCGGGCCAGGTCCCCAGCGGAGGGTATGTGAGAGGCAAGCACACATTGATGTTTCTCTCCTCTTTCTCCCTCCCTTCCTTTCTGTCTAAAAATAAATAAATAAAACATTGTTTAATACTTTAAAAAGTGAAATGATAACATACGTTTCCAGGACATACGGAGATATTTGAACCCTCGTACATGAGTGGTGTGATATAAAATGGTGTAGCCACTATGGAAAACCATCTGAAACTTTCTCAAAAATTAAACTCGGCCCTGGCAGAGTAGCTCATTTGGTTAGACCAGCATCCTGTAACACCAAGGTTGCATTTCGATCCCCAATAAGGGCACAGACAAGAATCAACCAATGAATGCATAAATAAGTGGAACAACAAATGGATGTTCTTCTCTCTCTCTCAAATAAATAAATAAACAAACTCAGAGTTGCCATATAATTTCTCAATTCCTTTCACACGTAGATACCTAAGAAAGATAAAAACACATGTTCAAACAAAACTTGTACATGTGTATAGCAACATTATTCATAGTAGCCATAGATACATAACATGTGTTTTATCCATCCAGTGGAATATTATTTGGCCATAAAAACAAATGAAGTATTGTACATGCTGCAGCATGAATGACTTTGAAAAAATTATGCCATCAATAAAGCCTATCAAAAAGATCACAGGTAATAGAATCCCTTTCCTATGATGTCCGAATATGGAAATCTGTAGTGATAGAATGTAAATTCAGGGTTGCCTAGGGCAGGGGATTGGAGAGGAAGCTAGGAAGCTGGGAGTTATAGCAAAAGGGTAGAGGGTTTGTTTGTTTGTTTTTAAGTCACAAAAATGTTCAAAAATTGACTGTGGTGTTGATTGCACATGTATTCAAATAGACTGAAACCATTGAATTGTACACTTTAATGAAGTGTAATGCATAGTATGTTGGTTACCTCTGTGGGCACAGAACGAGTCACCCCAAGAGGTGCCTCTGTCGTATGTCAATTATTTTGTGCTAAAGGCAACATTAGCCACAGGTTCAGGAGAAACTTCTGTCCCCTGACCCTTACTGCCTAGAAGAATTCAAATTAGAGCCCTTGACCATAAGAGATTATCAGCGATAAACTTTTTGAACCACCTATATTGTGGGGCAAACTTTTCCTGCAATGACCCTTTAAAGCTCCCAAGGTGCAGTACCTCATCCCTAGCTTTATATTCCTCAGGCCCTGTTTCTATCTCTGAACCTCTCCTGCATGTGGTATCTCTGACTTTCACATGTATATGGGGTTCCCATACATATGTATGTATTAAATTTGGTTATTTTCTCTTGCTAATCTGTCTCATGTCTATTTGATTTTTACACCAACCAGAAGAACCTTAGGGGTGGAAGAAATGTCCTTCCACACATATCTCAATAAAAGTTGTTTATATAAATAAATTCATTGAGATTGGCAATGCAAGGAGACTTGACTTTGGATGGTGAATACACAATACAATATTCAGATGATGTATTATAGAACTGTATACTTGAAACCTATATACTTTTGTTAACCAATGTAACCCTAATAAATTCAGTAATTTTTTTAAAGTTAGCAATGCAAAGACTTTTGCAGTCCAGCCTCTTAAACGTATTAGGGTTTCCAGGTTATTTAATAACCATCCCCTCACATCGTTATTCTTGCCAGGCTGTGCCACCACATCTTAGTTATTTTTTTAATTACATTTCATTGATTATGCTAATACAGTTGTCCCAATTTTCCCCCCTTTGTCCCCTTCCACCCAGCATCCCCCACTCCCTCAAGCAATCCTCACACCATTGTTCATGTCCATGGATCATTGGTATGGGTTCTTTGGCTACTCCATTTCCTATACTCTACATCTCCATGTAACTACCTGTTTGTACCTCTTAATCCCCTCACCTCTTCACTCATTCCCCCACACACCCCTCCCATCTGGCAACCGTCAAAATGGTCTCTGTATCCACCATTCTGTCTCTGTTCTTCTTGTTTGTTAGTTTTTTAGATTCAATTATTGATAGATATGTATTTTTTTTGTCATTTTATTGTTCACAGTTTTGATCTTCTTTTCTTTAAATAAGTCCCTTTACATTTCATATAATAATAGTTCGGTGATGATGAACTCCTTCAGTTTTCTCTTATCTGGGAAGCTCTTTATCTGCCCTTCAATTCTAAATGAAAGCTTTGCTGGGTAGAGCAATCTTGGCTGTAGGTCCCTGCTTTTCATGACTTTGAATATGTCTTGCCAATCCCTTCCAGCCTACAAAGTTTATTTTGAGAAATCAGCTGACAGTCTTATGGGAATTGCCCTGTACAGGAAAAGAAGGTTACTAACTACTTTTCTCTGGCCGCCTTTAAGATTCTCTCTTTACCTTTACTTTTAGCATTTTAATTACGATGTATCTTGATGTGGGCCACCTTGCATCCATCTTGTTTGGGACTCTCTGTGCTTCCTGAACTTGCATGTTTATTTCCTACATCAAATTAAGAACATTTTCTTTCATTATTTTTTCAAATAGATTTCCAATTCTTTGCTGTTTCTCTTCTCCTTCCGGCATCCCTATGATGCAAATATTAGAACACTTGAAGCTGTCCCGTAGGCTGCTACACTATGCCCACTTTGGGGAGTTCTATTTTCTTCCCGTTGTTCTGATTAGTTGTTTTGTTTGTTTGTTTGTTTGTTGTTTTGATTCCTAAATGTTCCAAATCATTGATTTCATTCTCAGCTTTATCGACTCTACTGTTGTTTCCCTGTAAATTGTTCTTTATTTCAATTAGCGTGTCCTTCGTTTCCGACTGGATCTTTTTTATGCTATTGAGGTTCTCACTAAGTTCCTTGAGCATCCTGATAACCAGTGTTTTGAACTCTGCTTCTGATAGATTGGTTGTCTCCATTTTGTTTCGTTCTTCCTTTTTCTGGAGTTTTGATCTGTTCTTTCATTGGGGCCATGTTTCTTTGTCTCCTCATTTTGGCAGCCTCCCTGTGTTTGTTTCTATGTATTAGGTAGAGCTGCCATGGCTCCCTGGCTTAGTAGAGTGGCCTAATGTGGTAGGTGTCTTCTAGGATCCAGTGGCACAGTCTTCCCTATCACCCAACTCAGGTACTTGAAGTGCACCCTTTGTGTGACCTAAGTACACCCTCCTCTTGTAGTTGAGCCTTGGTTGCTGGTGGCAGGTCAATGGGAAGGATTTACCCAGGAGAGTCAGCTACAAGGACTGGTTGTGATCACTGACCACCAACCTCGACCCTCCATGGAGGATCAGCTGTGCAGGGGCATGTTGGTGGTGCTCTGACATGGTCTGTAGCTGTCCACTGGGTGTACCTGCTCTGGGGTTTCCAGGGTGGTGCAGGCCAAGGTACAGAACACAGCTCCCACCTGTGTTCTGCTCAGGGCCACCCTACATGAGCTATAAGGCAATCTGAGATGGCTGGTACTTGTGCTGGGCTGGACATTCCCAGGCAAAGCCAACCTGTGAATCTAGGCTGGCTGCTGCTAATGCCAGGCCTGGGACCACTTAGCAAGAGGTATGGGGGGGTTAGGGGTTCACTGAGGCTGGCTGTCCCTTGTTTGGTAGGATTTAGGAAATTGTGAAGCATAAGCCAAGACCAGCCATTCATATGGAAAAAGCCACTGTTAACAGCTGTAAATTGGGTGGGATCGAGTCTCAGAGGATATCCAGGGTGGGGCTAACCAGGATATCCCCTGGTGATATCCAGGTGAAGGAGTCTCTGTAATGGCACTAGTCTGCTGGCTCTGTGGCTCTGTGGGTGGAGAATTCAGAAAAGGGACAATGGCATCTGCTTACTTTAATGCCAGACATTTCAGTTTTTCCCTGCCACCCTGGTGCTGGAACTCATAGGGAATGAGGGAGTAAGACCATGTGTGGGTTCTTCAAGAGGAACTGGTTGGGACTCCAGAAGTTTCTTTCATCACCTCAATTCCTACCGGTTTTTCCAGCTAGAAGTTATGGGGACTTACATCCTTGGCACTGTAACGCTGGGCTGGAGGACCTGGTGTGGGGCTGGGACTCCTTGGTCCCGAGATATCCTTCCAGAATTTTTATCCACCACATGTGGATGTGGAACCAGCCTGTTCCTCCTCTGTGCCCTTCCTACCAGTCTGGATGGATGTGGTTTATTTAATTCCATAGTTGTCATACTTCCATTCAACTCAATTTCTGATGGTTCTGAGTGATGGTTATTCTATATTTTAGTTGTATTTTTGATATGGTTGTGCCAGGTGCAAGCCATGTCTACCTACACTGCCTTCTTGACTGGAAATAGTTAGTTAATCTTTACACTTCTACTGGCCTTGTGTTCTCTCCAACATGTCCCCTGAAAAAAGCAGGCTGAAATTGTTTTTTAAAAGAAAAAAGTAGAAATTCCAGAGCTAAGCCCAAGGACCACCAGCAAGAAACAGGTCTGCACTGGAAAAATCCAAGATGGCACCCCCTTCCCAAGAGACCTTTTGATGAACTTGTCTTCATTAGCATATTAAAAGTCACACTCAGGGCTGGAGACTTAACATTAAAATGAGACATGCAAGGTATAGTCAGATGTGTTTCAAGCTTGAGATCTGTGCATGCTCCCTTGGAAATCTAAGAACCCTCCACCGTTCCTAGGGAATCCCTACCCCTGAGCCCACCTACCTCCCCCCACCCAACCATCTCATACTTTCCTAATTCCCTAGGATCAGGGAGAAGGACTCATTAGAGCATTTTCTTATCCTTGTTCATTCTTTGGCCAAGGAATAAAGTTTCTTGCTTGCTTTACTAAATATTGTCTCCTCTTATTGATGTGAGCAACTCCAGGCAGAATGACCATGGAGGGGAAGGGAGAGAGAGAGGGAAAGAAACATCTCTGTGAGAGAGAACCATCTATTGGTTGCCTTTCATAGGCGCCCTGACCAGGAGCTGAACCTCAACTCAGGCATGTACCCTAATTGGGAATCCAACTGGTGACCTTTCGTTTTGCAGGATGATGCCCAACCAACTAAGCCGCAATGGTCAGGGCAAAAAAAATTTTAATATTTATTGATTTTAGAGAAATAGGAGGTGGGGAGAGGGGGAAAGAGAGAGAGAGAGATTTTTGTTGTTCCACTTATTTAGGCATGCACTGGTTGACCAGAGATCCAACCAGCAACCTTGGTAAATCGGAAGGATGCTCTAACCAACTGAGCTACAGGGCTAGGCTGTAATATTTAAATTCAGACAATTTTATTAGTCAGTTATACCTCAATAAAGCTGGGGAGAGAAGTCTCCAGGTGCAACCTACACTGAGATGATACTTTAATTTTTTTCTTATATTATTAAAAATAGAAAGCAATTGTCTTGTGGATATTATAGCCATTGACATTTCAAAATTCTCTGGGGACTAATGCAAAAACTGATCTAAATTAAATTCCCTTTCAGTGTAAAATGTTCACCTGAGATTGTCATGAACACATCTCATACCCTGTGGTTAGACTGAGAAGAGTCTAACGCTCAGAATAGGGCTGCCCACTGCCAACTTCCCACCAGAGGCAAGTGCTCTGGAATTCTTTCTCTTTAGGACAAAATGAGAGGGGATGGGGAAGGGAAGAGGTGTGAGGCTTTAGGGTTGTAAGATCAAAGACTGAAATGGGAGGGACTCCTATTATAGATGGTAAGGCCGCATTTAAGTGAGTTTCTAAGCAAGGCTCAGAGTTCCATGCATGGCCTCACAACCTACGCCAAGCTCTTGACCTCTAATAGACATAAGACCCTCTTGTTCCATTGTGGCCTAGCCGGGATTGACCTCATGCTCTGTACTTACTTGTACCACTTGGAAACTCAATCAGGAATTCCCTGTACAAGCCCGTGCCCTGGCATTCATCACAAACAGCTCGGGGGAAACAATAGGGGTTGCCCCAGGCCAAAAAAAATCCTTCTGTTTAAATGCAGTGAAACATGCGAGATCAAGTCCCCACTGTCCAGTGGAGGCTTGTTTCGCTGAGCCACTCGTCCTCCCGTCTGCTGTCACTCAGACACAAGGGGGCGGGGCCTTGTGAACTGTCCAGTCAGCAGTGCCGCTGGGGCAGGTGGGTGGGGCAACGCAAAAAGAAGTCGTGGACGTCCTAATTAGTGCCAGCGGCGCTGGGGATTGGGTGTCGCGTGTCCTTCAGGGTCCCTGCTAACTCTGCCTCATGGTGTGTCGCGGTGTAATCGGTCTGTAATAGGCACTGCTTGTGGAAGTCATAGGCAGGACTCAGGGAGACCCAGGAAACCTAGAAATGGTGAGTGCTGCTGGGGTGCAGAAATGGGGACGAGAGGCTGGTTGGAACCGGTTGGAATCGGCTGTGGCGGGACGGCCTCTCCGCGGTCCCCTCTGAAGTCTATGGACCCGATTCCACGTAGGTCCCCTCCGGCTTGCAGTGTAGTGGCTGGTCCGGTAGCCGGACCCAGGCGTCCTGTCTGGTCACTGCGCTCGTTGACTTCGGCCCCGCTGCAGAGTCCCTGTGGGCAGCTCCGCGCCGGCATCCCCGCGTCTCCCAAGAATGTGCGGTGACCTCGGGGAGGGTCTTCAGGGGACAATCGTGACTCCGTCTCCCGAGTTCTTGCGTGGTACACCTCTGGTTTGTGTGGTCCCAGTCCTTCCTTTCTCCCCAGGGGTCCCATTTTCTCCTGAGTTTTCCCAAAGTTCCTGTGCCCCAGCCCGTCTCTTCCCGGGACTAGCAACAGGTCCCTAAATTTCCACATTGCTCCTCGAATTCCCAAGCCAACTCCCCTCTGCGATTCACAACATCATTATCAACTACTTGTCCTCCGTGGTGCATTTCAAACAGACCCAATATTTTAATTGTTTATTCTTTTTCAGCAGAGTCATGGATGGCTCTTTAGAGATTTACATTCTGTATGGATATTTTACAGGAGAGGAAAGGCAGGAATAACTGCTTGGACCTCTGTTTCTTGAAAGCGTTACACCTGTCCCCCAGGATCTTTCCGGGGCACAGAATCCTAGGGGAAGTGCTTTAGGTGAAGTTCCTGTTTGGAAACTTTCCTGGGTGTCTCCCTGAGCACGACTTCTCCCTGGGTTTGTCACCTTGAAAAGATTTATTGACTTATATGTGTCCGTTTTTCACTAGGAATAAAATATATTTAATCAATAAAGCTTCAAAGACTAAAAAATAGTTCAAATAGGCAAAAACAAACAAACAAACAAAAAACAGGTGTCGCAAGCAGGGGTACCTAGACCTTAAGTTTGCAATTGTGTTCAACTTTCTGAATGTGTTGGGGGGGTTTCCCCCCCTCACCTGTAGGGAAGCAGACTGCTTATCAGTTTTGATTCCAGCATTTGTATTTCATTCCTTTGGATTCTTTTATCCATTGAGCATTGCGGCCCTTTGATTCTAGTTTCCATTAGCACCTGGGCTTTTTAAATAAAACTTTATTGAGGATACCATATGAATAAGGTACGATAACTGTGGAAATAAACAGAATTTGGTTTCATTTAGGCAAGAGAACCTGAAGACATCAGATGGGTGTTTTTAAGTTCTCAGGCACTTTTTCCATTTTTACGTCATTTTTTGTGTCCTGAGGTACCTAGGGAACTTTGAAATTGAAAAGGATAAACTATTCCTCCCCCGACCAGTGTGGCTTATGTGGTTTGGCGACCTACCACAAAGCAAAGGGTTGCAGGTTCGAATACCCAGTCAGGGCACATGCTTGGGTTGAGGTTCTGATACTTATCGATGTTTTTCTCCCTCCCTTCCCCTTGGCTAAACATAAAGAAAATATTTTAAAAGGAAAGAAAAAGAAAAGGATAAAGTATTCCTAAGAAAAATAAACTCCTATTTCAATGGATGTGAGGGAAAATTTTTGAAGTTTATTTTTATTGATAAGAGAAAACCACCTCAAAGCTTATGTAAATTATATTTGAAATTTCTACTACATTTCAGGGCTTAACTGCAAATTCCAATGCATTATGATATGTTACTCATGCCTGAAATTATCCTCAGTGTGATATATAATAGAAAACTATCATTTTTTTTGTCCTTTTAGTTAGAAAGGGATTTATAAAATATTTTTATGGCCTGCACATTTATGTCATTTAGTGTTTAAAGGATTAAATCTTGGAGTGGTTTCCTATGTAGGAAAATTAAAATTTAATTACTTTTATTTTTTTTAATTTTTTGCTTTTATTTTTTTTCCCATGGCTCTTTTCAGTTTATTACATGAAGGAGTTACACTAGTCCGAGTTAAAAGCAGACCCCAAATGGTTACAAAAAGCTGTGAGATTTTTAAACTTGTGACAAGAGACAGAGGGAAATTCTACTCATTGCAAGGAAATCCTCACTTAAGCTTCAGTGAGCCAAAAAGCACTTAAAACCCATGAACCCTCAGCTGGTCATCCTTAGCCAGTCCAGTCTCTCCGAGGAACTGGCATATGTTCTTGTGCTGGTCACCCTGTAGCTGAATTACTTCTCCATATTCTGGATGCTCAATTACAGTACCATTACAGGCAAATTTCTTCTTAAACGCCTTCACTAATTTCTTTTTATCGTAATCATCAGCAATCCCTTGGACAGTAGTAAGGGTCTTCCTGCCATTTCTCTGTTGAATTCTTATATGGATATAATCCTCAATGCCAGCAGGAAGCAGATCATCACCCTTACTTGCATCAGCAAAGGGGTCGAAAGATTGGAGGTTCTGGATAGTGGACATACTATATGATTCCTTTTCCTCGGTGGAAACGGCCTGCAGAAGGCTGCCACCGGAGAAGGTGGACAGCGGGGAGGGAGTGTCGGGAAACAAGGGGGTCTCGAGGGGAAGGTTACTGAGTCCTTGGCAGTGGCTCAGTGACTGGGGCTAATTTTTTGCTTTTATTTTTATTCTTTTTTATTTTTAATTGTATTTTATTGGTTATGCGATTACAGTTGTCACAGTTTTTGCCCCTTTACCCTCTTCCACCCAGCAATCCCCTCTCCCTCAGGCAGTTCCACATCATTGTTCATGTGCATAGGTCATCCATATAAATTCTTTGGCTACTCCATTTCCTATACTCTACATCTCCATGGCTAATCTATAACTACCTATTTGTACTTCTTTCTTTTTCTTTAGGTGTTTTCTTTTAAGATGTTATTTTTAGACAGAGTGCAAGGGAGGGAGAAAGAAAGAGAGGAAGAGAAACATCAATGTGTGGTTGCTTCTCATATGCCCTGCACATGCCCTGTCCTGGGGACTTGGCCCACAACCCAGTCATGTGCCCTGAGTAGGAATTGAACCTGTGACCCTTTGGTTCCCGGGTCAGCGCTCAACACACTGAGCCACACTAGCCAGAGCCCTATTTGTACTTCTTAATTCCTTCACCTCTTCACCCATTCCCCCATACTCCCCTCCCATCTGTGGGTCATCAAAACCCTCTCTGTATCCATGCTGGTTTTTTTTATTATTTAGATTTTATTTATTTATTTTTAGAGAGAAGGGAAGGGAGAGAGAGAGGGAGAGAAACATCAGTGTGTGATTGCCTCTCACCTGTCCCCTACTGAGGACCTGGCTGGCAGCCAAGGCATGTGCCCTGACTGGGAATTGAACCGACAACCCTTTGGTCCCTAGGCCAGTACTCAATCCACTGAGCCATACCAGCCAGGGCTGATCTTCTTTTTCTTAAATAAGTCCCTTTAACACTTCATATAATAATGGTTTGGTGATGATGAACTCCTTCAGTTTTCTCTTGTCTGGGAAGCTCTTTATCTGCCCTTCAATTCTAAATGAAAGCTTTGCTGGGTAGAGCAATCTTGGCTGTAGGTCCCTGCTTTTCATGACTTTGAATATGTCTTGCCAATCCCTTCCAGCCTACAAAGTTTATTTTGAGAAATCAGCTGACAGTCTTATGGGAATTGCCCTGTACAGGAAAAGAAGGTTACTAACTACTTTTCTCTGGCCGCCTTTAAGATTCTCTCTTTACCTTTACTTTTAGCATTTTAATTACGATGTATCTTGATGTGGGCCACCTTGCATCCATCTTGTTTGGGACTCTCTGTGCTTCCTGAACTTGCATGTTTATTTCCTACATCAAATTAAGAACATTTTCTTTCATTATTTTTTCAAATAGATTTCCAATTCTTTGCTGTTTCTCTTCTCCTTCCGGCATCCCTATGATGCAAATATTAGAACACTTGAAGCTGTCCCGTAGGCTGCTACACTATGCCCACTTTGGGGAGTTCTATTTTCTTCCCGTTGTTCTGATTAGTTGTTTTGTTTGTTTGTTTGTTTGTTGTTTTGATTCCTAAATGTTCCAAATCATTGATTTCATTCTCAGCTTTATCGACTCTACTGTTGTTTCCCTGTAAATTGTTCTTTATTTCAATTAGCGTGTCCTTCGTTTCCGACTGGATCTTTTTTATGCTATTGAGGTTCTCACTAAGTTCCTTGAGCATCCTGATAACCAGTGTTTTGAACTCTGCTTCTGATAGATTGGTTGTCTCCATTTTGTTTCGTTCTTCCTTTTTCTGGAGTTTTGATCTGTTCTTTCATTGGGGCCATGTTTCTTTGTCTCCTCATTTTGGCAGCCTCCCTGTGTTTGTTTCTATGTATTAGGTAGAGCTGCCATGGCTCCCTGGCTTAGTAGAGTGGCCTAATGTGGTAGGTGTCCTCTAGGATCCAGTGGCACAGTCTTCCCTATCACCCAACTCAGGTACTTGAAGTGCACCCTTTGTGTGACCTAAGTACACCCTCCTCTTGTAGTTGAGCCTTGGTTGCTGGTGGCAGGTCAATGGGAAGGATTTACCCAGGAGAGTCAGCTACAAGGACTGGTTGTGATCACTGACCACCAACCTCGACCCTCCATGGAGGATCAGCTGTGCAGGGGCATGTTGGTGGTGCTCTGACATGGTCTGTAGCTGTCCACTGGGTGTACCTGCTCTGGGGTTTCCAGGGTGGTGCAGGCCAAGGTACAGAACACAGCTCCCACCTGTGTTCTGCTCAGGGCCACCCTACATGAGCTATAAGGCAATCTGAGATGGCTGGTACTTGTGCTGGGCTGGACATTCCCAGGCAAAGCCAACCTGTGAATCTAGGCTGGCTGCTGCTAATGCCAGGCCTGGGACCACTTAGCAAGAGGTAGCCATTCATATGGAAAAGTCAAGGTTAACAGCATGTGTGGGCCCATAAGTTGGGTAGGTTGAAGCCTCAGGGGATACCCAGAGCCAAGCAAACACTGTTATCCAGGTTGATGGAGTAGCAGATATGGCATCTGCCTTCTGAGGCCACCTGGCTTTGTGGCAGGATGGCTCAGAAAAAGAACAACTCTTCTGCCCACCTTTCTCTCTAGGAGAAAGCTGTTCCCCAGCTCCTGCCTTGATGCCAGACACTTCATTTCCTCCCTGTATGCTACTCGTGCCTTTTAAGTTGCTACCCAGGTGCTGGAGTTCACAGGAAGTGAATCTGAATAAATTCATGTGTGGGGTCTTTACAAGGAACTGCTTGCGACTCCAGAAGTTTCTTTCGCCAGCTCAATCCCCACTTGTTTTTGCTACCAGAAGCTGTGGGGACTTATCTTCCTGGCACTGGAATCCTGGGCTGAAGGGCCTGGTGTGGGGCAGGACACTGCACTCCCAATATTTTCCTGCTGGATTTTTATCTGCCACACACGAATGTGGACCAGCCAGTTCCAAGATGCTGTGGTTTCTTTAATTCCATAGTTGCCAGACTTCCTTTCCACTGGGTTTCCGACAGTTCTAAGGGATGGTTGTTGTATGTTTTAGTTGTAATTTTGATGTGCGAGGAGGTGAGTCGTGGTTACCGATGCTGCCATCTTGACCAGAAGTCCAAAATTTAATTAATTTTAAAAGCAATAATTAATTTTAAATAGGTAGTAATCATAGGAAAATGTAGTATGTATAAATTTCTCTCGTTATTTTAAACAAATAATGTACTGGAATGTTTTAAAAAGTTCCTGAGATAGGAAACTAACTGAAAAAGGTCATTGCCCACACATCCTGCTCCACTCCTGTGCTGCTCCTCCAGCCACACTCCAGTAACCAGTTTTTTTGGGGGGGGTTGGTTTGTTTTTTAAAATATGTAGTTTATTTGTTTTTACAGAAAAAAGAAGGAAAGGAGAAAGAGAGGGAAACATCAGTGTGTGATTGCCTCTCACACGCCCCCTCCTGGGGACCTGACCCACAACCCAGGCATGTGCCCTGACTGGGAATCCAACCAGCAACCCTTTGGTTCACAAGACAAAACTCAATCCACTGAGCCACAGCAGCCAGGGCTACAATAACCAGTTTTGATCACTTCTTGTTCACCTATTTGAGTGTCTTTATATAAAAACAACCCTGCCCTCGCTGGTGTGGCTCAGTGGATTGAGCTCTAGCCTGCAAACGAAGGGGTCATGGTTGGATTCCCAGTTGGGGCACATGCCTGGGTTGTGGGCCAGGTCCACAATAGGGGACACGTGAGAGACAACCATACATTGATGTTGCTCTCCCTCTCTTTCTCCCTCCCTTCCCCTCTATCTAAAAATAAATAAATAAAATCTTAAAAAAGAATTTTAACAACCCAGTACTAATGCACATTTTCATACTTATGTTTGTTCTTGTCATGACTGGTCAGGCTCCACATGTTTGATGTTTGACTCCTGACAACTTAAGCCTCAGCCCTCCCTTTCCCCCAGGTCCTTCTTATCTGTCAGGCTGATAAGAACCTGGAGGCTCCTGCTCTGTGAACGGCTGCCTGCTGCCCCCCCCCCCCCCCCCCCCCCCCGTGAGCTGTGTTCCCTGCGTTGTGTTGTTGACTCCACTGGGCCTGGGTTTTATATTTAGAGGACTCTGAGTTGTGAGCAGAGTATGGGAATGGAGCCCTCCTCACAGTGGTCCTGGATTGATATCCGTACTGTGATTTAGAGTGAAGGTGTGACTGAGGCTGGGTTTTTCCACATGTTAGGGGGAGACTGAGGGAGGGGGGTTATAAGGATGTTTGTACCATGTGAATGAGGTGAGCCCATCAGATGGTCACTCCTTAAAGAGAAAACACAGGGATGGCAGCCAGTAGGTGGAAGATTCCAGAGGGCATACCAGGATGCCTACATAACTCTGCTGCCCCTGCATCTATTGCAACAAAGATCCTGACCCTGCCATGGCTGGGTGGCTCAGCTGGTTGGAGCGTTGCCCCATACAGCAAAAAAAGGGTGGTGGGTTGGATCCCTGCTCAGGACACGTACAGGAGGCAACCCGATTGATGTTTCTTTTCTCCCATCGATGTTTCTCTCTCTCTCTCCCCCACCCCTCCTCTCTCTCTCTAAAATCAGTAAGTATATTCTCCGGTGAGGATTTTTTAAAGTATATTTTATTGATTATGCTATTACAGTTGTCCCATTTTTTTCTCCCCTTTATTCCCCTCTGCCCTGCAACCCCTCCCACCAGCATCCCCCCCCCCTCGCCCTTATTTCATGTCCATAGGTCATACCTGTGAGTTCTTTGGCTTCTCCATTTCCTATACTACTCTTAACCTCCCCCTGTCTGTTTTGTACCTACCAATTATACTTCTTATTCCCTGTACCTTTTCCCCCAATCTCCCCTCTCCCCCTCCCCGCTGATATCCATCCTTGTGATCTCCATTTCTGTAATTCTGTTCCTGTTCTAGTTGTTTGCTTAGCTTGTTTTTGTTTTTGGACAAAAACAGTTGTCTAAAAATTCAGTTGATAGTTGTGAGTTTGTAGTCATTTTACTGTTTACAGTTTTGATCATCTTCTTTTTCTTAGATAATCTTTTTAACATTTCATATAATAAGGGCTGGGTGATGATGAACTCCTTTAGCTTGACCTTATGTGGGAAGTACTTTATCTGCCCTTTCATTCTAAGTGATAGCTTTGCTGGATAGAGTCATCTTGGATGTAGGTCCTTGCCTTTCATGATTTTGAATATTTCTTTCCAGCCCCTTCTTGCCTGCAAGGTCTCTTTTGAGAAATCAGCTGATAGTCTAATGGGAACTCCTTTGTAAGTAACTGTGTCCTTTTCTCTTGCTGCTTTTAAGATTCTCTCCTCTTTAATCTTGGGTAATGTAATTATGATGTGCCTTGGTATGTGCTTCCTTGGGTCCAACTTATTTGGGACTCTCTGAGTTTCCTGGGCTTCCTGGAAGTCTATTTCCTTTGCCAGATTAGGGAATTTCTCCTTCATTATTTTTTCAAATAAGTTTTCAATTTCTTGTTGCTCCTCTTCTCCTTCTGGCACCCCTATGATTTGGATGTTGGAATGTTTAAAGTTGTTCTGAAGGTTCCTAAGCCTCTCCTCATTTTTTTAAATTCTTGTTTCTTCATTCTGTTCTGGTTGGATGTTTATTCCTTCTTTGTGCTCCAAACTGTTGATTTGAGTCCAGGTTTCCTTCCCTTCACTGTTGGTTCCCTGTATATTTTTCTTTATTTCACTTTGCATAGCCTTCACGTTTTCCACTATTTTGTGACCATACTCAGCCATTTCTGTGAGCATCCTGCTTACCATTGTTTTGAACTCTGCATCTGATAGGTTGTCTATCTCTTCATCGCTTAGTTATATTTTGGGGGGTTTGATCTGTTCTTTCATTTGGGCCATATTTCTTTGTCTTGGCGTACCTGTTATGTTGTAAGGGGCAGAGCCTTATATATTTGCCAGGGCAGGGCAACCCAGGTCACTGTGTTGTTGTGCTATATATGGGGAGGGGCCAGAGAGGAAACAATGGCACTTGCTCAGCTCTCAGCCAGCTTTCAGTCACTTCCTCTACTAACCACAAGCAAATTGGGCCCTTCTGGTGCTGATTCCCGGGTGCATGGGTTTGTGTACATTTTAGAACCCCATGGGTCTCTCCAACGAACTCTCCTGTGAGGCTGGAAGTTTCTCCTGCCCCAGCAACCCCCACGGGTTCTTACAGTCAGAGGTTTTGAGGCTTTCTTTTCTCACGCCAGAACCCTGGGTTGTGCAGTCTGTCTCGCTCCCCAGTTGTCCCTCCCAGTTTATCCACAGGCAAATGTGGGTCCACCTGGTCTGCCAGCCACTGCCTCCTCCACCCAGTCCTCCAGCCATAGTCCTCTCCACCCCGGCTGCTCGTCTCCACCACTCCTACCAGTCTGAATGAATGTTTCTTCTTTAACTCCTTGGTTGTCAGACTTCCATACAGTTTAATTTTCTGGCAGTTCTGGTTATTTTTGTTCTTAAATTCGTTGCTGTCCTTCTTTTGGTTGTGCAAGGAGGCAAACTGTATCTACCTACACCTACACCTCAGCCGGAAGTCAGGATTTGTTTTTAATTAATTAATTTTTTAAAAAGATGCTGTTCATCTGGGTTACGGTGGATGATACCATCATTTCATTTTGGCACAGCAGAGGGATTAGTTCAAGCCTTACTTAAGCTCAGGGTGCTTAAAGTCTATATAGCAACCAGTTGTCATGGAGGAGGCCTCTAACCCTGTTTGTGGCCTGATTTTCCCATGCCTGATTATTGGTTCTGGACAATGCCTTCCATGTTTGACCAGGTCAGGATGTTGGCCTATTCAGGTGACCAGCATGCCATGGGACACAGGAGAGGTACTGATTTATGTCAGAAGGAAAAGATCAATTAAGATCAGACAGTCTCTGAAGGGCTTTGCAAGAAACAACTCCATTCTGGCCCGGGTCTAGCTGGACATTCAGGCAACAACCACATCATGGAACAGTCTTCCCTCCACATCACCCACAGTCCCTTGAAAGAAGCCACTGTGCTGGAAGAGAACACGTGGTTCCCTGGACTGCTCTTTGTGCTCTTTGGGAGTCACTGAATGCACAGCACTGGGGAGTGCACAGACTTTCAGGAGGGCCGCACACACACGTACATGAGAGAGTTCAGTGGACAGTTGCTTCACCTATTCATTCATTTCTCCCACCAACCCCTAAATTCTTCAAACCCAGAGATTTCCATTGGCCCCTAATTTTGTCTGTTCCAGATTGTCATATACTCAAAGTCATACAATGTGCGTGGCCTTGTCAGATTGGCTTCTTTTACTTTTAAGTTTCCTCCTACGTTTTCATGGCTTAATAACCCATTTCTTTTTTATCACTGAAAAATATAGCACCACCTGGATTTACCTCTGATCATCTGTTTGCCTCTTGAAGGACATCTTACTTAACTCTAACTCCTGCCAATTATGAATAAAGTGCCTACAAATATTCATGTACAAGTTTTTGTACAAACATTAGGTTTCAATTCATTTAGGTCTATACCAAGGAATATGATTGCTGGATCTTATACATAGTAAGAGTACATTTAGTATTGAAAGTTACTGTCTCCAATCTAGGTGTGCCCAATTCCATTTCCACGAGCAATGATTAGGATTACCCACCACTTCATATCTCCACCAATATTTGATGTTCTGAGTGTTTTGAATCTTAGCCATATAATAAATGCTTAGTGCTACCTCATTGTTCTTTTATTTGCTTGTAGAATTTCTCATATATTATCTTGTAGGCATGTATTACTTTTGCATTTGACATTTATGTCTATGGTGTGTTCTTTTTTAAGATTTTATTTATTTTTAGAGAGAGGAGAAGGGAGGGAGAAATAGAGGGAGAGAAACATCAATGGGAGAGAGAAACATCTATCCATTGCCTCTCCTTAGCATCCCGAGTGGGGACCTGGCTTGCAACCCCAGCACATGCCCTGACCAGAAATCAAACTGGCGACCTTTCACTTTGCTGGATGACATGCAAGCCGCAACCAAGCCACACCACTCAGGGCTATGATGTGTTTTGAGGTAATTTTTGTGAAGCATGTATGATCTTTGTCTCTATTTGTTTTCCATGTGTGTTTGTTTGTGGGTATTCATAATCTCCATTACTATTGGTTTAAAAGACTTTCTTTTTCCTTTGAATTGCTTTTCTTCCTTTGTCAGTGGTCAGTGGAGTGTATCTGTGTGTCTCTACAGGAAAGCTGTTGGCTTTTGTATCTTTCAGTTACTCTTATTTTTTTCAGGAGTTCCATTTTGTTGTGAGTTCTGTCTAGTGTTTCACATAGACACTCATGTCAGGAGGAGCAAATGTGATGAGTTTAACTACAGGTTTTGAGCATGTTCTTTCTCGAGAATTGGAGGCTCCCCTCCATTTCTAGTTTGTTACCATAAGCAAATGTTCAATTTTATCAAATCCTTTTTTATTGTTCATTTCTCCCTCCTTTACTAATATTACTAATATTTTTAATTTCTGTCTTCCCTCTTTTCTCAGTTATCTTGTCTAGATGTTTACCAATTTTATTCATCTTGTCAAAGAGGCAGCTTTTAAATTTTTTTCTTCCATTGACTTTCCACAATCATATTGATATCTAATTTTTATTAATTCTTTTAGTCTGCTTACTTTGAGTTTAATTTGCTCTTTTTTTATTATTTCCTAAAGCAGATGCTTACATTATTGATTATAGAGCTTTTTTTCCTAATATATTTGTTTCTAATAACAAATATAATATATTTGTTTAATGGCCTAAATTTCCCTATAGGCACCACTTTTGCTGTCTCTGACAAGTTTGATTATGATATATTTTTACCTTTTTGGTTCAAGATAATTTTGTTTCTCCAGAGATTTTTTTTTTCCTTTGATCCTATATGCTACTTAGAGATGTATTGTTGAATCTCCACATATTTGGGATTCCCAATTATCTTTGATAATGGATTTCTAGCTTAATTCCTGTGTAGCTTGAGAGAATATTTTGTTATGATTTCTATGTTTTCATATTTGTGAAGGTGTATTTTATGTCCCAGGATCTTTTCTGTCTTGGTGAATGTTCCATGTGAACTTGAGAATGTGTATTCTGCTGTTGTTATGTGAAGTATTTCACAGATTACAGTTAAGCTCAGTTGTTTAATAGTGCTACCCAGTTCCACTCCATTCTTCCTGGTTTTCTGCTGCTGGAATTTATGATTTAAGATAAGAGGTTGTTGAAGTGTTTAGTCACAGTAATGGATTCATCTGTTTCTCCTGCATCCTGGATCTACAGTATGTCCCCTATCATTCATTTTAGGAAATTTCAATGATTATTACTCCACTTACCTCCTATTTCTTTCTCTTTCGTTTTTTCAGATACTCCCATTGTGTGTATTTCAGTCCTCATATTAAGGAAGGTTGTTTTAGGTTTCATGGATATTATGTTCTATCTTTTTTGTCTTTGCATTAAACTCTGGTGAATTAGAATTTTTCTAGTACAGCCCTCATTAAGAATGGAATATTTGGGGCATATTTTAAAATACCATATTTTCTCTTTTTTAACTTTGGAGATACCACTTACCCATGACCTCAAATCTCTGGTGGATCTAAAAAGAGTAGGTCATTTCAAGTTACCTTCTTTCTTTTTTCTTTTCTTTTCTTTTCTTTCTTTCTTCTTTTTTTCTTTATGAGATTGAGTATGATAATTCCTAAGTTCCTTAAGTGCCAGATCAGAAGGTGGCAGAGCAGCCTCTAGACTTGACTTGTTGAATAAATTTTTCTCCTGAAATTGGAGGATGGAAATTTTGTGTTCCTTTAGAGGAAAGTCCTGTTCCTTTATGTGTTGGATAATCATAGGCAAGTTCATCATCAAATTATGTGGCCTTAAATGAACTCCTATACAATCTATAGCTCTTAAACTCTTCCTCAGGGGGAGCCAGTCCCAGGGTACACAGTTAGAATTTCATTAGATGGAGCTCTCCTGGCCTGTTTTCTCATTCTGTGTTCTAAAATTTGGCTGGAAGCAGCCCTGAGCATGAGTACAGGAATTTTGTGGTCTTAACTTTTTATACCTCCTTCTTTCTCTGAGTTCTAACTTCCAAATAATCTCCTAGCTGTATTGAATAGTACAGAGAGGGAAAGGAAGAACTGAGTCTGTGATAAATACTACATAAATTACAAGCAATGATCTGCACAGGCATATTTACATTGAGCCAGTTGCATCTGGTAAAGGCCTGGACTTTAGGGGAACACTGTCAGCTGGCTTTGTCGAAAGTGATTTTCACAGGCCCCTGGACTCTCATGTTTGGTGATGGGAATAGAAGGAAAGGCTTCCAGTTTTTCACTATGTTTCATTTATAGAAACCTCATGCAGAATATAAGCCTCCACTTCATGAAGTGCTGAAAATGGTGGGAAATAAAGAGGATGAAAATTTTTCTCAGAAGGAATTGATGGTCTGAAAATGATCATATTTGTCTCATTTGAATAGCATTTCTGTCATTTCGAAACACTCAGATGTAATGTGATCATAGCAACAAAGTGTAAGTTGTTTCCATGTGTTCATTATGCTGTTCAATTTATGAGAAAGTAAGTGTGGACAGAGAGTAAGTTTGTGATGATCAGTCATGGAGTAAATGTTTGGAGATGAGAGAATCACATGTAACTTTCCTACAAATGGGATGTAGGTGTCCAGTGCTGTCAGTCTCACTCATTGCACTGTACACATATTCGGACTATTTTTAGGACTCGGTGGCCTTTGAGGATGTGGCCGTGCGCTTCAGTCGGGAGGAGTGGGCCTTACTGCAGCCTTCACAGAAGAAGCTGTACAGAGAGGTGATGCAGGAAACCTTGAGGAACCTGGCCTCCATAGGTAAGGGTGGCGACATTCCTTTTGTCAATTAAAGAAAAAGTGTTTCTGTAATTGGCGCATCCATGAAGTGTGATGTGGAAAGAGAGATGTTGGTTAATAACTTGGCATGGCCACAGCCTCTCATGGATCTAGAAGCTAATTATTTTTCTATAATATGAATGCTTTGCACTCATTTTTCTGGGTCTGCATTTTAGGAACAAGATGGGAAGAACATGACATTGAAAAGTACTACAAAAACCAGGGGAGAAAACTAAGGTGAGTTGCGCAATAGAAAGCAGTGTCTCCTGTGAGAATTCTAGTATGTTATGAAATTTTTAAAAGAAGCAAACAAAACTAATAAATCCTGCTTCAAATGTCTTAGGAAATTTTTTCCAAAAATACTTACTGAAATGTACCGTGTAGGTTCAGTGTTTACAAAATAGTTCACTTGGAAACAGTATTAACAAACCCTATACATGACTGTCATGGTTTGACTATAGCAAGGGTGACATTGTCTTGGAAAACATTCAGCATATTTTGGACAGTTCAGACAAGACAGAATACCTACATTTTTTCTATAAATCATAATAAATAAGGAATATAAAATCATTAATAAAAAATCATTAATACTGTGCTTTTCATTGTTTACAGAAGTCAAGTAGTAGAGAGAGTCTGTGAAAGTAAAGAAGGTAGTCAGTGTGGACAAAACTTCAGCTGTATTTCAAATCTCAACCTGAACAAGGAAACCACTGGAGGGAAACTGCATGAATGCCACGTGTGTGGAAAAGTCTTCATGCATCACTCACCCCTCAATAGGCATGTCCAGTGTCACACTGGGCACAAAGCATACGAATTCCAGGAGTATGGAGAGACGCCGTATAAGTGTAAAGAATGTGGTAAAGCCTTGAGTTATCACCAGCATTTTGAAAAACATGAAAGAAGTCACAATGGGGAAAAAGCCCATAAACATAAGAAATGTGGGAATGCCTTGAGTTGTTCATGTTCACTTCGATTACCTAAAATAACTCTCACTGGAGAGAAACCCTATGAGTGTAAACAATGTGATAAATCCTACACATCTTACAATTTCTTACAGAGACACAAAAGAATTCACACAGGAGAGAACCCCTATGCATGTAAAATATGTGCTAAAACCTTCCATTGTTTTAGTGATGTTCAAGCACATGAAAGAACTCACACTGCAGAGAAACCCTATGAGTGTAAACAATGTGGTAAAGCCCACAGGGATACCAGTTCCTTAAAAATACATGAAAGAATTCACACTGGAGAGAAACCCTATGAATGTAAACAGTGTGGAAAAGCCTACAGAGATCCCAGTTCCTTAAAAACCCATGAAAGAACTCACACTGGAGAGAAGCCCTATGAATGTAAAATATGTAACAAAGCATTCACTTATCCCAGTTCTCTTCAAAAACATAAAAGAACACATACTGGAGAGAAACCCTATGCATGTAAAATTTGTGGTAAAGCCTTCAGCTCTTCCAGTCAAGTTCAAGTACATGGAAGAACTCACACTGGAGAGAAACCCTATGAATGTAAACAATGTGGTAAAGCCTTCAGTTATTCCAGCTATGTTCAAATACATGAAAGAACTCACACTGGAGAAAAACCCTATGAGTGTAAAATATGTAGCAAAGCATTCACTTACCCCACTTCTCTTCAAAAACATAAAAGAACACATACTGGAGAGAAGCCCTATGAATGTAAACAATGTAATAAATTTTTCAAATTTTATAGTTCCTTACACATTCACAAAAAAACTCACACAGGAGAGAAACCCTGTGAATGTCAGCAATGTGGTAAAACCTTCAGAGATCACAGTTATCTTCAAAAACATGAAAGAACTCACACAGCAGAGAAACCCCATGAGTGTGAACAATGTGGGAAAGCCTTCAGAGATCACAGTTCCCTTCAAAAACATGAAAGAACTCATACCAGAGAGAAACCCTATGACTGCAAGGAACGTGGTAAAGCTTTCGGTTTTCTTAAGGATTTCCAAATACATAAATGAACTCACACTGCAGAGCACTGTGAATGTCAAACACATGGTAAAGCGTTCAGGTATCCCAGTGATGTCGGAACACATGAAAGGATTCACACAGGCGAAAAACCCTGTCACTGTTAGCAATGAAGGTAAAGTCTATGGAGGTCACAGTTCCTTAAAAACGTGTGAAAGAACGCATGCTGGAGGGAAACCCTAGGAATGTAAAGAGCATGGGAAAGCCTGTGGTCATGACAGTACCTTTCAGAGAGGTACAAAAGGACTCAGACTAGGGAAAAGCCCTGTGAATATAAGTAATTTGGAAAAGCCTTCAGATATTGATAAATTTTCAAACCCATGAAAGAAATCAACCTGGAGAGAAATCATGTGTTAAAAAAAATGTAGCAAAGTGTTCAGTTGTCTTAGTTTTCTTTGAAAACATGAAAGACATGTCACTGGAGAGAAATGCTTTGAATGTAAAAGTGGTGAGGCCTACAGAGGTCATTCAAAAGAACTCACACTAAGAAAACACCCATGAATGTAAGAAGTAGAGAAAAGCCTTCATTTATCACAACCTTTAGAAGACACCTGACAAGACACACTGGAGGAAAAAAAATGTAGAATGTGGGAAAGACTTCAGTTATTCCAGTTTCTATCAAAAGTATGAAAGGACTCACTAGATAAAACCCCTTGAATGTAAACACAATGGGAAACACTTGAATTGATCCACATTCTTACATGTGAAAACTCCCACAGAAGACAATTAGAAATGTAAGTAACATGAGGGAGCTTGTTACAAATTAATCCATGTATAAGGTACCAGAAAAATTTCAACATGAAAAAGCTATAATATTAAAGTTGCAAATACATTGTTTATTAAACACCTTTTAAAGTCATCACTGGAGTGTGGATTTCTACTAATTACTTTCAGAAATGAATATTCAAGTGTGACAATTCTGAGCGTTTTCTTTCAACAATAGCACACGAGATTAATGAGTAGTAGTTTTTCTATAAAACATTTAATATCTTCTTACTATTTTGAAGCCTGTTAAATTCATGGGTAAATTGAAGTGTATTTCTTTTTTTTAATTATATTTTATTGTTTATGCTATTAAAGTGTATTTCTTATATACAGGTAGGTTAAAAAATTTTATGATGTTTTATTCTGTGTTAGGGCATCAGTATGTTTTCAATTATGTTTGTATGTATTAAAGTACATGTATTTTTTTGTTAAATGAACACCTGTAGGTATTTCATAAAAATAGTTTATTAATTTCTCAGCTGTTGTATGCTAACAAATATTGTGTTTTTCATTTCCTGATAAAGTATATTAAAATGTCCCATTATAATTCCAGATTCTCCAATAAACTTTGCAGATGTCTTCATGTAATAGCGACTCGGTGTTTGGTCAACCAAAAACGATTCATTCGGGAAAAGGAAAGGGTTGCAACCCAGTGCATACAGACAGGGCAAGCCACGTGCACACTACGGTCTGTGTGCCGCGGCAGAGGAACACTGATGTAAGGTAAAAGGAAGTTAAGGGAAGCAGATGTTAGAACCATATAGGGGTCTTCCTATGACATACAGTGCAAGAACTTCCATAAATCCCAATTCCTTCCATAAACTACCGACTGACTATGTTATCAAAGTTTCAGTTAGCCTTTATCATAATCATACTTTACGGGTCAATTTTATCATGTGTGTTCAAGTTCAAGGGAATTTTTCCTCAGGCATATTTGGTTTCTTTTAGAGCAGGAGTGTCAAACACATTTTCACTGGGGGCCACATCAGCCTTGCGGTTGCCTTCAAAGGGCTGAAATAATTTTAGGACTATAAATGTAACTGCTCCTTAACTGTTAAGGAGTTGAAATTACAGTCAGCCCTTTGAAGGCAACCGCGAGGCTGATGTGGCCCCTGCTGAAAATGAGTTTGACACCCCTGTTTTTAGAATTAAAATTTTTGTCACGATGTTACAGAGCAAGGGCTCACTTCATTACCCAACACACTAAGAAGCCAAGAGTATGGCACTGGCTTTTGAGAAAAGAAAAGACTTTTTGCCCTGGCCAGGTGGCGCCCTAGGTTGGAGCGTGGTACAATGCACCGAAAGATACCAGGTTTGATCCTCAGTCTGGGTACCTATGGGAGGCAACCCATCAATGTTTCTATCACATCGATGTCTTTCTCCCCATTCCATTTGCTCTCTAAAATCAATAAACTTTTGGGGATGAGGGTTTTAATTAATTAAAAGCCAACTGCCCCAGGGGACAGGCCACGCCTACCCACAAGCTGGTTCAGCTCCCCCAACTGACTTCCTCCTTCCCAGTTGTCATTCGTGGAAACAAGGGGAGTGTCCTTGCGAACTGTCCAATCAGGAGAGCAGCAGCCGGGCAAGCTCTTGAAACCGCGTGGACGCGCTTGGCTGCCCCCGCCCTGGTGATCGTGTATCACCTGCGGTTAACAGTCCGCAGGGCCTTGCTCTAGCCGCTGGGCTACAGAGACAATGCTAGGGGGACCCCAGAAGCCCGGCAGTGGTGAGTTTGCAGACCGGGTTTCCCACGTTGAGGACTGGGGCTGGCTGAAACCGTTTGTGGCGAGACCTGGCCTCCCCGGTGTCCAGTCCGAAGTCTGCGGATGCGAGTTCCCTCTGGGCTCTGCTGGGACCCTAGTCTCCGCTGGCTTGAAACATGGGTGCTGGGCTGGCAGCCGGACCCCAGCGTCCTGTCCCGTCACTTCGATCGGCGACTTCGGCTCCGAGGACTCTCTCGGGCAGCTCTGCGCCCCAAGCCCCGCGTCTCCACAGGTGGCACGGTGACCACGGGGAGAACCACGGAGGGAAAGCGTGGCTCGGTCAGCAGGGTTTGTGCTTGCGAGGAGCTGTAGTCTGTAGGGTTCCCAGCCCCTCCTTTAGCCCCAGTGAGACCCGGTTTCTCCTCAGTTTTCCAAATGTTTGGGAAACAGGACTCAAGACCACGACCCTGGTCCCCTGTCCACTCACCCACCCTGTTTCTTCCTCGGAGAAGCAATATGCATTTCTTTATTTCCAGATCCTTCCTCGAGTTCCTGAACGCCAATTTGTCATATCCAATATACAGCAGCAACTATTTAGCATTTATCCACAGAGCCATGAATGAATGGCTCTTTTTAAAGATTTATTTTTTTCCGGGGGAGGCGGGGACAGTGGGAAGAGGGGATTACAGGAACTACTATAAAGGACACATGGACAAAACCAAGGGGGAGGGTGGAGGTGGGGGAGGGAGGTGGGTTCAGCTGGGGAGGGGTGGAGGGATGGGGAGAAAAGGCATACAACTGTAATTGAATAACAATAAAAATTTAAAAAATAATAATAATAAAATAAAGATTTATTTTTTTCTCTGAATATTTTAGATGAGAGGAAAGCCAAGAAATTTCCAGGAGGAAATTTCCCTGGGCACAGCCATCCTACAGGAAGTCCTTTGGGTGGAGGTCCTCTTTAGAAACTTTGCTGGGTGTTTTGTCTTGTGAGCAGGTCCCCTCCCCACTTTTATCACTTGAAAAAACTGACTTTTGTATGTTTTGTTTTCAGTATGGATAAACTATATTTCGTCAGTAGAGCTTGGAAGACAAAATAGTTACAAACTGGCAAGAAAGAGATGAATTTCAGAATAAAACCCTAAATATTTCAGTATTACTTTCCATTTGTAGTAAGTTTCTGAGTTTGTTTGTTTTTTTTTACTTTGGGTGTTTTCAAATAAAATTCCAGGTTTACACTTGTAGAGCAGAAGTGTTAAAGTGTGCAGAATTATTTACAAACCAGTTAATTTTCCTCTAAATAGAAATAACTGACATCATTTTCTGAAAAAAATACACATTAAGGATTTTGTAATTGAACTAGTAAAAGACCCTTTTTCCTCCTTTCTTTCCCCATAAACGCTGGGATTACATGATTTTTGTGGATTGTTCAAACGCTATCAAAGTGTTCCAAAGCTATTCCAGTAGAGTATAGAGAAGGACAGTGTATCTAAGGCCCCTCTGAGCCTGAACAGGGAAGTACTTGAAGGCCCAGTTGTTTTTCCTGGGGAGCCTCCCCCTGGGGTGGGTCTTACCTACTCACACCCACCAAAGAAGGAGCCTGCACACTGGGAGAAGCTATAGTCCTGGAAAGCTGGGGGTGCATGTGCACATGAGAGGGGGTGATGCCCCTTCAGAGGTTCCACTTATAGTTCCCTGGGGCCTGTTTCTAGACATAGGATAGAGTTTTGCGTCCACAATGTGGGTGTATTCAGTGTAATTCATGCACATTGAGAAAGTCTGTGAAAGTCAGGAGTCTCTGTCCTGGGTTAGGGTCTGTGAACTTGGAGTTCACTTGGCTCAGAACCTTATACTGAATCCAGCTGATCATTTCCTCATGGGGAGCTGAAGCCTGAGAAAGGGAGTGTTTCCATTATTCCCTGGGAGAGGAGGGTGTTAGAGCTCCCAGAGTTCACTCCTGGGGCTGCCCACGTGTCCCTCCCCTTTGTCCCCAGGCACCATCCATCCTGGGGTTCTGTCTCGACCTGGAGGGTCTAGAAAGTGGAACCTTCTGAAAGAGACTCTCCTTGTGTCCTGTGGGAAGCAGGTGGCTCATCTGAGATGCTTTCAATACTGTGTTTCTTTCTTTTGGACCCTTTATCCACTGAATAGTGCAGCCCTTTGGCTCCAGTTTCCCTGAGCACTTCGTAATTTCATTCCCTGTCTGCAAAATAACATATTTAGCTTCTTGGGTTTAAAAATGTAAGTTGATGGAAAGATATGATGGTATTGAGTCAAAGTAATTGTGGCACTAAATAGAATTGTTCTTTTTAGGCAAGAAAAACTCAGGATGTAAGATGAATGTATTTAAACTCTCAGGTCAATTTTTGATTTTTATATCAGTGTTTGTATGTGCATGTTCCTGGAGAACATTGAAATTTAAAAGGCTAAAAGCAATTGAATTTCTATTTTAAGTGATGTGAGGTAAAGTTCACTTTTAAAAAATCAAAGTTTATTTGAAGCTCCCTCCAGTCACCTCCAAATACACAGTTTTGACCATTTCTTGAGCTCCTATTAGTATTTCTCTTTGAAAATCCTACTACCTTTAAGGAACTGAACCCAAATGCCTATTACTTCATAATATGCTACTTATTCCTGAAAATACCTCCATGTGAGATGTAAAGAAAGGATAAACTGGGAAGCATCTTAGTTACCAAGATATTTGAAATTTCCATTTTGTATGGTTACACTTTTGTAACCTTTAGTGTTTAAAGGAATTAAATTTTAGAATGAGCCCTGGCTGATGTGGCTCAGTGGATTGAGCACTGGCCGGTGAACCAAAGGGTCGCTAGTGCGATTCCCAGTCAGGGCACATGCCTGGGTTACAGGCCAGGTCCCCACTAGGGGGCGGGTTAGAGGCAACTACACATAGATGTTTCTCTCCCTCTTCCTCTCTCCTTTTCCTTCTCTTAAAAAAAAAAAATTTAAAAATTTAAAAAATAAATAAATCTTAGAATGAGTTCCCATGTGCAAAAGTTAAAGAAAAACTAGTAAATAGTAAAACATGGTTATATACATTTCTCTGCTTATTTTAAATAAATCTGAAAGGTAGAAAAAGTCTAACTTAAGAGACTCACTGCCCAAAAATCCTGGTGCTTCCAGCCACCTCCGAATACAGAGTTTTCTGATCATTTCTTCAGCTCCTGTTAGTATTTCTCTTTTTTAAATTTTTTGTTTATTGATTTGAGAGAGAGCACACACAAAACACCAATTTGTTATTCCACTAATTCACACACTCATTGGTTGATTCTTATATGTGCCCTTACCAGGGATCGAACCTACAACCTTGGTGTATCAGGACCATGCTCTAACCAACTGAGCTACCTGACTAGGGCTAGTATTTCTTTATATAAAAAGCCATTGTGAGTACATATTTTTCCTACCCATGTTTGTCCTTGTAATGAGCAGTCAGACTCCACACTGGTGTTTGCTGACCACTAAGCCGCCCCCTCCCTCTTCCCTGTGTCCACACCTGGACAGGCGGATGAGAAAGTCCGGGGCTCCCTCCTCTGGCACTGGCTTCAGATTCCAACCACACAAGCCCATCTGTGTGCAGAACTCTTGCCCTGGCCCTGCCCCCAGCCAGGATGCTTTGCTTGACCAAACTGTGTAGGGCTCCTGAATCTTCTCCCAGGGCTATCTTTGCACTTGTTGTAAAATCCAGTTTTAGCAGGAACCCTGTGAGGGAGGTGAACCAGAATCCCCCACCCTCCTATCTAACCACCCTCCATATCTGATCAGGTTCCTCATCCTCCACTGTCAGGTGATGTCTGATCACCCTGGCCTTTGTGCACCAAGAATCCTGTTAGGTCAGTTTAGCCAGAACACACTCACCCCTGGTTCCTTTTTTAATGATTTTCCACCCACTCACCCCCATCCTATCCTCCGGCCATGAATTCCCATTTGCCTGTGCTGTACTCAGAGTTGAGCCCAGTCTCATTGCTCACCTGTGAAACCCTATCACAAGGCCTATATACCTGTCACAGTGGTTCTGAATTACCCCTGCTTTACCATCTTTGACATGTGTCATTGACTATTTTTTCTTTAACACCCCCAGCTACAGTAAAATCCCAGACCAGGCTCTTTTCCTTGCTCCCTCAAGCCATTTCAGAGCTGCTTAAGAGGCCCACCTTACCCTCCCCACAGACTTCAATTATGAGAGTCTTAGGCCTTTTCCTACCCTATCTGTATGTGTAAGCCACCTTGCAGCTGACCCTAACAATTGCCACTGTGAACAGCACGTCCCTATATGACCACCTTCATGGTCGGTCTTCCCTTGCTCAGACTTGCTCACGTGCTCTGCTCCTGGTGGCGGCCTGCCCTGGGGCTGCTGGGGGATGGGGGGCTGGTGCTGCAAGCTGTGCTGCCCCGGGAGGCCTTGCAGAGCCTACCACGCCTCACTTCTAGACCAGAGCTGGCCACTTTGAGAATTACTAGGCATATTAAGGATTTTTGCATCTATGTTCATCAGAGATACTGGCCGCTAATTTTCTTTTCTTGTGTCTTTGTCTGACTTTGGTTATCAGGGTAATGCTGGCCTGGTAAAGTGAGTTTGGAAGTGTTCCCTCCTCTCCAAGTTGTTGGACGAGTTTGAGAAGGGCTGGTATTAATTCTTCTTATTTATTTGGTAGAATTCACAAGGAAAGCCATCTGGTCCTGGACTTTTCTTTGTTGGGAGGTTTTTAATTACTGATTCAATCTCCTTACCCACTGTTCAGATCTTAGATTTTCATGAATCAGTCTTAGTAGGTAGTATGTTAATTTTTTTTCAAAAGAATTTATCCAGTACTACATTTATCACATTTGTTGGCATATAACTTTTCAGAGTAGTCTCCTATGATTCTTTCTATTTCTGTGGTATCAGTTATAGTTTCTCCTTTTTATTTCTGATTTTATTAATTTGAATCTTTTCTCTCCCTCTTTTTTTAGCCTAGCTGAAGGTTTCTCTATTTGGTTTATATTTTTAAACAACCAACTCTTAATTTGGTTTCTTTGACCAGTTAGTTTTATACTTTATTATGTTTGCATCACTAATTAGCAGTCTTTCATTTCAGTTTGAAAGTCCCTATAGCATTTCTTGTAAGGCAGGTGTAGTGATGATGAACTTCCTCAGCTTTTGTTTGCAAAAGCTTTCCTCTTCCTTCATGTCTGAAGGGCAACTTTGTTGAGTAAAGCCTTATTGATTAGTAGTTTCATTATTTCAGCACTGCATATATCATGCCACTCTCTCCTGTCCTCAAGTTTTGTGCTGAGAAATTCATTGATAGTTTAATTGAGGTTCTCTTGAAAGTGACCAGTCACTTCCTCCTGCTACTTTCAAAATTCTCTTTGATTTTTGATACTTTAATTAAAATGTTTTTTGTGAAGTCTTTTTTGAATTCAGCTCCAACCAAATGCAGGTCCAGCTCCCTGCCATTCCAAAAGCTAATACTTGAGAGACAGGTATGATGTAAAAGGAAGATGGTTTATTCAGGTGCCACCTGGGACATGGGAAACTCTTGTCTCAGGGCCCATCTCCCTGGGAAGATGGAGGCTCATGTCTCAAAGCCCCCTCTCCACACCTCAGGGCAGGCAGAGGTTTTCTTTTTCTTTTTTTCTTTTTTTTAAAGATTTTATTTAGCCACACCAGCCAGAAGTTTTTATAAGGAGGGAGAAGGGAACAGAACAAAGAGATCAAGGGAGGGGGCTGACAAGTTCTCTAGGTGCAGACGAGAGAGCACGGTCCATTCCAATGAGGCAAGTGACGGTCTGGTGTGCGTCATCCTGGTTTAGTCATCCTGGCGCCACTGTTGAAGGTCAGCAAATCCCCTGGAGCTGGGATGCCTAGGAAGGACGGAGTCTGAATCTTTTGAAGTTAGTTCCTAGGATTCTTATGCAAACATGCTTTTTATCTACAAGCTACATATTGGAGTCAGCACTTACAGAAACAAAGAATGGTGGCGTGGGTTACAGTTCCCCACTGTTACAGTTCCCCACCGTTATACAACCCGTTTCAGGATCTCTGAGCTTCATGAAGCTAGATGTCCATATCTCTCCCAAGATTTGGGAAGTTTCTAGCCATTATTTCGTTAAATAAGATTTCTATCCTTCTCCTCTAGAAGTTCCATAATGTCTGGAAAAAGTCCAGCCATTGTTAATAATAATGAGAACGGTTTGCACAACATGGCTGTAACCTGGCAGCCAAGGAGAGTGGACTGGAATGCACATGCTTGAACAATGACAACTTCACTGTACTAGTCAGTGGGAGTGGTAGACACTGTTAGTGGGCATGTGTACTGTGTGGCTGTCACATTCAAAATGACCGAGGGAGTAGAGCAGCAGATCCGCATAAGTTTTGCAATAAGCTTGAACATTGTTCTGTGGAAACTATTCAAATGACTCAGAAGGATTTCTGGGACAATGCAATGAGTGCAGCGCAGATAAAAGTGTGGCACAAATGCTTCAAAGATGGTCAAGAATCTGTCGAAAGTGATCCACACTCTGGAAGGCCTGCAACAAGCAGGACACCTGAGAATGTTGAACGTGTACAGGCTGTACTCAACAAAGATCAGCGACTGACAGTGCGAGAACTAGAAGCTGACCTGGGGATTCCAAAAACTACGTTGTCCAAGATTTTGACTAAGGACCTTGGCATGAAACATGTCATGGCAAATTTCATTCTGTGGCTTCTGCTACCAGAGCAGAAGGAACATCGTGCTGCAGTTGCTAATGACTTGATTCAAATTGCTACCAATGAACTGGATTTCCTCAAGGTCATAACCAGAGTGAATCATGGGTCTACAGCTATGATCCAGAAACAACGGCCCATTTGTCCCAATGGAAGTCACCTTGTTCTCCATGCCTGAAGAAGGTGCAGCAAAGTAACAGCAAGATCAAAGCAAGACCATGTTAACTGTGTTTTTTGATTGGGAAGGTGTTATCCATCACAAATATACACCCCCCCCCCCAGGCCAAACAATAAGGAGTACTACCTCAGTGTTCTTCATCCGTTGAGAGAGGCACACAATGAAAACAGCCGCAGCTGTGGGCAACTGGTGATTGGAAGCTTCATCACAACAATGCACCCACTCATGTATCACATCTCATGCAGTTTTTTGGCAAAACATCCAGTCACTCAGGTGGCTCAGCCTCCCTACAGCCCGGATTTGGTGCCTTGTGACTTATGGCTTTTCCCAAAACTAAAATCACCTTTAAAGGGAAGAGATTTCAGACCATCGATGATATTCAGGAAAATATGACAGGGAAGCTGATGGCAATTTCAACAAAGGACTTTGCAGAGTGTTTTTAACAGTGGAAGAGACGCTGGGAGAACTGTGTGAGGTCCCAAGGTGCCTACTTTGAAGGGGACTGAGGTGTCATTGTCCTGTGTACAGTGTTTCTTGTATCTCCTTCAATAAATGTTTATTTTTCATATTACATGGTTAGATACTTCCTGGAAAGTATTATTTCTTTTGCTGGTATCCTCAAAGCTTTCTTCATTTCTTTTTATCCTGTTTTCTTTTTTTCTCCTCTTGAGTAATTTCAGAAGACCAGTCTTCAAGTACACAGATTCTTCTAATTCATCCAGTCTTAAAATTCTCTTACATTTTTCATTATATTCGTCAGCTTCAGAATATGTTTCATTCTTTATGATTTCTTTCTACCTGTTGAGTTTATTTTCTTGATTTCATTGTGTTGAATATCTGTGTTCTTATGAAGGCCACTGAACTTCCTTTGAACAAGTAATTGTAATTTTTGTCAGACGATTTGTAGATCTCCATTTCTATGGAATGGGGTACTAGAAAATCATTGTTTTCCTTTACTGGAGTCATTTTTCTTGTGTGTAGGTGGAGGGTGTTCCTTGAAGCTTTGCATTACTGTGTTCACATTTGAAGAAGCAGTCACATCCTACAGTCTTGCCTGGTTTGGGAGAGAAACAGCTTCACCAGTGAGCCCCAGAGGGATTCTGAGACTGTGTCAGAACTTTTCTATGGATACGCTCACCTCAACCTAAAGAGGGAATTCTTAGGATTGTATGACTTCCCTGGATCCTTTAAAGCCATTCCTGGCACTGAGAGCCTCCGTTTAGTTCTCCCAAAGGTAGTCCCCTGCAATGCCCAAGTTCATGTGTCTTCTACCAGTCCCACGAGCTGAGCCAGTTGCATGTGTGTGCTAATAAGACACTGGATGTTTGCGCTTGCTGCCTGGAGAAGGCACATGGAGCTGGCATGGGTGGGAGTGAGATGCAGTACACTGGGCATGCCCACAGTCCAGCTGGGGGTTTCTGCAGGCATCACATCCCGAATGGCTGAAATGCAAGCCTCCTCGTGGGGTAGCCAAATGTTAGTTGGGGTGCAGCCATTTGTTAAGTTTTGAACCCTGATTGTTGTGTGTCGTTGTAACTCTTTCCTGCCCCCAGCTTTCCAGCCCCTCAGCACTCTGGATTCCCTCAGCATTCTTAGTGAGATGGGAAATTGGCGAGCCCCCTGGGCACTGTCCCACACCACCAAGGAAGCCATGAGATCAGTCCTACACTGTCACTTTCCCCCTGGGAAGAATATCTGGCCGAGGGGGTCTCAGCAATGAGCTTTTGGAAGGGTATTGCATGTAAAGTGAAACTGTTCTTCTTACCCTTGTCGTAGTGTGTGTTCTCAGGTTTTATGTTCCAGTGGTGCGCAGGAACTTCTCCGCTGGACCCCCTGACTTCCACAAAGGTGCACTCATCCTTGGCTGGTTGTCAGAATTAGTGCTCAGTGGAGAGATGTTGATAGAAAACTCCTACTATCTTGTTGCTGACACTCTTATTGACTCGTGTTATTTAGGAGTGTGTTTTTTAATCTTCAAGTATTTGGGGGGGTTTCAAATACTGTCCTTGTTATTTCTAGAGAAGTGCTTCTGTGGTCTGCAGCATACCTTGTATGATTTCTCTTTTTTTTAAATCTTCACCCAAGGATGCATCCATTGATTCTAAAGAGAAAGGAAAGGAGAGAGAAACATCAATGTGAGAGAGGAAACATCCATAGTTGCCTCCCATACACGCCCTGACCAGAGACCAAACCCACAACCTAGTTATGTGCCCTGACCGGAATCGAACCCATGACCTTTCGATGCATGGGACAATGCTCCGACTAACCAAGCCACACCAGCCAGGGCTCTAATTTCTCTTTTTTTCAAATTTGTTAACATATGTGTCTTAGAATGTGGTGTATCTTGGTGACTGTTCTATGTGAATCTAAGAAGAATGTACATTCTGCTGTGTTTGAATAAAGTGTCACATGGATTTCAGTTAAATCCACTTGTTTGATGATGCTATTTAATTTCATAATGTCCTTCCGGATTTTCTACCTGCTGGTACTCTTCATTACTGGTGGGGGTGGGTGTTGAAATCTCCAACTATAATAGTGAATTTATTTATTCCTCCTTGCAGTTTTCTCAGTTTTTGCCTTGTGTGTTTTGCCCCTGAGTTGTTATGCATGTACACACGAAGAATTGCTCTGTCCTCCTGAAGAACTGACCTTTTATCATTACGCAATGCCTCTCTATCTCTGTGAATTTTTCTTGCTCTGAAGTCTGCTTTTTCTGAAACTCATGCACCTATGCCAGCTTTCTGGTTTAGTGTGGGCAGAGTATATCTTTCTCCATCCTTTACTTTTAATCTGTCTCTGTCTTTATATCTAAAGGGTGATTCTTGGAGACAATATATAGTTATTATTTTATTATCCACAGTCACAGTTTGTGTCTTTCCTTTGTTATATTTAGACCATTGATGTTTAAAGTGATTTACTGGTGTTGTTGGATTACTATCTACCATATTTTTTACTGTTTTATATTGGTCACCTTTGTACTTTGTCTCTTTTTTGACTTAGATCTTTGTTCTTCTCTGCCTTTTTGTTGCATTTGAAGTAAATCTTTTTAAGTTAAATTTATTGGGGTAACATTGGTTAACAGCATTATGTAGATTTCAGGTGTACAACTCTATAATGCAGCATCTGTCTACTCCATTGTGCTCACCATCCGGAGTCACCATGTACTTGACCCCCTGCACATTTGTCCTCCCTGCCCCCTTCCCCTCAGGTAACCACAAATCTATTTTCTGTCTGTGAGGATACTTGTTTTGTTTGTTTGCTGCTTTTTTTTAGGAACCTCCGTCCTGTGTTCCATAGTGACTGTACCAATTTATATTCCCACTGGCAGTGGGCCCTTTACTGCCTTTTATTGAGCATTTTACTTAATTCAATTTTTTCTCCTCTCAGCATATCATTTTACTGATATGCTGAGTAGTAGTTTTACTAGTGCTAACTACTAGTTTTACTAGTAGTTAGGCTTGAGTCTGCAGTATACATGTACAATTAACCCAAGTTCCTATGAAGAAACACAGTACCTCTGTACTGGAGGTGCAAGAGTATTTCCAGTCCCTCCCTCCCTGTCCCTTGTAACATTGCTGTCATTCATTTCATTTATCTGTATGCTGCAATGACTGAATACATTGTTACTACTAGGACCTTGAACATGGTGTTATCTGTCAGATTAAATAATAATAACAAAACAAAGTATTTTGCCTTCATTTATTCCTTCTCTAACACTCTAAATTTATTTATCCTGACAAATTTCAAGAAGGGGCTGGAAGCTTGGGAAGGGGCCCAAGTTCTCACACACCACACAGACTAGCCTTTCTGGTGACAGCCCCATCCAGGAGCCATCAGGAGCCCAGCCAGAGTCTCCTCATTAGACAAACATGGTCCTAGTGCTCTTATTTCAGGAATTTATCCGTATTTTGCTGTGTATAATACACACCCATGTTTTTTTGCACATTATACATGGGATTATTATACCCATGTATAATGCACATCCTTATTTTTCCCTCAAAAATTTGGGCAAAAAAGTGCTCATTATACATGGTAAGATATGGTACAAGAATTTTATGAGCTTCCTGCCATGAATCAAAGTCAGAGACCAATATACAGGCAGACCTCGCTTTGTTGGACTTCACTTACGTTGCATTTTTTTTTCAATCGAAGGCAAGACCCTCAACCAGTAAAAAGATTCCAAGTCACTCTATTGCAATATGCATTTATTGTTGTGGTCTGGACCTAAACCACAATATTAATGATATTTTATGATATTTTAACAGATATTTTCTGTTATCTGACAGCTGACAACTTGAAAGCTTTAACCCTCCTCCTAACCCTTTGTGCCCCACGTCTGTACAAGGTGATTTTTCAAAAAGCCTGGCTGCTCACTCCTTCTGGCCGTCAGGAGATCCAGTCCATGAAAGCCCTTTCATGTGTCTGTGTGTGTAAATGCTCCCCCCAGCCCACCCCAACCCTCAATTAAAAAAAAAACCCAGCCAGGCTCCTTTCCATGCTCTCTCAAGCCCTTTCCCACCTGCTTGAGAGGTCTGCCCTGCTCCCCCTAGAGACCTCAGTTATGGAATTCATAAACCCTTTTAAGACATTCCGGGTAGGTGTGTGCTGGTTGGGATGTGGTTGGGGGGTCCACCTCTCTCTGCAGGTTATAGGAAACGTAACATGGGGAGAAGGGTATAGCGATACACTGCTTCGTTGTTCTGTTGATAAATCCTCCAGATCTTTTCAGTCAAAACCCTTTGTTTTTAAAAAATATGTATGATTAATTTATGTAAGCCATTCTTTCTAAACAGACACTTGGCTTTTTATCAATTTTTGCGGCCAAAACTATGAATGAAAACTCATATTGCCATATTTCCAAACATATACAAATTATATTCTTTTCCAGCCTTAATTTTATCATGAAATATATTCAGAAAAGATTGTACAAACTGAATTATGCTAAGACTTAGTAAGAACAGGATGAACACCCTTGAAATCATCATGAAGGCAAGGCAGTGGTGAGGGTCTGATGTTCCCACCCCCGACTCATCTGTCCTGCCCCACGGATGGCCACTGTCCTGATTCTTGGTTCTTCATACCTCCGTCATCTATCATTTTTCACCAAGCAGTGTGCTTTCAGTTCTGTCTCCTTTGATCTTTCACCAAATGCGTATTAATGGAGTTCCTTGAAGAGGTTTTCCGGTGGCTACTTTGCCCCATATGTTTCACACATGCTGGCATCTGAGGCTGGGGGCCTGGTCCAGGACTATGGGGTTCAAACCTCCCACCAGAGTTAAGTGCCCCTGAGACCGCAGGATTCTTTAAAGTGCCCAGATGAGTGGGGGTGGGGGACAAAAGGGCGAGCGTCTCCCCGCTGGAAATGGTCCACCATTAAAATGGAGCCAGAGTCATCACTGCATATGGTCAGGTCACTTTTAAGTGTCTCTTTGTGAAGAAGGGTCACAGTGAGTGGCCTGACTGCCTCACGGTTAAAGCACAGACTCCGACCCACTGCTAAGACAAGGTCCCTCAAACACGCGACCTCTGGCCTGTAGTCGCTCAGGCTGGAGAGGGCGGGACCTTGGGGGCTGTCCAATCAGGGGAGTCGCTGATAACGTACATAAGGGCGGCGCTCTGATGACGTTGTGGATTGCTTGTTGATCGCTTCTCTTCGCAACCATCTCTGCATTCTCTCTCCCTGCCTTTAAAGGCCTCGGGTATCTCTGCCACATCCTTGTCACTGTGGCCTGTACTTGCCGCAGAAGTCATAGGGTGGATGACAGGGAACCGCACAAGTTAAGAAATGGTGAGTGTGGGCCGTGGATGGGAAGACAGAGGAAGTGTTGGTGGAACAGTGTGCCTGGACCCGGCCTCCCGGGGGACACTCCAGAGTTTTGGGACGCAAGTCCACCAGGGGTGCGGCACGCAGCACGGGGGCTCGGCCGACAGCCGGAACCCCCAGGTGTTTCCTCTCGTCTCCGTGCGGCTGCGTTTCCTCCCCACCCCGTACCCCCAAGAATGTTCGGTGACCACGGGGAGGGTCATCAGACTCTCCGGGGCTCCTAGTGGGAAGAGCTGCGGTCTGTGGGATCCTCAGCCCCTCCTTTCTCCCCAGGGGGACCCGCTTCCTCCTGAGTTTTGCAAATGTTTGGGTAGCGGGGTCTCAAATCCATGACCTTGTCCGGCCCCCACCCACCCAACCTAGACCTTCCTGGGACTGGCAGTAAATTCCTGTTTCCATATCTTTTCCTACATTCCTGAACGCCATCTTCCCCTCTCTTGTGCACAGCATGATGATTAACTGTTTGCCCTCCGTAGTACATTTCACACTTCGCAGTATTTTATTTATCATTTCTCCACACAGCCATGGATGGTTCTCTTTTTACAGATTTACTTTTTCCCCTGTGGATGTTTTATGTAAGAGGAAAGCCGAGAATAACTGCCTAGAACTATGTTATGTAAAAAACCTTGTGCCTCTCCCCCCAGGATCTTGCCTGGGTGCACACATGCTGTGGGTGTCCAGGTTTGGGAACTTCCCTGGGTGCTCTGCCCTTTCATCCCATTTCCAGGCCAAGCGCAGCCTGTCTCCGAGTTTGTGGTTTTATTCACTTTAATTCTCCATTTTTCAATGAGTATATATGTATCTAAACAAAAGAAAAACTATAAAATATTTCCAAGAAAGAGGTGAATTTCAGGAAAAATTAAAAATTCCATCATCACATCTATTTGTTAACATTTTTGTTTCGTTTTTCTTCCATGAGCAAGTGTAGAAACATTCTGAGATCAGTTCTTTTGGTTGATTTCAAAGGCAACATCAGAGCTTAGACTCCCAAGACCCAGAAGTGTGTTCGATATCATCGTTCTCCAAAGTTACCTGTCATGGAAATAATAATTCACATTTATTTTCTGAAAGGAATAGATATTTGCAGATTTATTGTTGAACCAGAAAAATGCCTTATCCTTTTCCCTTATCCTTTACACATAAACACAGGATTTGAGTGGTTTTACTGGATTGCTCAAACACTGGGAGTGGCTCGCCTGGGGCCTCTTCCTGTACACCATAATGTTTCAGGTTTGATCTCCGGTCCAGGCACAAACGGGAGGCAATTAATTGTTTCTCTCTCACATCGATTTCTTCCCCCACCCCCTTCCTCTCTCTTTGAAATCAGTAAACATCCTCGGGTGAGGATTAAGAAAGAAAAAAAATCAGTGGTGGTCCAGAGCAACCATGTGGAAGCAGAAGCCTCAGGTCAGTGTCTCTAAGCTAAGGCCTCCTTGAGCCTGCACAGGGAGGTACTGAAGGACCCAGTGGTTCTCCCTGGGGAGCCTCCCCTTGCAGGTGTCCTCCCTGCTCATACTCACCCGGGAAGGAGCCTGCACACTGAGAGAAGCTACAGCCCTGGGAAATGGGGGCTGAGGGTAATATCCTTTCTAAATCTGTAGCTGTGATTTCCTTGGGCCTGTTTCTGGATATAGGCTTGAGCAGTGTAGGTGCGTTCGGAGGAATCTGTGTACGTTGAGAGAGTCTGTGAAGGTCAGGTCTGTCTTCTAGACAGGGTTTATGCATTTGGGAGTCTTCGGTGGTGGGGGGTGAGAACCTTAAATTGAATCTGGCTAAGAGTTTCCTCACTTGTGAGAATTAAAGCCTCAGAGAGGAAGCCTTTCCATCACCTCAGGAGATGGGCATGTGCAGCTCCCAGAGATCATTTCTGTGGGTGCTCTGTCAGCAGGGGAGTGGCCCACTTTTTAAGAGTTGTATCCCAACAGGGGGAGTATGGACTGCAAGCTTGAGAATGTGGATTTTCTTCTGAACTGTGAGGAGGCAGGCAGCCTATCTCACCTGAGTCAAAGATTTGCATTTCTTTCTTTGGATAGTCATAATATTGCATATTGAAGCTCCAAATTCTAGTTTTCCTTGGTAATTTGTGATATTTTCTGGGTGAGTGTGTAGGATTTTTAGTTCTTGGGCTTTGGAAATGTAAGTTGATTGAAAGATACATGGAAATAAGGCAAGAAATTCTGGAACCAAATAGAATATTTGCTCCTTTTAGACAAGAGATCAAGATACAAGATGGGTGTATTTGAGCTGTCAGGTAGATTTTACATTTTAGATCAGTGTTTGTATGTTCATGTCCCTAGAGAGCTTTGAAAATTTAAATGCTATAATATTGCTTAGGCATAAGGGAAATGAATTTCTATTTTAATTAATAGGAAAACTACTCAAAACTTACATAAACCTTCAAAAATCCTGATGCATCTAATGGATTAGACCCAAATAAAGCTATAATAGGCTTTTACTCCTGAAATTATCCCCCAGTGTGATATATAAGGAGAAGCTATAATGCCTCTTATTATTTTGGTTAGGAGATTTTGAGATTTTTTAATTTTTTATGGTTTAAACTTTTATAAGCATTGACGTTTAAAGGATTGAATCTTAGAATGGTTTCCTATGTTGAAAAGAAAAAATTTTAAAATTTAAAATTAAATTTTAAAAAGCAAAAGTAATTTAATTTAAAGACTTAAATCACCCTTGTCTGGTGTGGCTCAGTGGATTGAGTGCTGGCCTGTGAACTAAAGGGTTTCCGGTTTGGTTCCCAGTCAGGGCACATGCCTCCACAGGTCCCCTTGGGAGTGCATGACAGACAGCCACACATTAGTCACCTCTCTTTCTCGCTCACTTCCCCTCTCTCTGAAAATAAATAAATAAAATCTTTTTTTTAAAGACTATTAAATAGAAAAATATGGCTTATATAGAATTAAGAACTACTAAGAATTATTTTTTAAAATAATGTATGCAACAGCTAGCAAAAGTCTGTAAGATAAGGTTTAAACTCCACTCACCACCAGAACATCCCAGTCCCCTCCAGGGCTCTTGCTTTAGCTAACTCCAATAACCAGTGTTGAATTTCTTGAGCTTCCTGTTAGTGTTTCTTTATAATGAGCAGTTGGACTCCACGCTTTTTGATATCTGACTGTTCGTGGCTTAAACCTCCCCACTCCCTCTGCCCCTTGGGCTCCCACCTGGACAAACTGATGAAAAAGTGTGCGTGTTCTTTCCTTTAGAGATGGCAAAAAATTCAAATCACACAGCCCCCTGCCTTTGGACTAAGACTCTCGGCCCACCCCCAACCCCAATGAACCACCCAGGCCAGTCTCCCTTCCTTGCTTTCTGAAGCCATCTCAGCTGCTCAAGAGGTTGCCCTGCCCTCCTGAAACCTCAATTATGTGATCATAGGACTCTTCCTACCACTCCCGGGAATATGTGCACACACACCGATGTCATCAGCCTCAAGGGAACTGTCCCCTGCAGGTGACCATAACAGTTGGTGCCGTGAACAGCATGTCCTGACAAGACCACCCGTGGGTCTGTCTTGTCTTGCTCTGACCTGCTCTGCTGCCCGATAGTGTCCCTCACTGTGCACAGCTGAGGTGCTAGTGCTGTGAGCTTGCCTCCTGGTGTGGTGTTGCTGAGCCTACCAAGCTTTAGTTCCATGTTCAGCTGACCAGAATTGGCAGTTTCAAGAATTCCAAGGCATTTGGAGGCAGGAGTATGGGATCAGGGCCCTCCTTAAATTAACCCTGGGTCTGTGTCTTTGTTGGGATTTATCTATTAGAGTGAATCTGTGACAGAGGCTGGGTTGACCCCAATGTAGAGGGCACAGGTGGGAGAGGGGGGCCCATACCCTGTATAAGAAGTGGGCCCATCAGGTGGTTGCTCATGCAAGAGCAGTCATTTAACGAAAGGAAAGAGAGGAGGGAAAGGCAGCCAGTAAGTGGCAGGTGGATCCACACTCCTTCTTTTCCACACTCGTAATTCCAGAGAGATCTTGCTAAATGTAAGCAGGATACCCCTGATAATGTTAGGGGAGATACCAAATATAATATAGAGTGCAAATAGGGATGGTTCACCATAACTATGGTCTTTCCTAATTTTCCATGGTCATAGTGCCCATTTTCTTAAAAGTATGCTACAGTCAGCAGAGAAGGGAATGAGTTACACTCGCAAGTTACATTGTAATTTAGTCTTTGGCCCTTTCAAAATATATTAACAAAATGGGACCCCATAGTCCTTAACCCCAGTTAAACTCATATGGCCTAACGTAAATGAAACAGGGTGTTAAAGGATTGAAAACCACTGTACACCTATTTAGTGAAGAAGTGATTATACCCTCTGCTTCACCTTTGAATAGCTGATTTGGCCTTTTTTTTTTTTTTTAAGATGGTCTTAATTTAACTTGACAGAATAAATTTCCAAATGAACTTAACACGCTTAAAGATCTGTGTTGACTGGTCAAAGAACAGTAATTAATTGCATTGATTATAATAACTGGGTAACTATAATTGGCAATGGTGAATATTTAGTTGGCCTGTTCATCAAGAAAGAATGACACCTAACTGCAACCTCGAGGCTGTGGTCAAACCAAGTAAGCCCCTCCCTATTCTCAGTCCCCAGCATTATGGAAGTTACTGCCTGTATCCACTTAGCAACTGGTTGATATCCTGCTGTCACAGGTTTGACTATTTTGCTCATACCTATGACATCAGTGTCATTGGCCTTCACCTCTGAAGGGACGTGATCCACCTTTACCTGGTTACCTTCAGGGACCTCAGCACCACTGCCAGCACACACTGTCTCTGCAGGCAGGGTCAGAACCGTATCCAACCTGCTCCGGGGCTCAGGTACGACATTGCACTGATGACATCCTCCTCTGACGGTACTCAGGACATAAAAATATTGACAGGAAGAGCTCATAAAAAGGGGAGAGGCCATTGCTGTATATATCAGGTCAGGCCCTGGCCCCATGTTTAAATTCCTAAAACGTATTTGGTAATCTGGGTCATGCTCCATCCATATACAGTAAACAGCTATTGCCCCTCTCAGCACCCACAACATTGTCTGGATTCTTGTGGTGTTCTGGAGGAAACACAGTCTGCTTACACACTGCACTTGAGTCCATTTATGTTGTTTCTTGCAAACTGGGCCACCTTGAGTGGTAGGTACCCCTGCAGCAAAACCAAAAGGCACTGGACTCAGATCGCCATACAACAGGCACTCCCATAGTGCCCTCAGACACTTGTTCCACAGCAGAGCCTTCAGTGGCCGCCTGCCGTGCCTCCTGGAGTTACCCACGGTGGCCCTAAGTTGTCCATAGGCTTCTGATGCAAGAAACTGCCCGAGGCTCCAAACTGTATGCCAGTAGAGCGCAGTTGTCACTGCTTGTAGAGCCATCCTGAAAATGGTCCTGAACCTGTGACCCCTTAGGAAGCTCCCCATTATGCCCTGGGACCTGTAAACAGCGCCCCAAGAACTCTGCTATCGAGACCCCTTGAGACAAGATGTAGCTAAACCTGGCACCTTTGGCGTATCCTACCAGGAGGGGGTGGCCCCCATCTCCTTAGTCCCTTGCCAGGTGCTGAAGGAGGTCACCCCTTTCCCAGACCTCTAGGCTCCCTGGGGAGCAGCACCTTAGGATTCCCGGAGGTAAAGGAAATGAGTTCACACAATTCAGGGACGACACCGCCTCATCCGTACATGATGCTCAGGCAGTTACTACTTTTATCCTTTAACTGGAACATCCTTTTAAAGGATGGGACTCAAGGGTCCACACGACTGACCAAACAGCAGGCAGTCATCTTAGCACTGACCAGAATGGGCTTCACTGGCCATGTTTACAGACTCTTGGATGATTAAGTTGCCCTTTTGTGATAAAAGAATTCTAGGACTGTTTTGCCTCACAGTTACCCACAGTGTAAATCAAGGCAACACCTATCTCTACATATACTTAGGCCACAATGTGAGGCCTTGGCAGGACACTCCTGCATGTGGGAGTTCTAGATGCCATTGACAGTAATGAAGGGACTCATTTTACTTTTCAGAATATACATTGCTGGGCCCTGGGAAAGGCATTCAGTGGAAGTTCCTCCTCTCAGGTCTCAGGCTGCAGGCCTCATAAAAACACCTGGATGACTTACTGAAATAACTTCAATCAGTTGACTGAAAGATGGCTTCTTTCAGCCATCAGTCATCAGCAATCACTAGTAATGTATGTGTTATCTTTTTTGTTTTTCTTGATAGACTTGGCTTTTCTTTACAGCAATTTTAGGTTTACAGAAAACTTGATCAGAATGTACAAAGAGTTCCCACATAACCCCTCTACCTCCACATAGTTTGCCCTGTTTTTTATGTCTTGTATTTCTGTGGTGCATTTGATATCAATGCATTAAAGTCCACAGTTTACATTAGTGTTTTTATTTTTAAGGTAGGAAGATTTTTTGTTTTTTTCATTCCTTATGAAAGTTTATTGGTTTTTTACTTTATATTTTATTGTTTATGCTATTATAGTTGTCCCAATTTTTCCCTCTTTGCCCCTGTCCACCCAGACCTACCCCCCACTCCCTTAGGCAGTCCCCACACCATTGTCCATGTCCATGGGTCCTGCATATGTGTTCTTTGGCTGCTATATTCTTTATGCTGTACTTTACATCCCCATAACTATTCTGTAACTACCAGTTTGTACTTCTTAATCCCTTCACCTTTTCCACTCATCTCCCCAACCCCTCTCCCATCTGGCAGCCATCAAAATGTTCTATGTATGATTCTGTTTCTGTTCTGCTTGTTTAATTTTTTTAGATTCAACTATTGATACATATGTATGTATTGCCATTTTATTGTTCAAATTTTCAATATTCTCCAAGAAGATCCTTTAACATTTCATACAATACTGATTTCATGGTGATGAACTCCTTTAGCTTTTTTTTTGTCTGAGAAGCTCTGTATCTGCCCTTTGATTCTAAATAATAGTTTTTCTGGGTAGAGCAACCTTACTGTATGCTTTTTATGACTTTGCAGGCTAGAAGGAATTGCCAAGAAATATTAAAAGTTTCTTTTGAGAAATCAGCCCTGGCTGGTGTGACTCAGTGGATTGAGCACTGGCCTGTGAACCAAAGGGTCACTGGTTCCATTCCCAGTCAGGGCACATGCCTGGGTTTCAGGCGATGTCCCCAGTAGGGGGTGTGCGAGAGGCAACCACACATTAATGTTTCTTTCCTCTCTCCCTCCCTTCCCCTCTCTAAAAACAAATAAAATTTTTTTTAAAAATCTTTTAAAAAAAAGTTTCTTTTGAGAAATCAGCTGACAGTCTTATGGGAACTCCCCTATAGGTAATTAACTGCTTTTTTCTCTTGCTGTTGTTAAGATTCTGTCTCTGTCTTTAACCTCTGGCACTTTAATCATGTTGTGTCTTGGTGTGGGCCCCTTTGGGTTCATCTTGTTTGGGACTCTGAGCTTCCTGGACCTGTATGTCTAATTCCTTCACCAAGTTAGGAAGTTTTCTGTCACTATTTTTTCAAATTGGTTTTCAATTTCTTGCTCTCTCACTCCTTCTGGCATCCCTATGATGTGAATGTTGGTGTGCCTGAAGTCGTCCCAGAGGCTCCTCATACTATCCTTATTTTTCTGGATTCTTTTTTCTTCTTGCTGTTCTGATTGGGTATTTTTTGCTTCCTTATATTCCAAATCAATGATTTGATTCTCAGCTTTATCCACTTACTGTTGATATCCTGTAAATCCTTCATTTCAGTTGGTGTATCATTCATTTCTGACTGATTTTCATTTTTTATGGTTTCCATGTTCTTTTTTATGCTGTTAAAGTTCTGAGTTTATCTTCTCTTCCCCTAAATTCATTGAGCACCCTTAAAACCCATATTTTGAACTCTGCATCTAGTTCTAATGGATCGCTTGGCTCCATTTTGTTTGGTTCTTTTTCTGGAGATTTGTTCATTCATTTCATTTGGGCCATGTTTATTTGTCTTCTCATTTTGACAGCCTCCCTGTGTTTGTTTCTATGTATTTGATAAGAGCTGCTATGGCTCCCAGCTTAGTAGAGTGGCCTAATGTAGTAGGTGTCCTATAGGGTCCAATGGCACAGCCTCCCTATCACCTAAACTGGGTACCTGAGGTGCACCCACTGTGTGAGCTGTGTACAGCCTCCTATTGTAGTTGAGCCATGGTTGCTGTTGGCAGGTCAGTGGGAGGGAGTTACCCAGTCTGATCAGCTGCAAGGACTGGCTGTGACCACTGACCACCAACCTCTGACCATCATGGAGGATCAGCTGTGGAGGGGCCCACTCCATCAAGCCGGACTACTTCAGCAGGGCCCTGGTGCCCTTGAGTGTGTCACTTGTGGAGGTGGTTGGGTGGTGGTGCTCTGACATGGTCTGTAGCTGTCCACTAGGTGCACTGGCTCTGGGACCTCCCAGGAGGTGCAGGCTAAGGTCAGCTACTGCCTGTGTTCTGTCTGGAGCCACTTGGTATAAGCTACAAAGCAATCTACAGATGACTGCTACTCGTGCTAGGCTGGTAGGTGCCCAAGTGAGGTCAAGCTGGGTCTGAAGACCAACTGCTGCTAGTGCCTAGCCTGGGGCCACTTAAGGAGAGTTACAGTACTTGCTGAGACCAGATGCTGCTTATTTGAGAGAATTTAGGAAAATCTGAAGCATGATCCATTCATATGGAAAAGCCACTGGAAACAGCTTTGGTGGGTCCAGAATTGGGTGGGGCAGAGCCTGAGGGAATCACTAGGGTGGGGCAAACAGTGTGTACCTGGTTGATGGAGTCTCAGATATGGCACCTGCCTGCTGACTCTGTCTCAATGTGGTTTCTTTAATTTTGTAGTTGTAGAACTTCTATTCACCTCGATTTCTGGTGGTTCTGAATAATGGCTCTGTAGGTTAGTTGTAATTTTGATGTGGTTGTGCAAGGAGGCTTAAGTAATACAATCCCTGGGAGAGAGAATAGGACAAAGACAAAGGATGATCAAATGCTCTTAGTGCTGCTGTCTTCAAGGAAAACTGTGATTCTGTTACTGTTTCTTATGATGTGACTTCTAATGTGGTGCTGCAGGCCAGGTGCAACCGGCTCACTAAATTACTGTTGAGTGTTACACAGTCTCGGCTTTGGCTAATGTAAAATGACATGTGTCCATCTTTTCTACATGTAGAAAACTTTCACTGCCCTGTACTCCACTCCATTCATTCACTCATCCATCCATCCTTTCCACTTCAAATCCCTGGCAACCAAAGATCTTTCTCTGTCTCATAGTTTTATCCTTTCCAGAACTATGCTTGGAATCGTAAATGTGTAGCCACATCATACTGGCTGCTTTCACTTAGCAATATCATTTTAAGGTTTCTTCGTGTCTTTTTCGTGAGGTATCTTCTTCGTGATACCTCCTTTCCCCTAACTGCTGAATAATATTTCATCATACAGGTGTTCCAGTGATTATTTTTCCATTCTCCTAATGGAGGTTATCTTCATTACCTATAAGCCTTGGTCATCATGAATAAAACTGTTATAAACATTCATGTGCAGAATTTGTATGAAAGTAACTTTTCAGCTTATTTGGGGAAATTAGAAGGAATGTGACTGCTTGGTTGTATGATAAGAATAGGTTTAGTTCATTAAGAAACTGCCTGTCTTCAAAACTAGGCATACTGGTTTCCATTCCCACCGGCAGCAGATGAGGGTTCTTGTGGCTCCGTTATCTTTGCCATCGTTTGATATTTGCTCTCAATGTTTTGGATTTTAGCTATTGTAATCAGTGTCTAGTAATATCTCATTCTTCTATTTGCAATTCCTAAAGACATATGATGTTGAGAATTTTTTCCTATATTTATTTACCATTGATGTATCTTCTTTGGTGAATGTATGTTCAGATCTTTTGTCCATTTTTAATTGTGTTGCTTGTCTTATTGAATTTTAAGAGTTCTTTGTATATTTATCTTTTTTATCCCATTACCATTTAGTCCCCTTATCAGATAAGTGTTTTGCAAAGATATTCTCCCAGTCTGTGGTTTGTGTTTTCAGTCTCTTAACATGTCTTTTCCAGAGTAGGTTTTATTTTAATGACATCAAACTTATTTTTGCTTTTAATCAATCTTGCTTTTGGTGTTATATCTAAAAATTCATAATCAAACCTTAGGTCATCTAGATTTTCTCCTGTGTTATCTTGTAGGAGGTTTGTAGTTTTGTACTTTATCTATGACCTATGATCTGTTTTGAGTTAGTTTTTGTGAAAGGTGTCAGGTTTGTGTCTAAATTGATCAATTGATATTTGCATGTGGATGTCTGGTTTTCTTGGCACTGTTTGATGAAAAGGCTATGTTTTCTCCATTGAGTTGTCAAAAATCAGTTAATTATATTTGTTTGGGTCTACAAGAAAGAATCGGCTGTTGTATATTAACTATTTATTTTTCAACCTTACTCTACTCCTTTATTAGTTCAAGAACTTTTCATAGAACTTTTTTTTTTCTTTGAAATTTTCTCCATAGGTAATCCATATGCAACAAAGACAGTTTAATCTCTTTCTTCCCATCTGTATACCTTTTACGTCCTTTTCTTCTCTTACTGTATTAGCTTAAACTTCCAGTACAGTGTTGACTGGGAGTGGTGAGAGCGGACATCATTGCCTATTCTTGATCTTACCAGGAAAGCATCTAGTTTCTCACCATTAAGTGTGTTAACTGCAAGTTTCTTATACAGGGTATTCTTCAAGAAGTGGGAGTGTCCCTCTATTTTTAGTTTACTACCAGAAATGGATTTGGGATTTTGTCAAATGCTTTTACATTCCCCCTTTCCTCATTCTGGATATTAATAATCTGTCTTTTTCTCCTTTTTTCTCAGCTTCTGTAGGTGTTTCTCAATTTTGTTAATCTTTTCTAAGAACCAGGTTTTGATTTTGTCGATTTTTCACTATTTCATGTAATTCCATTAATTTCTTTGGTTTTTATATATATTCTTGTGCTTACTGTAGGTCTAATTTGCTCTTTTTCTAGTTTCATAAGACAGGCTTAGATTTAGATCACTGATTACAGATCTTTTTTCAAGTGTATGCCTTCAGTACTATAAACTTCCCTCCAGGCAGTGTTTTTGCTGCATCCCACAAATTTTTTGTAAATTGTAGTTTCATTTTTGTTTAGTTCAAAATAGTTTTTCATTACTTTTGACATTTCTTCTTTGATCCCTGAGTTATTTAGAAATGTGTTCTTTAATCTCCCACATATTTGAGGGTTTCCAATCTTTCTGTTATTGATTTCTAGATTAATGCCTTCATTGTCTGAAAGTATATTTTGTATGATTTCTGTTCTTTCAAATATGTTAAGGGGTGTTTCATGTTAAAGTGTATTTTATCCTCATGAATTTTTCCATATGAACTTGAAAAGAATGTGTATTCTCCTGTTGTTTGGTGATGAAGTATTCCAGTTTTCAGGAATGAAGTTGTTTGATGGCACTGACCAGTTCAGCTATGGCTTTTCTGATTTTCCCCCTGCTGGTGTTCATAATTATTACTAGAGGGGTATTGAAATCTCCAGTATAATAGTGAATTCATCTGTTTCTCCTTGCAGTCCCATCCATTGTCCCCTGGTATATTTTGCCACTGTGTCGTTATGCACATGAGCACTAAGGAATGCTGTGTCTCCTTAAAGACTTGGCCCTTTATCTTTGTGTAATGCCCCTCTCTATCCCTGCGCTCTGTCTGAAAGTGTAGATATGCTGGCTCTTTTTCCCGCTTTATTTTTATTGTTGATAGTATTGACAGATGCCCCTGTTTCCCTCCTACTTTGTCCCCAGCCCCTCTTCCTCTGGCCACCACCACATTGTCTGTGTCCATGGGTTATACATATATGTTCTTTGACTAAACCCTTCACCTTCTTTCAGCCAGTCCCCCCAGCCCCCCTCCCCTCTGACAGCTGCCACGTTGTTCCATGTATCCATGCCTCTGGTCCTATTTAGTTCAGCAATTTAGTTTGTTTATTAGATTTTACATATAAGTGAGATCAGATGGTATGTTAACGTGATACATCTTTTTCCATTCCTCAATTCCCCCTGACTTTATTGCTAATGTGGTTTATTATGAACAACATATAATTGGGAGTTATTTTTTTTATTCATTGTGACAGTATCTTTCAATTATTATATTTAGAATATTGACTTTCTAAATGATTGTTGATACAGTTGGATTAGTATCTACCATAATTTTTGGTGTTTTCTATTTGTTGCCCTTGTTACTAGTTTCTCTTTTGTCTTTCATCTTTTTTCTGCCTTCCCTGGCTTCAAGAATTTTACCTGATTTTATTTTGTCTTCTCTCTTAGCATATCAGTTACACTTTTTAAAAAATATTTATTGGTTGCCCTTAGATTTGCCATACATACTTACGGTTAAGCTAAGTCCTGTTTCAAGTAACACTGAGCCACTTCACTGGTTGTATAAATTTCTCATTAACAGAGTATTCCCAATTCCTCTCTCTGTACCTTACAACATCACTATTGTTCATTTCACTTATCCGTAAGCTATAATTGCTGAATACTTTCTCACTAGTATTATTTTGAACAAAGTGTTACCTTTCAAATTAATTAAGAATGTTTAAGGTGATGTTATTTTCCCTTCATGTATTCCTTCTTAAATGCTCTCCCTTTCTTCATTTTCCTTCCTTTGAAGAATTAGCTTTAATATTTCTTGCTAAGCAAAGTGGATGTACTGATGACAGATTCTATTTGTTTTGCTCAGAAATGTCTTCTTCACTTTTAAAGGATAATTTCAGTTGACACAGAATTTTAACTAAGTTGTTTTTTTCCTATCAACACTTTAACTATTTCATTCCACTCTCTTCTTGCTTGTATTATTTGGAAGAAAAAAGAAAAACAGTCTTATTTAATTCTTATTATTCTTTGTAGCTAAAGTGTGGTTTTCCCTCTGGCTTCTTTTAAGATGAGGTTTTTTAGTGTGTTGTGTGATTTTGTTGTTGGAAGCCAGACATGATGCACTGAGAAGGAAGCTTGGTAAATAGACCTTTAGTGTCAGCTTTGAAGTTTATCTGGCTAGGGCTTAGCCTGCTTACTGTTTGTGTACCTGTAAGTATCAGAGGCTATATATGGTGTCCTTCCTTTTCTCTCTCCTGTAAAGTTTGGAGTTCTCTAGAGCAGGGATCCCCAACCCCAGGGCTGCAGATTGGGAGCAGTCCACCAGCCTGTAGGGAGCGGTGGAATGGTGGGTAAAAGAGCAAACCTGTCCCTGGTGCCAAAAAGGTTGGGGACCGCTGCTCTAGAGACTCCTCAAATAAGGTCTGAAATGTGTGGTTCTTTCCATGTATCCCCCTGTAACTAGAGCTGGACCCTAAATACTGGTTTCTGTGTACCCACCAAGAACTTGGGTCTTCCTATTCTGTCCCTTAACCAAGTGGGTAAATTGCACCATCAGAATTATTGTGGGGGACCATTTCTCTGTCCCCTGCATGTAAATGTCAATGGGTTCATGATCTTTTTCAAGGACCAGTGTTTAGGGAAATTATGTGCCTGAAGGATTAATGATGTTGATTTATGAGGAAGTAGTTATGTATAGTGAACAAGAATTCTGATGACCAAGTCAAAGAATAAATATTTTGAAATCACAGAATCATATGTGAACTTCTTATGAATTGACTATAGATCCCCAGTGCTGTCCATCTTACCTGTCTTCCTGTGCACATATGTGGTATGTTTCAGGACTCAGTGGCCTTTGAGGATGTGGCTGTGAACTTCAGTCTGGATGAGTGGGCTCTGCTGAATCCTTCACAGAAGAAACTCTATAGAGATGTGATGCGGGAAACCTTGAGGAATCTGGCCTCAGTAGGTGAGAATGACAACGTATCTTCATTTAGCCACTTAAGAGTACAAGTGTTTGTCTATCAACATTGTTCTCTGATTTGAATGGGGAAAGAGAACACTTTGGTAAATAAACCAGGAATGGTCAGAGCTCATCACAGACCTGTAATGTAATAATTTTTCTGTAACTTTATTTTGGCTGGGTCTGTATTTTAGGACGAAAATGGGAAGACCGTAACATTGAAGATCAGTTCAAAAACCAGGAAAGAAATCTAAGGTGAGTTATATTCACGATAGAAATCAGTGTCCCACAAGAGGATTTTCATGTCATGAAAGCAGACACTCCTCAAAAAATAAAAAATGGAATTGCCTTATGACCCAGCAGTTCTACCTCTGGGTATATACCTGGAGAAATCCAAAACACAATTCAAAAGAACCTTCTTTCAGAGCATTATAGTAAGTTTCAAACAATTCAGACAGCAGAACACCTGCACTTTCCCTAAAAATTATAAATACAAAATCCTAATGTTTACAAATAAATATAAATCATTAATCATGTACTTCTGATTTTTTTTTTATAGACATCATATGGTAGAGAGACTCTGTGAAAGTAAAGAAGGTAGTCAATGTGGAGAAAACCTCAGCCATATTTCAAATCTCAATCTGAACAAGAAAACTCCTAGTAAAGGAAAACCATGGGAGTGCAGTGTGTGTGGAAAAGTCTTCATGAGTCGTTCATCCCTTAACAGGCACGTGCGCACTCACACTGCGCCTAAACCATACAAGTATCAGGAGTATGGAAAGAAGCCGTATAAATGTAAGATATGTGGAAAAGCCTTCAGTTACCTCCAACCGTTTCAAAAACATGAAAGAAACCACAGTGTAGAGAAATCCTATAAATGTAAGGAATGTGGGAAATCCTTTAGATATCGCCAGTCTGTTCGCAAACACGAACGGACTCACACTGGAGAGAAACCCTATGAATGTAAACAATGTGGAAAAGCCTTTAGATATCATCAAACCTTCCAAACACATGAGAGAACTCACACCGGAGAGAAACCCTACGAATGTAAACAGTGTGGTAAAGCCCTCAGTTGTCCCAGTTCCTATCGAAGTCATGAAAGGACTCACACCGGAGAGAAACCCTATGAATGTAAAAAGTGTAGTAAAGCATTCAGTTGTCCCAGTTCTCTTCGAAAACACGAAAGAACTCACACTGGAGAGAAACCCTATGACTGTAAAGAATGTGGGAAGGCCTTTATTTCTCTTGGAAGCTTTCAAAGACACATGATAACACACACTGGAGATGGACCTTACAAATGTAAGGAATGTGGGAAGGCATTTAATTGTCCCAGTTCCTATCGAATACATGAAAGATCTCACACTGGAGAGAAACCCTACGAATGTAAACAGTGTGGTAGAGCCTTCAGTTGTTCCAGTTCCTTTCGAACACATGAAAGAACTCACACTGGAGAGAAGCCCTACCAATGTAAGGAGTGTGGGAAAGCTTTCCATTGGCTCACCACTTTCCAAGTCCATGTGAGAACTCACACTGGAGAGAAGCCCTATATATGTAAGCTGTGTGGTAAAGCCCTCAGTTGTCCCACCTCCTTTCGAAGACATGAAAGGACTCACAGTGCAGAGAAACCCTATGAGTGTAAACAGTGTGGGAAAACCTTCAGTTCTTCTCTAGGTTTGCAAATACATGAAAGAACTCACACTGGAGAGAAGCCCTATAAATGTGAGGAATGTGGAAAAGCATTTGTGTCTCTCACAAGCTTTCGAAGACACATGATGACGCACACTGGAGATGGACCTTATAAATGTAAGGAGTGTGGGAAGGCGTTCAACTGTCCCAGTTCATTTCGAATACATGAAAGGACACACACAGGAGAGAAACCCTATGAATGTAAAATTTGTGGTAAAGCCTTCAGTTGTTCCAGTTATGTTCAAGTACATGAAAGAACTCACACTGGAGAGAAACCCTATGAATGTAAGGAGTGTGGGAAGGCCTTCATTTATCGCACAACCTTTCGAGGCCACATGAGAGTGCACACTGGAGAGAAACCCTATAAATGTGAAGAATGTGGGAAAGCCTTTAGTCGACCCAGTTCATTTAGAAGCCATGAAAGAATTCACACTGGAGAGAAACTTCTTAAGTGTAAGCATTGTGGGAAGGCCTTCAATTGGCCCACATCCTTACACAAACATGTCATGAGAATGCACACTGGATAAATTATAATTGATAAACACAGGAAAGTTTTCATTCTTTACACTGAAAGTAATATGAAAACTCCACTGAAGAGAAATGGCTATAAATATAAGTAATACAGGAAGGCCTGATGCAAATTAATTCACATTTAATACTCCAGAAAATTTGTGACATGAAACATGTTTTAAAAGCTAAAAATAGCTTGTCTTTATCAGTGGCTCATACTGAAACTCAGTCTCTGGACTGTGGATTCTATTTGCTACTTGTGCAAGTGAACAAGGACTTGAGATAATTCTGTAAGTACTTTTTAAGCAGCAGCACATATGCTTTTAGTAGGTAGTGTTTTTCCTTAAATCAGCTTATAAAATCTTTAAAGTCTATTGGTGAATTGAAATATAAATGTAATATATACTAGTAGGGTTAATTTTTATATAAATTTTTAATTGTTCTATAAGTTAAGGGCAATAATGACACTTTGTTATTTCTTAGGATTTCCTATTGGCTTCATATGGCAAGTGCTAGATATTCCTTATTCATTATAAATATTCCTTTGTTATGATAAAAAAAACACTTTCTTTCATCAGAAGAGCCTTACTAATTAACCTTACAAATAGATAGTTGGCATAAATTTGTAAATATGAGAAGTTTATCATAGAGTATCATCTCACTGGAATCACTATTTACATCTGTTCCCCTCACTCTTTGTCATTCCCTCCGACAGTGGTTTCGATAACAGACTTTACGTTAAGGAGAACAACCTGTATTTACATCAACCTCAAACTTACAAAACAACTTTAAAATGTTTACAATTATAATTGTTTTAGATTTAAATTCACAAATTTAAATTTAGATTTAAATTTGGTACAATATCTTTGTACCAAAGCAACATTTCCCCCCTCCTCTCAATTCATTAAAATCTTCCTACAGTACTCTGATGTCACCGTTTAAGGTATCTTTTACCCAGAATACAATCAGAATGATTGTATGATCTCACTGAAGTCACCCAGTGGTCTCACCATCCCTCTGTTCATACTGAGCACCTACTGAGTGCCTGAGCTGGACACTGGGCTGCAACAGTGAGCATAACTAAGGTGGTTGCTGCACTCACAGTGCTTCAAGTCTATGAATTAAATAAAATCACATTTCTAGCTTCTTTCCTAAGCATTTTTAACATTTAAACTTTGATTCATTTTTGTAATAACATTAACTTTGGTATACCAATAAGCCTTTAATTTGTAAAAAAAAAAAAAAAAAAGAAAAAAAAAAAAAAGAGACCTGTGGCAGGACAATAAAATGTAGAATTGGAGATGGATCTCCCGAAATATGTTACGTCAACATGGATAATGTTGTGACCTACATTTTCTAGAATATTTTCTGGTTTTTTATGGGTCCATGTTAAAATTCATTAACAACCTCATTCGCATGAGATTTGGAGGGCCTTAGTGTTTGAGCCAAAAAGCACAGGGAGACAGATGTATTTGATGTTTCATATATACCTGCTTCCAACCCATTTTCCTGATTATTGGTCCTGCCAGTCAAAAGCATCCCCAGCACCACCACCAACTACATGACTTTCATTTTCTCAGGGCTGTAGGTTCCCACAGATGCCTCCACAAGATCCACAGCAAAGATCAGTCAGTTTGGATTCTTCCTACAAGCCTTCATGCAACCAATTTGGACTGCCATGTTTAAAAATGTTCTCTGAAACGCTGACTGCTGTCTTCTCTAGATGGTATTTGACTAAGGTCTAAGTTGTATAGCAGACATTTCATTCTGTTAATATTGTTAGTGACTGTGTCCCTGATTCCACCGAAACAGCTACAGAGCCACATGGGAGCAGTCCCTCTGCTGCATGTGCGGTGACTGCTCTGACAGTCCTTGCACGTGAGCAGTGGCACCTTCCTCGTGTCAGGCAGATCATGGGTATTTCCGATACTCACAGCTGAACGGAAGTCCTCAGCACATTTTCTTACATTTGTATGTGATTTAAAACTGTTCTCTCTCTCTCTTTTTTTTTTTTTTTGGTCAAACAAATGCTTCTATAGATGTTTTGTGCACTAACAAGTATTACCTTTTCCACTTCCTGATTGGATATATTAAAACATCCCATTGCAACTGTGGATTTTTAGACCAATTTTGTGATTTTTGGCCAGTTAATCATTGTACGTTGTGAATCAATGTTATCATGTATATTTTTCTTCAGCAAGTTTTATTTTTTTATTTTCCTATAGTTAAAAATGTTTGTATTTAACCTCTCATTAATTCTTAATTAAAAACTTTACATCATGGTTTTGTTGGTGCATTCTTGCCAAAAACTATAGGATCACACCTAGCCTCAAAGAGAGGGGTATAACGAATTGTGGTAAGGATGACCACAAACCGTAAATGATAACTGGTTGCATCAGTAAGAAGGTGCACAAAAGGTCTTACACAGTCTGGGCTTTGTGTCACGTGATGGGATTAGTAGTCAAGGAAAATGTTCCTATGTATGAGATACCTTGAGGCGGCAAACTAAATTCTGTCTGTGGTAATCATAATAGTTCTTACCGAAACATGGAAATATTCCCTATGCTATATAGGACACTTTTTCATATAAAGTACCTCAGTTAAAATATATATGCCCTAGCTGGTGTGGCTCAGTGGATTGAGCACCAGACTTCGAAGCAAAGGGTCACCAGTTCGATTCCCAGTGAGGGCACATGCCTGGGTTGCGGGCCAGGTCCCCAGTAGGGGGTGCTGGAGAGGCAACCGCACATTGATGTTTCTCTCCCTTTTCCCCTTCCCCTCTCTCTAAAAATAAATAAAATCTTTTAAAATAATCATCATCATTATAAAGGAACACGTGAACATTCATACACCAACAAAGTAGAACACTTACATGAAGTGGACAAATTCCTAGAAAGACAAAAATCTATCAAAATTAACTTAAGAAAATAGAAAATCTGAATATAACTATAACAAGTAAAAGTGGCTGAATTAGTAATGAAAAAAACTACCCATAAGGAAAAGCCCAGGCCAAAATGTCTTCACTACAAAATTCTCCAACACATTCAAAGAAGGAATAACACAAAGTCTCACTGAAATGCAGCCAGAGCCTGTACCACATATAGTGAGGTGGTATGTGTGTCAACAAGGGTCCCAGTTCCAGGAGTGGCCTTGCAGCTTTATCCTCAGACACTGACCCAGAAGGACAGCAAGCCTTCCTATTCCGGGCTGGCCGGGCCTGGGTGCCACTCCCACTCTAGACAGGGCACTGCTCTACCTGGGAACTGACTCTGGGACTCCCCCCGCACACCTTTGTACCCACGGTGAGAAGGAGCTGTGACAAGACAACGGTGTCCAAAGGGGAACAAGTTCTACTTTAACTTGGGAACAGGTGACAGCCAGACGTTGCTTCAGCATTCCCCTCAGACCTCCCTCCCAGACCTCGTGCTCAGTATCTCTTCACCTACCTTGTTCATCTGTATCCTTTGATCAAGTGGTAAACAAGTGTTTCCCTGAGCTCTGAGCACACTAGGAGATTAACCCAAGGAGGGGGTTATAGGAACCTCTGATTTGTAGCCAAGTCAGAAGTTGTGAGTAACCTGCAGACCTACTACTTGTGATTGGCATCTGGGGGGGGGGGGGGGCGGGGGAGGCAGGCAGTCCCACAATACTCTGCTCTTTGTAATAAGGCCTGTCCTCAAAGGTTCCATTTCACCTGGGTCTCACTGACATGGGGAGGGAAACTGCCAACTTATGCCCCCCCAGCCACTCTGCCTGACCTACCTTGAGGCTGGGGGCACAGACTCGCAAACACCTGTGGGGGTCACAGAATCTATTTTCCTCCTGACAGGAAATATGTGCTGTGATTTCCAAACCATTCTTCCACCTCCCCGACACCAACTGGCTGGCCTACAATCCAATTCTACCACCAACCAGAGTTAATCACAGACTCTACAGTTTAAGGGCTCAGTCCCACAAACTGCCCACATGTCAGATGGCAGCTGCAGGTGGTGGCTCATACCATACACATTTCTCCATAGCTACAAATGTGGAGGTTCCCAGGACACGCCCTCACGTTTGTTAATTTGCTAAAACTACTATTGGAACTAACAAAAGTGCTTTGCTTATTATTATCAGATTATTATAAAACCCAAGTCAGAGTCAGCCAAATGGAAAGGGTGCTCAGTGCAAACGGGGGTGCGGAGAGTAGGAGCTTCATGCGCTGTCCAGGCATGACACCCACCCAGCATGCTGATGTGTCCACCAGTTGGATCTCTGAATCCTAAGGCTAGGAGTTCAGATAGGGTTTCCTTACCCAGGCATGACTAATAAAATCACTGACCAGCGGTGAATCATGCTAAAAATTAAAACACACAGTGTGAAGAGACAGAACAAGCAGAAGAATGTAATTCAGATGCAGCAGATATACTGGAATTATCAGGCCAGAAACGTAAAGCAACCACGATTAATGTGCAAGCACTCTAATGGAAGTAGTGGACAACATGTGAGAACAGACAGGTCATGTAAGCAGAGATGGAAACCCTAAGAAATCACAAAACGGGAAACTGAAGCGAAAACAAAAATTGTTAAGCCCTGAGTGGTGTGGCTCAGTGGGTTTGGTGTCCTGCGGCAAACAAAGATCACCGGTTGATTCCTGGTCAGGGCACCGGTTGGGCGCATGCGAGAGGCAACCAATATTTCGCTCGCACATGGATGTTTTCTCCTTCCCTTTAAGGGATCCCTCCCTTCCCCTCTCTCTAAAAACAAATAATAAATAAAATCAGGAGGGAAGGGTGGAGGGAAGGAAGAAAGATGTTAAAACAACAGAACACAAATGAAGAATTCCGCGGGGTGGGGCAGGGGCAGCGGCAGCTCATCGATACAGAGGAAACATGTGAGGAAGGAATCAGTGAGCTGGGGGAAATGAGAATACAACCTTCCAAAACAAATGCACGAAAATGAAAAGAACAAAAAAGATGGGGCAGAAACCCAAGAACTTTGGGACAATTACAAAGGTGCAACACACACAATGGGAACACATGAAGGAGAATAAAGATTTTAAAACAGTAAATAAGTGAAGCAATGATGACTCAGAGTTTCCCAAAATTAACGATAGACAACAAACCCAGGAAGTTCAGAAGTCGCCAAACAAGATAAAAACAAAAAAATGCACACCTAGAAATATCATATTCAAACTTGAGAAAAATCAAACACAAAGAACATCCTCAAAGAAGCGGGGAGGTGGGGACGGAGGAGGACTTTAGTTATAGAGAAGCAAGGATGAGAATGAAATCAGACTTCTTTTCAGAAACTATGCAAACAGAAAGACAGTCTGTGAAATAGTTAAAGAGTAGAAAGAAATACCACCCAAACAGAATTCAGTGGAGAGAAAGTTATCTTTCAAATGTGAGGAAGAAATGAGAATTTCTGACACACAAAAATTAGGGAATTTGTCACCAGTATACCTGTGTTGTAAGAAATGTTAAAACAAGTATGTCAGGAAAAAGATAATGATAAAGGTAGAGTGTTAGAGAAAGAATAAATGAACGTGAAATGAATTGTTTTTGTTACTTAATCTGACAGATAACACTACGTTCAAAGTCATCATAGTAACAATGTATTCAGTAACTATAGCTTACAGACAAATGAATGACAGCAATGTTAAAAGGGACACGGAGGGAGTGATTGGAAATACAGACTCTCAATGTGCAACAATTACACTCTGAGTGCACCTATATTGTGGATGTAAAACTCCATCCTATGGCTACAAACAGGACCAAGGGAACTGCAACTAAAAGCTCAGAAAGAGCATCATCCCTCTCCCCCATGTGCCCATGCACCCCCAGCTCCCTGGGGCTGCAGCTTCTCAGTGTACAGGCTCCTTCCATGGGGGGTGTGAGCAGGTAGGAGGCTCCCCAGGAAGAACAACTGGGCCTTCAAGCATTTGCCCCTGCAGGCTCAGGGGGGCCTTAGCCAGAGTCAATGACTACAGGGATCTTGTTCCCTACGGGACTTGCTTGGGCCACCACAGATATTTTAAATGTCAAAAATCCAGTGTTTGAACAATCCACCAAAATCACATAAACCCAGCATTTATATGAAAAGAAATAAAAGGAGTCTTTCACTAGTTCAATTAGAAAACCCCTAATATCTTTTTTTTTTTCAGAAAAAGATGTCAGTTGTTTCTATTTAGAGGAAAAGTAATTGGTTTGTAAATAATTAATCACAGTTGAACACATATGCTCTGCAAATCTATAACTGGAATTTTATTTGAAATCACCCAAAGTGAAAAACAAGCCTCAGAAACTTAGTACACATGCTCAGTGGAAGAAAGAGTGAAAGAATTATTCTATTGCACACAAACGTATGCACTACTAGAACATTAAACATATTTTACCTCTATTGAAAGAGTAAGTCCACAAGTCTTTTCAGGTGACAAACCCAAGAAGAGCCATTATCACAGGACAAACCACCCAGGGAAATTTCCAAAAGAGGAACCTCCACCCAAAGGACTTCGCATAGGATGTCTGTGCCCAGGGAGAGTCCTGGGTGAAGAGGTGCTGGACTTCAAGCAACTGATTTCAAGTTTTTGTCAAAGTGGTTATTCTCCACTTTCCTATCATGTAAAATATCCACAGGCAAAAATAAATAAATAAATCTTTAAAAAGAGCCATCCATGGCTCTGTGGATAATTGATAATGCTGCTGTGAATCAGAGAAGGCAAGCTGGCATTTAAGAACGCGGGAGGGCCCCGACTGGTGTGCAAGCTCAGTTAGTTGGGCGTCTTCCTGCAAAGCGAAAGATCCTGGGTTCCATTCCTGGTCAGGGCACGTGCCTGGGTTGCGGGTTCCTCCCAGGTTGGGGCGCACTGGGGATGTAGCCAAACGATGTTTCTCTCTCACATCAGTGTTTCTCTCTTTTTCTTTCTCCCTCCCTTCCCCTCTCTCTAAAAATAAATAAAATCTTTAAAAAAAAAAAAAACGCGGGAGGGATCTAGAAATTCAGAAATTTATTTCCCCTTCAAAGAAGAGGTGGGCTGGGGGACCGGGGTAGTGGATTTGAGACCTTGCTACCCAAAACAATTTGAAAACTCAGAAGAAAACGATCCCCCGTGGAGAATGGAGGGCTGGGGAACACAGAGACCACAGCTGCTCCCACGCACAAAACCGGCAGACCGAGTCAGGACTGTCCGTGGTCCCCGCACATTTGGGAGATACAGGGCTGGGGAAACAGAACTGCCGAGAGAGTCTTCCGAGCCAGAGTCGCCCGCGCAGTGACGGGACAGGACACTTCGTGCCGCAGGGGACTGAGGTTGGCGCGGCGACCCTGCGGGATTCCGGTCCTCAGACTCCGGACTGACCGCGGCTAGGTAGCGCTCAGCCGGACCCAGTCAGCCCCGCATCCCTGTCCCGGGACACCCAGACCCGCACACTCACCATTTCCTGGCTTCTGGGGTACCCCGGCGTCGTCCCTACGGCTCCCCCGGCCCAAGACTTTCACAACCGGACGAAACGGGAGGGATAACGGCAGAGGGCTCAACGAGCGCCGCCTGGAGCGTCCGCGACCTTTGCCGAGCCACACCCTGCCGCTGCGCCCCTGATTGGACAGCTCACAAGGACCCGCCCACCAGTTTCCTGAGTGACAACCAGGAGAGGTCAGAAGGCGGGGAGAAACTGCTTTGCAAGTGGGCGTGGCCTGTCCGAGAGACGGTGGTATTTCCTGCAGGTCTGTCTGAACGCGAAACACAGGTGTACGCAGGGAGTTCAGACTCAGTTCCCAGGTGGAGCGACGCCGCTGTCCTCAGCAGGAGGGGCGCCCCAGGCCAGGGCAGCCGGAGGACCTGAGAATCAGAGGTATTCCCTCGGTCAGGGGTTGGCATTCACTGCCACCCATAGAACTGTGTTCCTTGTTTACAAACCCATTGAAAAATGACCACTGTCAAAATGGAGTCTGGCTACGTTTTTATCTTTGTTGACAGCGTTGAGGCTTCACGACCCTTCTCCACCTCCACACACAAGGTACTTTAGCTAGAGTCCCATGGCTTCCCAAGGTCGTGACTTTGCGGCAAAGTTTGAACCCAGAAGCACTTGCCTGGGCACCAACCATAAATTGTAAGGTGTGTTCAGTGTAACTCTCAGGTGTATATTTTACCATACAGGGAAATTTATTTTAGATAGTTCTTGAGTGTGTGCGTACAGATTTTGAAATGTAAACAGCTATGATATCCCTAAGGCAACTGAATTCCAATTATTACCAATATGAGAAAAAAGAATAAACGTTTTGGAACTGTAGGACATACCTGAAAACTAAACACATTGATTTAAAACTCCAAGTACATTTATTTATTTAAATAGCTTTATTGTGATAGAATACATTTCATTAGTGGGTACGATTCATTGCATTTTATATATTCACAGATATGTTGCATCAGCACCACAAATTTTGAACATTTTTGTCTGAAACAGAAACAGAATCTCTGGAGCCATTTGTTTCTGCATTCACAGTCAGCCAGTATTTAAGTGTTGTGTTAAGTAAGCAAATACATGTGATAAATATGCAACAACTGGGATTACTGTAGCCAAGGGGAACGTGCCCCTGCCACACGTTCTGCCAATGCTTCTACCACACTCTCAACTCACAGCCCCGGTCAGAAAAATTTTCCAGAGTGGGAGGTGTTTCCAAGTAAGCAGGAACAAGTAGGCTTGAGCTGAGAAATGACGAGCTGGAAATGGTCTGTGGGTGGCAATGAAAGGCAATGATGCTTTTTCACACTTATGAAAGGAACTAGGGTAACTAAGGCCTTTCCCACATTCTGCACATTTGTATGGTTTCTCTCCAGTGTGCATCGTCATGTGTCTTTGAAAGGCTGTGTGACAAATGAAGGCTTTTCCACATTCCTTACATTCATAGGGTTTCTCTCCAGACCGAAGTTCACAGTCACATCCTCAAAGGCCACCGAGTCCTAAAACATCCCAAATATGTGTAGAGTAGCATGCGTGAGACTGACAGCACTGGACGCCCAGACCCCATTTATAGGAAGGTTACAAGTGATTCTCTCGTCTCCAAACATTTATTCTATGACTGATCATCACAAACTTACTCTCTGTCCACACTTACTTTCTCATAAATTTAACAGCATAATGAACACATGGAAATGACTTATACCTTGTTACTATGATCACATTACATCTTATTTCTCTCTAATATCAGGATCATGAACATGTAGAGAAATAATAGGAATGCTATACAGATGAAACATATTATAATTTCAAGACCATTCATTTCTTGTAAAAAAAAATCTTTCATCTTCTTCCTTATTAACCACCATTTTCAGCATTCTACAAGGCAGAGGGTGAAATCTGCATGAGGCTTAAATAAATAAAACAGTGAAGAACTGAAAGCTTTTCCTTCTATCAGTGTAATATACCCTATTAGCACATGATCATCTTTTTTCTTTAATTTTATTTATTTTTTAGAGAGGGGGAGGGAGGGAGAAAGAGAGGGAGAGAAACATCAATGTGTGGTTGCCTCTTGTGCACCCTTAACTAGGGACCTGGCCCACAACCCAGGCATGTTCCCTAGACTGGGAATCGAACTAGCGACCCTTTGATTCAGGCTGGCACTCAATCCACTGAGCCATACCAGCCAGGGCCATGATCATCTTAATTGATGTAGAAAATGCATCCAACAAAATTCAACGCCCTTTCATGATTAAAGTAATAATAAACCAGGAACAGAAGGAAACTACTTCAACATAATAAAGGCTATACATGGAAAGACCACAACAAACATCATACTCAGTTATGAAAGACTAAAATCTTTTCCTCTGAAGTCAGGAAAAAGACGAGGATGCCTCTTTCACCAATTGTATTCACTATAGTACTGGAAGTCCTAGCCAGAGCAATTAAGCAAGAAAAAGAAGTCAAAGGCAATCAAACTGGAAAATAAAGTGTAAAATTTTCTCTGTTCACAGATGATCTTATATGTAGAAAATTCTAAAGATTGCACACAAAAAAACTGTTAAAACAAATAAATTCAGCAAATTTGCATGATTCAAAATCAACACAAGAATCAGTTGTATTTTCTATACACTAACAATGAACAATTAATTCAACAGGGAATTTTAAAAAAGAACTCCATTTACAATAGCATCAATGAGTAACATACTTAAGAAGAAACTTAACCAAGGAGGCAAAAGCCTTGTCGACTGAAAACTACAAATGTTGCTGAAGGAAATTGAGGATGGTTCCGATAAATGCAAAGACATCCTGTGTTCATGGATTGGGAGACTTAATGTTAAGATGTCAATACTACTCAAATTGATCTACATATTCAATGCAGTCCCAACCATGTTTTTTGCTGAAATAGAAAAAAAAATCCATTCTTAAACTCATATGGAATCTCTAGGTACCCCAAATACTCAAAATAATCTATAAAGAGAAAAAATGAAGTTGGAGCTCTTACACTTTCTGATTTAAAAACTTACTCAAAGCTCCAGTAATCAAAACGGTGTGGCACTAGCATAAGGGTAGATACGCAATGGAGAAGACTTGGAAAAATCTGCAGGCACTTCCAGCAACCAGGGAGTTTCAGGGAGGATCCTGTGAGATCAGCTACAGTGTCACGTAGAGCCTGGTAGTTGGAGACATTCCCAGAAACCCAGAAACCACCACAGGGGGAGCTAGAAACATTTTGCTGGGTACCTTCTACAGCCAAGCACCAGTCAGTACCAATTCTGGTCCTAGGGTGATCTTCCTGGGTTTCCCTCTTGGCCTGGACTGGTCCTGCCCTCCAAAGAAGAACTCAAGAACATTTTGGGAAGTCATATCCTAAAAATGGGACCCCCAAGACATGAGGTGTCCAGAAGGCTCTTCACAAGCCTCTCTGTCTGGCCCAAGCTAGTCTCAACTTCTGGTAGGGGACTAAGAAAACTTTACACCTAAAAGTAAAGTAAAGTGGCAGGGGAAGAACAGTGCTTCTAAAGCTTGGAACCTGTTAGGAGTTGAATTGTGTCACCCTAAAATTCACATGTTGAAGTTTTAACCCCCAGTGACTGAGAATGTGATCTCATTTGGAAATAGGGTCATCGAAGATGTAATTAGTTAAGATGAGGTCATTGGGGTCAATCTTAATGCATTATGACTGGTGTCTTTGTAAAAAGGGGAAATTTGGACAGACTCCCGCACAAGGAGAAGACCATGTGAAGATGAATGTAAAGTCTGTGTGTGGGGTGGTGAACACACACTACAATATACAGATGATGTATTATAGAATTGTACACCTGAAACTTATATAATTGTATTAGCCAACATCACCCCAATAAATTCAATAAAAAGGTTTAAAAAAAAAAAGAAAAAGTCCTGGCTGGTGTGGCTCAGTTAGTTGGAGTGTTGTCCTGTAACCAAAGAGTTGTGGATTCAATTCCAGGTCAAGGTGCAGCCAATCAATGTTTCTCTCTCACATCAACGTCTCTCTCTCTCTCCCTTCCTCTCTCTCTGAAAGCAATGGAAAATAATGTTCTCGGGTGAAGATTAAAAAAAAAGAAGAAGACTGGGGTGATAGATCTACAAGCCAAGAAAAAACAAAGATTGCCAGCAAACCACTAGCAGCCAGGAGAGAGGCCTGAGACAGATGCTCACTCACAGGCTCCAGAAGGAGCCAAGTCTGCCGACATGCTGAGCTTAGACTTCTAGCCTCCAGAACCATGGGACAAATTTCTGTTGTCTAAGCAGCCCTGTTTGGGGTACAGTTGACCCCTGAACAACACAGGACAGGGGAATTGACCCTCTGCAGAGTCTAAACTCCTTGTATAACTTTTGACACTCCGAAATTTCTAACAGCCTACTGTTGACTGGAAGCCTTACTGATAACATAGACAGTTGATGAGCACATATTTTATATGTTATATGTATTATATACTATATTCTTACAATAAAGTAAGCTACAGAAAAGAAAATGTTAAGAAAATCTTAAGGAAGAGCCCTGGCTGGTGTGGCTCAGTGGATCGAGTGCTGGCCTACGAATCAAAAGGTTGCTGGTTCCATTTCCAGTCAAACCATATGCCTGGGTTGCGGGCCTGGTCCCCAGTTCGGGGTATGCAAGAGGCAACCGATTGACGTATCTCTCACACATCGATGTTTCTCTCCCTCTTATTATCCCTCCCTTCCCCTCTCTCTGAAAATAAATAAAATCTTTTTTTAAAAATCTGTGTATAAGCAGACCTGCACAGTTCAAACCCATGTTGTTCAAGGGTCAGCTGTACTTTGTCACAGAGCCCTAGAAAATTAATACAGATCCCACAAAGGGCCACACTCCGGCTCTGGATGCCCTCCAGAGGGTACTTAGAAAACATTTTGAGAGACGTTCCCAGTGAATGAAACCCACATGGGACCACTGCCATGCCCAGAGCACCCTCCAGGCCTTCTTGGCTAGACATGGCTTGTGACCAAGACATGAAGGAGATTTTTTAAAGTCTTCAGAAAGCATATCGGATGACCAGCCCTCAGACAGCACAATGTCCAGGCCCAGTGAGCTCTCCCATGATGTCCCTAGCAAGCCCGGACTAGGGAATTGGCAGGGGTGGGGGTCAGGTATTACTTAAAAACTTTGGAATATACTAAAAGTAAGCCAAACATGGGACCATGGCCAGGTGGGGTCCCCCTCCTTGGGCCTTCCTGTTCAGTTCCAGCCTCCAAAGTGGGACTCAGAAAACTTTTGGGAGGTACTCTCTACGACCATGACCCACAGCAAATGGAAGCCTGGCTCAGGTACCATTTGTAAGCCTGCCAGGCTGCCTAGACCTTGGAAATGTCCTTCTGAGCTGAATCAGATGACAAGGGCCAATAAAGGACCTGGCAACAAGGGCCGACACCCCCACCAATAGAGACTTAAAAACATTTGGGGGGGCCCCTCCAACAATCAAGCCCCTCAAAGGACCACAGCCATGTCCAGGAAGCCTTTACAGTGTGTTCTTTACTGGCCCAGGGCAATGCCTCCTTTCCAGGAAGGAGACTTGGAAACATTTTCAGGAGGTATATATGACAACCGTGATCTATTGCAACACTGCGATAAAAGGCAACCTGGGTGCCTTCTCATCGTTGCTGACCAGACAAGCTGATTCTCCACAACTGGCTTAGAAGGTATCTCCTATCCCCTGTGCGTCCTGGAGGACCCAGGGCTCCACCCTCCAGAGGGAGAGTTAGCAAACTTTCCAGAAGGTGCAGCCAGAGAGCTCCCCCCACGAAGGATCACGTCTAGGCTGGGTGCCTTCCTTGGGCCTTTATTTCTGGCTGGACAGTCCCTGAAGGATACTTCCCAAAGGACACTTCAAACATTTTTGGGCCCCAGCTGGTGCGGCTCAGTGGATTGAGCACCAGACTGCAAACCAAAGAGTAGCCAGTTTGATTCCCAGTCAGGGCACATGCCTGGGTTTCAGGCCAGGGCCCCAGTATGGGGCATGCCAGAGGCAACCGCACATTGATGTTTCTCTTCCTCTCTTTCTCCCTCCCTTCCCCTCTCTAAAATTAAATAAATAAAGTCTTTAATTAAAAAAAAAAAAATTGCCCTGGCTGGTGTAACTCAGTGGATTGAGCTCAGGCCTGTAAACCAAAGGGTCACCAGTTCGATTCCCAGTCAGGGCACATGCCTGGGTTGCAGGCCAGTTCCCTAGTAGGGGGCACGTGAGAGGCAACCACACATTGATGTTTCTCTCCCTCTTTCTCTTTCCCTTCCCCTTCTCTAAAAATAAATAAATAAGTAATCTTTAAATAAAATAAAACTTAAAAAAAATTTTTTTTGATGCAGTATATTCATCAAACAGGCCCCATATGTGAATACAGCCAGGCCCAGGCCCCTTTTTAGGTGTCCCTCACCGGCCCACACCGATGAGCCCTTCTTGAGAGGAACTTAGAAACATTTTCAGGTGATGAATGGCAATCAGACCACACATGAGACCGTGACCAAGACAGCATTGCTCTCTCCAGTCTTCATGACCAGCCAGGGCCGGGCACAGCCTGTGTAGGGAGACATATAAATGTTTTTGGAGTGCTTCTATCTACTAGCTCCACCTGGGACACCTCCCAATGCAGCCGAAGGGCGTCCCTATCTGGCTGGCTTGTTACTGCTGAGACAGACTTAGAAAAATTTTCAAGAGGGGCATGTCCTGGTGGAGAGCTGACCCCAGGGCCTTCTTCCCCTCAGGAGGCATATCAGCTGGTGCAGGCGATGACTGGTCTCAGTGAGTTGCCTTCCAGAAGCAACCTCCTCAGGACTCCCTTGCAGCCCCCTAAGGATTCCGCCTCCTACAGAACACTTTGAAAACTTTCTGGGAGGCCACACGAGAATGGAGCCTCCAAGGCGTCTTACTGAACTTCCCTGACCACCCAGGGTCAGTGCCCCACCCCCACCCCAAGCAGAACTGGAACCATGTTTTAGGTTCTTAAGAAGACCTAGTGCCCTCCGTGGACCATGACCAAGTCCAGGGCACCCAGCACTTTATCCCGGTTTGGCCCAGAATGACCCCTGCACTGGAGGGAGATGCACAGAGGTTTGCAGTGAGTGTCCAAGAATAGGCCCCAGTGTCACTGCAGTGGGCTTGGGGTACCCTCCCTGGGCCTCCCTGTCTGCTCTTTGGAAGGAAAAATATTCAGGACACACATCCAGTGACAGTGCCCTGTGTGGGACTGCAGCCAGGAGAAGGGTGCTCCCAGGTCTCCCTGGCTGCGATTGGGCTCAAAGGAAATCTAGAAAATTTCTCAGCCTCTGCACAACTGGGCATCAGGTGGGAACACAGCCAAGCCTAGGACACCCTACCCCAGCCACCTGCAAAGGCCCAAGTCAGTCCCCATGGGCAGAGGGGACTCGCGTGTGCCAGTCAGTCCACCCATGCAGTTTTTGGGTGCTGCGCTCCACCATACTGCACTGACAATCTCAGGGGAGCCTGTTCAGAGGCGGCGTGCATTGCAGACAGGACAACATTGCTGACACTCCTGGAACTCTGCCCATCCCACACTGGCAGCTGCCCAGCTACAGGGGAAGGATGTCAAAGCAGCCACTTAGTAGAGCCAACAACCAGCACAACCTGGACAGACCTGCACCCCCAGATGCTACCTCTACTGGATCTCATTCTATGTATCTTGGCCCACAGTAGCTAGGGGTGGCCTGGTGAGTCCAGGGCACCATCCATACAACTAACTACCTTGATGGCTAGGAATGATCTCTGCCTCCAGAGGGGGGCTTAGTCACTTTTCAGGAGGTGTCCCCAAAGGCTGGACCCCATGTGGGGCTGGGCAGAGGTGGAGGGCCATCCACTGACCTCTCAGGCCATCCCAACTTAGCCTCCCCCTCCCAATAGAGCTTAACAACACTCTCAGGAGCCCTGGCTGCTGTGGTTCAGCAGATTGAGCACCATCCTGCGAACTGATAGGTCTCTGGTTCAATTTCCAGACAGGGCACATGCCTGGGTTAAGGGCCAAGTCCCCAGCTGGGGAGCCTGCAAGAGGCAACCAATAAACATATCTCTCATACATGGTGTTCCTCTCCCTCTCCTCCTCTCTCCCTCCCCCTCTATAAATAAATAAACAAAATCTTTAACAAAGAAAATATATTCTCAGGAACTTCTGGCCACAGCCATCAGGTAAGCCAAGATGGGTGCTTACAAGTACATCCGGAAGCTATGGAGGAAGCAGTCCAATGTAATGCACATTCTTCTCTGGGTGCACTGCTGGCAGTACCACCAGAGCTCTCTGTGCCCCACAGGGCCCCCCACCCTACCCGCCTGATAAAGCGCAGCAGGCTGGGATACAAGGCCAATCAAGGTTATGTCACACAAGGTCTGTCCAGAAGATATCCAGCCATGTAATATGAAAAAGAGACATTTATTAAATAAGATACAAGATACAAGAAATATTGCATGTAGGACAATGACACTTCAGTCCCCTTCAAAGTAGGCACCTTGGGACCTCACACAGTTCTCCCAATTGCCATCAGCTGCCCTGTCGTGTTTTCCTGAATCTCATTAACAGTCTGAAATCTCTTCCCTTTCAAAAGTGATTTTAGTTTTGGGAAAAGCAAGAAGTCACAGGGCACCAAATCTGAGCTGTAGGGAGCTGAGTCATCTGAGTGATTTGATGTTTCACCAAAAATTTCTGCTTAAGATGAGCAGGTGAGCTGTTGTGACGAAGCTGCCAATCACCAGTTGCCCATAGATGCAGCCTTCTGAATCAGCCAAAGATTTCTGTGGAGGAATATTCAAGCTTAACGCAAAATTTGACGCAGATTCATTGTTCTACTCACTCAACCATTTTGAATGCAATGACCACACAGTACATGTGCTCACTCAATGGCGTCTATTGCCCCCACTGACTAGTACAGTGAAGTCATCATTGTTCATGCATGCGCATTCCAGCCCACTCTCCTTGGCTGCCAGTTCCATGGATGTCATGCAAACTGTTCTCATTATATTAATAATGCCTGGACTTTTTCCAGACAGACCTCGTATATAGGACTGGGTGTGCTTTGGAGGCCACAGAGGCCCTGTTCCTAAGGGTGCTGCTACCTGCAGCAAGCCTGTCCATCAGAGTGTTAACCAACTGACATTTGCTCAGAGCCTTCTGTCTGTTGCTAAGGAGCAGGCTGGACACCACTGTGGGGCTCTGAGAGTCCTGAGTTTTTACTGTGTTAGTGAAGATTCCACATACAAATTCTTTTGAGGTTATTCTCATTGACCCATTCCGTAAGGCTATCAGAAGGAATCCTAACACCCAAAGGATTACCAAAGCAGTCCACAAGCACAGGCAGATGCGAGGGCTGCCATCTGCAGGCTGAGGGCCATGGCCTTGGGAAAGGGCCACACTATTGGTGATTCTTGCCGTGCAGCTTGGAGAAGTTGCAATACTCTCCATCTCCATCATTACTGCTGACATAAGTTTGTAAAATTATTACATAATAAACAATTTAAGATAGTCAAAACAAAATATTTTTGAGAAGTACATCTGGCAACCCAGCCCAACATGGGACTGCAGCTGGACCCTCCACAGTGGTCCCTAGCCTGCCTGGCTACTGCCTCCCTCTAAAGGGGGAATTGGAAACATTTTCCAGAGGCACACATGGCATGTAAGGCCCACATGTGACCATGGCAGAGCTGAGAATAATCTTCCTACGCCTCCCTGGGTGGCTAGAGCCTGTTGCCTCCTCTAGAGGGAAACTGATTAAAAAAAACAGGGGGGCAGAGCACACATCCAGCACTGCAGTTGAGCCCTGGTCTCCACAAAGTCACAGAAACTCTGTAGAAGGTGCCCCTAATAACCAGGACCCAAGAGTGAGAGCACCTGAGCCCATGGCACCCTCCAAGAGTCTACCTGTCCAGCCCGGGCCAGTGCCTTTCCTTCAGATGGGAACATGGATATGTTTTCAGGAGGTACCACCAGGTGGGTCCAATACAGGGATCCATGCAGAACTACAGCCTGGCCCTGGTGCCCACCCTGAGTCTCTCTGGCTAGCTTGTGCCAGCCCCATCACCAAAGGAAAGAGAAGTTTACAGGGGTGCAACCAGCCATCAGGCCTCATGCAAAACAGGGAAAGAACCCAGGGCAACCTTCATTGTCTCCTTGGACAGCCTAGGACAGTGCCCATTTTTGGAAGAGGACTTGGATAGGTCTAAAGTGGTGCATGTACAATTGGCCCCAGATGTCATCCCTGGGGCACAAAGCCCAGCCCATCCTGCTACCTGCCACCAGACAAGTACTTCTAAGCAGTTTTGCTAGGCCCAATGCAGACAGCGACAGCCCTGGCACAAATGCTGAGGACTACCCTGGCAGGCCTCTCTGCCTCCCCCTTCTGGAGGTAAACTTTAAAAAGTTTTCGGGTAGTGCACCCCACAACTGGACCCCACGCAGGATACCAACTACACGGAGTGCCCTCCTTGGATCCCTCCGGTCCATCTCTTTAGAGGAAGACTTAGAAAAATTTTCAAAAGCACATCTGGTACCCAGGTCCCATCACTGACTTCATCCAGGGCCAGGGTATACGTGCCCCAGAGGTTCCTAGCCAGCCTATACATGCCCCCCACCTGGAAATATTTTCTGGAAGGGCATGGGGTGGGGGTGGGACCTGCCCCTGAGCCTGCCCCATCTCCTCATTGGTCAGCCCTCCCCTTCCCAACTGAGCCCTGACCCTCCCCAATTAAACTTCAAACCCTTGACCACAAGTAAACCATACCCCTCTGCGGCCTCAAAACACCTTCAAGGGACCTACACAAAGTCACTTCCTTCTGCCTCCAAACCTCGTATCCCATCTGAAGGTCTCCTTCCAAAGCTGACCCCAGGGCACACCAAAACAAGGGCATGGCCAGGCTCTCTCCACCTGTCCATCCCAGGCCCAGCTTTGGGACCTACCTCTGAATCCACTTCCTCCCCCAGGACCTCCCAGATTCCTTACTTCCTGTGGGGTCTGGGAAGCCCCAGGGTGTGTCTGGTTCACTGGTGGCTCCTCAAGACAGCTGTACAATGGCCTAAGTGAACAGAGGAGAGAAGCAGAAGCAGGAGTGGAGGACAGAGTAGTGAAAAAGGCAGAGTGTGGACAGTACAGAGTCTGGTGTGAAGATTCAGGAAGCCAACTGACCTCTGTGCAAGGCCTCAGGTCATGGGTCAGCTAAAGTTTGCAGACCTTTCTGGGTAATAAATTCTATCACCCTCAAAAAAAAAAAAAAAAAAACCCACACTCAGTCACACCTTGACCCAAGGCTTATTAGTGGCATTTTAATGGCTTTCACTGGTGGCAGCAGCAGCAAGGGGAGAAGGGAATCAGGCTGGAAAGGGGGCAGCCTGTCCCCAGCAGGTCTAGCTGTCCTCTTTCCATTGCACAGAGGCCAGGAATGTGCGGATTTCCATGGGCTGCAGCGTGATGCTGGCAGGGTCCAGCCGGGAGGGAAAGCGCTTGAGTGTGGGGCCTGGGGAGGTGCAGGGAAAGAGTGAGAGGTGCAGACTTCCTTTGCCTCACTCCCTCACCCCCGTGCTCCCTCCCCTGGGCCTGGACACAGCCATACACCTTCAAATCTGTCCCTAGGGCCTCACTACCAGATTCTTCAACTGCTTCCCAGGGCCTGGATACCACTCCCAGCTCCCAAAATCCCTCCCAGTGCCTGACCACTGCCCTCACACTCTCAAGCCCCATTGCAAGGACTATCAAGCCAACCCCAAGGTTGATAAAGAACCCCACCCCACCTCTGAACTAGACACTGAGAGAGACTCAAATCTTGTTCTTAGGCCTGCACGCCAACCTCAGACACCCAAGAGCCACCACTAGTTTGCTGAACCTACTTAAGACTCTTAAACCCCTAACCTGGATCTGAACACTGCCCCAGACCCTGGAGCTGGACCTGGGTCCTGGCCAACACTGCCGCACCTGCCACACAGCCCCCAGCTCCCAGCCACAGGGGCAAGCACCCACCCGTGTTCGGCATCCACTGGAGCCTGGAGGCACTGGCCCAAAGCTGGTTGGCAGCCAGTGTGGTCTCCTTAAGGTTGATGATGGTGAAGGTAGAGAACAGGTCCTGCGGGATAGTGGATGCGCCGGCATGACTGGCGTCAAAGCGGGGTTTTCCCTCTCCCCTCTCTAGCTTTTCTCCTGTTTCCTTCCCACTTCTGCCCTCCTCACCCTCAAGTCCAAGGTAACCGGAGAACTCAAGTTGCCGCCCTTGTCCTCCCCTACGGCGAACTGGTGTTCCAAGCGCAGCAGCAGCATTTTACGGCCCCAACGCGCCAGTGTGAGCAGGTGTACATTGAGGGGCAGCTCCCTGCGGAGTCCAGAGAACTGTGGGGAGGGAACCGGGGAGACAGGGTGGGGCTGAGGGGAGTTCAGACGGTGAGGACCTAAGGGGAGGGGAGGGGATTAGCGGTCATGGGGGAGGGATTTAACCTGGGCGGGACCGGGCTCAGCCAGACTGAGTTGGGTGGGTCCAATCTGGTGTGGCCAGAGACCCCACTGAGGGCGGGAAAGAAGCACGGAGAGGGGCTGGCCGAGGTGAGGAAGGTTGGCGGCTGGGGGAGCAGAGTCCCCGGGACGTTGTCCTGGCCGGATGGGCCTGAGCCGCAACAGAAAGCTAGCTAGATTATGGCCTCCCCAGGACGAGCTGGGAGCAAGCGAGTTGAGTCTGGACTAAGCCTAGAGAGCCCTGCCCCCACCTCCGGCTTCACTCGCTCCTCTTTCTGCTGGTCCGCGCCCCTCACCTGCTTGCGTGGGGCTACCTCCGGGTGGTAGGGGATGCCACCACCCGGGGCCAGCACCACCTGCGGGGCCAGGAGCTCCTTTTCAGCCTGCAGCCGGTGCCCGACAGCAGCGGTCCGGGCCTTATCTAGCAGCACGAGGTGGCGCCCTCGCACCCACAACCCCAACCCCTTCTCTAGCAGCGGCTCCCCGACTCCACGTTCATCGTCTTTCAGCAGCCTTCGGTGCACCTGCGGCGAGAGAGGCCAGGAGAGGGTGAGAACCCCTCTGGACAAGTTTGAGGTCAGAAGTTGTGGAAACTTTAAGAGAAACTAAAGATTGGGGAGAATCAGATGAAAATGAAAGTCTGATAGGAGGGACCCCAACAGAAATACGGATCCTACCCAGCGGAGGACTAGGACAGTGGGAGGTAAGGACCTAATGAAAACCGGGATAGAGCAGGTCAGGACCTGGAGGGGGCGCCTGGGTAGAGACTGGATAAAAAGCGTGTAAACTTCTCACATAGGAATGGAGGTCTCAGCTTAGTAGGACCCCAGAGGGGTGCACCTAGCAGAGAACTGGAAGAGAAATTGGCTTCAATGTCCAGCAGGGGGCCAGGGTGGAACTAGTGGGAGAACTCTAGCTTAGATGGGGCTCAGATCACTCACCATGAGCTCTACGGAGCCATCTCTCAGGCTGCTGCCCCCCTGGGAACGGTCAGTCAACACGGTCAGCTGCACGTTCCCATCCTGGAGGGGAAGGGGTGAGAGTAAGAAAGCACACTGCCAGCCAGCCACAGCCCCACAGGAGATGGTGGACACTGCCAAGGACACTTGGAGATGCAAAGAATGAGGGGTGACACCCTACTTCAAGAAGAGTGTCTGGAAGAGGTGGGGAGCAGGGGGGGTACCGTAATATAAATGCGGCTGTTGACTGGATAGTAGTTTCCTGCCACTGGCTCAGTCTGGTTCAGCTCCCAGGTGGGTCGATAATTCCACCTGGGGAGGTAGGGTTTGGTCAGGCCCAGGCTCTGGCTCCACTTCCCCAGCTCCCCTTTCCCAGGTGACCCACTCCTCACTCCCCCTTCATCCTCTTCCCTCCCACACTCATAGAATCAGCAGATGGCCCCCCACCCATGAGCCCCAACATACCACAGACCACCCCTCAGTGCTCCCAGTCACCCCCACCTCCTCTCTAGGATCTCCCGGCCATTGCTGTCAGTGAAGAAGAGTCCTTTGGTCTCCAGCGGAGTGTCGAAACGACTGATGACTTCCTTCCCCCAGTTATCACTGTACTCAAAGGAATAGCAAGGCTGTGAGCCTGACCTACCTCCACTCTGCCCCAGTCCCCTTCCCTTGGGCCCAGCCTGTGCCACTCACCCCACAGGTATTGGTCCCACTGTCCACTCCAGCTCCAGGTGCCGCTGTCCTGGGTACAGACGAACCACCTGGGAACACCAGGCTGAGAAGTTCTGGTGCACCTCCTGAACCAAGGCCGTCTGCAGGCACATTGGGCAGGTGTGAGCCCACACCTGAGCAGAGGTGAACCCTACGAATGTATTCCCCTGCTGTGAACCTCACAAAGACCTAGATCAAGGTCAACCCCAGTGATAGCATGAGAACACTGCCTACCTCCCCCACCTGCCTAGGTGTGCTGCCCACACATACCACCAGTCATTGCCACATAATTCCTGAGTGTGGCATACATGCTTGGTACCCACCACTACCCCATCTTCCCTCCCTAGAATAGGATCCTAGCTGGACATATGGCTACCTAGAATAAAGACTGTATCGTCCAGTCTTCCCTGAGACTATCAGTAGCTGTGTGACTATGGTCTGCTGATTGGAAAGTGATCAAAGTGGTATGAACATTTTTTGCCCCTTCTCCCACTAGCTCAAATGCAAAAATGATGGCTGGAGCCTGAGCAGCTATATTGGGTCATGAGGTAGAAGTTGAATGTTGAGGAAGGCAGAGCAATAAAATAGAAGGGGCCTAGATCACTGTGGAACCACCCTACCTATGCTGGATGGCCCAGCCAGACTTTCTGTTCCATGGAAAGAACCCATCTGTAGACACAGTTAATTCAGGTAACTCTTTTATGACAGTAAAACTATATTCTAGCCCTGGAATGCAGACATTCACTGCAACGGGATTCATGTCAAAGGTGAGTCTTATGCCCTGACTGGTGTGGCTCACTGGGTTGGGCGTGGCCCCACAAACCAAAAGTTTGCCGGTTCGAGTCAGGGCACATGCCTGGATTGTGGGTTTGGTCCACAGTCAGGGCATGTATGAGAGTTAACCGATTAATGCTTCTCTCTCACACTGGTGTTTCTCTCCCTCTTTTTCTCCCTCCCTTCCCTTCTCTCTAAAAATAAATAAATATATATATATATTTTTTTTTTAATGGTGAGTCTTACCATTACCTGCTCGATTCCCATCCTAGGAGGAAATGTCAACAAGAAGCCCCAGAAAACCCCACAAGTGTGACGCCATTCCCAACCATATGCTCACACAGATAACCCCCCAACTGAGAATCACCCAAGTGCTATCCAAGTGTGAACTCTCCAGTATGCACCCCAAATGTAATCCCACCCTAGCACAGATCCTTGATGAACTCTTCAAGTAGCTCCACCTGGCTCTCCCCATTCATGAGCCAAGTGGGAACACCCTACCGCAGTTTCAAAAGCTAAGTATAATAATGACATCCACAGCAGATGTGAATGCCTTTGTATGCCATAGCATACAGAGCTGATGCATATCAGCCCTATGGAAAGGTCCTCAGGTCTTCCCCTCAGATCTTAGCCCTCTGATCTGATGGAGACATAAATCCTTCCCCCACCTCCACTCCCACCCCACACATTGCACACCACCCTCCCAGGTTCCACATAGCCCACAATGCCCACTCATCATTCCTGGCCCCAGACCTTCACCAGGCGGGTTTGAGCCCAATGGCTCACGAGCAGTGGTTCCTGTTGGTTGGGTCTGAAGATGTAGGCACCTGAGGCCTGGGTGCTTAGGCTGTTGCCTATACTGGCATTGTACCTGGGGCCGGAATAGGTGAACATCAGGTAAGGAACCCCAGCTCTGTTCCCACCTCCTCCCTGGCCTGGTGGTCCTCCCTTACCAGTAGAAGGCTTGGTGAACAGGCAGCAGGAGGTCCTGGTCCAGGTTCTTTATCTCCACCAAGAGCCCCGTGTCAGGGTCAAACCTAGCCCAGATGTGCTGGGCATAAAAGGGGGGACAGATGTTAATGACCATCCCTTCAGCCAAGGGCAGCTTCAGCCTTCCTGGGACTCAGGAGAAAACCCTGGAGTCACCCTTCCCTCCTCTCTCTCTCACCCCTCACCCCTGACCCTACTGGCAAATCCTAGCAGCTCCACCTTCTACCTTATCCTCAGTCTGAACACTTCTCGCCCCCTCCAAGGCCTTCCAGGTCTAGCGCTACTGACCCCTTCTGGTCTCCCCGGGCTGTTCCCTCCCCTTAGCCACCAGAATGCGCTGTGACCCCCTAAACCCAATCTTCAGCTGGTCTTCTGGGGGTCCAGAGCTGCCTGTGCAACTGACGGGAATCACAGTGCCAGGATCCACAAGACTTTTAAAGACCCATGGAAATTTATAAATTTCAATTTCTTTTAGAGCTTTTGTGTCTGCTGCTCCTTGCCTACCTGCCTGAATTCCTCTTCCCTCAAATATGTTCCAAATGGCCACATGGCTCCCTTCCTCAAGTCTCTGACACACCTTCACTTAATATGCAAGCCTCTACCACCATCAGCTTTGATATATCAGTCAAATGACACCCATGAACCCACTAGGCCTTCACGACAGCCTCAGTAGAGAATAGTATGACTCAAAGCAAGGCAGTCACTCACTCAAGGGCATACTAATGGGGCGGCTGGTGACACTAGACCATGAACCCAAGACCCACTGACCCAGAGTCAGTGCAGCTCACCATGACACCTCAAATTTGTCACCGGGGCAGGAAAGGGAATCTGTATGGGGTCTCACCTCATTTTGAATGGTCAAGTCACGGGACGAGGGCTTGATGCGAGATGAGGACTTGATGCGGGACAAGGGCTTGATGTGGGACGAGGACTTCTGGGGTCTGGGCTGGTAGGTGAGAGCCTGTGGGCTCTGGCCAGGCACCTGGGTTACTGAGTAGATACTGAAGCCAAGGGCAGGCACTGAGGCTGAGAAAAGCAGCTCCTGCCTGTCTGAGCTGGGCATCACCACCACCTCAGGTTAGGGAGAAGGGAAACTGAGTCAAGACAGCATACACCTATAGAGGCCCACATATGGAAAGGGGCCACAATCCAGGAGGGAAGGAGTGCCAGGATGGGGAGAAGAAATTTAGGTGTTGGGTGGGTGGGGGTATGGAGGTGACAGAAATTCTGAGTTAAAGATTGCAGAAAAGAGAAAACAAAAAAGAAAAAAATGACTTCAGAGAAGATTCATCAGGTAGAAAAAAACCCACTGGGAGGCTAAAGAGACTGTGGAAGGGGAAAGAAGTGAGGGAAAAGTGGGGGAAGAGATCTTTTAGGCAAGAGAGTGAAGGAAAGACAAGATTTGGGGGGAAGGAAGAGGTTCATGGGAAGAGGCCTTCAAGAATGAGGAAAATATTCATAAAGTGGAAACAATTTCATGGGAAGATACTAAAAGCAGACACTCACGGGGGAAGAACGTTCTCAGGAGGTGTTATATTAAGGGACAGAGGGGGTAGATTCAGAAGAGGAAAAAAAAGTACTGGGCAGGAACTATTCATGGAGGGACACGTAACCATGAAGGTATCCATGGGGGGAAGTGAGAATGCCCATAAAAAGAGGTAGTCATGGGAGGAGGGTATTCATGGGAGGAATATTCATCAAATGGGCTCACATCGCTGGGCACGACTGTGCCACTGGGATCCTTCACGAGGAAAGTGTGTTTGCTGACTGGAAGCCTCACCATCCAATCTACTTTCCGCCCCAAGGGGTTATAAATGGTCACCTGAAACTGGGGTGGGAGGATGAGAGTGGGCATGAGTTACAGCAGGCCTTCTGCAAGCCTACCCACAATGAAGAGCAACTACCCTGCGTGATCCAAGCCCCCATGTGTCTCTGTCCCACCCCAGCTTCACTGAGCCCCCTGTAATCGGGCACAGAGGGATCCACCAAAACAATTCAGCTGCCAGTTCCACCTCCTCTTTACCTCTCCAAGGCTCAGGGACCTGCCCCTCCTCCCACCCGCAGCCACCCCACCCTAGCCCTGTCGCAGGCATGGCTTACACTCTTTGCAGTCTGGCTGAGCGGACACAGGCTGATATTGAGGTTGCGGCAGAAAGAGAACTTCTCCTTGGAGCCGCTGAGCTGCGCCAGCGCATTACTCAGGAGAACCTGGGAAGGAGCATAAAGGCATGGGTCTGCTCTGCAAGCCCACTGTGCAGTCTCCCCTCCGCACCAAGGCCCGCCCCACGAGCTCTTTCTGGCCCTGCTCCTTTCAGTCTCCACTCCCCAACCCTCTCTAGTCCTTCCAGGCCTTGCGCCATTCTAGCCTCTGCCCTTCTCATCCCAGGTCCCCCTCCCACAACCTCTTAACAGAAATTTTAAAACTCATACACACATTTATGCATCCAGTGGGTTCATATTCTCCTAATTCACATTTTGAGTGCAAACCTGCTGCCCCATTCCTGTCTCCACCCTTTTGCCCCAGGCCCCGCCACACACACCTCACAGGGTCCCCAGCCTGCTGCCAGCTGGCGTGCATAGTCATCTGCTACATGTTGCTTGGAGGTCCCACTGACTGCATCGTGGTGCTGAAGCACAGCCATTGCCTCATCTGCAGCCAGATGGTAGTGAGCAAGTGGTGAGCCAAGTGGAGTCTCTGCAGGACTCTGAGCCCCGACCCCAGAGAGATGCAAAAGGTCATGTGCAGGGTAGGCAGGGTTATTCAGGGCTTTCTGAAGGGACTCAAGGATGTGGCCGTGGTCTGGTGTCCAGCTTGAACCCTGCCCCCACCCCCTCATCAGCCAGACACCTACTGAGGGGCGCACTGTCTCCAGAGCCATAGGGTCCCACGTTGGCCGCCGGACCTGCCAGCGCTTCCAGCTGGTTGCATACCTTGGGGGCAGGGAGTATGTTGAGGCATGGGGCCTGTCGGGTCCCCCCTTAGAGACAAGCGCCCATGTACCTGCAGGAAGTTATAGCTGAGGCGTTCATAGCGTTTGAGGGCTGGCCGGCTGGAAAAGAAGCCAGTCCAGAACTGGTGGGGGCCATCAGCATAGGGGAAGAAGTCATCCTGTTTCACCGACCTGAAGAGGCATTTCGGGCAGGGTCATGACCCACAGAGCATGCCAACCCTCCCAAGCTCCCCAGGACCCCCAAATACCAGGTGAGGTTGGCCTTGTTCAGCTCCCAGAGGTAACAGGCTGGAGTAGAGTAGAGCACATTGACACGGCTCCCGTTGGCCTGCTGCTGGGGGAAGGTGTGCACGTGTGAGCCCTCGGGGTCTGCAACTTCCTGGCACTGGGCCCACAGGTGTGAAACTTATATGCACATTTATGCATCCAGTGGGTTCATATTCTCTTAATTCACATTTTAAGTGCAAACCAATAACCAATGTGAAAATGTATTTTGGCCAAACCTAAATATTACCAGCCTAGAAAGAATTTCAGTGATGTAAGAATAAATCTGAAATTTTACTAAACTTTTTAAATAACTTGAATTTTACTATTAAAAACTTTTGTGGAAAAACTGAGCATGACGTATAGGGCAAGAATAATCATTTCTCAGCACTGTCAGGTTACTGCCAAATAACACAATTGTTATACTAAATAAAGGCTCACTTTCAACCCAAGGAGGCAGAGGAACAAGAAGGTGACCTCTTCCATGAGAAAAGGATGTTTGTACCAGTGCCTGGTACACAGCAGGTGCTCATGCACTCACTTGAGTGAATGAAGGGAAGTGCATGGGACCACATGCCTTTATGTGCACACACACATCTACACTTGTGCACGCACAGTCATATACACAGTTACACACACAGACCCATAGACGCATTGTGTTCACTCAACAATCACTGGATTCTTTAACACGCTTGGATCACTGATGTAATCTAGAACCAGAGGCCAGCCCCGCTGTCATGGAACACACAGCCAAGTGCAGAAGAAAGACTGAACAGATAGTTGGTTACAATCAGCCTGGATATGACAGGTATTTGTGAAGACTGGTATGAGTACAGAGGAAGAGCAAGAGCTCCACCAGCAGGGTTCCTGGAAGAGGAGACATTGCACCTGATGTCTCAAAGGAGAAACAGAATGTTTTCAGCCCCAAAGAGTAATATTAATAGACTTCGGGCCAAAGAGCAATATTAATAGACTTCTAGCCAAAATAGAGGCATAGGCAGATACACTTTGCCTCCTCATACAACCAAAAGAAGGACAACAACAAATTTAAAAACAAAAAGCAACCAGAACTGACAGAAAATCAAACTGTATGGAAGTCCAACAACCAAGGGGTTAAAGAAGAAACATTCATCTAGACTGGTGGAAGGAGCGGAAACAGGCAGCCAGAGCAGGGAGGACAAGTGGCAAGGTAGAGGCTGGAGGACCAGGTGGGCAAGACAGCAGCTGGTGGTCCCACATTTGCATGAGGATAAACTGGGAGGAACAAATGGGGAACGAGACAAACTATGCAACGCAGGGTTCCAGTGCAGGAAAAGTAAACCTCAAAACCTCTGGCTGTAAAAACCTGTGGGGATTGCAGCAGCAGGAGAAACGCCCAGCCTCACAGGGGAGTTCATTGGAGAGACCCGCAGGGTCCTATAATGTACACAAAACCACCCACCCAGGAATGAGCACCGAAGGGCCCAATCTGCTTGTTGGTAGCAGAGGAAGTGACCAAAAGCTGGCCAACAGGGAGCAAGCATCATTGTTCCCTCTCTTCCTTGTATGACCCTCCCCCCAATATACATCATCACAACACAGCAACTTGAGTTGTGCCACCCTGGCCAATACCTAAGGCTCCTCCCCTTACAATGTAACAGCTGCTCTGAGACAAAGAAAGATGGCCCAAATGAAAGAACAGATCAAAATTCCAGAAAAAGAACTAAGTAATGAAGAGATAGCCAACCTATCAGATGCAGAGTTCAAAACACTGGTAATCAAGAAGCTCACAGAAATGGTTGAGTATGGTTGCAAAATAGGGGGACAAAATGAAGGCTATGCAAAGTGAAATAAAGAAAAATACACAGGGAACAAACAGTGAAGGGAAGGAAACCAGGACTCAAATCAAAGATCTGGAGCAAAAGGAAGAAATAAACATTCAACCAGAACAGATTGAAGAAATCAGAATTGAAAAAAATAGCCCTGGCTGGTGTAGCTCAGTGGATTGAGTACCAGCCTGAAAACCAAAGAGTTGCCAGTTCGATTCCCAGTCAGGACACATGCCTAGGTTGCAGGCCAAGTGCCTGGTGGGCGGTACATGAGAGGCAACCACACATTGATGTTTCTCTCCCTCTGTTTCTCTTTCCCTTCCCCTGTCTCTAAAAAATAAATAAATAAAATATTTTTTTAAAAAACAAAAAACAAAAAAATGAGTAGAGGCATAGGAACCTCCAGGACAACTTTAAAAGTTCCAACATCCAAACCATAGCGGTGCCAGAAGAAGAGGAAGAGCAAGACATTGAAAACTTATTTGAAAAAATAATGAAGGAGAACTTCCCCAATCTGGCAAAGGAAATAAACATGCAAGTCCAGGAAGCTCAGAGAATCCCAAAGAAGTTGGACCCAAAGAGAAACACAACAAGACACATCATAATTACATTACCCAAAATTAAAGATAAGGAGATAATCTTTAAAGCAGCAAAAAAAGAGAGTTACCTATAAAGGAGTTCCCATAAGACTATCAGCTGATTTCACAAAAGAAACCTTGCAGGGCAGGCAAAGAAGGGGCTGGAAAGAAGTATTCAAAGTCATGAAAAGCAAGGACCTACATCCAAGACTATTCTATCCAGCAAAACTATCATTTAGAATGGAAAGGCAGATAAAGTGCTTCGCAGATAACATAAAGTTAAAGGAGTTCATTATCACCAAGCCCTTATATGAAATGTTAAAGGGAATTATCTGGGAAATAGAAGATCAAAAATATGAACAGTAAAATAACAACAAACTCACAACTATCAACAACTGGACCTAAAAACGAAAACAAACTAAGCAAACAACTAGAACAGGAAACATCACAGATATGGAGATCACATGGAGGGTTATCAGTGGGGAGGGGGAGAGGGGAGAATCGGGGAAAAAGTACAGGGAATAAGGAGCATTAATGGTAGGTACAAAATAGACAGGGGGAGTTTAAGAATAGTATGGGAAATGGAAAAACCAAAGAACTTATATATCTATGACCCATGGACATGAACTAAGGGATGGGGGGGCAGGGGGAATGCTGGTGGGGGGTGTGCAGAGCAGAGGGGAATAAAGGGAGAAAAAAACTAAACAACTGTAATAGCATAATTAATAAAATATACTTTAAAGAAGAATAATTATAAACAAAAAACATAATACTTATTATTTACCTAGCTCTGTTCTAACAGATCTGTGTAAATGAAATCATTAAACTCTCATCCAGAGCCCTATCAAGTGAGAACCAGCATTATGCCCATTTTCTGGGAAAGAATACTGAGGCACTGAGTACTAAACATTTCTCAAGGTCACAGAGCCAGCAAGTGGCAGAGCCAGGATTTGAATTGAGAGATTCCCATTTCCATAGAATGGAGTGGGCAAAGGAGCCATCAGTGGCAGGAGCAAAACTAAGAAGGTGTGACATCCTGGCAGCCTAGGAACATGGTACTTGCAAGAAGAAGTGATCAGGGTGTTCAGGCCCCTCAGAGGCATGGGAGGACTGAGAAGTATCTGCTGGGCCCTTGGTGATGTTACTGAGAGCTGTTTTGGTGAAACAGCAGTGCAGGGAGTGAGTGGAAGGTGAGGACATGGAGATTGTGCTGGTAGACAACTCTGAGGATGGAAGCAATGAGAAGGGAAAGCTCAAATGGAAGAGGGGCAACAAGGTTCTGTGCTGATGGGAGAGTGACTGTCTGCCCACCCAGCCGCTTACAAGGACCACACCAACACACTCACGTTAGGCACAATTATGTCCACCCAAAAATGTCCATGTCCTAATACCAGCAATCTGCAACACTGGCAAACAGAAATTAGATTTTCGGTAGGAATTAAAGTTGCTAATCAGATGATCTTAAAACAGAGATTATCCTGGATCATCTGGGTGACCCCAATGTAATCACAAAGGTCTTTAAAAATAGAAGAGGTTAGAGGAAGAAGTGAGAGTGAGAGAAAGAGATGTGATGACAGAAGCAGGATCAGACTTTGAAGATGGAGGAAGGGGCCATGAGCCAAGCAATGTGGGTGGCCTCTGGAGGATGAACAAGGCAAGGAAACTTTCCCCTAGAGCTTCCAGGAGGAATGCAGCGCAGCCGAACCTTGATTTTAGCACAGTGAGACCTGTGTCAGACTTCTGACCTAAAGAACTATAAGATAATGTATTTCTGTTGTTTTGAGCCACTAAATTTGTGGTGGTTATTTAATTACAGGAGCAAAAGAAAACTAAGGGAGCACCCATAGCTACTCATCTGACCAAAGGCCCAGGGATACAAGCACACATGTGCACACAGAGTGGGGGCACACTCACCTGGGCATTGACCAACTTGATAAGCTTATCAAGGTTCTTGAACCATATATTGGCATTCTCATATTGGAAGTCTGAACCCATGGTCATCACAGTGTGGTTGGTGCGGTAGAGCTGGCCCTGCAGACAGAATGGGTGTGTCCTCAGGCCAGAGTGTTCTGGTCACCCCTGCGTCTTCGTATACATGTGGTCAAGTGTGGGTGCACAGTGGCATGGGGAGAGGGGTGTGTGGAAGTGTGTCACATGGGACCATAAGAACATGAGTAAAAATATCCATAAGTTGCCCTGGCCGGGTAGCTCAGTTGGTTAGAGTATCATCCCTATATACCAAAGTTGTGGGTTTGATCCTCAGTCAGGACACACATGGATCAATCAATGAAGGCATAAATAACTGTAACAACAAATTGATGTTTCTTTCTCTCTCTCTCTCTCTTGCACACGCTCTCTCTCTCTCGCTCTCTCTCCCTTTCTCTCTAAAATTAATTTTTAAAAATAGCCACAAGTGCCCTGGCTGGTGTGGCTCAGTAGATTGAACACTAGCCTGCAAACCAAAAGGTCACTGGTTAGATTTCCAGTCAGGGCACATGCCTGGTTTGTGGGCCAGGTCCTCAGTGGGGGGCATGCAAGAGGCAACCAATCGATGTTTCTCTCAAGCACCGATGTTTCTCTCCCTCCCTTCCCCTCTCTAAAAATAAATAAGTAAAATATTTTTTAAAAATAGCAAGTTATTGAGTCATTCCCTCGGGCCTGCCACACAGATGAGAGCACTGAAGCACCGTGCCATGCTATCTCATGGCCACAGTGAGCGCGTGCGGTGGTGAAGGGCCCACACACTTCTAATCAGAAATACGCAAATCCAGAAAGAGGGCATGGTGAGGGCATGGAATATTATCTTCCTCTGAGGGTATGAGGAAGTTTCAGAGAATCAGTCCCTAGGCTGTGGGAAGGGTCTAATGCATTATATATCCAGTCTTCCAGGTTCTGGGCACTGGGATTACCTGGGCTGCAGCTAAATCTAGGAAGTAATCGACCAGTTCTTTGGCATTGTACTCAGGGCTGCGGGGGTCCTCCACGATGGGCTTGTCAGCACACAGGACATCCCAGCAAAGATGCTCCGGTGGATTGTACATGTTGGGAAGCACACCTGTGGGCCACACCAGGCTCAGGGTGGCCCAGCGCTCCAGACCTGTCCTGGGGTCAAAGCTTGCCACACCCCACCCAAGTCGGACTTCAGAATTTGCAGGGGCCCAGTGCAAAGTGCAAACACTGGGCCCTTAGTCATAAATTATTAAAAATTTCAAGATGATGACAGCAGAGTGTAAAACCAAGCCCAGGGCTCTTCTGAGCATGGGGCCCTCAGTGACTGCACAGGTCACATGCCTTTGGGGCTGGCCCTGCCCCCACCTATCTACCCCCTTACTGGTGAAGAGGTCAGCAGCTGGGGGCTTCAGGCTGGCACTGGCCCGCCACACCTGTTCCATCTCTAGATTCTTCTTCCGTACCCACTTATCTTGATAATCCAGGCGCCCGAAGAAGAAGCCATCAAAACCCATCTGGGAGTGGGGCAGAATGAGGAGTGGGAAAAAGGGCGGGATGACTAAGTGCCCAGCCCTCTCACCACCACCTGCCAGCCACCTCAGCATGGGAGGCGTGGGTCAGAGCACAGAGAAAAAACAGGTCTGAAACCAGGGAGGCCTCCAGCACATTTGGAAACTTAGGGAAGGGTCAGAATACACCCTAGGAAAGCTGAGAGGGGGTGGGTCCAACACTAGAACCCACCTCCACCTTCCAGAAAGGGAGCCTGACTCAACAAGACCTTCCCCCTTCTGCAGGCTGAGCATGGAAGGGGTCATAGCAGTAGTCAAGAAGCTGCTTGCAAAGCAAGGCAGGCCTCCACCCCCACCTGGCTTGGGGAGGAGCTAGGATTCTAGCAAATGGGGCGGGATCAGAATAGGAGGAGTGGCCAGCTGCAGGGGGCTGGTCAGCCTGGGCTCGGGCAGAGAGGGGCCAAGGCCAGAGCAGAAAAAGAGTAGATCTCCAAGGGCAGGGTCTCAAGAGGTCAGAGAGACAGGGAACAGGGCCTGGTTCGTGTGAGCTTGTAGGGAAGGGTTGAGCTTGAGGGGCCACGTGAGGAGTCAAAGTGAGTGAAGGGGTGGGTGCAAGGGAAGTGGGGAAAGCACCTGCGCGAACAGGGAGGCCTGCTCCCGAGAATGGCCGAAGGGGTCGATGTGCCAGGCCACACGGGGACGCCCGTCGTTGCCAAAAGTGTCCTCCAGGAAGCGCAACCCTAGTGTCATCTGGTCTATGATGGCTCCATAGTGGGTGGCTGCCTCATCATTCATCACCCAGCCACCATTGGCAAACTCCAGGCGCCCTGTACCAGAGGGGCAAAATCTGGGTAGGTTGTCAGGGCCAGGAGTGGGGCTGGGGCTGGCAATGCATGGCATGAGAAGATCTGCCTGTATGCCCAGGCCTGAAAGGGGAAGAGGAGTATCTCCCAGGCCAGTGCACCCAGATATAGAGCAGAGGGCCCCCTGCATGCCAGGCTTCCCAAAGGATCCACCGGAGGTGGAGCCTTGTAGGATGCATAGAGTTCTACAAATAAAGGGAAATTCCTGGCAGGCAGAGTCACATGCACATTCAGTCTGCCCATAGCATGATAAAATCTCAGAAGCCACAGTAGCAGAAACAGTAGTTAGGCTGGGCTTCCTCTTTTCACTTCCTTGGGGAAGCTTACCCTGGCGCACTAGGTCCCGCACAACATCCTGTGTTGCATTTGTCTGTTGATGCCACCAACGGGAGAAGAAGGCCATCTCCACGTAGACAAAGCGGCGGGTAGGCTCCACCAGCAGGGAAGAGATGATGGAGTCTAGGATGTACTGAACTCCCGCATGTTGGATGCTATTATAAACTGTGGGCACAGGGGTCAGGCAATCAAAGATCAGCAAGCCAAGGAGAACATTCCTAGATAGCCCCGTTCTCGAGCAGAGCCAGACTTCTTGCAGACACCAAGCATGCACTCAGACCACGCTGTCATATCAGCAACCATTCACTAGCTGGGCATAACCCCCACGCTAACATCCAGGACCCAGAAAGGATTTGAAGGGCTCAGAGGAATCATGGGAGTCCCAGGCATCCGTCCCCACCCTCTACTCACTGCCATAAAAGTACTGGTCCACTGTCTTGAGCCAGCCCACGTCATCATGCGTGTGGGCCACCAGGTGAACGTTGAGCATGTCCGGCTGCACCATGGGGCATGTCTGCGCAGACACCCCAAACGCACACTCACACACCCTGTCCCTTACCCCAAGGTTAAGAGGCAGGCTGAGGTGGGAGTGGGGATGGGGGGCATAAGGTAACTGGATCTAGAGGTGAGTGACTCAGAGAGGTCAGGCCAGGCCCTTCCAGGGAGGAAACACACATAGTTGTGCTCACAGATACAACTCCCTAGTGGCACAACTCCTCAAGGCTGCTCTCATTCACACCCTGGGAAAATAATAATAGTAGTAGCTAATGATTACTAAGTATTTGTAAGCACCAAGCAGCCACTTTGCAGGATGGGGACAATACTAACTCCAGTTTTCAGATGAGAGCACTGAGATCAGAGAAGTGTAGTGACTGGCCCACACAGCCAGGAAGTGGAGGAGCCAGGCTTGAACTCCAGGCCAGCTGACTCCAGAGTTCCAGTTCCCAACCAGCACCATCTCTCCCCCGCCACCCCCCACCCCCCACCCCACACACGCGCCCAATCACACAGTTCAATGCTTGCAAAGTCCAGGCAAACCGACCCAGAGAAGCAAGGAGGCAGGTAAAGACAGCCCCATTCTCACAGAGACGCACAGAGCCAGACCTCTCACTCACACCAAGCACGCACTCAGACCACGCTGTCATATCAGCAACTATTCACTAGGCACCCACAGAACAGACCCACCCACCCCTCCGGACCCTACTCAAGACTTCCCTCTGGCTCCTGGACATTTCCGCTCGCGGGCCCCCTCACCTCGTATCCCGCGGCCTGAGCGCTAGGCGCAGCTAAAAACAAAAAAAGTAAAGAAAGAGGTGGTATCGGTGGCCCCACTGCGCCCCGGCAGCCGCCAGCGCGGACTCTAGAAGGCCGCGCTTCGACTCCCATAGCCCCGCCACCACCGCAGCCGCCTCACTACTGCCTCCAGGGGGTTCTCCGCCAGACTTGGCCGGGTAAAGGGCCCGCCTCCAGAACCCGGCCTGGCCAATGGGCGCTTGTGGGGGCGGGGTTAGGACGCAGCACTGCTGGTAGTGGAACTGAAGCCTTGGCTCTGGGTGCTCGTTGGGGCACCAGCCACGTCCCACCTTTGGGCTGCTGGTTTGGCCAGAGGAGCCTTTAGAGTGTTGCCCCGTGGACTTGGAGTGCCCCTTTGTCCCCGTAAGCGGAGAGGGCTCAGATTTCCCTAGTGGTGCCGGGTTGGCCTAGAAGGTAGAATGAGTGCATGGTCCTAAGGTGTTCCATTAATTTTCAAGGCTAGGGTCCTGGAGGACCTCACCTGGCTAGGATCAGGGGTTGATGGGAGTCCTGTCCAGTGCAATAGGGATTGAGACATTGAGTAAAGGAACTGCCCTTGGAGTGCTGGGGGTGGGAGGCATCCAGCCTGATTGGGGTTGTACACGCAGACCCAGGAAAAAACCCAAAACTGAAAATCTAACTCCATAATAGGAGGGCAGGGAAAGACCAAAGAAAGAAGCTGGCCACTCCAAGGTGGTCATTGATGGAGATTAAGGGAAACTTACATTGGAGGCATGTCCTGGGTGTCAGCAAAAGGAAATGGATTCCTGTGCTGCTTGGCAGGTGCCAAATAGTTATATAGCTTAAAGGGGGAAACATCATGGAAACTAATACATGAATGCTACCAGGTATAGAGATTACTTCACGTGCTTGAACAGTTCAGGACAACAACCTGTTCCCGAAACCAGCACGCAGCAGGAGGTAAAGGAGGGAGGGGTACTGATTTATGTCAGAACGAACATCAAGTACGATCATTCTCTAAGGGAGGTTTGCAGTAACCAACTTCTGCGTTCTGGCCCAGGTCCAGCTCTCAGGTCCAGCAGAGGTCACATCACGAAACAGTCTCCTCCACAGTCTACCTCTCATGACAGGCTCTTAGAGTTTCCCATGACCTCCTCTTCCCTGAGGCGCCCTGAGTGGTCAGTGAGGGGCTTCGGTAGCAGGAAGGTAGCTCTCTTAGTTGCCAACTGACCTCACTGCAGACACAGTCTGCACCAACAGTACAGACACATACAAGAGACAAATTAAAAGAAGCAGTCCAAATATGACTGAACTTTTCCCATCATGCTTCCCTCCACCCCCCAGGACCCAAACCAGTGAGTTAGTAAGTCACCTAGGCTTTGGGGCTGGGTCATGTAAGGCATTTACTTGAGTTTTCATATGTGCTAAAAAAGAAGAAATATTAGTAGTTCGCCTGGTATAAGAACACAACATTCAGTTTGGATGATGGCATAGCCCCCATCCCATACTCACACACACACACACACACACACACCCCTGTAGCTGGATGCTACAGGAACAGCAGGAAGTCTAAGGTCAGAAAGACAGATATTTAGTAGGGACCTGAGTTGGGAGATCTATGAGAATTACATTTATAGTCTGACCTTTAGGTGTCAATGTAGTGTTGGGAATTGGTCAGGCTGTGTAAACTGTAATTGTTGGTCAGGAAGAAGTGGTGCTCTCTGGTATTAAGGAGGTGAATAAGGGGAGGGATACATTAGATCAGGACCCCTACCTTCTCACCTCTTTCAAGGGTGCATGTACCAGTCCACGTAGAGCCTGTCTCCATGGGTCTTGACTACATTAAGATAATCCTAAGGGAAAATGAGCAGTTCCTCCCCTACCAGGAACATGAAGTACCCTAACCATCCCAGCATAACATCCCATCGCAGATTCTAGTACATGGCCCGTGCTCCAGGGACAACAGAGCCTGGTGTCCTCAGTATCATGGCCCACTGGTCCATGGCAAGTGTCAGGACTTTTCTGTCTCCTTTGTTTGCCACACTTTTACCATATTGGGTGCCTCATTTGACTTCCCAACCTGGCATCTGGAGCAATAGGCCCCACATACCTGGTCACAGTAGGTTTTCCAGTTAGTAATTTTATCTGTTTAGGACACCATCTTTCCATTTCACCAACCCAGAAACCCAGCTGCCTGTGGGTTATAGGGAGATGGGGGAGATGGAACCTGCATTCATTGACCAGGTGTATTTTAAAGGCAGTCCCGCCCTGCCTCCTTAGCTATGTGCTATCCTATTGGAGCACTATCATCTTTGCACATCTTTCAGTGGTTTAGTTACTAAAGTATTTTTTAATATTTTATTTATTTTTAGGGGAAAGGAAGGAGAAAGAGAGGAAGAGAAGTATCAATGTGTGGTTGCCTCTCACGCACCCCCTACCAGGGATCTGAACCACAACCCAGGTATGTGCCCTGACTGGGAATCGAACCAGCAACCCTTACTGAGCCACACCAGCCAGGGCTAAAGTGTGTATTTTTACCACGGCATTTGATGCCTCCCATGCATGAAACCCACAACCCAAGCATGTGCCCCGACCTAGAATCAAACCAGCAACCCTTTGTTTTGCAGAACACCCAACTGAGTCACACCAGTAAGGGCTGATTTATTAGTTCTTAACAATTATATTTAGGTTTGCCCACAAAAACTTCATGAGATTTTAGACAAAATCAGCCCATATTCTTTTTTTTATTCAGCCCATATTCTGTTATTAGTTTTGCTGACAAATTTATAAGCATAGACAAAATAAAGGCATCAAATTTAACTATGATAACTCTAAAGAGATGTCTCTTTTAATTAAACCAATACACTTAAACTAGTGTACATGCAGTGCCAGGGGAAAGCCCCAAGATTGAAAATCTACTTCCATAAGCAGCACAGGGTGGGGAAAGACCAATGAAAGAAGCTGCCACTCCACTCTGGTAATTAATAGTTTAAGGGAAACTGACATAGAGGTGTGTCTTAAGTGGCTGCAAGTTGAAATTAATCCCCATGATGTTTGGCAAGTGCCAATGAATTGTATAGACTAAAGGGAGGAATAGTCATATGTACTAGTACATGAATGCTACCAGGTATGAGAATTTACTTCACATGCTTGACCAGGTTGGGACATCCTTTTCAAGGAACCAGCACATAGCAGGAGGCAAGAGAGGGGTATTGATTTGTGTCAGAATAAACATCAAACACAGACAGTTTAACGGGGTTTTAGAGTAGCAATCTCCTCCTTCTAGCCCAGGTCCTGTTCTCAGGTCTGGCAGCAGTCCAGTCTCTCCACAGCGGGGGAGGACTCAATCTTTCATGCCTTTCTGATGCCCCTATCAGTTCATCTAGCTCACTGACATTATCTCATTCCTTTGATAAAAAGTCAAAGCCCAGATTCCTAAGGTCAGCAGGCCATCTGCTGAGTTGTCAGAAAGGGGTCACTGTCCTATCCCCAGCAGCTGACTTAAGGCAGGAGGCCTGTGAGTAAGCAAGTGAACCACCAGAAGGCTGCAGACTGGGACCTCACCACAGGCCTGAGTAAAGGAACTGAAGCTCTTCTAGGACAGCACCCGCAATACACAGAAAGAAAAGTCTCAGAGAACACCCAGAATGCAAAACTTTATTATTAACTGGTTTCAACAAGAAAATGAGTGCATACACCTAGAAACACGGACAGGATCTCCCCCAGCAGCAGGCAGGGTGGGAAAGGAAGGCGGGCTCAGGGTATTCCCCGCTCTGCCCCAGCAGAAGTGGGACCGGAGGGAAAGGTCCAGGTTCCTTCCATCCAGCTGTGGGCCCTGTGACTACCTCACCCAGGGGAGCCCAGGATGGCCATCAGCTGAGGGTAGGAGGCTGAGCAGCCAAGGATCAACCCTAGAGGGAGGTGAGTAGAGGGGTCCAGGATGTGACCCCTCTAGGCTGACATCACCAAGGAGGTGTCATGGGCTGAGGGTTCTGCAGATACGACATCACCACCGCAGAAATGGACAGCCTGGGACCAGAGAGAGATGTCAGTCGGGATGAGTAAGCTTGGGTCCTCCCTCCCCTTATCAGGAGTCCCTCCTTCTCCAGGCCCATCCTCACATGAAGCTACTCATCATTTGCTTAGTGTCCTCAGAGCTCCGGGAGTTGGCAAAGCTGATGAAGGAGCAGTAGACAGCAACCCAAGCACACCACTTCAGCTGGGGAAACGCAGGTGGATGGCCAGGTTAGGTCAGTGAAGGCAAGGGACATTCCCAGGCACGGGTTCCAACACACTGGCTCCAAGTGGTGCAGCTTGACTTTGTCCCCCGGCCCCTAGGAGTTCCTCAGTCCCACCTACCCAGAGCTTATTCCAGGTACAGTTTTCCCTCAGGCCTAAGAAGACTGCTAGCCTTTTATATACCCCATCTTGCTAAGAACCCCATCCTTTCTCCACTATTCCTTCCAAGTTGCTTTAGAGTCTGGTCCCACCCTCACACCAACCTCCCACATACCCACCCTGACCCGGATCCCTGGTTTCCCCCAAGGATCTGGCTTTCTCGGTCCAACACCACCCCAGCCCCGCACCCTCAGCGCCGGCCCCACCTCATTCCGAATCCGCCCCCGGCCTCGCAGTCGGGTGGAGATAAGCAGCCCTGCCCACCTTGAGCATGAGGCCGCACATGCTGAAGATCATGCCGAGCAGGTTCATGTAGTCCGGCGTCGGGTCATCCAAAGCCGGGTTACATTCGCTCGGCGGAGGCTTGTACCTACGGCACGATCACACGATCAAGGTCAAAGGCACTCGTGTCCCGCCCCCAGGATGAACAAGCGCTTCCGTAGGTCCCGACCCACAACCCGACCCCTTTTCCCATGACGCTAGGGTCCTCACCTCAGCACTTTATTCGGCCTCCGTGGGTCAGACATATTGTTTGTAGACATAGTGAGTCGGAGATCGCGCCTCTTCCGCTGCGGGAGTTGCCCTTTCCGGCGCGGGAACGGAGGGTGGATTTTACAGTAGCACCCGCAGCTCTCGCGCTTCTGTTCCTAGTGGCGGGAGGCCAGGACTCCTCCAGTCAGAAGACAGAATTAGAAGAAGCCAACAATGTTTATTGGAAGCAGGAAGTAGAAAAAGAAACCTTAAATCTAGTGTCAGCCTTCAGTATTCCCAACGTTATCTCCAAAAAGCCAAAGTGGGAAACAGGAAGTAGCCCACGGAGGACAATAATAAGGTTACAGCCCAGTAAGGTTCAGAAACCTTAGTACAGACCGATATACGGCAGCGAGGAAGGGATCCCAGAGCTATGTCTTTCCCGGAGCCAAAGCCGCGAGGCCCGGAGCTGCCGCAGAAACGGTTGAAGACGCTGGACTGCGGGCAAGGAGCAGTGCGAGCCGTGCGCTTTAATGGTGAGCACCCTCATCTTCATTCCGACTCTACCTCCCGCTTCCTGAGGTTGGCAACCCAGTAACCCTCGCCTGCTGCTCCCCAGTGGATGGCAATTACTGCCTGACTTGCGGCAGCGACAAGACCCTGAAGCTGTGGAACCCGCTTCGGGGGACGCTTCTGCGGACGTACAGCGGCCACGGCTACGAGGTGCTGGACGCGGCCGGGTGAGCCGGGGCCAGGCCGGGGCGGGGACGTTGAGGCGAGGATCGGAGGTCGACGCTGACCTTCGCTTCCCTGCCCTCTAGCTCCTTTGACAATAGCAGCCTCTGCTCCGGCGGCGGAGACAAGACGGTGGTGCTGTGGGATGTGGCATCGGGGCAGGTCGTGCGTAAATTCCGGGGTCACGCAGGGGTGAGTAGAAGCAAAAAGAGGCCTCATTAGAGCATCGATGGTGATGCGTATGCCACCCCCTTACAGGGCACTCACCAAGCCTCGTAGCGGTGAAACCTTTCACCTCCCCTACTTCTAGCTTTTGTCCTCACTTTAATCTGCACTGGGAACCCTGCCTTTATCCTCCAAAGTCCAGTCTGCAGTATTTCCACCATTATCCACAAAAAGCCGAAACTTTGAGCCCGGAAGTGGGAAACAGGAAGTAGTCCATGGAGGACAATAATAAGGTTACACCCAAGCGAGTAAGGCTCGGAAACCTTAGTACAGACCGGTATTAGGGAGAGAGGAGGGAATCCCAGAGCAATATCTTTCTCTGGCATTTCCTGTTTCTCAGAAGGTAAACACGGTGCAATTTAATGAAGAAGCCACGGTCATCCTGTCCGGTAAGTGTAGTGCCTACGCAGGGCAGCCTAGGGTGCTCCCGACCCCCCAAATCTGACCTAACCTTCACACCGACCTCACAGGCTCTATCGACTCCACTATTCGCTGCTGGGACTGCCGTTCTCGGAGGCCTGACCCAGTGCAGAAGCTGGATGAAGCCAGGGATGGTGTATCTAGTGTGAAGGTGTCAGACCATGAGGTTCTGGCAGGGTGAGTGGAACCAGGGCATTGCCCTTCCTCAGGTGCCACTGGGGATCATAGCCGCCTCTGTGCCTAGATTAAGGTCTATGCTCCTCACTGTGGTGCCCAAGGCCCTGTGCAGTCTGGTCCTGACTGACCTCTCAGCTTTTATTCACAGCCTCCTTTCAAATAAACATGCTAAACGTGCTCCCACCCCAGGAGCTTCACAATTGATCTTTCTCTGCCTAGACTGCCCTTCTACTACTTATTCCAAGTGTATTTAGGTACTTCCTACAGGCCACTCTTTTTTGTCAATGAGCAATATAGCAGTGACTAAGACAGGGAAATAAGGAAAAATCCCTGCCCTTATAGGACTGATATTCTAGCTGCACAAGACAGTTATAAACAGTTCCCATACAGGGCTGCTCAAGTGTTGCCACAACCCCCAGGGAATGCCATTGCCCAGCCTGTTGACTAGCCTTGTTCCCACACATCTCCCCTTCGACCCCAAAAGGTTGGCTCCTGCTTGTCCTTCAAGTCCCATTTCAGATGTCACCCTCCTTGGGGAGGCCTTCATAAGTTACCCTCAGTGTGTGAGGCTCCAGAAATTTCTCCTGGCTTTGTTGAAGCTGTGTCCCAAGCTCTTCCTTCCCACTACAGCATCTGGCCCAGAGAGGATGCTCAATATATATCAGAAACAGATAGAGTTAAGTCCTGATAGGTCCCTGGGTCTGAATCTCAAAGCCAGCGCCTCACAAGTCCACTCATGAATTCACTTAAATGCATGTTTTCTGTGGCCAGCCCTGAGAGGGAGTATGACAGTGAGGAGTGTGTGGGAAAGACAAGCACAGCCATGTCTTTAGGGCCCTGGCCAGGTAGAAGGGTATAGTAACACTGAATTTACCTAGAGCCATGGATCCACTGGCCCTAGTTGAGGCTTCAGCTGGATCCACCCTGTCTTACAGGTCTGTGGATGGTCGGCTGAGGCGCTATGACCTGAGGATGGGTCAGCTCTTCTCAGACTACATGGGCAGTGAGTGTGGCCAAGCTGTGGGGCAGGTGGTGGGGGATAGGGGCAGCAAAGGGGGCCCCAGGTTCATCTGCCTGCCCACCCATCCCCCCAGGCCCCATCACTTGCACCTGCTTCAGCCGGGACGGGCAGTGCACCCTGGTGTCCAGCCTGGACTCCACATTGAGACTTCTAGACAAGGACACAGGGGAGCTGCTAGGGGAGTGAGTGCTTGGGGTATGGGGCTTCTCCCATCTCTGCCCCTGGTAAGTCCCAAGCCCACTAATCCCACCCACCCCCAGGTACACAGGCCATAAGAACCAGGAGTACAAGCTGGACTGCTGCCTGAGCGAGCGTGACACACATGTGGTCAGCTGTTCTGAGGATGGGAAGGTGTTCTTCTGGGACCTGGTGGAGGTGAGCCTCACACCTCCACACTGCACCAGGGCACCTGCCCTGTCCCCACTTTGTCCTTACCTCAGTCACTCCCAGACCTGAAAAAGGGAGCGACTATTAGAACCAGGAGCTGGAAGGAGTGAGTGAGAAGACAAGGAGGGCTTTCCTGGCAAAGGGAACAGTATGTGCTAAAGCTTGGAGGTATGGTCAGGAAATAGAAGCACTTCAAGATGGCAGTGGCAGTAGCAGGATCCAGGTCAGGCAGGGGCCACCAGTGCCAGGCCGACCTACTGGGACTGGCCCTGAGGGAGGGGAAGCAAATGGTGGTGTCTGACCCTAGGGGAGATGAGCCCCATCCTGATGTGTCCCAGCCTGGTGGTAGCATGGGGCTGACAACACATTGGCTGGACTTAAGTGAAGTCAGGGCTGGAGAGCCTCATGGAAGGAGATACGGGTGCTGGGGCTTGCTGGCCAGGAGATACAAGTTCCCTAAGAGGATGGAGGGAACTGGGGGACCCTGGGGACTCAACAGGCCAGTTCTCACTCAGGGAGCTGAGAAAGCACCAACATTCTGCCTGCTTCTTGAGGGTCCCGTACACCAGAGGTCACAACAAAGGAAGGGCACATGAGGGGACATTTCGAGGTAGAAACAGGAACCGTGGCCTGCTTAAGAGACTGTGTATGTGGAGCTGTGTCTGCAGGTTGATGAAGGAAGTGAAGGCACTGGTGTTGCCAAGTGGACAGGCAGATCCCCCCCGTGGCAGTGGCGGAGGGAAGGTGAAAGCCAGACACAACTGGCTCACAGCATGGTCATGGCCGTGAGGGTGGAAAGAATGGGTGGCTTCTGCATATAGTCTACTGGCAGAACCAAGAGGATTTACTGATAAAGGGATGTGAGGTGTGGAAAAAACTCTCAAGGGCTTGGCCTGAGCACTTGGGAGTACAGAGCCACTGAGGGGCTCATTTTTGGGCAGATGAGGTTTATAGCGACTAGAAAGCCACTAGAACAGGGGTGTCAAACTCATTTTCAATGGGGGCCATATCAGCTTCATGGTTGCCTTCAAAGGGCCAAATGTAATTTTAGGACTGTGTAAATGTAACTACTCCTTAACTACAGGCAAGGATCTAGGCGCTGCCACCTAGACACAAGATGCCAGGTCAGATTCAGCCCAAGGGCCTTGTGTTTGACACCTGTGCACTAGAAGCAGATGGCTGAAAATTGGGGTAGGGGGGCTCTCTAATAATACTGCTCCCCTCCCTCTTGTTCCACAGGGTGTCCTGGCACTGGCCTTGCAAGTGGGTCCTGGTGTGGTGCAGTCACTGACCTACCACCCAACAGAACCCTGCCTGTTGACTGCCATAGGGGGCAACATCCATTACTGGCGGGAAGAGGCCTATGAAGCTGAGGGTGGTATTGGTTGAAGCCGGGGAACCCACCACCACCAAGGATACACAGATGCAGACTCTGGACTACCAGGACCATTTATTCTAGAAGTGCCATGAACCAAGGAATGGAGAAGAGGCTGGGTCTGAAAACTAATAAATGGGGGGCATCCTCCTTGGGGTCATAGCTCAGTCCTTGTTCTTCTCATGCATGAAGGCATCTGCCTTCTGGGCAAAGGTTTCAGCCACAAGCAGGGGGAAGACCAGGGAGGCATCAGCATAGACCTGCAGAGGGGACCTAGTTAATAATGGGGCCCAAAGCAGCAGTTTGGGGACTGCACCCCAGCCAGCTGGCCAGCCCTCACCTTGACAGGCTGTGCATCCACCCGGATCTTGCCCCAAGAGACAGCTTCATCCGGCTGGGCACCAGAGTCAGAGCCATCAAATTCCTGGGCCGTGTTGATGTAAACAGCATAATCAGCCCCATTCCGCTGCAGGAAGGGGCAAGGTAGGTGGTCAGCCAGTCACAGGAAACACACAGGGTACTGCAGCTAGGGAGGCTGAGCCATGTGTCCTGAATGAAGGAGGGACCTTCGGTGGCCCCTCCCTTGCAAGTAGGGGCCCCACATCAACACCTGGGCAGTAAGGGGTTGGAGGGTTACTGGGAAAATGATGGTCAGTGTTTCCCCAGACCCACCTCCTAGGTAGCAACAACCTTCCCATATCTTACCAACTCTTATCTTCAGAAGATCCCTGAACCCAACCACCTCCTGCACCTTGGTCCCCATCCTGGTCCTGGCCTCATTTGTCCCCCCTACAGCAACTAGAGGGCGCTGGTGAGCTCTGAGCCCTCAAGGCCCTGCAAGACTTGCCTGCCTCCTCCTCAACTTACCCCCTACTCTCCCTTTCATAGGCATCCTACCTGTTCCTCGACTTATTTTAGGCACCTCAGAGCCTTTGCACTGGTTGTTCCCTGTGCTAGGAACCATTCCTCAAGGCAACCACATGGCTCAAGGGAGGCATCTACTCATGGGTCACATTCCTCAGAAAGGCTTCCCTTTTTTAAAGTGCCCCTTTTTATTACCATTTTATCCCTCATTTTTCTCCAAGGCAATGATTGCCACCTACATCCTCTCTCACACAACTTAAACATCTGTCCCAGGAAAGCAGGAATCCTGGCCTGTTTAGTACATGGCTGTGTCTCTAGCACGTGGCACAGACCAGGCATACAGACATTTCTCCATGGCAGACCTAAGTGCCACCCCCACACTAGGGACCAGGTGCTCTGTCCCCACTCACCATGAGGTTGGCATTTGCAATGTGGTGCTTGATCACACCCCCGCCCAGGATGATCATGCCAGAGCGCTTGGCAAAGATGGCCTGGGTGTTGATGAGTCTCAGGTCTGGGGAAGAGCACTGTGGTCAGGCCCTGGACACAGCCAGCCATCCTCCCCCACTCCTCTGGCCCCAGCACCTTACCCTCCACGATGTCCAGGACCAGGCCCGGGTTCTTGTAGGAATGGAAAAAGATCATGTCACCTAGTGAACCATCTGTGAGTGCTGGGCTCAATACAGGGATGTGGTTCTGAGACAAAACAGGACAAGACAGTAGCAGGAGTCAGAACCTGGTGAGGGTAGCCCAGCCCCCATTCTGGCAGCATTCCCTCTCTGCTTGACTCTACACAGCGTGTTTAATTTTTCTGGGCTTCGGTTTCCTTCACTGTAAAATAGTGGTACCAACAATACCTCCCTCACAGATGAGGAAGCATATGTAGGAAAACCCATACAAAACACTTAGGGCCATGCCTGGCACATAAAGAATGGAAGGTCCTATTATTTTTCCAATTGCTGGATCTCTGCCTCTGAGAAGCAGGGGACCCTACAACAGGCCCCAGGTGCGGTGGAAAGCGGGTGGTCTAGGAGTAAAGCCAGGATATGAGGAGCACACTCAATAGCTGTGTGACCTCAGACAAACTGCCTAACCTGTGTCTGAAATTCCTCATTTAAGAGTGCAGGTGATGAGAACAGCACAGACTCCCCAGGCGACCATGAAGGTGGAACAAGTTAACATGGGCATCTTTGCCCCCCACCCAACCCCTCACCTTCTGGGCCCAGTAATACACTGACTCTGGGTTGTTGATCTCCTTGCCAAGTCGGGCAATCATTTTGGAAGGTGTCCACTTCACGCCCTAGGAGAGGATATCAGCTTCAGCCAGCAGTGCCCTCCCTGACTGCCATCATGCTGGCCCCCAGAATATTTCAGCCCCACCTCTGTGTTCTGCTCCAGCACCATCTGGTCCAGAATGGGCATCAGCCAGTCCTCAAACTTGCAGTAATTGTCATTAGGCACCAGCAGGTTCCCGATCCTGGGGACAGGAGGCAGATAGGCATCAGGCCTCGGGACCCTTGGTCCAGCTCCCCTACCCAACACCACTCAGCCCCACCCCCCACCTGTTAATTCCGTTCTCACGTAGCTCCTTCCCCCTGAGGCTGAACTCGCCCAGGTATGTGGGCGCCAGGCACTTGATGAGATCCTCCTCCACGCCCCCTGCCGTAGTCACCAAGACATCCACCTGCAGCCACAGGCAGTGCGGTTGGCCCAGAAAGGAGGGCCTTGCCCTCCTTCTGGGCAGGACTTCTAACTCCCAACTCTCATCTAGTAAACTTGCAGGAAGATCTGCTGCTAAACAAAACTCAACCCTGTCCCTCTGCGTAAAACTGACCTATATATCTCTCACTCTTTTACTAAAATGACCAATGATTTTATTGCCCTTGAGATCCAGAAAGGCCAAGGCCACAGCCCCATCTGCTCCCCACCATGTTGTGCTGCACGAGATAACGGATGGTCTCACGGATGCCTGAACTGATGAGGTTGGACGTGTAGCCCAGGAAAATGGTGCAGCCAGTGAGTGGGCGACGGCTCTGGGTCAGATCTGAGTGCTGGTCTTCATCCTCCGGCAGAGGCTCCAGCTTCTTCTCTATCTACATGTAACAGCGGGGTCAAATTAACCTCTGGACCCAATCTCCAGCCCAAGTACCCCAGTGGTTTTCAGAATCGCTCTCCGCCTGAGGCTCTGCCCATTCAGAGAAAGGGAACCACTTCTACCTGTTACCAGGGAAGGGAGCCCCATGAGCAGCTACCGTCCCTTTCATAGCTCTCAGGACACACGCTCACGCTTTGCCCCCTTGGGAACCAGAGAGCATCTCCTTTGCAGAATCCAGTCACCTTCCCACTGGGAAGAGCAAATCCAAGGCCTGGCCCTAATTTAGGTCTTACAATTCCTCTCTCAGCCACACAGTCTAGCTCCAAGCCTCTCCAATTCGACAACACACACATTACCTATAACGTGCCCCCTACCTAAAATCAGTCCCCACCCCTTCTTAATACTAGGTTGTCGCTGCTGAAGGGGCAACTTCCCCTCCCCAACACAGAAACTCCCACCGCAGGTAAGCCCCACCTCCCTCCGACTACTGAATCGACCCAGCAAACACCACACCTCTTCTCCCAGGGAAGCCCAGCCCTTCCAAGTACTGCACCGAGTGGGTGCTACTAGAGGTCACGCCCCCTACACCCAGGAAGTCCAGCCCCGGCCTCACCATGGCATTGACTTGATGCACCGCACGCCCGAAGTTAGTAGCCTGGAAACCAGTAGTGCCGAAGGCTCCCAGCAGCGCGTGGTAGTCCACGCCACGGTTGAAGTCGTAGCCCTGAACCTGAGCACTTTCGGACGGCAGCGCCGAGCTGTGCTTTAGCACGGCGGCCAGAGCCGTCGCGGGCGCCTTCCCCTCGGAAGGACCCTCCATGCTCCTGCGTTCAGATCAGAGCAGCCCCAAACCAGGCCTCCTGTGGCCTCGAAACCCTGTAAGCCCTGGTACGCACTTGTCTACGAGAGCGCTTCAAACAGGACTCGGGGGGAAAAAAAACTGGGGGAGATTAGGCCGGAAGTTGCTTTAGTCACATGACCTCTCCAATACGGGAGTTCAGGGCGTGGCCAGTTCGAAATAGGGAGGCTGCTTGGAGACATTCCTTTTCGCGTGTTCACTCCTCACGCGAAGAAAGCGCCTTCCTTTAATTGCCGCCTACTGGAGACCCGCCGCATTGCGGGGTGCTTGTCCACTGGTTTTTGTCCCGTGGGGGGAGAGAATGGCTTCTTAGACGTCGCCCTTGGACAGAATTCGAGTCATCAGGAACTGTCAAGACAGTTTCCGTCACTGAGCATCTCTCATCAAATAGAATATTGATTCTTTTCCGTGCCTAGCAAGTCTCCAGAGCCTCCACATGCTGCATAACCCTCTGGTCTTGCCCTGGCAGCCGTAGCTGTCATCTCCTCTGGGAAGCCTTCCCTGACCTTCCTCTGGGTAAGGCATCTCCCCTGGGATCCAGGGCTGACATCTCTTTCCCTCCAGCATGACTGTGAGACCCTCAAGGGTGGGGACTATCTCATAGGTCCTCCTAAGTACAGGGTCTGGGCCAGAGAGGACCCCACTCATCATTCAGTCTTCATTTACGGAGTCTATCTTGCACCATACATTGGGCTCTGTGCTGGGTGCAGACATAGCAGTGAACAAGATGTGGACCCTGCCCTCCAGGAGCCCACAGTTTGGGGAGATAGAAAGTTAACAACAGTGGCTTTAGTTGGAAGGACAGGTGGTTGAGGAAGGATACAAAGGAGGTGACATTTGAACCAAAGCCAGAAAGCTAAGAAAGGCCCCATATGTGAACTTATGGGGGGAGGCCATTTCCCCACTGCTCCCTGCCCCCCATTGAGAGAACAGCCAGTGTAAAGGCCCTGAGGCTGGAAATGAGCCAGCTTAATTGGAGGAACAGAACATCCTTCTTGACATCCTTGAAATTCCCACTTATATCTCAAATGCACCACCTCAGCCTTCTCTCCACCTAACCCTGATCTTGCTGCAGCCTTCCACATCTCAGCAACAGCCCTCACCGACCAGGCTAAAAACTGGGGAGTTAAGCTTGATGGCCGCCCCTGTCTCCCAACCTACACCTATTCCCCAGCCCGTCCACCAAATTCTCCCTACAAAATAGGTCCCAAATCCAAGTGCTCTTCTGTCAGTTTTCTTTTAAGTTTTTATATATTTATTTTTTAGAGAGAGGGGAAGGGGGGAGAAAGAGAGGGAGAGAAACCTCCATCAGTTGCCTCTCGAGCGCCCCTAACCAGGGATCTGGCCCGCAACCCTGGCATGTGCCCTGACTGGGAATCAAACCAGCGACCTTTTACCTTGCAGGCTGGTGCTCAATCCACTGAGCCACACCAGCTAGAGCCTCTTCTGTCAATTTTTTAAAACAGAGGGATAATTTCTGGGCCTCAGTTCAAAATGTCACTTCCTCCAGAAGGCCTGCCCTTACTCACTCTAGCCCTTACCTTGCTTGTGTTGTCTTTCATAGCACTTAATACATTGTTTGCTCTTGTTTGTCTGATTAGAAGGGAAGCTCCATGAGGGCAGGATTTTGTCTGGTTTCACTGCCAATCCCCTTACACTGAGCAGTGCTGGACACATATTGGGATCTCAGCAAAGAGAATGAATGAATGAGTGAAAGAAACACACACACACAAGGGCACCAGCATGATCCATGAGGAATGAAGGAGGGAAAAGGTTGATAAATGAATTCAGAGCGAGCAGAAGGTACCAGACCAGGCAGGACCCTATGGGCTGTAGTAAGGAGGGTGGGTTTTATTCTAAGAGGCTGAGAAAACTCCGGAGAGTTTTAAAAAGGAAGTGAGACACTCCACATGAGATTCACTCTCTTAACCATTTTTAGTGTACAGGTCAGTGGCATTAAGCACATTCGCAGTGTTGTGCAACCATTACCACCATCCACCTCCAGAACATGTGTGTATCTTCCCAAACTCTGTCCCTATGGAACCCCAGCTGCCCACCCCCCGGGGAAATGCTACCCACCATTTTACTTTTTGTCTTTCTGAATTTGGCTCCTCTAAGGACTTCGTATGTAATGGAATCATAAATGTGTCCTTTTGTGGCTGGCTTATTTCACTCAGCATAATGCCCTCAAGGTTCATCCATGTTATATTCTGCTTTATTGTTTAACAGTTCCCATCGCCTGCCTTGAAAATAGGGGCAGTGGCTGTGAGAGGGCAGGAAAGACCAGGGTGAGGATGACTGCACTGGTCCAAGTGAGCAAAGATGGAGTGCGACTTGTGTGGGGCGGAGAGAAGGGACCAGACTGAGGACCTAGTGTGAAGGTTGTTCGGCTGGCTCTTAAGAAAGGATTAGATGTGGGGATACTGAAAAGAGAGGAGGAGTAAAGGAGTTGAGATTTGGGCCAGGGCAGTTGGGTGGATGGTGGTGAAGGACGCAGAAGGACAGAGGGAAAGGCAATCCTGAGCCAGCTTTGGCCACATTAGGTGAGAGACGCTAGAGAGGTGGGTAGGGTGGATGAAGGAGGCCAGAGGGTCCTCAGGTGGATCTGAGGTCAGGGACGGGGTTGGGATGGGGCAAAGGAAGCCATTGGCATTAGCAAGTGGACTGAGTCACCGTGTTGTGGATCCCAGGTAGTGAATGTAGATGGAGAAGAGAGGCAGAGCTACCCCCAAGCCCAGGGACATTCTGCACATTGGGGGACAGAGGCCGGCAAAGGAGAGCGTTGGGGCTACTTAGCATGGGATCAAGCAGGTCAGTGAGAGGCCAGGACCCCACACTCCTGCCAATGTAACTGGGCCTCCTGGGGCAGGGAACCCCTTGGTTAAGGCAGCTGCTGCTGCTATCACTGGTGACATTTCACTCCATGAGAGTCCTCCTGCCTTCAAAGTCTCTGCAGGGGTCAGGGAGGAGGGGGCTGGAGAGGCCAGGCAGGTGGGGGAGGGAGACAAAGCAAGGATGTGGGAGACCAGCAGCCAGGAGTCTGCCAGAGTCCTCATCTGAGGTATGTGGTTCTGACAAATGGGGAGCATCCACCCCCACCCCACAGTCCCCAGGGCACCTGGGAGGAGGTGTGGGGACCTTCAGGTGGCCCTTGGACCCCAAGTCTGGAGTTCAGCCTGCTGCCTATGGCCCTGCTCACCCTCCCCCAGATGTCTGGCAAGGCAGCCGTTGGCAGCGACATCGGGCAGGCCCGCCAGGCCGTGGAGCAGCTGAGGATGGAGGCTGGCATTGACCGAATAAAGGTGAGGCTGGGGGCAGGTGGACATGTCTGGGGGAGGGGCAGAGGGACAGCCAAGGTCTGGCTGACTGGGCTGGTCTACAGGTGTCCAAGGCAGCCTCTGACCTGCTGCAGTTCTGCATGGAGCAGGCCAAGAGTGACCCGTTCCTGGTGGGCATCCCAGCTGCCACCAACCCCTTCAAGGAGAAGAAGCCTTGTGCCATCCTATGATACTGGCCCTGAGGACACCTCAATAAACATGAAGTAAATGCTCCTCAGGGCTTGGTGGGCTGCAGTGGGGGGCAAAGGGGAGCTGTGGGCTGGCAGGGGCACCTGGCCCACTCCAGGGTCACTGCCACAGGGACACACACACCTTGTACTCTCGACGGAAGAGCACACACCTCTCATACCCCTCCCTGCCTGGAACCTGTGGGTGCCGTAGCAGATCCCCTCTCTGCACAGACACATCCAGGGACAGTCCCTATCTACACGCCTGTGCACACCACACACATACATGTCACACGTGCCCACACATCACACGCACAGAGGTGTCATCATAGGTAGGTGCCCACATCCTCTAGAATCTCCCTCTTCCTCTCACACACACTCATGGGTATGCAGTCGGTCAGACAGGGTTACAGTAACAACACACACAGCCAGCCAGCCCACCTCCCCAGGGACACAGACACATGTGATCCCAGGAATGCACTCGGTGGGCGCAGGTGCACCCAGACAGACACAGCAGAGGCTGCCATGCACCACAACCCCCGAGACATACGTTCATCCCCAGCCCCCTGGTCCCGAGCAGGCACCACTCCAGGTCACAGCACCAGTATACCAGGTTTATTTCCCCCTCGTCCTCGAGGGAGAACAGGCGTCCAAAGCTTAAACAGGATCTGGGGATGGGCAGCAGCTCCCTGGGTGGGCTGGAATACCAACCTCACCTTCCCTGGCTTGGGGCCCAGACCAGGGACCCCACCGGACAGTGGCCTGGAGTCCTTGTGCCCCAGGCCTGTGGGGCACAGCAGGAGCAGCACCAGCGAAGGGGAGGGCCCCCCTCCCCAAGAACAGAGGCCTTGCCTCAGCCTGCTGGCTGGCAGATCCACATCCACACGCGTGTCTGCCTGCTCAGGCCTGCAGCCTCCAGACTTCCAACGACAGGCCCCCAGAGGCGGCCACCACCAGGTTGCCCTCAGCACAGATCTGGGCAGGGACATGAAGACTCAGGGGAGCTCTGGGCACCCAGCAGGGCATGCGGGGTAGGGCATGTGGGGCAGGGCCTTACCCCATTCAGCACATTGTGGTGACTCCGGGTGCAAATGGTCCTTGGTGGATCTGTGGGCACTTGCACCTGGTGAGGGGTAACAGGCAAAGGTCAAGAGGTGTGCTCCCAGCCGGTGGGGGGTGGCATGGGAGGGGGCCTGTCCTGGGGCCTCACCCGGATGGTCTTATCGGTGGATGTGGTATACAAGGCCCCCAGCGAGTGTTTGATCCCTGTGATCTGAGACCTGTGGCCCACGTCAAAGGACTGCAAGAAGGAGGGAGAGGTGACACTCAGGCAAGGCTCCTAAGGCTAGCCACCCACTGCCACTAAAGTCTAGAGGTAGGGAGGAGGCCCAGGAAGGATGGGACAGGGGCAAGGGCCCTGGCAGACCCGGACAAGCTGGAAGCAGCCATTCCGGTTGGCGAAGACGTGCAGCAGACCCTGGTTGTCACCGGCCCAGAGCTGGGGCTCTTTGTAGGACATGCAGAGCAGGTAGGAGTCCAGCTGTGGGAGGGGCGTGGGGTGGAGCAGCTCAGGCTGGGCCATGCCACAGCCCTGGTCCCTCAGGACCCTGGGGACAGCTCACCTGCAGCCGCTGCAGGACACTGTTGGCCCGGCGGTCAAACACCACGAGCGTGTGGTCTTCACTGCCCGAGATGATGTGCCGGTCATCTGCCAGCAACGCCAGCACCGCGCTCGAGTGCAGCCGCCGGCTCTTCAGCAGGGCTGGGCCGACTTTGTGGGTGAGGGGCCAGGGAGAAGGGGGACATCAGCACCCCTCAAAGGGCCCCCCCAACCTACCAGAGGATCCAGGGCCTCTGTCCTGGCAAGAGCCTTGGTCAGCTTCCCTCCCCACCACACAACTCATGAGTGACCCTCTCTCTCTTCTCCTGCCCCCCCTGAATCTGGGCCTCCCAGGACCCCAGGCCTCTGCCCCATCCCACCCCACCCCCACCCCCACCCATCTCCTGTCCCATCTGCTCTCAGTACAGAGCAGACAGGACAGTCCCAACATAAAATGCCAACCAGTGCCAGCAAAGTTTCCTCCACCCCCAGCACTACTCTGCTCTGCCTGGATAAGGCACATTGGCCCTTCAATTACACAAAATAATTAAAAAGTAACAGAAAAGGCTTATGTGCTGGGCAATGTTTGTTCTAGGCCTTTTATGTAAACTAACATTTAATCCACCAATGCTCTTATTATCATCTCCTCCCATTAACCCTATGAGGCTAGAGTTGTTATTATCTAGATTTTACAGATAGGGAAACTGAAATTCAAGCTTGACTGGCAACATACAGCTAGGGAGTGAGAGAGCCAGGATTCTTGGGGGTTGTCTACCACCCATGGGATTCTGGCTCTGAGGCCTCTCCTCTGGGTGCCCTCTTATGTCCCTCACCTCACCCAGATGGAGATATAGCTTCCTCCGCAGCACCCCCCCGCCCCCAACCACAGGCACTGTGAGTGGTTAGCATCTGCCTATGTCACTGTCACCCCAGCCATGCTGTGAAGCCCAAATGCCTCCTTCCCCAGCATGATGCTGGGGCCCCTCCCAGGCAGCCCTGCTCTCCCCAATTCAGGCCCCTGGCCCACCTCTGGGGTCGTAGACTGTCACCTTCTTGTCATAGGTGCCAGTGACCAGGATATCAGGCCTGTAGGAAAGGCACAGCACAGCTGCCTTGCCCCTGGGGACACATGGAGCATGAGGTTGGGCTGTGGCCAGGCAGTGCCCTGTCCCGCCCTCCCAGCCCCCCTCCCCAGGACCCCTCACACTTTATCTCGCCAAACTGTTGCCCATCAGCTGCTATGTCCCAGAGCTTCACGGTGCTGTCCCAGGAACCAGAGCACACTCGGTGGTCCAACGCTGCCAGTGACCACACCCAGCCCTGTAGGACCAGACCCATGTGACAGTCCTCATTTCACAGATAACTAAATTGAGGGTCAGAGGAGGGAGCTAACCAACCCAAGAACACAGAGCAAGTCAGCACCGTGCAGAGATTAGAGCTCAAGTCTGTATGTCTGTCTGCCAACACCATGACACGCCTACCCCCCACCCAATAATGTTCCTAAATCAAGTCCCACTGAGACTCAGAACTGGCGACAGTTTGAGGCCACATGACAACATGATTAAGAATGGGTTAAGTGCTGGCCTGCAAACCAAAGGGTCACTGATTCAATTCCCAGTCTAGGGCACATGCCTGGGTTGCAGGCCCAGTAGGGGACAAGCAAGAGGCAACCACATATTGATGTTTCTCTCCCTCTCTTTCTCCCTCCCTTCCCCTCTCTCTAAAAATAAATGAAATAAAATCTTTAAAAAAAAAATGGGGCCTCCAGCCCTGGCCATGTAGTCCAGTTGGTTAGAGCGCTGTCCTGGCACACCAAGGTGACAGGTTTGATCCCCAGTCAGCAAACAGACAAGAGCAATTAATGAACGCAGCAGTAAGTGGAACAACAAATTGATCTCTCTCTCTCTCTCTCTCTCTCTCTCTCTCCCCCCTCTCTCTCTCCCTCTCTCCCCCACCCCACCCCTTTCCTCTCTCTCTCTCTAAAAATCATTTTTTTTTAAAGTCCATCTCAGGAGATAATATGCACAGACTGACCTTCCTCACCAATCCCACTGAGAAGAATACTGTAAGGTGTCCTGTTCTACAAATGAGGGCACAGACAGGTTGCACTTCTCACCCAAGGTCACCCAGCCAGGAAGCAGCAGAGTGGGGATTTGAACCCAGCAGCCTGGCTCCAAGACCAAGCCCTTGGCCACCAGCCTAGCCCAGCTCACTGACTGGTGGAGGGGCCGCTCCACTGCTGCTTCACATAAGATGCCAGTCATGCTCAGAGCTGTCTGACCCCAAAGGGCAGCCTCCTCACGCCCTGCCCTGGGCCTCCCAAGGCATCCTGACATCTGTTGAGCACCGACTGTGTGTCCGAGTCTGAGTGAGGCTCTTAATGCCTGTTCATCTCATTCATCCTCATCCTTTCTGACAACTGGACAGAAGTAGAAACTGAGGTCCAGAAAAGTCATCCATATCACCCCAAAATCACACTAACGATAGCAGAGTAAGGTTTTAATCCATGAGGTCTGGTGCCAACACCTGCACCTTTAGTCATGGCAACGTACCCAGGCCTCATGCTTTCTACATCCTCACCTTGTGAGTGCTGTTCGTCTGGGTGCCCAGGGCCTTGACCAGAACGCGGCTGGGTTCCATCCCGAGCTGCCGCAGGTCCCACAGGTTGACATTTCGATCTCGGGAGCCTGACAGACACAGAGTCCCACCCTGGGAGGGGAGTGAGGTAATACTGTCAGGGTCACCCTGACCCACCTGGCATGGCCCCTCACCAAACCCATCTCACCTGGAGCAGCAGCACTGAGTCAATGGACGCAAAGTGCCCATCAGCCAGGCAGAAGTGCTCCGCCCAGCGCCCGTCCTCCGCCCAGCGTGACAAGTGCTGCTCCAGCTCAATACAGGCGGCCGGCCAATCAAAGTCCTCCTCTGTGGGGACCATGAGCAGGGTCTTGGGTGGGTGGGAATCCTGCTACCCACACCAGCTCCCCAAGCTCATCTCTGGTTCCCAGGGAGCCCAACCAGCCCTGACCTTGGAGAACCGCCCCCCCTTCTGGATCCCTCACCCCACCCCGAGGAGGCCCAGGCTCTAGCTTTGGGACCACTGCCCCATCCACCTTCAAAGTAGGTCTAGGGCTACTCCTCACTCCAGTTTCCAGAAACTGGGGAACTGGAGCCTCGAGACCACCTTCCCAGGGCTCATCCCCAACCCAAGTCTGGGGGATTACAGCCTCAGAACGTTAAGGTTTTTCCTCACCCCTGGCTAATCCCTCAGGCTGGGTAAAGGAGCTAGGACTTTCTACCTCAGCCATCTGAACCAGACTCAGGAGACTGTTTCTCAACTGCTATCTATAAACCTGGGAGACTTGTCAAGATGCAGAATCTAAGCCCCAGGTGTAGAGACCCAATGACATGGATGGAGCCCAAGCAATTTATTTTTATCAAGTTATTCAGGAGATTCCCATCACTTCAAGGTCACCAAGCTGTCTTATCCCCCAGGGACCAATGACCTTGGGAACAGGAGGAAGGACCACAAGCCCCTGCTTAAGATCCCAGGCTGGACCCTGGGCTTAAGGATCTGTGATTGCTGGCATCAGGGACCCCAACCTCTAACCCTTACCTTTGGCTCAAGAGTTGCAGGCTCTGGACCTGAACCACTGCCTCACCCCCACCTAGGTCAGGACTCTAGGGGTGAGGGGCTTTGGCATCACCAGTTGCTGCCTCCACATTTACACCCAGAACCTAAGGATTCTTGGGTTTACTCTGAGCTCCAAGCAGATTCCAACAGCCTGAGACTTTTAAGTCCCCATGTCAGCCCCCAGGCAGGTTTCAGGGCCTTTGTATCACCACCAGAACCCAAGCCTGAGGATCACTGGATCCTCAGTTCAAGGGACCCCAGGCCCCGGGTAGGATTTCACAACTTCAGGATCCCCCCCTAGTGTCTACCTCATGATCCACTCAGAATTCAGGGACTTCGGCACCACCTCAGGCTCCACCCAAGTCAGGACAGCCAGGAAGTCTGCCCTAGGGGCTGTACTCACAGCACCTCAGATACCCACTCCCCGGCCCAAGCCTAACCCGTACGGTTACCCTGCGCACCTTCCACCACTGGATAGGGTGCGCGAAGGCGGCGCTGCGCGCGTAGTCTCCAGGTGACACGGTCACGCACAAGGTCGCGCAGCGCATGGCACACACACGGCAGTACGTGGAGCACGAGGTGAGCGTCCAGGTAGGCGAAGATCTTGAGCAGAAGCTCCGGGGGAAGGTTCAGAAGGCCCGGAACCCCCACGTCCGGGCCCTTGGACGCAGCCCGCGGCTCCAGGGCGTTGGGGGACGCGGCAGGTGCGGAAAGCAAAGGGGAGCGCAGGGGGGCCAGCCCGACTTTCGGCGGACTGAGCACGCGGGCCACATAAGCCTCAGCCTGCGCATCCGGGTCGGGCTCCAGGTCCGGGTCCGAGTCGTCGTCCCAGGAACTGGGATCATCGCGGGGCTCTGGTGCCAGCTCCATGGCGACCGAGTGGGCGCGGCCCGCCAGCCTGGTCAGCTGCGGCCCCCGCGTCCTGTCTCCTAGGCAGCACGAGGGCACGTTGGGCTCTTCCTGATGACGTTAAGCGCTGGCGGAAGTAAGCGGCTGAGCGGAGACCCGCTGGGAACTGATGGCCACTCCTTGCAAGGGTCTCAGTTCTTCAGCTGTGTGGGTCTAGGGCTTGAAAATGCAGATTCCTGGCTCTGCATTTTTAAAAAGATTTTATTTAGTTTTTAATCGGCACCCAAGGATATGGCTTACTGATTTCAGAGAGAAGGGAAGGGAGAAAGAAAAACACTGACGTGAGAAACATCCCTGTTTCCTCCCCCGGGCACCCTGACGGGGGGCAGGGGCGGGTGGAACCCGCAACCCAGGTATATGCTCTGACCAGGAATGGAGCCCGCAACCTTCCCATGTAAGAGACCACTCTCCACAGGGTTCCTGCATTTTTAAGCGTCGTTGGTGGTGGCAGCGCAAAAGGAACCACCTGAGCGCTGGTTTTCTGGTTTGAAAAACAGGGCCCTTGCTTTCTTTTGCCTGTGTAACTTGTTTACGGAGCCCATTTCTCCTATAGCTCACTTCTACCTCTGTGACCTTCTAAATAAACTTTGGAAGAAAAAAGAAAAACATGGCTCTCTGGAAGTCAACTTCCACAGGTGACTCCGAGCTTAGAAACGCAAACCCCCTTTCTGGGGTTGGTAGCCTGGGGAATTTAAGTGATTTGAACTCCTGCCTCGCCTTCTGGAGCCAGCAACATGCACCCTTATCTTGCAGAGGCCTCAGTGGAACAGTACTCTGAATCATACTGATAAAACCAGGATCTCTGAAAGCCTCTTGAGCCACGCAGTTAACACATAAACGCTCTCTCAGGATTGCTTGTACCCTCCGCCTGACTCTTATACCCACGAGGCTGTGCTCAAACATCTTCCCAGAGTTACCTACCATCTTCCCCGATGTTCTCCCTCCCCTCCCCACTGTATCTGTTTCTATGGGACATGCCATTGTTTATATTCTATTCCCTCTCACCAAAATGTACCCATCTGAACAAACTTGGGACGTGTCACCATTTGTTTTCCAAGGTTGACGCAGGTGATCCTCAGATCATACTGAGGTTGCCACATTTTATTCTGAGCAGTTCCTCATCTGCCCCAGTAATTGTTGCCAATATCTTACATATCTCCCACAGGCCTGGTGCTAGGGGCTGAGCTTTCTATAAAAATGTCAGAGATGCCCAGTGATCCAGTCGCAGAAGTCAGCCAAAGATGAAGGTGCTGCAAGGCTTTGCCCTTTATCACTCAGTTTAGTCTAAGGCAGGTGGGGATCTTGAACCTAGGCTATAATACTAATGGCTCTCCTTTAGTGAGCTCAGGACATTTAGTGGTTGTAATAACGCACTCCACATACATGTTACATTTAATCTTCACCTTTCACATTCACCTTAACCATTTTATAGGAAAGAAAACTGATGCTTGGGGTCCCAATAAATGTCCCTGGTTATTGCTTATTTCCTTCTCCACTCTCCCAATTATTTCCTGAGTCCTGTGTACCCCCATTTTTACAGCCTCCCAACCTCCCTCAACATCTCTACTGCCAAAGCCAAGGACACAGGAGGCCAACTGGAGACCAAGGTTCACAAGAAACTGATCTTTACTCAACAAAGTTCTACACAAGTGGAATCTCACACCACCTCGGCGCCAATCCCCAGCACAGCATGGTAACAAATGGACAGACCCTGGAGCCCGCAGGAGGAAGAAAATGAAGGGGAAGGAGGGACATGGGAACAAGCGGATCTGCGGATCGAAGCCAGTCAGGGTCCGCAGCCCTGGGCAGGAGAGAAGGTTGAGAAGCTACAACTTTGTTGTGCAAAAAATCAACCAAAAATAAATTAAAAATTAAATAGTTTTCTTTTTAAAAAAAGAAAAGACGATGAACCAGGCTCCCACTTCCCTGGAGGTGGTTGGAGCCCCGCCCCCAAACTGGGTGGAGGAGTTTCCAAACCCATCCGACAGCCAATCCATCCACACTCCCCAAGGCCCTGCAGAGGACGCTCCAAAGAACTGGAATTACCAGAAAATTAAATGGTATTTAAAAAAATTTTTTTTTCTTTTTTACAAATGGCTTCCAGAGACCTGCTGGAGTTTCCAAGGTGGGGAGGGGGAATTAGCTGAATTTATGGAATGTGCACCAAGTGCCCCTTGGAATAGAGGCAGGGCCGGACCCTGTCTGAGAAAAGACACAGGGCTATGATGGGGATGGGGTCCAGGAACCCAGTGGGATGAACGGAGCAGGCCCCAGGATGCAGGAGACCAGTCAAACCTCCCAAAACCACAAAAGGGGCCCCCAAAGAAGTAAAAAGCAGGGGAAGAGAAAAAAAACCTTAAGGGGGCTGCAGAGTCCAGCTTCATTTCGAGGCCAACTTTAAACCACACTCCCTCTGGTTCTAGGGGAGCCTCTCCCACTGTGACCACACCCCCAACCAATCCCAGTAGGGTCCCTAACACTGCTGCCCCAATCTGGTGGGGTCTCAGGGCCCCTGGGAGCAGTGATGAACAGGAAGCCTCATGGCCTCAAGGTGGGGGGGACACCACCCCTCCACCAAGCTCTTGCTTTCCTTCTTGCTGGCAAAGCATGAGCCTTCATTGCATCAACATCAATTAAATGCCCCAGCCCTCATTTTACAAACTCGGGCCTGGAACTTGAGTTAGGCTCTCAGAAGCACATAGAAACAGATTGCCCTTGAAATGGACGTGCTTATGGAGAGGCAGGGGGTATGTGTCAGCAGCTCTGGCCACCCCCAGCTCTCTCTCCCCAAAAACAAAAAAAAAACAAAAAACAAAAAAACCCTAGGCCAGTGTCTTCAAAAGTCACTGGAGCACAAGGGATGGAGAGAGGGACCTCTGGCCAGCCCCAGCCATTCCTGTGGTCTCCACTCTTCTGGGTGGGATAGGACAAGGAGGGGACACGCTGGCTGAGGCTGCCAAGAGAGCTGGCAGGAAGTATGCAGAGCAGGTCCAAAGCATGTGAGTGCTGACGGGACAGCCCCAAGGTGGCCTTCCTCTTACTCCACCCTGGGCTTCCGGAAGAGGACCCCAACCCACCCAGCCCTCCCCAGTCATCGCCAATTCCAGTAAAACAGCAGAAGCTTCTTAAACTCTAGATGCAGGTTACATGGAAGGCCTTACGGGTTAACTCAGGGGTTCACTAATTCTACTGTCTCCATGCAGTCAGGGAAATGGTGGGGTGGCTAGCCCAGCCTGGCTGGCAACAGCGCCCGCACATGAGTGTGGCCACGTGTGTACGTGAGTGTACGCATCTCTACAGGGACCCCCCTCCCCACCTGCTTTCCCTCTGCTTCATCCTAAGCCGGATTCAGTCGGCTGTGTTGATTCTTCCCTCCCACATGGCTGGCCCAAGTGGGCTGCCTGAGGTGATCCCACTTAGAGAAAGGGGCCCTTGCTGCCACGAAGTCCCACCCCCCTCCCGTTTGTAGGATGTGTGGAGGCCCACCCACCTGCCCACCGCTGGCTGGCCACACAGGCCAGGCATGGCAGGTAGATGGACAGGGAAGGCATCTGGATTTGGGTCCCACTCACTCCTCCCTAACCCCCCTCAACCAGGGCACGGCAACTTCTGGACGCAGTGTGCTCCCCAGCAACCCCTCTGCTGACGACGCAGACAGAAACCTGCAGGGAGAGGAGGGGTCAGAGCCTGTGCTTCCCCAGCCCAGTGACAGCACCAGCCCCCTGTACACGCAGCCTCCTCACCTGGCAGTCGCAGTGCTCCTCTAGACCCCATAGAAGGCAGCCAACCTCTCTTTGAGCAGTGGTGGGAACTGCTCTGAGAACTGCTGCCAGTTCTCCTCCCCAACTTGATCTTTGAAGCCATGGAGAATCTGTTGGGGGCGGGGGGGGGGGGGGGCGCCCAGAACAGAGCAAATGAACCTGGCCTCTTCCCCCACAGGGTCTCCCCACAGCCACCTCCTGGGACTGCATCAGGGTGAAGCGGGAGCCTCACCTTATAAAACATGTCCCGAAGGTCATCCTTCGGGCTCACCCAGGAGGCTACAGCATCGCAGAAGAAAATAAAGTCCTGAAATGTGACGAATCCCATGTGAGGGGCCGCCCGAGCCAGCCCCAATGCCTTCCCTCAGAGCCCAGCCGCCCCAACCTGCACGACGCCCCCAGGGTTGACGCCTATCATCATGCAGATGCCTCTGAAGGCTGAGTCCTTCTCCTCATTGTCCCTGATGTTCCTGAGGGACGTGCACCTGTGGGGAAGGTGAGCAGCAGGGAATCAGCCAGCAGGGCTGGGGCAGGAAGGGCATCCATTGGGAACAGTGGGCAGTGGGGCTGGGGTGGGGTGGGCCATGTGTCTACGGGGCATGGAGGAAGCAGGGGGGATCAGTGGATGATGGGGCTGGGACATGCCGCCACAGGTGGGCAGGGCTGGGTGGGCACAGGCAAGGGGATGGATTGGACCTGTCCCACCCACTCTGCTGCCCAGCCCACCACACAGGAGGCCCCACATAGGTGAACACACACCAAGGCCGGATGAACTGCTGCAGCATGGGTGCCACCTCCTGTGGGCACACGTAGCCTAGGCGGCCGATGGTGATGGCTGGAATGGCAGAGGGACTCATCAGGCGACCTGCAACCCCGAGTGGCCCCGGGACGGTACGTGGCGGGGCCTCTGGCACCAAGTACCAGTCCTGCCCCACAGGCCCCCAAGGGAACAGCTCCTGCCAGCCACCAGGGCCCAGAAGCTTGGCCTAGACTGCATCTTCCTCTGAAGCCAGCATCTTGCCTCTCCTCCCAGAACCGCTGCCAGGTCCTTCTAGATACCTTCCCTGGTTCATTCCCAAAGCCACTTAACTACCCTCAGTCAAGAAGCCCACCTCTGGGAGGTGAGCAAGGGGGCAGCGGCAGCCCAGACCTGGTGCCCACCTGTGTTTTCCAGCAGCGTCTTGGGTGTGTTGGGCCGGTTAATGATCTCCACCAGGTTATTAAGGACCATCTGCACATAGGGCTGCATCTCTGCCCCTGGGGAATCAGAGAGTCAGCCGCACACAGCCCATGCCACCCATGCCACCCACCCAATTACATCTAGACTCTGGCCAACTGCATCCAGTGAGGGAGCGAAAAACCTTCTTCAGTTGGTCCCCAGGCCAGGACCCATGGCCAACTTGAGACAAACCCATACCCTCCAAACATCAGAAGCTTCCCTGGAATCACGCCTGAACACCAAGGTGAGGCCAGATGGCCCAGTTTCCTTGTGGGGAAAGGGGGAAGCTGCCAAAGTTTCCCTACCAATTTCAGTGGGGATCTTTTTATCCGACTGCATTCGGGGTGGGAAGGTGGCCAACGGTCCAATCAGAACAGGCCTCCTGACCTGCCTCTTTGCAGAAGCCAATCACAGATGGCCTTTTAGACACTTGACCCATCTCAGATGAAAATGCTCAGAGGTGTCCTCTTACCCCTGGCCCATGGGAGCCTTCCTCAAGGAACACGGGCACCCTCTTGAGGAAGCCTGTCACCCAGAGCCAGGCTCCTGTCCCCAGGCCAGGAATAGGCCAATGGGGAGGGGCAGGGCCTGCCCATCTGCAGAGCACTCACCCATCTGCATGCAGATCTCACCAATGGCCCAGGTGGCATTGTTGCAGACAGAGATGAACTCAGGGTTCAAGTTGGTGCCCAGGATGGGCATGAACTCAGCTGGTGGGGAGAAAGAGAGATGCTAAGCAGGAGGACCTGCCAGCATGAGCTCCCTGACCTCACTGGGCAGGCCCCATCAGACAGTACGAATACATCCCAGTTCGGTCACAGTCCTCCCTAGTTATTTGTTCATCACTTGAGGTCGGGGCTAGGATTACGAGGTGAGGACAAGATGGGTGTCATACCAATGCAGGGCTTGACGTGGATGAAGCAGGCTTTGGTGAGGTCTCCCAGGAGGGCAAAGGAACTCTGCCGGACCTCAGGCATTGAGTCCTGGGGGTCAGAGCAGGGTAAGCATGGCAGGGCTCCCCTCCCCACAACAAGCCGGGGCCTCAATTAATCCCTTAGCTCAGGGCAGCTAGGGAAGCAGTCAGTCCCTGGGACACAGCCTGACCCTTCCACTTTCTAGCACTGAAGCCACAGGCCTCCTGTGTACATCGGGACTCAGGCCACGAGAATGAGTGCCTAGCTCAGGACACTGCTACAGATGAGGGAGGCACGTGTAACTGCTGGCCCTCCTGATACACGGGGTCAGGGGTGATGTTGAAGAGGCTGTGCTTTCCCATTTTCTATTTTCTATTTTTAAATTTTCTACATTGTTGGCTTGAAAAATGAGCTTTTACTCATGTCCTATTTGAATTCCCTTCTAAAATAATCACAGGGGTTTTTTTACAAGCCCCCTTTCCTGGCCCTGACTCCTCCCCCAGGGTGGCCCATACAGGCTGTTGGGTGCCATCACTGAGAGAGGCCTGTGAAGGGTGCCCACCCACCTGCATGCACTGGAAGAGCAGTGTCATGATGTTGCTGCGGGCCACCAGCTGCTCCACGTGGCCACCCAGGCCCTCAGCCAGGCCGCTGAGCAGGTCTAGTGCCACGATCATGAAGTCCTTGTCGGGGGCCTCGTACTGCTCAGGGTGCTGGGTGTACATCTGGGCACAGTTGGGGTGGGCGGGAGAGTGAGGGCGGCAGGCCAGGGCTGGGGCAGCAGCAGAGGGGTGGGCAGGTGCTCACCATGGCCTGAGCCAGTGTCTTCTGCACCAGGGTGACGCAGCGCTGGTAGACAGGCTCACAGTAGGGCAGAAAGCCACTCTGCAGGGCAGTGGCCACGGATGACAGACACTGGTAGGAGGAAGGCAGGAGAGGTGAATTTAGGTGGAGTAAGGCACGGCTGCAGGGGGGAGCCTGGAGACCACCCACCTCTAACAGAGGGAAGAGGTCCTTGTCTTCATCCTTGAGTTCGTTCCACTTCTGGATGAGCGGAGGCATCAACTTCTGGATGTATTCCTGCAGTGGGAACAAGAAGTTGGGACTCTCTGGGTAGAGGTGGCAGCCTGAGAACTAGCAAGGCAGTCCATCGCCCATTGCCTGAGCAATAAAGCCTGGGCTCCTTGTGGCTCATGGGGCCTGTAAGGCCTCACCATCCAGCCAGACCTCCAGGTTCTTCTGACCCGTCCCAAGCCCCACTATATCCACCCTTGCCCCTTCAGCAGTGTGGGTCAGCATCCTGGTTCCCACAGGCCCCTGAGCTCCCCCAGCACAGCACTTACCACACTGTCTCATAACTGTCTGTCTCCCACACTAGACTGGGAGCAGGGTGAGGGCAGGGGCCAGGTATCTCTGCCTGTTGAGGTCACGGCCATGTCCCTGGCGTGTGACACAGGGTCGCCAACAGGTCACTGGATGCCAGAGGGGAACAGGGAATTAGGAGGAGGGAGCTGCAGTGGGGTCTCACCGGCTGGTTGAGGTGGTGGCCCACAGAGTCAGCGAGGGTGCCAATGGCATCATAGAGGATGAGTAGGTTCTTGTGCTGGTACTTGCCAAAGGCAAACACAAGAGTATCCAGGATATAGCTGAGGTAGGGCACCAGCTCCGTGCAGGCCTCTTCCTCCAGGGTAGCGAAGGCACTGGAAGGTAGGAAAGGGCTCAGTGGGCACCTACAGGCGGGGGTGGGCCAAGGGCAGGTAGAGACAGGAAGGGGTGCTCGGGATCAGCCAGTACGAATACATTAGGGATCAGCGGATGTCAGGGGTAATGAGTGTCATCACTTCCCGAAGGGCAGCCAGAGGCACAGGGGGTGAGGACTGTGGGGCCAGGGGTCAGAAGTCACCTGCAGGCTGCCTCCTGCACCCTCTTGTTGCCATCCAGAATGCGCTTGAGCAATTCTGTCATCAGAGGCTTGAGGTGCATGTCCGGTGGCTGGCTGACCACCCAGTGGGCATAGCGGCTCAGCGTCCAGCAGGCGATGGAGCGAACCAGGGCCTTCTTGTCCGACAGGCACTGGATGAGGTGCGGGATCAGCTCAGGAAGGTAGGGCACCATGCCCTGCATGCAGCCTACAAGGACATCAGGGGGCAAACCTGAGCCCAGCTGAGCCCGGCCACACTTACCCTTTAGAGATCAGCAGGAAAACTGAGGCTCAGAGATTGAATAACTGGCTCAGAGTCACAGAGCCAGTGAAAGGTAGGGTCAGGAGAAGCGGCATCAGAGCAAACCTTTCCCTGCCATCAGCTCCACCCCAACATGGTCACTTATTAATCCACAGATGACCAGGCCGCACAGTGATTTGGGCTTTGTGGGCAGCAGTGACCCTGATGGGTGGAAAGTCCTTTTCTTTTAAAACCTTTCTTGGATGTTTCAAATTTCTATGTTTCATCATCTTTTTAAAAGAGAACCACAAGCCCTGGCTGGGTGACTAAGGTTGGAGAGAGCATCGTCCCAATGCTCCAAGGTTGTGGGTTGACCCCCAGTCAAGACATACACAAGGATCAACCTACGAATTGGTAAATAGGTGGAACAACAGATCAACCTTTCTCTCTCAAATTAATGAATAAAAATCCTTGGGAAAAAAAAAACCATGAGTACGTTTTTCAATTAGAGCATAGATAATAGCACAACCCCTATTAAATGATGTTTTTATGGGTTTAGAGTCAGTTCTTCTAGGTCTTTTCCCATGAGTATGTAGAACACAAAATGTAGTCTATTAACATATGTACACGTATTAACACAAGCTATATTACACTTACTTTGTGAGAAAACCTCTCCTTAATTTTTTAAAAATATTTTTTGATTATTCTATTACAGGTGTCCCAACTTTTTCCCCCTTTGCCCCTCTCCACCCGGTACCCCCAGCAATCCCCCACTTAGTTCATGTCCATGGTCATGTAAGTAAGTTCTTTGGCTTCTCCATTCCCCATACTATCCTTAATCTCCCCATTTTGTACCTACCAATTTGTGCTGCTAAATCCCTGCACCTTTCCCATTTTCCTCCTTTCCCCTCCCAACCAATAACCCCCCCCAAGTGATCTCCATATCTATGATTCTGTTCCTATTCTGCTAGTTTGCTTCATTTTTTAGATTAAGTTGTTGATAGTTGTAATTTATTGCTATTTTAATGTTTGTTTTGATTTCTTCTTTTTAAAAGATTTTATTTTAGAGGGGAAGGCAGAAAGGGAGAAAATATCAATGTGTGGTTGCCTCTTGCACCCCTACTGGGGACCTGGCCCACAACCCAGGCAAGTGCCCTGAGTGGGAATCAAACTGGCGACCCTTTGGTTCACAGGCCAACACTCAATCCACTGATCCACATAAACCAAGGCTTGATCTTCTTTTTCTTATGTAATTCCCTTTAGCATTTCATGTAATAATGGATTGGTGATGATGAACTCCTTTAGTTTTACCTTCTCTGAGAAGTGCTTTATTTGCCCCTCTATTCTAAATGACAGCTTTGCTGGACAAAGTAATCTAGGTTGCAGTCGCTTCTAGCCTGCAGCTTCTTTTGAGAAATCAGCTGACAGTGTTATGGGAACTCCTTTGTAGGTAACTGTCTGCCTTTCTCTTGCTGTTTTTAAAGATTCTTTAACCTTTGGCATTTTAATTATGTGTCTTGGTGTGTCCCTCTTTGGGTCTATCTTGTTTGGGACTCTGCACTTCCTAGACTTGTATGTCTATTTTCTTCACTAAATTAGGGAAGCTCTTTCTTTCTTTTTTGTTTTCAATTTCCTGCTCTTCCTCTTCCTCTTCTCCTTCTGGCACCCCGATGATTCGGATATTAGTATGTTTAAAAATGCCCCAGAGGTTCCTAAGCCTATTCTTTTTTCTTTTTTTTTTTAATTTTTTTTCTTTCTGCTCTTCTGATTGAATGCTTTTTCCTCCCTTGTGTTCCAAATCATTGATTTGATTCTCAGCTTCATCTTCTCCACTGTTGGTTCCCTGTAGATTTTGATTTCACTTAATACAACATTCATTTCTGCCTGGGTCTTTTTATGGCATTGAAGTACCCAATGAATTCCTGGAGCATCCCGATAACCAGTGTTTTGAGCTCTGCAACTGATAGGTTGCTTATCTCCATTTCATTTAGTCCTTTTTCTGGAGTTTTGGTCTGTTCTTTCATCTAGGCCATATTTCTTTGTCTCCTCATTCTGGCAGTCTCCCTGTGTTTGTTTCTGTGTATTAGGTAAAGTTGCTTTGACTTTCTGATAGCACACCTATTAAGTTGTATGGAGTGGAGCCTTAGGTGATTACCAGGGCAGGGCAACCTGTATCACTACTCTGTTGCTATGTGGGGGAGAGCTTGCAGAGGGGACAATGTCACTGCCTGGCCTCAGGAGTTCTGCCTGGGAGTAATCTAGTCTCCGCACTCGCATTCCACATTCTCCCCATATGCCACTGGTGCCCTTCAAGCTGTTGCCCTGGCACTGAATCCCAGAGCGGGTGGGTCTGTGTGAGTCCTAAGTCTGTTGCGCACCCTTTAAGAGGACGCAGTTTATTCCACTGCCTCAACTCCCACTGGTTTTTATAGCCAAAAGTTATGGGGATTTATCTTCCTGGCGCTGGGACCCTGCGCTGGGTAGTCTGGACTGGGACTGAGATCTCTCGCTCCCAAGGTATCCCTCTTGTTTTTTCATCCACAACACGTGGCTATGAAACCACCCATTCCCATCTCCGTGCCTCTCCATGCAACTCAATGTCTCTATGTGTCTCCGCCCCTCCTACTCATCTGGATGAATGTGGCTTCTTTAAATGCTTGGTTGTTGGACTTCTACACAGTTCGATTTTCTGACAATTCTGGGTGATATTTCTTTTGTAGTGTAGCTGTATTTTTTGCTATTGTTGTGAGTGGAAGCAAGGTATTTACCTATACCTCCACCTTGACCACAAGTCTCCCCCTCCTTAGATAATTCTGAAGGCTCTCCAGAGTGAGGGCTTCTGAACTTTTTAGGACACGCCTATATGCTGAGGCAGTCACAAGTGGTTCCCATAACAGACTCACAAAGCCCTCTCTCGTCATCCAACTTGTACACTCCATCAGCACAAAGCCAGGCTGCCCAAAGGGACAGCACCAAAGGGTGCCCAAAAACCAGGCTAGTAACAGCACACCACGTGAAGTCTGAAGAAGCACCACCACTGCACACTAATTCTAGCAAGCCAACCCCGCAGCCAGGGAGCAGGTCTGAGGCCCAGCTGCACCCTGGGTAAATGGGGAGGTGATATACATCCCTCTGTACCTCAGTTTCCCCATCTGTGAATCCCACCTCGTCAGGTGGCGCTGAGCCCACAGGACCAGGCTGCCTGCCATGGGACAAGCACTGAAAAAGTGACTGTTACTGTTGTTGTACTTATAATTTTGCTTACGACCTCACAGAATTGCCTGTCCATGAGAACTGAGAAGATGTGCATTTTAGGGTTTGGGGTTCCTTTCAGGCTCACAGGTTGAGGGGAAGATTGAAATCCCACAGCTATCTGAAGGGGCTGAGAAGGCCTTTGGAGAAAACTCAGGGATAATGTGGCCCCCTCCCCACAGGCAGTCCCACTTAGGCCATACCCAGTCACACACCTGCACAAGGGTCAGAGGTCAGGAACAGCCAGGACAGCGGAGCACTCACCCTCAGCAATGGCGCCCAGCACCAGAATGCCTGACTCCTTGACCACCCACTCGGGGTGGAAGAGGAGGCCCTTGAGCAGGGGAAGGAGGTGGGGCAGTAGTTCTTCCCGGAAGACGTTGGCCAAAACGTCCAGTGCAGCCGCCGAACACTTCCCTAAAGCCAGAAGGGAAATTGGGGGCAGGCTCAGAAGCCTATCAGGCAGGGCCTCCTCAACCATACCCCCAGACCAGAGATCATGATTAGGGTCTTTGTGATCTGCTCCAATTAGGTTTCTCATCACCTCCCAAGAGGGAAACCAGGGCTGCTGCCCACACCCACCCCCACCCCTGCCCAAGCCACACACTCAGATTCCAGTCGGACAAAGCATCGTCATCATCATCATCCTCTGCATCCTCAGAGCTGTCAGGCCTCTCAGCCTCGTGGGGCAGTGTCACTGTGCGCGACTTGTGAAAGCGTGGCTTAATGTCCTGTTCACTGTCAGGGACTGCCTCGTCCTCTTCCACGTCCCCCTGTGGGCCAGGCAGACCACTAAGCACCACCAGGGCCCCAGCCCCTATGCCCCCACCCTCACCCACCTGCCTGGGCCCGGTATTGAACCTGGCTGACCTTGAGTAGGATAATGTCAATTTCCGAGTACTTCATCCCATTCACCAGGATGGGGATCAACCTATTGGGAGAGAGGCTGTTCAGTGGGAAGCAGGGCCCCTGGGGGCTCAATGCCTGGGCAAGAGGGAAGCAAAGTACAGATGGGAGAGTCAAAGGTTGACTGTACAGTGCACACTAATTCTGCTGGCCCCACATCCATTAATCTCCCTTAGTGGTAGCTACCCCAACCCAGTCTCAGCCACTGTGACAGGGACAGAGCTGACTACTGGCTCCACAGGAAAGCTCTTGACCCAGACCTGACCACTCCAGGAAATCCAGACCTCTGAATACACTGAGAAGCTTGGAACAGAGCCTGATCCCTAGAATGCCATAAGGCAGGGACATGTGGCCCAGTCACCAGGCACTTGTCTGGGATGGAGCCAGAATAAGGGAATAAACATGTAGGGCAGCCAGCCTCCTCAGCTGGTACCCATGGGCCCTGGGATTGGAAATTTTGATTAGAGTCTTCACTGATTTGGGGATACGTGAGTGATCCAAGTTGTCCCTAGGACTTTCACTGGAGATACTGGGCAAGAGGGAATTATTTTTTCAGAGGTTCCTAAGTTGTAAAACTATAGAAGTCCCCAGCACAACCGGGAAGGAAGGTCATGCCTGAGAGCAAAGCCAGTGCAGATGAAGTAAATCTGAGACTGGACAGTTGCCTTTCATATCTTTTCAGCACCTGGATCCAGCTATGCCTACAGCTTCTCTTGACTTCTCATTCATTCCACCTATAACTTATCTAATTTTTAAGTCATTAAAATGACATTCAGCCCTGGCTGGTATGGCTCAGTGGATTGAGCACCAGCCTGGGCACCAAAAAGTCCCTGGTTCGATTCCCAGTCAGGGCATATGCCTGGGTTGTAGGTCAGGTCCCCAGTGGAATGTGTGAAAGAGGCAACCACACACTGATGTTTCTCTCCCTCTCTTTCTTCCTCCTTTCCTCTCTCTAAAAATAAATAAATAAAATCTAAAAAAAAAAATTCCTATCATTTGCAAAATGTATGCTGACATAAGAAGTAAACTGAAATAAAAGAGGTGGAGCCTGGAGTGGGACAGTGAATACAAGAAGCACTCACTGGACCAGGTGGGAGGCCAGGACGTCCTTGCAGATGGGCTGCTCGGCCAGCGTCAGCCAGAACTCACAGGCCTCAAGGGCAACATTCTCATCATGGTCCTGGGTCCTCTGCAGCATGTACTGGAGTAGGTGAAAGAAAAGCTGAAGGCCTTGCCCTGTGCCCCCAGCCCTGCAGCATCCTCCCGGGCAGGCTTAGGTGTACACACCTGGATAATGCTATGCATGTGGGGGATGAGCCTATCGATTCGCACTTCCAGCAGCATTACCAGGGCACGGCAAACATTCTTCCGCACCTCAGGGTCATCGTCCACGGCCAGGGCAAACAGGTGCTGCAGGGAAAGCAGGATCAGCCACAGTGGGGACCTCTGTTCCTCACCCTGCTCATCCCCCATCTGGCAGCCTACCTCAATGAAAGTGTCAATATTGTCCATCAGCGCCTGGGCCCGGTCCATGATGAACTGGTTCACGCAGGCGATAGCATGGGACCTGGCAGGGAGTGGGCATGTGGGTCACCCCGCCCTGCCCTCCCCAGGTGCCCTGCAGACCCCTGGGGAGCTGCACCCACCGGATCTTGGGGCTGCAGTGCTTGAAGAACTGCAAAAATTTGGGGATCATGATGTTAAGGGGCCTGTTGAGGGCATCACTATCCAGGAGCTCAGATGAGTCTTCACAGATCTTCTGCAGGGCTCCAAAGGCTCCCTGAGTGGGGAGGAGCATACATGGGTGTGGGTTCAGGTCCAGCCCCAGCTCCCACCTGGGCAGGCCACAGCTTGTCACCTACCTCGCACGTGTTGTAATCCTCTGAGTTGAGCAGGTTGCACAGCTGGGGCAGCAACTCAGGCCACATCTGCAGCTCACCCTTGGAAGCGATGGTGGTGATGAGAATGCCTGGGCGGCCAGGAAAGGACGCAGCCTCAGGCTGGGTGCAGGTGGGCTTGCTCAGCACCCCAGTGCTCCCTGCCACACTCAGGATGCTCTCTGAGTGAGCCCTACACAGCCCTTCTGAGATCCTCTGAGCCTTACTGTAAGTCTGTTCCAGGCCCCAGGATGCAGCACAGAACTAAATACAAAGACTCTGCTGCAAGGTTAACAAAAGGCCTGGGGAGCTATATGCCAAGAGCTTAAGGGGGAAATAAAGCAGAGATGGCTAGCAATGGCTGAGAATGAGGGTAGCAACTTAAAATTGGGTGTCCAGAGCTTCCCAGGTAACATCTTGCTATCTGAACGAAGACCTGAAAGAGGTGAGGGAGAAGCCACCCAGGTCTCTAGGGAAAGAGCATCCCAGGCAGAGGGAATGGCAGGTGCAAAGGCCTGGGGACAGGAGCCGGCCTGGGGAGCTTACAGTTTGGTAAGGAGCCAGTGGGGCAGAGTGGGAGGAAGTGAGAGTGGGGAGAGGGCAGGGGGAAGGTCCTGCAGGGTCACATGGCCTCTTGAGAGCTTGCACTGCTTCCTAGAAACCCAAGTACAACCTACAGTAGGTATCTAAAGTGTGAGGGCAGGACAGGTGTCTGGCAGTTGAGCTGAATGCAGGTGATATCAGCGCAGAGATAATATTTAAAGCCAGAAGGTGGCAGTCTTTCCTAAGGAAAGATGCTGCCAGTGCCAACACTCCAGATGACCCTGGCTCACAGGTCTGCTAGGAAAAGTGCTTCCTGAGATAGACTGTGAAGACAGCCCCAGTCTCCCCTATGTGACGTTAGCCACATTACCTAACCTCTTTGTGCCTTGATGGGGACAAAGACCACAGGCCTAGTAGAGCTACTGGGAAACTTCAGTGACCTTAACTCAAGTACTAGAGCAGAACCTGACAGCAGGAATGAGCTTAGTCAGTCCAGGTCTTTCTGCTGGCATCAGAGGAGGGTACTGTCAGGGCTGAGGGTCTCTTTTAACAGAAACAGCAGTCCCCAAGATATCCATTTCATATCTAACGCTATTTTTCTGTCTTTATTGCAGTTTAAGACTGCCTTCTCTTCAGGACAAGTATATCTGTCTTTCACTTAAAACAGTTACATACAACATCCTTGCAAAAGCAAGTGTTAAATCTTTGCCCCAAATTGACAAAGATTTTAAAGAAAAAAAATGTAAGTTATTACATGTCAACTAACCTTAATAAAACTGGGAAATGGTAACAAACAGTAGGGTTGGTGTTTATCAGTAGTGAAAAGGCTTAAGATAAACTGCTGGGAAATTCTAGTCATCCTTGTGTTAACTACCTCAGGCAGCCTTCCAGGAATCAGGAAGGTTTCAAGGCAAAGCTACCTCATTAAGGACACCCCATTCCACAAGAGTAGGGAGCTGATTTTAACCTGCTACCCTCTCAGGATCTAAACATACAACTCTGGACATTGAGTAACTGCCTCAGAAGCAAGAACAGATGTTTCAGGAGGGAGTGGTTCAGAGCATGGACCTGCACTGGTCACTTCTGAGCTCAGCCACTTACAAGGCAAGTCCCTTAACCTTTCTGTGCCTCAGTCTCCTCATCTGCAAAACGGCGACAATAATAGTTCTACCATCCACAGTGAATCAAGACCCTTAACATTTCTGAGATGCTTCTTGGCTGAGAGTAAGAGCACACGGCATCATCACAGGCTGACTCCCACTGCCCCCCTTTACCTATGGTGGCTCGGATGAGTGAGGAGGCGTCGCCGATGTTGTTGAGACACTCTTGTTTGATGAAGTCAGCCACAGGTGGTGGAAAGCTCTGGTAATGTGCCTTCACGTTGTTCTTAAGGATGAGACCACTGAGAGAGCGAGTTGGCTCATCTGCCGAAAGAGGACTGAGGCTCAGGACCACAGGAGAGAGAACAGGGTCTAGCCTGCATGGAGGGGCATCAAGGGTGTCATACCTTCTGACTTGAGTCTGGTCAGGACGAAGATCAGATAGTTGTTGAAGTCAGGAAACTGGTTCAGTTGTTTTAGTTTCTGCCAGGTTGTTAAGGGATTTGGGAGACAGGGGGCTTCCCCAGGTGGGGCTGCCTTACTGCCATGTAGCTAATAGTACCTCTGACCTCTGGGACTAGGCAGCCAGCTCCTGGGACCCCACCTGCCAATCCCCATGCCCAGAACAATGCAACTTTTCAGGCACGTCAAATTCATCCAGGACGTGGGGTAGCATGCCTGAGCTCCCCACCACTCTTTAAGACCTGGCCAGAGCAGGAGAAAGTTAGTAGGTCCATGTTTTCAAGTGAAACTTGTCAATGCTTAAAATATTTTAAAAGTTTAACTTATACTACTTTAAACAACCAATTGAAACAAAAATTTTAACCATGAACCTAAACCAAAGCTGAGTCCCAACTAGAGGTGTCATTCCCTCCCCCCACCCACAGTCACATTTCTTCTGAGAATGGGGCCCCAAAATTCTAATCCTTAACTCTGCCAAGGCCAGCTCCTAACCACAGCAGTCTGGGGGTGGGGGTGGGGTGCCTATCCTCTGTGGTCTTTAGGGGATGTAGATGTCCGCCCCCGTTCCCCCAGGCTCAAAAGGAAGGAAGGATACATCCTGCACGATACGCTGAGTGGCTGTATTGGGTGACTGCGAGTCTTTGAGCAGCTGTAGGACCTGCTGCAGGCCCTGCTCATCTGGCTGCCAGTCCATGGCACAAGGTGAGCTGCTGGGGTAGGGGCCAGGGTCAGCGGAAGTGGAATGCAGGGACTGCCCTCAGAGGGTAGGCAGAGGCCACAAATCCAGCCAACCCAAGTGAGGGGTCCCCGCCAGCTGCACCATTCACGGCGCACGCAGTCACAGGCTCGGGAGCACGGGCGGGGTGCTGTGGAAGAGCCGGGTCTTCTTCCCAAGGCAGCCCCTGCCTCTGCTCCAGGGGGCAGGCCCTAAGGCTTCTGCGTCCCTCGCAAGCCTCTAGGAGAGGGCCCAGCCACTTCTTCATCCAAGTGCCCTGGCCCAGACCTCGATAACGCTCCGGTCCCATGGTCTCCCGGGTGCAGGTACGGTCCCTAAAGATCTGTCTTCTTCCCAAATCCAACCCTCAAGCTCCGCTACATCCCTGACGCCTCCCCTGCCCCGGTCTAGTCCCTGAGCCTCCCCAGTTGCACCTGATCCCTGCAGCTTCCCCGCATCCGGACCGCCAAGCTCAGCCGGACGCCAGACTTCCCCCCATTTTGGCCTAGTCAGACCCCGTTCAGCGATTCCCCTTAATCAGGCCAGAAGACTAGTCTGCTTTGCCTCTCTCAAGGAGAGTCAGTCAAGTATGCCTAACCCGCTACAAGCGCCCCCTTGACAAGCCCCCGGCCCTTTCCCCAATCAGGTCTGCCCAAGCCTCCCCCATTCCCGCCCTCCGCCCCAGTCAGCATTATCTCCTGCTGATGGATCTCCGCTGCTTCCCCAACCAAGTTTGGCCAATCCCCACCACCACCTCGAGCCAGCAACCTTCGTCGGATCCCTGTGGCTTTCTCCAATTAGGCCTGGCCGAGCACTCTTCCCCCTCCAGCACACCTCCCAACGGATCTCAGAGACGCCTTACAGTCAGACCCAGCAAAGCCCTCCAGGCCGAAGTCCGACGAGCCTCCCTAACAGAGCCAAGCACGGCCCCCCAACTTTTCAGTGCGCCCCCCAACAGCCTCCCCCCACACACACACCCGATCCTTGCGACATCCCCCAATTAGATCCCATCCAGCCTGACCCCAGGCGCCCCACTGGCCGGATTCTCACGGGACCGGAATGTGGCCGGGCTCCGAGGCCCCACCCCCTAAGCCCGGCACGGTTTCCCCCAGCCTCCACCCTCTGCCCATTCTAGCTGCCTGGAGAATCGGGCCCCACCAGGTTCTCGGCCTTTCCGGGTCAGGCGCGGCCCTAATGCCCCGGCCGCACGCTGCACAGGCACGAACCTTGGCGAGGTTCAACGCAAACCGGGACCGAGATGACCTGGTTGTGGGTGAGGCCCACTTACCGGGCTGGAGGCAGCAGCGGCAGCGCCTTGTGCTGCGGCTTCTCGTGAGACTCGCGCGGAAGGAGGGAGCCAAAGCGAGGGAATTGAAAAAAAGAAAAAGAAAAAAAGAAAAGAAAAAAAACGCAGCCCTATATGAGCCGCGGCGGCTTCCGTACGCCGTTCAAATTGGTCTAGCAGAGCCAATTGGAAGAAGTAGCCCTCACACGTGGCCTGCCACCCGGGAGACCCAGGCCCCGCCAAGGTCGGATCACGTGACCAGGAGTTAGCGTCTCTCTCGGCCTCTCTGGCCGGCGCGGTCCTCCCAGCGTCTCGTTTTTCTCAGTGGCTCTCGCACGGAAGCTCTTTTCTGGGAGCTGAGTTTGGTGGCGCGTGGGGACTTTTGAGGTGTCATAGACACGAAAACCTCTCACCCAGAGCTAGCTGCGCCTTTGTCACCCCCTCCTCTAAGTATTGAACTGTGCCTCCTTCCCCGCATCGAGAATACTCTGTAGAAGTACAGTCTGTGTTCAAGGAAGGAGTGGAGGGGACTGCCTGGGGTGGACTTTATACCCCAGAAACAAACAAAAAAAAGAAGCCAGACAAAAGGAGTGCCTGAGACCGGCTGGCTTTCTACAGAAACCTCTGCCACATTTTAAGTTACATATTTACCAGTACAGTTTAACAGTTTTTACAAGGATATAGAAAAAACAAGAATATAAAAATATTAATGAAATGAACTAATAAAATAAACGCCGGATCAAAACGGCCTAATCCCTTTCCCCACTTGAAGCTGAATGAAGGACAGCCCGGTATGGGGCAGGTATGAAGGAAGACATTTTCGTGATCTTTGCACCGTCGGAGGACATAGTAGGGCCCTCTTCCTAAGAGCAGGAAGGGGCTGGAGACCCTGGAAGACTAGTTTTCCCTCCTGCCACTAACAGCCTTAGTTTCCCCACTTGTCAAATAGCTATAAAAATACGTAGTTTGCTGGATTAGAGGTAAATCAAGCATCACCAAAATTGTTCTTTTATAACGTGGTATCTACCGGGAGGGGCCCAAGGCCATCCTTTCACTATGTTCAGCCCCTCCCTAAACCATTATTTACTGAATCAACTAATGCCCTAATCCTCAAGAATAATCCAGCCCTGCCCTGAGAAATTTTTTGGCTTTGAGAGAGGCACAAGGTCAATTTTTGTCCGAGCCTGGAGGAAGGAGATTGGTTTCTCAGTCCACTTCCCTTTGGCAGTCGGTCCTGGCTCTCTCCGTTCATAAAAAACTGGAACCTAAGACATCTCTTGCGGAGCACTGTTTTTGGGAAAGGTCTGCTGGCACCTAGCTCCAGCCTGACAGTCGGGTTCCCCGAAGGTTTCCCACCTCTGCGAGCTAGGAGGCACAAACACCGGACCCGACAGACACGTGCGCGGAGCCGCCGCCGACGCCTGCGCAATGGCCTTCGGTAGCGCCGGAACTTGCCTGAACTACAAATTCCTTCCTGCCGCGCGCGCGGGTTTAGGGGCTCAAAACCTAGGCAGGTATCTGGAGGGCCCTGGAGATGGGCGTAGAGCAGAGTTAGGATGAGCGGTTGACACTAGGTTTGGAGGTTTCCGAAGAGCGTAGGACAGGTAGTTTTCTGCTCAGGGTTAGGGGCCGCCCCATATAAGGGTTAGAGACGCAGGAAATAATTTGTTAGGGTTCACCTCCTTTTTTAACACGCAGTTTCTAGAGACTCTGAGGAAGCCTCCGGGGAGAGTGCATGGGGGTGGAATCATGTGGCCCCTGCTGTCTGTATGGTCCACAGTTTTGAGACTGACGGAAGTCTTTCTTCTCTCCAGCCGGTGTGTTGACTTGGGTAACCCCCGCCCCCATTTCTTAAGCACCTACTGCCAGTCAGGTTTCCAAATGTAATTCTATAAACAGCCATGTGCACAACAAACTTACTTCATGTAGAAGCTCTCAGGGCAAATGAAACTCAAGGAGCTGATGCCCAACCGTGAATACGAGATAGGGGACAAACGCTTATCACTTTACAATAGCCTCCCTGCCTGAGCACGTTATCAGACTGTACCCGCGTTTAAAGGTGGTGAGTCTTTACATTCTGGAGGTTCTCTTAACTCTCCGAAGGTTTGGGGATCTCAACAGGATTGTTCTTGAGAGGTGATGCAATACATGCATCATTATCAAAAGTATAAACAGAAGGGGGTTTTTTGTTGTTTTTGGAGGGAGAGCAAAGAATTTGGTCTTCTTGCAAAACACTTCTAAGAATAGAGTTCCTTGCCTAAATGTTGAGGAATCTGTACTTTTTTTTTTCGGTCTGTTAAACACTTTATAAATTGATTTTAATAAATTCAAGTTATCTCAAAAAAGATTAAAAAGCTCAGCACTTTCTCAAACACAACCATCAAACACAAGCCAGTTGCTTCACCCAGAAAAGTAATGACAGCTGTTTGCAATGTCAGGGTTAACACTACTATATGAACATTGCCCTTGTATTTGAACCTGACTCTAGAGATGGTTCTGCATTTTACCCCTATTTTATAGAGGAAGAATCTGAACCACAGAAAAGCTTAGTGACTTATCCAAGATCACACAGCTAACAGGTATCAGGATAGTTTGAAGCAAGGGGCTATGTGACTCACCAAAACCTGGTATTTGGTTTTCCTCCCCTTTCAGATTTTCCCCAGTTCAGAGCTGGTGAGCACCATGAAGGGAGGTGACAGGACTCCACCAGCTCCTCCTGCCTCGGAACTTCAAACTAGAGGCTGAGCTGCTGCAGGGGCGACCTACTTTCTCCCTCGTGTGTGTTTTTAAAGATCCAGCCACTGCTGATGGCTTTGATGGGAGGAGATAAAGATGGCTCCATTGGCTATGCCCCCCCCCCTCCCATATCCTCATGGCTAAAGTCAACATATGGGCCAGCTTAGCATTCCCAAAGTAGGAAAAGCACTTTGAGCCAATGTGGAAAATAAACGAGACAAGCTTTACTGTATATTAGATGAGAGGGGATATGTCTCCTGCTCCAAAGCCTGCTGGCTGCCTCCTCTTCACCGTCAGGTATGGTTTCAGCTTGGAGTCTTTGCACTTGCTGTTCCTTCCACCTGGAACACTTCCAAAGACTTCATTGCCAGTCCCAACTCCTTCAGAACTTGGGACAAATGCTGCCTTCTCAGGGAGGCAGGCCATCCTGACCTACTTATAATTGCCATCTCTTCCACTCTCATCTCAGTCCCCATTTCAAACTTCATTTTTCCCCCTAGGATGTATAATCATCTGATGTGCTGTTTTGTTTCTTACCTGTTTTTCCCCAACTATAATGTCACCTCCACTGGTGTTCTACCCCAACCCCCACAGGCTGGATTCTGGTAATCTGAAGCCAAACAGCTGTCATCTCAGCCTTTTCCCAGGACCACAGCAGTCTGCCCTTCCTCCCTCTGCCTCTACAGGTCCCAGTAACCACCATGATCCTCCAAGTCCTGGCCCTCCCCTGATGGAAGGGAGAGGAACCTGACCCTAGCACAGACTGGAGTGCTGAGCTGCTCAGCATTCGGGCCTGGAAGGGCCTAAGAGGTGGGGCCGTGTTGGGAGCCCCAGGTCTATGAGGGGTTGGGAACCCCTGAGAAGGGGTTGGAAGGCAACAGCATCTTAAAACATTCCAGCTCCAACAGGATGAACCAAGGGGCCAGGAGGGTACAGAAGTACATGGAGCATTAGAGGAACACTAGGGGAGTCAGGCTTCCTTTAGGACACTCTGTACTCTAACACGTCGTTATGTCTACAGGTGGGACAAATAAACCCGTGTATTTCTCCTGATCATGTACAGCCAGGCAGGATCATTCCCAGCCTCCCTGGAAGGACTGCAAGTAGCTAGGACAGAGCAGCTGCAGTGGAATCCAGATTCTAGCTGTCCTCACCTCCTGTACTGCCAACAGCCCAGCATCCCAGCTCCCAGGTTGCACCCCAGCCCCACTTTGGCCAGGCAGATCCTGTTAAAATGTAAGACACAATGGGTTGCTTCTTAGCTCAAAACCGCCAAAGGCTTCTTTTCACTAAGAATGAAGTTCCAAGTTCTCACCCTAACATACAAGGCTCTGTATGTAATACACCCACCCTCCTCACTCACCTGGCTCCAGTGATACAGGCCTCCTGGAAGTTCCACAAAAGGGCCACACACTCCCCTCCTGTCTTTAAACTGGCCGTTCCCTCTTCCTGGAACTCATTGCCTCACCTCCCTCAGGACCCTGATCAGATGTCAGTGAAAATAGACTCCGTTCCCCAAATTCTACCCTGTACATCTTCACAGGCACCTCCCAAAATGGCTTCCCCTTTTTGTCTGTTTCCTTCCACAAGGACAGAAAGCCTGAGTGGTCTCTTCTGGGGCCCCAGGACCCAGCCCGGGGAACACAGTAGGTGCTCAGTGTCTGCTGAATGACAGCTTTAGCCCAGCCAAATGGGACTGTTAAGAGCCCCTGAACATGAGGAGCAACAGTGGGGGTACAGTCAGGGGTGGGGGAAAATGGGTACTGGTAAGAGTCCAGGTCTGCTGACGGAGCACACCCCCATCACCCCCCCGCCCCCAATCAAGCCAGATCCAGGCTCTGGTGAGCACAAGGAAAGGTTTAGGTTGAAAGGAGCAAAGAAGGCAAACCAATCACACAGCTCCGGCACTAAGTCAAGTTCTTTACTTCCCAGAAGTGATGGCTAAGGAGAGGAAAGGGAGGGTGAGAAAAGGAAGACAGAAAGAGCCAGAGAGAGCGAGGAGGTGGGGGAGAGGGGACAGTAAACCACTGTTCTATGAAGTCTCAGGAGGCAAGTGCTCAAGGTAAAAAAAGAGTCCTGGAGAATCGTCCACGGCTGCGGGAAGCATCTCGGTTTCCTTCTGTGTTTAAGTCCTTGGGGGGAAAGGCTGCCGCCACTGCCGCCGCATTAAATAGTTATGTACATCGCAGAGAGTCCCAGGCCATGGGCAGGCGGGGGAATAAGGGGGTCATTTCACCAGGGGCCGAGTTTTATCATCATCGCCACACTGGTGGGCTTTGTACTTTTTCACCTCTGCCATGTACTTGGCCCACGCGTCACCTTTACTTGTTAATACCTGTGGGAACACACAGGAGGTTGGAAAGGGAATGCCAAGGAGGTCAGGAACTAAAGTCAGGACTGTCCTGAGACAACTGACCCACCCCCCGTGTCACCACCCCATAGATCTGGATTTGGGGTAAAGACATTCAGGGTCAAGTTATCTGGGGACCTTGTTGAAAGCCCTCCTCCCCCACCCAGTACCCCCATCCAAGACCCAGATGCTAGACAGGGAGGGACAGGGCTGATTAGCCAGATGCAGAGGTTGGAAAGGAAAGGCCTGGTGGGAAGCCCCAGACATCTAGCCTGCTCACCTCATCCTCCGTCTTCTGCTTCTTGGCTACTATTCCCGTCTTGAGGGCTAGTTTGTTCCCGCCTCTGCGTTTGCCCACCTGGGTGAAGGGACAGAAGACTGCAACGGTTACAGGAGCCGGGCCCGCCCTTGGCGGCGCTGAGGCCCACTACACCTTCCTAGCCCGGCCGGGTGGCCCGTCCCGACGCCACGCCCAGCTCCGCCAGCCGGCCAACCTGCGCAGCAATCAGAGAGGAGCACACACGACTCTTAGCGCCTGCCCTGGGCCCATTATGCCCAGGTAGTCGTGGGCTCCCAGGGAGCGAGAAGAACCCTCACATCAGTGGGGCCGGGCTCATCCTCACCCACCCCTACCGGTGACCATGCAGGCTTTTATTAAGCACTTACTGTACATCAAGTCCTGTGCCAAGTGCTTGGCATGTATCGTCTCCTTTCACTTTCACAGTTACAACCATCCTCATTTTATACCTAAGACACATCTTTGAGGAGAGGCCTGTACCCTCAGTCATGCTGGCAGCAAACGATGGAGCTGAGTTCAGGATCAGGGGAGTCCAAGCCAAGAGCAGCATCCTTAACCACCAAGCAACACTGTGTCCCCCACACCTAAACTGACCTGGACTCTTTGAGGGTGCTCCCCCAACAGCCCTTCAATGAATAAATGAAGAGGCGGTAATAACTACTGCTACTCCCACTCAAAAAGGGGCACTCGTATTCCATACCATTCTCACACCAACCCAGCTCCTGACACTTCCCCTTCCCCAAACAGAAGTCTCACTCTGGGCTTCTGTCCTGGTCCTCCATGTTCTCCCACTGACTGATGGCTTCTGTGCCCCATCAGCTGCAACAGGCTTGACAGTCATCATCCCATCTCCACCCCTCAACCAGGCATTAAGTAACCTACCCTGATGGGACTATCTCACAACCATTTTTGGTGGATGAAGAAACTTGACCCCCAGTCTGTTATTCTCAAGTCAAAACTTTTTTCTCCACACTACAGGGACTTGATCTCAACACCAGAGACAAAACAAGTCCAGAGTGAACAATCTATATAGATGCTATTTATTTAGCCTAAAACTTCTCAATCTTGCACTAATGACTTTTGGAGCTGCATCATTCTTTGTTGGGGGTGGGGGCATGAGGAGAGCAGACTTCTGCATTACAGAATATTGGACAATATCCCTGGTCTCCACTCTGATTTCAGTAGCCTACCCTCCCCCAGTTCTGACAACCAAAAATGTCTTCCCACTTTGCTACAGGGGAAGATCACCCCCAACTGAAAATAACTGGTTCAGCCCTTTCTGTAAGACAAGCCCCATGCTAACCACTCTTCCAGAATGGCTTCAATGAACTCTCATCACATCAGAAAAGATAAAGTCCATTTTTCCGAATACAAAAAATGAAGGTAGGCCATCCCCAACGCTCCAGGAAAGCAGCGATCTTCTCTGTCATGTTCACCAGGGCCTATCCAACACCTAGCACAATGCTCAACACAAGGTAAGGTGCTCGACACACTGGACAAACGAGACTCAGGGAAGCCAAGCAAATTTCTTGAGGTAACAGTAAGAGATCTGACTCTCTAATCCAAATGCATCTTAGACTCTAAATCTGAGTTTGCTCCTGTTCCAAATAATGGTTCATTGTCCCGGTATCCACGGTTCCGGTATCCACAGTTCCGGTACCACTCAAACAGGAATCTCTAGTTCCCTGGTCTCCCATCCCCGGCTCCCGATTCTCGCGAGCAGGCTACGGGGGTGCCCGAGTTCGCCCCCAAACCTCTCTCGTCGGGAATCCAGGTTTCGCATCTTCAGCGGGTAACCTGGATGCCCCCTCATCGGGACTGGAGGGTATACCTGGACCCCGATCCCCTCTCTGGGGCCCGATTCTCCCTGCCAAGGAAGGCCCTGGCGCCCGCCCCCACCCCCGCGGCTCCTTACGAAGCTGAGCGTGGGGCCTGGGCCGCCCTTCCTCTTCGGATCCCCAGAACCCGCGGCGGCGGCGGTAGCTGGCTGATCGGGTCGCGGCGGGCCCGGGGGCGGCTCCTCCTGCCGCTGCCGCTGCTCCTCCTCCATCTTCCGCTTGAACAGCTCGAGGAAGCTGCCGTCGTTGGCGAACAAGTTCACGCCGCCCGACACCGGGCTCGACACTTCCTCGTCCCCGCTCTCGGGCGATGTCCCGGGCCCCGACTCAGCCCATCGGCTCCCGCCGCCACCGCCAGCCGCAGGGCCCGCCGCCTCCCGGCCCGGAGGTTCCGCCCGTCTCCCTCGGGCGGCCATTTTGTCACCAGGTGCCGCGCAAAGGACTCCGGGAAGGCTGCTCAGCCCCGCGCTTGGCGCCCGACTTGTCAGTTCCCGTGCAATGCATGCCGGGAAGAGCGGTCTGGCCCCCCCCCCATGCGTCTGCAGTGGGGGCGGGACCTGAGGGGCGGGGCGAATAAGGGGTAAAATCTGGCGCAGCTGACCCGCGGGCTGCCTTGCGCAGGCGTTTTGCGGCCACGGACTTCCGGGAAATGAGGACGCGGTCTAGGGCTGTGGCTGGCTCTCCGGAGTGAGGTTTCCGCTTGGGACTGGGGTCGTATAGATATCCAGGACTAGAATCCCCTTCTTGGCACCAGAGATAATCTCAGTGAGGGGAAGTATCCCGTCCCCTTTGAGGCTGTGCGCTCAACTCACACCTTGGAACATAGATTCCTAACTAGGTCTCTAGAGCCGGAATCCCCGGATTAGAAATGAGAGTGTTCTGGGTTGGGGACCTGTCTCTGGGATGGAGCTCTCATTTGGGAATGCGGACACAGCTAGCTCTGTGGAGCTCTGGTCCCCATCCGAGAATCAGGTTATTATTTTATGGGCTAGCATACACAGATGAAGCCAGAGGTATTTCTAAACTGGAGTCCCCTGGTTTAAAATTAAGAGTGTCCGCCAAGGGCCTGGGTCCCAGCTTGTAATTCTACCCAGCGCAGAGGTTCAAACAGAATTCGCTGGAGTCTCCCCTCCCACAGGGCAAACTGCAAGGAGGTTTTCGGGAATAGGGTCCCTTCCGAGACAAGGAGCACAGTTGCAGGTACAGTCCCTGCCCTGGTTTGACCTGCATGGGGGTTCAGGGAGCACTGGGCAAGGGTCTGCGGACCTTGCTCACAACTGGAGTCGTTCTCCGTCTAGCCCACTCACAGTCCCGGGACCTGTCTTCAGCCAACTAAACAATTCGTCTAGGATAGGTTTGCGTCAGGAGCCATCTGGCTCACAGGAGACGGACCTAAGAGGGGGTTTGGACCCAATTTGGAGTATAAGGGGTAAAAGACCGACATGAGGTTGAGCCTATGGAATCAGGCCAGGGAGGACCTGGGATACAAGTTCACCGAAAGGGCCTGAACCGAGTGTTTGGCTGGTTGCTAAGGACAGGTTGGAGGCTACCAGGCCGTGAGAGTGATTGGTGAAAGTAAAAAAAAAAAAAAAAAGACATAGCCAATGAAAAAAGACCTACGAGACTTAGGGTCCAATCAGTAAAGGGGAGTATTCTGGAACGTGCCAATATGTTAATTAGTCAGGGGGCGTCTTTGAGGAAACACGGTCGACAGATTGACAAGGCAAACCCTGGAAAAGGAAAAGATTGAAAATATACCTTCTATTGGCGCTTAAAATTCGGCCTAAGAGGAAATTAACTCGGGCTCCTAGCTTTTACGGAAATATGATAGGGAGTTTCCCCTGTAGGTGCCTTGCGTGGTGCGCTCTGCTTGATCACGTGAGCCGGTTCCAAGATGGCGGCTGGGGTGGCCGGGTGGGGGGTTGAGACAGAAGAGTTCGAGGATGCGCCTGATGTAGAGCCGCTAGAACCCACGCTTAGCAACATCATCGAGCAGCGTAGCCTTAAATGGATCTTCGTCGGGGGCAAGGGTGGCGTTGGCAAGACCACCTGCAGGTAAAGAGGCTGTGGTGGGGGCCGGGAACACCGGTGGGATGTACCACTGGGCGAAGGGGAGGCCAGTGACCGGCTCTTCCACCCTGAGCCAGACACGGAGGCTGGACCGGGTCTTCGGGGTTGTACTCTCCTTAAGTTCCCTGGAACAAATGGAAAATAACTCCTGAATGCAGGCCTGGCAATCTCTGAGTTGGGTCATCCGTGTTGGGGCTCAGGGACCGAACCACATTGAACCCAGTGCACGGGGGGCCATCAGAGCACTTAGATGTCCCAATCAACTGGACCATGCCCGAGTGAGCTCAGAGTAGGGGGAGAGGTACCGGGGCAAGCCATCCTAGTCTGGTGAACCTTGCTATATTATGCCCACATGGGGAAGGGGTGGGGGTGGAAGAATGGGGAAAGGGCACGTGATTAGGCTATTCCATTAAGCCGGTAGGAGGGGGAGGGAACCCTGGGGCAAATTATCCTGGGCAAGTAGACTGAACCATCCTGAGTTTAGCAGAGTTCATAGTACCCCTTAGCTTAGCGTTGAGGGTGTGCAAGGGACCCCCTTATCTATGCTGACTGAACAGGTGGACCATGCCACTCTGTGCCAGCAAAGAAGTAGGCATCGGGCCGGACTGAACTTCACCACTCTAGCCAGGTCCAGGGGTCGTAGGTGAGGTCTAAGAGGATCCCTCTGCAGGTACTGAGGCTTGATCCCACAATTACCCATATTCTCAAGGCCCCTGCTACTGGGCACCGCATCACCCCATGAAGACCTAGAGAGTAGAGACCGATCCCTTACTTTCTGCCTTTTGACCTTTTCCTTGCCCAGCTGCAGCCTGGCAGTCCAGCTATCCAAAGGGCGGGAGAGTGTTCTGATCATCTCCACAGACCCAGCCCACAACATCTCCGATGCATTTGACCAGAAGTTCTCCAAGGTGCCCACCAAGGTTAAAGGCTATGACAACCTCTTTGCCATGGTGAGTAAGGCTCAGCTCCCCACTCTGGCACAGGCCCATTCAGGCCTTTCCTGTGAACACCTACCATCAACTACAGTATCTCGCCCAGTCTACATCCTTTGTCTCTCCAGTTTCACCCCTTCTTCGCCATACCCAGAGAGAAACGACTGAGGAATGCTTGTGGAGCAGAAAGGAAGCCAGAGTGACTGGAGCTTAGTGTGCAAGGGGAAGGAGGTATCAGAGAGGTCAGTCAGAGCCATGTGGTATAGAACCTTGTAGGCTGCTGGGAGTAGTTTGGTTTTGATTCCAGGTTTAATAGGATTCTGTTCATTTTGAGCAGAGCAATGTCATAGCCAAATTCATTTTTTCGGAAGTTCCCTGTGGCTGCCATGCTGAAACTGGATTGTAAGTTGAGGCTGGAAGTAAGGAGCTTGGGTCAGTGACCAGGCAAGAGATGATGGTAGCCAAGATGATGGAGGAAGAATGTTGGGGGAGAAATGGCTAGATCGGGATGTCGCTTGGAAATAAAGTGCTGTATCTGCTTGGTTGTAATGTGTGAGGGAAAGAAATGAATTAAGTACATCTCATAGTCAGCTCTTGAGCAGCTGGGGTGGGGAAGACTAGGACAAGAGCAGGTTTAGAAGAGACAAATCAGGAATTCCATTTTGACTTCAGGGAGTCCAAGGTGCCCACTGGACATGTAAGTGTGGACACCAGGACAGTGGCTTAACATGTGAGCCTGGAGCTCAGAGGAAGTTGTTATTGATTTGGGGGTCATGGCCCCAAGGATGGTATTTAAAGCTGTGTAAGTGAAGGAGAGTGTGAGAGAACAGAGAGGCCCAGAAACGATCTGAGAGCACATCCGCATTTAGGGTCCAGTAGTGAAGAAGGCCAGGAAGGAGCCACCAGGGAGGTGAGAGCGCCAGAAGGTATGGGCTCCAGATCTCCAGGAGAACAAAGGAACTTGGACAGAAAGAGGTCTGCTCCAGCAGGCATATCACTTTTAAAGAGACTACCCTGGAAGTGAGGGGCAAAAGCCAGCCTGCAGTTCATGAGCCAAGAAGGTGGAGACAGTGATCACCATGATGGGGGCTGAGAAAGGGAGTCATCACTGGAGGGAGATGGAAGAGGGGTTAAGGAGGGTTTCTTTCTTTTAGACAGGAGCTGCTGGAGCATATATGTTTGCTGATGTAAATGCTCCAACAGGGAGGGACAAGCGATGTTGCAGGAGGGAGTGAGGGTGCCAGCAGAGGACTGTCCTCCGGTGGGAATAAGCTCCATCCAGAGCACAGACCCATGACCTGGCTCCTCAAGGCCAGGGATGGGAGGGCAAGGCAGGGGGGCTGGGACATTTCCCAGAGATAAGGGTGTTGACAGCCAGTGGCTTTTCTTTCTCTTTGAGACCCAGGTGAGGCACACGTCTCAGAAGAGAACAAGGAGAAAATGGGACAGAAGGGGTTTGAGGAGGGGTAAGATGTGATATAAACACTCCCGAGGGTGGATTGTCTGGCTGCCTAGTGCCCATGGGAGTTTGTGATTAGAAATGGGGAGCAAGGTGGGAACTATTTGTCAGGTATGTTCCCCTGATGTTCAGCTCAGCGCAGCCACACCAGAGAGCCAGCAATAACCAGGTGGGGACTTTGCTAACCACAGAGGGAAAAGGGTTTGTAGCAGCAACCTATGGAGCCCGGACTGGATATGGGTGCCAGCCAAGAGGGACACCAACAGTGAACGGGGGTCAGGGGAGAGGGGTCAAGGTGGATCAAAGATGTTTAAATAACTGAGACAGGAGGCAAAGAGTCCCATGTCAGAGAATGGGGTGTATAAGCTCAGAGGTGATCCAGTGACTAGGAATAACCCATCAAGGGTGTAACTGGGGGTGACGGGGGGTGATGGGTAGGCCAGCTCCATGCAGGGAAATGGACCTCCGAGGCCAATGAGGGGAGCGTCATCACTGGACCCATGAGGCCACCAAGATGAGGTGCCATAGGAGGATAGAGAACGAGGCATCAAGTCCAGGACTGGCCCGGGACACCGGGGATGGTCGTACCTTTGTAGATTCCACATCCATGTTGAGGACCTGCTATGTAGCAGACAGTTTCTGGCGCCCTCATGGGGCTGACATTCTGGTTGGGGGCACAGTTGAGAAAGGTAGTAAGTCAGTCATGTGAGGAAAGGCTGGGTGTTAAGGAGAAAGGAAGGCAGGGCAGTGGGGGCTGCAGGTGCACTGTTAGATGAGACGGTGAGGGAAGACTCATGTTAGAGGAATAATCTGGAAGCAGTCAGGGGCCCGGGTGGGGGAAATAGCTGACAAAAGCCCTGCAGCAGGCTGGGATTCCCTCTGGGGACACTGATCGAAATTGGCAGTTTTCCATCTGTTACTGAAATAGTTTGACCCTTTGTGCGGTCTGGAGACCTTAGTGCCTGAGGGAAGGCCATGACACCTTGGGGGTTTCCCAGTCTCTTCCCTGAAGGACCTGATGCAGGGCCAAGGTTGGTGCCTCTTACAGGCTCCCCTGGTGCCCACCCAGGAGAGAAAGCCCTGGGAGTAGCAGCAGCAGCAGCCTGAGTCTCAATCCCTTGCCACCCTCCCCCCCCAGGAGATTGACCCCAGCCTTGGCGTGGCAGAGCTGCCTGACGAGTTCTTTGAGGAGGACAACATGCTAAGCATGGGCAAGAAGATGATGCAGGAAGCCATGAGCGCCTTCCCAGGCATCGACGAGGCCATGAGCTATGCGGAGGTCATGAGGTCAGGTCCAGCGGGCTAGTGCCGCCCGGGGCTGGGATGGAAGAAGGAGCAGAGTGGGCCTGACCCTCATCTCCCTGCAGGCTGGTGAAGGGCATGAACTTCTCAGTGGTGGTGTTTGACACGGCGCCCACAGGCCACACGCTGAGGCTGCTGAACTTCCCCACCATCGTGGAGCGGGGCTTAGGCCGCCTCATGCAGATCAAGAACCAGATCAGCCCCTTCATCTCACAGGCAGGCAGGGCCCCAGGGCATCCAGGTCTCCCCTGATTGGGAGCCAGTTCCCAGGCCCCCAGATATGCGATGACAAAGGCCTTTACCACACACAATCCCTCTGGGTCCACAGTTCCTAATAGGTTGGGGGGCTCTTCATTATGGGAGGACTGTTCCCCCTCTAGGGGACTTAGTGTCTCCGCCCCCGCCTACTGGGTGCCCCAGACAGAGCTTGAAAGCATATATTTCACAGCCAGGTGGTCCATGTTCAAATGCTTTGCACTCTAGTGTGACACAGCTGTGTGACAAAGGCAAGTCACTTAATTTCTCTGGGCTTCACCTTCCTTGCCTGTCTAATGGAGAGCATGTGAGTCTTGCCATTTATTATTATTAGCATGACAACTTGACGAACACACTTATGTACACATTCCAGCCCCCAAGTGGTGTGTGTGGTCCCCCAGTAGGGATCTGTGCCTCAGGTAGTCATATTTGTAGAACTTACTCTGTGCCAGGCACTGTTCTGAGCATGTGACGTGTATCAACTCATCTAGCATACCAGCTGTTGGAGGTAAGGTCTGCATATGGGGAAATTAAGCCTCCAGGAGGTCAAGCCACCTGGCCATGGTCCCCCAGAAGAGGCAGAGCTGGGATTTGACCCCTCTGGGCTGCTCAAGGGCCCACACCTTTAACCACTGGGAGGTGTTAGGAGCCATCCACCCTGGGTGTTTAGCAAGCCCCCAACCCAGGAGGTATAACAGCCCCAGGTAAGCCTCGAGCCCTCCCGTGTCCTTCCCCCAGATGTGCAACATGCTGGGCCTAGGGGATATGAACGCAGACCAGCTGGCCTCCAAGCTGGAGGAGACGCTGCCCGTCATTCGCTCTGTCAGCGAGCAGTTCAAGGACCCTGTGAGTCATGGGACAGGTGGACAGTGAGAGGCTTCGGGGACAGGGATAGCACCTGGCCCTCACTGTCCTCTCTCATGCCCTGCAGGAGCAGACGACGTTCATCTGCGTGTGCATTGCTGAGTTCCTGTCCCTGTATGAGACAGAGCGGCTGATCCAGGAGCTGGCCAAGTGCAAGATTGACACACACAACATCATTGTCAACCAGCTCGTCTTCCCAGATCCTGAGAAGCCCTGCAAGATGTGTGAGGCCCGCCACAAGATCCAGGCCAAGTACCTGGACCAGGTGTGCATGCCCAGCTGCCCACCCAGCCCTCACACCTCTGATCCTGGCAGTGGGGACCGGGCCCAGCCTAGCCACAGCCTGCCAGCCATTTACTCCATGTTCTTTTTGCTTCATCCAACCTCTGACCTCTGCCCTAGCCTCCTACCCTTCACCTCTACTTCAGACCTTTCCCTTTAGTTCGGCACTGGAGGACTGTGGCAAGGCTGGCCTGGATACCTCTGGCCTTGGGGAACTGGAGGTCCAGCGCAGGGATCTCTGACCTCACTGGCGCTCCTACCTGTGACCCTGTGAAGCCTCTGACCTTGGGAGGCCCCCAGCCTAATCCCTTCAATCGACCCATATTCTATCCCTGCCTTGCATCCAGCCTCTGACCTCTGCCCTCTGCCCCGACCACAGATGGAGGACCTGTATGAAGACTTCCACATTGTGAAGCTGCCTTTGCTGCCCCATGAGGTGCGTGGGGCAGACAAGGTCAACACCTTCTCTGCCCTCCTCCTGGAGCCCTACAAGCCACCCAGCGCCCAGTAGCACTGCTGCCAGCCCCAGCTGCTACCATTTCCACCCACCCTCCACCCCACCGGGGCAGAGAGTTTGCACAGAGTCCCCCCATAGTACAGGGGGAGCCATTTGGGAGGTGGGAGACGGGGAGGGGGTCTGTTCCCCCTGGTGGGGCTTGGGAGGCTGTAGCTGCCCCCACCTCTCCCCGCCTCTTGCACCTCAATAAAAGTTATCTTAAACCATACAAGGGTTTGGGAGTCAGCGCCTCCATATAGAGTTGCACAGATTGTACGTTACACAAAGATGTCACGTTTAAAGGGGCACAGTCACAACAGACCTAACGAAGGTGTTGTTTAGCATTTTTGGAAGGTGGGTGTCTTCAGTAAGGGGTGATTTTTTTTAGCTCTCTGTAGGTAGCGGTGTCCGTAGAGTGGAAGGGACATATATCCCCTTCCTTTGAGGCTCAGAGCGTGGGAACCAGGAGGCCTCTTGGAGAGCCCCAGGCTGGTAGGGAGTGGATTAGGCCGGCAGCGGCCCAGCACTGCCTGCTGTTTGCTTTGGAAATTAGTGGGCACCCTGGGCAGAGGTTGGGCTGGCCAGACTGGGGATTAACAGTCTCCACCCCCCAATTCCTGCCCCCGTGGGGTGACATCAGCTCCTCCCAGCACAGCTACACCCGGCAGATCGGGGACAGGATGGCGGAGGACACAGGCCAGAGAGACCCTGAAGTCTTGCTCTTCTTGTAGTCGTCTCACTGAGTGTCCTCGTGTTGTAGTTGGAGCTTCATCCCAAAATGGAGACACAAGTGTGGCCATTCAGAGAGCTGAAGGACAGATTTCCCTGACCCTTGCAGGGTCAACATGGCAGCCTGAAAGGCACCCAGTGGGCCCCTTTATCCTCTCCCTCCTCCCTTTGCCGCTGCCTGGACAGCCGCATTCATCCGCCCCCCCACCCCCCGTGGGAGACAGAGGACTGGGAAGACCTCCAGCATTTGCAGGTTCCAAGCCAGAGCTGTTGTTTTGCGGGGGCAGGGGAAAATGGACAAGAGGTGCCTGAGGATGCATATGAGTCAGGAAGTGGTGTTCAAACTGTACACCCAGGGTCTGGGTGTGTCAGGGTGTGTGTGCATGCATGTAAGGGGAACCCAGCCACCAGCCCAGACGTGTCCTTGACTTGGTTGCGCTAGGTGTACACAAGCAGGTGTGGGCATGTCCAGGTGGCACTTATAAACAAACACAGTGGTGCAGCCCGTGGCAAAGACCCCAGGTTCCCAGCTGAAACATCTGGATTCAAATCCCAGTTGTGCACTGAAAGGGCTGTGTCTTTTTTGCCTCAGTGTCCCAGGTAGTGGGAGTGACAATCACCAATTTCATAAGCCTGCTTGTAAGGACTCAATGAGATGAAATAAGTAACCTCTTTATGAGAGCACCAGGCATTTACCTGCCAGAGTGTTGTTACTCGTTGTTACATTTAAGCATGTGAACTAGCTTGGGCAATCTGCCCCTAGCCCAGCAGGGATCCAGCAGTCAGAACTGCATGGGGACACTGTGAACTAGAGGACGGAATGAGCACAAGGAGGGGGGAAGAGGAGTCTGGCTGCAGTGTGTATAAAGATACATCCTAGGTGTGGCTCAGTGGATTGAGCACTGGACTGTGAACCAAAAGGTCACTGGTTCAATACCCAGTCAGGGCACATGCCTGGGTTGCAGGCCAGGTCCCCAGTAGGGGGTGCTTGAGAGGCAAACAGACTGATGTTTCTCTCCCCCTCTTTATAATTTTTTTTTTCAAAAAAGATACACTCTAGCCCTGGCTGGTGTGGCTCAGTGGATTGAGCGCCAGCCTGTGAACCAAGGGGTCACCACTTTGATTCCTGGTCAGGGCACATGCCTGGGTTGCAGGCCAGGTCAGGTCCCTGCTGGGGGCACAGGACAGGCAACTACATGTTGGTGTTTCCCTCTCTTTCTCCCCACTTCCCCTCTATCTAAAAAAGATAAAATCTTTAAAAAAAAAAAATACACCCTAGAGACTGGAGGACTCTGGTCGGGAATAGAGCCCCACCAACTTGAAGCCTCCCCAGGGCCCATAGCTGGCAGTGCCACCCCTCATCCACTTTTATTGACTGTCCAGCAGCTGGACAGGAGAGGAGCGGGTTTGGGGATGGCCAGCCTGGGCTGGTTCCTAATTACCCCAGGTGGGGCAGGCGTCTGCCAGCCTTAGAACAAAGTATCCTGGCTGGCAGGGCTTCTGGGTGGGGCCATGTAAAGACATCTGCACTTCTAGTACACAGGGTGGACTCCTGAGCCTCCACCACTCCCACACCAGGCTGTGTGTTTGAAAGATGGGATAGAGAAGCTGTTTGTGCCAGGCTGGGAGTGACCCCTTTGTGCGCGTGTCTGTGAAGGGGTAAATGTCTGTCCTCTGTCCATGCCAAATGTAGGGATGAGTTTTTGTGTCCCCAAGCTTGTGTGTTCGTGGCACACAAGCTTGTGTGAGAGGATCTGAGATCTGAGGTGCGTGTAAATGGGGGAAGGGATGCCTACACACCGCAGTGAGGGGGCAAGGGGAGAGGTGTCTTACTTATCAGTGTGCAAATGCAGGTGAGTTTCATGAGGGCTTGTGAACGTGACCCCGTCTGGATGTGCCCCTCAGGGTCTTCAGGACTCTTGAGGGGTTACTGTTGTGAGTGTGTCTAAGGGCCCCCTGGAGTGTGTACAGTTGTGTAGAGGGCAGGCATTCCCGCATCTGGTGTGTGAGCATGGGTGTATCTGTGCAGGGAAGGTGCTACTGCCCTCTGTGGGATGGTGTGCACCTGTGTGTGTGCACGCTTTCTGGGCTCTGGGTGGGGTCTGCGCTTAGCTGATTGTGAATGTGCCTTTGTTCCATGGTGCAATCAGGAGGGAATGCTGGGCCTTGGGCCCCTGCCCATGTGTTCCTGGGTGACTGGTGGCTGGGATCCTGCTGGGATAGGGTCCATCTGCCATATACCTGAATGTGAGAGCTAGGTGACTTGTGACTTTCTCTGTCACAGAACCTACTGCTCTCTGGATCATGATGGTTGTGTCAGTGTTGAGGAAAGCTGAATATGTGGCTGGGTCTGTGGTGTGTGTTTCAGAGTACATCTTTGTGACAGCGTATGATTACAAGTGACTGTGAAGTGAACCAGCCCCTCTGAGCAGTGTGTGTGTGTGTCTAAGGCTGGGAAGGACATGGTCCCTGCTCCCTCCCCCAGCTCTAGTTCTAGGATTCCTTGAACCTACCAGTGAATGCTAGGAAGCGAGATGGGGAGGAGCAAGGGAGGCCTGGGTGGATTTCTCCCCCTGATCCAGGTAACAAACTGGCTAGACTTCTCCAAAGTTCTGAGGCTGCAGCTCAGGGGGGAAGGCCAGGGAGGGACCATCCACACCCATCCCTCAGCCCCCTCCCACCCCAGGGTCTGACTTCAGCCCCACCCAATGCTGAAGCCACTTGCCCATCTTGTCCCTGTCCCCGTGTGTCCTGCACCCACCATCAGGTGAGAAGGGCCCAGGGGAATAGGAGACTCTGAGGACAGGTGGACTTGTGGACAGGAGTCAGGCATGAACCCATCAGAATCCTTGGAGTACAGAGTGGAGAGCTTAGAAGGCTGGACACGAACAGAGGAAAGATGAAGGGGGACCCAGGAGAAGGGGAAGAATAATGAAGTGGGGAGGGTGGATAGGCTGGGGCAGCTGCGCAGGAGAGGGGTCCTGCTTGAGGCAGAGGGAGTGTCGGAGAGGAACTGGTAGCCTGGAGTTTTGAGGACAGGGCTTTGTACAGCTTCTTCAAAAGAGTGTGGCGGTGGAGGGAGGGCAGAGACTGGGAGCTAGGGGAGTGGGGGGAGACAGAAGTGGGATATGAGAGGAATGGTGTAGGGGGGCAGTCAGAGCCTTGAAAATCCAGAAAGGGAGGCACTGGGGACTAGGGGCATGGGGGAGGTTTCAGATGGAGCCCAGGTAATGTGGATGGGATGGGATTGAAGACACCGTGGTTAACTCAAGGGTTTGGGCGGTTGGGGCTGGTGAGAGGGGCTGAGGAGGTGGGCACAAGATGTGGAAAGCGAGAGTCCAAAAAAGGGGTGGCCCACGGGAGAAGGTTTGGGGAGAAGTGGCAGCTGGGGGTGGGACGGAGCAAGACTGGGAGGAGACTGGACTGAGGAGGTGGCTGGGCAGGGCGGGAACGTTGAGCTGAATCACCCCATTCCTCTCTACCACCGCCCGCCGTGCCCCCAGCCCTTCCCTCCAGGTCCCCTGTTTGTCGGTCACAGGTGGGGGTGGGGTCTGGCCTCACCTTCTCTGGTCCCACCGGACGGCGCCGCGATGACCGTCACCTACACAGCCCGTGTGGCCAACGCACGCTTCGGAGGCTTCTCGCAGCTGCTACTGCTGTGGCGCGGCAGCATCTACAAACTTCTGTGGAGGGAACTGCTCTGTTTTCTTGGGCTCTACATGGTGCTGAGTGCTGCCTATCGGTGAGGCGGCCGGGGGTGAGCGTGTGGGTCAGAGTGGGCTGGGAAGAGGCCCGGGTGTGGGGCGCCGGCAGAGATTGGCAGCTGAGAGGGCTCACCGGTGACACGCACCCCTCCCTGCAGCTTCGTGCTGACTGAAGAGCAGAAGCGCTACTTCGAGAAGCTCGTCATCTACTGCGACCAGTACGCCAGTCTCATCCCCCTGTCCTTCGTGCTCGGTGTGTTCCAGGGTGTCGCGCTCCCAGTTCCCCATTCCTCCATCCGGAGAAACCCATTCATTCCTTTTGGAGATCCCCCCATGCCTGCCCCCCTGAGAGCCCCCTCAAGTCCAGCCCCACTGACCTCCCTTTCTGTATCCTCTATGCCGGCTGTGGCCCCTTGGCTATCACCTGGTCACAGTGCCCCTTGAGAGAGTGCCAATTCACCCATATGTTTATTCCTGGGCATCTCAGGCACTCCTACCGGTGTCTGCATAAGATTCCTAGTGCCCCCTCCCTGCATCCTGGGCTCCAGAGACCGGACGTCCTCCAGGGACCTCATGAATCCATCCTCTCAAGTCCAGCCTAGGAAGGAAGAATTTCTCTGACAAGTCCCGACCCCCAGCCTCCTTCCCATTGCTCTCTGCCCACGTGGATGATCAGCCTGCTCCAGGACCCTTGACGTAGATCCTGTGCGCAACCCCTTCTCACATCTGTGGCTCAGGGGCTCCCTGCGGCGGGGCCCTGTGCCTTTGCCCCCATGCAGGAATCCCAGCGCCCCATCCCAGGTGACCTCCTAGTAGCCAGGGTAGCCCAGACTGCTCCAGCAACTGTGGCCTCAGGACTAGACCCCCAAGTTCCCACTCCAAGTGGCCCCGCGTGGTCAGAGTGACCAGCCTGCCCCGTGTCGCTGATGCAGACCCTATTTCACTCCTCTTCCCACGACCTGGGCCGCCGAACCCCTGGCCCTAGTGTCCCCACTGAGCCCCCCATTCCTGGCTCTGTGCAGGCTTCTACGTGAACCTGGTGGTACACCGCTGGTGGAATCAGTACCTCTGCATGCCGCTGCCCGATGCCCTCATGTGCGCAGTATCGGGCACAGTGCACGGACGCGACGAGCGTGGCCGCCTCTACCGGCGCACACTCATGCGCTACGCAGGGCTCTCGGCAGTGCTCATCCTGCGCTCCGTCAGCACCGCCGTCTTCAAGCGCTTCCCCACTATAGACCACGTGGTGGAGGCTGGTGAGGCCCGGGGCGGGAAGTAAGGCGGGCTGGGGAGTGGGGAGGGGAAAGGGGGAGGCAGGGCCATGACAGAGGGCTGGGCGTATAACCCCAGTAAGGACGAGACGGTGAGCAAGTAACCCCAACTTCACTCCTCCAGGGTTTATGACCCGTGAAGAGCGCAAGAAGTTCGAGAACCTGAACGCATCCTACAACAAGTATTGGGTGCCCTGCGTCTGGTTCTCTAACCTGGCGGCACAGGCCAGGCGCGAGGGCCGCATCCGCGACAACAGCGCCCTTAAACTGCTGCTCGAGGTGAGTTCACCAGCTGGGTCATTCATCCAAAATACTGGAGAAATTGTACCCCACTCTCCTGGAATTGTGTCAGACGACAGCCTGCCACATGCCTCCCACGAGGCTGATTGGAAACACTCTTACCTAGCAGTCCCTGGTGCGCATCTATCTCTATGGGTCCCCCACCCCAAGTGTACAGTCACCATTAAATAATCTCCCCAGAGCTCCCAGAAGCCATCACTTTCCACCAGGTGGCCAGTCACCTCTGTCCCAAGTACCCACCTTAATCCCCACGTGTGAGCTCACATCAGGCCCCTTCATACCTCGTATCCACCCCCAGGAGCTGACTGTGTTTCGGGGCAAGTGTTCGATGCTCTTTCACTACGATTGGATAAGCGTACCCCTTGTCTACACCCAGGTAACCCCACCATGCCCATTTAGATCCATTGTCAGGTACACTGGTCTCAAGGGGAAACTGAGGGGCAGCTAAGACCCCATCACAGTGACTCCCTATCCTAGCCCTGGTCTCTCCACAACCCCTGAGGCCAGGAGAGCCCTGACTTGGCAGCTGCCCTCCCCTAGGTGGTGACCATCGCAGTGTACAGTTATTTCCTGGCCTGCCTCATCGGTCGCCAGTTCCTAGACCCTGCGCAGGGTTACAAAGACCACAATCTTGATCTGATTGTGCCAGTCTTCACTCTGCTGCAGTTCTTCTTCTACGCGGGCTGGCTTAAGGTGCGTGCCCCCCTCCCCAGCACCACCAGGCTGGGACTCCAGGAGTGGAGTGGGCAGGGGTTCTCAGGTCTCTGCTTATCTCCCTCCTGCCCACTAAGGTAGCAGAACAACTCATCAACCCCTTTGGAGAAGATGACGACGATTTTGAGACTAACTTTCTCATCGACCGCAACTTCCAGGTGAGACTCAGTTGTGACCATTCCCTGGCTTCCAAAGTAGCCCTGGCCCCAACCATGCCACAATTTACCCAGGTGTGGCCTCTGAGCCATCCTTCTCTCTTTGTTATCACACTCCTACCCACCCCATGGTGCCCCGCGCCTTGCTACCCCTCCTCCCCACTTAGTCCACTGTCCGCGCCTGCAGGTGTCTATGCTGGCTGTGGATGAGATGTACGACGACCTGGCTATGCTGGAAAAGGACCTGTACTGGGACACCGCGGAGGCTCGAGCCCCCTACACCACGGCCACAGCCTTTCAGAGACAGCAGCCCTCCTTCCAGGGCTCCACCTTTGATATCACGTGAGCCAATGGGGTGGGCGGGGCCTCTTGAGGAGAAGCTTCTGGCTCTGCAAGGAATGTCTGAATGAAGGGGCTGCGGGGTACCACAACAGGGCTAAGGGCTAGACTCGAGATCTGGGTCTAAGGGCTAAAGTCTATGAGGATAGGGATTGGGGTCAAGGTCTGGGACCAGGCCACTAATTGGAGTCAGAGATAAGGGCTAAGGTGTATGAAGACTGGACATTTGGCCAGAGGCGATACGATGCCGCAACTAAGGCTTTGAGGACTAAATTTGAGCAGAGCCAGAGCCAAAGGATAAGGGCAGGCCCTCCAGTGAGGGGTCAAGTTATTTTGGGGCAGGTAAGACAAATGTGTGGGTGGAGCTAGGAAAAGCAGGCCTCTGTCTCAGCTCTTTCAACCAAGGAGAGGGGCAAGGTTGCAGTGCTGACCCGCTGTTCGTGCCACAGGTTGGCCAAGGAGGACATGCAATTCCAGCGGCCCGATAGTGTGGACGTGTCGCTGGGCGAGGCGCCTATTGACTTTTTGCAGCGCCTCCTGCCGGTAGGCACGGGCATGGCCACGGGAGGCCTGCTGGGCCGGCGACTGTCTTTGCTGCGCCGCAAGAACAGCTGCGTGTCGGAGGCATCAGTGGCCGCCAGCTGCACGAGCGCCCTGGATGGCGCGGCCTCGGAGTGCAGCTGTGGGGACCTAGTACTGGACTCCAGCCTTCGAGAGTCGGACCTTGAGCCCTCCACTGGGCCAGAGCCGCCAGCCCCTGGACCTGCTGCTGAGCCCTTCACCACGATGCCCATGCCGGGGCTCCGGGGGCCCGCTCCACCCTGGCTGCCCAGCCCCATTGGTGAGGAGGAGGAGAGTCTCGCCTGAGATTCTCGGGCCCGGGCCCCGGGTGCCCAAGAACAGGGAACCAAGACCCACACCGCACCCAGGCAGCAGTAGGGGTCTGCATAAGCCACCTGTGGATTTCACCTGCTGGTTTTTGACCAGTTCCTGCTACCTGTGCTCCTGCCTTCACATCTGTCCTGCATCTCCTGTGGGCCAGGCACTGGGCTAAGGGTGGGGGATTCTTTCAGCTGCTGATCAGCTCATCCTTCCCACCAGCTCTACTTCCCACCCCGTACTGCCTGAGAGGCCTCTTTCAGTGTTTCCTGCCTTTATTGTTTCCCTAAAATGGGATGTGAGTGCCTACATCTTTGAATTATGAGGATGGTAATGAAATGATAGCTTTAAAGTGTGCAGTACATAATAGGTACTCAATAAAATGTTAGTGGTTTCTACTTTGTTAGCATGACTTTTCCTGCCAGGCATTGTGCTAAGTCAGATCTGAGAAATTGTCCAGGTCATCTGATGCCCTGATACTTCTCAAACTCTGCTCTCTGAAATGGCCCCATCAGTGCGCACGACTTTATCCATTTATCAATGTACCAGTCACAGTCCCAGGACCACAGCTTCCTCTTATCAGCCTTGATTTGTGGTTCTGCAAACAACCTCTCCACCCCAAATCCCTGAATTTTCAGATACCCTTTTAGTGCTCCTGGTCTTAATTCAATCATGTGCCAATGACTCCTGTATTTAGAAGTCCAGCCATTTCTAGACCCATAGATCCAACTGTCTTCTCCATGTCTCCATGTGGGGATCTCCCAGGCATCTGGGACATAACATGTCCCTGAACCAGCTCCCTATTGGGTCCCCAGCCTCTCTTTGTTGGCTTTGTCCTTCCAAATAATGAGGCCAAACCCTGGAGTCATTAACTCCTCTCTTTCTCTCACCCCTCCACATCAACCCAGCAGCAAATCCCATTGGCTTGGTCTTCAAATTGTATCCAGACTCCAGGCATTCCCCCTTCCTCTAGGGCCCCCACCATGGCTAGAGACCCCACTGTCATACACCCACCCAGCTGGACTAGTAACTTCTGTCCTTGTCTCCCAGCTCTGGTCCCAACACCCCAGTCAATTCTACCCACAACAGCCAAAGGGAGCCTATGAACACCTGAATCAGGTAACATCCTTCCCTTGTTTAGAACCCTCCCTGACTCTCACTTCACTTAGAATAAAAACTTAAGTCTTCCACACAGCTCAGGAGGCCCTGAACAATCTCCCTGTCTTCGTCTCCTCCCTTCTCCTCTCTGACTCTACACTGCCCCTCTAACCCACCAAGCAAGGTCTCATCTCAGGGCCTTTGCACATGCTGTTCCGTCCAGCTGGATTGCTCTTCTCTAGACATCTACATGGCCCCATCGTCCCTTCTCTCGGGTCTCTATTTAAGTTATGTCACTTCCTTGGTAAGGTCTTCTCGTTGCTGGCCTTTTATTAAAAATTACCACCTCCAGGAGCATTTGAGATCTTGCTCTCCAGCGTGTTGTTAATTTGGCTCAAATACTTTAAAAATATATATTTTATTTATCTTTAGAGAGAGAGGAAGGAAGAGAGGGAGAGAAACATCCATGTGTGAGAGAAATATGGATCAGATGCCTCTCGCACGCCCCCAACTGGGTAGGGGCTTGGGCGCAACCCAGGTATGTGCCCTGACCGGGAGTCAAACCGGTGACCTTTCAGTTTGTGGGATGACACCCAATCCACTGAGCCACACCAGTCAGGGCTGGCTCAAATAAACTTTCATCAAAGTTCAAAAAATAAAATCACCACCTCCCAAATCCACCTCTTGCAACCCCATCACTTCTGCTTGCTTTATTTTTCTTTATAGCACTTCTCACATCAAACTTTTATCTATTTCCTTTACTGTGTCTGTCTTCCTTCATTGGACATAACAGCTTCATAAGGCAGGGATTTTTGTCTGAAGCGTCTTCAAAACCCATCACACATGCACAATTACACAAACACAGATATGATTCTCACCCCTCACTGGGTGATATCACTTACTCACACTTTAGTGAGACCACAAGCCAGGCCTTTCTTAAAAGCAGTGGTTTGAATCCCTGGCCCATCTTCTTCCCCTCACTAGAGTTCAGCCAGAATAGATTGAAAGTCTTTATTATTTTTCTTCTCAAATATAAAATCACTCTTTCTACCCTGGCAGCTCATTAACTCCAGGGAGAATATTAAGGATAAGAATCACATTGCTAAAAAGAACAGCCCCGTACCTGCCTCCCACCATGTCCTGTACCCTTGTTTCATTTGGGAGAAGAAAAGGCACAGGTCATGACCTCAAGGCTCTCAAGCAGCTGACCCAGGCATGATGCTGGGCCCCAGGGCAGTTGGGGGAATCCAGAGGGAATCCAGGGTGGATCAAGCCCTGACTGGCTGGGCAGGTGGCAGGATCCTGAGGTACGTCAGTGCTTGTCGGTGGAGCGCATGTTCAGGGATGCTAGGCGTCCCAATGGTCCACGGCGAGCATTGGTGGCCAGGCGCTGCTGGGCCAGGAATGACTGGGCATGGGCGGGTGCCCGCTCTTCCCCTGCTCGTTGCTGTAAGGCCATGCCCTGCAGGGAGGGGTGTGGTTGACATCAGATGAGCCCAGGGGATACCCCCAACACTCCAGCCCTGGTGATGGTACACTCACCATATTATACCAGGCACTGATGAGCAGCTTTTCTTCCTGCTCCCGCTGACTTCGACTCTTCTCAAAGTCCATCTGCCAAGGAGGCAACAGTCAAGGGCCTGGATGTGCTGAGGGCAGTGAGAAGTGATGAGGGCACCCACCTCCAGGTGCCGGATTCGGACTTCCCGCTCCCAGAGCTGCGTCCTCAAGGTATGGAATTCCGGAAGCGCCCCCCTGGGTGGCCGCTGCTTTGGTTCCAGGGTCTGTATGACCTAGGGGTTGGGGAAGACACAGCCTTGGCTCTGGCCTCACGGGTTGTTCAATGCATTGGGGTATTTTAAGTGTGAGAACTCATGGCCGTGGTGGAGAAGTCTGTGACATGATGTGGTATGACAGGTGTGGAGGTGGGGAGCAAAGATGTGCAAACTGGTAGGAAGCGTGACCCAATGAGGCAGCAACCTGGGCAGAAGGTCACTCAGCATCCTCACCGTGCGTGCCTTGTCCACATAGCGACGGTACCGCTCCTCCATGGCCCGCAAGTCTGTATCCTTCTTCTGCAGGCTGTCCTGAAGCTCCTCGATACGCCTGGCTGCTGCAGGAGCAAGGTGGTCTCTCAGCTCCACGTCAAGCTCAGGTCTCCCCCCACTCATCTCAATGCCAAACCCCACTTACTGCTGCTGTCAGCAGGTGGCTCAAGCTCCTCAATGTACTCACGCTTCCGCTGCAGCTCCAGATCCGCCTCATGCAGCTTCTGCCTGGGGGCAGGGGACAAGCAGTGGTGGTGGTTACCAAGGCATTCCCAGCTGGCTAGAAGTGCCCCTGCACGGCCACAGAGACCTCTGTGCCTGCCTCACAAGCACAGGGTTTGTGTGCTTTGGCCCCTCCACCTCCTCCACCACCAGAGCCACAACCCTCCAGCCCCCTAGTCAGGTGGCCCCTGGGCCAGCCCCCCATCTATCCACTTCTCCTGTTCCAGAGGTCACATGCTAATCTAGCCACCTCTACCCCTTGCCAGCCTCTTCTATTCTCAACCCTTCAGTACCATTTTCCACACAGCAGCCAGCGATCTTTCTAGAATACCAATTTCTTACAACAAAAGAAAATGCTACAAGATTTGATAACATCCCTGTAGGTGACACTATTATCATGTATTGAACATGAAACATAGTATAACATCTACTAGCTATGTCCACTGAAATGACCAAGGCATGTGCCCTCTGAGCCACCAATCACACTTCTGTGATATACTTGCACACAAGTGAAACAATGCATATGCAAGGTGTTACACTTTGTTGCTTTGTTTGAAATTGCAAATACCTAGAAAGAATGGGTTAAATACATTATGATATTCACAAAAAATGCTAGCCTTTCTGGACAATAATTCTACAGGAGAATTAAGCACTAATGCTTCCAGGTAACCAGCATCTGTAAGGAAATAACTTTTTCTGTACTCTGGGTCAGACTCAGCTACATTCCATCGTTGGCCAAAACTGAGAAAACAACCACTCAAATCATTTCCAGTGAGGCCTAGTTTCCCCCATGGACCCCAGTTAATACAGGCTGTTATATTCATAAAAAAGAATGGCTGTTCGTTTGTAGAAATTTCCCTGTCATTTTAAGTAGGAAAAGCGAGTGCGGGCTAGCATATATTATACTACCTTTTGTGTAAACAAGAAATGAAAATAAAAATCTACATTCATATTTATTTGCATTTGTTTTTAAAATTCTGGAAGGAGAAAAACTCTGTAAAGTAAATGATGGTCTAACCATTATGCTGTACACCTGAAACTAATACAAAATATTAAATGTAAACTGTAATTGAAAATAAAAAAAACTCTGGAGGGATTCCCATAACAAATGAATAGGAATGCAGTGGAGTAGGGTGGGAGCTGAGCCAACTGCGGGTTCAGGGAGGTACACATTTTGGTTTTTAAACTACAAATGTGATCACTATTTAAAATAGTTTCTTTCTTTTTTTTTTTTTTAAGATTTATTTACTTAGTTTTTAGAGATAGGGGGAAGGGAGAAAGAGAGGTCAAGAAACATCATTGTGTGGGAGAAACATCAGTCAGTTGCCTCTCACACACCCCCAACTGGGAATCTGGCGGGCAACACAGGCATGGGCCCTGACTGGGAATTGAACCAGAACCCTTCCGGTTTGCAGACCAGCACTCAATCCACTGAGCCACACAAGCCAGGGCTAAAATAGTTTCTTTTTTAACATTGTAAAAAGTAAAAGGCTACTGTCACTTTCAACAAGGCAAGACTACCTTGCTGAGATTCCCTCAGCAAGGGAATGTGGCTCTCCCATGGCTCCCCCAAAACAGTCTTTACTGCTTCCCTTGGCCTTTAAGACCCAGATCTAAACCTTCAGTCTGTATTTCCACAAATGACTCTGCACACCCCACACCTTTGCTCCAGCCTCCCTCACCACCAGGAGTGCCATCCCTCTGGGACTCACAGGTGTTCCTGTAGCTTCCTCTTCAGCAGGACGGACTGGAAGAGAGAAGAGGCATGGGGTGAGTGCCTCTTCTGGGGTGTCCAGAGGTCCCAACCACTTCCCGGGGTAAGGGCAGGAGTGTCACCCTGGGATCATGGTACTTACAATGGACTGCATAGGGCATCAAGCAGCAAGTGGGGAGAGAAAAGAGGGTTACTGGGGGTCAGGAGGCAGGGCCAAGCAGGAAGGAGGTGGGCACTCACGTCCTCCTCGGTCTTGCCCCCCTGCTCCTGCAGTGCCTTCTGTAGGTCCTCCACCTGGGCCCGCAGCTCTAACAGCTGCTGCTGGTTCAGCCTGCGGGGGTGGATGGCCGCTCAGTGTCTGCGCCCGCCCTCGGCCTGTCTCCACGCCTGCACCTAGCTGCCCTCCAACTGTCCTCACCGGTGCTGTGTCTCCAGCCCGTGGCGGGCGCGGTTGGCCTCCTCCAGGTGGCGCTGCAGCTCCTCCTGCCGCTCGCGATCGGCCGCCTCCTGCTGGCACAGCCGCTTGTTTTCCAGCTGCAGCCGCAGGAGCGTCTCCCTGCGGGCCGGAGGGAGTTGAACAGAGCTGGAGACCAGTCACCCCGCTGGCCCGGTGTAGGGTACTAGGAAAGGGACAGAGCCCTAGGGAAGAGCCCAGGCAGACCGTGGGGTAGGACTAATCCTGAGAACTGGGCCTAGGTGTAGTGAGCGGAGTTCTGTGTAACCCAAGTGGGCAGGCCTATGAGCTGGGCCTAGGGACGGAGCCAGGCAAGAGCGAGGGTACAGGAACTGGTTTAAACACTGGGGAAGGGGCTGCGGAAAAGCTAGGCGTAAGCTAAGACGCAGAAATGGGAAGAGCTGGGGAGGGAGAGCCCATCTGAACAGGGCACAGGGTACTGAACCTAGCAGGAGCTACACAGAGGACAGGGCTGTGCCCTGGGGGGTCAGGGCCCGATTGAGGCAGGGCTGGGGCATAGGACTTTTTGTGGCTACTGGAGCCAGATGGATTGGGCCTAATTTGTGCCCTGAGGATGGATCCTGGAGAGGAAAGACACCAATAGGGCTACAGCCTGGACAGGTAAGAGCAGAATTATGAGTGGGTGGGCCTAGGAGCCCCCCTAGGACTTGGAAACGGAGCCAAGCTGGCTGGGCTCTGATAGATACCTGCACTGGGGGCAGGGCTGAGGGTGGGCACTGGCAGGCCAGGGTGGGGCCAAAGTTCTGAGTGACCCCAGAATACCTGAGCTCCGCAGGTAGCATCTCTGCTGCTAAGTTTTCCACAGCCGGTGAAGTGGGATCCAACGAGGGGTCTGAAGAATATGAGATAAGAAAAGTTTTCAGGTAGCTGCACAGCTCAGGATCCCATCCCCAGGATCCTTTTTCCAAGAATCATCTTTTTTTTTTTTTAAGATATTTTAAATTTATCTTTAGACAAAGGGGAAAGGAGGGAGAAAGAGAGGGAGAGAAACATCAAGGCATGGTTGTCTCCTGCTCACCCCCAACTGGGACCTGGCCTACAACTCAGGCATGAGCAGTGACTGGGAATCGAACTGGAAACCCCTTGGTTCTCAGGCCAATGCTCAATCCACTGAGCCACACCAGCCAGGGCCCAAGAATCCTCTTTGAGGGCTCAAGTGTGGCCAAAAGCCTAGCCTGACAAAAGCCCCCACCCCCACCCCCACCTGATAAGAAGTCCTGATGCTTGGACACACCCCGAGCTCAGGAGGACAGCACCTGCCTTCTGTTGGCCCTCATAACCTTTCCCCAGTAGTGTCCCTCCAGCATGGCCTAGCTCTGTTCCCAGCCTAAATAAGCCCAAGACACTGCCTCGTCTGCCTGCCCTAACGGCACCCCCAGGCCACACACACCACCTGGGATGGGCCCCAAACTCACCAGCCTGGGTGGGTCCCCGAGGCTGCAGCTGGGCGCAGCGCAGCTCCTCATTGGCCTCCCGCAGTGAGTCCCGCTCGGCCATCAGGCGCTGGAGGGAAGGGGTTTGAGACACCACTTGAGGCCCACTTAAGTGGGCTACCCCATGATGAGTAAGGCAGGGCTTGGGTGGTAAGACCTCAGCCTCACCTCCTTCTCCTTTGTCACGGACTCATACTTTTCCTCCAGATTGCGACACTCGAATAGCCATTTCTCAGCTTTCATGGCCTCCTCCTGCCACTGGCCCTGCAGTTCCTGAACCTGAACAGAGGGGAGGTGTGAGGACCGCAGAGTGGGAAGGAGGGGCAGGGACTTGTTTCAAGTTAAAGGGGAGAGGCCAGAGGACCCAGCCTCAAAAACTTGGAGGGTGGAGCTTAAGATGAGGGGCGTGGCCTAAAACCTAGAGAGAAGCTGGCCTGCCTAAAGGGTGTGACTTTATATATATATATGTGTGTGTGTGTGTATATATATATATATATATATATATATACACACACACACACATATATATATAAACAAGAGAGAGCACTCATCTCCGAGGGGCTCAGCACCACGTGGAGGGTCCCCAAGGTGAATGGAGCAAGCCATGGGGGCCCCTCCATCCCTGCTCATATACAGGCACAGGATCCCAGGCTCCCTGGCACCGCAGCCCTTGCCGTACCTGTCTCCGTTGAGCCTCCAGTTGGGCACGCAAAGAGCCAGCCCTGCGCAGCTCCTCCTCTAGCTGCCGCGTGCGCTCTGCGTGGCCCGCGTTGCGCTCCTCCAGCTGCCGCACCTGCCGCCGCAGCTCTCTGAGCTCTCCCAGGCGGCGCTGGCAGCTGCTCAGTGTGGCCTCCAGCTGCCCAGCACGCTCGGAGGACTGCCTGGGGGAGGGGGCAAGTGCGGAGAGATGGCTGGGGTCTGAAGTCAAGGTTCAGCTGGGATGTGAGGCCCTTAAGGCAGAAAGGGTCATGTCAGCCTGGGGGCATTTGAGTTTGGGATGGTGGGTCTTGAAGGTTAGGGGTCATCCTGCATCTGGTGCTGTTGGGGTCATTAGGGAGCATAAAGGGAGCCTAAGTGTCGGTGCTAGCCAGAGTCATACTCAGGGATACTCAGGTGTGGGATTGTGGGGACAGAGAATGGCTGTAGTGTTATGGGGAGAATGATGGGGCCCAGAGGGATCAAGGAGCCCCCAAAGACGCTTTTAGTCATGAGGATTGTGGGGTCAACGTGGGCACTGTGGGTGCAGGGGCAATAGAGGGGTCATGGGGGAGCTTTGGGGTCAGAGCACTATGGGGTCCTTGAATTTTAACATTACAGAGGTGCCATGGGGTCACAGGGGAGACCTTTGAGGTTACAGAAGGCACAGTGAGTCAAGGGGGTGAGTGCTGCGGGGGCACACCAAGCACCCTGGGGTTACTGGGGTGCTATGGAGTCATAAGAAAGTACAATCGTGTCATGGGGGCACAGTAGGGGTTACAAGAGATGGCAAGGTATTGCACCGTTGGGTCCCGGAGGACACCATGGGATCCTAGAACATGATAAGACCCAGAATGGTGCAGTGGGGTCCGTGGAGAACTGTGCAGGGTCCTCGGCTTGCTGGGGGATGCTACAGGGATGCTATGAGGCCTGGGTGAAATAATGTGGGATAACAGGGGGACACTGGGGAGGTCCTGGGGGACACACCATGGATCCAGGGGGCCAGCGAACACAGCAGAGTCCAGGTAGTGTGTGAGGTTCAGATGGCACTGTGGAATCTGGAGGGTATTATAGGGATCTACTGGGCATTTCAGGGTTACAGAGGTACTTGGCATCAGAAGGGCACTCTGGCAATGGGGTGTGTGGTGGAGACCCAGGGACCCACCACTCACCGCAGCTCGTCCATCTCATCCTTCAGGGTCTGCGCCTCCTGGGCCAGGCTGGTCAGTGCCTGGTTCCGCTGCTGCAGCTCAGCCACCTCCCGCTCCAACTCCATGCATCGCAGATGATCGTCCTCCCTGCCGTTCTCCAGCCTGGGGGTGTGTGAAGGTGGGCACATGAGGGGACTGCACCCACCGCAATCCCCTGGCCTGCCTGGCCCCAGCCCCAGCTGCCCACACCTGTAGTTCTCTTCCTGAAGCTGCTCCAGCTGGGACTGTAGTAGCAGCAGCTTCTTGGCAGTGAGGCCCGTGGCCACCTCACCCTCTGACTGGCCCACCTGCTGCCGCAGCACTGCATTCTCCTGTGCCAGGCTCTGCTTCTCCTCTGACAGGAGCACCAGCTGTGGGCAGTAGGTGCAGTGAGCTAGAACTGGGAGGGAGCGTTGCAGGTAACCCTACCCTGGAAGCACCAGTGGTCCCCCCACCTCAGCCGCACCTGCCGCTCCAGGTCCAGACAGCGCTGCCGCAGCTCATCCCCCTCATCAGCCTCCTCACTCAGAAAGTAGTACCTGCGGGACTGATGAGAGGGGTCGGGGGTAAGGAGGGGCAGGGAACTCAGGAATCCAGGGGAGGAGACTGGAGGAAGGAGGCTGGGATCTCTAGGGGCAGAGAGGAGGAATCCAAGAAACCCTCAGGATCTAAGAAGAGAAGGCTGGGACCCCAGGGTACTGGAGGAAGGTGATTCAGGAACCCTGGGGAACCGTCAAGGAAAGAAGTTAGGACCCTGAGGGATGAGGGTAGTTTTCAGAATTAAAAATAAGCCCTTCCTGCTGTTAGGCAGCCCTGAGAATCAGTAATGGGGTCAGGACCCTGACCAGGCCCCCCAAACCCTTACCTGGCTGTCAAAGTTCCCATATGTCTCCGGTGACAAGGTATCAGGGGTTTCTTTGGTCAAGAACTGGAGGGACATGGGGTGGCACTGAGATAAGCTGGGTCCTCTGAGGGCAGCCTTCAAGGCCTCCATGATCCATCCTGAGAACCTCTCCATCCCCCTGTCCACAAAGCCATTTCTCCCCTATATCCCCAGTCTGAAGGCTGCCCCCTACCCCCTGCCATGTGTCCAGCACACAAGGAAGCCTGGTCCTTTGATTGTCACAGAGCTAGACTGAGACTTAGAGCTGGGAGGAGCTGGCAGGCACGAGACAGGGAAATCTGGCTAGCTGACTTCCAGGCAGAACCCAGACCATACCAGGACAGAGCCTGTGCCCAACTGCCTCTGTCCTGCAGCTCCTTGCCACGTTGGGCACCCCCACCTACCTCCTGGATGGCTTCCATCACCACATGCTGAACTGACTCCTCCAGCGTCATAATTCTCTGGATGTGCTCTGGGGATCAAGGTTAGGGATACTGAGACCTGGGGAGGAGGATTTCCTTAGGTCTTCCCTTAAGGACCCTGTAACCCCCATACCTTGCTTTTTCTCACAACTGATGGCACAACCCAGCACCAGCTGAAGAAGCTTGCCAAGCTCTCCGGAGTCTGAGAACTGGCCAATGAGGCTCACATCTGGGAGATGCTGCTCCAAAATGGGATGTCCTAGGACCTGAGGAGGGGTGGGAGGAGGGGTGAGTGGCTGGGTATCAGGGGCTTACAGACACTTCTCCTCCCAATACGGCCCCCTAAACCCCTTTACAGTTACTCACACCCTGGGAGTACTCCACCAGGCTCTGTAAGATCATCTTCAGGTTGCCGACCTGAGGAGAGACAAGGAATTGTGTCCAGGGTCCCAGAGCCCCCAGAATGGGCCAGGCGGCACTCATCCTGAATCTATTCCATTCTTTATTTCCATCTCCCCTGCCAAGTCCTGGTCATCTTATCCTGTTTCACCTCATTCTCTGTCTGAATGTCCCCTCTCCTAGGCCTGATCTCTCTGGCTGCTTGCCCTTTTTATCCACTTGCTCATCTTGTTCACATGTTCCCAGAACCCAATCACTTCTCACCACCTGCCCCCCCCCAACATTTTGCCCTAGACATCTCTCCCCCATCTCTCCCCTGGAGTACTGCACCAGCTTCCTGTCTCAGCTTCCACTCTCCATTCCTCTCCAAGCAGTCAGGGGAAGCTTTTCTAAGCCCAAGCCAGGTTGTGCCTTTCCTCTGCTAAAACACCTTCTTGACTTTGCACAGCACTTAAAATAGAATCCACCTCCCTTGCCAGGCCCCTGATGACCTCACATACCATTCCTTTGCTTTTTGTTCTGACTCAATCACACCAAGCTTATCCCCAACTCAGGGCCTTTGCATCTGCTGTTTCCTAGCGTGGGATACTGTTCCTTCAAATCTTACATCAAGATCAGCCCATTTGGGAGTAACCGTCCACCAACCCCCAGTTGTTCTCACTCATGGCCTGCTTTATTGTCTATACAACTTATTGCCATTGGTAGTTAACATTTATGTTTATGCATGCAGGTTTTTGTTACTCCTTGCTGCTTGCCCAGGCCTGCTCAATAGATGAATGAAAGAATAAATAATCTGCTGATCACAAGACATCTGTCCCTCTCCCTAACCAGGTCTATCACCCAGGAAATATGTCTAGCTGACCCTTCCCTGATCATTCTTCACCAGTCAAGTCCACCTGTCACCTTCATTCTCCAGTTGGGACCTGGGTCCTCTGAGATGCGCTGGAGCCAGGCCTCGTTGAACCAGGAAGGGTCTCTGGGGGTGAGAAGGTGAGATGAGCTGCTGGGGGACTTTTGGGGGGACCCTCCCGCTCAGCTCCACTCACATCTGGTTCAGCACATAGGCTATGGCCAGGCCACTGCTCAGGTCCTGAGGGCTGGTACAGGGGAGTGGGACGTGGAACGTCTGCAACTGTGGGGAAGAGGAAAGCGCAACAAGCAGCGTCAGGGCCTGGGATCACTGAACCACTGCCCTTCTGAAGACTTTTACGGTCAGGAGAAACCTCACACGACTGAATGCGAACGGTTGAACAGGAACTGGCCTGTTGCTCCCCAAGTCCTTGGGAGAGTGACCTCTGCTCAACTGGGACCAGAGGGGGCGTGGCCTCACTTCACCTCTGTCCTACAAACATCCCGCGACCTGGTCAGGGCGGAACCAAATCACTTGGTCCCCACAGGCGATGCGTCACGAGGCCAGTTCACCTGTGCCATCGTCCCACGTGACCAGCCACGAAGAGGCGGGACCTCACCTGTCCACGCAGACCTTCTATGTGACAGGGGCGGGTGCATAGGCCAGACTCCAACGGCCCAGCAGGCCGACGACCCCCCGTTCCTCCTCCCAGCCCCAGGATGGAAAGGTGAACCGAACCCAGGCCGGGGCTCCCGGGAGAGAAGAACGGGCGCATACCTGTCCTGGCCCCACCCCCGACCTACCCAGGTGAACAGAGACCCGCATAGCTCAGCCTTATCCACGCTCATGGCTCGATCGGATTCGACCCCGACCGCCGAGCGCCCCCACAGCAGCCGCCACCAGATCCGTCACCAGCGAGCGTCCGCAACCTCGACCTCCCGCTCGGCCTAGAGTGCCGCCCCACCCCGCCCCCTGGACGCAGGCCCCGCCCCGGACACGTGATCTCCTCCCGGCGCCCGCTCAGGCTTCCAATACTGCCATTTTGGATCCGGGCAGTGTTCGGGCGCCCGCCCTGCCGCCAGGGGACGGTCTGGGACACCTTTGTGCTTCCTGCCTCCCCCGGCTCTAGGAGAGTAGCAGAGATCTCAGGATCGGTCCTCCTCTTCTGAGCCGGAACTACCTCACTCTGTCATACAGGCTGAAAGAAACTCTGCTGTCTAATCCCTTTATAATCGGAGACTTGATCTGCGCCGGGTAGGGGAAGGCCATTACACATCCTTTGGATTTGGAGGGAGGATCCTGCAACGGGCTCTGTCTTCCTGGTGAAGATGACTTGGGAGTCTTGCTCCCGGGTAGATAGATGAGGGGACATAGATGAGATCCTAGGTGGAAGGCTGGATTATTCAGTCAGACATTTGTCCTGGGTGATAGACACATTTGCCCAGCCTGGATCCGTCCTTCACTTGAGCTTTCCCGCGCCTTCCCCTCCTGAAGCCCGGAGCTGAAGTCCTCCGGCTCAAAACCCGGACCAGGCAGCTGGGGTCCCAGGGGCCCACAAGGGGGCGCTCAGACCGCAGGAACGCAGCCTACTGGGGGGGGCTCAAAGGAAAATGATAACAAGAGCAGTTAATAAAATCGCATTCACCATTTATTGAGTGCCTACAGTATACAGTCCCTGAGCTTCACGATTCAAATGTATAGGTAGCTGCCCTGACCGGTGTGGCTCAGTTGATTGGGTGCCGACCAGCAAAGCAAAAGATCGCAGGTTGGATTCCTGGTCAGAGCACATGCTTAGCTTTGGGGGTTCAGTCCTCCCCGTCCGGGCGCCTACGAGAGGCAACTCATCGATGTTTCTCTCTCACGATCAATGATTCTCTCCCTCTCTTTCTTCCTCCCTTCCCCTCCCCCTAAAAATAAATAAATCTTTTTTTAAGCAATAAATAAATAGGCGTCTGAAATCTCCCCAGGACTCTGGGTGGCAAGTGGTGTTTTGATTCCCGGTTCACACGCAAGGATACACAGATCCTGGGTGGACCCAGCTTTATTTAGGAGGAGGGATAAAGCCCGGATCCGCGCCCTCTGACGCCTAAGTTCTTTGGCAGCCCCTCCCCCGAGGCGCGGGCGATTTAATGAGCAGTAATTAAAGGTTATTAGCTGCACCCGGAGGGAAGGGCGGGCTCTGCATTGGGGGTGGGCCTAGGTCTGAGGGGAGGGGCTCTGAGTCTGGCTTCTGCGACCCTGCCCCGGAGCGGGTTAGGCAAGATGGCCAGAGCCCCTACGCCTCTTCGCACTAACACAGTCACTCTACCAGGAGACACGCGGTTGCAGCTCACTCAGATGTGCAGACGCACGCACGCACGCACGCAGGGGCCTCGGAGGCTCGTCTACATCCCCTTCCCGTATTGTTTTCAGCCTCCAGCTCCTAGGAGCGGGTGGGAGGGGAAGTAGTGGGGAAGGGGACAAGGGCGGGCAGGCTGCGCTGGCTTCCGGACTAGGCTGCCTTCCGGCGGGCGTGGGAACCAGTGCCACCGACTCCAGCATCCCGCACTCACCGTAGGAGAATGCCAACAGGGGGAAATGGGGCCGTCCTGGTCCTGGGTAGAAGTGGAAGGTGAGCCAGGAACTAGGATTGTTCCTGAACAAGGAAGAGGAGAGGGGCTGGGAGTGTATGTGAGAGGCCCTGGTTACTCAATATTTGGGGACTTGCTGGAATCACCAAGTATTCCCTATGAGGTCCCCCATGTTCGCAAAACCTCAGAGATTTTGATGTTTAGGAGGGAGATGAGAATTCGAATATTTGGAGCATGGACTTGAATTATTCTAATGATGATATGATAGTATGGGCATTCTAGATATCAACTGACCCAAATCCACATATTTGAGGAAAGGTCCCCGAGCCATCAGTTTGGGAGAGGATCACCGAACCTCAATTTGGGGCGGCGGGAATCTCATGTTTGGGCTGTAAGGGAGCTCCAACGCTGGCAGAGAAGACCAGTCATCGCTACTATGGGATGCAGGGAGTCACACTGTTGGGTGCTCCAGGAACCTTCAATGAAAGAGGTCTAAAGCCCTTGTTTTGGGGCAGAGACTCTATATTTGGGGGAAGGATGAAACCCCTCATTTTTGGTGGAGGAGGCCCCAAAAGTTTGGGGGATGATCTGAAGGCCCCCATTTAGTAGGGACAGAGTGTGCCAGTCTGGGCCAGCAGCCCCCAACTGGTTTGAGGACCCCACTCCCTCTTGTCTGTTTCCAGGAACAGCTGGGCCCAGCCTGGGAAGTACTTCTGGGAAACGGGTGACTCAGCCCCTCCCAGCGGCTACAGCTGGACGCCCCCCCCTCCCCCGCACCCTCTGGCCTTCACATCTGGGCAGAAACCCAGTCATGAGGGTTGGATGGGGACCCTGGGCTCAAACAATTTCAGGATGTTGCCCCACCCCCAGGGCTGACCACAGCCAAAGGGTGGACACCATGCCACATAGCACGGTGGATTCTGACAGGCCCTCTGCACTGCAGACACTGACATCCCTCCAGGAATTCCCATCTTGTCTCCCCCCACCCACCTTGTGTCTGTGTTTGAGTCCATGTGAAATATGCTCACATTCCTGTAGGTGTGACAGGGTGGTTCTGTGATTGTGTGCACATAGGTGTGTGTGTCTGCACCCACCTGTGTCGTGGGGCCCTGGGAATCTATGCTACAGTCTACCGCTGTGTGACTTGTTTGTGGGGTGGAGGGTGTCAGGGTTGGGACACATGCTCTCTGTGTGAGACCTTGCTTTATGTCTATAACCTGTGTCCTTTGTGTGAGAACTATGCAACAATCAGTACCTCAGTGTGGCTTTAGGTTGTTTCTGTGTGGCTGTGTCCTACTTTCTATCCTTCACATGTCTTTCTATGATACTGTGACCCTCTCGTGTCCTTGGTTTGTCCATGTCCCCACAAAAATATGGATGTCCCTGTATGTGGTCTTTGGGTTTGTTTCTGTGACCCTACTTTATGCACCCTCTTTGTGATGACCAAATGACCAAATGATTGGTCCAAGACTTTGTGTCTTTCTTTGTCTTGCTGGTGATGGTGTGGCTTTATCAGAGTGCCTGTGTATGCCATCTGTATATGAAGATGGCCCTGTCCCCACCACAAATGGTGGGTGACAGATGTGCCTGTGTCACTGTTTGGGTGTCCATATGTGTCTACGTGACCCTATCAGCGTTCGCTGCAGGACTGGCTAAACTAGTGGAGATTTGTGCCAACGTGTAGCAGGTGTATCCTGTGTCTGTGTAACTCCGTGGGTCTTTGGAGAGTTTGTGACCTTGCCAGGGGGCGTACTAAAGTCACACGGGACAGAGCACTCAGTGGAGGCAGCAACGTGCACAGGGGATGTCAAGTGCGCTGCATCCTGCCGCTCTCTAATGGGAGGGCTCCCTCCCCGCGCTGCGGGGGCGCGTGCGTCGTGCGTGACGTGAGACACGACGGGGATCGCTGCGTGCGTGGAGCCCTACGCGGTCGTGCGTGCGAGCACGGGGAACAGGGATGAGTTAGCTGCGTGCGCGCGTACGGGGGCGGATGGGGGGCGCACGGGGCATGGTACTTGGGGCGCGGGTGAAACCCAGGAGGGGCCCGCCGTTAACCCCTTCCTGCCCGACCTGAAACTTACGGCCCCTCGAAGGAGCGCGCGGGGCCTTCCCCGGGGCCTGGGGGCCGTCCCTGCCGAGGGGAGGAACCCCAGTCGAACCGAGACCCCCCTGTTACCATAGGAACTGGAGCTTCCCGCGCGGCCTGCGGGTGCCCCCTCCCCTCCTGCTGTTCCTCCAGCTCCGTTGTCTGCAGATCACGTGCTTCCCGCTCCCGGTCTCTGGGGAAGGGGGCTGGGGTCAGTGAGGCCTGGGCATGCGTGACTCAGGCCAGCCTGGTGGTCCACTGACCGCAGCGGACCTTGCTACCCCTTTTCCGCCCCTGTGACTCATTCCTCTCGGCTTTCCCCTGTGTGACTCAGGCCCCTGGGGAGGGGGCCTGCGGACTCTAAGACCCCTCAAGGCAGGGAGGGGGAAAGGGGCAGCTTAGAACCAAGTTCTAGGAACCCTCGTGCTTCCGGGGAGGAGGTCTCCCTCCAGTGGAGGTCAGTGTCGTCCTTTACCTGAGCCTAGCCAAGGTCACTAGAAGTGTTTCCCCCCACCTAGGAACTGGCTGTCCCCCCCAGGCCTCCGGGAACCCAGCCCCCAGCCCTCCCCGCCACAGCCCACAGGAAGTTTTGGCAGAGCCTGTCGTGGCGATGAAACGGTTAAAGCCGTTTTCTTATTCATTTCATCCAGGGGCCCCTTTTGACTCAGAGCAAGCTGGGTGCCCCCTTGAGCCAAGCCTCTTGGGGACCTCGTTCATACTCCACCCCACGAGTAGCATTTTTAGAGAGAGAAGGTTAGGCGGTTGGTGAGCTGGCTGGGAGACTTGGGTAGCATACCCAAGAGCTGGGTTCAGATCCTGCCTCTGCTCTCATTGCTGTCTGGGTCTCAGTTACCCTACCTAAAAATGGGGATAATTATGTTCAGCACGTTGTGCCGTTATGGAGATTAGGTGAATAATGGATGAGACTTTTTGCATCCAGTGCTGGGCACAGGAGCAGAAAGAGGCCTTGGCCCAAAGAAGGACCCAGGCTCCTCCTGTTTCTCAGGCCTCAGTGTCAGGGTGTCTAGCAGGAGCAAGTCCATGCCAGCAGGCCTTGCCCCACCCAGGCACTCTGAGGCCTTGGGGTTCATCCTGTCCACCCCTGCCCCGGGCAGACACCCAGGAAGTGAGAGGCGGGACAGGAATGAGGCGGAACCTGTTGGGCTTGTCACCTCCCCACCCCTCACCCTCATTCTGTGGCCCTGAGAGGGCCCCCACACTGCAGCCCCACCCCCTGCTGCCCTGGACTCCTGGGTCCTGACCTAAGGGTGGCCCCAGGGAGGGGATGTTGGCGGAGACAGCGTCTAGGGAACATCCTGTGGACTGCTGGCTGGACAGACCAGACGGGAGGGTCAGCCCCTCCCCGGGCTGGGCAGAAGTCGGCTAGGGGCAGAGTAAACATGGCCCAGGGTGGCCAGACTTGGGGGGGTGGCAAGGAGCATACACATACACAGTCACCCTGAGAGAGCCAGTCCAGACACACAAACCCCTGTCATCCTGGCCACAGAGAGACTGCTACCCTAGGACACAATGACAGGGTCATCTGGGCAAGAGGACCCAGTGTGGGCTGTCACACACGGACACAGAGGCAGGACAGACTCAGGAGCAAGACTGAAATGCTGTGAAACACACAAAGCCGTCAACACTGCCCTGGCTGGTGTAGCTCAGTGGATTGAGCATGGGCTGTGAACCAAAGGGTCGCTGATTCGATTCCCAGCCAGGGCACATGCAGGCCAGGTCCCCAGTAGGGGACAGGTGAGAGGCAACCACACATTTCTCCCCCTCTCTTTCTCCTTCCCCTCTCTCAAAAGAAAAAAGAAAAAAAATATTGTGTGCATGACAAACATTCAGGCAAGATGGACATATGTCACACATAAGCACAGAGAGAGAGATATTCAGGTGAGCACAAAGCCTGGCTAACGCAGTGGCATGGTCACACATGCTGAGACAAATCTGACAGGCCAGAGACACACAGGACAGACGCACAGACAACTGTACATCAGACATAAGCAGGTGATGCTTCATGTTGACAGGCTCAGAGAGGGACAGTCACTTTCAGTGCCTCAGTTGTACAAGAGGTGTTTGGACGCACACTGTCAGATCCTGATCTGACACACAAAGCAACACGGTGTGTGCACACCACATGCACTGGCAAGGTTGTCAAGGCCCCCAGAAGCACGAGAGAAAAACAAACCTACGATGAGACAGAGGGAGAGGACATACACCGGCCATGACAGCGAGTCCCCTCCCGCGGTTGCACACACACTCAGAAGGCTCTGCAGACACACACGGCCTCACTGGCAGCATTGGTAGCAGTCACATATTGGACCCGTTGACAGGTGGGACAGATGTGAGAAGACAAACTGACATATTCACACATGTGGTCGTGCCAGACAGTCATAGCAAGCACAGAGAGGCACACACAGGCCATTCAGATACTCACAAGCCCATTGACACAGGAACACCTGACAGAACCTGTTGGCTAGCATGCACACACACACCCCAGCCCCAGAGTTCACATAGGCACACACACACACACACACCAGACACAGACAGGCCACATCAGACATTCACAAACACATTGGCACAGAGACACCCTGACGCACACAGCCAGAGCTCACGTGGACACATGCACACACCAACCTCAGACCTCACACACACACACAGACCTCACACAGGCAAGCCATGGACCTCACACACACAAACACACACACCAGACAGACATAGGTTAGCTATATGAACTCCAAAACAACACATGCATATAGGCCAGCCATATGCGACCAGTTCCATGGACCATCCACACACAAACCCACCACTCCCCCCACAAAGCAGACAGGCCCCACACAGCCCTGCAGGGTTGGGCGGACACACAGACACATGCACTGGGGAGACAGGCCTCACACGTACTCTCGCGGATCCTGACAGGCCAGTCATGCGCAGACCCACCGCCGACCAGACAGCATGTGTGTCCCTGGAGCCCCGCCGACACACATGCTCCTGGGCCATGCTGAGCTCCTGTGGAGCTCTGGACTTCCCAGTCTGTCTCTGTACCCCCCGCCTCCATCCCTGCGCTTCCTCTCTCCAAACATTAGCCTGGACTTCCCTCCCTCCCTGCTATTTGTCACTTCCTGGGAGGCCTGGCTCAGCTGCCTCAGTCCCTAGTGGGCTGTAGACCTGTTTTCTCAGTGCATCCTCTATAAAAGGGGCACCCAGAATCTCAGCCAGGCCCAGGCCCCCCAAGACTTCACCAGCAGTGTATAGTATGCGGCGGGGAGACAGAAGTAGTTTTATGGGAAACTCCCCTCATGCCCAGCTGAGTCAGCCTGAGGAGACAGCCTCTCCTTCCTGCTTCCAAGAAAACCCAGCAGCTTCCTCTCTGGCAGAGCGGGTGAGGGACCCCCAAACCACGGAGGTGGGGTAGGGAGGTAGCTGGCAGGCCAAGGGTTCCTGGGGGAGGACCTCCGTGATTCTTACCCTCTTCCTGCCCAGCTGCCTGTCCACACCCAGGGGCAGGGACGCGGGAGGCTGGGTGCTATGACTTGTGGGTTCTCGCCCTGGCCTGCCCGCTGGCTGACTCACTCGCAGCCCCCAGCCCAGTTTCCTGGTGAGGGCCCCACCGGTCAGTGGGGCCAAGAGGGAGGGGGTCACTAGACTATTAACAAGAAGGAGAAGTCCCTCATGTCAAAGTCGAAAGCCCCGGAGAGATCCGTGGGTGGGGGTAGATGAACTTCCCCCTTATCCTGTTCCCACCCCAGGCCCTGGGCCCCTGGGTGTGGGGGGAGCCTGGGCAGAGAGTCCCCCTCCAGATGCTGCTCTGGAGCCCAAGGCCTGGGCAGTCCCCAGCTGCATCTGGACACCCAGACCAGAAGGGAGAGGGGGCTATTCTCACACCCTCTTCCACGGGCCTTGGCGCCAGCAGAGCCAGTAGGGCGGTGTGAGGGGGTGGTGCTCAGGCCACAAGAGTGAGACTGGCAGGGGCCTGGAACCGGCTGTACCAGCTGTGCTGGGCTCCGCCCTCCCTGGCTGGCTCGTTTCCCACCCCCTGCTCAAACATCCATGCACAGTGCGTGGAGCTACCCAACCCCATTTCAACGTGCTGGCCTGTCCTCCCCACTCACCAGCACCCCTCCACTATGTGCCCAGCTCCTGTCCCCCAACCCAGCAGCACCCTCCATTATGTGCCCAACTCCATTTCTCTCCGGATTAAAGACGACGCTAACTGAAAGGGCCTGCAAAGCTTGGCATACAGTTGTTCTGCATAAAAGCCTCTCTGCCTCTGATTGCCCACAGTATAGTGGCTAATACTCTGGAGCTAGACAGCTCAGGTTGTATCTCAACTCCAGCGCTCATAGTTGTGGGACATCTGGCAAGTTCTTTACCTTCCTGTGCCTCAGTTTTCTCATCTGTTAAATGGGGATACATAGCATGCATTTTGCTGGGTGGTTGGAAGCAGGCAATTAGTTAGTCTACTTAAACCACTTAGAAGAGTGCCTGGCCCATGGCAAGAGCTATATAAGTGTTAGCTATTAAAATAATAATTATTATTTCTCTGTCTGCCTATCATAAGTATCATTGCTCATTGTCTGCATGACGCTAACCCTGCCCCCAGTTTGTTTCTCCAGCCATCTCTCCCTGCTCTGACTCTGACCCCCATACACCAACTTTTCCTTGCTGGGTCCTTGCTCTTCATCTTGCCCCCCTCTGTGCCAGCCTCACAGTTCTCCAAGACTCCCCTGGCCTGGCCAGCCTCAGCACTGGCCAGGGCTGACTCACCATGGCCTACTGGCCCGTGGGACCTGCAGGTTGGCTTCATGAGATGCTGCCCTCTGGCCAGACTTGCCCAGTCCCCCAATCCTGCCCACTGCGCCCCCGCAGGGCCCTGGCCAGATGTCAGCTGCAGTTATTAGCATGGGCGGGAGACACAGGCCTTGGCAGCATGCCTGCCAGACTCAGCGGCCCGCTGGAATCTCCCTTGAGCCTGGAGCAGGGAGGGGAGCAGTTCATGCTAGGGGAGGAGGGGAGGAGGCACCCAGGGGTCACAAGTACCTCAAAAGACCAAAGACAGGGATGCCCCCAGATTCTTATGGGACCTTCCTCCCGAAAGCCACTGCTCCACTGGACTTCCCCATGCCCCCACATAGCTCAGTTTCTCTTTCACCTCTTTCATTTTCCTTCTCTCCCCCACCCTTGGTGAGTTCTGTGACTGCCCTACAAAGGCTGGCTAGCCCCATCCCTTAGTATCTCTCTACCCTAAGGAAACTTCCATCATTCCAGAAGATAGAGGTCTCTCTCTCAGAGAAAGAGACTCAGCTTCTCACCTTTTGTTGTAGTGGCTCACATTTCAACTGTTTGGAAGTTCCACCATAAGTCTAACTTGAAGCCTCACCATCTAAACCTCCACCCAATCCTCTGGGTCCCCCCAGATTCTCCCCTTGGATTTTCAGGTCCCTTCTGACTGGAGGTAAGGGGAGACCTCAGATGAAGGAGATGCCTTGGGGAGAGAGGGAAGCCCTTCTAGGTGTTCTGGATGGTTGACCATACCCCCAGACTAAAACAGGAGTAGGGGCCCTTGCCCACAAGAGTAAGGGGCACCCCAGCGCCTAGAGTTGCTTGTGGGGAGAGGCCCCAAATCTCCTGGCAGAAAAGATGAGTACCCCGCCCGAGGGAGGAGGCAGCCGTGCCAGCCGGCCCAGGCGCCAGGGACGCCTGGAGGCATTGGCCCGCCTCCTCCACTCCTGGTCGGGCCAGGGGCGAAGTCCGACCCAGGCCCGTGGGCAGGTGGAGACCTGCAGGGCTGGGTCGGGCCGGGCCGGGCCTGGCAGGACACAGCTCCAGAGCGACTGGGTGGGGCTGGGCCAGGCGGCCGTGGGGGCCCTGGGGCCGGAGGCTGGGGCTGGTCAGGACTAGCCGTCGGGGGCCCGGGCGCGCCCTGGGACCTGGCAGATACCCGGGCTCCTGGCTCCTGGCTGGGGGCCCAGGGACACGACTGGCCCCACCCCTTCCTGTGCCCTTATATGGGAGTCGGGGACGACCTGGGGACCCCCTCCCCCAGCCAAGCGCAGACTCCGGCCTGTTGCCACGGTGACCAGGACCCGCTCCCCTGCGCGTCCCCCTCTGTCGGGCTAATGGAATCGTCCCCTGACTGCCAGCCCCCAAGATTGCCCGCGGGCACCGCAGGCGGTACCATTGCTGGAGTGGGGGGATGGTGACTGGAAGCCTCTGAGGCTTGGCGTGTTCAGTGCACCCCGGCCTCTGCGGGGGGTCCCGCGCCCAGGTTCCTCTTCTGAGGCGCAGAACTCAGCCCGACTCAGGGCGGGGTGCAAGGTCCCGGAGGATCCGAGTGACGGAGACTGGGCCGGGCTCCTTCCCCCAGGGCTGTTGCCACATTTCCTGCCGCCGAGTTCTTCCCCGGCCTGTTTCTAAGGAAGGAGTGGGGTTGGCGACCGCGCCCCGGCCTTGGGGCTGGGTCCAAGCACCGGGGAGCCGACGTGGTGTCGGTCAAGCCCAGGGTTCTGGGGGGAAGCCTTTGGGATAGGGACAGAGGATACAGGCGCCTGGAAGTCACCCACAAGAGAGGGCACCAGCCATGGAAGATCCAGCAGCCCAGTTCCTCGGGGTCCTCAAAGACCCTTCTCTCCCTCCTGTCTCAACCGAGGACCCTCTGTCATGGTCATCTCAGCTCTGAAGATGTGCCCCGGCCCTTCTAATTCTCCATCAGAGCTTCACAGATGACCCCAACCTGTGACAGTGTCCCCCTCTTCTACCACACATATTTTCCCTGACTCACTGCACCCCAGGACCCTCATTCACTGTATGCATATCTAGATCCCCCTTCCCATTTATGGTGGACATCAGCCTCTCCCACGGACTCCCGGACCCTACTCATATGTTGCATAATGGGTCTTTAAGCTCCTTCCCGTACACCCTTTTCATCCCCCCCCCCACACACACACTTTTCCTGGGTTTCCCTCAACCCCACTCTACTCGGGACCCCCACTCAATTCCTGAATCAGGCGTCTCGCCCCTTACCGCTCTCCCATTTACTCTACTTAACCCTTCCGTCTCTCTATCCATAGCACTCCAGCCACTCTCAGATACTACGGATTCTTCAGGCCTTCTGTGTACAACTTGGGCCCCCCGCAGCCCCACACACAAACACTAGCTCTGTACCAGCGCCTCAAGCCCCCCATCGCGTACTCAGGGGTATCATCACCCTCCCTGGAGCCTCTCCCGGTGTGCCTCGGACCGTCCCAGCATCCCCTTCCTCGCACGCCCCGGGGTCCCCTGAGCCCCTCCCCCCGCAGCTTCGCCAAACCACCCAGCCCGTGGCCGCTGTTTACAAGGACACGCGCTTCCTGACAGTGACGCGAGCCGCCTCCTCCCCTTCCCCACGCTCGAGGAGGGGGGCTCTGGGGGCTCGAGCGGCGGCCAATCGGAGCGCACTTCCGCAGCTGACAATCGCAGTATAAAGGCGTGTGGCTCTGGCTGAGCGGCTGGGACCTTGAGCGCGGCAGGCCAGCATCACAGCCAGCAGGGAGCGGGAAGCAGGGGGAAGCGACACCAAGAAAGCGAGCGCGCCGGAGAGGGGCAGAGGGACTCGCGAAGCCGCACACAGCTTCCGCGCACGGCGTCCCGCTGGCCTCTCCCGGCCGGTGCCAGTCCCCGGGACCACGCTTCCAGACACCCAGTCAAGCCACTAACGAGGACAGCGCACCGCTCGCCGCAGCGAGGCCCGGGGCGGCCCCGCAGGGACCACCCCCAGACCGCCCGGGCCGCCCGGATGTGCACTAAAATGGAACAGCCCTTCTACCACGACGACTCATACACAACGGCGGGATACGGCCGGGCCCCGGGCGGCCTCTCTCTACACGACTACAAACTCCTGAAACCTAGCCTGGCGCTTAACCTGACCGACCCTTACCGAGGTCTGAAAGCACCCGGGGCGCGCGGCCCCGGTCCAGAGGGCAGCGGTGGTGGCAGCTACTTTTCCGGCCAGAGCTCGGACACAGGAGCGTCGCTTAAGCTCGCCTCATCAGAGCTGGAGCGCCTGATTGTCCCCAACAGCAACGGCGTGATCACGACGACGCCTACGCCCCCGGGACAGTACTTTTACCCTCGCGGGGGTGGCAGCGGTGGAAGTGCGGGGGGCGCAGGGGGCGGCGTCACCGAGGAGCAGGAGGGCTTTGCCGACGGCTTTGTCAAAGCCCTGGACGACCTGCACAAGATGAACCACGTGACGCCCCCCAACGTGTCCCTGGGCGCCAGCGGGGGACCCCCAGCTGGGCCCGGGAGTGTCTATGCCGGCCCAGAGCCTCCTCCCGTCTACACCAACCTCAGCAGCTATTCCCCAGCCTCTGCGCCCTCCGGAGGTGCCGGGGCCGCCGTCGGGACCGGCAGCTCGTATCCGACGGCCACCATTAGCTACCTCCCACACGGGCCGCCCTTCGCCGGCGGCCACCCAGCGCAGCTGGGCCTGGGCCGCGGCGCCTCCACCTTCAAGGAGGAACCACAGACCGTGCCTGAGGCGCGCAGCCGCGACGCCACGCCGCCAGTGTCCCCCATCAACATGGAAGACCAAGAGCGCATCAAAGTGGAGCGCAAGCGGCTGCGGAACCGGCTGGCGGCCACCAAGTGCCGGAAGCGGAAGCTGGAGCGCATCGCGCGCCTGGAGGACAAGGTGAAGACGCTCAAGGCCGAGAACGCAGGGCTCTCGAGCACTGCGGGTCTCCTCCGGGAGCAGGTGGCCCAGCTCAAACAGAAGGTCATGACCCACGTTAGCAATGGCTGCCAGCTGCTCCTTGGGGTCAAGGGACATGCCTTCTGAGTACCCCTTCTCCATACGGACATTCCCCCTCCCCCAGCCTGGACGGCTGGACGCACGCCTCCCACAGGGCGAGGGGGCAGGCGGTGGGCACCGGCCCCAGGGCTTGGGGGCGCCGGAAACAACACTGGACTCCTGCCCGCCGGCTCTGCGCCCAGTCCTTCCACCTCGACGTTTACAAGCCCCCCTTTCACGGTTTTTTTTTTGTATGTTTTTTTTTTCTTCTGGAAACGGACTCGATTCATATTGAATATAATATATTTGTGTATTTAACAGAGAGGGGAGGAGGGGGCGATCGCGGCGGAGCTGGTTCCGCCGTCCGGTACTCAAGCCTGCGGGGACACTGGGGAGGAGACCTGCGCCCCCTACCCTTCCCCCTCTGCACTGTACTGTGGAGAAGAAACACGAACTTACTCCCTAAATAGTTTATTTTAAGATGTGTTTGTGTGTGTGTGTGAGTTTGTTGTCCTGACTTTTTATTGAATCTATTTAAGTAAAAAAAAAACCGGTTCTTTATTAATTTCTGTTGTCTTTTTTTCCAAGCCGGGCGGACGTAGGGAGGAGAGTATTGGGATGTCTCCACCCCAGTGCTGTTTGTGGCTCGCTTCTGTATGTGTGTCCCCTCGCCAGCTCTGCCCAAGAATCTCGCAATCCCTCCTCGTGTTCCCTGATCCCAGGAGTAGGAAGGTCCAGGGCGGGTATGCAGTCCAACCACCCAACACCTGGGGCCTGATGCCTGGGGCGATACATGCAGTGCGCAGGTGCGGCCCCGCCCAGCCGCGCGCGCCGGGGCTTTCCCTGCTTACGCAACGGAAGCGCTGCCCATATATGGGTGGATGCTGCCTAGTGACGCGACGGCGGTCTCTGGGCAGATTCCGGGAATCCCCTCCCCCGCTCTGCCCGGCAAGGGCCGCGGCGCCCGGAAGGAGGCCGGGATTTTCCCAGGCGGGCGGCTGCCCGGGCCCGGAAAGCCCCAGGCTTGGGTCCAGAGCGTCCGAGGTGGGCGGGCCGCGCTCTTGAGTCCAGGGAGTCACTCAGAGCCTCCCTCCTCTGACTGGCGCCCTGGCCCCACCGCGCCCACGCTTGTCTGACCTGACCTGGGTGAGGGGTAGCTGCTGCCTGCACGTCCCTGCCGCCGCGGTCCCCCTCACCCTCGCCAGGAAGGGCGGTGCCCGCCTGCCAGTTTCCCCTCCCGGTGCCAAGCCAGGATCGGGGCGACTGCCAGGTCTGGTCCTGGCGAGGCGGCTGCTCTGGCCGCAGGGCGCCTTTGCCTCTCTCACGGGGCTCCTCCTCCTGCAACTGGAATGGGAATGAGGGTAGCTGGTGCGCCCCCCTAGGGGGCAGGCTGGCCTGGGAGCTGAAAGCACTCAGAACAGCAAAGAAACCAGGCAACAGGGGCGGGATGGGCAGAACAGACACTTTATTAATTTATTTATAAACTACTTAACAACCTGGCCCTGGAGACACAGTCCGGACCACAGCAGGCAAACAGATAATTAACAAGGAAGCATGACTCGTAGATGGTGGTTAAGTGCTAAGAAGAGAAGACACAGGTCATAGTAGTAGTGATGGGCAGGGGAGATGAGCTGCTTTGGAGAATGGTTTGGGAACATGGGCCTTTAATAAGACCAGATTTGAAGCCCAGCCCTGAGAAAATCCTGGGTAACAGCATTCTGCACAGAGGGAACACATGCAGTTCCTGTGGCCAGAGCAAGATCAGCTTGTTAAAGAACAGTAAGAAGCCAGTGTGTCTGGAATGAAGTAAACCAGGAGGATGGAGACAAGGTCAGGAAAGACCACACAGCCTTGAAGAGAAGTATAGATAAATTTTCAAGGCTAAGATTAGTGACTTCAGTGGGTATTAAGCTGGATAGCATTAATGGGTCTACGTATTAAATGAGCTTGTCTACCCAGTTCTGTGGAAGTGGGGGCCCAGAGTAGAAACGCCACTTGCCTGGGCACATATTATCAACTGCCTTCCTGGGAAAATTGTCTTGCTCCTGACACCTGCCTCCTAGCCTAACCCTCACCCTTTCACCCTATGGGCTGACAGGCAGCAATAGGCAGCCCTTCCAACCTGTGGTGGGACACAGCTTGCCCACTGTGCATGTAGCTCCAGCTCTCATTCTTAGTTCTGCTCATGCACCCTCTTTCCCATAAGACTGAACTCTTCCTTCAGGCCCAGGAACCTGCCCTACTAACCATTCACTGGGCCAAGCTTCCCATACTTGATCTCTTTTAACATGTATGATGATCTAGCTTGGTTGTCTTTATTACCATTTTCCTGCTAAAGAAAGCCAGGAGGGATCACATCTCTTAAATGACAGTTGAACATAGCCTGGCTGATGACGAGGTCTGGGGACTGCCCTCCAAGGTCAAGTACAGGGACTTGCTGCAGCAAGGGGCAAAGAGACCTCCTCACCCTGTAAACTGCCCTTAGGCCAAAAAATGAAAGTGAACATAGGGTACGACTGCCACCTTGTGGTGCAGATGAGTAACTACAGCGCCAGTTTCTCAGGCCAGAGCTTGAAGGAAACAGGGGTGGGCTGGGAGTCTACAGGACAGACCACACCAACACAGATTCACATCTGTCCCTAATACTTTATTGGTCACCTCTAGGCCTGTGCCTGGTTGGGCAGCTCCAGGAATCGGTCACCATTCACCACTCAGCTAGGAATATGAAAAGGCCTGGGACTAGTCCTTCTGGGTCACACACTGTGGAATATGAAGGGATAGATCTGGCCTTTCCTGGGCCAGCACAGGGCACCCAGATAGGGGCCAAGAGCCCAAGCTTGGTGCCTGTTTGTCAGCCTAGTTGTGTTTGGAGAAGTATTCCTTGCTGTCATCCACGTTGGGCTTGATTGTGTCACTGCCTGGCTTCCAGCCAGCGGGACAGACTGTGGGAAGACACAAGAAGGCACACGTGAGGCTACGGTCCCATATTCAAAGCAGGGCAGCAGTGAGAAGCGAAGCAAGATCCGGGGTGCAGAAGAAAAAGCCCAAAGCCAAGTGGCCCAGGCCCAAGACCATACCACATGTGGACAGAAGCTCCCAAGACCAGGTGTACGTTTCTGGCTGACATTTTTATTTCTTTTTGGCCCCTTTCGCCCCATCTTTTCCACTCAGCCTCATCCCTACTTGACTTTGAGAGACTATGGTTAGGCTATGCCCTGCACCCAGGAAGGTACTCTGATCCAACTAATTTTATTGAAGCCTGCCTTGGCACATGACTTCTCCAATACCTTCTCTATAGATATTTATTATTAGCTCCCAGCTCCCCACCCTCATATTGCGATATCTCCCCCCACCAGACTAGAAACTTCCTGCAAATAAGGCCCTGAGCTGAATCATCTTTGGGGCCCTCACATCTATGTCACACAGGTGACCAAGCAGGCAGTGGATGTCCGCAAAGGGACAGAGAGAGGGCTGCGTATGTGCCCACTCGTGAACACATGTAAATGTGTGCCAACTCACCTTCCCCATGCTCATCTGTGTACTGAAAGGCCTGGACCAGCCGAAGAGCCTCATCCACGGAGCGCCCCACAGGCAAATCATTGACAGTGATCTGGCGAAGGACACCTTTGCCATCGATGATAAAGAGGCCCCTGAAGATACAAGGGTTCACAGTGAAGATCTGGGAGCTCCCACTGGTAGGGCCAGGGGAGGGAGCATCATCTCCCTGCCAGTCACAGGCTTGGGGCAACGAGGGCATCGCCCAAGAGTGGTCCCCTCACCCTGAGGATGGGGGTCCCCCGAGCATCCCACAGTACCTGTAGGCAATCCCCTCATCTTTCTTCAGCACACCATAATCACCAGACAAACTTCTGGTTACATCAGCCAGCAGGGGGATATTCAGAGGGCCCAAGCCTCCCTCCTTCCGGGGGGTGTTAATCCTGGGGGTGGGAGAGACAGGGCTGGGACCTCAGGATGTCTGGCACAGCAGGGTCCTCACCCTGTGGGCCTGGGTGTGATAAAGGCTGGAGAGGGGTTGCTGGAGGAGAGAGATAAGGGGCTTTAGAGCAAGGCCCTGGGAGTCCCACCCACTCCACCCTGAAGTGGGTGCAGGGGGTTGTTTCCATAACTGGGAAGACTAACTAATGCTCTCGTTCCAATAAAGTGTTTTCACATGTGCTGTGGTCTGAGGCATCTTAGGACAGAGCCCCCAACCTCCTTCCTCTCTAGCTGTGACCTGGGGACCAGCCCTTCACGCCCTTGAACTCCAGTTGCCACCTTCTTGAAAGTTCTTGGGAGGGAGGCTGCTTTGCCCCAAGTGAGATAAAGTGTTTGTAACTCCACACCAATTAACTAAATTCCACATGCTAATTACTGTCGTCATCATCGTTAAGGACCTGGGCGTCATTATTTCCATTATTTTCAAGATGGGAAAGGAGGTGCGGAGGTTGAGCGACAGCAACTAGAACGAACATACAGCTCAGACCCTGTAGAGGTGTGGGTTTGGCTGCATCCCTCCCTGTTGGTCCCCACTCATACCAAGCCAGGTGGGTGAACTGCGAGTCTACAGAGACCCCCAGCACCTCGCAGCCCAACTTGCGGAAGTCCTCGGCATGCTCGCTGAAAGCGATGATCTCCGTGGGGCACACAAAAGTGAAGTCCAAAGGGTAGAAAAAGAGGACTACGTATTTGCCTGGAGGTGGGGGCAGGAATAGAAGAGTGAGGGCCCAGCCCCTCCGATACCAGGGATCCGCCCTACCTGGGCCCCTCCAGGCCGCCCTCACCTCTGTAGTCTGAAAGCTTCACCTCCTTGAAGGCGCCATCCACCACGGCGGTGGCCTGGAAGTCCGGGGCGGGCTTTCCGATGTGAGCGTTTCCGGAGGCCATGACTGAAAGCTGAGACCCCCCTACACCCCCACCGCCAGGTCAGTGTGCCCACGAAGGACCTTTTGTCCCCGCTCCGGAAGGTCACCCTGGGTGCTGGGCCCGGCGACTGAGTCAGAGAGGCTGAGGCTACCTCACTCTCCCGAACCCTCCTTGGTACCGACTCTGCAAGGCTTTTAGACCACGGGAGACCCGCCCCCCCTCCTCCGCGCTCCTCCCACGCCTCCTGCCAGCAAGAGCAGTTCAGCCGCTGCAGCCAAGCTTTCCATTAGCGTGCGGTGGTGCAGGCTCACCGCCGGGGGAGGAAATCCCAGCAAGCAGGGGACCGGAAGCACGCCAAGGCCCAAGCCTCGATTTCCCCACCCCACCCCAAGGACAAAGGCGGCCACCACGTTGGGTGAAGAACAAAAGGCGGCCAGCGCTGAAGTCTGGAGAGCGCCGGAGAGGCTCCAAGGGGGCTTCTCCCCAGGACGGTGCGCCCCAGGTGTCCCTACCTGCGTGGGGAAGGGTGGGACGCACAGAGAAGCAAACTAGCTGACTCGCGTTCTCAGAGACAAGTGCTAGCAGGACCGCGGAGCCTTTTATGCAAGGCCCGAACCATGACGCTCAGGGCCGGGGGTGGTGACGACAGGAGCGGTCGGGTCCACTGCCAACCTAGTGGAGGGGGTGGAGCCGGCGAGGTCTGCGGCTGGGTGAGACGCGCAGCCGCGGGCCGCGCCCACTGCGCCCACCACGAGAGTAATGAGGGTCCCACTGACCCCGCGCGGGGCTCGGCCCGGGAGCGTGGTGGGGCGGTTGGACTCCGGCATGGCCGGGAGTCCAACTGAGCTACTGCTGTCACCTTTGATGTTCCTGCTGCTGACTACGCCTGTCCAGGTCTCCCCCGACTACCATTACTTTGGCGATCAGGGAGAAGGCGACACCTGGGAGCAGTTACGGCTGCAGCTTCAGGGGAAAGGTAACCCCAGGCCGCGGGTGTGACGGTGTGGAAAGATGCCCCCTTGCCCCACTTTGTCAGGTGGCTGCAAACAGATCCTCCTCCACAGACTTCAGATCTCCGCCCAGCCCAGCACTGGCGGCCTCCGTTGGACTGGTCACTTTTTTCAGTTTTTCTCATTCCTACATTGAAATAGAGAGTGCTTTTAAGCAACTTACACAGGGAGGTGGGGGGGTGAGCAGGACCCAGGCAGACACATCCATAAACACATGGATAAGTGATGGGAAGGGCGGAGATAAAGAAAGAAGGTGGCAGGTCAACTTCCGAAGTCTGAGAAGGCCTGGCTGAAGAAGATAGGTAACCAATGCTGTTGGCATGACAAGAAAATAAAAAATAAATAAATAAAAATTTTAAAAAGCCAAGATTTGGGGGAAAGAGTGTTGCCAGGGAGCGGGAACAGCATATGCCAAGGCCCAAAAAGACTGACAGAAGGATGGAAAGATGCCAGTGTTATGTGATGGAGGCTTGGTGAGTTAGAGTCTGTCTCATAGATGCTAGGGAAAATTCATAAAAAGAACCCTGTAAAGGGGAGTGGTTAAGCGCTTAGTAAATTGTAGTTGTTTTAAGAGTGATCATACTCATTGTGTTTGTTCTAAGAGCTAGCACAGTGCAGGGGCTTTAAATATCTTTATTATGGTAATTATATCATTTAATTTACCACCTGACAGACCTGCTGGTCAGGTGGCATGGTGCCTGCTGGAAAGGCTTATGATTATGTCCCTGAAGACGGGAGTCAGCTTCTGAGGGTGGGCATGAAGGGTGTTGTACCACAGTCCCAACTGGCACAGCTGGGAAGTGTCAGTTTGCAGTCCCTCTGGGTCACTCGCCAGATGTGTGAGCTCAGAAGAATGGCTTGCTCTTTCTAGGTCTCAGTTTCTCCACCTGGGACTAATGGGAAGACTAAATTAGATCCTTTATGGCAGGGCGCCTGGCACAGAGGCACATCGCTGCAAACATGAGCTGTGGCTGTTAGTGTCCTTAGCTTCCTCCCGCCCTAGAGGAGGGCCTGGGGGTAGGTGCCCCGCCCCCGACCTGGCCCCTCCATCCCTTAGACGTGGAGGACTCAGTCCTTGGCCCGTGGGGAAAGTGGCGCTGTCTTTGCGACCTGGGCAAGCAGGAGCGCAGCCGTGAGGTGCTGGGCACAGCGCCGGGCCCGGTGTTCGTGGACCGCGAGAACCTGGTGCAGGTGCGGCCCTGCCGGCAACGGGACTGTTCACCCTGCAAGCCGATCGACTGCGACTGGAGACCCTGAGTCTGGGTGAGAGACAGGCACAGGGAAGGCAGGCCGGGGTGGTCTGGCAACTCCCCAGAGTGGGCGGCAACAAAAGAAGGACAATGGGGGGCGCAGACGAGGTGGAAACCTGGAAGGGAGAACTAGGGCCGTAAGTCTGGTCCTTAAGGGTGGTGAGGGGAAGGAGAGAGCTGAGTCCAGAGATCCGAAACCTCGGAGCGGAGCTTCGAAAGCGACCCTTCCCACCTGGTTTTCCAAACTCAGACCTCGGCGGTCGGCCTCCGGAACTACGATTCCCAGGAAGCTGCACGGCAGTGTCGTAGGCTTCCGCTGCACAAACGTCAACGGCAGCGGGAGCGTTGGAGGCGTGTCCTGTACGCTGATTGGTTGGGCCCCGCGGGAAAACGCGCCGTGATCTGAGCTGGCACACCTAGTTCCTGCAGCTGGTGGCGGCAACCGTGGCGGCATGGATCTCAGAGAGCTGGAAAGAGACAATACGGGGCGCTGTCGTCTGAACTCACCTGTCCCTTCAGTGTGTCGCAAGGAGCCGTGCGTCCTGGGCGTCGATGAAGCGGGCCGGGGCCCGGTGCTGGGTGCGCCCCAAAGGCCGGGTTGAAGGAGGGACGGGATAAGGGGGGGGATGCAAATTACACTGGAATGGGAGCCGGAATTGCACTGGATTCGGTGTGGGGGGTGATAGTAGTGATAGCCATGACATTAGTGATGGCACCGGAAAATGTGATGATGAAACAGGGATGGCGACTTTCATGGGCTCACTAGTGGGACCCCCATTTCCGCAGGCCCCATGGTCTATGCCATTTGTTATTGTCCCCTGTCACGCCTGGCAGATCTGGAGGCCCTGAAAGTGGCAGGTGAGCCTTTGATGTATGGCTGGGAAGGGGGTTCCTGGGCATGTGTAGGGGCAGGTCTAAACTGGGGAGAGAGAGCAGGAATTGGGAGAACCAGCCACTCTCCTCCTCTCCCAACCCTTCCCTCAGACTCAAAGACCTTGTCGGAGAGCGAGCGGGACAGGCTCTTTGCGAAAATGGAGGAGGATGGGGACTTTGTGGGCTGGGCACTGGACGTGCTGTCTCCAAATCTCATCTCTACCAGCATGCTTGGGCGGTGAGGGGTCCCTGGGAGGGGCCAGGGTGGAGGGGCAGCCAAAGTGGGCTGGAAGGGATCAAAGGCTAGAATGGGGTTGACTGGGCTCTGTCCCCCATTGCAGGGTCAAATACAACCTGAACTCTCTGTCCCACGATACAGCCACTGGGCTGGTTCAGTTTGCGTTGGACCAGGGCGTGAAAATTGCTCAGGTGAGCTAACTGTTGGCTGATCACCTTAGGATAACGTGGGGTATGAGTGCAGGGGGCAATTCAGCATCAGACATATCTGTAGTAAGTACCTCAGGAATATTTGTTGCTGCTGTTTACTTTCTACTGCTTTTCCTACCCTAAATGTGTGCCCCACTGAGGACCATGGTGGGGCCCCCAGCCCCACTCATATCTAAAGGCTCAGTGTCCAGAACAAATCCCACATCTGTCCACCTGTCCTAGTGCAGGGCACCCTCCAGTCCTGGACACCTTTCCCATCCTCTTCACCGTCCTCCTGCAATCTTCTCCCAATATAGCAGCCGCCGACCATCATTTTTTTTCAAAATGTAAACCTAAACATTTTGATTTTCTGATTACAATGGAAATTAATTAAGTCAGGAAAATTCACAGTCAGGGGGAGGAGAATGAGATTAAATTACTAGAGAGAAGTATAAGTAGGCATGGTATCGAATGTTCAGAGGCAAAGAACCAGCTGTTTTGAGAGAATGACAAGGGTAGATACACTTGAGGTAGGGAAGGGAGTAAGGGAGCCTTGCTGAGGAGGTGGCTGAGATTCAGAACTGGGATGTGGAGTTGACAATACGGTACTGGAACAAGGACCGTCCCCTTGAGTTCATGACCAAGTCAGGTAGATGGATGTTCAGCTGGTAAGCAAATAATAAAGGTAATTTCTGAGAACAGTAACTACTGTGGAGATCACTTTCCTTTTTACCTCCCTGACCTTCTCTCTGCTCCAGTCACAGGGGCTTCCTATTCCCATCCAGCATACTGGACACAGTCCCACCTCAGGGCCTTTGCACTGGCTGTTTCCTCTGCCTCAAACACTTGTCCAGATCTCCATCCACATGGTTCATTCCCTCATCTCCTTCAGGCCTTTATTCCAATGCCATCACCTCAGTGTGACCTTCCCTGAACCACCCACCTCTGTTTAAAATGCCAACCTCTTCTAGGCCCTGGCTGGGAATACTTCAGTTGATTAGAGCATTGTCCTGATAGGCCAAGGTTGTGGGTTTGATCGCCGGTTAGGGCACAAACAAAAAGCAACCAATGAATGCATAAATAAGTGGAATAACAAATTGACATTTCTCTCTCTCTTAAAAAATTATCAATAAAAATTTTAAAAAGTGACAGCTTCTTCCAACTGTCTCCTATCCTGTATTATTTACCTCGTTTCTTATCTGTGGCCCTTACCAGGGTGTCCCCTCCATGAGAACATGGATTTTTGTCTGGTGTGTTCACAGCCTAGTTCCCAGTATTAAGTGCAGCCCATGGCATGCAGTACATGCTCAGTAAAATGTACAGTGGGTGCAGCTTGATCAGGAAAAGCCTCCTTGGGAGATAATACATGAGCTGAGACCCCTGAGAAGTATGCAGCCTGGGACAAGATGAGAGAGGAATATTCCAAGCAGTGGGCAAAGGCTATGAGGCTGGATCATTTGCACAGTTGTTTATCCCAATATTTGTTGAATTAATACATTTCTATCACTGCTACAGGTATTTGTGGACACTGTGGGACTGCCAGAGACATACCAGGAGCGGCTGCAGCAGCGCTTTCCCAGCATTGAGGTGACAGTTAAGGCCAAGGCAGATGCCCTCTACCCCGTGGTCAGTGCTGCCAGCATCTGTGCCAAGGTCAGCCCCCTTGCTGTCCATGACTGGCTCCCAGCATCCCTCTGGGCAGGGGACGGGTGTGGCTGCCTTGAAGGAAGGAGGTCCCAAGTGCCTATCTTGCCCATAGGTGGCCCGAGACCAAGCTGTGAAGAACTGGAAATTTGTGGAAAAACTAAAGGACCTGGACACTGATTATGGCTCAGGTTACCCCAATGGTGAGCAGATGGTGGTTGGACTGCTTTGGGAGCTGCCGTGAGATAGTGATGCTGATGATAACTTTGGCAAGGCAGGCCTGAGAGTGGTTCTGCTTGCCCTGCTCCACAGTGGAGGAGGCCGAGGCCCAGACTGGGGGCCACTTGCTCATGGCCAGTGTGTGGCAGAGCTGGTTTCCAGCTAAGAGGTTCCTTCCTCCCTTCTCCCTCCCTCCCTCCCTTCCTCCCTCTCTGCTGTCTCTCTGGAGCCCTGGTAAGGGATTGAGACCCGTGGTGGGTGTCTGTGCATTTGTTAAGGGAAAGGGGGCAAAGTGAGTGGCACCAGCTTGTGTCCAGTGACCCCAGCTCAAATCTATCGATTTTCTCTCCATGATGAGGCTCAGTTTCCTTTTCTGAAGTGGAAGTGATTGTGCTCCCCTCAACACGCACACAAGGGCAGATTCAAAGATTCTGTGGTTGGGTTCAAGGAACCCCCTGGTCCTTCTAAGACCCAGGAAGACTGGTAGGTGGATGGGGTGACGCAGTCTGTGATTGGAACTTAGGTAAGGCCAAAGTGAAGAAACCAGGTCCAGGCCAAAAACAGTTTGGCCAGCATTCAGTGCTTACTGAGTACCTGGTAGACACCATGCAGGGCCAAGCCCTGGGGATATAGCTGTGAGCAAGACAAACAAGGATCACCCTACCCCACTGAGCTCATGGTTAACGTGGAGAAGATGAGCTTTAACCTCAAAGTCCACCCATACTGGTTTAGTGACGTAGTCCTTAAGGGGTAAGAGAGATGTCTCAGAGGCAGTATTTTTAATCAGTATCTTGAGCAAACTGTTGGTCAAGGGAAGAGTCAGAGGGGGAACTGCCTATGCAAGGGTCCTGAGGCAAGAAGATGTCTCAGACGGTGGGAGGTGCCTTAGGTACTCCAGAGGTGGCCTGAGATGGGGTGGTAGGGCCTCAGATGGCAGTCTGAGGATCTGGGACTGTATGGCTGTCACCATTGCCCACCCCACCCCTTCCCTAGATCCTAAGACAAAAGCATGGTTGAGGAAGCATGTGGAGCCCGTGTTCGGCTTTCCCCAGTTTGTCCGGTTCAGTTGGCGCACAGCCCAGAGCATCCTGGAGAAGGAGGCAGAAGACGTTATATGGTGGGTGTCCCAGAGGTGCTGTGAGGAGGGAGGGCGGCTAGAGCTCAGCCCTGACTGGGAGAGCTGCCCCTGCCCCCCAAAGATGGTCAGTGTTATCATCTCTTACCCACAGGGAGGACTCATCTACAGGGGATCAGGAGGGACTAGGGAGGATCACATCCTATTTCAAGGAAAGCCCCCGAAACCGCCCCCGCCTACCCCACCGGTACTTCCAGGAGCGTGGCCTAGAGTCAGCCACCACTCTCTAGGAGTCAGCCTGTACCCCCTTTACCATCCCCTCAGTTTGTGATTAAAATTGCTTAAGGAAAGCCAAGCGTGAGGGTTGTACTTTGGGGTGGAATGGGGTGGGGGTGTGCTCTGTGGCTGGATCCAGCTACCGAGTTTTGCAACATAAACAAGGTGGGCAATGTTTGATTGATTTTACTTTAAGATATATGTTTGTATGATACAGAATTAAGAAGGACCAAATTGAGAAGCACCCTGCCCCAGCTCACTGGGGGGCTTACTCAGTCTGTTTGGGCTGCAATAACAATACACCACAGACTGGGTAGCTTAGGGTTTTCTTTATCCTCACCTGAGGATATGTTTATTGATTTTGGAGAGAGAGGAAGGGAAGGGGGGCAGGGAGAGAGAGAGAAAGAAAGAAACACTGATGTGAGAAACATCAGGTCAGTTGCCTTCCATACATGCACCAGCCAGGGATTGAACCTGCAACCTAGGTATGTGCCCTGACCAGGAATTGAACCTTCAACCTTTTGGTGTATGGAACAATGTTCCGACCAACCGATCTACCCAGCCAGGGCTGCGTGGTGTATTAACAACGGACATTTCCCTGGCTGATGTGGCTCAGTGGGTTGAGCACCAGCCTACAAACCAAAAGCTCACCTGTTCGATTCCCAATTCCAGGTCAGGGCACATGCCTGGGTTGTGGGCCAGGTCTGCAGTGAGGAGCATGCAAGAGGAACCAGTCCGTGTTTCTCTCGCTCCCTCTCTTTCTCCTTCCCCTCCCCTCTCTCTAAAAAACAAAATCTGGCCCTGGCTGGTGTGGCTCAGTGTATTGAGCACTGGCCTGCGAACCAAAGGTCGCCAGTTCCATTTCTGGTCAGGGCACATACCTGGGTTGTGGGCCACATCCCCAGTGGTGGGGCACGCAAGAGGCAACCACGCATTGATGTTTCTCTCCCTCTCTCCCTTCCTTCCCCTCTGTCTAAAAATAAATAAATAAATAAAAATCTTAAAAAATAAGAATAAACAAAATCTTAAAAAGAAAACACCCAACATTTATTAAAGTTCTGGAGGCTGGAAGTCCAAGGTCAGTGTATCAGCATGGTCATGTTCTGGTGAGGGTTCTCTTCTGGGTTGCAGACTGCTGACTTCTCACTGTGTCCTCGCGTGGGGAGAAGGGTGAGGGATCTCTGTGTGGTCCTTTTCATAAGGGCACCAATTCCATTCCCTTTTTTTTTTTTTACACTTTTTATTGCACTTTTACATGACCTTTTATTCCTTCCCCCCACTAATACTAATTCCATTCTTGAGGGCTCCACACTCATGACCTAGGCACATACTGAATGTTCCACCTCCTAATACCGTCATCTTTGGGATCAGGATTTCAACATGGGAACTTGCAGGGACACCACCATTCAGACCATAGCAGGTGCCTCCTACAGCCTTCCAGAGATAACCCATGTTACAAACGTGTGAACAGATACATTGTCTCCGGAAATTTCTCTCTCTCTCTTTTTTTTTAATTTAGAGAGAGGGGAAAGGAGGAAGAAGGAGGGGGAGAAACATCAATGTGTGAGAAAAACATCAATCATGCCCCAGCTGGGGACCGGCCCACAACCTAGGCATGTACTCTGACCAGGAATTGAACTGGCAACCTTTTGCTTTATTGGATGACACTCAACCAACTGAGCCACACCAGCCAGGGCTGCAATTTCATTTTTTACACAAATGGAAACAAACTATACTCTAGATAGTGCACATGACTCTTTGCACCACATATATCTTGGAGGTAATTCCCAATGGGTATCTAAAGACCTTATTTGCTTTATAGCTGAAGAGTCCTGCGTGACATGACTGTTCTGTAGTTTAATGCCTCTTTATAAACACTGAGTAATCGCTCAGCTTGCTGTTAAATCTGTGTAATAGGGAATGACGGTGATATGTCGCTATTTCTTGTGTACAGCTTTGTAGGATAAATTCCAACAGGTGGGGTTGCTAGGTTAGAGAATCTCTGTGTTTATAATTTGGAGAAGAGATATTTTCAAATTCCCCTCCTTAAAGGCTTGTACCCAATGGGCACACCCATCAGCAATGTAAGTGAGCACTGAAGGCAGGGAATGAACCTGTGTTCAGCAGTGCCTGGACACAGGAGGCATCCACCAATCTTGCTCTATTGAAACTAAAAGAACCTTGCCCTGCCCTGGCTGGTGTGGCTCAGTGGATGGAGCACCAGCCTGCGAACTGAAGGGTCGCTGGTTTGATCCCCAGTCAGGGCACATGCCTAGGTTGTAGGCCAGGTCCCCAAACAACTGATCAATGTTTCTATCCCTCTCTTTCTCCCTCCCTACCCCTCTCTCTAAAAAAATAAATACAATTTTTTAAAGATTTTATTTATTTATTTTTAGATGGAGAGAGAAAGAGAGGGAGAGAAACATCAATGTGTGGTTGCTTCTCGCGCGCCCACCATCAGGGGCATGGCATGGCCTGCAACCCAGGCATGTGCCCTGACTGGGAATCTAATTGGCAACCCTTTGGTTCACAGGTCAGTGCTCGATCCACTGAGCTACACCAGCCAGAGCAATAAAAATCTTTAAGAAAAATAAATAAATAACCCTCTTTTCCAGATGAGAAGAAGGAGAAGGATTAGGAGTAGTGCTTACAACCCAAATCCTGAGTTCCAGTGCAGCCCTTTGCCTTGGTGATTTGGGGGAATGGGGAGGAAGGAAGGGTACTTCTCTTGTGTCAGGGGGCTTCTTCTCGGCGGCACACAGTGGGAACACATGTGCCCTGGTCAGCCCTTCTGACTCCCTCCCCCCATTTCTGACATCTGAATATTCCAAGTTACTGAGACAAGTGCTCCAGAGTACAGGCCATCATCATTTACACCTACTCTAGTGAGTCAGGCGCTAACTCTAGGACCTGAGGATTAGAAGTGCAACACCTATCACTCTGGCAACTATCTTTCCCACCTGTTTCCCCAAGAAGCTGCCACATCATTTGCTGTAGTTGGTGACTTTATTCCGGGGTCGGGGGGTAAGGAGGAAATGAGCTAGAGTTGCATTGTTTTTCTAATAATTTGGAGTCTGGGGCTCCAGGGAGGAGGGACAGGGCTCTAGAAACTACATGGCTGAGAGAGAGAGGGGTAGAGTTCTGAGTGTCTAGAGGGGCCAGGCATGGGGGTAGGGGCACAGGGATCTGTCTCCCATCTAAGGGCAGTGCCCCCTAGGGGCCACTGCCGCTTCCACTGCCACTCCCACTGCCTGCAGCCTCCCGGATCCAGGTGTGAGGGTGGCGGGAGGACAGGAAGGTGGTTTCCCTGGACCTCCGTCCCTGTCTGGGATGCGGAAGCACCGAGATGGAAATGTTGAGGCAGTGACCAGTGCCAGGAACAGCCACGGGCAGTGCATAGCCAAGAACTGTGCGACAAAGGTCCACTCCATCTGTGAAGGTCTGGGAGAAGAGGTGGAGTTAGTGGGGGGAGTGCAGATACCCTGGGGATGTGGCCCTCTGGTGCAGGTAAAGAGCAGTTTTTCAGATCCTTGGCCTTGAGAAGAGAAAGGCCCCCGAGTTCCATTGACGGTAGGGGCCAGAGGAGCGTCTTGGGGCAGGCAATTCCAGCCTCTGAGTCCTCCTGGGAGTCTGGGGGAGGGGCCACACTGGCGAGGGCGGGGGGGGGGGGGAGTGGAGTTGGGGGGGTACTTGGGGAAGGCGAATAGTTAGTTCTTACTGGGTCCCAAGGGGCTGGGGCTTTGGGGAAGGTGACAGGCCTCTGGGTCTTCAGACTGTGGGTGGGCCTAGAGCAGAGACAGTCCCTTAGGAAGGACAAAATCTAACTCTGTGGACATTAGGGAGGCTGCAGACATACACAGTATGTATTTCATTGTGGGGGTTGGGCTGTAGAAGGGGGAAGGGTGGGGACTTGAGAGTGCCAGGCCAAACCGTGGGGCCTAGGTGGTTTAAGACAGCACATACTAAGGGGAGGTTTCAGCCTCTTCCCTGTGCCCTGTCCCATGCTCACCTGGCCATAGGTTCTGCACTCAAGGTTGCAGTCCCTCTTTTCTAGGAGTGGCAGCCAAGGAGGGCCACAGGTGATATCACTTTTGCAGGTGGCAAACCTGGGGTCGGTGTGTGGAGAAAAGAAGGTGGGTAAAGGCTCTGCAGTTTCATTCCAGTGGGATTCCTCCTCTCCAAGGATCCGTGCGGTATATGCTCCTCCCCCACATCCAGGCACCAACGCTTAGGACGGTATCCGTACCAACACCACCCTCCAGAATTCACCCCGCCCCATATTCTCCACACATATACAGGGCTGTGTCACCACTGGCCGCATCCCTGCCCCCCACAGACCCTTAAACTCTCAACCCTTTCATGTTCTTTTCAAGAAAGAGACCCCGCCCCTTTGTTTAAGAACCGGGTCCAAGGGAGGCCACGCCAACGAGCTGCCAATTTTCAAAGCCAGTAGCTCTACACGCTCCGCCCCTTTCTGCCTAACCTCTAAACACTAAGCCTCAGCCTTTAGAACTTGGCCACAGTCGGAGGCAGGCCGCGCCCCTTCAAACACTAAGACCTGCAAGCTGCAGATCCCACCTGCCGGCCCGCGGAGACAGACCACTCGCCTCAAGCCCCGCCTCTCCTACCAGGCGTGACAGAGCTCCGTGCAGAGCGACTGTGTCTGGTGTATCCCCAATAGCCGAAAGCGGAAACGACTGCGGAGGGCAACTTGGAGGTGTTCCAGGAAGGATTCGCACCTGGACCTCGGGAGAGACAGGCCCGGATGGGTCAAGATGCGAGGGGGCTCTGACCCACTGACTCCTAGCTGGGGAAACAGAGCAAAAAGCGCAAGGAAATACACACGGTGGGGGCGGGGACCTACTCACCCAGGGCTGGGCTCCCCACAGCCCTCTGAGAAGATTCCAGGGTCCAGTGCCTCTGGTGTGTCCATCTCTGAGAAACAATGAACAGGGCAATGGAGAAGGGAACTCCTTTCACTTGGGGTCTTGGATCCTCAGGTAGGGTTGACCCCATTTATGTAATTCTTCCCAATCATAAATAAAACTTAAAGACTGCTTGAGGTGCGATGCATCTTCAAGTAATAATAATCATTTATCTTAATCAGTTATTTTTATGTTGCTGATAGTGGTATAAGTTCTCAAATGCGTGCATAAACCCCTTTACAACACCCCCATGAGGCAGGTCTATTACTTCTCCCCCTTATTAGTGGCTCACATGAGGCCGATAGAGGTTAAGTGACTTGCCCAGCTGCGCCCAAGCTACACAGTAGCAGAGTTGGGATTTGAACCCAGGCAGCCTCACTACAGAGCCTGTGCTTTCTAACCAGCAGTCTTCAGCACTAGTCCAGGCTGCCCATCCTGGTCACCCTAAGCCCGTTACAAGAAAATTCTGGCATTGCTAGGTTGGAGTGTGAGTGTTTGGGTGTTGGGGTTAGGCTGGGTCTGAAGTGCTCACCTGCTAGGTGCAGCGGGCCTGTGCCCAGATCAGCCGTCAGCGTATGGTGTCTCTGGGACCTAGTGGGGAGTGAATGGCTCTCTCCACAGGCCCCTAGCAGGATCCATGCCAGGGTCAGTTGCAGGGCCCAGACCAGGCCTCTGGGTTGAGTACAGCCCTTACAGGCCATGTCCACCTGAGATAAGAGTCAACTGGGTTATGGGATGAGTTTGGCCATCCTATTCTGGGAACTCAGGGTGGTACTCTTGATGCACACCCCAGAGATGGTGCCAGGCAGGACAGAGAATGAGCAGTTGAGGAGGCATTGGCCAAAGACCTTAAAATTCCAGGGTGCCACCAAGACCTGTCTCTGACCCAGGAGCCCCCCCTCCCAAAAGAATGGTGTCCCCTCCCTCTCTCTAGGTCCACCAGTTTGACCATGCTGCCCCTCCCCCCTCACATCCAGCAGGACACCTCAATCTTTTCAGCTCTCAAGCAACCCCCTCTGTCCTCAAAATTAAGGGGATGTCCTCAGCTATTTCAATGTCCCGCTTTTGTCCAGTAATTCCTCCAAATCTTCTGTCCAGTCTCCTCCCTCCTTCTCAATCCCCCAGTCCCTGCTGGCTCCTCTCATGGTCACCTTCTCTCAGCCTACAATCAGCTTAGGGGCTGCCAACCAGGACTGGGCCTTCGGAGCCAAGCTTGGCTGTGGTGGGAGTCAGGTTCTGCCGCTGGGGTTCAAAAACCCCAGGCCGGAGGAAACTGGGAGTCTGGAGACAAAACGATTCCCTACCCTCCTATGCCCCCTTGGGGTCACCTCTCACCACTTAGCCGGACTGAGGTCGAGAGCGCTGCTGAGACACTTCAAGGTTAAGTCCAGGAAACAGTGGGGCTGAAGAAAGGGGCGTGGTTTGATGCAGGGGAGGTGTTTCCCACCACCCCGCCCCCTGTTCAGCTGACCTAGGGCTGGAGAACCTGGACCGGTGTGTATACATACATCCTTGTGTTTGCTTTTATGTTGAGGTTGTGGCTAAAACTCTGGATCTATATGTGTGAGAAGTGTGTGTGTGTCGGATGAAGTGTGTTTGTGCGGTAGTGTGTCAAATGTTTGTCGTGTGCAGTTTATATGTGTCCCTTGTGTGATTGTGTGTGTGTTCAAAATCTGGATGAGGAGGACTGTATATGTCCCAAGCCAAGTATGTCCAGTTGAGGAAGAATCAGGTAATAAATGTAGGGGAGGAGAGGGGAGGATTGTGTTAGAACGGGTGTACTGTGAAAATGTTGGATCAGTAAGTGGATAACGTCAGTGGATAAAGGTTGTTGACCATAAATAAATGTTTACTATGAGTGAACAAGGGGGTGTTGTCATGTGTAGAAAGGGTGTGTCTGCATCTGAAATATGTGTGTGTGTCCCTTGAAAACATTTCCTCCATTCATTCATTCAACAAATATTTATTGAGCACCTGCTGTGTGTCAGATTCTGGGGATGCAGTAGCAACCAAGACATGAAAATCTCAATCTTTATAGATCTGATATTTTAGTAGAGCCTGATAAGAAAAACAGCCCTGCGGTGTGTGTGTGTGTGTGTGTGTGTGTCCATGTCTTGTTTTTGGAGGATGATGTGTCTGCATGATGGATGAGAGCTTGTGTGTGGCTGAGCTTCCTTTGGTTTGGGGACTGTGTGTGTGCGCTTTGCTGAGTGTATGTGTTGTTCGTGTTTGTACTTGCTGTATATGTGTATGTTTACATTTTCTAAGTATGTATTTGCAGAATGTGAGTTTGTTGTATCTGCTGAGTATGGGTGTGTGTGTTTGTGAAATATGTGTTTGCCGAGTGTGTAGATTTGATATGTGAGCCTGTTTGCTGACATGTGTTGGTGTATGTTTGCAGAGCATATGTGTACATGTGTGCACCTGTCCTCGTAGATATGTTTTTGTGCATATGTGTTTTTGTGGGTGATGACCATTACCACAAATCCTTCCCTTTCTTCTCGAGCTAGTGCAGAGCTTTTGTCTATTTTACTGCTGTAGTCCTAGGTCCCAAAACACTAATTTGCCCACAGTAGGTGCTCAATATGAGTTGAGTAAATGAACCGATTGCAGACACTGTCTCAGGGCCCCTCTTGGTCACCCATTTATGTCCTGGAGGCGCCAGCAACCAAGACCTCGTGGACTTAGCCTTCCCTCGGCATATCTTGGGGTAGCCCAGGGTGCTCGTAGGTCATATCTGTCCAGCCTGTGGTCTGCCTCCCGCCAGCCATTCCCCTCCCCTGACCTCAGCCCCCTTCCCTGCGCACATATTTCAGCACCCTGGACAGGATCTCATGAGATCAGCACCACGGAGAGCTCTCGCGACGGCAGGCGTGAAAAGGGGCGACACAAGTGGAATCTGGTCCTTGAACACAGAAATATGATAAACGGACTCCAGGAGATGGCAACACAAACATGCCGACAGGGAGAAACAATAACTTAGGCAAAGACGTAGAGATGAGGATTCAGGCGTCCAGGGAACACGCAGACCTAGACCTCGCTGTTGCCTTCGTTGACAGGCAGGGGTCGCTCCTGTCTAGTGACGCGCCTTCCACGGCTTTCCAGCCAGTTAAGGACCGGATCTTCTGGGCAGCCCCCTTCTTACCCTGTCTCCCAGTGACTGGAGTTTGGGTGGGGAGCCCTCCAGCACTTTGCTCTCCGACTCTGGGAAGCACGGTCGGTTTGGCCTCAACTGTGGGAACACTGCGGAGGGCAGTTTGGAAATCGCTTCAGCTGTCCCCCTCCCCAAAGACCTGCTAATCGCTCCCATATATGTAGCCGGGTCTGGCCTGGCTCCTGAATCCTGACGATGAGGGAGGGGTCAGTAGAGGGGCTGCAGGGCTCTGCTTGGGAAAGGGGGCGGCACATGGATGTACCATGTTTTTCTGAGGGGGCATCTCCCGTGAGGACGGATCTCTTCGGTGAACATGTCACTCTGTCTCTCCCTGGGATGTGGGGGTCTGTGGGTGGGGACAATTTCCCACAGAGACTATAGCATGTAGGGGGTCTTTCATTGGGGGTATCCACACTAGGCTCCCACGTGAAATGTCACCCATGGAGATTTTTCTATGCGGAAATGTTCCTTTCTGGGGGAGGGGGCTTTTAGAGGAGGTGTCGCCTCGCACAGACCATCTGTCTTCGGCATCATTTTCAGGGCGAGGGGAGGATCTGGTTGGAAAGGGCCTCACGTGGAGACTGTCCCCGGGGGGATGTGTCTCCCCGAGAGGGTCACTGGGGGCGTCGCACAGGGAAAGCATCTCAGTGAGAATGTGTCTCTTGAGATGTTTCATGGGGCATGTCTCTCCCCTGGGGTGTCTCCTTACAGGGGTCTCTCGGTAGCTTGGCACTCTCGGGTTATCTCGAGGCCCCTCCCCCACCTCCCAGCGCGGGGGAACCTAGGCCAAGGCCGACTCGGGCGCCCAGACGCAGTGACGGTGCCGGACCCGCCCCACTTCGCTCCGCCCCCCTCGCCCCCCCCCCCCCCCCCCCCCCCCCGCCGCCGCCGCGATCCCCTTGGCTTCTCACTCCCTCCCTCTTCACTCCTCCCGCCGCTGCCGCCTCCCTCCTCCCTCCCCCGGGACGCAGCCGCCAACGCTGCAATGGACGACTCCGGCCTGATCCGCCGCCGGAGGCTGCAGGTAGGTGGTAGCCCCGGCAGGGGTAGAGGGGAAGGGGTCGGCGCCCTGGGGCGGAGCCCCGCTGGGGCCGGGAGAACTTGCGCCAGGTTCGGCCCCCGCGCCCCCTCGCCGGGCCTGGGGTTGCTACCAGCAGGGAACTCGGTGGCCTCGCGTCCTGCCGCGCGGGGAACCCCGCCCCTCAGGCGCCGCCCGGGGATCCAGAAAGCTGAAGGAGGAGGTGCAGCCGCACTCCAGCTCGAAGACAGACAGCCTCAGGCACGCCTGGCCCACCGGAGGGGAAGGGGGCTAGGACCGAAGTCATTGCCCTGGCACTCTGCCAGGCTGGGGGTGAGGGGGTGTAGAGCAAAGTTATTGCCCAAGGGCTCCAGCCCTTTGGGGCCGCCAGCGCCGCCACAGCCATAAACATGTTTGTGTGGCAGCTTCGCCCCTTACCAACTCAGGAGACCCTTTTGGAGGTGTGGAGACCCCCCCCTGAGACCTCCATGCACCTGCCCGGCATCCAGGATTCTTTCTACTGACCTAATTGGACAGGCACCTAGACAGCCTTCCTCCTCACTCTTCATTCCACCCCCCTTTACTACACCTCCCCCCTTCCTCAAGTCCAGGGCAGCTTGTGGGTGGGCGGGAGCGATTTTTAGCTCCTTGCAGCCTTAGAAGATGCTGGTCTCCAGGCTGCGCAGCCGCGGGAGGTGTGAGTCCACTGCACGGAGTGGGACACTGAGGATTGTTGTGGAGTATAGGAAGGCAGGGACAAATCCAGACGTCAGCAACTCCCACTTCCAACATAGGTGGGGATTCTGACGCTGAGAAGGGTCTTCTCCTGTCTTTGGTGTGAGCGTCTAAGGGTTAACACAGGGGTTTGGTGTTGCTCCCAAACTGACCCCAGAGGAAAAACTGATCACAGCTTCACTCCAAGGCCTGCCTAGGATCTGGCCCTTCTGAGCCTCGTTGGAGCTCAGCCCCATGCTAGATAATCTGGAGCAGCTTACATAAAGCCTTATGTGGACCTAGACTCAGGCTACATCTCTTGCCTGAAGCTTGGGAAAAGAAGGGGAAGATTCAAATCCTTATCCAGACCCTCGTCCTTTTCTGGACTCCTCTAATCCATCGCCCCTGAGGTTGGAGACCAAGGAAAGCTGATCAGTCATTGCAGCAGGAAAAATCGGAGTGAGATGGCAGGAAGGACTTTCCAGGCGTCTGGATGATGCTGGAGCCAGACCTGTGTTGGAAAGCTATTTTGTTTTCAAACAGAGCCTAGATGGCCCCATCTAGGAGCCTTGGGATCCTCAGGTCTTCCCTGGATTCCCTCCTCATTCCAGGGCTGACTTAGGGGAAAGGGCTCTGAGAAAAGGGAGGGAAGGAGCTGTGGCAAAGCCAGAGCAGGTACTGAAGGAGCCAGATGGGGTACTCGACCTCGGGTCTCCAAGAAAAAGGAGGGAAGGGGCGGTGCCTGTACGGGGTGTGTCCCCGCCCTCCAGGCAGGCGCCGATTTCCATTGGCTCAGCGCAACGCGGGATTTCTGTCTCTCTCGCAAGACCCCACCCCCAGCCCGGGATCCTCCCACTCCCACTCCAGTCTGTCTGGAGGCTACCTCTAGTCCTAGGTATTGGCGCAGGAGTCTTGCCCCTACCTCTTTCCTCTGGGAGGGTTAACCAGTTTGCTACCTAGATGTACTAGATACACCCTGCCCCTGGTGCAACCGTTTAGGAACTGTACGTCCCACAACCGCTGTGCGCCCGAGGGTTCCCTGTGAGCAGTTGGGATCGTATATATAGACAGCACCCTGAATTCCAATGCCCTGTCTGCGGAGCCGTCCATTAATCCTAGGGAGAAGTAGCACCCGCTTGGCACAGCCGCTCTGCAGCTGGGGGTGGATGTGGCGTCTTTTTACACTGACGTCAAGGATCCAAATCCTCTACGGCTCTAGTTTGCCCCGTTGTTCTACTTTAGCATGTTTAGGGGCGCTAGCCAATGGGACCAGGTTTGAGGACTTCTTCGAGAGGGGCTTAAAAGTTCCCCAGGGGCTCACCCTCGAAGGCCAAGTGTACCCCTGTCTGGAGTCCTGGGCTCCGTGGCCAGAAAATCCAGGTCTTGATTTCGCTTGGGCCATTGCAGTCGTGAGACCAGCTAGGCTGATCCAAGAGGCCGTTCATTCAAGCTGATCCAGCAAAGACAGGGGAAAAACCCGGTATGGAGTTTGGGTCACCCAATGGCTTGGGATGGCAGGTCTGCGGAGGTGGATAGTGTGCCCTTTGACCCCGATCATACTTGTGTCCTTCGTACATGAGAGTGGGAAGTCCCTCTGGCCCATCTTCTGTCGCAGTGTGTCCATCCACAATAATTCCTGTTCCCATGACCTAATATTGAGTGTTAACTATGTAGTAGGCATCATGCTGAGGTGCTAGGCACCTATATCATCTCAGAGAATTCTCTAGGAGGCACTACTATTGCAAGGTCATTTGCCAAGGTTATAAGAGGCAAAACTGGGATTTGAACCCACGGCTTTCTGCTTTCAGAGATCCCAAAGAGGATTAATTTTCTCCTGGTTGGAGTCCTCAACAAAAGGGCTTAGGAAACCCTCAACCAAATCTCGGAGCCCTACTCAATCCCCTTTATTTACATCAGCCTGTGGACTCAGAACTGGCTGGGAGGCAGCACCCTCTCTCCCCATTGCTCTTGGAAAAGGGCTCAGACCTGTGTAAGTTCTAGTCCCTTTAGTGACCTCCTGTATGCCTGACAAGCAGAACACGACCATCTTCTGATGTGTACACATAAAGTTCGTGACTACCAGTTATTATCACTGCCATTATCAAAAAAAGACCATCTAGCCACTGCCTGATTCCCAATTCAAACCTCAGTTTTGAGCCACCCTAACTATTCCCACCCCCCACTCTGTGGATCTGATGGAGAGTGGGATAGAACTCTCCAAGTGTGGAGGAATCATTCATTCATTCATCCTTTCATGCTTGAGCATACCAAATTTATTCCTGCCTCCAAGCCTCTGCAGTTTCCTCTACCCTGGTTGCTTTCTCCACAGGTCATCCCAAGGCTGCTTCCTCTTTACATCAAGCATCTTAAAAGGCACCTCCCCCAGCAGCCCTCTCAGGCCATGTGACCCCTCCTAGCCATTTTTCATCACATCACTTTGCTTAATTTTATTCATGACAACTTATTACTCTCTAAAATGATGTCATTCATGCCTACATTGTTCTTGTCTCCTTCCCACCTCTAAATGCTAGTCACAAAAGGGCAGAAATTTTTTGTCTTATTTACTGCTGTGCCTCCAGTGCCTAGCAAAGTGCCTGGCATGCAGTAGGTGCTCAAGAAATATTTTGTAAAATGGACCCCTATTTCATTTGCACATACATACACTGAGATACCAACTTAGGAGTTCTCTATGGGGCCCTGTGCTGGTCTCTGAGGGTCGAGGGGAGGAATCAATCTGGTACACCCCACCGCCACCCCCCAGTCCTCAGCGCGTGGCCAAGGGTGCAGGTGATGATACTGATGAGGGGCCTGTGCCATCCAATTTCTCTTGAGAAGACTTGAGGGCAGTGGCCAATGCTAACCTCTATCCCTTTTTTTTTTTTTTTTAAGATTTTATTTATTTTGACTTCTATCCTTTTGCTCCTTTGCCTTCCAGAAGGATTTGCCCCTGCCTCGGAAAAGCAGCAGGTGAGCTTTGGGGAGAGATGCTCTGAGCTGGACGCCCCTTCTCCGGCCGGGGGTTGGGGCCTCGCCTAGTGCGCTCGCGGGCGGGGCCTGGTGCGCTGGAATCCCGCTGCGCCCCCTCCTGGCAGGCGGCAGCCGCACGGCCCTCCCCTCCCCCGCCCTTCTCTGCCCGCTGCGGCTCCAGCCTCCACCCCGCACGCTCCCTCCCCGCGCCGCCGCTGCAGCCGCACCTGCCACCATGTCGCCGCCGCCGGGTCATGTCTGACTCTCTCTGGACTGCGCTTTCCAATTTCTCGATGCCCTCCTTCCCTGGCAGCAGTATGTTCCGCCGCACCAAGAGGTAGACCCCCGATCCCTCAGACCCTGACCAAGCCGCCCCACGAGCCGCTACCGCAGGGCGGGGCCCGGGATGCTGCGCCCGGGATGCTGCACCCGGCCCAGCTGCGCCAGAGGTGCCCGCGCTGCGCCTTTCTGCCAGGGATGGGGCTGAATGGGGGGCATTGTAGGGTCGAGGCTGGGGGCACGCTGGAAAGAACCGCTGCGGGGGGAGGGGGCTGCTGCGGGGGAGGGGGTGCAGAGCCTTTGTCTGCTGGCCCTGTGGGCTCTGGCAGCTCAGAGAGGGTAAGGGAGGAACGGGAGGGTAGGGGCTTGGCACTTTCAGAACAATAGCCGCAGCCTGGCCTCCCCCCCACCCCCACGCCGCATGTTTTGGCCGCGCTAATATGCTCAGTCACTGCGGCGGGGGCGGGGTGAGGGGATTGAGGGGCTGGGGTCTCTTTCCTCGAAATGTTGTCTCCTGAAGGGCAGAAAGAAGGGGGGTACTTTTATCATGGCGCAAACTTCCCCCCCAACACAGCCTCATACGGAAAATAGTGACACACAGCTTCACGTAGGACACGATCACACACACACACACAACAGCCCTAGTGGCCCAGATACACCTGGGAGGCACCGCAAATACCTGGTCATACAGTGGCCATATGTCGGACACCTGCAGAGACACACAGGGACACCCCCAGCCTCACACAGTAACAAGTAAACCCACAGGTACACTGTTGTGTACACTTGTGTACACCCAATAAGATGTTACCTGTATGGTGACACAGGATTATGCAACCAGAGATGTGCACAGACACATGTGTGGCAATGACATCCATGCATCCAGTGCTATTACACACGATATCACCCTAAGCATGTCACATGCTGCATCACACGGGTGCCAAAATAAACACTGGGAATCTTGCAGAGAATGAGACACATAATGTCACATATTATCACATGCAAGACTCACACATGGAATGTCACACCTGGTGGCATGTTCAGACATGCCCAGTGTCACAGGGTGTTAAACCACACACAGTAGATGCCACTTGTGGACACTCATGGTGAAGAGCACACACAGACACAACGACAGTGTCTCATACAGACTTAGAATGCCGCATAAAGACAGACACACACACGGAGCAGAAGTCACACATCACGCAGATGTTACAGCACATGGCGGCACATCAAGTCATGCACCATGGCATTACACATTGTGTCGCATAGGCACACACAGGTTGTGTCACACAAGATAAACACAAGGACTGTCACACATGGTGTCACACTAGTCCGTGTCCAGTGCTAAACTCACACACTGGGTGCCTGCCACACGTGGATATGTGCAGCAAATGTCACACACAGACCTAGACACAGATACTCAGTGCCTCCAATAGTGTCACACAGGCAACATGACTATCACTCCGTGACTGACAGTATGTCCCACATGATCACACATGGTTCATATCGAAGTCTCTCGCATACACACCACACCTGCATCCCCTCCCGTACACAGTCCTGCCGAGGCCTCCACTGCCTCCTCCTCTGAGTAGCGTTTTTCTGGGGACATTTCCCAGAAAAGGAGTGTGGCTGGTTGGGTTCACAAACTCCCTGACTGGGCTGTGGCCCGGCCCTTTGCCTCCCCTTCCCCACAGCTGCCGCACCAGTAATCGGAAAAGCCTCATCCTGACCAGCACTTCGCCCACGCTGCCGCGACCCCACTCCCCACTGCCTGGACACCTGGGTGAGACAGGTGATGGGTGTGGACCACAGGAGGTGTCGCCACAGGAGAGGGGTGTGTCCATGCTGCTGGACGGGTGGGCGGACTCTGGATAGCAGAGAACCCAGATTGGACAAGAGGCGAGGCTATTGCTGCATGGGCGGGGCCAGCCAGCAGAGGGTTACTTATTGATGGGCGGAGCTGGATTGGTAAGGGGGTGGGTCAGAAAGAAAGATCCGTACCTGAGGGGCGTTGGCTGTGTCAGAGTAAAGCAAAATCATCCTGAAGGCACTGGTCTAACTCCGTGACCTAAATATCTTCGAAAGGCGGGGCCACAGCGAAGGGGGCGTGGCCCACTCACACTTTGGGACCGAAGAGAGAATGGCTGCTGCCTGCAACCCGTTTTGGGGATCAGGAAATCTGATGGGATTGCCACCCAGCCCAGACCTAAAGATCCCCCTCTTTCCGCCACAGGTAGCAGTCCCCTGGATAGTCCCCGCAACTTCTCTCCCAACACCCCAGCCCACTTCTCGTTTGCCTCTTCCCGAAGGTGAGTCCTTGCCTGCAGGGCCCCAGAACCCTCCCTGGTCGGACTCTCCCCACCCACCGTCTGGGCTGCCATCTGTTTCCCTCCTAACTGGACCTGAGCCAGGGCCTGAGGGTCCCTCAGAGGGCCCCAATGTCCCCGCGGGAACCAGCGCCCAGCCTTGGGGGCGGGGCCTATAAGAAGGCGGTGCCAACGCCTTTGCTGAATCCGGGGGGAGGGGGCGGGGCTTCTCCGCAGAGCCTCAAAGCTTTGGGTCTGTCGCCCGCCTAGCGCTCCTGGCCTGCCGTTTCCATAGCAACAGGACTGGAGTGGAGATGAAGTGCGCAAGCGCAGACTGCGCGTTGCTGGTGGAGGGACTCTGGATCCCCGACGTGGGGGAGGGCGCCTAGGGCTATTTCTCGAGGGCCAAAGAGGAGGAATCTCAGGTTTCCTCTAGGGCGAGGATGTCTGCGTGTTTCTGGAGTATCTCTAAATTTATTTGATGGAGACTTTGGAGAAATTGGGCGACGCAAAGAGATTCCTTGAATGTTTTGGGGAAAAACTTCTGGGAGTCACCAGCATGTTTGATCAGGCCTCTTTTTCTTTGAACTTATTCTAAAAGCATTGTCCGAACACATGCTGTGCTCTGGGAGGTGAGTGTAGGGGAGAATGATACCCCTGTATACCCAGAATTGAATTGGAGTGGCAGGCCAGAGAACCAGGATCACTGCAAAGACTGGTGAAGGCTGTGTTGTGGGAGTCACAGGGGACTGTGGGGACAGCTCCCTGGGGAGAGCGGTGGAAGGGCCCTGTTTGTTGTTGTTGTTGTTGTTTTTAAGATTTATTATTTATTTTTAGAGAGAGGGGAAAGAGACAGAGACGGGGAGAAACATCAATGTGTGTTTGCCTTTCATGTGCCCCCCCACTGGGGTCCCGGCCAGCAACCCAGGCACATGCCCTGACTGGGAATCAAACCCTTCGGTTCACAGGCAGGCACTCAATCCACTGAGCAACACCAGCCAGGGCAGGAAGGCCCCCTCTTGTCCATGGAATTCATCTGACAGCAATAGGGAACCAGAAAGATGGCTGATGATGTGGTCACCTTCATGGAGGGTGGGCTGGGAGGCAGGCTGGCTGAGCATCGGCAGAGCCTGGAGGGAGGAATGAAGGAGGAGTCCAGTGAGTGTGTCCACACCACTGTGCAATCTGTGTGCCAGTATGTGGGGGTGTAAGTTTGTGGGATTGTGAATATATGAAGCAGCCTATGAAGCATATATGGACACATGCACATGTGTCCATGGGGATGTGCATGTATCAGCATGTGAGTATGAATGTGTGTGAGTGTGGAACTGTAGGGTTGTAAATGTATGTGAGTATGTGAGGGAGTATGCACCGCCCAGTGCGTCTCATGTGTGTACTCTATGTGGGAGTGTGAATGAATGTGTGGCTGCGTGAGGGTTTGAATGTGTGACTGAGAACATGAGGGCGTCTTGAGTATAAGCGTGAATGTGAAAGTGTAGCGTGTATGTGAGGAAGTTTTGGCTGTGTGTGTTTTAGAGTGCGGGTGCTGGGTCTCTATAAGTGTCTGTGTTTATATGTGACTGGGTGTCTGGTTTTGCAAGTGCATTGTGTGCTACTGTGGGAAAGTGTGATACTTGGGTCCATGTACCAGTCATGTGTGTGACTGTGAGTGCATGAACTTGACCATGCTGGTCACTTTAACACTAGTGGGTGTGTCCAGGAAAGTGACTGTGTTTGTGTGAACCTGAGTGTACTGATATGAAAGCATGTGTCAGTGTGTGTGTGTCTGAGAAGACTCCAGGGGTCTGCCTGTGAGAGCTTTCTCATGGGGGGGGGTCCTCTGGAATGATTTCCTCAAGTAGGCTTTTCTGGTCTCCCTGGTGGAGGGGGGGGGCGTCCATGCTAGGGGCTAGTGTGAGCTGAGTGTGGCAGGAGAGGAGGTTCATGGGAAGGAGCAGAGGAGACTAGTACCTGACTGGAAAGACTTCCTCCTTACCTACTTGACTTGGAGGGCCTTCAGGAATCTCAGAGCACATAGATATACTCCCCCAATTCCTGTTCTGGCTTCTCTCACAACCTGAGAAGTGTGAGGGGGGGGGGACTGGTGGGACCTGGTGTCCTCTGAGCACCTTGGCTGGGTTCCAGGGCGGATGGACGCCGTTGGTCTCTGGCTTCGCTCCCTTCATCTGGCTATGGCACCAACACACCCAGCTCCACTGTCTCGGTGAGTGTCAGGCGGGTGGATGGGTGGGCAGGGGATCCTCAACCCCAAGCCCCACATTCAGGCCAGCAGCTAGGCTGGCATTAATGAGTGCTCTTGGTTTTCCTTGTCCTCCAAGGGTGTCACCTATCCCTCTATTGGTGGATTGCAGGTCTCAACCCAGCCCCCACCCCAGCCCTGTTCTCCACCTTCAACATATCTTCTTGGGGATCCTATTCATCACTGACTTATTTTATAGATAATGACATTAAGCAACTTGCCAAGTGACTGCAGCTGGCCGAAGCCAGTCCCCACCCTTTACCCAGAGCCTATTTGCTCACCCACTGCAGTACCCAAAGTCTCTCTCTCTCCATCTGCCCCCTTTTCTACCTGTGTCTCTGGTTTTCTCATCCATCCATTGTATGATGTTCAGCAGACATTTATCACATGACTGTCATGTGATGGGTGGGCTCTACAAGCTGAGGAGGGTCCAGGGATTTACAAAGCCTTCATGGAGGGAAACAGACCAGTAAGAAGGCATTTACAACATAAGGGATTGGAACTGTGATGGGAGTAGTATAGGAGGAGGTGACAGCAGAGAGGAGGCAACTGACTTAGTGGCGGCAGAGTCAAATGAGGCTTTGTGGAAGAGTTGGCATTGAAGCCAAGACAAAGAATCAGCAGTAGGTTGGCAGATGGAAGAAGGGAGGGAAGGGTGTTCAAGGAATCAGGAACATCATGTGCAAGCTCCCAGAGGCAACAAAGAGCTTGGCTACACTGGGAAAGCTGGAAATAGCCTTGTGTGGCTGGACTTTGAGTTGTAAGTGGAAGAGTTGAGGTGAGGCAAGCAGTGACCCTGATTATGCTGGGGCCTGTTGGCCAGAGGGGGAGGGGGCGGAGGTAGATATTATTCTAAATGCAGGGGGAAGCCATAGAAAGTTTTTTTGCTTTATATTAAATTGTATTACAATTTCAGCCTGAACTGTTTGAAACTGTGCTTTTGAAGGTCATAGAGTGTGTGCATTTAAAAGTTATTTTTGTAGCTACTGATGGGGTAGGGAGTTTTAAGCAAGGGAGTGAGTGATGTGATGTTTAAAAAGAGCGTTTTGCCTACAGCATCAAGTGGATGTCCTTGTGTCTCTTCACTGATGTCTGTGGATCTGTGTTTGCCCTGGTGCATGCCAGACCTTGACCAGAGACCAGGCAGAGCCAACCTCGGCCCTCAAACAGACAGTAATGACGAATAAATAATAAAGATGCAATAAGTCAGGAGACAAACACAGCAAAGGGAAACAAGATAGGGCAATATTAGGAGGTGATAGGTGTGTGTTCAGAGGAGACCTCCCTGAAAGATGACATGTGAGAAAAAATTTGAGAGAGGAGGAGTAATCCATAGTAGATGTGCTCCAAGCAGAGGGAACAGCCAGTGCAAAGACCCTGAGGCAGGAGTGTGCCTGCCTTGTTTAAGGTCTATCCAGGAGGCTACAGCTCTGTGGGTGGAGTAGAGCAAGTGAGAGGGAGAGTGGACAGAGGTGAGGATAGAGAGACAGGGCCAGATGTTCGTTCATGCAGAACCTTGAGGGCTGTGGGGAGGACTTTGGTGTTCACCCTGAGTAAGGTGAGAGCCATGAAATGTTCTGAACAGAGGAGGGATGCGACTTGACTCAGGTTTGTTTGTTTTTAATTTTTAAAAATATTTTTAAAATTTATTTTTAGAGAAAGGGGAAGGGAGGGAGAAAGAGAGGGAGAGAAACATCGATCAATTTCAATTGTTGCCTCTGTCCTGCCCCAACCCCCAACCCGGGACCTGGCCCACAACCCAGGCATGTGTCCCCGACTGAGAATCAAACCGGCCACATGTTGGTTTGCAGAACGAGTCCTGATCCACTGAGCCACACCAGCCAGGGTTTGACTTACATTTTAACAGATTCCCTCTAGTCATACCTGTCTGTTCTTATATGACCGTCCCTGTCCCTCTGTTGCCAAGAGTATAACCTGGGCCTTCAGACCCCAGGATCACAATCTGGTCCTAATACCAGCCTTACCAGCCGTCCATCAGCTGAGGGAATCTGAGCCCTGGGTCCCGAGCTGTGGGGGTCCGCAGTAGCCCTGACCTGGTACTGCCCTCCCCACCTCCTGCCCCCAGTCTTCCTGCTCCTCCCAGGAGCGCCTGCACCAGCTGCCCTACCAGCCCACCGTGGACGAACTCCACTTCCTCTCCAAACACTTTGGCAGCACTGAAAGCATCACTGACGAGGATGGCGGCCGCCGCTCCCCGGCCGTTCGGCCCCGCTCGCGGAGCCTCAGGTGGGCCGGCATCCCCCAACTCCAAGGCGGTAGTTTAGGGTCTTGTGCACTGCAAGATTCTAGTCCCCACGAATACGCAGGAGACTGGACAGGATGGGCTTCTCTCCCCACAGCCCCGGGCGCTCCCCCTCCTCCTATGACAACGAAATCGTGATGATGAACCACGTCTACAAGGAGAGGTTCCCAAAGGTGAGGGGCAGGGCGGGGACGGCCGCGGGGAAGCTGCAAGGCCACAGCCCTCCCTGCTCGCCTTAGCTCCCTGCGCCCCCTGGTGGCCTGCGCGTAGCGTAGGCTCCTGATGGCCACAGCCCCTGGGCTAAGCCCAGCGCCTTCAACCCCGCCCTGCCTCTATCCTACCCGCAGGCCACCGCGCAGATGGAGGAGAAGCTGCGCGACTTCACCCGCGCCTACGAACCTGACAGCGTGCTGCCGCTGGCTGACGGGGTGCTCAGCTTCATTCACCACCAGATCATCGAGCTGGCCCGGGACTGCCTGACCAAGTCCCGCGACGGCCTCATAACCACGGTCTACTTCTACGAATTGCAGGAGAACCTAGAGAAGCTGCTGCAGGATGTGAGTGCATGGGCAGGCTGGCCCCATTCCAGACAATGCACCCCAAAATCGGGCCAATGCCTTCCTTCGCCCCACATCCACTCAGGGGGCTCCTACCACATTCTAGGCGCTGGTGTGGAGCTGAGAATTCAGGGGTGGAAGAAAAGGACGCAGTGCCTGCTCTAGATCTGATGGGGGAGGCAGGTATTTAACCTCTTTCAGGTCTTTACTCAAATGCCACCTTCTCAGTTCGGCCTCTTAGACCCCACTATTTAAAATGTCAAACTCTGCTTACACTTATCACCCACTGCCTCTTCAGGTTTTACCTTAGCACTTAGCACCATCTGTCATAATGTATGTTTTTTTCTTATCTTATTTCTTGTCAGTCCCACAGGTAGTCGTAACGTTGCCTATTTGTACACTGTTGTACTATAAGTGCCCAGCACAGTGTCCAGCACACAGTAGGTGGTCAATAAGTGTTGATTAAATAGATGGGTGAATGGATGAATAAATGAAAGTAAACGAGATGATGCCCTCATTCAATGATAATGGATAGCATTTATTGAACGCTCAGCATGTGCTGGGCATTGTTTACTGGGGCACTGGGAACACAGCAGTGAACAAACCAGGAAAATATTCTTGCCCTCCTGGGGCTGATATCCTACTATAGGAGATGGACAGGAGCATGAAAACGAGCAAATCAAGGAAGTCAATTATTTCAGCTGATGCTTAAGGCTACAAAGAAAAATAGAAAGGGCAACTGGTTGGAGTGTTAGGGCCTCCCTTGTAAAGTCCAGGAGGCCTCCCTGGAGGAGGTGACATTGAAATTGGGAAAAGAATTAGGAGGTGGCAGCTATGAGAAAAGCTGGAGGGAATGTGTGTTGAGCAGGGTGAACAGCACATGCAAAGGCCCTGAGGTGAGGAAGCAGGTTGGAAAATTCCAGGAGCACAGAAGCCATGTTGCTGCACTGTCTTGGGGTGATGAGGTTTGATAAGGGCAGAAGGACCAGAATATGGAGCTCTGGGTTCCCAGCCCTCTGCCCCAAATGACAGCATGTTGGTATGATTACATACTTTGCCATCAGATCTGGTTTGAGTTTGGGTTCTGCCACTAAGTCCACAGGAGTCAAGAGTACAGTTTCCAAACAGCCTAGATTCACATCCAGCTCCTGACTTATTTACTGTGCAGCCTTCGCCAAATCACTTAATCTCTCTGTGCCTTCTGCTATATAAATGGGATTCACTCATTCTTTAATGCCAGAGATATTTATTAAGAACCTATTCTAGGGCCAGCACTGGCCTAGAAGTTGGAAAATCAGCTGGAAATAAAAGTCCCTATCCTAGGGGAGCTGACATTCTAGCCAGAAGAAACAGAAAGTAAACATTGGGCACCAGAGTTGGGACTAGGATGAGGCGAGTGATCCACTTTTTCCCCCCGGGAACATTAAACTAATTACTGAAAAAGTTGAAAAGTAAGTATATTAAAACAACATTATTTTAGACTAAATATTTTTATTTATAATTAGACCAGAATGTTTTACTTTTCTGGTTTTAATAAAAGCAAACTCATCAACAATAATATATACTATTTATTTATGTATTTATGTTTATTTTTTTATCCTCACCCTAAGACATTTTTTCATTGCTCTTAGAGAGAGAGAACATTGATGTGAGAGAGAAACATCTATTAGTTGCCCTTTTCTTTTTTGTATGTTCCCCACCTGGGGCTTGAACCTAGGCACTTTGGTCCATGGGAGGACACTCCAACCTACTATATTTGTTTGTTTTTTAACCCTAACCCAGAGATATGTTCAGTGATTGATTTTAGGGAGAGAGGAAGGGGGAGGGGGGAGAGAGAGAAACAATTGGAGAGAGAAACATCAATTGGTTGCCTCCTGTAAGCTTCCCCACCAGGAATCGAACCCAAAACTGAGGTATGTGTTCTGACTGCAACTTTTGGTGTATGGGACAATGCTCCAGTCACCTGAGCTACACAGCCAGGGCAATAACATTTTTATTAAAACCATTAATGTTTAAAAAGCACGTATAGATCGTCACTCACGTTTCCTTTTGCTTTAAGCTCCAACATGCCTGCACACAGCACTCACTGGATCCTGTCTTTGTTTAAAGTCTGCTCTCTTGCTTGTCATGGATTTTTGGCATTCATTTCGATTTTTCAAACATTGCATATTTTGCAGTGTTTTAAAATATCAGTGATCTTGAAGAGTGAGGTTTTTGGTCTCAAGGTGGGCCTCTTTGCCTCACCCCGATGGGCATGATAGGTAAATTAATATATGACATGTTTGAAGGATATTCATGTGATAGAAAAAAGAAGTAGGTTAGGGTCATTGTGACTGAGTTTGCTACCAGGAGGTGAGCTGCAGTTTCAGACTGGGGTGGGGAGAATAAGTCAGGCCTCTGTGAAGAGGTGATAATTGAGTGGTAACCTGACGGAAAAGTAGGGAGTCACTCAGGGATCTGAGGGGAGAGCCTGTCAGTCAGAGGGAACATGAATTGCAAGAGTGAAGGTTTTAGGACTGTGTCTGCTATAATAATAGTGATCATTATTTTTACCATGTGGCCCGGGCCTCAGTTTTCTCACCTAAAAAATGAGACAGCAGCCCTGGCTGGGGTGGCTCAGTTGGTTGGAGCATCATTCCCTAAACCAAAAGGTTGTGGTTTTGATTCCCGGTCAGGGCACATATCTAGGTTGCGGGTTTGGTCCCAGTCAGGGTGCATACAAGAGGCAACAGATTGATGTTTCTCTTTCACATCAATGTTCCTCTCCCTTCCTTCCCCTCTCTCTAAAAAATCAATAAGCATGCCCTTGAGTGAGGTTAAAAAATGAAATGAAATGAAATGAAATGAAATGAAATGAAATGAAATGAAATAAAATAAAATAAAGTAAAATAAAATAAAATAAAATAAAATGCCACAATAGCAGCAGTGTGTAAATGGTGGGGTTGGGAGAAGGGCCCGGCTGAGGCAGAGCACCTGTAAACCCCCTCACCCCATGTGCTCTCCTTGCCAGGCCTATGAACGTTCTGAGAGCTTAGAGGTGGCCTTCGTCACCCAGCTGGTGAAGAAACTGCTCATTATCATCTCTCGCCCTGCAAGGCTGCTGGAGTGCCTGGTGAGGGGGCTGGGAGGAGGGGGGGGGGCTGGCGGGGGCCCCTGAGAGCCCACTGCAAGCCCACCCCTGCCCTGCCTCAGGAATTCAACCCCGAGGAGTTCTACCACTTGCTAGAGGCAGCCGAGGGCCATGCCAAGGAGGGTCATCTTGTCAAGACGGACATCCCTCGTTACATCATCCGCCAGCTGGGCCTCACCCGGGACCCTTTTCCAGGTGACAGCTGGTGGGCACAGGGGGCTGGAGGCGAGCCCACTGGGATCCTAGCCTACACTCACTCTCAGTTGCTTCCTAGATGTGGTACACCTGGAGGAACAGGACAGTGGTGGCTCCAACACGCCGGAGCAGGATGACCTGTCTGAGGTAAGGCCAGGTGGCCCAGCGGTCAGTTCTCGGGTTCTGGCCGGATAGGCAGGGGTTCACCTCCTGGCTCTCTGCCGTCAGGCTGGGTAGATCTCTTGGTCTCTGCTCTGAGCCTCAGTTTCCTCATCTGTCAGATGGGTTAATAATGGGTTCTTTTTCCATGGGCCTTTTTCTTTTCATAGTAAAATACACATACCACAAAATGTACCATTTTAACTGTTTTCAAATGAACAATTCAGTGTCTTTAGTACGTTTACAATGTGGTGCAGCCATCACCTCTTCTAGTTCTGGAACATTTTCATTACCCAAAAGGAAACTGTACCCATTAGGCAGTCACTCTCCACTCGGCCACCTCGTCCCACATAGGCAGTCACTCTCCAATTCCCCCTCCTGCTGGCCCCTGGAAATCACTGACCTGCTTTCTGTCTCTATGGATTTGCTTTTTCTGAACATTTCATATACATGGAATCATTGACTCTGTGGGGTGTTGTGTCTGGCAAAGTGTTTTCAAGGTTCATTCATGGTATAACATGAATCAGTGCTTCGTTCCTTTTTGTGACCAAATAATAATTCATTGCATGGATATATCATATTGGTTTATCCATTGTCCACTGGTGGACGCTTGGGTTGTTTCCGTCTTTTGACTGTTGTATGAATAGTGCTGCTATGAACATTTGTGTACAGGTATTTGTTTGAACAACTATTTCAATTCTTTTGGGTATATACCTAGCAGTGGAATTGCTGGGTGATATGGTCATTCTGTTTAATTTATTGAGGAGCGATGCATGGTGTTTTGAGTGAGTTGAGTGTCCTTTGTGTTGAGAGCTCAGTGTAGTAAGAATTGTCTCAGTGCCCCCGCCAGGCCAACCATGCTTTGGAAGATGTTCCACGTGTCTGGTAGAAACTACCTGCCATAACATGCGTGTGTTTCCTCTGAAGTGTCCAGTGTTATTCAAAATTTGAAGCAAAATAAAGAAATCAGAAGATTTTGCCTCAAATCTGGGGTTGGGCCTTCTTTTGAAAAAAATCACACACACACATCTTTCCTATATATATATATATATATATATGTAAACATATATATGTAAAAGAATCTCACTATACATGCCGTTTGTTTAATTTTTTGAATAGGTAATGGAATGACATCACTCAAAAGTGTAAAACTCTAAAAAGGTATTTATCTTTAATTGTTATTTGTAGGATTCTACGTAACTCCATTCAATCAAACTTGTTAATTGAGTGATTCAAATCTTCCATCTCCCTATTCCTTTATTTATCTTGCCTGATTGATCTCATAGTTTCTGAAAGACATGTGTTAAATCATTGTTTTGAGCTATTTTTCCCTGTAATTCTGTCAATTTTTGTGTCAGATACTTTTAGGCCACATTCTTTTTATAAATTTTTCATTCATATATTTATTCCACAATCAAAATAAATCATAATCTAAACATTATAACATTTTTAAAAGGTAAAGGAGATTCTGTGTCACAATCACTTTAATAAAATAGGCATCAGTCTAAAATGCAACACTAAATAGGTGTTCTGTTCCCATGGTGGAATAAATACATAATAATTACACAGAAAATTTCATTAAAGACCTGAGATGAAGCAAATAATGCTTTGAATCATACTACCCAATGAATGGAGGTGTGCTGCAAATAATGTCTATTAACATTTTACTGCAAGATGGAAAAATCTCCAAGGTAACTACAAATTCAAGCCCCTTGTTTCATGCAGCTGGCCTTGGCTTTTGCCTTCCTTCTTCAGACACATCCAGATCAGAAAGGCTTTGGTACCCCATGCTCAGAAACACCACTGTAAGTCCCCAGGACTTCAGTGCAGACTGCCATTGATGAGCCGGTGTGCAACCTTCATCCAGAACCTTCAGGGAAATCAACATCCCAACCTTGGCCCTGGCTGGTGTGGCTCAGTGGATTGAGTGCCAGCCTGTGAACCATAAGGTTGCAGGTTAGATTCCCAGTCAGGGCACATGCCTGGGTTGCAGGCCAGGCCCCCAGTTGGGGTGTGTGAGAGGCAACTGATTGGTGTATCTCGCACATTGATGTTTCTCTCCCTCTCTTTCCCTCCCTCCCCATTTCTCTAAAACATAAATAAACAAAACCTTAAAAAATAAAGTAGTTCTTAAGACATAAAAATATGTGCGGAATTAATAAATGTAAACATTCACAACTGATTATAACAGTCAATCAAGCTTAATAAAAAAAAAAATCCCAAACTCGAAGAGCAGCAGCGTTTCTTTGAACAATAGTTTTCACTGTCAAATCAGCTCTGACAGGCCATGTGCATTTCATAAACAAACCAAAATGTTATCTTATTGTTTTCTTCTCACAGAATGTTAAATAGGCCATTCAAGTTTAATTCTCTTTTTTATAGAAATGATAAAAATTCAAAGGGTTTATGCAAAAAAACAAACCAGTCCTTTGCTGCCTGACTCATTGGTTTCTGGGCTATGAAGGGGGTGATCAGGCAGTAGAAGGTCCCCCCTTCCACTGTCATGCCATGGTGGTCCGATAAAGCATTTGGTCAAGCAAGCCCCACTTCAGGTGGATGGTACAACATCTGATTTCTGGGAAATTTTCTGCCGTTCTGGAACTTTGTTCTTCCCAGGGTAATCATATGCAGTAGAACCAGAAGTCAGTTTCATTGGTGTGGCAAATACAATAGGTGGTGCTGCTGTGGAAACCACAAGCTTTGACCCTGTGGGCTATAAGCGGTGGGAGGAGGCTCGTACTCCACCGGTTTCTGTGTGAAGCCACTAAACTTGCAGGATGTGATGCCCTGTGTCCAGCTATTCATAGCCACTGCCTGTGCAACCACCCCGAGGAAGGTATAGGCCACATTCTAAGAAACAACCGTTCAGTATTTTAAAAATCTCATAGATCTTTTTGTGTAATATTTTTGTAAATGATGTTTTTGTCCCTAAAAAAGATAAAAATAATTTTCAAAGAAGTTACACAGTGAAGAATCTTACATCAGCCCGTGTCCTTTACTGCTCTATGTCCCCCCAAATATTACTAGTATATGTGCTGCTGAGCACCCCCAAGTATGATTACCTAGTTCTCTTTTGTCACTTTTTTTTTTTTTACATAGAAGCCTATAGTACATTTTGTTGCTTTTGTCCCCCACTTAATGAAATACTTGGGAGAACTTTCTGAACCAATGTACTGATAGATTCCTCATTCTTTTTAACAGGGCACAATATTCCTTCCTACAGTATTCCTCACATGTTTATTTAACCAGTTTCCTGTAGATGCATGTGTTGATTGTTTCTAAGATTTGCAATGAGCAAGATAGTACATATGTCATTTTTTTCTTTTTAAAGATTTTTTTAAAATTTATTTTTAGAGAGAGGGGAAGGGAGGGAGAAAGAGAAGGAGAGAAACATCCATGTGTGAGAAACATGGATCAGTTGCCTCTAGCACACACCCAACCCCCAACTGGGAACCTGGCCTGCAACCCAGGCATATGCCCTGACCAGGAATCAAACCTGTGGCCTTTCGGTTTTCGAGATGACTCTCAATCCACTGAGCCACACCAGTCAGGGCATATAGTACATACATCATTTTCACATGTGCAATCCTATCTGTAGAGTTAGTTCAAAAGTGAAATTGCTTGGTCAAAGGGAATGTGCATTTGTAATTGTGATGTACATCAAAGTATCTTCCATGGAACTTGTACCAACTTATACTCCCAACAGCAAGGTATAAAAGTGCCTGTTTTCCCACAGCTTTACTCTGTGGGTTTCTACCCCCCCCCCCCAATCTGCTAAGTTAAAAATGGTATCTTGGGTTGTTTTAATTTGCCCTTCTATCACTATATGTTGAGCATCTTTTCACGTGTTTAAGAGCTCTAATCCTAGTTCACATATCTTGCCTACTTTTGTTGTTAGGCTTTTTATTATTGGTTTCTGAGAGTTCTTTATATATGAGGGTGGTTATTTCATAGGTGTCATTCCTAATGTAAAGAAGTTAGGAATATGGCTTCAGAGTTAGACAGTCTTGGGTTCAAGTCCTGATTTTGTTACTTCCTCAGTGAGGCATTTGGATGAAGGACACACCTGCTCTGTGCCCCAGTTTCCCCATGGGTAAAATGGAATAAGAAGAGTCCCAATGTTATCATGATGATGGTGGTGGTCTCCATCTTTCCCCTGCAGGGCCGCAGCAGCACCACAAAGGCTAAGAAACCACCTGGAGAGAATGACTTTGATACCATCAAGCTCATAAGCAATGGTGCTTACGGGTGAGCCACCCGGGGCTCTGGCGGGGGGAGGGTAGCGGAGGCCGGGTGTCTCGGAGGTGATGGCCGGTCCTCGCTCTCTCCCCCTGCAGCGCCGTCTACCTAGTGCGGCACCGGGACACGAGGCAACGCTTCGCAATGAAAAAGATCAACAAGCAGAACCTGATCCTGCGCAACCAGATCCAGCAGGCCTTTGTAGAGCGTGATATCCTCACCTTCGCCGAGAACCCCTTTGTGGTCAGCATGTTCTGCTCCTTTGAGACCCGGCGCCACCTCTGCATGGTCATGGAGTACGTGGAAGGTGTGGCTGCCTGCAGTGCTGCAGAGAAGATGGGGGGATGCATGCTGGTCAGGGCGGCCTTCCTGACTCCAGTCATTGTATTGACTGTCCACCTATTTACCCACCCAGTCATTGGTCATCCATTTCATCTGCTTATTTCTATCCAACCATCTGTTAATTTATCTATCTGTTTTCATTTCATCCAATATAGATACATCCACCCAATTATCCATCCACCCTTCCATTCTTCCACCTATTCATTTGTTAATCCATGTTTTTCTATCCTTCCATCTGTTTATCCAGTATGCATCTATTATAAAAAAAATAATAGACTTCATTTTTAGAGTAGTTCTAAGTTTACAGAAAGATTGATTGGGAAGTACATTGAGTTCTCACATACCTCCCCCATCCCCCTCGGTCTCCTCTATCATTTACATCTTTCGTTAGTGTAGTACATTTGTTATAATTTTTGAACCAATATTGATACATTGTTAACTGAAGTCCATAGTTTATATTAGAATTCACTCTGAGTTGCACATCTATTTTTCACTCATCCATCTAGCCATTCATTCACCCATCAATTTATTCACCCACCTACTCATATCTTTCCATCTACCAATACTGATATCTATTTATTAATCCATTATCCACCCATCCTTCCATCCATTTACTATCTGTATTTTTATTCATTCATCTAAACCTCCGTTCTAGCAGCCATCTCATCTAGCTATCTCTATCCATTCATCCACAATTCATCTATCAGTTTATCTATTTACCATCTGTCTACCCATCCATCCAACCACCAATGCATAAATTTTCCATCTGTTTATCCATCCATCCATACATACTTATATTGATCCGAATGTTAACACATTATTGCCCAAACACAAGCATACTATGGTTATGCGGACACACACGTGATCTCGTGGGGCTACAGCTATGCCACCCCTAAGCCTTAGTCACCCATCCATTCATTCAACAGATATCTCCCTCCCCATTGCCTCCCTTGCGCCACAGGCTATGCTAGGCACTGGTTGCACAGTGGGGACTAGGCAGGCACACCTCTCCCCCATTGAGGTTATATGCTGGGTAGATAGACAATAAACAAGCAAAATAAACCAAAGGTGATCAGGTGGTTTCGTATTAGTGAGGACAGTAATGAGGACCTTAAGGCTCAAGGAGACCATGGGGACGTAGAGGGTCAGGGGGCCTCTCTGAGGCCTGCACTGCACCTGGAAGAGGGAACCCAAGCACTAAGTCTCTTAAGTGAGAAGGCATCTGGATTTTGAGTGATTTTCCACTGGTGTGCCACAAGAATTTTTAAAACATGCAATAACACTTGACTATTTAGTCAGGGGCACTGCCCTTTTTCTTAGATTGTCAAATTAAAAAATGACAGCCAACACAACAGTAGTCATCCAGTGTGAATGAATCAAAATTATACCTAGACAGGCCTTGATATAGCAACGTTGCCATCCAGCAGATCCCAACTTGCATCCTGCTAGCTCAGCAATCTATGTGAAAAAATAAGTGATAAGTCAGAGGGCTGAGCAACAGGGGTTAGCTGCTGTCCTTGGAAGCATACCTGGCCCTTGTAAGAAAAAGGACAGATGCATATTGGGGGAGCCTAACGATCACAGTAAACCTGGTGGGGGCCAGAAATCTACATTTTAAGGCCCAGACTCTCAAGATTCAGACTCCAGAAGATCAAGGGCAGTACTTCCAGACCAATTTTTTAAATTAAATTATTAAAAAGATTTTATTTATTTTTATAGACAAAGGGGAAGGGAGGGCGAAAGAGAGGGAGAGAAACATCAATGTGTGGTTGCCTGCAACCAAGGCATGTTCCCTGACTGGAAATCGAACTGGCAACCCTTTGGTTCTCAGGCCCATGCTCAATCCACTGAGCTACACCATCCAGGGCCTACCAGACTCATTTGATAAGCAGGCAGTCTTTGGTATCCACCAAACCTCATCTCCACCATCAATTCCCTGCATGATCCAACCTCTGAGTGTCATATCAAACTGACTTTGGAGGATGGTTAAGAGGATGAGAGGAGCCTGGTAGAGGGCATTCCCTGTGCAACCTGAGGAGAGGGAGGACCCTGTCTGTGCCTCAGTTTTTCTTAGCTATAACATACGGGTGATGTGAGGCGAGGACTTGGTGCTATTGTGCATGTTGAGGGCTCAACTCTGGGGCAGGGGTACCTCCCCCTTTACATGGGCCTACTCCTTCACACACAGGGGGGGACTGTGCCACCTTGCTGAAGAACATCGGGGCGCTGCCTGTGGAGATGGCCCGCATGTACTTTGCCGAGACGGTGCTGGCGCTTGAGTACTTGCACAACTATGGCATTGTGCACCGTGACCTTAAGCCTGACAAGTGAGTCTTGACCTTTCCGATCACCACCTCCATGCCCCTCTGGAGGCACTGATGTGGAAGGGCCAGGAGGGAAGTGGGCAGGCCTTGCCTCTGAGACCCGTGCTTGTGTTTGCAGCCTCCTCATCACTTCCATGGGCCACATCAAGCTCACAGATTTTGGCCTCTCCAAAATGGGGCTCATGAGCCTCACCACTAACCTGTATGAAGGCCACATCGAGAAGGATGCCCGGGAATTCTTGGACAAACAGGTGTGTGTACATGTGTAGGGGTCACGGTGGGGGAAGTTATCCAGCAGGACCGTGGGGCCCAGGGTGTGGTGGAGGGTGCAGCTCCCCCTTGAGGCCCTTCCTGTGGCCAGGGTGCAGGCTGACAGCCTGCCCCCAGGTGTGTGGGACCCCAGAGTACATCGCACCCGAGGTCATCCTGCGCCAGGGCTACGGCAAGCCGGTGGACTGGTGGGCCATGGGCATCATTCTCTACGAGTTCCTGGTGGGCTGCGTGCCCTTCTTTGGAGACACACCCGAAGAGCTATTCGGACAGGTCATCAGTGGTGCGTGCCTCCTTGGTGGGCCGGTGGGGGACATGGGCCGACTCAGGGCCTCTGGACTCCAAAAGTGACCCCCAGTCCCACCTTGCTCTGCAGATGACATCCTGTGGCCCGAAGGAGATGAGGCCCTGCCCACAGATGCCCAGCTCCTCATATCTAGCCTCCTGCAGACCAACCCCCTGGTCCGGCTTGGGGCAGGTAAGGGGTCTGCTTATAGAGAAGCTGAGGGCAGTCCATGGCCATACCACCCTGAATGCACCCAATCTCACCTGATCTCAGAAGCTAAGCAGGGTTGAGCCTGGTTAGTACTTGGATGGGAGAAGCTGAGGGCTGGACTCCAGGTTCTGTGGTCCCGGGGGTGGAAGAGAGGGATGGGTGGCTGGGTTCCTGAGCTGGCCATCAGCTGCCACTGGAATTCCCTCCCAGCCCCCACCCACCCTTTCCTCCACAGGGGGTGCCTTTGAGGTAAAGCAACACAGTTTCTTCCGAGACCTGGACTGGACAGGGCTGCTGAGGCAGAAGGCAGAGTTCATCCCCCACCTGGAGTCTGAGGATGACACCAGCTACTTCGACAGTGAGCTGGGAGAGGGGGTGGATTCTGGTGAGAGGGCCACTTGGGCAAGTCCTTCACTGGAGCCCAACCTGCACTGGAGCCCAACCGGCTAGGAGACCAGCCTCCCAGACAGAGGAGAGGGATGGAGGGAGAGTGGCCTGGCATAGGGGTAGGACTCAGTCTGAGAAGTTGGTAGGAAAGAAGGTTGGGGTAGAGGTGGGGCCAGGACAGTGGTGAGTTCTGGAGTTGGGCTTGGGTTAGGGTACTAGGGTGCTAGGACCCAGAGCTAAGGCAGAGGCATGGGCTGGCCCAAGGTGGAGCTAAGGGGGGAGAGTGCCACAGGTGGGGTCTGGAGGTGTGGCCTCTGGAGGCGGGTCTAAATGGGGCCTCTGGGAGTTGGGCTGGAACCCAACCTGGCCGCAGGGCCCTGACTCAGATCCTAGATTGGGACAGGGGCATGGCAGGCCCTGCAGCCCTGGCATGAACCAGGACCCGATTCCTGTAAGGGTGTGATCTGAGGATTGGACCGTTGTCCTTGGTCACGGCCCACCCCCCCATCCCCAGCCCGCTCAGATAGGTATCACCACGTGAACTCTTATGATGAGGATGACACGACGGAGGAGGAGCCTGTGGAGATCCGCCAGTTTTCTTCCTGCTCCCCGCGCTTCAGCAAAGTGAGCCAAGGCTGGGCTAGGCTTGGGGCCCGGGAGGTCGGGAGGCGGGGCCTGGGCGGGGGAGGATCTTTGTCTACAAGAGGGGAATGGAGGTGGGGCGAGGCTGAAGAGGCTGGGGGAATCAGGGTCCCAGACCCAAGGTCTCAGGCTGGGGAAGTTACTGGGGAGCAGGAATCTGGGAGTGATAGGGCCTGAGGGTATATAGGAGGGCCTTTGGCATTGGGTGGAATCTAAGAATCTGGACAGTTGTGGTAATGAGGACTCACAGTGGGGCGGAGCTAGGTCTAGATGAGGCGGGGTCAGGACCTTCTTGTGGAGAGGATGAACAGTGGGCGCGGGGCAAGTGTGCACCAGGCCTGGCTTTGAGGAGCAGAATGTAGTGGGGTTCAAAGCCCAGCTTGGGGTACACGTGATTGGGTGGAGCCTGGGAAGGTGGGCAGGAAAGGGCAAATTCAAGATATGGATAAGGTCTAGAATAGGGCAAGGCCTAATTGTGTGGGGTGGGTTCTGAGCTGAAGAACTGTAGGTGGTAGCGGGGTAATTCAGAGTTGGGCGGGGCCCAGTCTTGGGTGGGCGGAGCGTGTCCAGTAGCGGGAAGCCGATTTGTTCTGGAGCGAAGGCGGAACCTGGGGGCCGGCCTTGCCTCCCGTCACCACTCACCCTCCCTTTCAGGTTTATAGCAGTATGGAGCAGCTGTCGCAGCACGAGCCCAAGACCCCCGTGGCGGCAGCGGGGGGCAGCAAGCGAGAGCCAAGCACCAAGGGTCTAGAGGAGAAGGTGGCCGGCAAGCGGGAGGGCCTGGGTAGCCTGACCCTGCGCGAGAAGAGCTGGAGAGGGGGCTCCCCAGAGATGTGAGCAGGGGCAGGGCTATATTTGGGGAGCGGGGATGAAGGAGCGTGTCGCCTCTGACCACGCCCCCTTTCAGCAGCAAGCGCTTCTCAGCCTCAGAGGCCAGCTTCCTGGAGGGGGAGGCCAGTCCGCCGTTGGGTGCACGTCGCCGTTTCTCGGCTCTTCTGGAGCCCAGCCGCTTCAGCGCCCCCCAAGAGGATGAGGATGAGGCCCGGCTTCGCAGGCCTCCGCGGCCCAGCTCTGATCCCCCAGGTTCGCTGGATGCGCGGGTCCCCAAAGAGGCAGCTCAAGAAGATGGCACCGCCAGTGCCGGCGAACCTGAAGCCAGTGAGTGCCCCCTCCTGCCGTCTTCCCTAGTTCCCCAGTGGCCATATATTGAGCATTCAATGAGACTGGTACTGTTTATGCAAGGTTACATATATTTTACACGCTCCAGTCTGGGTTCTCGTAAGCATGAGGAACACCCTGCAGTCCGTGATTGGTCAGTCAACAAATGTGTGTGAACACCTCTCTGTACCAGGAGCTGTGCCAGATATATGTTACTTGCTCGCAGGAAACTCACATTCGAACAAAAGCGAGAAGTGGGGAAAGCATTCCAGGCAGAGTGAACATATGCAAAAAGTCTGCGACCTTGGACTGACTCCTAACCCACCTGCTCTGTTGCAGCTGACCGACCACGCCCAGGAGATCTCTGCCCACCTTCGAAGGATGGGGACCCATCAGGCCCAAGGGCCACCAATGACCTGGTTCTGCGCCGGGCTCGGCATCAGCAGCTGTCAGGGGACCCCGCGGTAGAGAAGCGGCCTTCTCGAACAGGGGGCAAAGTCATCAAGTCAGCCTCCGCCACTGCCTTGTCTGTCATGATTCCTGCAGGTGATGCCTGCCCCACCTGGCAGGGGAGGGGCTGTCCTCATCTATGCCAAGACAGGCCAATGAAAACACTACATTTTTACTGTCCATAGTGATTGGCACTGAGGTGGACCAATGAGAGACCTAGGACTTTGACTAGGAAGGAGGGAGGAGCAGTACAGGGAGAGCTGTGACTGACCTCTTACTATGGTTCTGTGTCTGCAGTGGACCCCCATGGAAGCTCACCCCTGGCCAGCCCCATGTCCCCACGATCTCTCTCCTCCAACCCATCCTCGAGGGACTCCTCACCCAGCCGGGACTACTCACCGGCTGTCAGTGGGCTCCGCTCCCCTATTACCATCCAACGCTCTGGCAAGAAGTATGGCTTCACACTGCGAGCCATTCGCGTCTACATGGGTGACTCGGATGTCTACAGTGTCCACCACATTGTCTGGGTGAGCACTCATGAGTGGGTCTGTGTTCCAAGCTGGGGGGGTGGAGGAAGAGAAGTCCCTTCCCCCTTAACCCCCAGGGGTGAGAGAAAGCTCAGTCTCTGGATCCAGGCAGCCTAGATGGGACTCCTGTGACCTGCATTGTCCCTTCCTCCTCTGAGCTTCAGTTTCTTTAGTTGTAAACTGGGAATAATAATTACTAGTGCTAGGTGCCTGGCACATAGCTTAGGGAGCTTCCTCATTACTGATCCTGTTAACCCTGCCTGTGTGGTGCCCTGCCCCTAGCACGTGGAGGAGGGGGGCCCAGCCCAGGAGGCAGGGCTCTGTGCCGGAGACCTCATCACCCACGTGAACGGGGAGCCTGTGCATGGTATGGTACATCCTGAGGTCGTAGAACTGATCCTTAAGGTGAGTGCAAGGGAGGGAGCACACTGGGGAGAGGGGGAAGGGGAGGGGAGGTCCTGGGAGCTGGAGCTTCCTGAACAGCCTCCAACAGAGCATTTACCTCCCTTCTTCCCCCAGAGTGGCAACAAGGTGGCGGTGACCACAACGCCCTTCGAAAATACCTCCATTCGCATCGGCCCTGCAAGGCGCAGCAGCTACAAGGCCAAAATGGCTCGAAGGAACAGGAGACCCGCAGCTAAGGAGGGCCAGGAGAGGTGGGTGGGGCAAGTGCGGTGGGTGGGACTATACACAGAAGGCAACTGACCATACTCCAGTTTTTGAACAGTGGAAGGGTTCAGACAGGAGGGCCACAGGTGAGAATAGAAGGAAGTGTGGGGGCCACCGAGTAAAGAGCGAAAACAAGAGGACAAAGAAGGAGGAGCTGGGAAAATGGAAGGAAATAGGAAAGGAAGCTGTGCCAGGTTCCTGGGCTGGAAGAAAAGTATTGTGGGAGTGTCTTGGGCAGGTGGTCAGGGCCCTGACTGGGAATTGAACTGGCAACCCTTTAGTTTGCAGGCCAGTACTCAATCCACTGAGCCACAACAGCCAGGGCAAGTTCTTTTGGTTTTGATTGGTGGGATGTAGTTATAGCTGGAGAGGGAGAGGCCAGAGGAGTGGGGAGTCCCAGGGGCTGAAGTGGGAGAAGCCTGAGAGTTCTGGAGTCTGGTCTCAGGTAGGTGGCCCTCTCCTTGTTCCCCAGCAAGAAGCGCAGCTCCCTCTTCCGCAAGATCACGAAGCAGTCGAATTTGCTGCATACTAGCCGCTCCTTGTCCTCACTGAACCGCTCGCTGTCGTCCAGCGACAGCCTCCCAGGCTCGCCCACACACGGGCTGCCAGCACGCTCACCCACCCACAGCTACCGCTCCACACCCGACTCCGCCTACCTAGGTAAGCTCTCTGCCTATGCTAGGCCAAGCACTGGGTGGCAGGGGACGGGTCCCCTGGCGGTTCCTGCCGTGTGCAACACTCCCTCTACCCCACCCACAGGTGCCTCATCCCAAAGCAGCTCGCCAGCCTCCAGCACACCTAACTCGCCGGCATCGTCTGCCTCGCACCACATCCGGCCCAGCACGCTGCATGGCCTGTCACCGAAGCTGCACCGCCAGTACCGCTCTGCGCGATGCAAGTCGGCGGGCAACATCCCTCTGTCGCCGCTGGCTCACACACCATCCCCCACGCAGGCATCGCCGCCACCGCTGCCTGGCCACACAGTGGGCAGCTCGCACACAACACAGAGCTTCCCGGCCAAGCTGCATTCGTCGCCACCGGTGGTGCGCCCGCGCCCCAAGAGTGCGGAGCCCCCGCGCTCGCCACTCCTCAAACGCGTGCAGTCCGCAGAGAAGCTGGGAGCCTCGCTTGGCGCGGACAAGAAGGGGGCGCTGCGCAAACACAGCCTCGAGGTGGGCCACCCTGATTTCCGTAAGGACTTCCATGGTGAACTGGCGTTGCATAGCCTGGCAGAGTCTGATGGCGAGACGCCCCCTGTCGAGGGGCCTGGTGTGACCCGGCAGGTCGCTGTCCGCCGCCTGGGCCGCCAGGAGTCGCCCCTCAGCCTGGGCGTGGACCCGCTGCTTCCTGAGGGCACCCTTCCCAGTAAAGAGGAATCCCCTAGCGGTGCGGAAGGCTGCACCCAGGCCCGTACAACGACTCCAGGGGGCCGGACCCTGGAGCGGGACGCCAGCGGTACACGGCACCAGAGCGTGCAGACCGAGGATGGTGTGGGCGGGGCGGCCAGGACCGTCGCCAAGGCCACACTGAGCCCAGTTCAAGAACATGAGACCGGCCGGCGCAGCAGCTCCGGTGAGGTGGGCACGCCCCCAGTGTCCATTGTCGTAGAGCCTGAGCGGCCTGGGGCCAAGGCGCAGGTGTCTCAGCCTTCAGTCTCGGACTCTAAAGGGTTTCACGGACCCACATCCCTAGCGCCTCCCCCACCAGAGGCCCCCCGAGACCCGGAACGCTGGGTGCTGGAGGTGGTCCAGGATCGGACCACGCTGAGCGGGCCTCGCTCCAAGCCCACCTCCCCCAAGCTCTCCCCTGACCCCCATACCTCTTCTCTAGCCCCCATGAAAAGTGCATCAAGCAGCACAGGGCCCCCAGCCTCACCTGCTCCCCTTCTTGTCCCGGCCACCAAACCTGAAGTGGGGCTGACTTCCCGGTACCCTGCTGAAGCTGTGCCCCCAGCAGACCTGACCAAAAAGACATCCTGCCCCACACCCCCTGGCCCATAGCCGAGGGGGCCGCTGGCCCTGCACTGTACAGCCGACTATACATATGTACACATATAAATAAAGTGCATCTGTGCTTCATGAGCTTTCTGGGGCTTGCCCCTCCTCCCCTGGCAAGGCAAGGTTTCAGCCCCCTTGCCTGTCTGCTTGTTGGGCGCGGATCTCCAGTCCTACTTACCATAGAGAGGGGAGGTGAGTCTTACGTGGACCTTTCCTTGTGGTCCCCCCATGAGCCAGCTGCCCCCAGACCCCCAAGCTGCAATGCTGCTCTGAGCCCCAGTGCCCGCCTGAAGTGAAGGTTAACAGTTCCATCTACCAGTTTCCTTTTATTCCTCACAAATCCTGAGTCAGGTGTTGTGGTTCCTATTTTGCAAATAAGTAGACTGAGTCACAGGTTAAGGCACATAATTAAGGTCACACAATTAGGAAGAGACTAAACTGGTATTTAAATGGAAGTCCGAGTTGGCTCCTAAGCCTTAATTCCTCTATGCTCTGCTGGGCTTCCTGGAGACAAGGTACTGCTCTCTTCCCCACAGGGCTTCCAGGCCTTCACCAGAGGCTGGAAGGCCTTCCAGAAGGCAGGCAGCTGTGTACACACTGTGCCCCCACCTCGATGCATCTCTCCAGAGTTTCGATTCATGTCACCCACACAGGCCCAGGGCCCTTCTGGGGCTACACACCACTTGGAGTGGTCTTGTGTGGTACTGAAGGTGGGCTGAGGGAAACCTATCTGGGTCACATCGAGCACTTGTTGGGCCCCTGAGCAGTTGGAGGGCAGGATGCCACCAGAGTGTTGCCAGAACTGGACCTGCAGGTTGCTGCCAAGGGCTTCTGCCAGCCAGCCAGAGTACAGGTCTGCAGAGGTTAGAAAGAGGGCATGGACAGGGTCAGGGTCACCACTAGGGAATCCCTAGGCTGCCGCCCTGCTCTGAGCTCAACTTCCTGAGGAATGCCAGCTTCAGTACTAACAGCCTTCACGAAACACTTTATATGCGTCACTTCATTCACAACAACCCTGTAGGGTAGATATGAGTTCCTCCACTTTTTCAGGTGGGTAAACTGAACGGCCAGTTAAATCACACACCATGCAACCAGAAACCAGTAGTTCAACCCAGGTCTTTTGGTTGTCTGTCTACCTCTTGTGTGTCATGGCTCTGAAAGTGTTCAGGTTCCTATCTCTGACCTGCCCTCAGCCATGGACACACCTGGCACTACCTCTGCAGAGAAAGACTTCTTTAACCCACAACCTCAGGGCTCACCATCTCCAAACTTCCCAAATTTGGCAAAGCTCTGGAAGGTGGCCCCTGCCTTTGATGTGAGTGTTACACTGTTGTTCCAGGGTTCCTGGTGAACATGGTGGCCCTTGACCACTTCCTCCAGTTCAGGTAATTTCTTAATGAAGGTCCCTTCCAGATTGTAGTCATACACCTGGGGGTAGGTGTAGTTCAGCTGCCTGCCTGGAGGGCAAGGGGAGAAGAAAATGAGGGGCAGTTCCACAGTCTGGCCTGGGAACCAGAATCACTCTGCCTCCTTGTCCCCACTTACCAATCTTTGAGAACTGGTTGAAGGGAAAAGACACGCAGAGCAGGGTCTGCCCATATTTTTGGGCCTGAAAAGGCCAACTGTATGCAGCACTTGTGGGAAACCCGGGAATGCTGTGGACCAGCCAGAAGCCCCCTTCTTCGTCCAGAAGTAGCACACCTGAACCAAAAGCCTGGATCAGGGAGCTGCTCAAGGCATCCCCAACAAACACACGTGCGACCACGGACATCCTCAGTTTGCAGGGAACTTGGGGAGGGTGTAGGCAGTGTCTGGACAACTGCTGAATTCTTTCCACAGCCCACCATCATCACAGTCCAGAGAAAGGATAATATTTATAAAAGGTGAGGAGCTCCCTTCCCGCCCCTGCAGGTCAGGAGTTAGTTAGCTGGGGAAAATGCAAAAGGGGCTCTTCCTCGGTCTCCAATTCCAGACTCACCCTTCGTGTGCCCACGGCTAGAAGAGTTCTCAGTCCTGTAGTCAGCAGGCGGTTGGTCATTGTAAAGTAGATAGGCTAACTGGGGAGGATGGGCAGGGCGATGTGCAGTGTTTCCCCCAGGCCGGGCCCTCCCTAGAGTCCCACCCCAGGTTCTGCCGGCACCTCGACCCCTTCACCTGGCTGCTGTTCCTGTACAGCGGCAGCAAGCTGCGGCCTACCGCTCCCTCCAAGCTGTCGATGGATCTCGCGCCGTCGCGCCAGCCTCCTGAGCCCTCATCCAAGTATTTGTACTGCAACCCCGTTTGATCTCCATCCACGGGACCGCTGTGGGCCGGCAGCTTGTAGACGACGAACCTGGCAGTTGGGGAATGGACAGAAATGGAGCAAGGAGAAGTGAAAGCTTTCCCCAGGAGCAAAGCGCTACCCAGTCCGGCTCTGGAGGATGCGGCGCCTGCGCACTCACCAGTCCACAGGCTGCCCCGAGTCACCGTAGCAGCTCAGGGTCCCTGCAGGAACCCATAGAAGTGCGGCCAGGAGCAGCGGGCTCAATGAGGCCATGGGGCTGGAGGAGAGGAATCGGTGTTGGGACCGCAGAGCACTGGATCACGAGTTGGGTCAGGCCCGATCCGTGGTGACTTTCATTTCCCCAAACCCGTCTGGGATCCTAGGGCGGGACCCCATCGGAAGGAAACTCCACCCCCGAGATATGACATTTGAAAAGAAGATTTGAAAAGACAATCCCGGGTCCTCCGGAGGTGGGGCTTCCTTTGGGCAGTCGCTCTCCATAGGTACCGCCCCCACCCAGCCAGCTTGAGGTCGCTTCCTACTTCCAGTGGATTCGACCCTTGCCGAGCTCCACCCTCTGACTTGGCCCAGACCACTCCCTTTTATGGCCAAGTAGTTTCCCTTGTCCCGCCTCCGACTCCTCTCCAATCACCGCTCTGTCCCTCCGCTAGGCTCCGCCTGTCTCTTCTGATTCCGGCTAATCCTACTCCACTCTCCCGCGGACCCTGCTCCTCCACCCGCTTCTGGGTGAGACGCAAATTTGGATTTTTTTCTCTCCAGCTTTCCCCGAGGTCCAGCTCGGGACTTTTGGGGTCTCTTAAGGGGTGTTTGTGCTCCTTGTCCTCTACCTTACATTCTGCGTGTTTTTCCGGCCGCCCCCTGAGCTAGCCAAGGGGTCACTTTGGATCATGGCACAGCTGAGGGCGCTGTGTCCGGGGCCGGGCTGAGGGCTCTTAAATAGAGGGCGACGATACCTGTGATTGTCCCTGAGGTTCAAGGTACGAGGCAAGGAGGATGTAGCCTGATTTGGGAGTAAGGGAGGAGGGGCAGCAAAGCCTGAGTACCCGAGGGGGGCTCGATGAAGTTTAGGAGATGAGTGTGAGGGTATACGCCCCCCCCCATCACCTCTGGAGTTGCAGCTTCCTCCCATCTTTCAGCACCCAAAACTCACACAAGTCATGCCACAGCTGAAGCTTTATCTAGGAGGGGCATCGTTATTGTTACAGGACCCATAACCATTCACAGCCACTATGCGGAGCTTCAGAAGTTCCGTGTGAAGTTCCGCTTCCAGACCCAGGGTCTCTGAGAAGCCTCACCGCATAACCCCTTCCCGCGTCCAGGGCCGCCCGTGAGCTGGTCTGAGGGTCCAGCTTTCTAAGGGTGTGTCTCTGTCCGAAGTATCTGAGTGTCCAGCTGAGTCCATTTATTTGGAGGTCTGTCTCGCTGGGTCTGTATGACCCTAAGGAAGTCTCTGTGTGGCTCCCTGTGGCTGGGGACAGGTGGGCGCTTCCGTCGGAGCTCCCCCAGGTCTGTCTGGGGGCCAGCCCTTGATCTTTCGGGAGGTCTGTGGGGCCGCGTGTCCGGGCGAGGGTCCATCCGAGGGAAAGCCACCCTGTGTGGACCCTGTGTTGTTCCGTCCCCAGTCCCTGAGAAGGTCCAAATGCCAGGGGCAGGGGGCATGGGGGGTCGCTCAGAGGTGACGCTTCATGTGCAAGGCCAGATGATCGGAGCGCGAAAAAGCGCGCGGACAGAGCTGGCAGCGGAAGGGGCGCTGGCCGGTGTGTTTCCGGTAGTGGCGGGTCAGCTCGTCGGAGCGCGCGAACCGCCAGCCGCAGCCGTCCCACGTGCAGGCGTAAGGCTTCTCTCCTGGGAGGCGAGGAGACTGTGAGTGCCCTCGTCCGCCCCACCCCGCTCCCGGGCCCCCTCTGCTTGGGGTCGCACTCCCTTGCTCAGCCTTGACCGGTACTAGGGTGAGGCGAGTGAGGCGCCTCAAGTGCGAAATTTAAGGAGGCACTCGCTCCCAGGCGCGTGCCCCCACGTCCCGCCCTATGCGGCCCCGACCCTTCTGGTCTGTACTTGGCATTTGGCGCCATGCTTGTTTTCATTTCCTGGGCCCAAGTCACATCCCCTACACCACTGGCCTACGCTCTGTGCCCTGGAACCAGGCCCCTGCATCCTAAAGGCATCCGACCCTCGTCCCTCGGCCCTGTCCTCTATGGTTCAGCCCCGCCCTTGCTCCAGGGCACCCTCCAGCTGCTGCCCAACCCTGCCCCCCCGCCTTGATCCTTAGAGCCCCCCAATCCACCTGGTGTCCCAGGCCCTGCCAGCTGTGGTTACCCTCTCCTCCTGCAACGCCTGGCCCCACCCTCATGCGGACCCCTAAAGCAGCGATTTTCAACAGGTGTGCCATGAGAATTTTTAAAACATGCAATACCTGACTATTTTAGTTAGGGGCACTGACTTCTTTTCCCTTAGATTGTCAAAAAAAAAAAAAGACAATGGCCAAGACAGCAATAGCTGTTTGGGGTGAATGCCCTGTCTTGAACCATAAATACGTAGGTCATATAATGGAGTTGCATCTTATTGGTGGCATAGTAAGCTTGTGTCTGACTGGTTAATTCTTGGTACCAGAAATCCTTAAAAGTATGGGCACCTGATTTTTTTTTTTAAAGTCGTTTTGAAGCAAAAAGGGTAGGTTACTATTATTGTGTAAATCAATCTGAATTATACATATTTTTGTCAGATCCGCAAATATATATATTTTTCGGTGTGCTGCAGAATTTTAGTAATTTGTGTGCCATGAGATGAAAAAGCTTGAAAATCGCTGCCATAAATCATAGGTCTCAGTCTTCCTCCTCCCCAGCTCCATTCCACAGCCCCGCCTCGGTTTTCCTCTCCTTGAGACCCGGCTTTTCTTGTGCCCACTCTTCTCTCTCTTCAGGCTATTTCTCATTACCCTCCTGGAACCGACTCTGCATCTGGGCACATGAAACTGGTTCTATCTCCATATCTTCCCTCCTGAGCTCCAGACGTGGACCCTACAGTTTGGCCCCGCCTCTATGCAAACAACCTACTCCATTGTTCCCGGCTCCGGTCCCTGAGCCCCTAACTCTGCCTCCTGCTTGCAGCAAACCCGAACCCTGTGTCTTTGGCCGGGTGTCTGGCTTGCCTAGCTTGGCCCCTCCCTGCAGTCCCTCTTCTAGCCCCACCCCCTACGCCACTTGCCAGGCTTTCTGCTACTCAGCCCAGGCCCAGGTCTTACTGGTCAGATTTCCCAGTTCCTCTCTGTGTCCCCACTCGCCTCCCACACCGCTACCGGTTCCCTAGCCCCTGCTTCTGGGTCCAGGTCCGCTCCCAGCTCCCTCTGTCCCGCCCCTTGCTCTGATATTCTGCTTTATCCCCACCCCTCTGTCATTACAGGTCCGCCCCGGGGGCCGGTCCTTCGCCACTAGCTCCACCCCTTGTCTCTCGCTCCACGGCCACCCTCTCCACCCGAGGTCCGCCTCCGAGCCGGCGCCGAAGCCGGTGCCGGAGCCGGAGCCCCTCTGCCTCACCCGTGTGCGTCCGTAGATGAGCCTTCAGGTGTGAGCTCTTGGTGTAGCTCTTGCCGCAGCCCGGGTGCGTGCACGTGTGCGCTGCCTGCCTCCTTCGGGCCAACGAGCGCCGACTGCGCTTGGATGGCGCGGTCTCCGTGGTCTCTCTTGAATCTCCTGCGGTTACCCCGAGTCCTGCACCCGCTGTTCCGGGTCCCAGACAATTCAGGAAGGAGGGGGGCGCGGCAGAGCTGGATGCAGGAGCTGAGAGCCCGCGGAAGAGCTGGAAGTGACCTTGGTACTGCTGGGCCGGGTACAGCGCTGGGTACCCGGACAGCAGCCCATAGGGGGAACCAGGCGCCGCAGGCACTGAAAGCCCGGTCCGCGGAAAGTAGCTGCTGGAGGAGCTCACACCCGGCCCCGGGTACACCGGCTGCAGCGGCAGCGCCTTGGGCTCAGGGGCCTGGACCAGAGCTGGGCTCACGAAGGAGTCAGGGGCTGGGGCTCTTGGGGCCGAGCGAGCCCAGCCCGGGTGCTCCTCGGGACTTAAGAGCCCAGCCACCAGCCCCGGGCCGACCCCATGCGCGCTCAGGGTCTCGGGTGGCGGTGGGAATTGCGTCCCGGGACCTTCTCCCGGTGCCAGAGCGCAGGTCTGAAGCACACCTCCCGGCTCTGGGCCCGGCAGGTTGGTGAAGAAGAGATCCAGGTCCCAGGCAGTGGCCGCGTCCCTATCGTCAACTTCTTTCTCCCCAGGCGCGTCCTCCAACTTTGGCCTCACATGGAGGAGCGGCCGGGTGGGGTCCGGGGGACCTGGGCCCAAGCCCTGCACCTCCTCAAAGCGCCACCACTGCGGGAGAGAGCCGGTAGCGTGAGGCTTCAGTGGTAACCAGGGTACCCTGCACAGAGGCTCCCGAAAGGGGTCTTTTTGCTTGTTTGTGATGTCTGTCCCAGTTCCTTACACTGCCCTCTGTTCCCCCCACCTCCCCTCCACAGCTTCAGGGACAGAGGTCGATAGGGTCTGGCTGGCAACAGAAGATAAGACTTACATTATCTGGAGCTGAACTCAGGCATGGGGGAAGGGGTGGCAAAGCCAAGAATGGAAGGCAGGGGGTGGGGGTGGGCAGCCTTGCCTCAATTTCCCCCCAGAATCTCCAACTCCTTCCCAGTCCTCCAACAAGATTAACTTGAGTCCCCTAGAAACCTTTGTTCTTCCTCCTGATACCTGCCTGGGGTTGTCTCACTGAACCTAGGCCCCCATGGTGTTCAGCTTTGAGCCTCAGTTTTCCGTGACAGAAATGGACCTTTAGACCGCGTTCAGACCCCTGGACCAGGCTGAGGACCCCCAGGCCTAGCCAGGTCTTTGGATTCTTGGGCTAGATGCAGACCTGATCCCTAAGCTCTGCGATTGCAGCCACGCACCCCAGCCAGCCACCTAGACCCTGCCTGGCCTCACCTTGAGGAAGTCTTCTGGTGTGTCTGGAAAGGGACCTAGGGCAGTCAGCGTACTGATGGACGGCAAGGTGGTGTCAGCTGTGGCCATGGCTGGCTGGTGCCCACCCAAGGGCCTCAGGCCTCCTCTCCCTCTGTGGCCTCGTGGGTTCTGAGGCTCCAATGGCCCCGTGGAGGGCTCCACTCTGTCCTCAGCTGATTGGCTGCAGCCCCTGATAAGGGTCAGGCAAGGCGGGGGGGAGGAGGGTCACCATTTCTGGGGAACAGATCTTGCCTTGGCCTGTTTGGGGCAGAGCCTTGAAGGCTGACCCTGTATCCAAAGGCCAATCAATTGTTTGGGGGTGGGCGCTCAGTGGTTTTGGGGTTCAGGTGTTGGATAAAGTGAGGCACTAGCTTCCCAAAGAAGGAGAGACTTGGGGACCTTCTCTAAATTACCCACCTAGAGAAGGGGTGACAGACAGAATGGGGATTCTGAGAAGGGGCTTCTAGATCTCCCTGTCCCTCAACTGGGGCCCTCATCCCCCAAAACAGAAACAACCCCCCCCCCAAAAAAAAAAACACAGAAACAACCATGCTGATGGCGGGACTTGGCACAAGCTCCCTGCCAGGCCAAGCATTATCAGACACCCCAGACGTTGGCGGCTGCTATCAGGTGGGGGCCCAGAACAGCTAAAGCTCTGTCTCTGGTGAGTGGCAGGGCTGGAAGCTGGGGCTTCACTTTAGCTTGACTTGAAATTGCCAGGGTTATGAACTCTCAGGGTCTGACCCCAGTGGCAGGAAGGACCCCTGCTAATCAGCCTCCATTGTGTACCATGGACCCCCTACTGCAGAGAGTGGGGCTTTGTGGAGGTTGAGGCTGGTTGCCACTGCAGCTGGGTCTGGGGAGAAGTTGGCCCCCTCACCTGGATGGAGTGGAACCATTGGATTGGACCACAGGAAGTATCTGACCTGCAGGAGACCCACACCAGCCCTCCCTGGACCTTGCTGCTGCCTGATTCCAGCCCCACATGGGGGCAGGGTCCGAGTTGCTGCACCAGGGAGCTGCACTGTGGTGCCCTGAGAACCCAGGGTGGGGGCAACATGGACACACATCACAGACATATCGTTCACACATACACACATACAATATGCAACTACACAGTGACACAAATTCCTGGTCACCTCAGCCACACTGACCATGCCGCCCCCGCACATATAGTTGCGTCTGTGCATTACATAAACCACGCGGTCAGGAAGACACAACCATATCCTATTTGGTTACACAATGTTGTAGTCACACAATCCCTTACACATAGAATTCATAATCACACAGACAGGTGCTGACACAATCACACACAGTGCCATATAAAATTACACTGTTTTGTAGTCATGCCACCTGTCACTGTCACTGTTATTATTTAGTCACACAATTGCACAGATACCAATGTCCAACCATAGGGGGCGCACTCGTCCAAACGCAGACAACTACACCAACATGGAAAATTGAACACCCTGATAGGGAAAGACAAACAACCTTGCCCAGACGCAGACACATCACCACAGACACAATGATAATTAGTATGCCAGAAATGAAGCACAAAAAAGATAATTATCATTTACTACACAAGGGGTGGGGGCAAAAAGTAATGTAAAAGCCAAAGTTGTTTTTTTTTTTTTTTTTAAGAGTTTATTTATTTCTAGATAGAGGGGAAGGGAGGGAGAAAGAGAGAGAGAAACATCAGTGTGTGGTTGCCTCTGGTGTGCCCCTTACTGGGGACCTGGCCCGCAACCCAGGCATGTGCCCTGACTGGGAATTGAACCAGCAACCTTTGGGTTTGCAGGCTGGTGCTCAATCCACTGAGCCACACCAGCTGGGGAAAGCCAAAGATTATATATTTTTAAAAAAAGATAAAAGCTCTTCACACCAGCTAAGATGACGATAAGGGGAAAAAATGGAATATAACAATTGTTGTCAAAGATGTGGAGAAATTGGAACCCTAGTATACTGCTGGTCGGAATATAAAGTGACGTCGCTACTGTGGAGAACAGTTTGATGATTCTTCAAGAAGTTAAACTAAGACCATATGACCCAACAGCTCCACTCCGAGGTACATTGTGAAGATCTGAAAACAGGGACTCAAACGAATACTTGTGCACCAGTGTTTACGGCAGCATTATTCACAATCGCCAAAAGGTGGAAACAACCCAAATGTCCATTCTCAGATGAGTGGATAAACAAAATGTGGTCAATTCATACAAAGGATATATTATTCAGCCATTCATTAAAGGGATGAAGTTATAATCCATGTTACAATGTGGATGAACCTCCAAACAAGTGAAAGAAGCCAGTCACAAAAGGAAGAAGTTACATATGACAGGATTCTATTTATATGAAATATCCAGAATAGGAAAATCTATAGAGAGAGACAGGTTAGTGGTTGCCAGGGTTTAGGGGGAGAGGGGAATGGGGAGTGCTGATGGGTACAAGGTCTCCTTTTGGGATGATGGGAATGTTCTGGGACTAGATAGACGTGGTGGTCGCACAACATTGTGAGTGTGCCCAGAGCCACCAAATTGCACACTTTCAATGGCTCATTTCACGTTAAGTGAGTTTTACTTCAATAAAACAAAATGGCTGAAATTAAAGTGGTTTTCTGGAGAGGAAAGCAAAGTCTCTTTAAGGGAGAGATCTCTTTGGTTTAGGACAAAGCACTAAACAGGCATATTTAGCTCTGAAAGATGAGGCAAGAGAGTAGGTCCAGGGCGAAAGAGGCATTTGGCTGGGAAATAAGGCCTCTTACCTGATGTGGCCAGTAGGAGTTATGGACCAAAGGACAGGAAGACCTGAGCCTATATTTAGGTTGCTCCCTGGGCATAGAGAACTCCAGCACCCACAACAGCTCCAGGGCAGGGAGCTTTGGAGGAAAGGAAGGAGTAGAAAGAGAAAGGTCCTGGCTCCTGGAGGAGAAAGTTGTCCAGAAGAATAAGAGCTATGCAGAATCCCAAATGTTTCAGGGTGGTGATGGACTGCCTGCTGTGTGAGAAAGAAGATTCAAACCATCTTATTTTGATATTAAAGACATTAAGGGCCCAGAAAATAGGAGAATCTAGGGCACCCAGACCCCAGGCACCCAGGGACTTGCAGGCCTGTGATCACATTCAGACACAATCCCACAGTTACTCCCATCATACCCAGAGGCAGAGCATGTGACACACTACACTACCGAGAGTGTCTCTGTGGGAAGAAGTGTTCCTAGATGAGCAAGGGCCTGGCCTGGGAACTGGGAGGCCTGGGAACTCTGGGCCCCTGCTCTGCACCTGGCTCACTGTGACCAGATCTGTTTTGTTTTCTGCACTTACTTTCCCCAAATGGCAATGGGCAGGACTCAGGACTCAGATACAGATATGGTCAAGCTGGTCAAGCACGATGCACCCAGATAAATGCAAATTACACAAATGTTATTGTTTTCTTTACCCTCATCTGAGAACATTTTTCCTCATTGCTTATAGTGAGGAAACAGGGCAGAAAGATGTGAGAAACATTGATTGGTTGTCTTCTCATGCATGCCCCAACTGGGATCAAACGCACAATCTAGGTATGTTCTCTGATGGGGAATCGAACCTCAGACCTTTTGGTCTACAGGACAATGTTCCAACCAACTGAGCCACACTGTCCAGGGTGACAAATGTTCTTAAAAGTGACCCAGCTAAGTAAGCCACTTTCTCAGGCACATAATTACACACAACAGCTCACAGAGCAAAAGACACTGACACATATATACACAATCACAGACATAAACATGTATTTAGTCATATCACAAAGATAACAGTCACTCCTAGAGAGAAAACCAAGACAGTCATACAGTACCATACACACAAACACACAATTACACAGACAAGAAACTACAAAAACATTCAGCCACACAGAGAAGATACATAGACAGTTACACAACCACCCACAGTCAACAGTCCCAAATGTCACAGGCGTAGTCAGTCCCACTCACATACAGATACACAGCCACTCAGGCACAATAGCACACATATATACACAGAATCACATAGTACCAGGAATCACATCAATTCACACCCAGTCACGCGCCACTACACATGCTTCTTGGGATAGGCTAGCAGACAGGTTGGGCAGAGATGGCTCACCAGAGCCCACCTCCTCCTCCTCAAACACACAGCACCCCATTAGAGGAGACTTCCAGGTCTGGACTTATTTTTCTCCTGCCTCAGTTTTCTCGTTTAACTCCAGAATCCCTTCGCACACGCCTCCTGCAACTGACCAACCATAAGTCTGCCGAGCCCCCTTCTAGGGCCAATCAGAGCAAAAATACAGACCTTTTTATTCTCTCTTTCTCTCCCTCTCTCTCTCTCTCCCTCTCTCTCCCTCTCTCTCTCCCTCCCTCCCTCCCTCTCTCCCTCCCCTCCTCCCTCACTTCTCTTTCTCTCCCCCCCAACCCCCCCCACCGCTCCACCGCCCCGCTCCTGCTTTTCCCTGTTCTGCTCCTTTAAGGGGCTAACATTTCTCCGCCCAGGTCCTCCAGCTTCCTCCCGGGAGCCTGCCATTGTCCTTTTAAAATGCAAACCCCTGGAGGAGCCGGGTCTAGGACGAACCAATGAGAGGCCCTGTTTGTCCCCCGCCCCTCCCACCCCGGCCCGAGGTCGTCGGTCGCACGGTGGCCTGCGAGGGGAGGAGGAAGGCACCTAGTGGGAACGCGCGCGAGAGGGAAGCGAGGGGCCTGGGCTGCGTGCAGGTAGGGGCCGCTCCACTCTGAGGTCCCCGCTCCTCCTGGCCGGCCGCGGTTGCTGCGCTCGCTCGCCCGCCCAAATGGCCCTGAGAGGCGTCTCCTCGCGGCTGCTAAATCGCGGACCCCTCCTGCTCTTCCTGCGCACCTGGGGCTCCGCGGCGGCGCTGACTGGTCAGTGCTGGGGCGGGGGTAGGGTGAGGAGGGTGGAAGTGGAGCCTCAGGGACTTTTCCAGGGTGATTTTCTCGTCCTGTGTTTGCAGAGAAGGGCGGGAAGACACAGAACCGACCCGCCAAACGTAAGGACCCCTCGTCGCGCGTGCGTCTGAGGCCCTTGGCCTGCTGTCTGTTGGCCCCGGGTGGGCTCTCTCCCTGAGAGAGCCCAACGGCTGCCGGGGGAGAGAGCAGAGCCGGGGGCGCTGGGTCTGCAGTGACTTTCCCGGAGAAAGGCCTCCTTGCCAGTCCTGTTTGCAACCCACATTCAACCTTGAGCCAGATGTGGGTGGAGGATTCTGGGAGAGGAGGGCGCGGTGGGCTGAGGGAGGTGTGGGCCGCGCTGAGTTGAGCCCCTGCTCCTTGTCCCAGCCTTGCGTCCCGAGTTTGACTGGAGGGATCCTCTGGTGCTGGAGGAGCAGCTGACAGCTGATGAGATCCTCATCAGGGACACTTTTCGCACTTACTGCCAGGAGCGCCTCATGCCCCGCATCCTGCTGGCCAATCGCAACGAAGGTGCCCAGGCGGGCTAGTGGGCACCCTCCACCATACACACCACCTCTGCCTGCTCTAGTCAGGCCTCTGGACCTCTCTGTCCCTTGGGTGGGGGCTCAAGTGGGCTAGGACTGGGCCTGAACTTGGCATCTGTCTCTTTGCAGTTTTTCACCGGGAGATCATCTCGGAGATGGGGGAGCTTGGTGTTCTGGGCCCCACTATCAAAGGTAGGGGCAAGTTTACCCCCACTCTCTGCAGCCCCAGCTGTGTGCTGAAAAGCCTGAGTTTCCAGTCTGTAAAGTGAGGCTGTTATCCCTCTGTCCAATTATAGGAATGAAATGAATAAACCCTTAAGCTAGCGTTAGCTTGGTGCCCCCTCCTTAGGTAGCCCCCATGTATCCCTCTGTCTTTTGGGTCTCAGGAGTCACTGGGCTCCTGGGCAGGCTTTGTCCTCCATTGCCCTAACTCCCCACCCCCACTCCTCCACCAGGGTATGGCTGTGCTGGAGTCTCATCTGTGGCTTATGGGCTCCTGGCCCGGGAGCTGGAGCGGGTGGACAGTGGCTACAGGTCAGCGATGAGTGTCCAGTCTTCCCTTGTCATGCACCCCATCTATGCATATGGCAGCGAGGAGCAGAAGCAGAAGTACCTGCCCCGGCTGGGTGAGCGACTACCAGTGGAGCCTCGTGGAGGATAGTCACAGTGGCATGGAACTCAGGGATGGGGCTGTCCCCTGAGCCTCCCTTCTGTCCCCCACTTCAGGGATAGCACCAATGGTCACCTGGACCCCCTGTCAGAGCCTGGTCTTCATCCCCTCCTAGCTCACTCTTGACTCTCTGGTTCTTTTTTTAACATTTTATTTATTTACTTTTGGAGAGAGAGGAAGTGAGGGGGAAAGAGAGGGAGGGAAACATCAATGTGTGGTTGTCTCCCACGTGCCCCCTTCTGGGGACCTGGCCTGCATTCCAGGCATGTGCCCTGACTGGGAATAGAACTATCGACCCTTTGGTTCACAGGCCAGCACTCAGTCCACTGAGCCACACCAGCCAGGGACTCTCTGGCTCTTTCGCAACATCATCACCTTCCTATCTCCCTCCCTCTTGATTTGTTTTCTGTCTCCTCCATCCCAACCCAAAGTTTAAAGTCTTAACTTCCTGATTGGGTCTCAGAGGCCTCTGGTGACCTTTCAACCTCATCTATGGTCACTGTCTTGACTGCTCTAGTCAGACTCAGCTACTTGGAATTCTCTAAATGTACCCCTGGGCCTTTGTACATTCTTCCCCACTGCCAGGACTGCTCTTCCCTATACCTCCTCTTGTTTAGCTTTCACTGCCCTTCAAGGCAGTTTAGGTGACTCCTGTGGGGCCCCTTCCCCCATCATGGCATTGTGACTATGGGGGCGGGGGGGTGCTGTCCCTTCACCACCTGCAAGTACCATGAGGGCAGGGCCAGATCTGCCTTAGCCTGGCTCAGTGGAGAGGGTGATACTTTTCATTAGAGGGTATAAATGGGTGACAGGTAGACCCATGACCCTATCTCATGCCTACAGCCAAAGGGGAGCTCCTAGGCTGCTTCGGGCTCACAGAGCCCAACCATGGGAGTGACCCTGGCAGCATGGAGACCAGAGCCCGCCATAACCCGTCCAGCAGGAGCTACACCCTCAATGGGGCCAAGACTTGGTGAGGGGCCTGGTTACCTCAGATGGGTGGGCAGGGGCAGAGGGTGGTGGCCAGACCCTCACTCCCTGTCCCACCCCCAGGATCACCAACTCGCCTGTGGCCGACCTATTTGTAGTGTGGGCTCGGTGTGAAGATAACTGCATTCGGGGCTTCCTGCTGGAGAAGGGGATGCGGGGCCTCTCAGCCCCCAAGATTGAGGGCAAGTTCTCCTTGCGGGCCTCAGCCACTGGCATGATTATCATGGATGGTGTAGAGGTACCAGAGGAGAACGTGCTGCCCAATGCCTCTGGGCTGGCGGTGAGCAGAAGCCACCTTGGGAACTGGTGTTGGGTCATATGCTGATTCACCATTCTTGGGCAGGCTCTGTGTTGGAGACCCAGCTGGGACAAGATAGACAAGGTCCCTGTGCACTGTCCCTTTCTGGTGACTATCTCACTCATACTGGCTCTGCCCAGGACTCATAGGACTGAACCACCTTAATCGTTTGGTGCACACACCAATTCCTGTCTCCTTATGTCAGCCCCTAGATCTGTCTGCCAGTCCAGATCCCCAGCTGGGTGAAACTATATGCAAACCAAGAGTGAGCAGGCACTGAGCAAAGCCTGCCTTGCATGAGCTTTGGTGCCAGGGCATTGTGCAATTTCAGTGGCCTCCCTGAGTCCCCCCTTTTACACTGACTCTGTCTGGGTGTCTGAGGAGGAGGTGTCCCCCTACTTCAGAGCTGGTTCTGCACAGACCCTCTCAGCTCCTTCTGGATGGGGCTAAGGCCCCCCTCTCAATCCTACAGGGTCCCTTTGGCTGCTTAAACAATGCCCGGTATGGCATCGCCTGGGGAGCTCTTGGAGCTGCTGAGTTCTGTTTTCATACTGCCCGGCAGTACACTCTGGACAGGTGAGTGGGGGCTGCCTTGAGAGGCCCTGGGGGCATGGTGGGGCTCAGGTTCTATCCTTTAACCCACCAGTGACTTCCCCAGTCCCCACCCACCAGACCTAAGCTCCCTGCTCTGTGAAATGGCTCCTTCTGAGTAGTGATGGGCTAAGTCAATGACAGGCCAGAGCATGCTATGCAGGTGTTGAAGCAGCCTGGAAAGTCTTCCTGGGCCAGTGGGGCCCTGGGACAGGACTGGGGATTGGGCCCCCCTCACATACACACACTTTAACTTACCTTGACCGTACCTTCCTAGGATGCAGTTTGGTGTCCCATTGGCCAGGAACCAGCTGATTCAGAAGAAGCTGGCAGACATGCTCACTGAGATCACGCTGGGCCTTCATGCCTGCCTGCAGCTTGGCCGCTTGAAGGATCAAGACAAGTAGGGGCCACTTGTAGGGGGAGGCAGAGGGGAACAGCTGCAGCAGAAGGACCCTGTGCTTCTGGGCATGATGGTTGCTGGCCCTAAGAAAGGTCCTTTCTGCCTTGTGGCCCTTGGGGTCCCAGTCCCTTTCCTTTCTCTTGGCCTCAGTGGGCCAGGACCCACCCTGCTTGTCCCTCATTTGGCACCTGGTATCTGCTGCTTTGACTGTAACGTGGGAAATCCTCCCCCTGACTGGTTTGCCTAGGGTGCAGGGGTGCCTGGAGCAGGGTCAGTTCTTTGTAATCAACATTTGATACATGTCTGTGCTACTTCAGGGTTATCCCGGAAATGGTCTCCCTGCTGAAGAGGAATAACTGTGGGAAGGCCCTGGACATCGCCCGCCAGGCCCGAGACATGCTGGGGGGAAATGGGATTTCTGATGAGTATCATGTGATCAGACATGCTATGAACCTGGAGGCCGTGAATACCTATGAAGGTGGGGGCTGGGTCCTTCAGGGAATGGGGATGACTAAAGTGGCCTCACTGTCTGAAGAAGTGGGGCAGGGAGGAGGGTGGGGACAGCAGATCTGATTCCTACTCCCAGCTGTCACCACTGACAGCAAGCCAGAGGCAGGTCCCATCCTGCATCCCTCATCTGGAGTGGCTCACACTGGGGCCTAGGAGGTGAGGTGCTCTGTGGCCTTTCCTTCATGATGCTTGGGGGAGGGACGTTTCCAAGTCTGCTGCTGGCTTCCTCAGGCAGCCCCAGAGTGGGGCATGATGCCCAGTGAGCTGGTGATGCCAGCTCCTAGGAAGGGCAATCACAGGCCACCCCATGTCGAGAAAAAGAGAAAAATAATTTGCAGACTGTGGTATTTGCAGTTGGCAACTGGCTGTGATGCAAATGGGGCCCAGAATCCATGGCCTCGTGGGAAAAAGTGGGACTGAGTCCTTGGAGGTCTAGGAGCCCCCTAGGCAGAGACGGTGAAATAGTTGCTGTGTACTGTTCTGGATGGGACATTCCAGAAACTTCAAGAGGGGAGGGGTAGGAGGAATCTTACAGGTGTGGGAATGACCTCAAGGGTAAGAGGAGGGGGCCTTGAGATGGTTTTATGGAGAAGGAAGGGGTCAGGTGTGCACTTTAGAAAGTAAACAGCCCTGGCTGGTGTGGCTCAGTGGATTGAGTGCTGGCCTGCGAACCAAAGGGTCCCTAGTTCCATTCCCAGCCAAGGCACATGCCTGGGTTGCCGGCTAGGTCCCCAGTAGCGGGTGTGTGAGAGGCAACCACACATTGACATTTCCCTCCTCTCCTTCACTTCCCCTCTCTCTAAAAATCAGTAAAATCTTTTTTAAAAAAGAAAGTAAACAATTATTTTGCTCTATATAAGGGAGGTGGTAATCTCTGCCTTATGCCCCTGGAAGCTGGGGAAGAGCAAGTGAGAGCACTGAGGCACATGAAGTGTTACCTAGACTCAAGGCATGGGGTGTGGGTGGCAGCTTCAGGACAGGGTGGCTCAGGTGTGCAAGCCAGTAAGTGGTGTTTGCCTACCCATCCCTCCTGTTGATGAGAAAGGGCCTGATGTGTTTCCAGAGCCCATCAGAGCTCTCCACCACTGTGGGAAGGAAGCATGGCTGGAGTGAAAATCAAACGTTTAATGAACTGTGCAGGCTGGGGTGGGGTAAATTTGCCACATGTTGTGGACACCAAAGCTGGACCCATGATAGTTGGTGGCTGGATTTGCTGCCTTTGGGTATGGCCCAAGTTTGATTGTTTTTGCCAAGATGCATTACAGAACTGTGAAAAACAATTTTCTTAGTGTGGCCAGAACAGTGGCCTCAGCCTTCTCTTGGTGGCTGTCACTAAGAGGTGACTGTCTCAGAAAGCTGTCAGCATTCACCATCTTTATGGGTATGTTCTTCCAAAGTAGTAGTGGCCTGGGGAGAGACACGAAGATTGACTTTAAAGGGAAGTTGTGAGCTGTTAAGATTCCAAACTGACTTTGCATTTATCTTGTCCAGGTACTCATGACATCCACGCTCTGATCCTAGGAAGGGCAATCACAGGGATCCAGGCATTCACAGCCAGCAAGTGAACACACTTCCCCCAGGAGCCTGGATGATGCTGAACCCCTTCCCAGGGAGCTGCGCTGCTCTGAGCTTACTCGGGGAGGTGGCAGATGGACCCAATTTTTATGGTGGGAGGTGAGACACTAATTTTTAAATTTCAAAATTTCCCTTTTGAAGTCACTAAAATGTGCTCCTTAAAAAGAAGATGGAACTCTGTACCAAGTTTCTCAATCTACTTTTAACCATGAATGGGAACGGGCTCCACTTACCTTGGAACAGAAACTTCTCTTCACGGGGAGCAGGGAGAGGAAAGAGAGTAACAGAGAAGCAACTTCTGTGAGACCTGATCTGGTGTCTGACTGAGCCACCACCCCCCTTGAGTTCCCTGTGTGCCCTCTGACCCTCCCATCTGGGGGATAAGTGCCTTATGCTGGACTTTGTGGCAGAAGGAGGAGGAGAAAGAGAATAATAAAGAGCCTGCATGTCTGACCCTCAGTGTTGTGCCACATTTACTTAGGACCACTTGGGTAGTCCTTTCAGTCACAGGGAAAACAACACCTGTAGGGGCTGTGAGGTGCTCAGATGTGGTGAGGATTGCTCCCCTTCCCCCCAGTGATCTAGCCCATGTCTGCGTCTTTGACTCTGCTGTAATAAGTAAACCTGGTTAGGCATTGCCCAGGGCTATGGGCAGAGGGAACTTTGTCCTTTGTGTCACCACAGAGCACAGAGCTGGCTACACAGTGGAAAATAACAATGGGCTGGATTCTCAGCTTCACTATACCATGTCACAGGAGAGCATGGAGCCACAAGTGAGATGGCAGGAAGCACCCAGGGCTTCATGGCCATAGTGGCCCCTGCGGGGCACTAACACCCTTGGTTTCTGTTGACATTTACTTTCATCTTAGCCCCTACAACTCTCACACAGTGCCCCCTGCATGGGTTCAGTCATACCTCTGGCTGGACGCATAGGTCTTTGTACACAGTCTCCACACTGTGGCACACTTGTTTGAGCTCTGTTTCCAAATGGCTGATCTTTGCCATTTTCTGAGTGAACTCTTGGAGCTTTTCCTGAATAATCTTGTTGTGGTGATTATAAAGCTGATACATTCTCTCCTCTAGTTTCTCCGTCAGGTCCGAAACCTTTTAAACAATAAGATGTGTTCTTGGAAAATCAAACTAGAGGCATCACAAGACATATTTTAAGTGGCTCCCTAAGATTTCTGTAGTTCGTCATATAAAAATGGTAAAAACAACTCCAATGACTGGGAGTGAAATTGTGTACATTAAAAAAAAATTTTAAGCAAGATTGCAAAGTTATATATACATTATATGCTCTAACAGGTTAGGAAGTAAGTACATAACAGAGACTAGAAGAAAACATGCAACAAAGTAGCCTCTGGGCTGTGGGATCATAGGAATGTTTTTATATTTTTTTCTGCTGTGTTATACTTTACTTGATTTGCTATGCTGTGTGTACTGGTAGGGACGGGAGGCGGGGAAAAGGAAGGGGGGAAGTCAGCCTGTTTTCAAGAGACGTCCCACTCATGGGATCCCTTGTGCATTCTGAAGAAGCCTCAGGGACAATCATTAACACTGGACATGAACATAAAACATCAGGCTTTGTTAGACATAAGCCCCGGTCATGTCAAGGGACCTCTAATCTCCCACCACAAACCACTCAATTTCTGGAGGACAAATGGCTGTGTTAATGTGGACTATGCTTCAACCCCCTACTCCCATAGCCATTAGTCCTGGTGTGTAATTAGGAGGCTGGGCTGTGGGTGCAGATGGACCTTGGCCCCTCATTCTGGCTCTCTCATTCAGGCAAAGTATTATTTTTTTAAGATTTTATTTATTTTTAGAGAGGGGAAGGGAGGGAGAAAGAGGGAGAGAAACATCCATGTATGATTGCCTCTCTTGCGCCCCCTACTGGGGACCTGGCCCACAACCCAGTCATGTGCCCTAGACTGGGAATCGAATCGGGGATCCTTTGGTTTGCAGCCAGCACTCAATCCACTGAGCCACACTTGCCAGGGCTGACAAATTATTATTTTTGAATTGATTTTTAGGTAGAGGGAGAAACATTGATTTTCCCCCCACTTATTTATGTAGTCATTGGTGCTTCTTTTATTGCCCTGACTGGAGACTGAACCCACAACCTTGGCTATTGGGATGATGCTGTAACCATTTGGGCTACCTGGCCAGGGAAATTATTTCTAAACCTTACTTTTCCCATCTATAAAATGGGTCCATTCTTTGCAGTAATGTTGGAAAAGTGAAATGAGGTACTATATGCAAATTGCCATGCTAGGAACATAACAGATGCTCAACAGTGGTTCATTCCCTATGCCCTTCACCTTTAACATAAGGACTTTCCCCACCCCAACCCACTGAGGCTTTGCAATGTGTATGGGGGAATCTGTCACCTTGATCTTGAGGCTGTCCCTGAAGTTGGTCATGAGTGCATGGTCCTTCTGCCTGCTCTCGTTAATATTTTCAATCAGCTCCTGGGCCCTCTTCTTCAGGATCTCGATGCTCGAGTCCAGAGAGGAAAAGTAGGGTCCTGACTTCCCTTCCAGCACCACCAGCTGGCGATTGGCACTGGAGGTTGCAATAGAGGGGCTAGAAACCTGACTTCTGAAAGTATAGGAAAACAAGGTCAGCACCAAACTTTCCCCAGAGTGGCTGATCCAAATTAGCTCAATGGTGGGAAGAGAACCAGTGTTGTATGTCTCCTGTGGGTAACGCTTGGTTATTTCATGCACACACCTGCCCTGAGAGGCAGGAACAGCATCCCTATTTTATAACTGAGAAAACAGACCCAAAGGCACACATCAAATCCACCCAGGTTTCCAGAACAAGGAAATATGCCTGACTCTGAAGCACATAGTATTTTATGATATCAATTTGCTGCTTTGAAATGAGCATTATACTTGTAAATAATTCTATTTATAAATAGTATAGATGCTTTCTTAGATTGCTCTTCCTGTCACCAACCTGCTGCATCCTTTTGTAAATGTTTTGGGAGATGTCCGCAGCCTGTAGTCCACCTTGGTCTAGTGTACCTGCACGACTTTGCTCCCACTACACGAGGCAGCCCATCAAGAGTTAATTATATTAAATGTTTTTTTTCAAAAAATCCTCATCTGAGGATGTATTTATTGATTTTAGAGAGAGAGTTTGGGAGAGAGAAAGAAACATCGATGTAAGAGAGAAACATCAATCATTTGCCTCCCAAACGTGCCTCGACCAGGCATCAAACTTGCAACTTAGCTATGTACCCAGACCAGGAATTGAAGCCACAACTTTTGGTGTAGGGGAAAATGCTCCAACCAAGCCATCTGGCCAGGGCAAAAGAGTTTTTAAATGCACAAAAAAAAGAGTTGGTAATGTTTGTCCCATACTATACACATGACTATGATAATGTAATTCAATTAAATATGTTAGTGAAATGGTAAAAAAGTGACAGCTCTCTAACACAGCTAAATTAAATAAATAAAACTAATGTCTAATTTAAAAAACTATTAAAATGGGTGGAGGAGACCATTTTAGATTGGCACAAAGATCATAAAAATCTAGAAGGACACTGTGTAAAGATAATTTTGTCATGACCTGTAAGTTCCCACTTTTTTTAAAAAAAGATTTATTTTCACAGAGAGGGGAAGGGAGGTAGAAGGACTAGGAGAGAAATATTGCTCTGTTGCCTCTCACATATCCCTACTGGGAACCTGGCCCACAACCCAGGCATGTGCCCTGACTGGGAATCGAACTGCTACCCTTTGGTTCACAGGCCCAAGCTCAATCCACTGAGCTACACCAGCCAGGGCTCCTGTTTTAAATTAAGGTAAAATGTTTAAGGTTAGCTTTCTTTCTTTTTTTTATCTATCAGCACTTTCAATCTGCCAGGTACCATATCACTGCATCCTGACAACCAAGCATTGGGGCCTGTCTGCTCATCATCTTTACCTCATAGCTGAGGACACAGGCTCAGCCTGGTCACTTTCTCAGGGTCACCAGCCAGTCTGTGGCAGAACTGGGTGTGACACACAGGTTGCCTGTCTCACAGCCCATGTCCTGCTTCCTCTTGGGTTTTCAGTATCCCTCTTGCCCTCTGAGGTCCTTCCAACTCTGAGACTGGAAGTGCCAACCACCACAGCAGTTCCTGAACACACCAGCACACAACTATAAAGGCAGCCATAACTGGAAGCCAGTCAGTCACTGCTTACTTAGAAAATCACATCTTGATTTTCTGATGCTTTCTTCACAAAACTATTTTTCTTGGCTTTTTCTGAGTTCTTCCTTTTGGCTGAGGATAGAAGTGTAGTGAAACCCCAGCAAAAGAGAGCCTGGGTGGACAGAGTCACATACATCTGCACAAAAGTTCTCAGGCCCAAGGATACCGCTGTGTCCTGGTCCTCCTCGTGTGTTCCTTGCCAGATTGCTTCTTGCTTCTGTGCCTTTGCACCTGCTCTCTGACTCAACCCATGAGACCTAACCAGACCACTAACTCCTTTGAGAAGCTGTCCAGGACCTCTGCGCCTACCACTGTGTGAGCTTGTCTCTGCTCATGTCCCTGTCTTCCCAGAGGTCTGGGTCCCATTTATCTCTGCATTCCTAGCATCCAGCACACAGTAAGTCCTCCACTCTTTGTTGAATGAATGAAGGACACCTTCTGTCACATCTATTCCTCCCTCCTCTGGCTTCCCACACAGCATGCAAGTTCACCGGCCTCCAGGACAAGATGCTGTGTCCACTGCATTTTAAGATGGGAAGGTGTCTCCAAGTGAGGCAGATATTTTTACAGCAAACATTTACATCAGCTAGAAAAACAACACACCAATTACAGGCTCTGTGAGCATTCTTGTCTTGTTTGCTAAGGAATTTATGACCTCTGAGCATGCAATTACTCTTCTTCCTTAAGAGGAGGTGAGACAGGACAGCAGTGCAGACCTGTGAGTGACACAATGCATTTTAACATTCAGACTTTTGTAATATCTGGATGTATGTGGGGAACACAGAGTGCTTCTAAATGGACAGACGTACTTTACACAATGGTGATAGAGCTGGGGGCACAGGTTCAGAAACCCCTGGCTTCTGACTTCCCTGAGACCTCAAGCACTAACTGTCCTCCTGTTCTAAACCCGAGGCTCCATCACTTCACTCTGGCTGGTGGCCTCAGCCCCTCTTCCCTTCAATTCTGTGTCACACCCACCCACTGAAACCCTACCTTGGCTATCAACAACCAAGTGCTGCCTCTTTTTGCACACTCAGGAACCTGAGTGACACTGGAGAAAATCACAATCCAATAAACAGGGTCAATATAGAGTCCTGCTCTCCAGTTTCAGGGGTTCTCACAGCTATGGAGTATCCTTTCTGTGCTCTGGTCATTGCTCCCATCAGCCATCCCAACACATCATTTTCCCATCCCTGACCCCACACTCGCCTCCCTCCCACTGAGCAATACAGAACCTTGTAGGCCACCTCCACTGTCCCCATAAATGTATTCACACTGCCCTTCCTCTTTCCAAACTCCCAACAGGGTGGGAGGGCAAGGTATTCTGGGCTCCCAAATCCACCCCCTGTACCTCACTCTCTTGTATATTTGACCTCTCCCTTCGGCTGGTCGCCCCCGCACATCCTCAGGGCATGTTCATCTTACATTTTAAAAACACAACACACCACACTCACACACACACACACACCCTCTTCCCTCAGCATCAGTCCCCTTCTGCCAGTCACCTCCCTCTACTCCCCATCACCACCAAGATTCCAGAAAGAGATGCCGACACTTTCTGAGCACATTTTCTCAACTCCCACTTGCTTCTTAGCCCATTGCAATCAGTTCTAGAATGAAGCAGCAACTGCCAAGGTCCCTGGTGACACCTGGCAAACACCTCCCTTGACTCTAGGCAGGAGCTGGTGCTGTTGACCACCCTCCCTGCCATTCCCGACACTTGGTGTCCCTAGGCTCTGTCCTTGGTCTCACTCTCTTCCCTTTACACCTTCAAGCACACCCTTGCTCCACAGCCAACACCATATATCCTCCCTGCTGACCTCTCCTGCCAACCCCTCAACACTCCACCCCTCCTCTAATGCACAACCTGTCACTCCCCAAAGGCTCACTTGTATCTGGGAATGCACCAGCAGTCCCTTTCCCTGAGTCCTGCCTCTTATAGATACTCTTCTCTGGCTGGGTTATGAGAACACAGCACCTACAGTGTCACTGCCTGAACCTCAGCCTTCCTTCTAGCCTTCAGGAGGGCCTGGCCAGGCTTCATTCATCTTCATAAACCCATGCCTACTCCTCATGGTAGGAGTAATAAAGATGTGTTGAATAAAATGAATGACTAGCAGGGGCTTTCATTACCATCCACACTTCCATGTCTCCCTAACTTATAGTCCCCAGCCCACACCTCTTTCCTAAGCTCCCAGTGATGACTTACCAAACTACCTCCCAGCCCTCTCCACTTGGCTACCCCAGAAGCATCTCAAACTCCTCCACATTTGCAAATCAAAATAATTTTCCTCCCCTTACCAAAGCCACCTGGTTCCCAAGCCAGAAACTTGGCAGTGAGTCTGGAGCTTGGCTTCTTCCAGTCCTTCCATATCCTGTCACGAAACTCTCTCATTTCCACCTCCTTAACCTCTCTCAAATCTATCATCTCTTCATCTAATCATTTGCAACCCTGTACCTATCATTTCTTACCTGGGCCCCAGCGACCTTAGAACTGAAACCTGAGCCCTGTCTGGTGTGGTTCAGTGGATTGAGCTCCGCCTGCAAACCCAAAGTGTCTCCGGTTTGATTACATGTCAGGGCACATGCCTGAGTTGTGGGCCAGGGTCCCAGTTGGGGGTGTGCAGTGTATCTCTCACACATCGATGTTTCTCTCCCTCATTCTCCCTCCCTTCCCCTTTCTCTAAAAATAAATAAATAAAATCTTAAAAAAAAAAACAAAAACCAACTACAACCTGATGTCTCACTCCTGCTCCCACAACCTATAAAAGCCTTCCCCCCAGCCACAGGACCAACTCTAAATTTCTCAGCACAGCACCCGAGGTCTTCCTGGACCCTGGGCCTCTTTTTCTTTCCACCCTTCACTCCTAGCAATTTGGAACTTTCTACAATTTCACCAAATCTATCAGCCTTTGCCTGAAATGACTTTCCCTTTCTGCCAACTTTACGAGGTAACGTTCGGAGCTTCTGCTAGTGCACCCACACAGCACCTTCACTTCTGGATCACTCCCAGTCTGTTCAGAAAGGTTCCCTCCAGGGTGCTGTGCTGGCTGGGCATGGGGGGGATTGCTGAATACCTAAATGAATGAAGTATGAGAGGAGCCTGGTGTAACACTCCTGTGGGAAAGTCTCCTTGTACCTACAGTTGTTGACTCAGTAGTATAAGAATCCTGAAATTAAAATCAATATATAACACCAGGTGCTTCTTTTTATGTAATTGCTTACAATCTGCCTGAGCTGCTAATGGCTCAAAGTCACTCCAATGATGAGGCTGAAACTAGTCTTCAAGATGCTATGCAAACATGAAAAATCACTTGAATTCGGCTCATTCAAATTTCACTGTGAGACAAAAGCCTGCATCAGATGTCTGCAAAAAGCCTCTTTTTTTCAACCTCTCCTTTGGAATTTACTCCTCTCCATTTCATTTTTCTTAATACTCAGCAGCTGCATATTAATCAGAATGTTAATGAATCAGAGTCTTCCCTGGGCCTGCATTCACCAATTAACTCTAATAAACAAAATGCACGGTGTCCTCTCCGTTGGCTTCCCCCTTCCCAGGCTGCTTTTGTTGCCAAACCCTGGTCAGAGGCCAGGGAATGGAAGTAGGCCCAACACAGCAGGAATGGTGGTGAGGAATTGAAGTGGGGGCTGTGAACACACCTCCGTGCTCATGTATTATGGTCTGTCCTTCTAAGGAGTCCCTAATTTAGCTGGGAGGATTACAACAGTTCCTGAGCAGGGCCCAATCTGGTAGGAGGCACTGGAACAGCACAGGAAATGGGTCTAAGACACAGGTGGCAAACACAAGGCCCGCAGGCCGAATATGGCCCCCCCACCTTGTTTTATCTGGCCGGGCACCTTGTTTCTACCTAGTGGCAGCGCTGAGCTCCATGCCCCTAGTTAAGGAGTAGTTACATTTATACAGTCCTAAAATTACATTTGGTCCTTTGAAGGCAACCAAAAGGTTGATGCAGCCCCTGGTGAAAATGAGTTTGCCACCCCTGGTCTAAGAGAAGAGACCATCTGTTCATTCCAAATAAACCCTGACTGGCTGATGTGTGAGCCAGAGCTACCTGCGGGTTGCATGTTCCCTCAATGGCCTTTAACAGATATATACAAGTAAACAATTCACCAGCCACTATGACCACCACAGGTGGCAGTCTCAGGAGGGAGGTCACCTAATCAAATATTCAAGGAGGAACACAACAGAATCTCTGGCGCTTAGGCAAAATGAGGTTTTGCTGAAGCATAGCCAGGAAGAGGGAAGGTCTAAATAGAAGCTGCTGAGCCCGTTCCTCACCCCCTGCTTTTGTTTCCTGAAATATGTTCACATTTTAATCATGTTGCCAAGTGTCTGATGTTGGACCTATTAAATGACTTGCACTGGTTCTAATCCATCTATTTTTCCACCCAAAGCTCCTGTGGAACTCCTTAAAGTCTCACAATGATTTGCAATTATCTGTGTCCCTTCACCACTTAGATCAAGTTTAACCATGTTATTTGCAGGAAGATGTTATCAAATGAATGGCTTCAGTCATTTCCATCTTTTTCCTGGTCTCCATATGACAGCACACACCTGGAAGCCATCTCATCCTGTAGCCGGCTTCACAACCTGGAATCTGGGAGGTGGGGGAATCTGGCTTCAGGCCTGGAGTCCTCAGGGTCCTGTCCTGAGCCTGGCCTCCTCTCACTCTCTCCCTGGGTGATGAGCTCATGCACCCCACAGCTGCCACTGAAGCAGTGAGTCCCACAGTGCCATTTCCTGCCCCTGGCCCTCCTGAGTTGTGGGTTAGAAAGTCCAACTGTATCTGGACATGTTCCTGTGCATGTACCTGGCCACCTCAAACTCAACAAGGGCAAATGAAACTTGTGCTTTTGCCTCTGTCAGTGAAACCCCCACCTAGTGGAAACTAACTCAAGCCAGAAAACGGGGAGCCAGTAGTGTGCTGGTAAGCATTTAGCAACTGGCTCTCTGGGTGGGCAAGGGGAGAATAAAGCCCTGATTTGTGGTGTTTGACAATTTCATGGTACAAAAACTCCCATTATAGCCAATTTCAAGCTACCAATATGAAGTTGCTAAATGCCAGGTTGGGAAGAGATGAGTGGAACTGATATTGTGAGCTGGTAGGAGCCAGCTCCAGCACACTACACATACCAGGATCTGGGTATCCCTGCTGCCAATCACGACACCTGACATGCCAGCCTTCTCACTGTTTTCTGAGCACACAAACGGGGAAACATCCTGGGCTCAACCCCTTCCTCACGCCTCACAAAAGACCCTCCCCCCCAGAGCTTCTCTCCATCTGCTCTGCTAGACCCCCACAGGAGCCTCCCACCTGATCTCCTCACATCCCCTCATACCCCTTCCTACCCATCCTCCACAAAGCTGCCAGTGTCTTTATAACAGGAACCTGAGCATCTTTCTTCTCTGCCCCAGAAATTCATCTCCTAGATATCTACCCATGAGAAATGAAAACTTATGTCCATTCCAAAACGTGTGCATGGATGTTCACAGTACCATTATTCACAAGAGCCAAAGAGAGGAAACAATCCAAATGTCCATCAGCCAATGAATGAATAAATAAAATGTGGTAGATCCACAATATGGAACGTTATTCAGCCTGACATGCTGGCCTCCTCCCTGTTTTATGAGCCCACCCAGCTTATTTCTACCTCAGGGACTAAGTACTCTGCCGGCATGTTTGGGCCCCCAGATGCTTCCTGACTGGCTGCTTCTCATGTGACCTCCTTATAGGTCGTCTCCAACTACTCTTAACTCCCTATCACTGTAGTCACTCCTTACCTGCTTTGTTTCTTCAAAATATTTACTACCAACTGAAATCACATTCTTTTTTTAAATGATCTATCTCTCTTTTAGAAAGCCAGCTTGCGAATAGACTCAGAACAGCCAACACAATACTGAAGAACAAAGTCAAAGGACTGATGCTTCATAAGATCTACCATAAAGCTACAATGATCCAGATAGTGTGGTACTGGTGAAAGAACAGACTATAAATCAATGGAACAGAATAGAGAACCCACACATATATAGTAACTTGATTTTTGCAAAGAAGCAAATAAAATACAATGGATAAAGGAGAGTCTCTGTAATAAATGGTGGACATCCATTGCATAGATATATCCATTTGCAACTGGACATCCACATGCAAAAAACCTTAAAATGGATTATAGATCTAAATGTAACACACAAAACTGTAAGACACCTAGAAGATAACAGAAGAAAACCTAGGTGACCTTGCGTTTCATGATGATTTACTGGATACAACACCCCCAAAAATTGATTAATTGGACTTCATTAGAATTAATCATTTCTGCCCTACAAAGGACACTGTTAAGGGAATGAAAAGACAAGCCACAGACTGGGAGCAAGTCTTTGTAAAACATAGATCTGATAAAGGACTCATATCTAAAATATACTAAGAGCCCTGGCTGGTATGGCTCACTTGGTTGGGTATTGTCCTGCAAACTGAAAGGTCACAGGTTCAATTCCCAGGCAGAGCATGTGCCTAGGTTGTGGGTTCAGTCCCCTGGCTGGGGTGTATTCAGAAGGCAACCAATCGATGTTTCTCTCCCTCTCTTTCTCCCTCCCTCCCTTCCCCTCTCTCTAAAATCAATAAGCATGTCCTCAGATGAATATTAAGAAATAAATAAATAAAATATACAAAGAACTATGAAAACTCAACAGTGATACCACTACACACCCAGTTAGAATGGTGAAAATCCAAAACACTAAGAAGTGCTGGTGAGGATGTGGAGCAATGGGAACTCTCATTCATTGATGATGGGAATATAAAATGGTACAGCCACTTTGGAAGACAGTTTGACGGTTTTTTACAAAACAAACATACTCTTACTATATGATCTAGCAATCATGCTTCTTGGTAAATACCCACAGGAGTTGAAAACTTAGATCCACATGAATGTTTATGGCAGCTTTATTCATAACTGCCAAAACTTGGAGGCCCCCAAGATGTCCTTCAATAGGTAAATAGATAAATAAACTGTGGTACATCTACACAATGGAATACTACTCAGTGCTAAAAAGAAATGAGCCATTAAGAAATGGGCCCTGGCAGGGTAGCTCAGTTGGTTAGAGCATCATCCCAATACAAGATTGCAGGTTCGATCCCCAGTCAGGGCACATACAAGAAGCAACCAATAGATGTTTCTCTCTCACACTCAAATCAATTTTAAGAGATGTCTTTAAAAGAAATGAAAAGACATGGAGGGATGTTAAATGCACACATATTACTTAGTGAAAGAAAGTCAGGTTCAAGAGAGCAGGAATTCTGATTTGTTCACTGCTGTATCCCCAGTCTGGTCTAGCCAAAGCTAACCTTCAATAAATATTTGGTGAATTAATAAATGAATTAATAAATGTGCAAGACAAAATCTTTTTTTGTCATCCCTGACACTGCTCTTTCTTTTACTTCAACATCTAATTCATTAACCTTCTTTCAGTTTTAGCTTTTTAAATTGATTTTTATTTTTTAATTGATTTTAGAGAGACAGAGAAATTTGTTGTTCCATTTATTTATGCATTCACTGATTGATTCTTTATTGATTTTTTTTTTTGAGAGAGAAACACTGACTTGTTGTTCCATGCATTTATGCATTCATTGGTTGAACCTGGCATGTGCTCTGACTGGGGATCACACCTGCATCCTTGGCGTTCCAGAACAATGCTCTAACCAACTGAGCTACCCAGCCGAGGCTTTCTAGCTTCTTAAATATATCCAGAATCTGGCCACTTTTCATCACCTCCATAGATCCACCATGGGCCAAGTCAGAGTTATCTTGCACCAAGATTATTCCAATCGCCTCCTTACTGTCTCTCAGCTTCCACTCCTGCCCTAACAACAATCTACTCTCTACATGGCAGCCAGAGGGAGTCTTTTAATATTTTAGTCCAGAGGACTGTAAATTTCTATGAAAGTCCAGATAGTAAATCTTTCAGCTCTGGGCCCATTTAGTACCAGTTGCAACAACTCAATTCTGTAGAGGCACCCACATGTGTTCCAACACAAATTCACTAACATTAGTCCATACCCTGCTACAGTCACTTCACATCACTCCTCTATTCCAAAACTTTTCATGGGTAATTAACATCCAAAGTCCCGTTACCTGTCTGACTGTATCTCGTGCTATCTCCCTCTACGCTGCTCCAGTCATCCTTCCACGCCCTGTTGTTTCCCTGCCTGAAACATACTTCTCCCGACCTGCATGGTCTACTTGTCACCTCCTCCACGAAGCCTTCCCTGACCCTCTTCGGATATAAATAGGCTACCTGTCACTCCGCATTTTCCCCCATAGCACTTAGTATCCACTGACTACTGTATATTCCTGAGTTTACAATCTGTCTCCTGCTCTAGAGAGTGTCAGCTCACTGCTCTGTCCCCAGCACTTAGCCCTGTGCCAGGCACATGAGAGATGCGCAACCCGTATGTGGAACAAACGCGCCAGGAACAGAAATGGGTGAAGAAGGCCCCAGGGCACTGTTTGGAGCCGCTGGGCCAGGGGCTTCCTCACCTAGCTGGCCCCCGACCAGCTTCCTCTTCGTGGCTCTCCTCACCCTGCTGCTGCTCCTTGCTGTCCCCCAAAGGCTGTGGCTCCTGGTCCTTGCACTCTGCGAGGGGTATGTCCACCTGTGAACACCGTCAGCACTTGAGAAGCTGAAGGAGGGAGGGCGGCAAGTGGTGGTCAGCCCTTCCTCCTGTCTCTTTGGCCCTGGGCACCTGCTTGCAACATGGTGGGGACCCACAGAAGAGACGGGCGGAGCTGGGGCGCACACCATGAGGTGGGGGGCTTGAGGTGGGGGAACCCTGCGCCTGGAGGACAGAGGCGGGGAAACCTGGAGGGGCTGGGGCAAGGGCAGGGGCTTCAGGATGCCTGGGCTCCTAGTTGGTTGGGTAGAGTTCTTCGAGGAAGGACAAGAGGGAAGATAAAAAGAAGGAAACTGGTGCGGCACACGGGTGTCTGCGCCGCTCTCTAAACTGCTTCTGCCACACGCCAGGTCTGTCTGTCTGGCCCCGCTGTCAGGGCGTCAGTCTCATCGTCCATCAGTCAGGGACTGGTCAGTCAGTCAGGAAATCGGGGTCCGGCAGGACGAAGGTGACCCGGATGGCAGAAGACAAGTAGCCGGACTCGGGTCCGAAGTGAAAGCCCGAGATCGCCGCCGTTCCCTGCCTGTCCGCCCGCCGCCCGCGCGAAGGAAATCAGCGTCGCGTACTGCCTGTCGCTCCATCTTGTCTTTTCCCGCCTCTCTTCTAAGCCTTCTGCGCACGCGCCAGCTCCGCCCCAGGCTCCTTGGACTCGCTGCGGCGCGCTCCTCAGTCACGGTTTCTCTCTGGGAACGTGCACGCGCACGTTAACAGCCGCACGCACTGTTAACGGCTGTTGAGCCCCTCGGCGGTATCGGGGCTGCGCGCGCAGCGGGAGCTACTCTGAACGGGCGTGGGGGGCTGGGGCCTACGCGCGCATGCGTGCTTTTGAGGTTGCGGGGCCGACGTGGGTAGCGGACGTCTAGTGGACCCTTCATTCATTCATTACATTTCAGTTCATCTACTCTACCCAAAGAAATCTTTTCAATAAAAAAATTCTGACCCTTCTTCCCTGATTTAGACTAACTGCCTCCAGTGAAAAAGTTTATGCAGTCACCTCCTTGAATTAGGTACCTGTGCGCTCGAGAGCTAGAAGCTCCTCGAAAGCATGATGGGTCTGGCCCTTAGAGTTGTACCCATGTCCTTTGATGATAATAGTAGTAACAATAACGCCTCAATCCTAACAATATTATTGTTGGCACACGAGGAGCCACAGAGTGCGAAAAAATATCTGCAAAATATAAATCTAAGAAGTTGTACTAGCATCTAAAAAGAACTCTTGCAACTCAATAGGAAAACAAACCCAAATCAAAAAACTGGGCGAAAGATTTGAATAGGTGTGTGCAAAAGCCCTGAGGTGGAAGCAAGCTCAGTGAGATTAAAGAGCAGTCACAAGTCCTGTTGGGGGGAAAGAACAAGGATTATGGGAGGCTGTGGCTGGGTAGAGGCGGGGTTAGGGGGAAAGGTAAAGTGCTGGAATTTTGTTACAGTTGGTTGGGGAAAAGGTGGAGTTTTCTCTGGGACACCTGTCAGTGCAGTGGGAAGCCGTTCACATTGCTCAGCCCTTGTGGGAGTCTCTGTCCTAGGCCACACATACCTAGAGCACACATCTTCACACCTACATTCTGGAAAACATGAATTTGAATCTCGGTTCTATCTCTTACCCACAACGATGATCATAAAACTGCCACTCACTCTCAAAACCCATTGTCTTCTACTACCAAGGTAATAAAATCTAAAACTTCTGGGTATTAGGCTCTGACCAGGTAGCTCAGTTGGTTAGAGGATCGTCCTAATACCCCAGAGTTGTGGGTTCAACCCCAGGTCAGGGAACACACCAATGAATGCATAAATAAGAACAACACATTGATGCTTCTTTCTTTCCATCTAAGATCAATTTTTTAAAAATAAATAAAATATCCAGCTATTCTAAGGGTTTCAGGGATAAAACATCTGGAACATACCAAGAGTTTAATAAACAGTAGCTGACATTAGTATTTTGTGGTAAAGACACAAGTTAAACAAAATACATCTTCCCTCATCATCAGACTTGAAAATTGGAGGATTATCTACCAAGGAAAATCTCAAAGGCTTATTGTTAAGCACGCACACACAAACACAAGCACATGGAACCCAAACAAAAGCAACACACGAGATGCAGGATGATTTTTTAAATTTACTTTTTTGTTGTTGTTTAATTAATTTATTTTTAGAGAGGGGAATAGAGAAAGAGAGGGAAAAAACATCAATGTGTAGTTGCCTCTCACATGCCCCCCACTGGGGACCTGGTCTGCAAGCCAGGCATGTGCCCTGACTGGGAATCAACCAGCAACCCTATGGTTTGCAGGCCTGCACTCAATCCACTGAGCCACACCAGCCAGGGAAGGATTATTTTTATGGTGCACCATTTGTATAACTTTTTAAAACATGCAGAAATGAAACCATATCTTGGAAAGTAATATATAAAAATAGGAAAGAGTTTCAAACATATGAGAATGATAAACACCCAATTTCAGGAGGGAGCAAAAACCTCAGCAGGGTGGGGATGAAAGGAACTAGGACAAGCCCATAGGGTCTTCAAACCCACTGGTCACATAGGTCCAAAGCAAATACTATAGTCGATGTTCAGATTTGATTGAAGCAAGGGTGGGGTGGAGTGATTCTTGGTTGTTGTTAAATTATGGCTTATATTATACATGTTCTTCACCCTCAGCTATTTTTCAGTAAGGCCTTTACCTCTCTCTCCACTTCTGTATTTACTTACCACGTCTCCAGAGCACCCTCCTCACATCAGCTCCCAAGGGCGGGGACCTGAGTCTACTTTGCCCACTGCCAAGGCTTCAGCTCATGAACAGTGGTGGCACTTAGGAAGTATGCATTTATTCCACGAATCAGTATTTTTATGTATGAGTGAATTATTTAACATGAAATAAAGAAAGAGATTGAACTGAGGAGCTATCAGGAGCTTGGTACCCACAGGTCCCTGGGACCAGTGACACCCATGGCCTTAACCGACTTGTCAACTTCACGGGGTATGCCAGTGGCCTTGTGATTACCCAAGAAACTCTGTATTTTCAAAAGTGCACTGCCCCTAAAGATGTGGAGTGAGCGACATGGCAGCTGGGATTTGCTTTAAAATTATTTCCACAAAAGCATACAGAAGAAGCTCAAGTATGAGATCCTAAACACTGTACATTGGGAGCCAAGATACAACCCCGTATCTTCTATTCTGGGCTTATGAGATTTTTAAAGCAGTTTTTGGGAGGCTAGAGGGATGAACAGGTGGAGCACAGGAGACTCGGGCAGTCAGGGTAGTGAAAATACTGTGTGTGATTCCATAATGGTGGATACATGTCATCATCCCTTTGTCCAAACCCATACAAGGTACAATACAGAGTGAACCATTGTTCACATGTGTTGATACAGGTTCATCAGTTGTAACAATAGCACCGTTCTAGTGGGGATGTTGACAATGGGGGAGGCTGTGCAGGTGGGAGGGCAGGGGGTATATGGGAAATCTCTGTACCTTCCACTCAATTTTGCTGTGAAACTAAAACTGGTCTAAAAATGTGTTTAAAAGGAGAACAGGGGCAGCTTTTAAAAGCTTAGCTTGCTTGCCCTCCCAAAGAAGAGGGCCTGGCACCAGTAGGTGATTGATAAATGCTTGAAAGAGCTCATCTTTTCCAGGAGAGATTGGATGAAACTGACCAGGAGGCTCTGAGGATCCATGACCCCATGCCAACACCCTTCCCACTAGTACCCAGGTTTCCCTCCCATCAAGCAGCACTCTGAAGTGGGGAGAGCCAACAAAACCCCACCACCCCTAAGGAAAGGCACCAGATGAGGACAACCGCTCACTTTATTAGCCAATAGCCACCTGCAGGGGTCCCTAGGGCCCACCCTCATAGATAGACATCAAAACAAATGAGCTACTTGCTCCCCTGCCCCTGCGACCCTGGGGTGGATAGGGAAGAGGAGATACCAGGAGTAAGGTGAGAGCCTCATAGAGGTCTCATAAATACTAGGGGGTCCACTGGCCAGGAATGCAAAGGGGATGGGAAGCAGGGGCTCAGGGCGGGCAGCCTATTCAGGGCTGCCCATGTCATGCGGCCTCCTGTGTCTGCGGGGACCCTCGTTCAGCATCCAGGCGGCATAGGGGGCTGTCGTACACCATCTGCAGGTTCACCTTGTGGCCTACCAGCTCACGGATATTATTGATGCCATATTTGATCATCGTTGGGCTTAAGGGAGAGAGGGAACATGCTTTAACACTAGGTCAGATCCTGTTCTCCTCTGATCAGAACCTCTGAGAGATCCCACCTTCCTCAGAGTAGAAGCCCAAGTCCTCTCTGTGGCCCACAAGGCCCTGATCAACCTGCCCTATCACCTCTCTCTCTACCTCCTCACTTTCTCCCTGCAGTCAGGGAGGCCTCCAAACACAGCATGCTTCTTACTCCACTAGGACCCCAGAAGAGGCAAGGGTGTGTGCTACTTATTCACAGCATAGAACACAGCCTACAGCAGGTGTTCACTGAAGTTTCTCAATGAATGAATGGATAGTGCTGAAGGTCTGCAGGCCCCCACACCTGGCAAGTCATCTAGGCAAAGCAGCCAAGCATGCGCTAAGTGGTTTGGGCACTCACCGCTCCAAGGAGAGGCCCCAGGCAATGACCGACACATTCTCAGGGAGCCCCATGGGCAGCAGCATTTCAGGACGGAAGAGCCCAGAGTTCCCGACTTCCACCCACTTCTTCAAGCCTGTGGGGGCAGAAAAGGGATGTGGGTGATGTTGGGCCAGGCAGTGAGTTTGGGAGGCAGAGTGTGGGCTTGGCAGTGAGGGAATCTGGGCAAAGAAGGGGCAGCCTCCCTCCCTACTACAGTACCAGGTCCCACCCTGACCTTGGTGGTAGCTGAACACCTCCATGCTGGGCTCAGTATAGGGGTTGTAGGCCGGCTTGAAGCGCAACTGGGTGATACCTGGGTGGAAGACAAGGCTGGTGACCCAGGCATCCTCCTGGGGACTCACCAACACCACCTTCCCTGGCCTGCCTGCTCACCCAGCTTGGTGAAAAACTCTCGAAGGATGCCCATGAGGTGGCCCAGGGTGAGGCCATGGTCAGCCACAACCCCTTCGATCTGGTGGAACTCGGCCAGGTGTGTGGCATCCAGGGTCTCATTCCGGAACACACGGTCGATGGAGAAGTACTTGGCTGGCGTAAAGGGTTTCTGGGGGTGACAGGCAGGCCAGGCCAAGGCATGGGTCAGAAGGTAAGTATGAAGTCCCCTACCTGTCCCTACACTGCCCAGGCCTAGTCGTACCTTCTGGGCCAGACGGTAGAGGGCCCGGGCACTGGCCGCTGTGGTGTGTGTGCGTAGCAGATTTTTCCGGGCCTCATCCAGCTTCCAATTGTACTTGTACCTTCAGGAGGAAATCCGGAAGTCCATGCTGATGTCCTTAGGTCCCCAACTTCCTTCCCCACAACACCCTAAAGTCCTGGTCCTGCCTCACCCCTGTGAGCCGTAGCCACCCTGGGAATGGGTCCGCTTGACCCGATGGACGTAGTCCATGGGGAGCTGCAGGGCCTCAGCTGGATCTGGGAAGGACAGAGCATCACCCAGTCAGTCATGTAGGATTTCTCAAACAGCCACCACACAGAGGACAGACTGTTAACAGGTGCAGCTCCCACCCTCACCTGCCATTGCAGCCAGAGGGCATCCAGGAATACCTGAGTCAATCATATGCCTGTCTGCTCAGAACCTTCCATAGCTCCCATTTTACTGCGAGAAAAAGCCAAAGTCTCCACTGTAGCCCCTAGTTGACTCCCTGCCCTTGTCCTTCCCAATCCTAACTCATCATTTCCTCCAGTCACAGGGCTTCCCAGCTGATCTGAGTACACCAGGCACGTTTCAGCCTCAGGGCCTTTGCACTGGCCGTTCCCTCTGCCTGGAACTTCCCTTCTCCAGATACAGGTCGTTCTCAGCCTCCTTTGGTCTTTGATTAAGCAAAAACTTTTAAAAAAACTGACAGCTCCTCTTCCATGCCAGTTTCCCCCATTGCACTTACTGCCATCCTGCATTACTGCAACTACAGCTTATTCAGGATTTATCATGTCTCCCCTAACAGGATGCAGGTCTCACCAGGGCCAGGACTTCTGTCTCATTCATGGCTGTGACCCAGGTGTTGAAAAGAGACCTTGGCACACCAGAGGAGCTCAGCAACCATTTGTTGTGGGGATGTGTAAATTCCTAAGATCCTCTTTTAGAGACACCATTTTGGTGTGCCAGAAAAGCTCCACCACTTACAAGCTGCGGGATGCTGAGCAGTGTAGTTCCCTCTCTGAGCCCTAGCGTCCTTGTAAGTAAGAGGGGCTGAGAGTATTACTTCCTATAGTTGGCAGGAAGATTAGAAGAACAACTAGCATATAAGGAGTGCTTAGTAAGTATTGGCTGCTATGACAATAACAATGGCAATGATGATGTTGATCCCAGCCAGGTAATGGGCATTTACTGGTCTCACTGGATCTCTTCCTGGTAGGAGAGACAACCACTCTGGAAAGCCATTCAATTTCAAACAACACTAAGAACTGTAAAAAAAAAAAGAAATGAATGGGGACCAAGGCATGTCAGGAAAGGCTTCTCTGAGGTGACACATGAACATCTGATGCCAGAGCCCACCGTGAAGATCCAGGAGAAAACAGTGGTCAGCAGAAGGCACAGCAGAGGCAATGCCCTGAGGTGGTCAGGACGGCAGGTGGAGTTTATTCTGCCACAGGGTACACCACCCCAAAGGCTCTGCCCAGGCCCAGCACCTCTGATGGCACGGTGGGCCCACGCACCTCTCAGGAAGAAAGTGTCATGCTGGTCTCGTGCTGGGTGCTGCTGGGGCTGGAAAAGTGCATCAAAATTCCAGAAGGAGCTTTCAATGAAGTTGTCGGTTGGCATCTCAGTGAACCTGGTGGGAGATGTGGCCTGACTACCCTGCTTGTGCCCAGGGCTGGCCCAGCCCCACCCCTGGCCCCAGGCTCACCCCATCTCCAGAAAGATCTGCCGGAACTGGGTGCGGACTTTCAGCAGGGGGTGCAAGTGGCCGCTGTCAGGGAGGATGCCGTGGGCTGAGAAATTGTAGGGCTTAAAGGTCCGGTCCCGCCAGGAGCCACTGTGGATGGGGACACAGGGAACATAGGCCTGATGGGGACTGCCCACCCCCACCACCCACCAACGCTTGACCCTGGGGTAGCCCCTACCTGGAGATCATCTCTGGACTCAGATCTGTCTCCTGCTTGGAGATGTTCGTGCTGAAGGCACTGCCTTTGCTCACCCAGTAGGTCTTCAGGGTCCTGAGGTCAGAGGAGGGAAGGGGACATCACTGTCAACTTCTTCACCTGATCTCCCAAATGATGCTGACTCTAACACCACCCACCAAGTCACTCTGCTTTTTCTTCTTTCTCTTTTTAATTTTTATTTGTTGATTTTAGGGGGGGAGGGGGGAAGGAGGGAGGGAGGGAGGGAGGGAGGGAGAGGGAGAGGGAGAGGGAGAGGGAGAGGGACAGGAAGAGGGAGAGGGAGAGGGAGAGGGAGAGGGAGAGGGAGAGGGAGAGGGAGAGAAAGGGAGTAAGAGGGAAACATCGATTGGTTGCCTCCATATGTGCCCTGATTAGGGACCAAATCCAAACCTAAGTATGTACCCTGACTAGGAACTGAACAGTGACCTTTAGGTATACGGGATGATGTTCCAACCAAGCCGCACCTACCAGGGCTGCTTTATTTTCTTCCTGATATTTAATGTCACCCAGAAATCCTTTTATGTGGCCTGCACCTATATCCTTAGTTCATTAACTTATTCATTCAGCAAGCCCTTGAGAACCTACTGTGTGCCAGAGCCTGTTCAAGGCACTAAGCATACAGCTGGTACTACACTAGTGTGACTCAGTGGGTTGGGCACTGTCCTGCAAACCAAAAGGTCACAGGTTCAAAGGTCATTCGTTCGATTCCTGGTCAGGGCAGGTGCCTGTGTTGTGGGCCAGGTCCCTGGTTGAGGGTGTGCAGGAGGCAACCAACCTGTTTCTCTTCCTTTTTTTCTCCTTCCCTTCCCCTATCTCTAAAAAGTAAATAAATAAAATCTTTTAAAAAAGAAAAGCATACAGTTGGGAGTGATAATAACAGATAAAGCTTAGACAGATAAACTTATCCTATTCCAGCTTTGTTCCACTGAAGTCACCCCACAATCTTGTGAAAAGGGGTCATTTTACAGATGAAAAAACTGAATTCTAGAAAGATTAAGTGCTTAGCCAAGGTCACAGAGCTAGTAGTGACAGAGCTGGGACTTGGATTGGGCAGCCCACCTCCATTCAGTGTCTGTTGAAAGGGGACTCAACCCTGTGAGAACAGAGAACCCAGCTGTCCAGGTCCCAGCATTCAATCAATTTCAGACAGTGTTTAGGACTATGAAAGAAATAAACAGAGAAAAAGAGACTAGGAGTGACTGGCTTTTGAAGAACTTGCAGGGAGAAAAGGCAGCCCCTGCGACACATGAACAGGTTGAATGCTAGAACATGCCTTGAAGATCAGCAGGAAGATCATTTTTGACAGAAGGCAGAGCAAGTGCCAAGGCCCTGAGGTGGCATGGGCCTGGCCTGTGTGCTTGACAACTATAATGTGAGGAGGCGCTGACAAAATGATGGCCAAGTGTGGCCAGAATAGCTCTCCCTTCCCTTCTCCTATCCCAGGGCCACACAGGTGACATAGGTCTGAGCATGGGGGTGGCCGCCACTCACACTTCAGTCAGCAGCTTCCTCTTCTTGAGCTCGCTCTTTTCCTTTTCGCTCAGCTTCTCGGCCTGTCCGCTCCGGACCAGCTGGAGCCGCCGCTGCACTTCATCTTCCACGCTGTTCACCTGCCGCGATGATGAGATGGATGATGGCTGTGAGTGGCTGTGCGGGCCAGAGGTCTACCTGCTCACCCATAGAGACTCACCACTTGGAACACCCGGGGTCCATCGGCAGCACTCTTGTCCACACGGATCCATTTGCTGGACATGGCCTTGCTGAAGCCCACCTTGCCACTGGGCAGTCGCTGGGGGAGCAAGGTTGCAGTGAGGGGGCACAAGGGCCACCTTCACCCCATCACCTCCCTAGGCTCTGCCCGCCCATCCATGGTCCTACCATGAGCTCACTCTGGGCTAGGCCCTCAGGGGGCACACTATGAAACACCCGGGCCTCATGGCTGCCCTCTCGGGCAATCTCCTCGCCCTCAGCAGTAAGTTCCCAGCGCTTGGTGGAGTGTAGCTCAGCTTCGATGATCTGCAGGAAAAAGAAGGCAGAGGCAGGGACAGGTTAGTTCCAGGCGCCCTCTTGTCACAGCACTGGAGCCAAGATCAAAGCATAATCCCTAAGGCTGGCTTCACATCTCAGCTGCCCCTCTTCCCAGCCAAGTGATCTCCCCTTGCTCAGCCTCAGTTTCCCTTCTGTGACCCAGGGGTAATAATAAATATGATTGATACCTCCCAGAGTGAAGTAAAGTACTAAGAGTGTTACCTGGCAGAAGAGGAATTCTATCACTTTTGAACCTAGGGAAGATTTTTTTTTTAAAACTTGGGGAAGACTTTTAAGGTCTCAGATAAACTGACTTGTCTCCACGTTTATGTATTCACATCTCAGTGCCTGAAGAGTCAGAGAAAGGTCCCAGAGGTCCATATTATACACAGGAACTTTAGGCTCCACCATGAGGATGGGGTTCAGGTCATTCAGGCAGGGGCAAGGCTGGGTGGAACCCACATGACCTAGCTCCGCCTTCATTCTAATTTCCAGCTCTGCTCCTCACTTGCTATGTGACCTCAGGAAAGGTGCTCAACCTCCATGAACAAGTTTTCTTATCCATGAGAGCAGGGTGTGGTGGGCTCACAGGGTTGTTCTAAGGAACAACTGAACTAATACAGAAAGGATGCTTAGCACACAGGGTGCTTAGCATGCAGCAAATGCTGCATAAATTCTATTGCTATTATTATCACAATTGTTGTTAGACTGAACAGTATTAAATCTTGCACTATTCAACCCCCTGTGACCTACACAAATGTCAATTTCACATCAGTCAAGATACTGTCACCCCACACACCATAGTTTCAATCCCTTCTCCGAACTGACAAACTTGGGCACTGAGGCCTGAGCTCCTAACTTCAAATCCAGGTTTGACTATCCCTTCTAGTGACACTGACCAAATTACTGACCAGTATTTAGGAGGGGTCACGTCTACAAGATAGATAACAACACTACCATCAGCCTATGGTTACGGCAAGGATTGAATGACAAATAAAGCTGAAACCAGAGTAGGGCACAAAACCTAAGTTTGATGAATGAACAGCCCAGATATGTTTTCTGTGTCCTCCCTTCATGGATCCAGCCTCCTGGGTGGCCCATGGGCCCCTCAGTGTCCTCTTGTGAATGCTCCATAAGCCTTCACGTATCCAAGTCGGAAGGCTGGGCTTCTTGGTGCTCCCCTTGCCTTGCCATGAATCTCACTTCATTCCCACTCCTAAATCTCCTCTCCATTTCAGCTGCCTCCCTAGAGCCAGACACCATGCCCTCTAGTTTGGGGATGTGCCAGCCTCTGCCCTCATCTTGGATCCTGCCCCTACCAGTCCTTTCCAAGAGTGATATAGGCAGCACACACGTCTGACTAGCTCCAGCTCCTGTCATGGTTCGCTACTACCCTGTGAGAGACCTGAAAGCCTTTGCAAACTCTGGCTCTGTGGTCTCTCACCTCTCACCCTCTGCCCCCCTAACCCCATATTGATCTCTAAAGTGCCAAGGCTTTCCTCCTCAATGCAGAGACCCGACTCAGCTGCCACTTCCTCTGGGATTCTCTCCCTACCCCCAGGCTGGGTCATCTGTTACCTCTGGGTTCCCTGTGATTCCTCTATCATTCAAGTCGCGTGAGTACCTACCCCATTAGACCGCAGTCTCCTCGAGGGCAGCGACTGCGTCTTCCCTGTCCACGACAGTAACCCCGGCCCAAACGTTGATCGTGCTCTCAAAAGACGTTTGAGGAACGTCGCTGTGCCCGGACCCTCACTTGTTCCTGACTCCCTCCCTGTCCTCGCATCCCGAATTGAACACTTAAAGTTACCCCTAAGCAGGCCTGAGGGAGTTTGCCCTGGAGGCAGATGCTAAAGTGAGGAGGCCCGGCTCACCTCGCCCAGCGCCTGCAGGCTCTTCACCGCACCCACCACGGCCTGGTGCTCCACGCCCAGCTCGGCCGCTAGATCCGCGCTATCCAGGCCGCCGTCGGCCGTCTCCAGCCGCTTCAGCAACACTTCCGCCACCGGCCCGTCCGCCATGGCTGTTGCCGGATCGCTCAGCGTGTGTTGGCCAGGGCCAGAAACACCGGAACCGGAACCGGCTCCAGAACGACGGGAAGCGGAACCAGCGCCGAAGCGTGCGCCGCCATCTTGAACGTGGCCGGTCCTGTGCAGGGCCCAGGTCTCGCCATCTTGAGTGTGTCAATTGAACCTTAAAGCTTGGAAGAGACTCGGTGAGTCCTTACCTCGGCCTTAGGTGGCCTTGTGGCATCTGCTTGACTCGACAGGTCAAATTGACCTCAAGGAGAGGATCAGAGAGTTGTTTTAAGTTTCATCCAATCCCACTTGCAGCGGGCTGTATGACCGCGGACTTCCTCCTTCTCTTGGCCTTGGAGCCCTTAACCCTTCTGGGATTGTCTTGCACTACAGAGCTAATCATTCTGCTGTTGTCAACTACTTTTAAAATTTCAAAGGGAGGCTCGGTAGGGACCATCCCTATTTATAGAGGGGAGAAGGACCCACCTAATAATAATCCAGGTAGCAGCTAACCTGTATGGACATCCAACTATGTGCCCAACTCAGTGTTAAGTGCTTCAGGTGTGTTATCCCATTTCCTCCAAAAGTTTATGATGTAGATACTGATATAATCCTCATTTCACAGATGCAAAAGCTGATGCTCAGAGGGTGCTGTGATTTGCACATGGCTCTACAAGGAGCTGCTAGAGATGGAAATCAGAAATTGTAAACACTCCAGATTCCACCCAGCCCCCTACCTCATGCTCTGCAATCAATGTCAGGGCAATAATGCATGGTCTAAATCAGCAGTGGCTTAAAGATATGTAATGAGAGACACAAATCCAATTTAAAATTTTCTAGTAGCAATGTTAAAAACAAAATGGGTAAAATTAATTTGAAGAACTGCTATGTTCATTTATGACTTAAACACAATATATTATTACTAATAAAAGTTTATAATTTTCCATACTAAGCCTTAAAAATCTAATGTGTATTTTAATTTTTTTAATATTTTAAATTATTTTTGAAATTGATTTGAGAGAGAGAGAAAGAAACACTGATTTACTGTTCCATTTATTCATTAATTCATTGTTTGACTTTTGCATGTGCCCTGACTGGGTATTTAACCAGCTCCCTTGACATACGGGTATGGTGCTCTAACCAAATGAGCTACCTATCCAGTCCAATCTGATGTGTATTTTATTTTATGAAGATTTTATTTATTTATTTTTAGAGAGAGGGGAAGGGAGGGAAAGAGGGAGAGAAGCATCAATGTGCAAGAGAAATATCAATTGGTTGCCTCTCACACACCCCCAGATGGGAACCTGGCCTGCAACCCAGGCATGTGCCCTGACCGGGAATTGAACCAGCAACCTTTTGGTCCACAGGCCTCTGGTCAATCCACTGAGTCATAGCAGCCAGGGCTGGTGTGTATTTTACACTTATATTACATTTCAGTTTGTACCAGTCACATTTAATATGGTCAGTTATATGTGGCCAGTGGATGCTATTAGACAGCCCAAGTACATTCTAATCCCAGATCTGCCATTTATGTCAGTCAAATCTCTTAATCTTGCTGCACTTCAGTTCCCTCACTTGGATGGAGATAATATGAGCCTACGTTATTTTGAGAACTGTGAAAGTGCTCACACATTATGCAGTATTTGTTAATACTAAATTGAATGTGGATTGTATGTCAGGCACTATTCTAAGCAGTATTCCTTTAGTCATTTAGCCATCACAATTGTTATTTGAACCTAGAAAATGGGGTTGCTAATATCCCCCAATCCTGACCCTACAGTGAAGACCTGATTTAAAAAAAAATCAGAATGCATTTTTCAAAGTCCCTTCTTTCCTTCAAAGCGCTTCCCCATTTTTAAAAGATTTTATTTATATTTTTTTAGAGAGGGGAAGGGAGGGAGAAAGAGAAATATCAACGTGTGGTTGCCTCTATGTGGCCCCCACTGGGGACCTGGCCCACAACCCAGGCATGTGCCCTGACTGGGAATCAAACCAGCGACCCTTTGGTTTGCAGCCTGTGCTCAATCCACTGAGCTACGCCAGCCAGGGCGCTTTCCCCATTTTAAAAAAAATTAATTTCTTCAAACATCCTTCCTTCAGCCACAGATCAAATAGGTTTTAAGCCTGTTCTGTCAGGTGCTGCAGGGAACGCTGGGGGATGAAGTCAACAAGACAAGCACAGTGTCTGCCCTTATGCAGGAGGCACCAAATCCATGTGTCCATTGCACTTGGTGAAAGGGAGGTAAGACAGGAGGATCAGTGTCAGGCCTGGAGTGATCACCCCAGACTTGGGGCTTCTCCAAAGGGGGGCCAGGTTGGGCCATATTGGACACTGCATGGGGGAGGGAGCAGAATCCCAATTTCTCCAAAACCCCTCATTTCTCCCTTTTCTGAGTCTTCACCACTAGTGGGAAAGCACCCCCTCCTCACCGTTTTGCGAAGATTCCCCAGCTCCTCCCCTTCCGCGGTCCACTCCCAAGTTTCTAGGTCCAGGACCTCTTTGTTCAGAGTTTGGGAAACCCCCTAGCCCTTCTTCCTCCTTCCTGAAGACTGCCCCACGCTGGCATTTAGGAGGTTCTGGCTTCAGAAGACTCTAGACTCAGGGGACCTGCGTCCTTAGACCTTATCTTCTCTACCATCTGTCTCTTTTTTTCCTCCCCAACGGAACCCCCTGCCCTCTCAACTTTAGCCGTTTAATTGCAAAAGCCAGGCCGTTTGTGGGAGACCACAAAGAGCGACCCCTTTCATTTACTGGCGGGGTGAGGGTGGAGGGGGGTGGGGGAAGGGTGGTAAACTGCAACTAAAGGACTACCCTAACCCGGCCCTAGGAGTTACAGTCTATAGTTCTATCTTCGAGTCTTCTGGGCTTACTTCCCTCTGTCCCAGGACCTCGAAAGCTTTGAAAGCGTTTTTTCTGGGCAGCAGCTGCCGAGGGTCGCTCCTCCTGGCCTTTCAGGAGCTCCTGTGACATTAGAGAGGCTAAGTGACTTGCCCCAGGTCACACAGCAGCAGTGTGCCAGGGTACCAGGCACTAGGAGCTGCATGTTGGAGACAGCTGGCACTCTCTGCTGGACTGCATGACTTTGACGCCATGGTGAAGTGTTAAGTGAAGTCCCAGAGCCCAAGCACCTGGTGGTCTCTGCCTCATTCTGGGGTGCAAGCGGTGGGAGAGAGAGGGAAAGCCAAAGACAGAGAGCGCATCCTAGTGAGAGTTCCCCAAATGCGGGTACAAAACCTTGCCTACATCTCCCCGCAGAAGGGATCCGAGGTGGTGACGCTGAGGCTTGGGCAGCGTCCTAGTCTTGCAGGGTCATACCTGCACTCGCGCTCGTTCTTTAAATTTCCAGATCCCAAGCTACGCGAGCAGAGGAGGTAGAGGTTGGGCCGGTCACATGACCTAGCCTGAGGGGCTCGAGGCCCCTACTTCACCAGTGGGCGTCTCCCACAACGCGTGGTCGACAGTCATTGGCCAGTGGTGAGGCCAATAGAAATCGGCCATCTGGGAACCCAGCGTTCCTAGGCACAGCCTAACTTGCTGAGCTGAGGAGAGCCCAATGGAAAGTCAGAGTCGTGGCCACTGACCAATGAAAGGCACGGAGGGCGGGCCAAGGGGGAGGGCCAGGTTGGTGTGAGGGGCGGTCGTGTATAAAAACTCACGGCCAGCCCCAACATCCGTCCCTACTGCAGAGCCGCTGTTGGAGAAGTGAGTTGCAGGGTCCACGCGCCGCCGCCCCCTCGGCCCGCCATGCTGCTATCGGTGTCGCTGCTGCTCGGCCTTCTCAGCCTGGCTGCCGCCGAACCCGCCGTCTACTTCAAGGAGCAGTTTCTGGACGGAGGTAACCCCTGGTCCCTCCTCGAGGCCGCCGCGACAACGCGACCGGCCCCCCAGCCCAGATCTGTGTTGTCGCCTCTAATTACTGTTCGGAGGGCCAACACGGTGGCCCCAGGGACTAGAGCCGCAGGCGATCCTTCTTTTCACGTCCCTGGGGAACAAGGAGGGTGCAGCGGCCTCCCGCAGCAGCATTTAGGATTCGTCCGAGGATCTTTTAAGACACCGAAGGTGTCAAAGTGGAGATTGGGGTGGGGGGCACTCAGGGATTTCCTTTATTGACTACAACAGTTTATAGTTCCTGGAAGATGCGTTTGAGCTGCGGCGAAGTTGGTGGGTGGGGGAGGAATCAGCACAGTTGCGCTGACCTGCCCCTCTGATCCTGTAGACGGGTGGACCAACCGCTGGGTCGAATCCAAGCACAAGTCGGATTTTGGCAAATTTGTCCTCAGTGCCGGAAAGTTCTATGGTGACTTGGAGAAAGATAAAGGTAAGAACCTGAGGCTGGGTGCTGAAGGCCAGGAGGACTTCCTGGAGGAAGCCCTAGTCACTGACAGCCAGGGCATCCCCAGGAGCAGGGCAAGCAGAGGAAGGGGAATGGTTGTCTGAATCTTTGAATCTTACGGTTCCCAGGGATTGGGGCCAGCTGTGACCTCAATACTATTCTGTGCTAGGGCTGCAGACAAGCCAGGATGCCCGCTTTTACGCCCTGTCCGCCAGATTTGAGCCTTTCAGCAACAAGGACCAGACGTTGGTGGTGCAGTTTACTGTGAAACATGAGCAGAACATCGACTGTGGGGGCGGCTATGTGAAGCTATTTCCAAAGAGTTTGGACCAGGCGGACATGCACGGGGACTCTGAATACAACATTATGTTTGGTGAGTGGCCCGCCCTGGTGCTGACCTCTGATTAGAGGGAGACTGAGACCCATCCATGGTTCCTTATAGCCCATGAAAGGTGGTCTTGAAAGCCTCGGAAACACATTGTCAGGCTTTCCTTTGAAGGGGAAACTGAGGGGGTAGTCACAGCAGCAATAGCTGCATTGTGATTTTTGGTATAAGGCTGTTAATTTGTGTGATTTTAAGTAGGTATTTTTTAGTTTTACAAGTGAGGATTCTGAGTTCTATGGTGTGCATGGTTTTTTCCAACTCTCCACACATTACCCCTTAGAGATAGTCAAGATCTGAATCCTGTCTTTCGAGTCTTAATGGATCTGAACTTAAGAATCAAGTCTTTTTGACTTGAGGTGGTGAACACACAATAGAACATATAGATGATTTTTAATAGAATTGTATATATGAAACCTACATAATTTTATTAACCAATGTCACCACAATTCAGTTTCTTTTTAAAAAAAGAATTAAGTCTTCCTGTTGTAAATAGGGTTTGAGGGGGGGCCTGGCAGTGGTGGGCAGCCTCTGGCCCTTAACTGGAACTGCTTCTCACCTAGGCCCTGATATCTGTGGCCCTGGCACCAAGAAGGTTCATGTCATCTTCAACTACAAGGGCAAAAATGTGTTGATCAACAAGGACATCCGTTGCAAGGTGTGCCTGGGGTTGGTGACAAATGGCTGTCTGGGGTAGGCTCAGTGGCCAGTCTAGTGGGCGAGGCCACTCACTTCTGCCTTCTTCAGGATGATGAATTCACACACCTGTACACACTGATTGTGCGGCCTGATAACACCTATGAAGTGAAAATTGACAATAGCCAGGTGGAGTCGGGCTCTCTGGAAGATGATTGGGACTTTCTGCCACCCAAGAAGATAAAGGATCCTGACGCTTCAAAGCCCGAAGACTGGGATGAGCGGGCCAAGATTGATGATCCCACGGACTCCAAACCTGAGGTTGGTGTTTGGACAGGGGCTCCCCACCACAGAGGGGCTGGTGGACACCTAGGCCAAATCTTACCTTTTCCTGTAATCTCAGGACTGGGATAAGCCTGAGCACATCCCTGACCCCGATGCTAAGAAGCCTGAGGACTGGGATGAAGAGATGGACGGAGAGTGGGAACCACCAGTGATTCAGAACCCAGAATACAAGGTGCTCCTGGGTCTCCAGGCAGAGTGGGGTGCACAGAGGGGAGCATGCTGACTTCCACTCACCTCCAGTCCCATTCTTCTGTAGGGCGAGTGGAAGCCCCGGCAGATCGACAACCCGGATTACAAAGGCACTTGGATCCATCCAGAGATTGACAACCCCGAGTACTCTCCTGATAGCAATATCTATGCCTATGAAAACTTCGCCGTGCTGGGCCTAGACCTCTGGCAGGTGCGATGTGGAGGAAACAGGATCACTAGGGGATCTCAAATGCTTGGGATGACCCAATAGGAAAGGGACAGGAGTAGGAGTCAATCCTAGGCAGTTACGAGCCTAAAATGGTGATTTTTCAGAAGAGTTTCCTGGTTTGTCATTGTGGAGTTCTCATAGCACCCCCTTTGAGGTTCCGTATACTTTGTGCAAGGCACTCAAGAACCTTTATCTGAACCAATTCATTAATTTCCCCCAGTGACCCAGAAGGTGGTTAGATAGCCCCATTAGGGACCAAAATTTTTTCTGGTGGGAGAACCAAATTTTTGTCTGTTCCTGTTCACTGATGTACCTTCTGTACCTAGAACTTGGCACATAGTAGGTACTGGAAAAAAATTTGTATAAGGGGTGAAGTGAGACCTCATTATACAGATGAAGAAACTGAGGTGCAGATAAGTCACCAATCCAAGGTCATATAGGCAGGAAATAGCAGAGCTGAGGTTTGAACCAAGTCATCCTGTTTTTTTTAATCATAATGGTAGACTGCTATTGTGTAGTGGTTATGGAACCCAAGGCTGGGGCCATGGGGTGATCCCTTCTGACCATCTATACATTTCTACACCCAGGTCAAGTCTGGCACCATCTTTGACAACTTCCTCATCACCAACGATGAAGCATATGCTGAAAAGTTTGGCAACGAGACATGGGGTGCCACAAAGGTGGGACTAGGGTCCACTCATGGGCTGGGGTGGGGCAGGCAGGGCTGGCAGATGGGGGCCAGGCCCTGACTGTGTGGTCTGTATGCAGGCAGCAGAAAAACAAATGAAGGACAAGCAGGATGAGGAACAGAGGCTGAGGGAAGAGGAGGAAGACAAGAAGCGCAAGGAGGAGGAGGAGGCCGACAAGGACGATGATGAGGAGGACAAAGATGAAGATGAGGAGGAAGAGGACGATAAGGAGGAGGAGGAAGAGGAAGATGCTGCTGCTGGCCAGGCCAAGGATGAGCTGTAGGGGCCACGCCACTGCTTCCAGGGCTGGACTGAGGCCTGAGCGTGCCCACCACAGAGCCAGTTGCGCCAAATAATGTCTCTATGAGACTGGAGAACTTTTCCTTTTTTTTCCAGGCGGGTTCCAATTTGGGGTGGATTTTGGTATTGTCCCCCCCCCCCCCACCTTGTCTCCCCCTCCCCCATTGGTGTTTTGTCTCTGATTCTCCTTCGGCCCTCATCTTTCTTGACATCTTTGCTTTCCTCTGTCCTCTGCTTTCCCTTGATCCCTTAATTCCCCCTCCAACCTGGGGGTGTGGGGATTGTGGAGGAGAGGCCCCAGGCCCAAGATTCCATCTGTTCCTGGAGCCCAGAGGGGGAGCAGGAGACAAGGACGGTGCCCCCAGCCCCCCAGCACTGAAGAAGGAAGAATGGGGCTCCTAGGGCCTGAGCTCTTACACCCCCCCCCCCTCTTCCTCCTCTGCCTCCAGGACTGGGCCACTTCTGGTTGGGGCAGTGGGTTCCAGCTCAGCTCACACTGAGAATGTAAGAACTACAAACAAAATTTCTATTAAATTAAGTTTTGTGTCTTCCTTCTGTGTCTTCTTCTGGGGAGAGACAGACATCAGGAAACCAAAGGTGGCTTTTTTTTATTTTCTGGGGTGACTTCAGTAAGACTAATTTCTCAGCCACTAAAGCATTAGCTGAATGTCCCACAAGGTTACAGGGGCTTTCATTTACCCCCACAAAGCACTGGGAGAAGAGGAACTAAGTGCCATTACAAATACTCCAGGTATTAACTCACTAAGTCTTTGCACCAAACTGGTGAGTTTCTAATACCAGTTAAGTCTGATGAGAGTATAGGTCCAGAATGTAGTAAGAGGTGGGGCAGGGATTTAAACCCACACCTTAGACACTTTCTCATGCCATCTGTTTTACACAACCATATGTACCTCTGAACCTATTATGGAGTAAGACTATGTAGAGCAATCGGATGGTGGTGAAGGCCATTCCTCTTAAAATCTGGGAGACTCGGCTTCTGAGGCTGGCCTAGGCCTGCTCTGTTGGGGTCCACAAGGTTGCCACTAAAAGTCCAGCAGGTAGCTGGCAGCTGATGACCTTGTTGCAGGAAAGAGGTAGGAAGCCCTGAAATGGGCCCAGCCTGCTCTGGTAGAAGCTTCTAGGCTCAAGGCACGAAGTGAAGGGAGAAGCAGCAGGACTTGGTTACCTTGGTTACAGTTGGGCAGTAGGTGAGGTGTTGGGTGACTGCCTGGTTCCAGGCTAGGGTGTTTGGATGTGACCTGTGAAATCAGCAGGTTCAGAGGGAGGAAATGGACAGTCCAGGATGGGGGCATCTCCACCCAGTGGCTGGGAGATAAGCCCAGCCTCACCTTTAACCAGCATCCAATACACCCTCTTCAGCTTTGCCCAACCAGCCCCTCAAGTCTTTGTTATTTGGGTGGGCCTCCTTCAAGCTTCCCTCCTGTGCCCTGTGGCTGAGCCCCACCCCTTTGGGAAGCCTCCCAGGATTGGTATATCCAAGGCAAGTTTATGGAGAGACCTGTAAATACTTTTGTGGTCAGAGTTGGAGATAGCGGGGTGAGCAAAGTGGTTGGGGAAGCAGCAGAGGTGGCCAAATGCATTTTTGAATTTTTATTTCTTTAATTGGTGATCTTTCAAGTATCCTTTCCAGTCCTAAGTTCTACTTTCAGGGCCTGATGGGGTTCTTGTCAGGGTGGCCGGGCCAGAATAAGACTCAACTGGAACATGCAAAAAAGATGAACAAAGACTCTATGGAGAAATACAAGTATCTATAACAAGTACATGAAAATTTTTATTCAATGTCATAGAAAAATGAAACTCCTAAGGGTCAAAGTAGGGACTTCGGAGCCATTTTGTGGCCTTATGACGTCACTGCTAAGGGCATGACATCACTTGCAGGAAGCCACACGACCAGTGTGCACTCTGAATGAGAAGCGCACCGCCCGCCCCCTCTCCACGCCCGGCCTCGTCCCGCGGCTCTGAGTTTAGTGTGCGCATGCTTGTGCATGCCCCCAAAAGTCAATGGGGGGGGGGGGGCCGAGAGAGCACGCCTGCAGGTCACGTGCTTTGATAGTCGGCGTGCGCAGCGCCTGCCCCGGAAGCTGTCTGCTAGCAGCGCGGCTGGGCGCTAAGATGGCGGCGGCGTGAATTGCATGTTGTGTGAAGATCTCGGGGCTGCCGCATCGCTCGGGCCCCGCCATGGCCGTCACCATCACGCTCAAAACGCTGCAGCAGCAGACTTTTAAGATCCGCATGGAGCCTGACGAGACGGTGCGAGCCAGGCTGGAGCCCGGGGGCGGGAATGACGGGATACGGGGGTGGAGTGGGGGCAGGGAGGCAGAGATCCTGCCAGGAGGAGCAGGGAGGATGGCGCGGCACGAGTCCAGCTCACCTTTTCCAACTTGCCTGATTGTTCCGAACCATCCTCTCTCCCACCCCACGATGGTCTGCTGCCTAGACCCTGGCGGCTTTGTCGGCGTTCACGGGCTAGTCTCCCGACGGCCCCACCCCCGGGCGCCTGCCAGGTCCCGGCTCTAATGTCAGCGCTCTCGCGGGGCACGGGAGCCAGGCTCGGATGCCCGGCTAGGCTGCGCTCTCAGGGACGTGAGTTCTGAGTTCTCAGCTTTGCAGGCGTCTCCTCGGCGACGTTGGTGGCCGAATCTGGGAGTAGTGGCCAGGAGATGCCAGCTGATGACGGCAGTGATGTTGATAATGATAATAAACGGTCTGAATTTCAGTTTTCCATGTTTGTGGGCCGTTTGTTATTCGTTAATTGATGAGTTTCTACTGTTATTATCTTACTAAATATGCGAAACAGGCTTGTCATTTGGAGACTCTGATTCCTCACTTTACAGATGTGTAAATCTAGGGTTAAGGAACTTTGCCACAGTCACGTCAGCGAGTAATGGCAGAGCTAGGGTTCGAATTCGGTTCTACCTTATGTCAGATCCCACAGTCTAAACATTATTCTGCATTTTTAGCTGAAAAGAGAATTTAGGACCTAACAAAAATGGAATGTAGCTATGTATTTAGCACTTTTCGCACTACTACCCCACGAGGGAGACATTCACATTTCTTTTTTGTAGGTTTTTAAAAAAAGACTTTATTTTTTAGAGAGAGGGGAAGAAAGGGAGAAAGAAAGGGAGAGAAACATTGGACACATCCATCATTTGCCTCTCTTAAGTCCCCAACCTTGGATCTAGCCTGCAACCCAGGCAAGTGCCCTGACCAGGAATAGAACTGGCGACCTCATGGTTAGCAGGCCAGGACCCACTCTGCTGAGCCACAACAGCTAGGCCAGAAACCCACAGATTTTTGTGAACTGTCGTCCAACTGTTTGACTTTGGGAAAGTTACTTAACATCTCTGTGCTCCATTTTCTTTATGAAACGAGGCTAATGGTATCTATTTCATACAGTTATTTTGAGGCTCTAAAAATGTGGTACAGCCCTGGCCAGTATGGCTCAGTTGGTTGGGCATTGTTCTACAAAGTAGGAGGTCAACAGTTGGATTCCTGGTCAGGACACATGCCTTGGTTTTGGGCTCAGTCCCCGGTGAGCCACCTTTGAGATGCAGCAGATCGATGTTTCTCATATCAATGTTCTTCTCCCTCTCTTCCTCCCTTCCTCTCTCTCTAAAAAAATATCTTTTTTTTAATGTGGTATATATATATTTATGATAGCCTTACTAACTTAGATACTCTCAGTAAAGACTGACCGCTGTCTGCAGTGTGGAATGAAGAACCCTCCTGTTTTCCCTAGGTTATGTTTTATTTTTCATCATACTTAACACCATCTGATATAGGTACTTGTTTCTCTTTCCCACACATGAGTGTCACCTCCATGAGAACAAAGATTTGTGTTCAGTAAGTGTTCAGTAAATACTCTGTTGAATATTGGGATCGAATAAATTCAAATCTCCATGCTTGACTATGAAGCTTAACTTCTCTGTCATTAGGGCTTTCAGCCTCTTCCCACCAGACTAGAAGGGAAGAGAGAATCTTGGGGTTTGCAGTGACTGTTTGTACCACTCTCTCCAGGTGAAGGTGCTAAAGGAAAAGATAGAAGCTGAAAAGGGTCGTGATGCCTTCCCTGTGGCTGGACAGAAACTCATCTATGCTGGCAAGATTTTGAGCGATGACGTTCCCATCAGGGACTATCGCATAGATGAGAAGAACTTTGTGGTTGTCATGGTGACCAAGGTGGGTGAAGTATGCTGCTTGTGAGGATTACACGGATTACCTAGGGAGCTGGCAAGAGACTGTGTGCCCAGGAGAGATTAGCCGTGAATAGGGTGGGACCAGGAGGTGGCTGGATGTTGAGGCTTGATAGGGATACTGATGCCTGCTCCCTTTTTTCTGGGTGTGACAGGCCAAAAACAGCCCAGGCACCTCAGTACCCCCAGAGGCCTCTTCCACTGCTGCCCCTGAGTCCTCCACAACCTCCCCGTCGGCCCCTGCCTCAGGCATGTCCCATCCCCCACCTACCATCAGAGAAGACAAGAGCCCGTCGGAGGAATCAGTCCCCACAACATCCCCGGAGTCCGTGTCAGGGTAAGGCAGGGAGCAGCAGCTCCAGTTGGGCCCTGTCCTCCCAGCACATTCCAGCATCTACATGTGTGGTCCTATGCACCCAGGGGAAGGGCAAGATGCCAGAAGCCAGGGTCCGATTTCTCTCTCTTGAATTTGCAGCTCTGTTCCTTCTTCAGGTAGCAGCGGGAGAGAGGAAGATGCAGCCTCCACGCTAGGTGGGTGAGTGGGTGAGCAGTACTTGGGGCAGAAGTGACTGGGAGTCCCAGCCATCAGCTGGACCTTGTTGGGTTTGGGAGGGTCTGGGAGCTGTCCATTCCTCACCCTGGTGACCTCGGCTTTGCTGCTCCCTCCATAGTGACTGGCTCTGAATATGAGACGATGCTGACGGAGATCATGTCCATGGGCTATGAGCGGGAACGGGTCGTGGCAGCCCTGAGAGCCAGCTACAACAACCCCCACCGGGCCGTGGAGTATCTACTCACGGTGAGGTGGGGGTACTGCCTTCAGGGGAGGCTTCCAGGGAGTACATGGGTTTAGTGCCCTGATGGGTGATCAGGGAAAACCTGATCCTAAAAGCCTTTGGGTTGTGGTTCCAGCCAGGAAAGGCTTTCTGTAGAAGGCTGGACATGAGTGGAGGGTGGGCCTCACCTGTTTCCTGCCAGGGCTGAGCACACAGGAGGGAGGCAGCGGGTGGTCTGTGCTTTAGAACTAAATAGGACCCCTGACAGGGAATTCCTGGGAGTCCCGAGCCAGAACACGGTTCTGTCCAGGAGAGCCAGGTATCTGAGCAGCCGGCCACAGAAGCAGGTGAGTGAGTTGGGAGGTGTGCATGTGGGGTGTCTGCTGTCAAGACACGTTTCTGGGAGCCCAGCCTAGGGTCTGACCACATGCCTTCCTCCTGCCAGCGGGAGAGAACCCCCTGGAGTTCCTGCGGGACCAGCCCCAGTTCCAGAATATGCGGCAGGTGATTCAGCAGAATCCGGCGCTGCTGCCTGCCCTGCTCCAGCAGCTGGGCCAGGAGAATCCCCAGCTTCTGCAGGTGCGGACCTGGGGGCTCGGCGGGAGCCAGTGCAGCCACACCTCCCTCTCCTTCTCTGTGGGAGCCACAGCTGGAAAGAGTGAGCCTGGCCCAGCACCCTTAGTAGGTGTTCCTCTGTACTTGGAAAGTGGGACTAACAGTTCCCTGCTGCTCCTCTAGAATTGGTGACCTACACTGTTTCATGTACTCCTCCCAATCACCCTGTGAGAGTGTGGGTACTGTCATACTTGCCCTCATGGAAGAAGAAGACACCAGAGGCTTGGAGCAGCCCGGCAGCTGGTGGACTGTGTGTGTGTCTGCCTCCAGCTTCTGGGTCCTGTGCTCTGCCTTCAGTGTCTTACGGCTCTGACTGTGTCTCGGCTCCACATACAGCTGGTGCTTCATACTTGTCATGTCAATAGGGTTGCCTTGCAGCGCCCAGGACCTCTGTGCCCCAGTTGGCTCTGGGTCCTCCCTGAAGGCCTGCCTCTCCTGTTCAGGATCGGTCTTCTGCTGCTTCTTCCCCCACATCTGTCTTATGCTGCCTCCTCCTGCGCACCTCCTCTAGATGTTGTAGAGCCCAGGCTGCACACCTGTTCTTTCTCTCCATTCAATCCTCCCCATGAATCATTCTGGGGCATTCAGTCTGTGGTGACCAAAATACATGTAACCAGCCCAGATGCCATGCTCTTCCATGGCTGACTTTATGCCTCCAAGAAAGTGTTTTCCAGATATCTAAGGTTTCCGAACAGACCCTTCTCCTATCCCACTCTGTCCCCACAGGGACTAGCCTGGGGTTGCTTGAGCCGCAAGCCCTTGGGGCCTGCTGGGGTTGGCTTGTCACCTGTCAGGTCTTGCTCTACTTCCAGAACATCTCAGTCAGCCCAACCCTGCACTCTTATCTCCATGGCTTATACCTTATCTCCCACTTGGTTGCCTGGCAGCCAGGCCTCTGTTTTCTGCACAGCCCTTAGGGTCTGTTCTCCACCAGAACCAGCATCCTGAAAAAGCACTTCACTGATGTGAAAGTTGTCAGATGTACATAAAAAGTTGTATCAGAACTCGCAGATAGGCAACATCCAGATGCACTGGTGTTTCAAAAAGGTACCCAGATTTACCCGTCACCATTGTAGTGTCCCATCACACTAGAAGGCAATAGAAGAAAGCAGGTCTGGTCCCTGCTTTCCTCTTATCTCATTTTGTGTTTTCTCTCTCTCCTTCCTTATTGGTTTTGCCACAGGGATCTTGTTTTTGGCATTTGCCAAGTGCATCCCCACGCCCCAACCTTTGCAATTGGTTTGCTCTACCTGGAAGAAACTTCCTTCTCACCTAGACTAACATGTTTTTTTCTAGCCCAGTGTCTGCTCTACTGTATGCCAGGCCCAGTATTTACATTGTAAACTTTTGACCATTTATTTGCTTGTTTATGACCTGTTTCCCCACCCTGGAATGTCATCTCCATCACAGTGGGGTCTGTTCATCACTGTGTTGCTATGTGGTCAGAATAGGCACCCTCTAGATATTTACTGAGTGAATGAAAAGCAAGGGATGTGACAGGCACGTGGGGAGGTCAGCCAAGGGCTGTGGGTTACTATCCCTTGCCCTCTGTCTCCCACAGCAAATCAGCCGGCACCAGGAGCAGTTCATCCAGATGCTGAACGAGCCCCCTGGGGAGCTGGCGGACATCTCTGACGTTGAGGGTGAGGTGGGTGCCATAGGTGAGGAGGCCCCACAGATGAACTACATCCAGGTGACGCCACAGGAGAAGGAAGCAATAGAGAGGGTAAGAGGCGTGGCTGAGGGGTGACCCTACTGGTGGGGTAGGCCCCCATGCCCTGCTTATACTTGCCCATCTTCCCACAGTTGAAAGCCTTGGGCTTCCCAGAGAGCCTGGTGATCCAGGCCTACTTCGCCTGTGAAAAAAATGAGAACTTGGCTGCCAACTTCCTCCTGAGTCAGAACTTTGATGACGAATGATGCCAGGAGGCCAGGCCGCCTACTGCCCTCACCCTATCCCAAATCCAAAAAAGTTTTATAAAAGAAAAAAATATATATATATTCATGTTTATTTAAGAAGTGGAAAGTCAAAAACCTTAAAAAAAAAACACCTCAACTTCCCACCCTCCTAAAGTGGCTCCCATTTCCATCTTGGCCTGAGAAGACCTGGGCCAGACAGCTGTCCCCCTATCCCCCGCCCTAGCCTAGCCTGTTCCAAGGAGCTGGCAGGGCTGGAGGTGACAGATGGGCCCTTCTTGGCCTCTGTCCCAGCTCCTTGCAGCCAGATGGAGAGGGCTGCTTGCTTCCCCATCCCCCCAAAGAGCCCCTAAGACCTCCTCACCCTTTGAGGGTGAGGGGAAGCTGGATCCCCGAACTTTCGATCTTCCATTGGAATGGCCCAAATCTTCCCTTCTGGGGTGAGCGCTGAGAGGCCCGAAGCCCCCTCTGCAATCTGGCCTTGGCCTCCAGCCTGCATCCCTTCACTGGGGAGGAGGCAGCCAGGCTTCTCCTGTTTGGGGAAGGGGTAACAGCTGCTGTGGAGGTCGAGGCCACCCCCCCCACCCCAGTACAGAACCGTGTCTCTGATAAAGGTTTTGAAGTGAATAAAGTTTTAAAAGCCCATCCTGTGGTCTGTGCCTGCCGGGGCTTCCCACTCTAGCTCATCTGGCTCTGGGAGCTAGTTGGGCACAGGCTATGTGGGAATGCCAAGAAGGGGCAGAGAGGTCTGTCAGCTTCTGCAGATAGGGGCTCACAATATATCCTCCTCCCTCAGAAGCTGTCTCATTTCCCCACAGTGGGCCACAGCCCCAGCTTGGTCTTGGAAGAGCTGTTTCTTCCTGCCCCCCACCATCATCACCAGTCTGTTTTTTGGCTACACTTCCCCCCTGATAATTAATAGAGATTAATGTTGGTAAACAGAAGCCTTCTCCTCTGCCATCTGCTCCATTATTTCCCCATTGCATCCCCATTCTGCAGCATGGGCCCCAGCGGGCAGAACTAGGGGAGGGTGGGGGATTCCCTGGCCCCAGGTGTTGGGGAGGGGTACACTAAGAGGATGAAGAACACTCTGGGGGTGGGGCTGTTGGGCAGCAGGTTTTATTGAGAAAATCTTAAGAGCTGGGTTCCACGGAGGCTGCTGGGTCCTGGACTGTAGTGGCAGCCAGTGCAGCAGCTCGTGCCTCCTTCTTCTGTCTTTGTTTTTCCTCCTTGAGGCGCTTGCGCTGCTGCTTCTCCAGGTCCTGCAGCAGCTCCTGAAAGCGGGCACTCCTGGGGTCCACATGGTAGCCCAGGCGCTCCTGGGCTTCCGCCTGTAGCTGGGCACGCCGTTCTTTGTCTGCCTTCTCCTTCTCCCTGCGCTCCTGCTGCTGCCGCCGCCAGTTCTCAATCATCTGTGGCATCTTAGCCATGCTCTCTGCAATGAGCTGCTCCCTGCAGGGGAAGGAGGGTGGGTGGTGAGGGCAGTGACACCCAGCCAGAGCAGCACCTATCTATCCACATCCCATCGTCAAGCCTTTGCCCACATCTTGCTTCCCAGCACCTCCATGGAGATGAAAAACTGGGAAGACTTGTGGCCATTAACTATCAGGCAAAGTCCTGAATAAGTGAAGAAACAGGAAGGAGAGATGAAGTAATATATGACTTAGAGCAGCAGTCCCCAACCTTTTCGTCACCGGGGAACAGTTTTATGGAAAGGGGGGGCTCTCAAGCTTGCCTGCTGTGGATGGGGGGGGGGTTGTGGAGGGGCGGTACAGGAGGTGGAGCTCAGGCATTCCTAACAGGCCCAGGCTGCACACCAGCACCTGTCCAGGGCCAGCTCCAGGGTTGGGGACCCCTGACCTAGAGCTTGAGAGGGCCAAGCCCCAATAACCCCCAGGAGCAGACCCCAACTTTATTGAGCTACTAGGCCACCTATGCACACCATGCCAGGCCATTTCCATGGACATCACTGACCACCAACTGTATGTCAGGCCCAGTTCTAGGCACAGGAGTGAAGGCAAGGCATGGATTTGACCTTTTCATGCAATCCTATGAATTTGTAGGTGCCAGTTACAGCCCCATGAAGCTGGAAGAACTAAAGCCTCATGATGGGGTTATCCAGCTGGGGTGGGGCAGAGACAGGAGACTGAGGTTCATTTCTCATCTTCACAGCTCACTGGATGACTGGATAGGTGACTCCCATCTTCCCAGGCCTTAGTTTCCCTATCTAAAATGAGAGTGATCCCTACTTCCTCTTAGAGCTTTTGTGAGGACAAGAACAATGAAACACCAGGAACACAACCGGCCTGCTTTCTGCTAGTCTGCTTTGGCTGGCTCTTGCCTCCAGGAAGTGGAGCCATTCTGATGCCCTTGGTCTTGCCTACATGCTTTGGGTCAATCCTTTAAGACCTGCTTCTGAGTCTGTCCTCTGCCCTTGGTTCCAGACCCTATCACTTTTCACTCTCTGGACCCAGTCGTACTGATGGGTTGGCTGTTCCTTAAAGCATATCCCTACCTCAGGGCCTTTGCACCAGTCATTCCCCCTACCAGACCACTTTCCCTAAGATATTCCCATGGCTATGCCTGGTCATTCAGGTATCTGCTTAAATACCAAATTTTAAGTCTTAAACCAAAGCCGCTCTCTGTCCGCACTCTTCACCAAATTTTATCTTCCTAATAGTTCTCTGTCGCCAGCTGAAACATATTGCTGTGTTCCCCGCACCTGGGAAAAGGCCTTGTACACAGTAGGCGCTCACTAAAGACTGGCTGATGATTAAGTATGTTTGGCAGCTATGTGAGCATGCGCATAAATCTACAGCATGCAGACCCTGTGATAAGCATCCGTTGGAGTACAGTTCACCCACCGGGCCGCGGAGAACGTGGCCTGCAGCCCAGCGCCTGTCCGACCAAACGCACGTACCTGGCCTTACGCTTCTGCTCTTCCGCCAGCTGCTGCACCCGCACTGACTCCTGCATGGCCGCCAGGCTCGGGTACCATTCACTCTCCTCTGCCTCCAGTTCGCGCAGCTGTTCCTGTGACGGCCACAGCGAACCAGCGGCCACCCCGGAGGCTGCGCCATGCCGCGCGAACTGCTTGGCCGCGTAGCGTGGCCCCAACTGCCAGCGCGGAGTCAGCGGGTCATCTGGGTCCGGCCACCAGGGCCCAGGCCAACGGCGCGGGGGCGGTGGTGCGCGGTAGCCGCGGAAGCCTGGGCCCAGGGTCGCCGCGAGCCCGAGTAGACTCTGTGCCTGCCGCACGGGCGCCGCCATTTTGGCCGTGCGGGGTCCTCGAGGGCCAGCGGAGCTGGCCACGGCGCTGCCTGCGCGCGAAGTCCCAAGGGGGCCGCGCAGGATGAAGAGTGTGTCCCTGCTACCTCAGTTCAGGGCAGGGGCGAGAAGGAAGGGTGTACAAGTTTCTTACACATCTTCAAGCCCCACTTAAAAATTTATTTTAGCAGTTATTTATTAAAATGGTATTTAAGTTTCAATTTCATATGTTTAAAATAGCATTTAATTTTTAATATTAAATTCTAATTTAAAATTATTTAAAACAATTTGAATATTTAAAACGTTTAAATATTTCAACTTTAAATCAGTCTACGTAATTTAAATTTTATTTTAAATATTTAGATATTGTTCATAACATTAAATATGCTTTTTAATTTGATTTTTAATGTAATTAAAACAAGTTATAATTAAAACAAGTTATTATTTAAAGCCTCACCTAGACGTTTATTTTAGTATGTATCTAGTTAAAACACTGAATGTTGTGTGTAATTATTAAGATACTGATTTAATTGCTTATATTTGAAAATGTTTGATCATGCCCTGGCTGGTGTGGCTCGGTGGACTGAGCGCCGGCCTGCGAACCGAAGGGTCGCTGGGTGATTCCCAGTCGGGGCTCCTGCCTGGGTTGCGGGCCAGGTCCCCACTGTGTGAGAGAGGCAACCACACACTGATGTTTCTCTCCCTTTCTTTCTTCCTCCCTTCCCCTCTCTCTAAAAATAAATAAATAAGATCTTTTTAAAAAATGTTTGATCATGGCGCAGAAATTAAACTTAAAAAAAAAGATTTTATTTATTTTTAGAGAGATGGGAAGGGAGAGAAAGAGGGAGAGAAACATTATGTGTGAGAGATACATCGAGTGGTCGCCTCTCACATCAAACTGGCGTCGCTATGGTTCGCCTGCTGGTGCTCAATCCACTGAGCCACAGCAGCCAGGGCCTTTTCTTTTTTAGTGCCACCGGCCCCCTGGGTGTTTGGGTCCCTGTGGGTGGGTCCTCCCTGGTGGGCCATCCCCTGGGTTTTCTCAGGGGACCGACCCCCCCCCCAAGCCTCCATCCCAAACACTATTTTGAAAAAAGGATTTCAGCCTTAAAAAGGAAGGAAATTCTGACTCATGCTACAGTATAGATGAACCTGGAAGATGTTATGCTGAATGAAATGAGCCAGTCACAAAAGGATTTATGTTGTAAGATTCCGTTCATAGGAGATCCTAGAGCAGTCAAATTCATGGTGGGGGCCAGGGATTGGGGGAGGGGGGCAGGGAGTTAGTGTTTAAGAGGGACACGGTTTCAGTTTGAGAAGATGACAGTTCTGAATGGTGGTGATAGTTGCAAAACATTGTGAATGAGTGTGCTTAATGCTACTAAGCAGTACACTTAAAAATGGTTAAAATTGTAAATATTATGTATATTTCATTACCGAAAAGAAAGGAAGGAGGAATTGCAATTTGAACCAGGAAGCCTGGATGAGAATGTTTGCAGGTCACAGCAGGACTACACACATCACACATACTAGTCGCAGGCTGGGTTCTCGCCTGTGGATACTCACTGTCATTTCACCTGTGTTCTGCAATAGAAGAGATACCTAAAGTTTGATGTTTTGGCCGACAGAATACTACACAGGAATGCAAGAGCAGAAATTACAACTGTTTACAGCCATGTGGATGAGTCTCATAGACATTGTATGCAACAGTGAGGCAGGACCAAAGGTTTCCTTTTCATTCTGTTAGTCAGGATAGGGTGCCTTTGGTGGGGATGAGGGGGCATGTAGCTGGTGGTCACATGAAGGAGGGTCACTTTGCAATAGGTCATTAAGCTGGAAAACCCATTCTGTTTACGTTTCTCTATGTGGACTTTATTCCATATTATTTCTTATTAAAAAAAAAAAAAAAGATTTTGCCCTGGCTGATGTGGCTCAGTGGATTGAGCACCAGCCTGTGAAGCAAGGGGTCGCTGGTTTGATTCCCAATCAGGGCACATGCCTGGGTTGCAGGCCAGGTCCCCAGTTGATATTTCTCTCCCATCCCCTCTAAAAATAAATAAAATCTTTTAAAAATAAAAGGTTTTATTTATTTATTTTTAGAGGGGAAGGGAGGGAGAAAGAGAAGGAGAGAAACATCTATATGCAAATAAGCCCTGACACAGAATCAACCAGCAACCATTTGCTTTGCTGGATGATGCCCAACCCACTGAGCCATACAAGTCAGGGCTTCATATTATTTCTTGATCTGGGCTACAGTGATGCTTGAGTTATAATTAGTCTTTAAGCTGTAATAAACTATGTGTGGATTGTCCACTTTCCTGTAGACTTACTGTATTTCACAATTTAAAACTGAAGATACAAGCAACATAAAGGATTACAGTGGGCAGTCTTACTCCCACCTGTCACCCATCCTCCCCTTTCCTGTCTTGAGTACCCCTCAACTTGTTTTAGTTTCTTATGTATCCTAGAGAGTTGCTTTACACATTGTTACTTATGGTGTTAATAAATTATTTCACAAGAACAGATGAGTACAGTCACTTATGTCATCATCACGCAAGTTAAATACAGAGTGGGGCAAAAGCAGTTTTACAGTTAATATGGAAAATAAAATAATAAATATTAATACAAGAGTTCAATCATACATGAACTCTTTCATGTACTTACAACTGTAAACCAACTTTGCCCCACCCTGTATCAACACTCTGGCTCTATTGCTTCAGATCTTTTTTTAAAAAATTCCTTTTTATAAAACTTTCCCCCAACTATGAAAGCCTCCAGTGACAGTAACACATCCATCTACAAATGACACCCCTTTCCCTCCCCACCCTTCTAAGGATTAACAGTTATTTTGAAATTAGTCTATTCTTCCAGGACCAGCCTTAATGCATTCGTTACTTATCTGGAGTCTGTGGAAACAATGTACAATATATATTTTTAAACATTGTACATAAACGGTATCCTGAAGGCATTAGTTTGCAACTTTTCTCCCTTAACCTTATGCTTTCCAGATGTTTTCATGTGGATCCCCGTAGATTTATTGTACACGTTGTGGAGCTGTGCTTTTTCCCTGTGTTTTTCACACGGTGAGTCAGGGGACCCGTTATTGATTCAGGAAATCAATGAGGTAAGTTACAACCAGCACTTATTTATTTCCAGGTTTTCAATTAAGGGAAGAATGATTCATAGAAAAAGATTTTATTTAAAATTTATTTATTTATTTTTAATTGTGACAAAATACACATAAAACTTATCATCGTAGCCGTTTTTAAGCACCCTCTTCAGTGGCATTGAGCACACTCACATCACCACCCCCATCCGTCTCCAGGACTTTGTCCTCTTACAAAACAGAAACTCTGTCCCTGTACAACCCTAACTTCTCATTCGCCCCTCCCCCAGCCCCTGGCACCCACCATTCTACTTCCTGTGTCTGTGAATTTGACTCCTCTAGGGACCTCACAGAAGTGGAATCCTACAGTATTTGTTTGTCTGTGACTGGCTTATTTCACTTAGCATGATGTACTCAAGTTCATCCACATTGTAGCATGTGTCAAAATGTCCTTCCTTTTTAAGGGCGAATAATATTACATCATGCATTTACTATATTATGTTTATCCATGCATTCATTGATGGACATTCGAGCTGCTTTCACCTTTTGGCAGTTGTGAATAATGCTGCTATGAACATAGGTGTACAGTGGTTATTTAATGGGAAAAAATAGAATAAAAATATCAGAGTGTATCACATGTAGTAAGGGTAAGTACTGTTTGGTAAAACTTTTATTTCTGTCATATATACATGTATGTATATGCTAACAAACCTTTCCTAAACAACCATTCTTATTATGTTCATGGATTGTGTGGATCAGGAATGTGGGTAGGGCACAGTGGAGATGGCTTGTCTCTGCTCCATGCTGTCTGCAGCCCTAGCTGGGAAGAATTCAAAGTTGAGTGATGACGCCTGTTTTCCAGAATTATCAGAAGGCATCTGCGTTCATTCATGTCTCCTGATTGATGCTGGCTGGAGCCTCAGCTGGGCTGTCAGCTGGAATATCTACAGTGGTCTCTTCAAATGGGCTAGTTTGAGTTTCCTTACAACATGGCAGCTGGGTCCCAAGTAAACAAGGCTGAAGTGCAGGCATTTTTATAACTGACTCTTGGAAGTCACGTGACATCATTTCTGCTGTATTCTCTTGGTCAAGCAAGTCACAAAGGTTATTTAGGTTCAAGGGGAGGGGTCAGCGACCTTGTCAATCAAAGGATTGTCAAGGCCTGTAAATGTATTTCTTACTGTGCTCAGTGGTAAAAAAAAAAGTTTGAAAAAAAGTCTCTGCTTGATATTGTCCATAGTATGAATAAACTATAATTATTCCATCAGGCTGTTGATGGGCATTTGTTTTCAAATGTTTTGTTTTGAGTGCAGAAACAATGCTGCAGTGAGCCTCCCTGTCTGTGTCCCCATCTGCCCATGGGGAAGTTTTCCTGGAGTGCTCCACAAATCTAAGGCTTTCCCCAGGGTTTGTTGAGGGACTGGTGTGTTTGAGGTCTGTGGTTGAGGTCCAGTGAATGAAGCAAGTTGAGGGAGGAGGTGAGGTGAAGAGTGTCAGGCAGGGGTGAGCCATGCAGGCATAGGACATGAAGAGGGATTCTAGTTTTATTCCAAGGGCCATGGGGAGCCACGGGAGGGCTTTGAGCAGCGGTGTGATGGATATGATTTATGATTCTCCTCTGGTTGCTGAGCAGAAAAGGCAATGAGTAGGTTGACATATAGAAATAGACCCATTAGGAAATAGAAGGGGCCATGTTGCCATGTGACCCCTGACCTGCGGGGACTTTGCATTAATTACCTTTCCTATAACCATGCCTAGAACTTTCTCCCAGGATCTTTACATGGCGGGGTATTCTTTTTATTATTGATTTTTTTTTGAGAGAGAGGAGAAACATCAGTTTGTTGTTCCACTTATTTATGTATTCATTGGTTGCTTCTTGTGTGTGCCCTGACTGGGGAAGAAACCCAAAATCTTGGTGTATCCAGACAATGTTCTAACCAACTGAGGTACCTGGCCAGGGCAGGCTTTTTGTTGTTCAGATTTAACTGGGTGGTCACCTTGGATGTTGGAAGATGCAAGAAATGAGGTAGAGATTGTCCCTGACCCAGTCTGTGGGTGAGACACAGAAGTAACTACAATGGAGGTGAAAGAGGGAGGGAAGTGCTTGGAATGGGGCTGATGGACAGGCAGGTGGGGCGCTTCTGAGCTGCAGTTTTCCCCCAGTTCAGGAAATTTGGGAACCATGCTGAGAAACACCAGCCTAGAGATTAAGAGAAAGCACTCTGATGTCAAACTAGCCTGGGATGGGTTTCAGCTGCTGGCCAGGACTGGACGCACAGCCAGTACCAATTGGTCATGGGAGAGGGGCTTCTGCGGGCTGGCCTTAAATTGGAGTAAAATTCACACACATAAAATTAATCTTTTTTTTTTAAAAAAAGATTGTATTTATTTATTTTTAGAGAGAGGGGAAGGGAAGGAGAGAGGGAGAGAAATATCAATGTGTGGTTGCCTCTTGCATGCCCCACACTGGGGACCTGGCCTGCATGCAGCCCAGGCATGCGCCCTGACTGGGAATGGAACCGGCAACCCTTTGGTTCCCAGGTCCATGCTCAATCCACTGAGTTACACCCGCTAGGGCTAAAATTAATCATTTTAAAGTGAAAAATCCAGTGGCACTTAGTACATTTCCAATGTTGTACAACCACCACTCCTATCTAATTTTGGAACATTTTCATCACTCCCAAAGGAAACTCCATACCCATCAGCAGTCACTCCAATTCCCCCCTGCCTTTAGTCCCTGGAAGCCACTGATATACTTTTCATCTCTATTTTGTACATTTCATATAAATGGAGTCATACAATGTGTGACCATTTGTGTCTAGATTTCTTTTACTTAGTATGTTTCTGAGGTTCATCCATGTGGTAACCAAATATATCAGTGCTTGTTATGGACTGAGTTGTGTCCTCCTAAAATTCATGCGTTAAAGTGCTAACCCTCAGTGCTCACCTCAGAATATGAATGTATTTAGAAATAGGGTCTTTAAAGAAGTAATTGAATTAAAATGAGGTCATTAAGGTGGGCCCCAATCTAGTATGACTGGTGTGCTTATAAGAAAAGAAGAAAGTTGGGCACAGACGTGCACAGAGGAGACACCATGTGTAAAGACACGGGGAGAAGATGATCATCTCTGGGTGGCTCAGCTAGTTAGAACATCATCTTGATACAGCAAGGCTGTGCATTTGATCCCCAGTCAGGGCAGATACAAGAAGCAACCAATGAATGTGTAAGTAAATGGAACAACGAATTGATGTTTCCCTCTCTCTCTCTTATCAATCAATAAATAATAATAATAATAAAAGATGGCCATCTATAAGCTCAGGAGAGGGGCTTCAGAAGAAACCAATGTTGCTGACAACTTGATCTTGGACTTCTAGCCTCCAGAGCCATGAGACAATAAATTTCTGTTGATAAAAGCCCACCCTCCCACAGTCTTTATTCTGTTGTTAAAGCTCCCCCACCCCCAGGTACTTTATTATGGCAGCCCTAGCAAATTAATGCAATGTAGTACTTCATTGATTTTTATAGTTAAATGATATTCTATTGTAGGGGATTGTTTTTCTTGTAACCAAAGATGGAAAATAACCTAAATATCCGAGAATAGAGGACTTGTTAAAGAAATGACTGAATATTCACAGGAGGGAATACTACACAGATGTGAAAAAAGAACAAAGGCACTCTATGTTATGATTCTCAAAGAGTGGTGTCCCAGCCAGCAGCAGCAGCAGCACCACCTGGGAACTTGTTAGAGACGCAGGTTCTCAGGCTCCATCACAGACTCAGATATGCTATGGGTGGGCCCTGCGTGGGAGCCCCCTCCAGGTGACACTGAGGCAGGCTCAAATTTGATACCTGCTGCTGTGTATAACAACATAGCCCAGGGGTTCAAAGCAACCCTGGGGTGCTTTTAATTTTTTTTTATTAGAGAGAGGGGAAGGGAGGGAGAAATAGAGGGAGAGAAATATTGATGTGGGAGAGAAATACCGATTGGTTGCCTCTCACTGGCTCTGCGGCCAGGACTAGGGACAGAGCCTGAAACCTAGGCATGAGCCCTGACTGGAATTGAACTGGTGATGTTTCGCTTTGTGGGAGGGCGCCCAACCAACTGAGTCACACTGGAGGATGCTTTTTAAAAACACTAGTGCAGCCCTGGCTGGTGTGGCTCAGTGGACTGGGTGCTGGCCTGCAAACCAAAGGGTTGTGGGGTGGATTCTCAGTCTAGGGCTCATGCCTGGGATGCGAGCAAGGTACCCCAGTAGGGGGCCCGCGAGAGGCACTCACACATTATTTCTCTTTCTGCCGCCCTTCCCCCTCTCTAAAAATAAATAAATAAAATATTTTAAAACTAAAAACACTAGTGCATTTGGCCCATCCCTAGAGCATAATTGATCTGAAGCAGGGTCTGGACAACAAATCCCCACTTAGAGGTGACGCTAATGTGCAGCCAGGAATGTGAACCACTGATATGGAGTAAGTGTAAGAATCCAGGTGGAAAAGACTCGTGTTTCAAAACGTTCTTTGCAGGAACGTGATAGTTAAAATTTGGATAATGGAGAAATAAATGTAGGGTATGTATGTACAGTGGAATACTCTTCCACAGTGAAAAGGCCACAAGACAAAGTAGAGTACAGGTGAAAGTTAAGACTCTATACAGTATGATACCATGCATATTAAATTTAAAATACACAAAACAATCTTATGTATCTTTTGTGAATGGATACAGTCATGGGGATTCAAATGGCAAATTCAGGGGTTAGGGACAAGTATAGAGCAAGTTTCTCTCAAATCTGTAGTCTTTTATTTCCTGGTTGGGATAATGAGTACAGCGGGTTTTGTTATATTTTTATCTACACTTATTCGAATGCCCAAAATAGTTCACTTAAAGGGCAAGGGACAGAAAAAAAAAGGTATAAATTGTTTTCATTTGTGCTTCCCCCCTTTTTTGTTTCTTTATGCATGATTAACACAGTTTTAAACTCTAAAGTGAAGCTTCCCCTTTCACCTCCTGTTTCACCCACCCATTTTCATGTCCCTAAAACAGGAAAATACTGTTGCTTTTTTCAATATGCAAATCAAATAAACTGTGTCTGTAAATTCTTATTCTTCTTCCCTAAAAGGTCAGGGTATATAATAGACATCATGTTCTGAAAAAGTTTTAACTTCATTTTTCTTGGGTATCTTTCCATGTTGAAACTATAAGAGCATGTGCAGCCATGTACAGCCATGCGGGATTAGGGGGCTTATTCCTGGTGAGTTGGGGAAACAGCAAGGAGACCCGTGTGGCTTGAGGGGGCGAGAGTGGGGAAAGACGAGGGTGGGGAGGTGGGCAGACAGTGCAAGCCCTAGTGGGCAGCAGTGAGGACTTTGGCTGTTATCCCAAGTAAGGTGGGAGCCCTGGAGGGTTCTTAGCAGAAGATGGACGTGTCCACTCAGGGTACCCTCTGGCTGCTGTGGGGGGAACAGACTTTGGGGGTGGGAGCTGGGGGACTAGGGCGGAGGGACTATAGTGGTTCAAGTGGGAGATAATAGAGGCCGGGCTGTGTCCAGATGGGGGACCAAGGAGGGAATGAGAAGTAGGTGGATTCTGGGTAGATTTATTTTTTTCTTGGTAGATTTTGAAGCGGACCGAACTTGCTGTCATTTCAAATTAGGGAGCAGAGGGGTCAGAGAAACTGAGGGGTCAAAGATGCTCCGAAATTTGGGGCCCTGGTACCTGGTAGGACGGAACTGCCGTTAGCTGGGTCTAGAGGACAGCTATAGGACAGGTTGGGGGACGGTCAGGAGCTCAGATGTAGCGGGACTAATGGCAGATACTCGCGCACCTGGGTAAGGCGTTTGGGCTGCAAGTCCAGAGAGCCGCCGCCAGAGGGCGAGCGCGCTCCATCGCCTCAGCAGCTCTTGGTGCGCGGGAAGGATCTGCCCTGCCGCTTCCCACGGTCCCGCGGCCTGCGGTGCCTCACCTGGGTGCGAGATGTGGGCTACAGAGGTGCCAGAGACCGGCCGGGCCCCCCCCCCCGATGCTTTCGGGGCTCCAAAGCCTGGGACTCCCACCCCTATGTGCTTCAAGCACTCTAGCCTCCCACTCCCCACGAGGCCGTTTGCTTTGCCTGCGACACTCTCTCAGGGCTCTGCAAAAATGTTACCTCCTCAGGGACACCTTTCCTGACCACCCAGGGAGCTGAAACCCCTCCCACACCCGCACCCCGCCAAAACACCTTCAGACCTTTTTTATATTTTCTTAACATTTAAGACTCTGAAATCATCTTATTTATCTTGTCTGTTTTCTGCTCTACAACGTGAGACACGGAGGACCCACTTTCTGTTTTGTCCCCCTGTATCCTCAGGGCTCAGAATTATGCTTGGCCTCTAGAGGGTGCTAAAGGAAAACCAACAGCAATAATGTTAATCATAGCTTACTCATGGTGCTACTGTATACCAGCCTCTATTTTAAACTCCTTACATAAATTAACTCCTTGAGTCCTCAGGACAACCCTACTAGGTAGGGACTGGTATTATCTCCATATTCCAGAAGAGGAAGCTGAGGCTCAGAGTGGTTAAGGGAATGGACCAAGGTTGCACAGCCAGGAAATTGCAATGCTGGGATTGAAACCTGAGTAGCTTGACTGCAAAGCCTGGTTTTGCTAAATGGATGAATGGGGCCGTCCAAGACCTGGTACGGATCCCTCAGGGACTTTGGCATTATGTCCCAAGCCCCTGTCTCTAGACATGCCTTTCCTGGTCCCCCAGCCCACACACTAGTAGCCCCAGCCCCCAGATCCCCTGCCAGGCTGGGGGAGGGGTGGGAACCCAGCAGGTCTGGGTTTACTCTGGAGTTTGCTGAGGTGCCTCCCAGGTTGCCCAGGTGGGGGGCAGGCCATTAAAAGTGGGTCTTGTAGGCACAGACTGCACTCACCAGACAGCAGGGTCAACTGCCCGAGACCCTGAGCCCAGTCCCCGACAGACAGGCAGATGCTCCTCAGCCAGCTGACCACTCTCCTGAGCCTGCTCAGTGGAGTCTGGCTACCCAGAGGCCTGGGGAGGCCTGGACCCCAGGGTCTCCCACCCCAGCCTGGAGCTGCTGCCAATCAGACCCAAACTCTGGGCCAAGGGGCCCTGGTCTCCCTGGTGCCATCCTCTGCTCTCAGCAGCTGGAAGGCTTTCTTGGACCTGCAGAAAACTGGGCATATGGGGACAGGTGGGCTGCAGCATGGGCAGCAGGTGGCTGCCACCATGTCTCTCCCACTGAACCCACAGGAAGTGGCCCAGGAGATGTGCAAGGCTGTGCCCTTCACTCAGGTGAGTATGTGGGTGGGGGAAGGAGAAGGCTGGGTCTCAGCATTGGCAGGGAGTGCAGGCTGTGGCGCCAGATTTGGAATCAAGCCCTGGGTTCTTTACCTAACTGTGTCTGATCCTCAGTTTTCTCCCTTACAAAACGGGGGTGAAGTTTCTCCCACCGGGCCAAAGCAGTTGCCCTTATCCTGGTTTCCCGGCTTCTGCTAACACCACCCTGTCCCCCAAGTCTATTTTTCCATTTAGTGGCAGAGGACATATGGGAGCTCCTGAGTCAGGTCCTTCCTTTGCTCAGAACTTTCCATGGCTCCCACTTCACCCAGAGCAAAAGCCCAAGTTCTTCCTGCAGCCCACAAGGCCCTGCACCATCTGCCTGTCCCCTCCCTGCTCTCACCGCCTCCCATCTCCCCCTTGCCCACTTTGCTTCTGCCATACCTGCCTTCTTACTTTCTCGCACACACAACAACGTTATATCCCACGGGCTATTCCTTTGCCTTTAGTACCTCCCCCTGCCTCATATTCTATGGCTGCTTCTTCCACCTCCTGCAAGTATTTACTCAAATGTGTTTTAAAAATGCAGCACCTCTCATCCCATTGTCCCTTTTTCTGCTTTATTTTTCGCTGTAGCACACATCATCACCTAAAAAGTGAAATTGATTCTGTAATTGCACTTTTGTGTCTTCCACAGTAGAATGTCTGTTCCACCAGGGCGGGAATATTTATGCCTTATTCCCTCTGTATCCTCATCCCCAGGCCCTAGAGCAGAGCCAGGCACGCAGCAGGAGCTCGGTGTTTGTTGAATGATGAACGATAGTGGAATGCCTCCTAAGCACTGCTGGGCAGCCTGAATGAGAGGGGTATGGGCAGAACTCTCACAGATGCATTCAGCTGGTGCTCCATAAAGGCTGTAGGAATTCATGTCATGTGCTGTTTATGGCCCAGGCTTTGAAGTCAGGTGTACCATGGTCTGCCTTAACTGCTGATTTCTTTGTAATTCAGAGCAAGAGGCTGGGGTGGCTGGGGCAGAGTGAGGGGGAAGGTGGGGGCAGAGGGCAGAGGTGGGAGGGCACAGTTTTAACAGAGAAGGGCCAGGACCAGAAGGTGAGTTGATAGATCCACTTAGTTGGAGGGGACCATAGGAGGGAATAACATCTTTTGAGCACTGACTGTGTGCCAGGTAATAGGCTAAAGGCTTTCTCTGTAATCCCCCAGGCTCTTGTAATGCTACCCCTTCCTGCTGTTCCTCAGCCCTTCTCTGCATTAATCCTCTCTGTTGAAAGGTCTAGAGTGTTCCGTTCCCTACCACCCACCCCTCGCCCCATTGAACTTCGATAATTTCACAGGTGAAGAAACTGAGGGTTGAGAGGTTGAGTAATTTACCCCAAGTCACACAGCCAGCAGGTGGCAGTCAGGCTGTGAGCCCAGGCAACCATGATTTTGAAGGTGGGGTGGAAGTAGATGGGTGATTATTCTCATTACTCTAGCCTCACACTCCACTGCCCTTGACCTGTCTCTCTGCCTCTGGCCCCAGGTGCTCTCCCAGCCGGGATGCATGACCATGCGCCTCCGTAATCACCTCTGCTTTGGCCAGTGCTCCTCACTCTACGTCCCTGGTGTGGACTCTGCCCCACTTGTCCTCTGCAACAGCTGTGTGCCCACTCAAAGGCGCTGGGCACCCGTGTTCCTGTGGTGTTGGGTGGGCAGCCCAGTCTCTCGTCGACGGGTGAAGATATCCACATTGCTGGTCGAGAGATGTCAGTGCCACCCGAAGGTGTGAGCCGAGCATCTCGGACTGACACACAGACGCGTGCACCTGGACAGATGTGGGGAGTCAGGCTAAGAAGGACGCCGACCTGGATTATGTGCACTGGGTCAAAGAGACCAAGGACGCAGGGAAGCCAGATGGGCCTTCTGAGTCCTCACCCTGCTCGCTCCCAGTGACCCCAGAAGTAGGTCCAGACATAGAGGTGGACCACTCAGAGACACAGCATACACTTATTAAGTACTCAGTGTTGGTCAGGCCCAGCTCTTAAGAGTTTGACATGTACTTACTTGTGTCATCCTCAGAGCTGCCCAATGACATAGAGGTATTACCCCATTTTACAAGGAAGGAAACCAAGGCCCGAAGAGGCAAAGCCTCTAGCTCAGGGTCACACAGCAGTATGTGGCAGAGAGAGCTTTTGAACCCAAGGCAATGTGATACCCCTTTTTAACCACCAGGCTGGACTTCCTCTCACAGAATGAGTCAAAGACACACCCCCCCCCCAGCTGCAGGGACCACAGATGGCCCCACTCAGGCCAGGAGACCCGGTGACAACCCTGCCCTAGGGATTCCAAGAAACCAAGACAGGAAGGCAGATGTAGCTACTGGGGGAAACCTGGGCTCCCCGAGTCAGATGCAGTACCCACGTGCTCCAGCTGCCCCCCAAGTCTTCACACAGCCCCATGCCCAATGTGGCATTCTGCAGGAATCATAAAGGCTGGCTGAGCCCAGTTGTGCATAGTGTGTGTTTGTGTGTGTTTGTTCCTCCAACTGGAGTTCCCCAGGAGTGGGTGGCTCTGCAGAATGTGGGTGGGGGTTGGGGGGGGCGGTGCTCCCTCCTCAGTTGGGAGCAGGGTCTGCAGCGGACCAGGGCAGCCTGGCTTTGGGCGTCTGGAACCAGGGCCCTAGCAGATGGGCCCGTCTGGCACAGACGCAGGGACATGTGGCGCTGTCAGGGTTGCCTCCAAATGCTCCCCGGAGCGCAGGGCGGGGGGCAGCCAAGGCCCCCCTCAGCTCTCTTCCTGCCTCAGGAAGGAAGGCCCCAGGTGAGGGGAGCAGGAGGAGGGGACTCGAGGAAACAGATGGGCCAGTGGGGCGTGGGAGCTCTTGACCTCTGACCTCACAGGCCAGCACAGAGGGGTGGGAACAGGCCAGGCAGGCAGCTCCCAAGGCTCTGCTCCAAGGGCCCGGGATGGGATGGGGGGAGGTCATGAGTGGCCCATGGGGCATGGGTGTACTTTCCCTCCTCCCTCCAGGGTGCTGTGCCAAACCTCAGGCAGAGTCCGAGTGGGTAGCTCAGCCTTGGCACTATGGGCACCCCCTCTCTGGCAGGCATATGAGGCACCTTCTTCCACCCCCTTTCAGCTGTGCCCACCTCCTGCCAGCCGGGGAACCAGCTGGGAACCTTGGTGCCAGGGGGGCCCCGAGTGTCCCTGTCCCCCCTGGGCAGTGCCAACCGGTCCCCACCCCCACTCTCCAGGCGCATTAATGGGTGGGTAATGAGTGCTGGGGGAACAGGGGAGGGGAGGGGATGCAGGTGCCACAGGCGCTGGCACAGGGGCTGCTAATCAGGTTTGCCAACGCCATCTGTCACCGCACGAGCATCTGGGGCTCAAGGTGACCCTGTCACCCTCAGTTACAATTATGAGTTTGGCATCTGTATTAAAGCCCGCCAGCCGGCCAGAATGGGGAGGGCTGGGGTGGGCATGGGGGTGTGTGGTGAGCCCTGTCCCGGGGGTCTTGTTCCCAGGGGTTGTGTGGCTGCCAAGGCATGGGGCTTCTCCCCGCCTAGGGGAGTTTGTGTGTGTGTGCATGCCCATCAGCCTGCACAATTCTGTGAGTGTGTATGGATGCAGGGTTGGGAGTCTGGGTGTTTGTGTGTCTCTGGGTATGGTGGCTCTGTGTCTGAATTTGGTGGGATGGCCAGGGGCAGGCAGCTCTGAGATCGTGTGGACACAGAGGAATGTGTGTCTGCATGCTGGGAAAGGCGCAATGGCAGGTCCAGGCGTCTTTGGGTGATAGTGTCAGGGGGTATGTGTGTTGCTGTGTGTGTGCCTCTGAGAGCATGTGGTGCTGTGCATCTGATGGTCATAGGCTATGTATTTGGGCATGTAGGGCCCTACGTGAGATTCTGTTGAAGTGTGCGTGCATGCGTGTGTTAACGCAGAGGGGCAGCAGCTGGGAGAGGCTCTGGGGAGTTACTGCAGGGCCTCTCTCCTGCCCCTTTAGTCTACTCCTGCCCTCACCAACGGCTGCTGCCCACTCTAATCTTCTGGGGGCCCCAGGAAGGCAAGGGGCTGGCTCTGGGGCGGGGCGGGGGGGGGTTCTGGGCTCTGGGTTCTTGGATCTGGATTCTAGGTCCTCAATTCTAAATTCTGAAGACATGAGCTATACTTTAGGGTTCTGGATTTTGGACATTTAGATTCTGGGTCCCCAGTTCTTAGATCTGGATTATAGATCTTGGTATCTGGGAATCTAGATTCAGATTCTGGATTCTGGGATTTCGAGTCCAGGCTCTGAATTCTGGATTTGGATTCTAGCTAACCAACCCTGGGTTCTGGTATCTGGGGTATCTGGGTGCTGAGCCTGGGCCTGTCCTCTCTGCCCTTCCACTGAGGTTGGGCCACTGGGCTCCCTGCCTCCCTCCCCCCTCCACCCCCGCCCCGACCTGGTGGGTGCAGAGACCACACATGGCCACCAGGGGACACCCTTGGTCCAGATTTGGGTCCAACTGACCCAGACAGGAAGAAGTTGGGGACCACCTTGGCCTGGTTTGACCCAGACCTTTGAGGAGGAAGGAGGAGGTACTTCACCTCCCTCCCCTTCCCTTCCCATCTAGGTTTGTGCCTGATGTCTGTCAAACACGAAGAACTGGACCCAGCATCCCCACAGATCACTCAGTCGGGGCCAGGGGCCAGGGCACCAAGTCGTTGGGTCAAATGCAGGAAAGAGTGTGTGTGTCATGGGGCGGTGTCAATGAGTGTGCAGGTGTGAGAGTGCACCGTATGTCTGGGGTGGCCACATATGGCAGTGTTTTGTAGAGTGTGAACCCGTGTGGTGTGTGGCCATGTGTGACTGTGACCACATGTCTGGCAGGGTCCTCATGTGACAGTGTGTCTATGGGGCTGTATCTGCACCTATGTCACTCTGGTGTAAGGTAGAAGTCCCTGTCATATGGCTGTGTCCAACTGAACATGCCTGTGTCACTGGGTGTCTGTGGGTGTATCTGTAGATGTCACTGGGTCCATAAGGATGTCTCAGAGTGTCTGGGACAGTGTCCCCAAGATTAAGTCCCTGTGTTGACCACATCTTGTCAGTGGGTGTGTGAAGATGTGTATGTAGGACAGAGGTGTGCCTTCCAAGAGTGTCAAACTGGGGGCTTCACGTTGTCCAAAGGGGAGTGGGGAAGGACGGAGGCAGGTGGGACCAGAGACACTCGGTGTACTTCTTCCATTCCCTTCCTGGTATCTCTGACCCTCTGTCTTGCTAAGTCTCTGTATGGCTGGGTCTCCTCCTATCTCTCAGCATCTCTGACTTTGTCTTGGGGTCCTGGTCCTCTGCCTAGTCCCATTGTCAAGCACAGTGCAAGGCGCAGTAGGCTTCGTGGTTGTTGGCTGTCCGGTCCTGCCCTGTCTCCCATCCTAGCCCTTCGTCTCCCATCTCCATTCCCGCCTCTGCCTCTCCTCGGTTCTGTCCCTCTGAACGTGTTTCCCCATTGGTGCATTTCTCTCCATCTCACAAGTCTCTCTCATTTCTCTGTTTCTCCCTCTTGGCTTTTAAGTGTCTTTCTTTCTCCATCTACAACTCTGTCGCTCCCATCTCTTGTCCCTCCCTCTCTTGTCTCTCTCCATCTTTGTCTCTCACTATCTCTGTCTCTCCTAGTCTCTCCCGACCCCGGGTGGGTCGGGGTGGGTCCGGGACAGCCAGGCCTGGGCGCCGCCGCCGCGAACAATGCCCCATTCACGCGGCCCTTCGGCGCCATGGCAACGCGCCCGCCCCGCCCTCCCCGCCCTCCCCGCCCGGGCTGCGCGTGCCAAGAGGATGCCATGGTTACGTCAGGCGCGTGCCCGCTCCGCCCGCCGCCTCCCTGCGCGCTCCTGGAGCGGCCAGGCCGGCAGGGGGCGCCCGGCCGCAGCCTATGTCCTGAGTCAGAAGGGGCATCCCCCTTTATGGGGCCTTCAGCCACTCGGCCTGTTTTCCTTTCTGTAAACCGTTAAGAGTGGGCAGAATAAGATTGTAGTGTGTGTGTACGTGAGAGATGGTGAGTGAAGGTGCTCTTTAGGGTGTTTGAGTGTGAGAACATTTGAGAGTCAGTGGGACTGTGTGCGAATTTGTGGGTCAGTGTTTGCATACATGTGTGGGTATTTTATGAAATGTAGTTGCTTCTAGCCCTGGCCGGGTAGCTCAGTTGGTTGGAGCATCTTCCCAATATGTCAGCGTTGTGCATTCCATCCCCAGTCGGGGCCAGGGCACTTGCAGAAATCAACCAATGAATGCATGAATGGGTGGAACAAGGAGTCGATGTTTTTTTCTCTCAGATCAATACTTTTTTTTTAAGATAGTTGGTTCCATTTTGGGGGTGACTGTATGCCTGTGTGCTTGGAAATGTGTGTGTGTGTGTATATTTTCATGCCTATGTATAATGACACCTGTGTAGTTTGGGTATGATGGTGTATGTGTGTTTGTGGTCACGTGCCCTGATGTTTGTGTGCTCCTGTGTTTGCATGCCTGGGGTGTGTATGTGTGTGATTGTGTGCTTGTGAGTTCATATGACTGTGTGTCCATGTTTGCATGGCTGAGGCGTGGGTGTCAGAGAGACAGAGAGAGAGATGGTGTCTATGGTTTGGGTGTGATTATGTGTTTGTGATTGTGAGTTCATTTGATTTTGTGCTTGTGTTTGCATGCATGGCATGTGTGTATGTAGTCGTGAGTTTTTGTAGCTACTGTTTGTGGGGGGGGTTCTTACACACTCGGGTGTGCTTATGTGTAGGACTCGGAGTAGGTTCTGAGGACTGCTAGGGTCTGGCTGAGCCCCCCCTCACTTGAGGGCCTCCTGGCACAGAAGGGGGTGCCCAGCTGCCTGGGACCTCCAACTCCCCACAGGTTCAGGAGAGCCCCATCTGATGAATATTCATGAGGTGGGGGCTGGCACCCACTGCTGACAGCTGCACGTCCATTAGCTGCTTCCCCAACCCCGCTGCTCTCCATGTACCAACTGCAGCAGGGAGGGGGGTGTCAGTGTGGGCCTGTCCCTGTCTCTACAACTGGGGGCTGGGGGTGTCCTAGTGACTATCGTGGGGGCCATGTTAGCATGCCTGGCTGCCTGTTGGGACAGCTAAGGGGCTGTCTCAATGTTGTGACAGGCACCAGGGAGAGCGCCTGTTGTGACAAGATGTACTTGGAGTGGTGGTGTGGCTGTCACCCATTGTTTCTTTGTAGCTCTGTCCGGGGACTATGGGTGGTGTGAGGCAGTGTGAGGTGTGTGCCTGTCACCTGCAGCAGTGATGCCCTGAGCATGTGTCAGCAGAGTATCTTGGAGCGGTTCTGTAGTGGCCTCACCTGCTGGATCTCTGCTCTGTGACACCATGACAGTGAGGGTGTGTTGCATTATTGGAGGGACTAGTTTGGTTCAAACATTGATCTGGGGACAGCTGTGTGCCACACCATGGGGATGAAGCAATCAGATCCGCTCCCTCTCCATGTGACTGAGTGGAGCGGTGGCTCTGTGTGGTGACACGGCTAGCGCAGCTGCAGGGGCACCGGGACAGAGCATGTCAGCGTGACTCTGCTGATCAGTGTGATACTGATACAGTGTGGGGGTCAGCGTGTCAGGTTAACTGTGAAGACGTGTGAGACGGTATGGCTGAAGGTGTGTGGTGACCAGAATTGTAGAGGGTGTAACGGTGTTTCTGTGTATGACAGCATGGCTGAGGATGTAACAGTGTTACTGGCTGAAGGTGTCAGTGTGCTTTAGTGTGTGGTTGAAGGTGTGACAGCACGGCTGTGTATAACAGCGTGTATAACAGTGTGGTTGTATGTGATAGTGTGACAGAAGATGAGACATGGTGGCTGTGTGCATGGCTGTGTGATCAATAGAGTGACAATGACACTGTGTGTATGACAGTGAGTGTGTGTGTTGACATGAGCCATGGGTCTGTAACTGCCCCCCCAAACCCCCTGGTTTCACAGGGAGCCCGACTACATGACCACAGTCTCAGCCGTGTCACCCCGTACAGACATGCTGTCCTATTTTTCTGCTGGAGTGAGAGGCCTTGTGGCATGGGATTGGCAGCTGCCTTTCTTGGAGATGCACTTTGGTCTTAGACAGGGAGACCTGGAGATCCAACGGCGGGGGCAAGGCTTTGCCCCTCTGTCTTCCCTGTGCAGCTTGGGTTTGGGGATTGGCCTCCACATGTAGTGGGGATGGGGTGGGGGAAGGCTACGCTGGGCTGGGGGACTCCGTCCTGAGCCCTGGCATGTGGCTGGGTGGCCCCTAAGGCTTGGCCAGGGACATTGCGCAGCTGCCTCACCCCGCAATACCCACTCCCTGGGATGGCTGGGCAGTGGCAGCATACAGAGGCCCCATTCAGGAGCTAGGGCCAGGTTTCTAGGGCGGGTGGGGTGGGTCTCCTGCTTGCTGTAAATGAAACGTTTCCCCAATTTCTTCCCTTTGCCTCCATATGAGTGCCAGCCACCAGATGCCTTGCTGCCCTCCTGCCCTCCACCCTGGCGAGGCTGTGCCCCCAGGGCACATGTGAGTGTGTGCCTTTGGGGCCCTGAGTGCAGCTGCTGGCTGGCATGTGTCCCCATTTGTGATTCGGGGATGCTTGCATGTACCTTTGAGTGTCACATGACCATGGGTGACTGTGACCGTGAGTGATGTGCATGTCCACATGCATGTGTATTACCTATACAACCTTGTATGACTTGATGTGTGCCACACTTATGAATGATTTTGAAGGCATCTGTGAGTGTGACCCAGTGGGTCTGTCCTATGTGAGATTTTGTGTCCCTATGTGGTTGTGTGTGGCCTTGTGTGTACATGTGTAACTAGTCTCAGTGTAGGATTCTGGGAGTCCATGTAACTATGTCTGGGTGTATCTGGGTGTGTCTTTGCGAATCTGTATATCTGAGTCCCTGGGAGGGTCTATGTGGTGGTGGGGGTCTTAATGTGTGACTGGTGTGCTAGTGGGGTCACTCTGTGGCTCTGGGAAGATCTGTGCAGCTGTGTGTGTCTGTGTGCTGTTCTGGAAGGGTGTGTGACAGCGTCTTTGAGTGATCCCGCGTCTCTGTGTGGTTCTGGCATTTTATTTGACGCCCCAGAGGAGGAGGAAAATCTGTGTGTGTCTTTGTGACTTTGTGTGTGTGTGATGTGGCCTGGGGTGCCTGGCTCTGTGTGCCTTGGGAGTGGGGACTGTAACTCCTCAGGCTCAAATCCCACTGGGGGTTCTCAGCCTGGGGTTGGGGCAGCGAGAGCAAGGCTGGGCACAGACCATACCTCCAATCTGGTCAGGGGAGGCACTGGCTCCTCTTGGGGAGTGGTGAGCCCTAGTCTTGCCTGGAGGACCCTAGAGCACCTGACCACCTGTCACAACTCCTCCTCCGGCAATACCCACAGCCTGGCTCTTCACTTATCCTGTGTGCCAGATGTTTGCCACTTCTCCCAAGAGGCCTGCCCAGCTGACCTGGAGCCCAGCAATGCCTGACCTCCACCTTCAGTGGCCCAGGACATGGCTGCCAAAGCCCAGATATTTCAGTGACCTCCCTCCTCCCCCGCATCCTGGCCAGGTAGTACCATAGGCCTGGTTCTCACTCCTCCTCCACTTCTACTCCCCACACACCTGCATTGGAAGAACACACCTGCTGCCAGCCTCAGCCAGGTGGGCAGCCCTGAATGAAGGAATGTGGGGGATTCCAGCTGTGGCATCCCAGCTGTGCACAACCCTCTGGCAGTGTCCCTTCCCCCATGATTTCTCAAGGGCCAGGTGTGCCCCAAGACCTGGGCTCTGGGGAGGAGGGAATGGGGGTGTGTGGGTATCCTGCAGTGCAGCCCCTCTGCCTCCCAGTAAAAATTCTCCCGGATGGCAGCTGTGGAGGGAGGAGCAGAGCGGATGCGTGTGAAAGGGTGTGTTGTGGGTACAGAGGGGTCTTAGTGTATGGAGAGAGTTCTGAGTGCAGATATGTGCATGAACGTGGGCAAGTGTTTGTTTACGGAATATGGATGGATGTGGTGTGTGTGTGAGGAAGAGTGTGTCGTAGTGTGAAGCTGCATGTGGAAGAAAGGATGGGTGTTGTGTATTGGAGAGAATGGGTGTCTTGTGTGTGTATTGGATGTTGTATGTTTATGTGTGTGTCTGGATGGCAGTATGGGTGTCCTGTGTGTGTGGATGTTGTGTGTGTTTGTGTGTGCTGCATGCAAGGACGGGTGTCCTGAGTGACTATGAATAGAGGATTGAATATTGTGAGGGGAGTGAAGGAAGGAAGGATTGGGTGTGTATGTGTGTGTGCGAGTGGAGTGTGGTGTGAGTGTGTATATGAATTGGGAATGGGATGCAGGTTCATGCAGAGCCCAGGTTGGGGGCCAGATGTGGGACTGGGAGGGTGAGGGGGTGGGCAGACGGCAGCCCCAGGGTCTATTGCAGCTGGTGGACAGGGCTGGGAGGCCAGGCAGTCAGGTGGGGTGAGAAGGGGCCCAAGGTGAGGGCTTTGGAGACCCATGTTTGCATGGCTGTTTGCAGAGGGCCAAGAAGGGTCCAATCTGGCTTGAGGCTCCCCCAAGCTCCCAGCCACATTATAGTCCCAGACGCCCCAAACCCCTCCACCATTTCTTCCCATTCCCCAGACTTCTCCCACTGGTCCCCCTCAAGCCCCCTACTGGCCCACACTGCTCCAGTGTCCCCTTCACACAGGCCCCACAACCGTCCCAGACCTATCCTCTGCCTCTTCCCTTAGCCATCTGAGCTCCCCCTTGCTGCTCCAAACCTCTTCCCGGCCCACATATCCTCAGCACCTTCCCCCCCCCCCCGACATTCCAGCCTCTCCTGAGCCTTCTCAAAGCCCCCCCTCCCCCCGACCCTTTTACACCCGCCCCTGCCTTTTCCTGCTATCCTCCCTCCCACCCCATTCCCCAAGACACCCCCAACTGCCCCTTTCCGGAAACATCCAGGTTCCCATCCCCCTTTAATCCCCAAACCACTTTCCTTGCCCCCTTTCCGAAGCCCCTCACAGTCTCCAGTTCCCTCTCTGCACCCCTCCCCTATCCCCCATGTAGCCCCGCCCTTTCCCCCTTGGAGCCCCCCTGCAGCCCCTCCCCTGTGCCCCCTCCCCCTCGCCCTCCTCCTGCAGCGGCTGCAGCAGCGACGGCCCTGAAACTTTAAACGGTGTTAAAAGTTTCTGTTTACGAGAAGCCCTTGAATTTTTAAGGACGTATCAATTCCCTCCGCCAAGGCCTTGCATCAGCGGCGCAGCGGGGGAGGCTGGGTCAGAACGCGGGATCCCAGGAAAGAGCCCCCCAAACACGGAGTGACAGACACACAGTGCCCAGACACATCCGCAGGCACACAGAGACCCCCCTTCCTGACACACGTGTGCACACACAGCCCTAGTCACACACACAACACAGCCTGTCGGACACAGACTGACATCCCTGACAGAGCCGCCCTTGCTGACACATGCACTCCTATGCACACACACACCCTCGTCACTGCCCAGACTCACGGGGCTCACCTCACAGAGAGACCCACCAGTGACCCATGGTTGTTTCCGGCCACACAGTCCCTGAATGCAGACAGACCCACTAGGACCTCGCACACTTACTTGTCCACTTGGTCACATACACTCCAGGACACACAGAGACCCACCTCCCTGCCACACACACACAGGTTTGTCACGCACACTGACACCTTCTGACAGAAAGATCCTCAGGGCTAATGCACACACCACGATCAGCTTGAAACACACATGCTCCCCCTGATGCCCCCTTCACCAGTACTTCCTATCAAACCCAGACCCCCGACCCCAGCTGCACTTGACTCCCACTAGAATGTCAGCCTCCCTGGGACCGGTCTTTTGTCTTGGTCCCCACTCTGTCCCCAATGCTCAGCATAGGGCCTGACAGACACTCACCCTCTCTGACTCACAGACACCTCCCAGGCACACAGCCAGACCCACGTCACCACTACACAATACTGGTCCACACAGAGGGCTCCCGGATGTCCACTGGCCGACGTCTTTTCTCCCCCAGAGGACACCAGACCCACCCAGACACCTGAGGACACAGCTACAGCCACCCTGCCTCAGTGGTCTCGTGTGACCAGGAGCATTCCCCAAGGGACATTTTTACACACATGCACACACACCCTTGTGCCCCTACACAGTCAGCCCTGCACACACATACGAGCACACATACACGCACACACCCACGCACACCTGGGCACCAACACCCCTCTGACAGACAATGCATAGCTGAGTATTGCCACAGCTTCTTGGCCCGGGAGGGCAAGAAGGTGCTGGCTGCACCTGGCAGCAGGAGGGAGCTTTGTCTCAGCAGGAGCTGCCTGGGGGTTGTGGCACCACCTCCCCACCCACCACAGGGGTCACCCAAGGGCTCCCCATGCCCCCACGCCAGGGCCCTCAGCACCATCTCTCCCCCAGGTCCTTTCTGCTCTGAAAATGGGGATTAGGGACCTGTATGAGGGACTGGAGCCTCACAGGGTGTGTGTGTGCATGTACCTGAGGCCTCCATGCCCCTTTCTGCCCCTGTGGAATGGGCTGCGCAACCCCTGCTAGATCTGTGCATGTCCGTGATCTGAGCCAAGTACGAGTGTGTGCTGTGTGTGTGGGAGGAGCCGGGGTGCATGCGTGGCACCTGTGTGCAGGGTTGGGCGATTCTTTGAAGGGCATTACCAGGTGACTGGGTATCAAGATTGTTGGTCAGCATGCCAGAGGCTCAGGGTACATCTGGGCATCAGGTGTGTGTCATGTGTGTTGTTGTAAATGTCACTTTGTACCAGTGACACTTTGTATCTCTTTGTACCATGGTCAGTGCAGTCCAGGTGTTGTCTGGCATGCACGTTCAGGTGTCTGATGGTGTGTGTTTGTGTGATGGTGTGTTAGTGCATCTCCCTTTTGTCAGTGTCCTTCTGTGTGTGTGGGTGGGTGTGTCCTCTGTGTTGTCACAACTACCAAGATATTTTGGTGTGGCTTTGTGTTTGTGCTATGTGTGCCCATGTATAGGAGTTGAGTGTGTGGGGCATGGCGAGGTGCGCTTGTGTGATCGTGCCTGTGTCAGTGTGTCCGCATGAATCCTTGCATGTCAGCAGGCCCTGATGTGTGCATGTCTTAGTGTGTGTGAGTGTGTGTGTGTGAGAGAGAGGCCCATGTTGGTGTACATTTGTCTGTATCTGGGTGTCTAAACATGGTTCCTTGTTGTAATGTGTGTGTACCAGTATCATCCTGTGATGGGGGGGCCTGTGTGCCTGTCCATGTGTGGGTCATGGGTTGGATTCCTAATCTTGGTGTGTGCGCGCGCGCGCGTGGATGGTGCACCCGGGCATGTGTGCATGCTATGTGTTCGTAGGTGTCTGTGTGTGCTTTGTTGTCTGAACGTGGAACGTGTGGTAAGGCGTTCTGTACGTGGGGTCCAAGACCCGTTGTGAGTCTGTCAGCGTGTGTCTGCGTTGGAACGCAGGCCAGCACGTGTCAGGGTGGCCGTGACGGTGTGCGCCCCCGCGAGTGTGTGTGCGTGCATGTGTGTGCGCTTGTGTGTGCGAGCGTGTATATGTGTGTGTGTGTGTGTGCGCGCGCCGGCCGCTGCTCCCCGCCCGCCCGCCCCTCCCCGCGCCCCTCCTCCCGCCCGCCCGCCAGCTCCCTCTCCCCGGAGTGCGCCGCTTCCAAACTTTGTCTAAACTTTCACTTTCACAGCGCAGCGGCTGCGGCGGTGGCGGCGGCGGGCGAGGGTGACCGGCCGAGCGGCGGCGGCATGGAGTAGACGCGCGGCGGCGGCGGCGGCGGACGCGAGAGGCAGCGGCGAGCGCGGCGGCGGCGGCGGCCCCGGAGCCGGCGGGGCCGAGCCTGCGAACGGCGATCGCGGAGCGGCGCCGGGCCCAGCGCGGGGCCGTGGGCCGGGCGGGCGCCGCGCGGCCGAGGCCGGAGTAGCCGAGCCGGAGCCCGAGCGCGGCCACCGCCTGCCGGGCCTCCCCTCGCCGCGGCCGGCCGCCGCGCTCTCGCCCCGGCGCCCAGCTATGTACTCCCCGTACTGCCTCACCCAGGTACCGGCCGCCGCCCCGCGCGACCGGGGAGGGAAGCGGGCGCAGGAGGCCGGCCGGCAACGCAGGCGGGCAGGCGGGCGGGCGGGCGGGCGGAGGTGGCGCGCGGCGGCTGGGGGAGTGAGCCCGCGGGCGGCGGAGGGGTGCAAGCCGTGCTGTGGGGAGTTTGGGCACGCGTGCGGGCGCCACTGTGCGCGTGCGAACCTGGCCACCAGCAGATCCCTGTTGGGGTCTTCGGGGGTGGCCAGCTGCGTTCGTGGCGCTGCCCTGGATCGGGAGTGCATGTGAGTGTGTGTGCGTGCGCGCGCGCTCGGCTGGGGTGCGGTGGGCAACGGGACTCCCGCCGACCTGTGGGCGACTGTGGTGGCACCTGAACAGCGTGGCCTCTGGCAGTGTTTGCAGGGGTGAAAGAGTGGCAGGGGGTAGTCCCGCGGGCGCAGATTAGGGACTGAGTTCGGTGGCGATCTCAGGGGCGGGCGCAGCCTTTCCCGAGGGTGGCAGCAGCCGGCGTGCGTGGCAGCGGCCCCTGTGTTGGGCCGGGGTGCCCGGGGCGGGTCGAGCGGTCCGGGCGTCTCCCCAAAGTCTTTGTTCAGGCTTCACATGGGAGCGGGGCTAAGAAAATGGCGGGGCTCCCAAATTTCGGAGGGGCAGGGGAGGGAAGGAGAGGGAGGAATGGGCCCGTTGCCAGTCGGGGCCGCGCCTCTGCACCGACCCTGGACGCCGCCGCCGCCGTGGGCCCCCCTCCAAACTTTTATCGGGACAAACTTTCCGGCCCCTGCTTCCCGGGCTGCCGCGCGGTGGACAGGCGGGCCGGGGAAATACCGTCCCGCTGCCCAGAGGCGAGAGGGCGGGAGGCAGCCCTGGACGCTGCCGACAGTGCTGCGACCACGCCGTCGGGCCGACGGCGAGCAGAACAGTGCAGACCTTGACGCGCTGCAGAGCGCGTCCCGCCTCCAGCGAAGTTCCCTGAGCCGCGCTCCGCTGAGGCAAAGGCTCCCGGGATGCCTGCACTGCTACCCCACCCTCGCCAGTCGGTGACCCTAGGCTCCGGAGGGCACAGGAGCTGACCAGAGTCCCTCCAACAGCCTTGGCAGGGCTGCCTGCGGGTCCAGGACTACAGTGGTAACAATGACTCCGCAGATGGTGCACCTGGGGGCTGCTCAGCGGTGCCTACCAGCAGGACCTGCCTGTGTGGAGAATCTCTAGACCAGGCCTGGGGTCCTAGTTGTCCCCTCTGCCCATCTGAGTCTTGCTAGCCGTGAGCCAAGTGTGCCCACTGTTGGGAATGGGAGTTCACGTGAACATGGCTACTGTGCGGGCCTGGTGTGTAGCAGGGGGCAAGAGGGTATGTGTGGGATGGGTGTCAGCCATGGCCACGCCACTCTCTTGTGTCAACAGATGCAAGTATGTGTGCATCGATCTTGGGGTCTGCGTGTGGCTCCTGTGGGTTGGCCATCGGCAGGCCTGTGTGGCATGGGCGCATGTGGGGGGCCCAGGGAGCAGGTTTTCCTGTATAGGTGTGAGTATGTGTTAGTGAGGTACACATTCATCACACGTGTGTATCACGATGTGCATGCAGGTGTGAGTGGGCATTCTGACCACTGTGGCAGCATGGGAACCCCCACATCTGTGTCTCATCTTGGGCTTCCCACACGACGATACTGCCCGCCTAGCTGGGTCTGAGCCGTGGCTGCCTTTGGGGCTATGCTTGGATGGCCTGCGGGGCTGGTGTCTAGGGACTAGTGGGACCAAGACCCCACGCCCCAGCAGCTCCTTGTCCACCTGCTGCTAGTCCAGCTGCCTGGCCTGCCCCCTGAGGCCTGGGTGAGATTCTGGGCCCTGAGGTTTCACAGTACCTTGGGAAAGAATTGCCAGCAGATCCACTGGGACAAGTCTAGGAAAACGGCTGGGGTGGCCCCCAGACTCAAGGTGATGGCCGGGGCTTACCTCTGTGACACTCCAGAAGGGAGCAAAGGCTCTGCCCCGTCACAGGCCCAGGCTGTGAGCATGCCAGGGCAGCTGGGGGGCACAGCAGTCACAGTCTGGGTGGGTGGCTGCTGTCCATGGGTCAGCAGAGTCTGACCCTCCTGAGAGCTACATCTCTTGGATTCAGAGCTCTGTTTTTATAAATTTTTCTGCTTCCATAGTTTGCCCTGCCAGTCTGTTTCTGTCTCTCTCTCTCACTGTCTCTGTCTCTCGCTCTCTGTCTCTGTCCTTCTCTACCTTTGACTGTCCCCATCTCTCCCTGTCTGTCTCTGATTCTGGCCCCATCTCTGCCCCCCCTTCCATCTCGGACTCTCTGCCTTTCTCTGGCCTCCATCTCTCTCTCTCTCTCCCTTTTTTTCAAACCAGAATTGGCTTCGATTTTAAAGTCAATAAATGATTGAGCAGGAACGAGCTTGGAGCAGCGGGGCCCTGGCAGGGAAAGGCACTGTGGGCGAGAGGGAAGGATGGGGGGGAAATCTCCTTCTGGAAAAAGCATCGAAATCCAGGGTGGCTGGGCGGGGCGCTCACTGGAGCTGCTTGAGCCCACTAGAGCCACAGACCTGAGTCCTCAGTGGAGGGAAACGGATGGATGGGACTCCCCCTCCAAATAAACTGAGATGCACACCAGAATGCAGTCACACACATATACACTGCCGCTACCACCAAGAGGGGAACATAAATGACATGCTCACATTGATGTCCAGACGCACGACCATTGGCAAACATACAGACATGGGAGACGGTGGACCTGTGTTCCCTCCCTGCCCAACACACATGTAAACACACATTCCTCAAAATAGGACATGTGTATTGATGTCGGCTCACGGACACACAGCGACACCTCCTCGACACACTCAGATACAGGCTGACTCCAGTGTGTTCACCCCCACACTTGCTCGCAGACTCAAGATGGATGGATGGATGGATGGACATACACCTTTTTGCAATTCTGTTGGCTCACCCAGGTGTGTACACAGACATGCACATACCCTCGGACATATGTGTCTGACATTTCCTTCGCCAGCATTTCCTGCCACATAGTCACACGAGCAACAGAATGTTTATGTACCCCTGTTTCTGTGAAGCTGTGCACACAGTCATTCTAGGGGAGGGTTATGGGCTGGGGCCTCCCTGATGCGCCCCCGCAGCTCTCTCCTGGGTCTCCGTGGCCACCTCTCTGTCCCTGTGAAGCTGTTGCTCCCCATGCTGCACCCACGTGGAGCCTCCTTTTTATGGCACATTTTCTCTCTGGCTCTGGCCCTGCCTGCTTCATGCCCACGGCTGGGGCGGGAGGTGTGTGCATCATAAGCTGGGATGTGGTAGGACACCCTTGGGCCTGCGTTGGGCTCTGTTAGATGTTTTGAAGCTGGGCTGAGCTCGGAGCTGAGGGCTCTGCTGGGTTAATGGAGGAGGGGGGACAGGGTGCTCCCCTCTCCCTGGGGGCTGGAGTCCGGGGTCCTGGCCCAGCTGGGAATGTCTTGTGTGGCCTCAAGTGCTCTCGGATGGAAGATGTGGGAGCAGAGGTTGAGAGCTGGGCTTTTCCATAAGACAGTGCAGGATTTGAGCACTAGCTCTGTATCTTCTAATCCTGTGACCTGAAGCACAGGATTTTCCTGGTCTGTACACTGGGCAGTAACAGTGCCTAACGTTCAGGCTGTGATTAGGCTGAGGCTCGTAGGTGGCATGTGCTCAAGAAACAATGACTTGTGGTCATTTGGTTACCATGATTAGACCACACCAGGCCTTCCAAACTGAGGAAAGTTTGCTTCAGTGGGGTTGAGGCAAGGTTGAACACCTCTCAAACATAGAAATCCAAGTGAACTACCTGGAGGAGGAAGCAAGAGAAGAGTTTGGAAGGAGGGAGGCCCACTCATGGCCTAGCAGTTTTCCCTCAGTTGGGGTCCTGTATGCCAAGCAGAGGGCAGCGGGGGTACAAGGCAGGGATGGTGGGGAGCAGGGGGCAGGAGGGGAGAGACAAGGCCTGTGGGGACCAGGTGCCTTTCTTGGGGGCTCTAGTAGCCTTGGTCCTTTCCCTAATCTTGATCCTGATAGCACCCAGGCCCACTTTGGGTCTGGCTTCTGGGGCCTCGTGCGGAGTGTGCGGGAGTGTGTGTGCACACAAATGTGAATGGGGCAAAGAGCCCGAAGACGAGAGTGGGTCCTGATGGTGCTTCAGGGTTACCTGCATGGCTCCAGGGCCGTTTCTGCACTTGCAGCGGGGCCTTGTCACCGGCGTACACCATGGAGACAGGATGCCTGTGTGGGGCCGTGTGTGAGCACTCGTCAGGGTTCAGTGGGCGTCGTGGGGGTGTGCAGGGGTGGGTGGGCAGACGTGGCTGTGGCTAGGTCCCCCTGGCACTCCATGACTGACTGCTGGCCTTCACATACAGCCCACTGGGAGCCCAGCCTTTTATCTGCTTGGTCCCCGTCCTCTGCTTTTGAAGCACGAAGAATTTGGGGTCTTTCACGTTCCTTCCGCTAGACCAAGACAAGGGGAGCCTGGAAAGTCTGTGCTTCCCTGTGACACAGTAGAGCTTCAGCTGGGTGGGGGGAGGGGGGTGTCTTCCCTTTCCTGCCCACAAAGGTCCTGTTGTGAAGGCGAAGGGCCAGGGGCTGGCTGTGAGTGGCTACCTGGGTTCTCCCAGATTTGAGTGTCTTCGTTAGTGTCTTGGGCCTCAGAGCCACCATTTTCTTGTGAATGGTTATGAGTCTGTGCAGGTCCCTTTCCAAGTGTCTCTGTGCCTCCAGGTGTTTGTCGTTGGGTGCTGCCTGTCTGAGGGTCACCCCAAACTCCGTCTCTGTGTATTTGGGTGACAGAGGTGTGTGTCACTGTGCGTGTCGGGTGCCTGATGTGGTCTTTGTGTCATGGTGCCACTGTGTGGTGTGTCCTTGGACAACTCACTATGTCCCTTGGGTGTCTGACCACCACGGGAGGGGGTGTATCCCTATGCCTTACTATGCATGTCGACCCGTCTGTGTCGGCCTGCGTGGCACATGTGTTGATGTGTGTGCCTACGAGTATTGCCCTCACGCCCCATGCATCCTGGGGTTGTCCCTGTGCCCATCAGTGTGTGTTCTCACCACACTAGTGCCGTTCCCTGGCCTTTCTCGGCCTCTCGACATAATGTGAAATGCCCACTATGGTGGCCAGGGCAGCAGCTGGGAGTACGCCGGCCTTTCCATGGCTTCCCAGGAGGTTGGGCAGCCGTGGTGGCCCTGCTGTGGGCCCCACCCATGCCCCTGGCCCGGCATGGACAGAAGCCTGTTGTGTGGTGAGGTGCGGGTGTGTGTTTGGGCCGCCCACAGGCCTCCCTCTGTCTGTTGGTGTGCATTGATCTTGGCTTCTGCCTGTGTCCGTCCTGGCCTGGCCGGCTGGGGTGTCCGGCTGTCTCGGCAGGCCTGGGCCCACCACCCCCATAGCTAGGTCTGCCCTGGGCCCCACACTCCAGGCTGTCCCTCCAAGGCTCCAAGAGCATGGATATGGAAACTGAGGCCCCCCTTTCTTCCCCCCCTCTCTTTCCTCCCTCTCTCCTCCCCTCCTCCTGCTCCCTCTCTCCCGCTCTCTCTCTCCTCCTGCCAAACGCTTCTTGGCTCTGTCTGAATATCTCTCCTCCTCGATTTTTGGCTCCAGCTCTGGGCGCGCTCACTAAAAGAAGAAGGGCTAGCTCCCCCTCTCCCTGCCGCCCCTCGCTGCTTCCCCCTTCTGAAGAGCCCCTCTGGGGGTGGGAGTGGCTATGTGCAGGGACCTGGGCCCTTCCGAGTGGGCTTGGTCAAGGGGGCACAGGTCTGGCAGGAGAGGGGGCTGGGGGAACCAGGCCTGGCAGCCTGAGGGTGCAGCAGCCAGGGTGACTGTGTGGCCTGGCTGGACAGGCGAACAGGCATGTGGGGAGGGGTCGGGGGGCACAGAGCTGGGGTGTCTGGCTTCTGGTGGGGCTGGCAGGCCTCTGTGAGGCGCAGCTGTGCCCAGAACTCCGAGCTGCGTTTGCCACCACTACTGATGTGGCTGCGCCAGCCAGGGAGGGGGAGGCGGGTGGCGGGCACTGCGGCGCTTTGTAGCCAATCGGAAGGCAGGGTTGCACTGGGGAGCTCTCCCCCAACTGGGCTGCACCCTGAAGGGAGCTGGGGGTGGTGGCCAGCAGCGGGCAGGGGGCAGTGCCACCACCGCCACTGAGGACTCTGCCCCCTTTGGCTGACAGTTTGGTGCCAGCCTTCCTAGCACAGATCTGGGAAAGGGTGTGCGGGGGTCTGTCCCCACTAGGATTAGAGAGAGCCGAGCCAGAGGCAGGGGCAGCTCAGAGGCACACCCCACCTCCTTGGCCTCAGGAGGCAGCAGTAGCTGGGGGTAGGGGCTAAATCGTCCAGGAGGGTCTGTGTAAATATGGGCTTTGGTCAGATCGCCTCGGGGTTTATTTCAGGTCCATCTTACACCAAGTCACACTCTCTCACCGGCACTCGCGGGCACAAAGAACCATGCTGTCACATGCAGGCACAGCACACCTCCCTGAATCAGGCACACACAGACACAGGTGCCCCACACAAAGGTGCTCGTCTTCACACACAGACACCTAGAGACACCTACCACACCTGAGCACATCGGTGCAGGAGCACACCTAGGGGCGCAGACCCACAGGCACACATGGCTACACAATAACATGCCACGAGACACACAGCACAGACACACTCACTGCCACTGTCAGACGCAGAGGAGTGTGCAGCCCCACACGCAGTGAGAAGCACACAGCACGAGCATGCAGCGATGCCGTTAGACCCCCGAAACACACACAGCAGTGCCGGTCCGCCCCACCCCCATCAGACACACAGGAGCCCACGCATATATGCGCGCAGCAACACACTCTGAGACGCTCGGTGAGACGCACACACTTGGCAGTGTCTGGAGACATTTTTGGTTGTCACACTTGGAGGGGCGTTTGCGCACTGGCATGTAGTAGGTGGGGGCCAGGGCTGCTGCTTGACACCCCTGAGTGCCCAGGACGCCCCACCGCAGAGAGTGATCCATCCCCAGATGTCAGCTGTGCCAAAGTGGGGAAAGTCGGCCCTGATGTATTATCAGACACACAGTGACGCACTCACGGGCAGAGCTGACTCCTCACACCCATCTCACACACACACAGGAGGCCCGCTGACACAGTGTCTCACACAGTTTTGCTCACCAGGACCCAGGTCCAGGCACAAACAGCGTGGTGTGTACACAGTCCTGTGTAGCCCCAGCACACGGGGACAAGGGTCACACTTACACACACATTCACACATGGGCCACACCTGGCCTTGCTAGGAAATGGTGCCTTAGAGGTGAGACCTGCCCTCCTCAAAGCTCCCCTCTGCCTGTGTACCCCCAGCTCTCTCTGAGCAGCAGATTCAACCACCCTGATCTCTCTTGATGGAATCTGAAGCTCTGAGTCCCTGTGCTGGTTTGTCGAAACCTGCAAGTCCACATGTCACCCCTGATCAAGACACTCCAGCCTCCAGCCCCAGTGGTGGGGTCAGCAGCAGGCCCAGTGGCCAAGGGCCCCGCTCTCACTGTCCTGGTCCCGGCAGCTGTCGAAACAGTCCGGGGTGGGAGCGAGGCTAACTTGAGACTTGTACTCCACAGGACTGACTGTCTAACTGATTCTGTGGCCTCTGACTCTGGAGAAAGAGCAAAGGAAGATGGCTGGCAGGATTATACAGGGAGGAAGCCTGTAGGATAATAACAAAATGAGTGTTTATCCTAAAAATCCGAGTGACCATTAAAGGGTGCTGTGTGCCCACTCTGCTGCCCCCTGTGTTAAGAGATCCCTTCCACAGAAGGCAGGTGTGGCAGGGATAGCTGGGCCCAGGTGTGTGTGTTACTCTGGGTGTCTGACAGTATATTAGGGCAGGGATTCTCCACTTTGGCACTTTCAACATTTGGGACATTTGCACATGGTTAGGCGAGTGGGACCCCTGAGCCAACTTCCTGGGTTTGAAACCTGGCTTTGCTTCTCAGTGGCTATGGGACCTTGGGCAAATTACTCAACCTGTCTGGGCCTCGGTTTCTTCTCTCACAGGGTTGTGGAAAGGATTAGAGAAGTTGGTTTATAGAAAAGTGCTTTAAAAACAGTGCTTTATGTGACGTAAATGCTTGATTTTATAGATGAGAAACAGTCAGAGAAGAGGCATCCAGCACCAGGGTCAAGGGCTAGGAGGTGGTGGAGCCTGGGTGCCTTCTCTGCTCACCACCATCCTATCTCCTACTGATGAGAAAGAATCGCAGCCATTCTCCTGCCTTTCCCAAACTTCAGAGTGGCCCTGAATGCCCCCAGTGAAGCTGCCCCAGCTGTCAGACCTTGAACCTCCCTGCCACTCTGACGTTTAAAGCCTTCTGTCCAGCTCTCAGAATGAGAGTGCATGGTCATCTCGCCCCTTCTGCACCCCCACTGGCCAGGCTTGTCCTCACCACAGTGGGGCCTGACACCCTGTCCCACACTTTGCCAGGCACCCAGCCGGAGCCCGTGTGATGGGGGTGCAGCCAGGGGCCTGTGCATTCCTTCGGCGAATATTTACCAAGTACCTCCTGGGTGTCAGGCTCTGTTCTGGGCCCTGGGGGCTCAGTAGGGAGCAAAATCAGCCAAGGTGGGAGGGGAGACAGTGAACCCGTTAAACAAGAGATTGTCCAGTACTTGAGACAGCAATAAATGTGTGGGGAGAAAACAGGGTCCGCGGAAGTGCTAGGCAGTTGCGGTTTTAGCAGAGGTGGTCCGCGAGGCTGGCTTTCAATTCAACATTGCTTTGCCGCAGCTCAAGTGCAGGCCCTTTTCCCTCTCAGAGGGGCAGTCTGGAGGTGAAGTGTATGTGGCTTAGCACGGTCACTCCATCATCGGTCCGGAACGCATGGCCGGTTTTTGCGGCAGTGTGAAGTCACCCACTCTCCATACTGTGGATAGAACCTATGTTGCCTGCCCAGGACTCAGGGACAAGATGGCTGGGGCCTCTCCTGTGCAGAAACTGGGCCTCGATGGGCACCGGGCGTTCTCAACCCTGCCACTCTGAGCGTGGGGGTAGGGCAGGGGCAGCTGGCGGCCTAGAGTGGCACTTCCACCTGGGCCCCTCGATTTAGCTCCCTCGGGGCGGGCCGGTTTATTTTTACCGAAGCCTGTCACCCTGGCAGTGCCAGGCTGCGCCATCTTTGTAGGGTCTTGGGGACCTGCCCACAGCTTGAGGAGACCTGGCTTTGTCTGCTGGACCCCGGATTCCTGCTGGGCCCCCATCTTTCTCCAACCCCAAAGCTCCAGGCATGAGGGCTCTGGACTGGGGCTGGTGGGGTCAGCATTGTTGGCTGGCAACAACCATGCCCAGGCTGGTGGCATTTGGTTTGGCGCCCTGCCTGCCTGCCACCCCCACCCCATGCCCGGGCAGAGCCGAGCGGCTGCTGCTGCCAGTCTCCATTTCGAAGCTTGGGGTGGGGGTTGGGGAGTGCTGGGTGCTTCCTGGTCCCTGCCTGTCCCATGCCACCTGGGGCTTGTCCCCCATGCCTGCTCCCTGGAAGGGCCTGGGCTGCTTTTTCCGCTGCCCCTTTGCAGCCAGGAGCTTGGTGAAGATGCCCGCCTGGCTCCCATCTTCCTGCTTGCTTCCTCCCTCCCTCTCTTTCTTTGTAATGGCTCACCATTTTGGCATCTCCTCCCCTTTCCCCTCCCGCAAGTGCCAACTCCATTTCCAAACCTTCCGCCATTACTATTGCTGGCTCTCCAGCCTTCTCTGTTGCCTGGGAGTGAGAACTTGGGAGCCAGGCATGTGGGCACCAGGGGCTTCTGGGTGTGTGTGTGTGTGTGTGTGTGTGTCTGGAGGGAGACACATGATCCAAGGCAGTCCCTACTAACCACCCGGAGGTTGACAGAGGGGTGGCAGAGAAGAGGTGGACCCTCCCATTTCTGATGGGCTCTGGGGGCCTGGTGTCAGCCTCTGGGCCACCAGGACACCAGGGTGGGCACTTCTGCTCCGGCCCAGGGCCTGGGCCTTCCAAAGGAAGGCTACATTGGTGTCCGACCCCTTCTCCTTCAAGTTCCTTCCAAGGCTTCAGGATTCCTGCTCCCCTCCCTAGATCTAGGGTGGGAAACCAAGCCCCATGTTGGGCACTTGTGCCCCAAAGGGCCAAGGGACTTTGGAGGAACCGGTTTACTGCCTCCCCCCCCAGCCCACTGCCTGCGCCTCTCTCGGCACTAAACAAAGTTTGCTAAGTAACTTCAAATGTTATTTGAGGACGGCCTGGCCTCAGCCCAAGACGGCCCTGTGGAAACTTGCTTTTCGCTGCCGAGGCTGCAAGTATCAAAGACACACTTTCGGGGGGGGGCGGTTGCTTGACGCCTCTCCCCTCTCAGCGGCAGGAGCTGGCCCTGAACGGACACACAGACACACAGAGGCCGGCTCCAACAGAGGGACACACACATCATGCTGTGGCTTGCACACCAGGCGCACGACAGCTATGGACCCGAGCATATACCCTAACATACACAGCACACGTATTGGCACACCGGGGGAAGGCAGGTCCTGGGGGTGCTGCCCCCGGCCCGTGGGTTTTGGGATTGTTCCAGCAGGCAAGGTTTCAGAGCCTGGAGACCTGTATTCTTTGGTCTCCCAGGAACGAGTGGGTGCTCCGAAGGCCCCCCTCCCTCTCCCAGCCTTAGTTTCTCCAGTTGTGGAAGGAAGTGGTGGGCCTGATTTGTGTACAAAGTAGAATTCCACATTGATCAGGACAGCAGTTTTCAGCCTTTTCCATCTCGTGGCACACACGAACCAATTACTAAAATTCTTCAGCACACCAAAAAATATATATATTTTTGCCAATCTGACAAAAATAGGTATAATTTTGATTCTCATAGCAGACAGCTATTGTTGTGTTGTCTGTTGTCATTTTTTAAGTTTGACAATCTAAGGGAAAAGAGGTCAGCGCCTGTGACTAAATAGTCAGGTATTGCATGCTTTAAAAATTCTTGCGGCACACCGGTTGAAAATCGCTGGGTTAGGAGAATGTGTGGGTTCTCTCCTCCCTCCACCAGGACTGACTGGCAGAGCGCATCCCTGAGCTTTTCTTGGGCTGAGCACGGGGCCTGCACAAGCAGGGCCCCCAATGTCTGCCCGCACGGCTGCCGGTCCCCACCTCACTGCCCCAATGTGTGTCCACCCGACTGGAGGCTCTGAGCCCAAGCAGCTCGGGCTTCTTTGGGGCACTCAGGGAAATGTATGGTTTTCTCACCTTCTCTCTCCAGGCTTTTCTTGCTTTCCCAAATCCCTCCTTTTCCTAGTCTTACCAGCCCTGCCCAGGCTGGGAGCTCAGGGAAAGTGTGGGAAACAGGCTTAGGGTGTGCCCCTCACAGAAGCCAGCTAGGCCTGGGGTCCATCATGCCCAGAGGTCACTGATGACCCTCCTGGGATCCCACAAACCCAGGCCTGAAGCTGGGGGGTGGGCACCTGAGCTGACACAGTGCGTGAAGATGAAGCTTTATCATAGGGTCCCTCTGACCTGTCACCATCCGAGGTTTACAAGCAGGTGGGGTCCCACCAAACACAATGGAAAGGCCAAGGCCTCACAGGACATTGGACTGCCCCCCACCCACCCCCAAGAACCTCCCTGTCTCACTCTCAGCCAGACCCTCACCAAAGTAGGTTTGTGGGGGTCCCCAGGCCCAGCCCCACACTCTGCCTCATCTCCACTCACAGTCGGTACTCGCAACACCCCACCACCCGCAGTCTGTCATACAGTGACAGCCTGTCACAGGCATTGCCGCACACCGGCACAATCTGTCGTCCACGCACAGTCTCACACACAACCTGTCACACACGCGCACACACACAGCGGCACAGTTGCACACACAGCCAGCCTCACATGATCACACCAAGCGTCACAGCTTGTCAGAGCCATAGACTCCTCACAATAAAAATAACAGCTACCAACTCCAGAGCAATTATGCCAGGGCAGCAGGCGGGTGCACGAGACCTCCTGTATCCGTCGCAATATGAGGCAGGTATGAGTAACCCGTTTTACAGATGAGGAACAGAGGCCATAGGGTCAAGTGCCAAGGTCATGGGGCTAGAACTGGGGTGGCAGGAATTACTCAGCCAGGCCCCCAGGGGCAGGCAAGACTCAGACAGGTCATCCTGCTTTTTTCAACCCACTCCTATTCACCTGAAGCTCCCTCACCTGGCCCTCCCCACGGGAATTCCCTTCCCATTCCTCAGATTGGGAAGACTGAGGTTCTAAGCAGCCCAGCCAAGAAATGTGGGTAGGAGCCTCAAACTGTCTAACTTAGGCTGAGGAAATTTGAGCCATGCCCTCCACCCCAAATGCTACTTGGCTCCTTGTAGCCCACAGCGGCTGCATCCTGTGCAGTCTTGTGAGATTCTTTGTGTCGGAGCCCATTGGCTGGGGCTAGGGTCCTGGAACGCAAAGAAGTTCTGGGTCTTCAAAAGCTCTGTCCCTGTCCACAGACAGGTGGGGTGTGTGGAGGGGGACTAGTAGCTATGGGCTCCCAGTCAGGTCTTAAGTCCCAAGCCAGGGTCTGAGCCTGGAGCCTCCTGGCCCTGCACCCCTATTCCCCAAGCCTACTCCCCAGGGCCCTCCGCATTCCACGGTGCTTCCTTCTCCTGTGATGTCCGCCTTCCCTCACTTTTTCCTTCTTTGTTCCAATCTTCTCCCCCCCAACCCCCGCCTGCTCCCCGGGGCTTCCCCCATTAGAGCCACCAGAGCCAAAACCAACATGTCTCCAACCATATCCGCCTATCTGCTGAGGAGCTGAACAGCAGGCCCTGCCCCCTGGCCTGCTCAGGGGCTAGATCCAGGCTCAGCCCAGCCACAGTGGTGGCTCTGGTGCACGTGGCCACTCCTAGGGCATGCACAAGCACCCCATTGGGCATCCAGCTGCTTACACACCCATGTCTGACACCCTGGTGGGCCCTGGAACATGGGCAAGCACATAAGCATGCTCTTGTACAGTGGCTTGGTCCTCGGTCGCCAGCACACCTCTAGCTGGTGCTCCAGACAGGGGCCCCACGAACTGCCAGCTTATACGCACACCCAGGCCTGACAGCCCAGTGGGATGGCTGGGAGCACACATGCCTGTAAACACGCCCTTGCCTGACATCAGATCGGGGTTGAAATATAAGCATGTGCGTCCACCCTCTCTCCTGCTTGCCTCCATTCTGGGCTCAGCACATGTACTGCCCCTGTACCCTCATGGGGGTCCTAGGCTCAGGTGGGTCGGTGAGGCTGCAAGAGCTTCCAGTGCCCACGCATGTGGCTCCAGGCCCACGTGGACATGCACCTCCCCAGCCTGCACATGCGTGTGATTCACGTGAATCGCACACCTGCCAGGCTGCCTTAGGCACCTGGCTGCAAAGCCATGTTCAGGTTTTGGGGAGGAGAGGAAGCTGAGGCCTGATTCCCACTGCCCCCATTTCCCTTAGAACACCCGTCTCCACAAATGCTCTTGGGGTGCAGGTGAGCTGTTCCAGAGCTGCCCAGTAGTGCCCCTGCATATACTATATTTATATTGGAAACTTATACTTTTATATATATATATATATGTATATATATATATATATATATATATATATATTTATATGTAAGAACCTCCCCCCATTCCCGCTTCTGCTGTACTTGGATTTTTACCACCCCCACTCGGCTTTTTCTCAGATCTGCAAAACCCATTTCACCAAGCAGGACCATGGGGCAAGTGGGGAGCAGTCTTTTCCCTTCCAACTGTGGACACTCCAAGTTCTTAAAGGCTGGAGACCCTCCCCCACGAAAGGCTGAGCCACGCTGAGGAGTCCCACAGCCCTCCCTGAGACACAATGGCGGGGGTGGGTGCTGGCAGCGATACTTGCTTTTTGGTGTGTTTGCTGTTGCTGCTTAAATTAATCCTGAGTGACGGTCCACAATTCCTCTCCACAAAGAGGCCATTTAATGTCCCCCCCTTCTAGGGTGAAACTTCCATTTGCACCCCTGAGTACAGCTTGGCAGCTCAGGCTATGAGCTACCAGCCCTTCTGGCCTTCCCCTCAGGTGCACCGCGGCATGGAGGCCAGTTCCCTGTACACTCCATGGACCTCAGGAAGCAAGTGTGGGTGGGTTTTGAAGGGGTGTGAGATATCTTAAAATAGAAGCACACCACTGAGTGGAGGTGGGGGTGTTGCCAGGATGCCCTAGATGGCCCCACTCCCCAACCATTGCGCTTTGATGCCCCAGCCTGGCTAAAGAAAGTTAGATGGTCCTCCTGCCTCCCTTCTTGTCTCCTTTAATGGCTCTGAAGCTTCTCCTGTCTACTTGTTTGTCACCTCATGTGCCTGTGCAAACTGGCAGAGACGTGCTGCCCATGCTCTGTATGCTAGCCCCTGCGTGCGCTCGTCGGCAGGTGCCTGCTGCCTATGGGCTCCTTTCACTCCCGGGTGTTTTTTTCATGGGTGGTATTTCCCAGACCGGCCGCAATTGTCTCAGGCCTGCAGGAAGGCACGGGTGAGTGGGGGTCGTGGGGAAACCTCTCCTGGGCTCAGGCAGTGGGAGGACTGTGTGCTTTCCCCCCTGCAGAGCATGGGTGCTGACAATTTCGGTCATTTGCACCTCAAACCACGGAGTGGGAGGGAACAGCACAGCCTCGAAGGTGCAAAGGTGTGTACGGCGGGGCTTTGGGACCCCAGCGCACCATGGGGCATAAGCGGGGTCTGTGCGAAGTTAGGAGTGCACATTGAAAGAGGCAAAAGGCGGGAAGTGGCGCAACCAGGCCCCTGATGTGGGAAGGGGCTCCTGATCTGGGAGTGAGGACCACTTCCCCCGCGGGCAGATGAGGGGACATGGGGAAAGCGTGTGAAAGAACTTTGGGGACAGGTGAGGCTGCAGAAGTTGCTGCTCCGTAGGCCCTGGAGGAGGGGCAGTCCCTCAAAGCGTCTTTCAGGCCCCGCACTACGCAGGCACTCACAGTACCCGCAGTACCCCAGCCGTGCCCCTCACCGTGACCCCCAAAGGGGACTCCACCCACAGGGGACTCTGTGCAGGCGTTGAGGGCTGCCCTGATTCGCATTGTGGAGTGCTAGACCTTTGCCACATCAAAGGCCGCCGCCAGAAGTGGCTCAAAAGGAGTGGGGCCTTTGGCCTCTAGGCCGGTTCAGCCCCCAGTTGCGTGGGCGCCTTTGCCTCAGTTTTCTTCCTCTTGTGCTCACCCTGATGTCTGACTATAATGCACCAGATGACTTTGAAAATGAAATCGGTGCTGATGAGCCCTGTTATTCTGTGGCTACTCCGGGGACCTTGGGGTATAAATGCTCCAGAATCTGAGGGCAGTTTAGGAACTTAGACCTGGAGAGGGTCCCACCTCCCCCCTGCACTGTGCACATCCCGCCTCCCGATCCCAGGCTTAGAAGGAGCCTCTCCATTTATCCCCAAGCTGCCTCATTTTGGGGAATAAGGGTGGGGAAATTTACCAGGGGAGATTTTTGTTTGTTTGGAGGGTTGGCTGGGTTTGGGGGCGTTTGGCCTCCAGCGAGCATGGGGAAGAAATGTGACTAAGTGGCAGAAAATGCGCTTTCCCTTTCCCTCTCCTCTGCCTTCAGGCCGCAGGAGTTGCGCAGCTTCCAAGAAACTTAAAAAAAAAAAATTTCCCCCAGATCCCTTTTGGTTAACATGGTCTTCCCTCTCAGCGCAGGCTTTTTTGGGGGGCGCTAAGGCCTCCCCACTGATTGCTACCAGCCACTTTGCAGCACTTCCTGGGCAGGCGGGGGAGAGGATGGAAAAGCGTGTTGCCCAGTGTGCCCACCGACTTAACCTGTTGGAAGAGGAGGCTAGTGTTCCCCTGATGTCCCCACCAGCTCCCCCGGAGTTCTTGCAGCCCCTGGACTTTCAGAGAAAGCACCCAGAGGCCTCCCAGCTAGCCGCCTTGGAAACCAGTCATAAACCTGACTTCTGTCACCCAAATTACTTAAATTCATGTTGGTAGTGTTAGGTCCTTTTCCTTTTCCACGTACAGACGACTTGCCCTGCTCCAGCTGCGTGGGGGGAGGTGACGCGAGCCGCTCACCCTGTGCTCTGCAGCCTGGACGCAGAGGCAGCCCAAGCTAGCGGCAACTCCCCAGACCACACTTAGGTCCTTTCCCCCCTTTTTATTTTGGGTCATCTTTTCCTTCTTTAAAACAACATTTTAAAAATTTAAAAGAGTTTTGTGACTTAAAAAAAAAGCGTGAGACGGAGGCTGAATGATGGAAACAGGCTGTTAAAAAAAGAAAGGAAAATACGTGCCCGTGGCACTCCGTGGAGCTGGCAAGCCTTTCCTGCCTCTTTTCTGGGCTCTCGGTCGCTGGTTCCCTGGTAGAGCCGGGCATGGAGCACCTAGGACTCCGCTGCTGAAAAGGCACTATAGAATTGCAAGGATTATTATGATTTTAATAAAATCGTGTCTCGTTTAGAAGCGCATTTCTGCGCTGCCTCTGTCGTCGGAGCCCGGGTTTGCCACGGCGAAGTCTGTAATCAGAGAAAAATACCAGCTTTGTTGAGGGTTAGAATATATCATTGGCTAATGTGTGTGGTTTTAAAAAAAATAATGCTAAGCATTGGAATAATTAAAGAGTGAGAAATAACTTGTCTTTCCTCTCCCTTCGGCATTGTCTTATTTAGGAGTGGAAAGTGCGCTTTTAGGCAGAACGGGTTAGTTTTAATGCGGGCTTTTTTCTCACCAGCCTTCCCCTCCGCTCCGGTCTGATTCGCAAATCCCCAAACTGGCACAAGCCGGGAAACTTGCAGCGGCGTTCTCCCGGAGTTGGAGCCTCGCTTTCCTTTTTCACCTTCTTTCAGAGACAACCCTCTCCTCTCCCCTTCCCCCGCCTGTGGGCCCTGACCCACTGCCTGGTTTGCACTAGAGCGATTTAAAAAAGAAAGAAAGGAAGAAAGGAGTTGGGTCCTGGTACCCCCGTGCCAGCCGAGGGCGCGTTTCCCAGGCGGTGGGCTGGTGGGACAGTCATTCCGGTGGGGGGATCTCCACGCCTACTTGGCACCCCGCCCCCCCAAAAGGATCAAGTAATCAAGTGTTTCTAAAGATCACAGGCTCAGAGAGCTCAGATCCCATGTCATACTTTTAATGAAGCTGAACAGTTTTTTCTTCCCAGCTCCATACGCAATAGGAAAAGAAAATGCGGTCCTCGGGACCTTCCTTGGCAGGGGAGGGAGCCCACTCGGGATGGGCCTGGCACAGCCCCAGGGCAGTGCCACCACCTCCGGGCCTAGATTTGGAGCAGGAGAGCAGGGTCCAGGGCCTTCGCTGGCACGGCTTGGAAAATAGAGGAAGGGGCTCTTTGTCAGGGTTGCAGAGGTTTGCTCTGGCCCATGGGCCACTAAAAGACAGCCCTGGCCTTTCCCCCAGGGGTGGGGTAGACAGCTAGAAAGGGGAAGGGGCTTCCATAGTGCTCGGGGGAGACCTGGCTGCACGTGAGAGATAGGAAAGTGGGTAAGAAATGGGGGTGGGGGCTGGTGCCCACTGTGCCAGGGGCTGTGCAGTGCCTAAGCAACTTATTTATTTATTTGCTTCAGGTGTTTTTAATTAAATGTGTTCTCTTTTATTTTCCTTGTTATTCGGTGCTTAGACTTTTTAGTGATCCTTTGCATTCGTCTTTTTACATAAGCAACTCCCCCCAAAGAGATATTGTGGGAGGTATTTTGCCTTGAAGTGCTTTCTCTTTTCTGCTTTTTTTAAAATTTAATTTTAAAATTACAAAGTAAATTTAGTGCCAGTGAAAGTGAGGTGGGGAGCCAGCTGGGGCTGGAGCCAGGGAAGGGGGAGGCAGATGCCACAGGGCTGGACCTGCCTTCCTCGCTGCAGCCCAGCCGCAGCCCAGGACCCTCACTCTCTTGGCCCCTTCTTGCCGCTGCCACCCCCCTCCTCCAGTGCAAGGCTTTTATGGACCGGACTGAGGGCAGTTTGCCCTGACAGGTTCTCATTCTCGAACCCCCGACTCTTCAGGGGCCCCTTCCCCTCCTGATGCACACATGTCACGCATATCAAAGCCCCCTGATCCTGCCTGTGGCCGGTTGGTGTTCCGCTCGGTGGTCCCTGTTTGTCCTTCCCTGCCTTCAGACCCTGCTAGTGTGCTAACCCCGCTGCACAGTTGGTTCGCCTGCTGACGGCACCAGAATTGGGCAGGCACAGCTAGCGGCGCAGGAACCCCTCTGCAGCAGTGAGGTGGCCAAGGGCTTCTTTTCACTACTCTTTTTCAGGGGTCACAGGAGTAGTTCACCATGCTTCATAACACGTGTGTGTACATAGGTGCTCAAATCTGACACTACTGGTGCGGGCAGGAGCTATTTCTAAGGCATATGAATTGCGACAACTTTATAGCTTAAAATCTCAAGGCCCACTCAGCGTGCTGAAAATGTTTTATTTCTTAACCTGGGTGGGGTTACCCAGGTGTGTTCACTTTGTGAAAATGTATCGTGCGGCAGACTTAGAACTATGTGCTCTTCTTTATATGTGCAACGCTTAGGTTAAAAAGTTTATTTTAAAAAGGGAAGGGAGGCTCAGTCTCAAAAGTAAAGGCTGTGCGTTACTAAATAATAATAAATAATAATAGTTTAAATAAGAGTGTCCTACAGCTTGCTTTGCTCAGGCCTTCCTGCTAAGGGATGTTGGAAGGACTTGTAAAAATTAGTGGGCTGATAATAAAGCTCATATGAATATGGCCCACGAGGCCTCCTGGCCTGTCCACGTGTGCTGTGCGGAGTGCCTGCAGACCGACTGCAGGCTAAGGTCTAGCTGTAGGATTTTACCATCTTAGGACCAAAGGATAAAACGTGGTAAGGGGGAAGTTTCTTGCCAATTACATTTTGCTGTCAACATCTGGAAAGCAAAATTGCAGCTGTTTTCCTGCCCCCCCCATTACCACCTCTTCTTTTTTTTCTGCACACTTAAATTTCTTGTATGCGTGCCATCCATACTTCGGTTTTCTGCACTGTTAAAACATTTTCACGGCTCTGCTCAAGTCGAGTTGTTGGGTTTGGGCTTTAAAAAAATATATGTATCTAATAGTCTGACAGATTAATTTTTGGAGCAATTTATTTGAATAGGCCTGAAATTAACTGATAATCCCCTCGCTCTTCTTTCCCCCTTCTTGGCCTTCCTAAGGCAGCAGTTCAGGCCAGAAGCTGGGGGAGGACTCCGCTGCCCGCTGCCCTTGCCTCTGCTCCTCCCGGCAGGCAGGTACTGACAGCTTCGCCCTCCGCAGCCCTTCTGCGGTGTTTTTGTTTTCCCTTCGCCCCCCAAAAATATTTGAACCAAAAAGCCTCTTTTTTTTCCTCCACCCACAGCAAACTGAAAGGGCTAGTGAACCGTGATTCAACAGAGCGAAGGCGCCTCTTTTCTTCCTTAGCATTAATTAACTCAAGTTCGTTAGGACGTTGGGTCTGTCGCCCACAGTTTTCTCTTGTGTGTGCTGAATCGGGTCATAGAGGGAGACTTCCCGTGCAAACAGTTTGTGTTGGAGCTGGAGGACACAGAGGGGGAGAGAGGGGGAGAAAGAAAGGGAGCCGGAGGAACGGATTGTGGCGGAGAGGTAGGCACGGTCCTGAGCCCTGGGCACCCTGGTGCCAGCCTCCGCGGAGGTTAGACACCAGGCGCTCGAGGATTCTCTGGTTTCCTTGGCAATGATCCTGATAATAAAACAGTTGTGGGGAGCAATACATTTTGAGGGACTGAAAAATGTCTTCCAACTTTTAAAATTGTACATTTTGGGGAAGCCATTTGCCCGGACAGAGCCCGCCCAGCTCCCCGGAACCCTGAAGCTGTGAAAACCCCGGGCTGTTCTCATTCCAACCACCCAGCTCTCTGCCCAGGGCTCTGGGCACTTCGGGTTGGGTTGCCGAAGCAACTGCAAGGAAGAGGCTCTCTCTGGGCCGAGGGTGTGGGGAGTGCAGCCTGGGCTATGGCACCAGGGCTGAAACTTTCCTTTCTCACCTGGGCCTACTCTCCTGTGGTGGGGATCTCTCCTATGGCCCAGGAATAAACCCAGCAAAGCAAAGGGGTTTCAGAGTAGATCCCGGTGGAGCTCTGGCAAGACCCTGGGGAGGTCTCAGGAGGAGTCTCAGAGGTGGGGGAGTGGTGGTGGGGGGAGGGAGAGGAACATCTTCCTTGGATAATCCCCAAGCCTTTTCTGGGTTCGGCAGTTGGCAGCTGGGCCTCCGGCGAGTTTTCAACATTTTGCCTTTTGCTCTGGTCTTCTCTCTTGCCCTGCAGATATTTACATGGTGTTCTGGGTGCAGACCTCATCTTCACGTGCTAGTCTCCCCTTCCCGGGCCTTTGGTCAGTTTTGTAGTTCTTCTTTATAGGAACTTGTGAAGCTAGCCTGTGGAGTTCTTCCTTTTCCCCCAGCCCTTGGCCACCATGGACTGACTCGTTCCAGGCCAAGGAGGTAGGTGAAGCTCAGGCTCTGCACTGCCCTTGCCCCTGGAAGCCCTTGACCGTCATCTGTCCCTCGAATTCTGCGGAGGTTCTCATCCCCATGTGGCCACCCCCACCCTTGGCTGGAGGAGAGGGCTCTGGCCTTCCCAGCTTTTACTTCTATGTGGTGACACGAGGAAGTTTCAAGTTAAATAATGAATTAAAGACTAGGGTTTTTGTTTCCCATTCCCTGTAGAGGGTGAAAGTAAACAATTTCCAGTTGCACTAGAGAGAATAGATCGTCTCCCCCAGTCCCCTGTTCCTACCCTATTTCATTCCCTGCCAGGAGGGTGAGGGGAGATGTGCCTGGCGTAGGGTAGTGTTCAGAGCCAGAATGAGGCTGCCTGTTGGCCAGATCCCAGACCACCGCTCCCGGCTTGTAGTCAGGAGGAGAAAAGGAAGGGAAGGGGGGGCAGTTTTATGGGAGAGGAGTGTGTAGCCTGGTTCTGGGGCAGTCCCTGTCCTAGACCCAGCACCGGGGTGTGGGGCAAATCCTTTCAGCCTGCATGGAAACGCTGAAAAACCGTGCTGGGGCTGCCTTTCCTGAGCAGAGAAAAACAGGCCCAAGGCAGCCAAAAACCCGCTTTGTCCAAATTCTCCGGGCCTCCTCGCAGTGTGCATTTCTGGTTTCCATGCCTGGATTTCCAGACTCTTGGATGATTTTACTCTGGCTGAGGAACCTCTTCCAGCCCGCCCCCCCACCCCACCCCTGCCAGAGGGGAGGCCCCACCCACCTCTAGGACAAGCAGCCCCGGGCCCCTTTCTTTTTCTGCCTACAGTTTCTCTCTCCATCTCTGCCCCTGCCTTTTGGTGTCCCTCCTTCTGTGGGACAAGATGGGAGACCTCAGAGATACGAAGTCAAAGTCTGCTTTTTTGGTTTGGGCCAAGGCTAAATTATAAAATGCCAGGAATTGGGCAGACTAGAGCAGACTAACCAGGATTCTGTTTGTGGCCTTTTAGAATTTCCTTCGTCCTTTTTCACCCAGGCTGCCGACATTCGGTAGTAAAATGGATACTGAAATATCTGGTAATTCTATGTAGGCTTTGTCAGTTATTTGCACTAACTGTGTGTAGTTATCCAAATTAGCATGGATATATATGTATAATTAGCAGTGTCCAGGGTCTAAAAAAATAAATCTAGGCCTTAAAGCAAGCAGGATGTGGATAAATAGGACTTTTTTTAAGATAAAGAGGCCTCGAAACAGTGGCCCTACCTTTAAAGATATAACTTCTTGTGCTTCCAGATGTCTCACTGCTGGCCTGTATGGGCCAGTTAAGAAGCCTATCTCAGGCTGGGCAAATTATTTGTTTCCTCGAAGACTTTTGAATACTGTGTATGTGTGAGTGAGGTTCTGTATGTATTTTTCTATTTTCCCTTAAATAATCTACAAGGCCTCATTTGTTTTGTGGGGTTTTGGAAAACCACATGTTTCACGTTCTTGAGACGGAAGCGGTCATTTTCCTCAGCTTTTTTTTTTTTTTTTCTTCTGTCCCAGAGCCCTTGTTTTTTCTCCTTGCTCATTTCCCCTCCACCTTTGTCCTCTCTTTGCAGTTTTAAGTCTAGCTTGGTATTCTCTTTCTAGGCTTGGTTTCTTTCTGTTTTTCATCCTCTCTCTTGTCCTCTTAGCAGTCTGCTCAATCCTTCCTTGTCCGGGCACATTTCTCTGAGCGATGGCTGAGACCAGCATGGGTATTTTAGAAATGTTTCAGTGAAAACTGTTGCTTTTTTTTTTTTTTTAAATCAAATTCTATATACGTGACAATAACAAGAGAGGCCTTTCTCTTACAAAGGCAGAAAAATTGCTCTCTGTAAAGCCCACGTGAATTTTTAAAGTCTTATATCTGGCTTTTAGATTTTTCTTTTAAATGGGGAAAGTACCCCCAAATTTTCCTGCTTTCCCTTTATATTTTCCCCTTGCTGTCTTTATTTTTTTCCCCTCGCTACTGTCACCCAGAATCACTGGCTTCCTTTCCTGTCTGGTTTTGGCTGTTTTTTCTCATTCTATTCCCCCTTCCCCTGTCCTTCTTCAGTGCCTAGCTGTCCCCTTGCTCCCTCCATCCCCTGAACCCTTGAACTCCCTGAAGAGCCTGGAATTATCAGAGGGGTTTTTGTCTTGACTCTGGGCTGGGACAGGGTACTGAGAGTGTGAGCTCCTTGTAGGGGGGAAGGGGTGGCAGGAGGGCAGCAGGGAAGGAGTCTGGGTCTGGGACAGGTAATCTTCCAACAGGAGCCTCCACTCTCTTAACAAAAGGGGGACAGTCCTCTTTTGTCTGGCGCTCCTGAGGGGCGTGTCCAGGGCCTAGAGCAGCCACCAGTGGCATGCAGGAGAGGGGGGCTGCAGGGGTGGGGGAAGGGGTGTGTGCCAAGTGTTTCTAATGGAACCTGAGTGAGATTCTTCTCTGTGTGTGCCCACAGGAGAGAGAGAGGGAGACCTTCTGCCCTCCCTCCCTAAGCATTCGAATAGCCTGGCTGCTCTTCCACCCTCGTGGTTCAGGGCGAGGGAAGAGCACTGCCTGGGAGTCCTCTCTGCCCACCTTGTAGGTTAAGGCCACTGGCAGAGCGACAACTGATGATTGTTCTACAACCCTGTTGCTCTGCCTGTTATGGGAGGGTTGACGGGGCGCAGTGGGCTCTGCGTGGGTCTCCGAGGCCCCATTGAGGCACTCCACTGGCCCTCCTGAGCCACTTCTCAATCCAGTCTCTCCATCGACCTTTGACCCTTCCCTCCATCCAGGATCGAATCAGGGATCTCCTGTTTTCCTAACTTTCACGTGGATACTTCCATTTGCCATCTTCCCACCCCCTACCCAGTTGTACCACCAGATTCAGAATCGACCACGTTCAGTGTGTCTCTTCCACCCCGCACTGTGGTCTATGAGACTGAACATGGCCGAATTCTCCAGGCGGCTCACGTTGGCCATTTCCTGTTTGGTGTCTAATATTCACTGTAAATCAAAATACCAGAAAAACACCCTGAGCCAAACATAAACTCACTTGTCTCCTCTTGACTTTAGAAAGTAAGATCGTTTCTCTCAAGATGGAGAGTATCTTATGTCACTCAGCTAACATCTTTGGCTAGTTGGACCAAAGCCAGTTATTAACATGACATCAATTATTGAATCCCAACCTAAGAGGCCTGTCCTCAATGACACCTACCTCCAACTCTCTCACCTCTAACTGCCTGTCTGTCGGGGTCAGCACTGAGCTCACACCACACCATCCGGGCCCAGACTGGGGTCCCAGGTCCTGGGCGGCACCTTTCCCATTGTCAGGGTTTAGCGCCAGCCCAGGGGCTGCGTGTTTTGTTTCTGCACACTCCCCACGTTCTTCCGGGAACCTTTCCTCAGAGCATAAAGGCCACAGATCACAGGGTTTCAGATGGGGAAGAAAGGGGCAGGAGTGAGCAGTGACCTTTTTTCGGTTGCCAGCTGAGGGCTGAGCCTCTCGCCTTGGGAGAGGGCAGCTGTAGGGATGGTTTAGAGCAGGGTCAGTCTCTCCCTGTGTGTGTTCTCTGTCTGTGTTCTCCGTCTGCTTTCTTTAATAACTGTGCTCTTACTGCTTTTCCAAGGCCTAAGGCATGGCTGCTCAGCAGCCCCTCCCAGAGAGAACCCCGTGGAGAGGCCCTGGGTCACCGACTACCTTCAGCCCTGCCTGGGAGGAAAGTACAGACACAGGAGCCCCCTGCTGGGGTGGGGGGGCCCTCTTTACTGTGACTTGGTTTCCCTAAGGTTGTTTCACTTTTCCTGAAGGAGCCCTTTCCTTTCTGTTCTGTTGTTTCCTTTCTTAGCTCTCTTTCTGTCATGTAGTTTTCTCATTTTATGCTCTTGCACCTTGCTCCCTATGATTCGGGCCCTTTCGTATGAATTGACTTGGGGGCAGGTGAAAGTGTTCCCCCTCCTCCAACCAAGGAACACTAAGCACGGGTCAAGTGAAGGGGGCAGAGCTGGAGAAAGCATCTAGGTGGTGGGAGGCAGCAGCAGGACTCAGTGGCTGTGTTGGGAAGTAGTGTCCATCTTCCTGCCTTTGTCACTTCTCTGGGGTTGGCTGTTGTGTTTGTGGCTGCATGGAGTGCTCGTCAGCGTCAGCAGAGCTCTGTGACAGGAGGCTATTTTCATAAACTGTTGCCGTTTCTCCAGCCGAGCTGCGTTGCGTTGGCATCTCTCATCCCTGTTAATGGAGCTTGCGTGGCTGGGTGTGGGCCCAGGGAGGCAGCCACGTTCACTGGGGGCTGGGGAGGGGGACTGCGGGGTGCTGGTGGGGCAGCCTGGTCTAGGAGTGCTCCTGAGAGCGGCAGCCCCAGGACGGAGGGGTGGCTCGGGTGGCCGCACCCTGGCCACCAGGTCCCTGCCCTGGAAGTGCTGCTGGCATCGACACTTTCCGAGCTCTCTTTCTTCTCTTTCTATTCATAGCACCGCTTGTGTGTATGACCGGGGAGGAAAACTTCCACGAGCCCCTGTGCACTCCATAAATAAAAAAAGAAATGATACCAGAAAAAGAGAGAGTATGTGGGGCTTGAGAGAAAGAGACTGAAACCAAAACACAGAGAGAAGGCGCAGCTGCTTTCTCCAAGGCCTTCTGGGGCTCCCGCCCGCCAGCCTGCCCGGAGTCAGGCCTTTATTTATTTATTTTTCTGGCTCAAAAAAAAAAAAAAAAAAGAAAGAAAAAAATTCCGAGTCTTCCTCCATCCTAGCCCCCACCCCAACCCCTCCAAATTTGCTGGTGGCCGCTGCCAAATGGACCCGAGTGGGAGCCTGGAATGAAAAATTCATAACTGCTGGACTTTGCTTGTTCATTAGACGTGAACTTGTCGATTGGGCAAATTGTTTTTGGTCTCCAACTGCCGGGGGCTCTCCCCACCCTCCCAGCTCGCTCCGTTCCCTCCTCCCCTTGGACGCAGCCATTGGCTGCTGGAGGATGTCTCATTGCCAAATAGGTGGATCCTTCTCTCCTTCTCTCTCTCTCTCTCCCCCCCCCCCCCCCTTTTACTGGCTTTGGCAAGAGCAAATGGATGGGGATTGAGCATGAAAGGGGAGAGAGAGAGGGAGTTTGAGAGAGAAAGAGAAAAGAAGCAGAAAAAAAAAAAATCCAAAACCCAACCAGCACACACACACAGCCCCATCCCATCTCCATCCTCCCTTGGTCTCTCTCCCTCTTTCTCTCTCTTCTCCCCTCCCGCCCTTGCTCCCTCTCTCGCAGGCGCCTGCCAGCGACGGTCTGCAGCCGGTCCGAACTCGTCCTATTCCCCGGGAATCTGCGAGCTCCCTCTTTGCCTGCGATCGGGCTCAGAGGCGGAGGGAGGCAGCTCCAAGTTTACACCCCTGTGCGGCTGCCAAAGCCGAAAGCCTTTTTCTTCAGCTGCTGCTTTTCCCTCTCCTGGTTTTTGTTTTTGTTTTGTTTTGCACAGGGGTGGGGTAGGTAGGGTGTGTTATGGGTTGGGGAGGGGGTGTTGGGAGGTAGGTTTTGATTTTAAATTTTTGTGTATTTTCTTTTTATCTTAAACTGGAGGAGGATGCACATCCTTCACTGGAGGGGTGAAATTGAAAAAAAAATTTGTTTGCTTTTGTTTACCTGGCGTATGTGGCAACCGGTTCGCTCCCTCTCTCTGCTTGCTATCCCTGACCTTTCTTTCTTTTTGCTCCTTTTCAAAAAAATATATTAATTTCCCCCTTCTGTGCAATGTAGCATGGGGGGGGAGGGGAAAGGGTTTGAGAATCCACCCAAGCCCGGCCCCTATTCCCCAGAACACCAATAATAACCCCCTTTAAAACATTTACCTTCCTCCCCTGCTCCTCCTTCCCCCCTCCCCCCACCCGCCCCCAACTCACAACTCTGTTGAGTCCAGAAGCTCAGAATCGGGCGTTGGGCTTTGCCGGGTGCTTCAGATCAATGGTAATTATTTATTTTTTTCCAGTTTTATTTCTGTAAACAGAAATCAATTATTATTTAAACTGAAAACAAGCAAACAAACAAAAAAAAACCCCAAAAGCGAGAACCCAGCCCTCTGTCACCTGACTGAGCGGGAAGAGGGTGAAGGGGTCAGTGGGGACGGGGCGCAGGACGCCCCGCGTAGCTTTTAACCCTAATGTGGTAGAGACAACCACCTTATTTGTGCTAACAAGAAGTGTTTTGTTCCTTATTACTGTGATTAACATTAGTATTGGTGTCGATAACAAAGCTGGAATCACATATTTAGGATTTAGATCTGATTTTTAAAAATTCTGGGGTGGATGTTCCAATTGGAGCAGGAGAGGAGAATGAAAACAGGCTGGGGAGGGGGAAGTCAAAACCGGTTCCTCACTCGCTCGCTGGCGATCGATGTCATATTCTCTCTTCTTGGGGGTGGCCGAAAACCGACCGGCGTTGGGGAGCGAGGCGGCACCCACACGCCCCGCGTGTGTGCGTGCACGGGCGTCCGTGCAGACCGGGCACCGCGTCAGGGCGAGCTGACACGAGTGCGAGGCTGCGATAGAGCATGGAGATGTCATGGGCGCGACAGAGCCTGGCCGGGATACCAGCAGCGTGTGTGTGTGGACGGCAACGTTGTCTGTGCGCGCTTGTGTGTGTGTGTGCGCGTGAGTGAGAGAGAGAGAGAGCGAGCGAATAGGTGTGTGTTCAGGCTTCGGGTGCCTCTGTCTGGCTGCTGAGGCTGAGATGGGAGCAAGCCGCTGGCTGGGTTGGCGGTGCCTCCAGACCACACTTTCCTAGAACAATCGCAAGAGGAAATTATCGTGGGTGGGAGGAGGAGGAAAAGGGGATTTCTTCTGTGTCCCCGTCTAACGCTTCTTTTCTCCTTTTCTTTTTCCCTCTAACCCCGTCTTCCCCTCCTCCCGTCCTCCCTCGCCCCGCATGCTCCCGGCTTGCCGCCTGCAGGATGAGTTCCACCCGTTCATCGAGGCGCTGCTGCCTCACGTCCGCGCCTTCTCCTACACCTGGTTCAACCTGCAGGCGCGGAAGCGCAAGTACTTCAAAAAGCACGAGAAGCGGATGTCGAAGGACGAGGAGCGAGCGGTGAAGGACGAGCTGCTGGGCGAGAAACCGGAGATCAAGCAGAAGTGGGCATCCCGGCTGCTGGCCAAGCTGCGCAAAGACATCCGGCCCGAGTTCCGGGAGGACTTTGTGCTGACCATCACAGGCAAGAAGCCCCCCTGCTGCGTGCTCTCCAACCCCGACCAGAAGGGCAAGATCCGGCGGATTGACTGCCTGCGCCAGGCCGACAAGGTGTGGCGGCTGGACCTGGTCATGGTGATTTTGTTTAAGGGGATCCCCCTGGAAAGTACTGATGGGGAGCGACTCTACAAGTCGCCCCAGTGCTCGAACCCCGGCCTGTGCGTCCAGCCACATCACATTGGAGTCACAATCAAAGAACTGGATCTTTATCTGGCTTACTTTGTCCACACTCCGGGTAGGTCATTCTCAGCACCCCCCCATTTTATTTCATTTGCTGGCATTTGTCCTGTTTATTGTTCCTCCTCTGTCCAAATGATACACCCAATGGGCCTACCCTGGGCGCCTCTCCTGCAGAGGCCTGCAGCACTTTTGATGTTCACTTTTTTCCTTCTTCTGTTTCCTTCCACCCTCTCTATTCTTCCTTCTTGGCTCCCATGCCACAGTCCTGATGTTTGTGCATCTCCCTCTTTGGAGGACTCATCGTACTCAAAAGACATTGCAGATCTTAGGACTGGGGCCGTGATGTCCCAGAATTACCCATGATGGTGAGAGTTTGTGATGAATGCCACCACTCCCCCGCCCCCCCCCCCGCCAAAATCACTCATTGCTCTGATTTAAAATAAGTCAAAAAAGATCGGGGGCAGGTGCTGGCTTTCCTACTGTTTCCCCTCAAGTTCTGGGGATTTGGCACAAGCGGGCTGGGCAGCAGTTCGGTGGAGAGGGGCGTGTAAAACCTCCGGATATGAGACAGAATGAATAGGAAAGAGGAGAGAAGGCAGAAGCGGGCTGATTCTGGGGCCCAGATGCCCAGGCAGGAGCCTTTGGGTCTGGGGTTTGGCTGTCGGAAAGTAAGAAAGTCATTTGATTTCACAGCGAGTAAAAAGGAGTGTGAGATTCCTTATGCTCTTCCCCTTCACTGTGTTTCTTTTTGACTGAAGTGCCAGACCCCAGGATGGGTGCCCACAGCCCATGCACAGCACCCACCGCTGCTGGGGGGCAGTGAGGTGCTCTGGGTCACAAGCATGGCAGGGAGCAGGGAAGAGGTCTTAAAGAAGCAAACAAACAGTCAGAAAAAAAAAAGCCAACTAAAATTTCCTTTTCCTTTTGTGTTCCAAGTAGTTCCAATTCTCTTTGCTTTTCCAATTTTACTCGGCATTTTGGATCAGGGTGGTTCAGTTTTCTTCCTCTGTTCCTTTCCCCCCCCCCTTTCCTTTCCCTTTTTATAATTTCTTTCCGCTTTTGTTTTCTTACAAATTGAAACAGAGATGGCTGGTTAATTTTTAGCCTCCACTCAGCTACGCCCAATTTACTGCCGCCTTTGAAACCTAAATGGGCGGCACTCTGTGATTAAGCAAGGCAGAAGTGTGTTTACATTATACCCAACCAACTTGTAATGAGAGGGCTACCAAACCTTTCTCTGTGTGTGTGTGTGTTTTCCTTTCCACCATTCCAGTATTTTTTCCCCTTGTTTTCCTTCTTTCTCTCTTTATGCGAATATAAGAGAATGTGGCTTAACTTCAACTCTAGTGAATGTTCTTTCCTCGCAAGGCAAGCATGTGTGTCTTCCTTCCTGTTCATTCACAAAAAAGAAAAGCAACTCACTTTTCTGCTGTGGTCACCCACTTGCCTGTTTGGGAAGTTGGGAGGAGCGGTATAAATTTAATGCAGAAATGAAATTCGGGGGAGTTTTCAGCATTGTGTCAGGAATGTAACCTCGACTGAGAGTTTATATGTTGGAGAACTCTGGGGAGGAAAAGGTGGTATTTGAGGCCTCTCTTCTTGCTCATTTTCTCTTGCTCTGAGAGATGGCTTGTGTAGTTGGTTAGAGATAGTGGAACCCCCTCCCCACTCTACCTCCCTCTGTGGATTTTTCTAGGCCTGTACCTGTCCCTGTGCGACTATTGTGAACCCTCATGAAGAATCACCAACTGCCAGTCTTCTCCCTTGTTCGTCCTTTTTCTTTCTGAAAAAGAGACTACAGAAAATTTATAAAGTTACCCCTCATTCTCTGTCTACACAGCAAGTCAGAGTGGGTGGGTGTGTGCCTGGTGGTGTTGGCGGTGGCCTGGGGAAGGCTTGTCTGTCAGGTAGCTCCTCCACAAGGGGATTCTGTGCCTTTCGTGTTTAGAAATAGGCTCTCGAAGACAGAAATCAATACTCTGTCTTCCTCCCGAGCTGGTTTCCTCCTACCTTGCTCTCTACGTGGGTCCCTGGAGCTGAGCTGTTTTCCTGGCCTCTTTTCTTTTAGGCCAAATTCTTGATTGCTGCCAGCATGGATGGGGCTGAGGTAGGATGAAGTTCGTGTGAGGAAAGAGATTGTTTCCTGGCCAGCACTCTGGCTCCTGAACTGACCAGGCAGATGTCGGGAGAAGAGAGGTGCCCCTGCCCACCCCCGGCTGTAATGAGATCATTAGCGCAGGAATATGAGTGAATTCCTGCCCCACCACCGCATGCAGTGTGGCCACCTCTGTCCTGGCTGAGTTCCTTGACAAAAGCTGAGTGGAGAACTGAGTGCTTTTCATAATTTGTCTATAATTCAGGTCCCTGGGCTCCAGAGAATTTCAGTGAAGGCTTTTCTTGCTGGAATTGCTTTAATTCAAGTGTGCCTTACTGAAAGAGTGGGGTGAACTGGTGCGGCATGGGCCACCATTGGGCCTTGGGGAGGTGGTCTCGGGGTGGTGTGGAACAGGCACGGCTTCTCCTGGCGATCCCAGTTTGCTAGGAAATGCCTTCTGGCTGAGCACCCAAAGGGCATCATCAGTCTAACAGCATAGCCTCCATGCTCACACCTGCAGCTGTGCTCCTTCCTCCCAGCATAAACTGGGCGGGGGAGGGTGGCAGTGTGGCAAGAGCTCAGACAAGAGTTACTTTGGACTCTAAAAGAAGTGTTTTCTTTCCTTAAAACTGGGCTGAAAAACCCGATCTGGGTTGAACCAATGGTGCCAGGTTTGATGACAAGCCAACTTGACTTGGTGGAAAGCGTGGGGGTGGGGGGTGGCTTTGCCTCTAGGTGCCGTTGTCATTTGTGGCCTTCTTGAGCCCTTGTTCTGCCCCACGTGAAACTTCAAGAGGTGGCATCGTTGCCCTGGCCTGGTGCCTTAGTTGGTTCAACATTGTCTTGTGCACCAAAAGCTTGCAGGTCTGATTCCCAGTCAGGGCACATGCCCCGGGTTGCGGTTTTGTTTCCTGGTCAGGATGTGTGAAAGGCAACTGATCGATGATTCTCTCTCACATTGGTTTTTTCCCCCTTTCTCTCTCCTTCCCTTCCTTTCTCTCTGAAATCAATAATCATGTCCTTGGGTGAGGATAAAAACATAAAATAAAAGAGGTGGCATGGTTGAGAGGGAGTAAAGGACACAGTGGGATGTCGGGAGCTCTGCTTCCAGAATATGGGTCCAAAAGACTATCAGTGTGTTGTGGCCTCTGTGAGGGCGGTCTTCCTGTTGAGAAGGAATCTTGCCATTTGTCTACCCCATTTAGGAGGGGAGGCTGCAGTAGAGCAGGGTCAGAGAGCACCACCACGGGGAGGAGGTGCGTTCCTGATGATGTCCTTCCATCCAAGAAGGGACTCCCAAGACAGGTGGCCAGTGTTGGAGAGGAACGTGGGGCCAGGAGGCCTCTGCTTGTGTGAGGAAGGATGGTTGAGCTGGTCTGGAAGCCCTGGTAGACTATCTCAAAGCTTCAGGGATCTGAAGGTGACCCGGCATCTTTGACTTTTCCTAACCTAGGCTCTGACCTAGGAAAGAAAAACAATCTGAAAGTAGTAAAATGATTTATTGAGTGGGAATGTCAGCTTCTCCCCATCAGATCCTTCCTGCGGGTCACTGTGGAGGCCCGTGAAGTCCAGGCATTTGGGTGGCAGCTCCTTTCTTTATCTCAGCTTTTTCATCACAGAGAAGTTCACGCATGGACAGAACCCACAACACCAGTGCCAACAGTTGCCGACTTATGGCCGGTCTCCATTTATTCATCCCCCCACTGCCTACCCACGCGGGGTTGTTTAGAAGAAAATCCAGGCGTTGTAGCTTTTCATCTATAAATATTTCTGTACGTGTCTCTAAAGAATAGGATTCTTGAAAAACATAACCATAATACTACTATCACACCTAAAAATAATCAGCAATTTCTTTAGTGCGGTCAGATAGTCGTCATTCACTTTTCCCTCATTATCTCCTGATTTTGTCTGTCTGGATCGGGACCCAAATCAGGTGTATGCATCGCAGTGGGTTGATCTGTCTTTCCAGACTCATAATCTCTAGGTGATCCTCCTCCTCCTCTTCTTCCTCCTTCCTCTTGTTTCTTTCCTGGCAGTTTTTGGGTTCTTGTTGAAGGAGCCCCGTCATTGGTCCTGGAGGGCTTTCCTATCTGGACTCCACAGGCTCCGCTCCCTGGGTCGGTCAGTGAACTCACTGCCAGGAAAGGAGATTCTGCCTCCCCCCTCACCTCCAGGCCTTACCTGTGGAAGCAAATGGATTAGCACCTGACGATTTGTCTAAGTGAACTTTTTCAAGTGCAAGGTCGTCCTTCTCAGGTATGACATATCCCTGGTCTTCGCTCTTGGCTTCAGGGCTTGGCACTTTGCTGTAAGCACAGGTTTGCGGGGCTGAGAGAGGGCTTCTGGTCTTCTTCCTTCCTTGGTAGTGGAAGCCATTGCTTGGCACGTCAGCCATGCCAAGATATGGCTGATGCCAGCGATGCTGCCCCAGGCCTTTGCTGGACGTTCGGCCAGTCTGGTGGCTTTAGTGTGAATGCGTGGGAAGGGCCACAGGAGAACCAGCTGCCTTCTGCGGGGAGGAGCTAACCCCTGGAATGGTCACTGTGCCACCTCACCCACTGCCTCCTTTTTCAAGGCCCAGAAATGCCACTGGTCTTCATTTTTGAGGCAGCGCCATCTGGTGCCAGGGCCAGCTGAGACTGCAGGGCCCAGGAACCAGATTCATAAAGTGAGAAAGAAAGCGGAGTACTCTTAATCCCATAGAACACCCTGGAAGAGATGTCACTACTGTTCAGCTTTGGCTGTAAAATTCTCTGTTCATCTAACTCCGAGGAGGCTGCAGTGCAGGCAAGCGGCTGCCGGGGTTATTGTTATGATGTTGTGAGCCTAAGGCTGTCTTCTTCTTGCCTTTACCTGTAGGTCCTATTTCTCTGTCTTAAGGGACAACCCAGGTGTGACACGCAGCCTTTCGAATGCTGAAGGAAGCTCTCAAGTTTCATTTCTACCTGTCTCCCCAGGAAGCTGTTTCTGCTCCAGGCTAAACTTGCTATTCTCTTGTGCCTCCTGCATTTGACACAACTTCTTGCACCCTCACCCTTGCCTTTTTGGTCACCTGGAGGCCTTCTTAAACTGGAGAGTTCCCTATTAAACACAGAAACTGCAGGCGGTGGCGCGATCAGATCCCAATGGCAGCTGCTACAAGATTTGCAGGGCCTTCCAGCTATGTAATCTGTGGGGCCCCATGCAAAATGAAAATATGGGGCTCCTCGTTCAAAATGATTAGAAATTGCAACGCGACAACAGTTAGAGCATTAATTATAGCAAGCATGGGGCCTGTGCAACTGCCCAAGTCACACACTTGTGAAGCCAGCCCAGGCTGCCTTTGCTCTGGTGAGGTGTCATGGGGTGCCTGGCTCTGAATGGAGTGGAAGTGTGATGGCCCTCAGGCTGACCTCAGAGGCATTGTGACCCCAAGGAGGAGATCAGAAATGCCCAGACCCTGTCCTTGAGCTTGGTCTCGTTGTGGAACTCCCTTGACCATCTGCTCCCCTCCCTCTGTCTATGGCATGTCCACCGCCCAACCAGTCAGAGGTCCCTCGCTGGCTGCGATGCACAGGGCGTCTTGGTGGAGTGCTCACTCAGCTGGCTGAGTTGGAAGCTGTAGTTCAAGGAAGAAAAGAACCACCCTTGTCTGAGCTTAAACTGGCAGAGTGTGGGCCATGCATAAACCAGAGGGGACCTGTAAGCCGGGGCATGTTGACCAGCTGTGCTCCGCAGCCAACCCAGAGGAAATGGGCCACTCTGCAGCAGGAGGGTTGGGGTCAGACCTACAGAAGGACTTACTGAGGGTTTTACTTTTTGACACTGCCAAAGATGGTCAGATTTCCCTTTTTCATGAAATATGTACTTGGTGAACCTACCATGAGCAAGGCCCTTCTAAGAATGAGAGACTCCTGCTGGTGGCTGCAGGGTTTGGGTGAAGGCCTCACGATAACTTATAGGAGGCACCATCCTGCAGGCTTGACCTGCACGGATCCATGCTGGAGGGGAAGGAAGACCCTGCAGAGCTTCCTCGGGGGCAGCTCCCACTGGGCTGTGAAGAGGGAGGCAGGGCCCACCTGGGCAACCTTCCAGTGTTGCAGAGACCTGGGGTGCCGAGGAAGGGTGGGCCAGAGGGGCAGAGGGCTGTGCCACGGTCTCCCTCTGTTCTGGCGTCTCATAGCAGCTGGGGAGGGGGCACAGCTGAACGTCCCCCTTTCTGCCCGAGGAAGAAGGTGGCTCCCTCCCTACCCCTTTTTCTCTTTGCCCCATCAGTCCCACCACCCCCCTGTCTCAGGAGCTGCCACGCTTCAGTTATTTTATCCTTCAGTGTCCGATTCAAAAGTCCTTTCAAAGGCCCCAGCCGTGTCAGCGCGGTGCTCACACAAAAGGCCTCTTTGATTTCTTGTTTGTTTTCATTTGCCGGTGGAGGGGGAGGGGGCAGGAGAGAAAGAGCTGCTGGGTTTTAAAATTTTTATTTGGGTTGCTTCGTTCTCAGAGGGGTCGGCTCCCTGGAACTCCTTTCTGAGTTGGGGGCTTGGAGGCAAAGGGCGGGCCTTCTGGGGACAGGGCTGGAGTGGGAAGTGGGGGCTATCCGCCTCAATTGCAAGGAGGAGGTGCATGTGGGGGCAGTTAGGGTATAGTCATTGATTCACCTTCAAATGTTCTGTTGCTCTGTGCTGGGTCTGAAGGTGGGAAGGGTCAGGTTGGAGTCCCGCTGCTTGGGTAGAGAAAGGTCTGAGATGCGGAAGGGCAGTCCCCTGGCAGAGGCCTGGTATGGAATTGAATAGTTCCGAACCTGAACCTTGACTTTGTCATTTTCTCTTTATCATTCCAGATTCTGTCGTTTTCCTCTTGATTGGATGGGAAGAGGGTGGGTGTCCTTCTAGTGTGCACACTTCTTTAAAATTCATAGTGCCTTGAAATACAGACTGGGGCTCCCCACTTTCCACCAGGGAACGAAGTGCAGGGGTGAGAGGTCTACCGAGCAGCCGGGCATCCTGCCGCAATGGTGCCCACAGGCCTGGCATGAGCCCCTGTCCCCCAGCCTTGCTCTCTCACTCCGTGCCTCCTGTCTTGTCTCTCCATGGTGACCAGTTGGTGGGACACTGCAGTGTGGGCGCCCCTCCCGGAGGACCCAGCCTGTGGTTTGTGGAGGGCTTTGAGAGCAGGCCAGTACCTCGGAGACCTGATGTGCTGCGAGGAGGCAGGGGCCGGCCCCACCCAGGGTTTGGGGCTGAAACACCCAGACCAGTGCCTGTCAGGTGCATACCTGAGGCATGTGTGGGTGTGCTGTGACGTACCAGGAGAAGGCTGTCGTGCCTGTGGGGAGGCCTGATTGCAGGGGCTCAGGAAGAGAGCCCTGGAGAGCGAGGCTTGGGCAGGTGGTCACGGGCGTCAACAACGGGGAAGTGTGCCCACTGGGTGAGGGGGGCTCCGCGGGGCCTGGCTGGCAGACGGGAGGAGGAGGCTGGGGGGCTGAGAGATAGATAAATATAGCTGATGGCATTTCTGATGATGGGTTTTTTTTGGCACCGAGGGCACCGTGGAAAACAGCATGACAAGCGCCTGGTCCCACAGGCCACTGTCGCCATTTTAAGTGTGTTTGAGCCGAAGGGTTGTTGGCATTACAGGAGGGTCCCAGCAGGCAGGGCGCTGTGGCGGGCAGGTTGGGCTGGGCCGGGCCTCACCACCCTGGGTGTCTGGGTTCCCTACTTTGTCCATGTGGGTGTCTAATATCTGATTTTCTCACCTTCAGGGGATTTGTTTTTCTTTGATATTTTGAGGTTGCCTTTTGTAAGCCTGTCTCCCAGGTGACTGTCCTCCCCTCCCCCCACCAGCCACCGTGACCTTTCTACAGGTAGGGGGTGTTCTAGTTTCACTTTTGATGTCTGAATGATGATCTGGCATGCCACCGCTCCAGGGTCAGGGCCATTGTTGCTGTTATTATTTGGGGACATCCACTAACTTAAGAGGCCCCCATTTGTCCAGGCTCCCACCAACTCATTGTCCCCTGTCAAAGGAGGAGGGGGCATATCCTTGGTCTCCATCTCCTGCTTTAATTCTACTTTTTCATCGAAGGTCCAGCATGGCAGAGGCACCGTGTTAAGTCTTGTCCGTGTGTTAACCACCCCAATACTCACACCAATTCTAGTTGCAAACCCGTGCTCCCAGCTGTGTGTATGCATGCTCAGGTGGCACACACAGGGGCTCTGTGTGCAGTGAGGAGTCCGTGAACCACACCACAGGGACCTGAGAGGCTTCCTGGAAGATGACCTGCTTGAACCACACCTTGAAAGACAGGAAGAATTCGCTCATTTTTGTTAGCTGGCTGAGCCTCTTCAGCCTACTGGGAGCTCTGTCCCTCCTCACAATGGTTGAGTGATATGTACAAGGCAGGTCTTATCATCCCCACTGTACAGACAAGGGAATCCAAGTACGGAGATGTCAAGGCACTCGGGTCACAGTTTCTATGAGTTTCCAGCAGAAGGACCCCAGGTTTCAGGTCACTGAGCAACTCGGCTTTCCTCCATGGACCTTGCTGCTTTTCAACTCCACCGGGATTGCTGACCATGGCCGAGTTTCAAAGGAGAAGGTCTTGTGGGTCCCCATGGTCTCCTTTGCTCCATAGGAGCTGTGGTGGAGGGGCTGAACTCAGCCTGGGGCTCAGCTCAAGGGCTCCCCCAGCTGGCTGAGCAGTTGGGATGGAGACAGAAAGAGGGCGCCTGTCCTGTCCTTGACATACCACCAGCCCCCTGCCTCCCACTTGAGAGGCAGCATAATAGCATGGACAGGGCAGATCAGCTGAAAGCCCACCGTGCTATGGCCAGCTCAGCGTCTTGGCCCCCTCCCTAGAGCATGGGGGAAGGCAGGTAAAGGGTTTAGGAAGTCCAGGCGTGGGGCCAGGCGGGCTCAGTTGGACCCTGAGATCCCTGATCCTTGCTCTATCATGCCCTTTTCCTGGGAGTCTACTCAGACTTGTGGTTAGAAATAAAAATGCATGTAATTACCCTAATTAACCAGTCGATCGATGGAACTTTTGCAGTAACCTGTTCTTCATTGCTTTATATGCTCCTCCACACAGACTCTCACCCATACCCCTTTCTTAAAGTTTGCAAACTTTGGGGCTGTGTGCATAAAAACTCTCCCAACATGCTGAGGGGCTGGGCTGTGGAGAGGCTAGCTCATGGCTAGAGATTTTCCTGTTTCCGTGGCTAATAAGACAACAACTTAACCTCTTAACCATTGATAGCAGCTCCCATACAGCAGCATTTCCCAATCACGGCACTGTTGACTTACGGGCCCAATCATTCCGTGTCATGGAGACCATCCTGTGCATTGCAGGATGCTTAGCAACATCTCTGGTCTTGATCCATTAGATGCCAGTTGCAACCCTCTACCCCAGGTGTGACAACCAGAATATCTCCAGACATTTTCAAATGTCCCTAGGGACAGAGTTGCCCCAGCTGAGAGGCTCTGGCCGGAAGAAACAGAGGGATTCAGACAGAATGTTGCCCGTGTTCACCTCTTGCCTCTCCTCCAGTTTAGGACCTCATTTACCTTTTACACATGGCGCCAGAACCTCTGAGCCCCAGCTGTTCCCTTGCATTTCCCATACTGCTTCCCCCTTTCTGGGCAGCAGGACCCTGGGCTGAAGCCACTGGGGGCTCCTCTTCCACCTCAGGAATCGTAAGCCCCCTCCAAGTGTTTCACTGAACATCCCTCCTAATGTCTTGCATCGTGGTCTCTGTGCACCAGGGCTGCTGATCCGGGTGCTGGAACAGGGGGTCTGCTGCTCAGCCAACTCAGGCCTAGTTGTCGAGGCAGTGACCTTATCAAGCCCACCCCAGTTCCCAAAGAGCAGCCAGCACTTGTTTCTGCGTGGGATGCAGAGACCAGAAGTGTCGTCCAAGCCTCAGCTTCTCTTTTTAAATGATGTATTTTTTAAGTTACTGTAGTAACACACATTTTTTTGTAAAACTTCAAACAATAGAGAAATGTAAGAGACAGACAGGCTCCCCAAAACACCCTCCTGCGCCAGAGAGAAACTTATTTCCCTAACCTGTGTAAGTTCTTCTAACTTTTCCCATCAATTCATGTATCAAATGACTTAAATATAGAGACATCTATTTTAAGAGCAGATGATATGTTTGGGCTAATTGAATTGGCTCCATCCAGTGCCACTGTGGTCTTAACCTTCCCCTGCCCATTCCACCTGTGTCCCCATCACACCAAGTGCAGAGCCGACGTTCCTGTCCTCTTTTCCCCTGAGGTGGCAGTTACTGCTTGTCCTTCCTAGGAGTAGGGTGACTAGGAGAGTGTGTGCTGGTGTCAGAGTGGCCGGGATCCTGCTCTGGGGCATTCTTGCTGGCAGTGTAATGGTGTGATTTGGAATTCAGGGCTCAAGCCTCAGCCCGTGCTGAGACCCTACCAAAGGCCCGGCCACCACAGAGTGCGGTGAAGTGGTGTTAAGGGAAGAAGAGGTGCTGAAAAGTGGCCTGCTTGGCTTTGCTAGGCTTACTGACCCTGGCCTCTCACCTCTGGAGCTGGTTTCCCAGCTATTTCCATAGGGCTGACCCTCCGCCAACTGACCTGGAGTCCCATGGCTTTTCTAGACCTTACAGGTTCTTTCTAGGAGTGGTTGCTGCTGGTTTCCTTTCTTTTTTATTTATTATTATTATTTTTAAATCCTCACCTAAGGATATGTTTATTGATTTTTAGACAGAGAGGAAGAGGGAGGGAGAGAAAAACATTGACTGGTTCCCTTCCATACATGCCCTGACTGAGCATCAGATTTGAAACCTAGGTATGTGCCTGACCAGAGATAGAATAGGCAACTGTTTGGTGTACGGGACAATGCTCCAACCAACAGAGCCACCTGGCCAGGGCTGCTTGTTTCGTTTCTTAAAGTGGAGGTGAAGTGTCTCTCAGCCTCCCAGGATTTATCCCACCGTAATTCTTTGTGGTGGGCTTAAAGCTATGGCAGGGAAAGGAGTGTTCTCTCCAGGCCAGGGGCAGGGAGAAGGAATCTGGAGAGAGCTTTGCAGCTGGGTTTGCAGGTCTAGGGGAGGCTACAGATGACAGGCGAGAGTAGGGTGACACCTGGTGACTCTTCTGGACTGGGTGTAGTGTGCAGAGAGATCAGGAAATCCCTGGAGGCGGCCTGCAGGAGGCCGACCGAGTGCAGCACTTGGGAGTGTGTTCTTATTATGTCTGCAGATTATATCCCCATTAGTGCATAATTATTATATAATGGGCATTATTGCATAATGGCAGTTATATAACATGTGGCCCAGATTATGGGAGAAGGGGGTATAATAAGTATATATCCTCTGGCTATAAATAGCCAGCAGCCCTGCACTGAATCTGTGGTCACACCAGAACCACCTTATAAATACCAAGTGCTGGGCTATAAATTTCTGAGTGATGACGTAGGTAGGCAGGGTACCTAATTAGGGAGTAGCAAGAGGGACCTGCATCCTCACCTGGCCACAGGGCATCATTGTTTCCATAGTAACAAGAATGCTCCCTGGGGGACCAAGTGAAGAGAGGCCTTTAAAGGGAGGAGGTAAATGGATAGAAAGCTTGGGTGGGAGGTGCTAAGCCTGGAGCTGAGTGGGGTGGGGCCCTTGGGAAGAAGATAGGGAGGGTGAGACAGGTCATCTACTCTCAGGTGTTCAACCAGAGCCAGGACTCAAAATTCCACTTCCTTTCATCTCCTCTTTTGGGGGTCTCAGGGCCCCCCCCCCCAATGTGTAGCAGGTCATGTGAGACTCAGCCCACCGGTCAGGGAGAGCAGGGGAGACAAATGATCTCCCTGCCCTTTTCTCTTCTAGGTGACCTCTCCATGGCTCTGGGACTACTTGCTGAAGGGGAGTGGAGTGTGGGCAGACCAAAGCTCTGCACCCCAGTTGTGGCCTTCCCAGGGTGGGGCCGCTTCCCCTACCAGAGGTTTTAGGCCAGTTTCGGCCTTAGTAATATAAGAAATATGTGAGCAATCTGGCGCGCGCCTGAGAGAGCTTTGTGGAAGTCATGGCGCTGGGAAATGGCGCCGGGGAGAGGGAGGAGACGAGGATAATTTTTTTGGACGAAGAAGCTATGGGGCGGAGCCCTGGCCGGGTGGCTCAGATGGTTGGAGTGTCATCCTGTACACCAAAAGGCAGGGCACATAACTTCAGTTCAGGGTTCGATCCCTGATCGGGGTACATAGATCAGGCTGCATACGCAAGGCAACCTATCAATCCCTCTCTCTCTCACTCCCCCTTCTCGCTTCCTTAAAAAAATCAATAAACATTTCCTCAGGTGAGGGTTACAAAACAAAGAAGCTATGGGTGGGGTATGATCTTTGTAGGTGTATGAGAGGTGGTTTCAGATAGAGTGGTAAAGCTGCTACTCTTCTCATCCCCGAGGGGAGAGGAGGAAATGAGGTTTGTTGGCAGCTGAAGTTAGTTGGGAAGGAGGGAGGGTGGGTGACCAGCTCATCCTATTTTGCCCAGGACTTTCCTGGTTTCAGCACTGAAAGTCTCTCTTCCCCAAAACCCCTCTGTCTCCGACAAACCAGACAGTTGGTTGCCACAAACAGCAGTTTTCAAACAGGAGCTATTGGCTCCCTAGGGAACATTTGGCAATGTCCATAGACACTCCTGGTTTTCAAAACCAGGGGAGGGTGCTGTTGGCATCTAGTGAGTTCAGACCAATGCACAGGACAGTCCCTCCATAAGGAATCATCTGGCCCCAAATGTCACTAGCGGCAAGACTGAGAGGCCCTGCCTTGGAAAGTAGGGTAAGCAGAACCTGCACATGTCTCCTCAAGATGGCCATGCTCCCCCTGCTAGTGGAGTGGTCTCCTGGCCTCATCTCTGGGTTTCTTGCTGCTCTCTTTTCTGTGCTTTGATTGGTTGTATGTAGAGTTCTGGGCCTGAGGGACCTTTTCTAGGGAATCATGGGGCTTCTGAGAGGGTCTTCCTCCTTCTCAAAGTTTGGAAGCCCTTCGAACTTAAGGCAGTGCTGAGCCCTGCCAGGCAGCGTGGCACTGGTGTGGATTTTTGCCTGTTATCTTAAAAAAATAATAATGGAAAAATCATTAAATGGCGATCCCTTATTACCTACCAGATAATTTCCAAGAGATAAGACCTGCCCCGTTCTCCCACCTTTCAGGCTACCTCCTCCTGTGTAGTGAGCAGACCACTTCAGTCCCTGGGCCCATGGGAGCCTCTGGATGCACCAGCCCCTGAAAGCCCATTTCCCAGACCAGGACTCTGCCACCCAAAGCAACTTCACAAATGGTACAGATGAAGGAGCTGAATCCTATTCTGGCATGTGGAGCGTGCAGAAATCTGGGTTCTAAGCTACCTGATGTCATTTGTAGTAGATTACATTGTGCGCGGCACACATGAAATGTAATTGTGAACCTATAGCGAAAACTTTCTTACTCGCCTTTGTTTAGTGTCTGTTTAGTTTATTACATGGCTGCAGTTTGCTTGGCACCCTCTGGACCTAACCACAGGCATAGTGTGGCCAAATGGGTCATTGTTTCTGCTGCCTGGGACAGGGCTTCAGACAATGGCCAAGATGGCGGTGCGGCAGTCTGGTCTGCGCTGGGTAGCTGGCCAGAGCAGGAGGATCAGCTGGGCCTCAGGCTGCCCCTTGTGTGTGTCAAGCCCAACTTTCGATTTTGGACTTGGGATCAAGACAGCTAATGAGCACGGATGGGGAGGCAGGCCCACGGGTCTGCAGGCAAGGCCCTGCTGCTGCGCCAAGGGGAACTCGGTGGGGAGCAGGGCTGGCTTCGAACACAAAGGCCAGTGCTCCTCGAAGTAGTGATCCTCCGGGGACTGCCAGCCCGAGAGACAGGGCCAAATGAGAGGCCCCTGCCCCGAGGACGGGCCAGATTTCTCTCACTTATTTATGGTGTTGTGGTTTATAGAGTGGGCCCAGCACACAGATCTCTGGGCACAGTTTCAAAAACAAGCATTTCTTTTAAATTAAACAACGTGTGCGCTCACACACACACACACACACACACACACACACACACAGTCTGTTCAGGCCGTGCTGCTGCCCAGGAGTGTTCCCAGCCACATGGGACAGTAACTGCGGATGATGGTCCTGAAGCCACCATCTAATATTAGATTTTGTAACTTAGAGATTCATTAATATAATTACTCAGATGCCAGCCTGGCTTGGCAAGGTCTCTTGAATTGTGTTCCCCTCCAACAAAGCACTCTGGCTGCAGGGACGCCCCTGGTGAGCCGGAGCCCCCACTCCCTGGTTTTCGGACGGTAGGCAGAGGCATGTGCTGGCTTTCTTAGTGCGCTTTCCCTAGGACAGGGCGGCATTCCCATGGTGGCAAGTCCTGCCTTTATTTGTCTCCTCTTGAGACAGGCCCCTCTGGAGAGTCTGCGGCAGAAGCGAGTAGTCCGCTGGGTGAGGTCCTGTTTGAATGCAAGGTGGCCCCAGGGCTTGGCGGGGTGTCCTTTTGCTCCCCAGCGATACTCTGGGTTTACTTTTGTAGGTTTCTCTCACTAAGCTGGAATCTTGGAACTAGGACTGTGTTTTATCTGCCTTTGCATCTGTCTCTCACCCAGCATATAGTTTTATACAACCCCATAAATCCATTTTGAATACTGAATTACCTTCAAATGGGAAGCAGCAAAGGGCCCATCCTTGAGCAGACACAAAGGCATGAAATGTCATAAAAATCAGAAATAGGGCTGAAGGAAAGCGGGAGCGAAGGCAGGGGAGAGTGGCTGGTATGCTTTCTGAGTGGGTACTGCACAGGGAGAATTCTGACAGATGAGGACTGGTGGAAGCCTCTGGAAGGCGGGGAGGGATGTGGCTCGCAAGCGAGAAGCTATGGGTTAATGGGTTGAAAGGGACTTGGTTTTGCAAAAATTTTTTCCCTTTATGGGAATGAGGTGTCAGGAAAATGGGGAAAGAGCAGCACCCTTCCTGGCCCCCTCCTCTACTCCCTGGCCCCATGTTAAAGGTGCCATTGCTGCAGGGGGCCACTGGCCACGGCTCAGCCCACCTACCCTCATCCAGACCTTCCCTCTGTCTCTTCGGCTGGCCCTGCTAGACAGAAGGGGCGTCCCCATTTCTGGCCTTGCAGCACACGGACACTCCAGCTCACATCCTTTATAGACATAGCCTGTGTCCCCCGAGTTCATTCTTCAAGGGATCTCCTCCCATGTCAGATGCTCCCCTCCCCACTAGCCTAACAGATGCCCTGAGATGTGGGCTGGCAGGGAGCAGCCAGGGGCAGTCAGGATTGTTTGCCTTTTGCTCTGAGGCTATCCTGGCCCCCTTCCCTTTTCCCAGAAGTCCTGGCCTTCAGGTTCCTTCTGTGGATGCAGGCGGCAGACGTGTGGCTGGTTCCTCCTGCCCACTGTCTCCGGGGGACCCCGCTGGCCTGGGCCTCCCACGACGAAGATGGCTGCCGTCCCCCAGCTGGTACATGTACTCCCAGCTCTGGTGGCTGGATTTGGTTCTTAACAGTGAATTATTAAAGGAACGCGAGCAGCGCGTTTCTCACACACTTACACCCACATAGCCACGTCTCTGCACCAACCCCAAAGTCTGCTCTGCTGTTGGTACCCCTTCACTTGCCTCAGACCTTAGAGTCAGTCTCGTTAGTTTTTGATTGAATTCCCAGCTCTCCCCTTTCCACCTTAAGACACTCCAGCCAGCCACTTCCTCTCTGCTCCTGAACCCTTATTCCTCAGGCCCGGTGCCTGCCCTGGACTTTCTTGGAAAGCCGTTTTCCCCTCCAAAGTCCCCCTGGTCCAGTGTAGGGGCGGCCCGGTGCTCAGTCTCGGGAGTGTGGTCTGCGGCAGTGTGATGTGCTACAGCGTGACCGTGGCTTGGGGGTGTCAGCCTCCATGCTGCCCTCTGTCATCTGGCTGGGAGTACATCTGAGCATGAGCGTCCTGGAGGCTGAAGTCTGCCTGGCTTCGGGGACGTGGCTGGGCCCGCAGACAGTGGTCTGCCATCGCCTTCAGACGTTCTTCTGCGGCTGGGGAGTCACATATGGAGACTCTCCTCCATCCACTGTTTTAAAAAGGTATTTTTTTCTGACCATGAGACTAGTGCACATTTATATCATCATAAAAATACCAAATAAGCACAAGATCTAGAGGGATATATAAAACTCATCAAAATTCTACCGCTTAACCACTATTAATTTAAAAACATTTTTTTAATCCTCACCCGAGGAAAATTTTTCATTGCTTTTAGAGACGGAGGAAAGGAGACAGAGAAACACTGACGTGAGAGAGAAACATCAACCCGTTGCCTCTCGTATGTGCCCCGAACTGGGGATCCTACTGAGTCTCTAACCTCGGCATGTGCCCTGACTGGGAATCAAGTTCGCAGCCTTTCGGTTACAGGACGACGTTCCAGCCAACTGAGCCTCACTGGCCAGGGCACCACTATTAATCTTTTGTTGCATTTTTATACATATACATATTTAATCCTCACCTGAGGATATTTTTATTGATTTTTTTTTAGTGGAGAGGAAGTGGGGAGAGAGAGACAGAGAGAAACATGGATCGGTTGCCTCCTGTACGTGCCCTGACTGGGGACGGAACCTGCAACCCTTCGGTGTCCAGGACAGCACTCCAACCAACTGAGCCACTTCTCAGTGGCATATATTGGCCAGGGCATATATTTTATTTTTAAAATATTGGATTTTATGATATAAACACGTTGGGGTTCTACTTTTAAATTTTAACACCACTGTGTATTCTATCATACCATAATTTTTCAAAACTAAATTTTGGTGGTTTAGCATCTTTTCCTATTAGCTGCTTTGGCCTTAATTCTTGATGTTTCTAATGACTTCTATCCCCCCTTTTCATTTTAGAAATGATAAATTATGTTTTATTGTAAAGTAATTGTACTTATTTTTTAAAAATACAAACATGCTTTCTAAAGAGCTGCATGAAACTTCAGCATTCCAGAGTTAGTGAAATCCCTCATCTGTGGAAGCCTCTGAGTTGTGAATTCTGCCGGCACGGACATCCTGGCGCAATAAGCTTTGTAGCTCTGTTTATGAACTTCAGACAAGGCTTTCCAGCAGCTGAATTACAAGGCAAAGGGTACAGACTCTTCTTTTGTTTTCTTTTTCTTTTTAATCCTCACCCAAGGACATGTTTTCAGTGCTTCCAGAGAGAGAGGAAGGGAGCGAGAGAAACATCGATGCAAGAGAGAAGCATCGATCGGTTGCCTTCCCATACGCGCCGGACCAGGGAACACAACCGCACAGACTGGGAATCGAACCTGCAATTTTTCAGTTATGGGATGACACTCCAGCCGACTGAATCACACTGGCCAGGGCAGGGTATAGATTCTTCTGAAGGCTTTTCATATGTATTGTTAAGTTGCCATCTGGAAATCTGATGCCTGCAGACAGCACTTGAGGGCCTGTCTTGCCACATCCCCAGCTGTACCCAGTTCATGCCAGAGCACCAGAAAGACAGTACCATCATTTGCACTCATCACGTACCCATCACGTACATGTCACATAGGGATGCGCTTCTCAGGAGCCCACACCCCCATCCATGTCATAGGTGGATGTCGGTTGCATAGGCTCCCATGTCCTCTGGTGGACACTTGCTGCCGTCCTCCGTAAGAGGAGCTGGCGGGGGAGCCAGGTGGTGCCTGGCAATGAGCCGCTGCTGGCCATGGTGTCTTGATGGCTGTAGCACCCAGCACCATCACTGAGGTGCAAGCCTACCATGGCTGCCAGCACTTGTCCAGACAGTTCCTGAGGAAGCAGCTTCTGCCAACTCCTGAGGCCAACCCCTGAGACCGTCGGCTGCTGCCTGCTGACCTTCTGTTTCCTCCAGGACCCAAGGTCTGCCTGGTGAGATGCATGTCCTCATATGACTGAAGGGGAGACTAAAGGAGGGCAACCCCCTCCCTCCCTCCTTCCCTTTCCCCCTCTGGTCTTCAGACTCTGTCTATACACACACACTGCCCCAGGGCCAGCCAGGACCGCCTCCTCCCAAGTCCATCAGGCATGTGTGTGTGAGTGAGCTGTGCTCTCTGGGCTCCATCCCCACCGGCTCCCTCGTACCCTTATACCCACCCATCCACTGGTGCACACACATGCCCTAATTCACCCTGGACACTGGCCTCACCTCATTTTATACATCTCTTTGGTCCATGAAGTCTTCAGTGTCTCAGGTCTTGGGCACCCCTTGTCCCCCACCCCATCTCCTTGATGCTGCATCTTGCCCAGAAATTAACCATCCTCAGGCCTTGTGAGGTGGGGGCCCCACCCCTGACCCCTGAGGCCCAGCAGGAAGCTGGTGGGGTGCAGCAATGGAGGGGTTGTGCAGGTCAGGAGAGACAACAGAACCCTTTTTTCCCTCCTCTGTGGCAGCAGAGCCAGGCTCCGGCCCTTAGAGGACCCATCATGGGTGGGACAAGTGTGTTTATGAAGCTTGGTCCATTCTCGTCTGCTGCGGGTGTCCAGCCTATGTTACCCTGTGAGTGTGTGTGTACGAGTGTGGGTTGGGTGTGTGCGTAAATGTCAGTGCGAATCATACCCTGAGGATGTTAGAGGAAACTTCGAGGCTGACGAGGTTCAAACTCTTGTTACTCCCACAAGAACATGGAAGCCCAGGGAGAGTGTAGTTACCTACCCCCCGCCCCCACCATGTCTCCCACTGAGTACTCAGGTCACCCAGGGGCACCTCCACAGACAGACGCCAGGCCCTGGGCCGCTGGGGCCCCGAGCAAGCATCACTGTTGGCCATGTGCACGCTTGCTACAGAGCATCGGGCCCTTCCTGCCTGCTCCGCAGCTGAGTAGCTCCTTTCTGGAGCTCTTTGTGAACCTGCCTCACTATTAATCTACCTGTTAGTAAAAGAGATTACAATTGCTGTAATTACAGGGCGCTCACTGTGGCTGCACCGTCAGGAGCAGGGCTGAGTGAGAGGCGAGAAGTGGGGGAGTCCAGCCCCACAGGAAACTGCTATTAAAAGCCCCGCGTTTTGATATAATGCAGGGACCACCGCCCTTCCCCAGGGTTTGAGCCAGCCCTGGTGGGGGAGTCGGGCTGGGATCCCACACCGCTCTGGCATGACACAGGAGGTCAGCAGGGCTGAGGACAGGGAGGGCAGGGGAGGCCCAGGATCCCCTGACCCTCAGGCCCCGTGCTAAAGGGACAGGCCTTCCCGGCACAGAATGGAGGAGATAGGGTGGCACTTGTCAGGATGGGGCAGTGGCTGTCTTCTGATGGGGCTCTGCAGCCACCAGTCCCCGCTGGTCTGTGTGGACACACAGGAGCTCCCGGTCTGTGTTGGCGCTGGCCCAGAACTCTGGGTGACATGCTCTGGTAGACGAGGGCATGGGACCTTACAGTGCAGGGGTTCTCAGTGGAGGCGATTCTACCCCAGGGGACTTCTGGTGATGGCTGGAGACATTTTTGGTTGTCACTGCTTCGGGGGGGTCACTGTTGGTATCTAGTGTGCTGAGGCCAAGGGCGCTGCTGTCCTACAACAAAAGGGATGGCCCCCCACAGCCGAGAATGGTCCTGCCTCAGCGTCAGGGATGTCACAGAGGGAGCCCTGACCACAGCAGAGGAAAGGAAGGGAAAGGGCAGGACAGGCCCGAGGAGGGCCCGATCACTCCCTGGGGCTGTGTCTGGAGATCTCAGCCTGGGGTGCTCAGCAGGCCTGTTGCTGGGGAGGTAGAAGAACAGGCACCCCTGGACGACAACCCCAGCATGTTGATCTCCGCGTGGGTGTCAGGGCACTGCAGGCCACGGACACTACTGGCCACTCCCCTCCTTTTCTGGCAGACCCTTCCCTCACTTGCCCTTGCTCCCCTACAACCTCCCCTCCCCGTGACCTGCCCATGTCCTCTTTGCCCACAGTGACATCTGGGAGTGAAGGGCTCGGACCTTCTCCCTCAGCTCCAGCCTCACAGGCCCCTTTGGGTGCTTGGAGTCAGGAGGAGGGTGTGCAGGGGTGAGAAGGGCTTTCACCCTCCCGCTCCCATCCTGCAAGGACACCGGCCGCACCCTGGCTTCTCCAGAGTGCACATCTGGTCTGGCCTCCACTCCGAGAGGCACGGAGCTAAGCAGGGCAGAGGCCTCAGCAGGGAGCCTCAGCGTGCGCTTTCCTGGATGGGCCCAGGAAGCCTTGCTCCACCGTTCATGCCTGTCCACTAAAGCGGCGCTGCTCTGGGCCAGCACTGCTGCCCCTTCCCACTTTTCTTTTCAACTTTGGCCCCATCCTTGGTGCCCTTGGGAGAGAAGGCTGTGTGGCTATTTAGGAGGCACAGTGGGGAGTGGACTCTAGGGCTGGGCAAGGTGGGGGCGGGCAGTCAGTCCCACATCTCACAGTATGTGTGCTGCTGGTGTGCGGGCCAAGTGTGGGGTGGCCTCTGATACCCTCCCAGCCCTCAGGCCGCTGTGTCTCTGTTTTCCACAGACAAAATGCAGTGATTTTTGGCTGTTGTGAATTCCAGGTTTCACACCGAGTCCCTAATAGTGGAGTCACTTTGCTTTCCCCCCCTTTTTCTTGCCTTGACAGCTCCAACCTTATAATTTTACCTTCTCCTGCCTCTTACGCCCTCCTTTTCTTCCTTCTCCCCTTCCTGAGGTTTTTGCCGCTCGTTGCAGGGAACCCCCTTTAGGAGGGATATCCTGACAAGAGGGGAGGGGCCTCCTGTCAAACATTGGGAGTTGATGTTTTGTTTGGTGCAATGTCTGTAAATAGGCTGCGAGGCGGCGATTCTGCACGGGTCCCGTGCACAAGGGCGTCTTTTTGTGTCTGCGCGCGTCTCAGCGCGTGAATGTCAGGAGCGGAGAGAAAGGGAAGAGAAGAAGGAGGGAGAGGAGAGGAGAGGAATGGCTTCTGGGGGCCCTGGGATGGTTGGTTCTCTTCCTTCTGGGACATTGTCTTGGCCTAAATCACAGGCCCTGATGAAGTGAGGGCCCAAGGCTCAGACCCTTCAAGGGCCAAGGTGAATGTCAGAAAAGGAGCCATTGGGTGCCATAGTGGCTCAGGGTTGGCTGTTACGAGGGCTGGAAAGGGTTGGTGGGCCTGTCGCCCCGCTAAGACCCTGAGAGGTGGGTTGTGGAAGGAACTATTCCTCCCACCCAGCGTTGGCTGATCACCCTAGATTCCTAGGAGCCACGTTGGTCTGCTACCCATGAACAGGAGCCCGTGTTCCCCTGGACGCGAGGCTGTCTCTTAAGCAGCACTGTCTACAAAGCCACTCCCTGTTCTTTTCTTTCTTTTATTTTTAAAGCAAGACTTGTTGTCTTAGATTGGCCCCTTTTTTATGCGTCAGGTGGCTTACCTATCCCAGGATTTGACATACAGCAAACTCACTGAAAACCCTGGTATACTGGACTTTATAACCTCGGCCACGTCTGTTTTCCCACCATCAGCCTTCCAAGACTGCCGAATACTTCTTTCAGCTTCTCCTCAGCTGACACCCTCCCTGAATCCATTTTGAGCTGCTCTTCCCCGGCCCCGTTAGAAAATGTCGGCTCCGACTGCACCATGCTCGCGGACAAAGGTGCAGAACAATTTTGGCTGCTTCATCCAGGAAATAAATTCCTCTCCGGTGCCAGAAACCACTGAGTGGTGCCATGTGTTGAGCTCTGGGGCCCAGCACCGTGGGCAGGGCTGCTGCTCGGGGCAAGGAGGGTGGAAATGTAGGATTAGGAGGCTCTCAGGATGAGAATCTTGCTTCCTGCACATCCCGTGGTCCCTGATCAAGGACCCAAGAGCTTGTCACTTGGCCTGCTGTCCCAGGCCTGGCTTTCCATCTGCAATTGCTTGTGGTTCGGTTGGTCTCCAAATCCACGGAAGAGAGGCCACTGCCTCTGCCTGTCTTTCTTTCCATGTGCCTTGCCCGGTGCTCTTGCTCCATCTGCTCTGTAAAAATTGGTTTCGCCAGGATCTGCTCTCTCTCCTCTTCTCTTCCTGTGCTCTCAGTGCACAGTATCACTGCAATCAGTGATACTACTTGTGAGTGTCACTGAGCCCCATCTCTCTTGAACCCACAACAGTCTAATGAACTCGGTGCTGTTATAACCCTCAGGTTATACGTGGAAACCTGGTGGACGGAAGAATCTTGCTGTAGGCCATGCATTGGGGAGCTGCCGTCGGGGGCCTGTCTCCTCCGTGCACGTCTGCCCCTCACTGCTGATTCCCTGGCTTATCTCAGGTCTGGTTCTTCCAAACCTTTCTTTCTAGGCCAACATCTAGTTCGTACCCCATCCTGTGTCCATAAGTGAGCTCACCACACTCCCAGTTCCCCTCTTTCTCTCCATTCTGTGACTTGTCTCAGTTGGACAAGTTACCAGTTCCCCAAACTCAGAGCCCTCACAACCTAGATAATGTGGCCCTGTGGTGGCTCCGAAGCATCCCTGCCTCTTCACCATCAATCTTATTTTCTGAATTCAGCTTTTTCTCCTCTCTTCTGGATTCATTTTTATTGGGATATAGTTCACATAATGAAATTCACTATGTTAAAGTGTACGATTCACTGGCATTTTGTGCGTTCACAGTGCCATGAAACCAGTACCACTATCTAACTCCAGAAGAGTTCCATCAGACCCCCTTCCCCGCAAAAGGAAAAAACCAAAAAATAACCAAACCCATACCTATTAGTGTTTTGTCCCAATTCCTCCTTCCTCCCAGCTCCTGGCAACCACTAATGTGCTGTTTCTATGGATTTGCCTGTTCTGGACATTTCATGTCGATGGAATTATACACCATGTGCCTTTTGTGACTGGCTTCTTTCTCTGAGCATAACGTTTCAGGGTTCCTCCATGCCGTCACACATATGAGAATTCATTCCTCTTTGTGACGTAGTAATAGTCCACTGTATGGATGGACCACATTTTGTTCATTCACCCTTCTGTTGATGACACTTGGGTTGTTTCCACTTTTTGGCAGTTGTGACTAGTGCTGCTGTGAACATTTGTGTGCAAGTATTTATGCAGACGTATGTCTTCGATGCTCTTGAGCATAATACCTAGGAGACGGGCTGCCCTTGTCTGAAGTTTTGTCACCACCTTCAGATGGGCAGCTGGTCCCACCCTCTCCCAGAGGTGCTGTCTCCCAGGGCCTCCCCCACTCAGGCCTCTGGCAACCACTCCAGCATCATCTCCCCTTACGCCCCAGTACTGTGTACTAAAGCACACCGAGCTCCCGCAGGTCCTGTGTGTGCCGCGCTATTCTGCGACTCTGGGCTTCTGTTCACATTTGTCTCCAGTCTGCCTTTTTCTTTCCCTCTTTGTCCCAATACCTCCATCTTTCTCACCCCAGCCCGGCTGTCATCCCCCACTTGGTGCAGACTTCTCCCACCTCACTTCTCATCCCGGCAGCCCAGCCCGCCTTCTCAGGAGGCCTTACAGTTTGGCTGTTATACACCCTGCTTCCAACTACAGGGAGAGCTGCCCAGGGCAGCTTCTCTGGTTCTGTGTTTGCGGCATCTGGTAGGTAATAGGTGCTTAACAAATATGTCCAATTAATGTTAAGGCACCGGCTTTTCCTGAATGTCACAGATCTGTGTGTTCCCACCCTGGTGCCCGTGCAGACCTACAAATGGACACTGCGCAGTGTGCCTCCCGTTACCCTCTGGGCCCCAGGGTGGTGGTGTCTTTGCATTTGCTTCCCATGCCCCCCAGGAGCCATTAAAGGAGGTGTATGTTATAGGACTACAGGAGCTCCAGAGGTGCTTCTGAGGGAGTCTAGCCCCGTTTAACGGAGATAAGTGAGGAGCAGGTCACACGTCACCAGGTTTCTTGCTGTTCTTCTTCCCTCCCCCAAGCACAGAGGGGTTGTTCTCTCCTCCTACCCAGACCAGCCCCTCTGGAGGTAGCCCCAGCACAGCCTCCAGGGCCCAGTGTTGGCCAGGAGAGCAGGCTGGCCCTGAGCAGCTTGTGCACTTCCGAGACCTTCCAGTGGCCAGGGTGGAGGTGAGCAGAGGAGCTGGAGAGCATATGCCCCAGACTTGGGTGGGTGCTATGCCTTAGATCCTGTTGCAGAAGGTGGGGCTGAAGCAGTCCCACCAGGTATTTGGGACAATGCCCTCTCCCCCTCCCCCCTACCCTGCACCAGCCCCACTCGAGCTCCAAATGAATTACCCAGCTCAGGCTCTGCCAGGTGGATCAGAGCAAGCAGCTCAGGGGGGTACAGTGCCGCCTCAGCCACCCCACCTTGGCCCAGGGAGGAGCAGGGGTATGCTCATGCACAGGATGGAGAGAGGTGGGGACGGGATGTCAGTCAGCACCAGTCAGTGGTCAGTTGAGGCCATCCTTCACCTCCTCATCTCCTCCTTCACTCAATCCTCTTAGCACTGAATCTCTCAGACCCGTTTTCTCCAAGCTCCAAGCGGGACAGCTTCCCCAGGCGAGCTGGAGGCCCAGTGGCCCCCCTTCTGGCGACAGCCGCCTTCTAGGCGCAGCCAGGCCCTCCTCCTCCGCCCTCTTCGCCCTCTCCTCTCCCTGGGCCTCTTCCCCACGTGGCTCATTACAACTCCAGTTGTTCAGGTCTTGACCTCAAGAGCCTTCCCTATTGACCCCTGACCAGCGATACTAATCTGTGTCAACAGGCCCCAGGGGTTAAAGAAACATAACCCGCTGCTGCTGCCTTAGCAGGTGCCTGGAGGGGGCGGGGTGGCTCCTGGGCTCCAGGCTGCCCGAGGAGCCATTCACAGCATGTAGCCCCCTCCCCACTGCACCAGCCCTCCTGCCCCCTCCCCAGACCCTTCCCTGCCCACTGCCCCCTCCCCTACTCTCCCACCTCTCTCTGTCTTTCCTTTCCTTTCCGTTCTGCCTGTAGGATTTAGGACCAAATGCCCCTTTGTGCTCCTTGTGGTGCTGCCCTTGTCTCCTCCCCCCATCTTCACATCCTCTCCTTCTCTGTCCGAGTCGGGATCCTCCCCCTGGGCCAGTGGTTCTCATGCCAGAGCTCGCACTAGAGTCCTCTGGAAGGCTTGTTACCACAAAGATTCCCAGCCCTCCCCAGAGGTATCTGCTTTTCCAAGCAGTTCCCAGGTGCTGCTGAGGAGACAGGCGCACTGCTGGCTGCCTGGGTGAAGAGCTCAGAGGGGAGCTCTCCAGGTGTGGCATGATACCCCTGAGCCGTGCATGCCGGCAGCACAGGGGTGGGGCACCTGAGGACAGCCTGGGCACATCCATGTCAGGGTGGGGGGCACCCTCCTGACTTAGGCAAGATGGTCTGGGTCCTCTATGGAAACAGCCATGTGTCACAGGTAACCCTTTCTTGGGATGAACCCGGAATTCTGCTTTAAACATATCCTTGAGTGGCCTGAGCTGTAGGCCATCTCAGCTCTGCCCCCCTTCAGGGCTCTCTGTGCTCCTGGAGGCAACCCCTGCCCCCCTTCACACACACACACACACACACACGCACGCACGCACGCACGCACGCACGCGCACACACGCGCGCGCACACACATACCCCAGAGGAGGGAGTGTGCTGGGCACAGGGACACAAGCCCCATCCCTGTCCTGCCTGGCCCCTAGGAGGTCCATGTTGCCCTCGTCCTGCTTGCAGGGAGATGGAATCCCAGGTGGAAACCCCGCAGGTCGGAATCCCCCTGCTCCTCCTCCGTCCCCACTGGAAGCCACTGTTCCTGCCTCTGGTTACTCATCCTAAGACATGAGACCTGTCCTCCATCTGTGGGGGCCATAGCCACAGTGCGCGGTGTCTGGCCCAGGGTAGACCTCAGAAGGCGCTGAGCAGAGTGCTGGATGGGTCTCTGAAGGGGGTGGCTGCCGAAGGACAGGTGTTCCTGAGTGGGCTTGCCATCATTTTATTGGGGGGGTGGGTCTTTATTCCCAGCTGGAGACACTAGTAGGCCCAGAAAACCCAGCTGGGGGTTAGGCTGGCTGGTGGGGTACCCCAGGGTGCTCCCCATCTTCTCTGCCTGTTCTGCTGCTTTTCTGACTTTCCACTCTGTGCCCCACTCTCCCAGACCCCTCCTTTCTTCTTTCACTTGGCTGTGGCTCCCTGGCAAGGCTGGGGAGCAAGAGACACACTCTTAAAAAAAAGTTTTTTTTTCTAAGTTTCCCAAACTTTTCCAGATGCCAAGAGGGGGCCAAAGAAACCCTGCAACTGCAGAGCGGGGAGGAGGGAATATGTTCCAAGGCCTTCCCCTCCTCCTTCTTGGTGTGAAGGAGGGACAGTTAGGGGAGCAGGGTCAGGGAGCACCTTTACCATCCCCAGCCCCCCAGCCTCACTCTGAAAGCCCCCATCCAGTGTGGGGAGGGGAAGTCAGAGGAGAAGGTCAGTGGGGCTCCTAGGAACTGCAGCATCACGTTGTCAGGGAAGTGACTCCTGGGGTCTGGAAAAAAGATGGGCCTGGGGCAGAGCAAACCTCCCAAGCTGAGGGAGGTCAGGAGCTGAGAAGGGGGAAACCTGTCCCCCTAGGGCTCCCTCCCCTGGATTCTGGGCCCTGATACAAGAACCCACTGGGGGGCTAGGAGTGGGGCGACAAATGGAAGGGGAGTGTGTGGGGATAGCACAGGCACCACTGCCATCCCTAGTCCTACCCCAAGGGGTGCTGCCCCCACCTCTGCTGTTCTGTCCATCCACTCCCTGGACACCTCCTAAAACAAAGGCCTCTTTGTGGTCCTGGCCCACTGGCCCGCTGCCAGCTGCATTCTTTGCGTGTTTCCTGAGCGCAATCGGGGCTCCGGCTCCGTGGTCAGCTCCTCCCCCACAGGCAGACTCCTTAGGGCTCAGAGCTGTCCCTGCTTTGCTGCCCTGCCCAGGGTCCTCCCACAGCTCCCATCCCTCCTGTCAGTGGACCTGGGCCAAGAAGGAAAAGCCCTAGGAGTTCAGCCCCTGGGGCTGTGGAGCCATCAAGGGCAAGTGGAGTCTTTCCATCGGGGCTCTGGCTGATCTGGTCTGCTTCACCAAGCCTCAGTGTTCTCATCCATAAAAATGGGGAAAATAACAGCCACCCTACAGGGCTGTCAGGCAGATGAAATGTCTCCCAAACCCCCAGCTCCTGCCTGCCATGTAGCGGAGGCACTGTGTAACTCTGGCTCCCACTTTTGCTCTGCTCCCTGAGGGGATGGGCGGGCTAGAGGTAACCTGGATGGATGGTGAGTAGCTTAGAGGGTCTCCAGAGCTTTGGGTGGGATGTTTTCCTGAAGTTCTGGGGGGCACTCAGAGCCTAAGGCCTACTCCTGGGGGTGCAGAGGCCGGCACTTCAGTGAGTCCTTCCCCTCCTAAGGGTCCTTAGCAAGTGACCTGCCAACCCCAGACTCAGCCCTGCTCCCCGTGCCCTCTGCCCATCCTGGCACCCACCCAGATCTGTAACAGTGGAGATGTGCTGTCTTTGGATTAGGCATCGGGTAGGGGGGTTAGATCCCTGAAAATAAGGGGACTTGTGGAGGGTGAGGGCAGGGAGCCCCACGGAGGGAAGGCTGGGCTTTTGGAGTAGAACACTTTGGAAAGTCTGTAGATACACCCTGTCACCTCTGGTCACCAGCCACTCACGGTCACACAGTCCTGATGAAGCCCTAGATTGCTGCTCTGGGGTTTTTTCCCCTTCTCATTAAAAAAAAAAATCATAATTTGGAAAGAAAAGGAGCTTTTTACAAGCTGGCGGCTCTAGGAAACTTTCTGTCGGTCTTTCTGGCCTCGTGATGGGTGGAGCCCACTTTTCTCTTCCCTCTCCCGCTCTCCTAATCATCCCCCGTCCCCAGCCCCGTCAAACATTGGCACACCCTTTAGGGGACCTCCAGCTGGCTTTCGCCCCAAAGAGTGGAAGGAAAGGACCTGTCTCTGCCTCTGGGGGACCCAGCCAAGCCCCCTGCTCCCTGCCCACAGAGGTCACCATCACTGGCCTAGAGTCCTCAGCGCTCAGATGGCAGTGCTTCCCGGACTCCGTGCCTGCATCCAGGCCCGAAGCCTGCCTACCCTCCTCCGAGGGCTTGCTCCACTCTCCTGCTGAGTGAGGGTCCCCCGAGTCCTCCTGGAGTGGGGGGGGCCGCCAGGGAGGGAGCAGGAGGTGCTGAGCTCACCGCCTCGGCATCTGCCCTCCCTCCGCCCCTGGTGCGAGGGCCGCCGCACTCCCTCCAGCGCCTCGCTCACTAATAGCTTTTTAAGTCCAACCACATGTGTCTGTGGAGCACGGAGCCGCCCCTCACAGGGCCTCGGATCTCCCTCCCTTGCAGGAGACCACCCTCCTCTCGGAGCAGCCTCGGGGATGGGGGAGGGGGGTTGCCTCCTGAGAGCCCATCTGCTCGCCTGGGACCCTGCTGAGCCAGAAGGGGATGGGCTGGAGACAGCGGAGCGCTTGGGCTTTCTCCTGGGGGTGTCGTCATCCACTGGGTTCTGGGTTCCCCAGCCTCCCTTCTTGATCCTGGGGCCTGGGATCCTATCTCCCTGTGGCATGCAGGAACCCGAAATGGGCGGTTAGGAGCTGGGTGAGGAGCCCTGGCCTTGCGCAGAATTTCCCGGGTGGGGGCTTTTGCACCAGCACTTCTCCCGCACCAGGCCCCACTTTGGTGATCCCACTATCGCTCCTCCAGCTCGTACACGTGCTGTTTCCTGTGCGTGTGAGTGGTCTGTGGGGAGGCCTGTGGGGTGTGGTTTCGCAGGAGGGGAGTGAGGGCTGAGAACCAACAGGCAGGCAGGCAGGCCTGGGGTCCTAATGAGAAAATTGCTTCCAGCCAGGGAGCCCTGCTTGCGGCTGAAATTGCATCCAGCCCCAGCCAACTCTGCCGCCGCAGTCCCCGCCCTTTGGGAAGGAGGCTGGGGAGCAGCCGGGGCAGAGGGAGGAGTAGGGCTTGCAAAAGGCTCAGCTCCCCCAGCCCCAACACCTTGGAGAGACTCCTGGGCCTGCCAGGGAGTAGGGGACTCTAGTAAGCACCAGGGCAAGAGTCAGCTTAGGGCCCGACTGCTGGATCCTTGGGAGGCAGAGGCTGCAGAGGGGATGGAGCGAACTCCCTCCTGCCCCTCTGCTACTTCTGCGGCACTTGCAGAGCGCCCACTGCGCAAAGGTTTTTGAAGAGGAGGGCCCGTTTAGTCTCACTGAGAAAGGGCCAAAGAGCACTTTGTGTCCACATAGATCCCATTTTTTAGTCAGTCCGTCCGTCTGTCTATGTGAAGTCATTTGAAATTCAGCATCCTCGAGACTCAGGATTCAGCCCCTTTTGCCAGCCCCTCCACTCAGGGGAGCCTAGCGGGTGCACCACCGGCTGGGGACCCAGGCAGTTAAAGGCAGGCTGGCTTTAGTTTCTTCCTGCCTCTGACTTGGGCCTTTGAGCAGAACCACCTACAGAATTTGTGGGGCCGGGTGCAGAATGAAATACAGGGCTCCTCAGTCAAAAATTAAACTTTTCAAGACAGGAATGGCAGAAATAAAGGCCATGAAGTCAACCCTGCTTTCAGGGAAAGCTGGTACGAACTGTCCAGTGGCTCAGAGAGTACCAGCTGGTTCAGTGAGCTACACAGGCCTGACCAAGCCAACCAGAAGTTTCCGCCCACGGGCACCTCTGAGGGAGACCTCTCTGACTCCTGGGAAAATCTCTTCCTCACCTGGGGCTTTGGGCTCTGCTGCTGCACCGCTCCGATTCTCCATTGCCCATTTTCTGGATTTCTGAGACTGCTGTGGTGGGTAGCAGCGAAGAGAGAATGGACCGCATCTTTAGTGCCTAGAGATTCTCAGAGCAAGGTGGTCCTTGCCACCATCTGGGGAACCCGACCATGGAACCATGGAACCTTTGCCTGTTGGGCCCGAGTCAGCCTGGACCTTCCTGTCCCCACCATCCCTGGGGTGGGGCCTCACTCTGCATTTGCCAGTTGCCTGGCTGTGTAGAGCAGGGAGCAAGCAGGAGTGCTTGGAGGGAGGGAAGAAGGCAGGAGGAAGGAAACAACCCCATTCTCATCCTCCAAATTACTGGCTAGGATGGCAGGGGAGGAGGCAGAAAGCTGACATTGTTTACTTAATTAAAAGTAAACAACAATTTGCTGCTGCCAGCCTCCCATTAGCTGTGTGCCGAGCCCTCAGCTTTCGCTCCGAGCCTGACTCCTGTCGCCACCCCCCAACCGTGGCTCTCTGGGGCCCTGTGCCCTTCCCTGGTATGCCCTTCCCAGGCTGAGGGGGGAAGACAGGCTAATACCAGTAATGTCTCAGAGTCGTGTGGGTCAGGATGAGAATGTCAAGAAACTGTCATTTGAGGGCACCGTGGGGCAGAGACCCCTGCGTGCGCATGGTCAGGCCTGGTTGTGGTCCAGTGGGGCAAGGCAGGGGGTGCCACCCACCTAGTTTTAGACTGGATGTTGGGCTCCCTGGTCTCCCTACTGTGGCCCCAGTCCACACTACCTGGAAGCCTGGGCCTCTCTGCCCCACCTCCCACTTTTCTCTTTTTCCCTTTAGCAGCTTATAAACATCCTTCTCCCATCTTTTGGCTCTGCTCCCAGAAAGGGGCTGCACAGGGCTTCTGGAGGGCCAGGGAGAGAGGCATGCTCCCTGGGCCTGAGGGGAGAAGGGTTGCTGGAACTGGGTCCCCCCGCCCCTGCCAGGACAATTACAGGTGACTCTAGGCACAGGGAGGGGAGTTGGCTTGGATCAGCGCTAAGCTGTCCCCGGCTCCTGCTTCCCTGGAGCCCCCAAGCTGGAGCAGTGGTCAGATGGAGAGAGAGCTGTGCAGGCACTTCTGCTGGCCTCAGGCTGAGCGGAGCAGAGACCTGTCCCCAGGCAAGTCTCGCCTCTCCGGTGGGCTCCGTCAGCACACAGCAATATAGAGCTCAGGCTTCTGTCTGAATCTGGGCATGGCCTCAGGCTCATGACTTTAGGTGCTTTGAGCTTTTGTTTCCCCTGTCTGAGGGGACCAGACATTTCCCAGCACCTTGCTGCTTTATAAAACCATCCCTGAACAGGAGTTGCTCTAGTTCTCCTCTGGCCAGATGGGTAGGGTGGGGAGAATATCTCAGGAAAAAGAGCCAGACCTGAGACACTTGGGAAGCCAAGCACACTGGGATTTAATTTAAGCCCAACACAGGAGAGGCGAGGCGAGGCACCAGCGGTAAATGCACAAGTGGTTTCCTCTGATGCCTCAGAGCAGAGAGTGCCACCAGAATGGGTTCTGCCTTCCGGGGACATTTGGCAATGGCGGGGACATTTTTGGTTGTCACCACTGAGAGGACATGATGCTACTGGCATCTAGTGGGTTGAGGCCAGAGATGCTCGAATCCTACCATGTACAGGAACAGCCCCACAGCCGAGAATGGCGGAGGGGAGGGGGGAGGCTGAGAACCCTGGAGTTTGGCCTCCTAGGAGATGTAGGTACCGACTCTCCCGAGTCTTCCTGCCCTACCTCTGTCCTCCCTCCAGCATTTTCATCTTCTCTTCTTCCTCCCTCACCGTCAGGATTCACACATCCACATGCATGCACGCATGCACACATGCTCGCAGCTCCTGAGGTCCACACACGTCAGGATTTTCACATGCACTTACACACAGAAAAACCTGGGAAGTCTGTCCTGCCTTAATTGAATTAAAAGCCTGGGGTTTGGCAGGACATTGTGTATCTGAGCTGCAGCTTCTTGCAGCCGGTTCAGTGCCGCTGGACAGGACGGATTTAGGCTCCCTGCGATTCCAGCTGCCGCCGCTCCTCTCCTTTCTCCCCTCCCTCCACTTCCCAGGCTGGAGGAGGGCAAGGTTGGCGATACCCCACTCCTGCTTCCTTCTCTCTTTCTTTCTATTACTTCTGGGGGAGCTAGGGTCTCCTGGGTAGCAGGTACCCAACCCCCCATTCCAGGTGTTCTGGGGCGCAGTGCATAGAGTGGAAGCTGGAAGGAGCTGGAAACGGGGTAGGGGGTGGGGTACACTTCTTGACCAAGTGTGAAGCCACCACCAAGCTCTGCCTACAAGGTCCAAGGGCTCTGGGGAGACTGTATCCCTGCATGAGTGGCCAGAAACCCTAGTGGAAGGGCTGGAGGTGCCAGCAGAAGGCAGACACAGTGCTTGGGGAACTGCCATGCCTCGGTTCTCCCAACCTGAGCCAATGAGGGAAATGGGGGGTGGGGTGTACTGCAGAGCAAACGGGATGCTGTTCAGTATCTTTCCCCTCCCACTCCTGCCCACCCCCTCTTTGTCCTCTGTTTTGGCAAGCTCTGGGGATGGACCTATTCTCAGATCCCCTTTATGACCCTACTCTGGCCCCTCCTTGGGGAGTCAAGAGGTGAGGTCAGGCCCTGCCTCTCATCTGAAGGCCACCCCAACACCAGAGCCCAGCCCTCTATTTGAGGAAGCTCCATAGAACCACCCCTAGCCCAGAGTCCGAGGGCATTGGAAAGGGCCATATCTGGAATGGGTACAGGATCCGCCCAGGGCCTCACTGTGGGCAAGAGGGGCGTGACCAGCCAGCCAGTGCCTCCTGGGGCACCACTTCCTAGCACGTGCCACCATCTCAGGCCATGCCTTTGTGGGCTGTCTGCTGCGTGCAGACTCTGCTCCCCAAATCCCGAAGCTTAAGGGCAGCCTGGGCAAACCACTAATGGCCAGCAGCGTGTTGTCTAGGGGACCTTTTGGAAAGGCCCAGCCCAGCCCCACGTATGTCACCCTTGGTCTTGGGCAAGGCAGGGTTAGGGAGCAGCCCTCCCCCCGGGCTGACAGGAGGACTAGGAGAAGGATTGGGGGGCTGGCGAAGCTGCCAGGCCCGGTCCTGAGCCCTGAGAAGCAATCTGTATTGGCCAGGGTCAAGGGGGTGGGGGGGGCGGCCTCACCTCAGCTAACCTTCCCGCTGAACAAAGGGGCCTTTCTCCGTGCCCGCCGGGGAGGGTGTGCCTGCCCGGCTGCTGCCGCCACTGCAGAGAGCGCTGGTGTTTTTTTTCTTCCTGACTTTTCTCCATTTCTCTCCCTCTCTCCTGATCTCTGACTTTTAATCTCCGTTTTTCACTTTTTCTGAGGGATGAGGGGGTGGGGGAAAGGGAGAATCTTCCTCTTCAAGCGTGTATCAAGCGCAGAGGCAGGTCTGTGCTGCCAAAAGGTGGGGACTTCGTGGGCGTGTTGGGAACACTCCTGGGGTCAAGCGGTGGCAGACTAGCCCACATCCAGGGCATCTCCGCCATAGGGGAGGCAGGCGAGGGACTCAGAGCTGCGGTGGCGGACCCACAGGGTGGGCCCGAGCTCACTGGATTGCACCCCACCCACAACCATGCACCTGGCAGCCACCACCCCCCTCCCGCTTCTCCTCGCTTGCCATTCCCCGGCCCCCTTCCATCCGGCCCCCGCACCGCAAGCTGTTCCTAATCAATGAGAACGGGAAGCTCGGCCCTCACATCACGGGATCTGCTTGGCAGCGGCAGCAACGGGAGCCGCTGCCTCGGGCAGCACAACCCGGGGTCCGAGTGGCTCGGGCCTGGCGGGGTCCTCATCCTTACTGCTCCGGCCTAGTCGGTGTGCAGAGGGAACCCAAACCCCTGGAGACCCCGGCGGGCCGCATTCAGGTTCGCGGTCCCCGCTCCCGCTGCAGCCGACGGAGGGCAGCTAGCGTTAACTCGCTGCGCCACCTAGCTACAGCGTCCGGGAATGCAGCGCGCGCTCCCTCGGGGTGCGGCCCCTGTGCCCCGCTCCCCGGTCGCCCTGGGAAGAAGGCCCCTTTGGTCTTTCAGGGAGTTGTGAGTGGGTAATTTGGAGCCTGCCAGCCTGGAGGGTATCGTTTCGTCCCTTCAGCAGCCTGGACTGTCCCAGTCCCAAATCTGGGTAGCTGCCTTCTACCAGGCGCCAGGCTCCGTATTCTGTGCTTCCTGGCTTCTGGAAGATGCCCCATGGCTGCTCCTCGGGATCACAGCAACGCTGAAATATAGGGTCCTGGAAGCTCCCCGTCCCATCGTGTTTTCCATATGTATGTTTGGCGCTTTACAGTGTGTAAAACTGTTACTTCTCATTCTCCGTAAAAATTCTTGCTCACCTCACACTATCTCACCCTGCAGTCTGAGGCAAGCCTCAGCTGTGTTGCCCAGGAAATGGGAGGAAGCCTGGGAGACACACTGGGTGCCCAATAGCAGCAGGCCTAAGATCAGATTCCAGGCTCCCAATTCCAGGTCAAGGGCTCTTCCCAGCACCCAGAGTGTTTCACTGTCCTGGGAGGCCATCTGCACACCCACCCATTAGACCCTACCTGGCTGGGTTCTCAGAGCTCAGAGTTGAAGATTTGGAGTCAAAGGTCCAAATTCCTTGTGGACAGCTCTAGACAGTGGCTGCCTTAAGGCCTCCAGGGCGAGGAGAGAAGCAGGCCTGCTAGAGTGCTGCCCTGCCCTGCCCTTCACAGGGAGACTCTGGTTCCTTCTTCTGGTCAGTCCATCCCTTGGGGGTGGGGGCCATTATGTCTGATCCTGCGCACGGGCCCAACTGGGCTTTGCAGGAGGATTAGCAGTACTGAGGGTTCCGCATCACTTCCTTGGGTGTGAGTGTTAAGAGCTGGATCTTCAGGAAAGATGTTCTCTCCTCGGGAGGGGGAAGGTGTCAGCTAATTGGTGCTTCTGTCCCCTTGGTGGTCAGTGTAGCCATAGTTGAAAGAAGGATGTAGAAAGGTCTCTTCAGAGTGTTGTTATCCACTCCAACTGTGCTTTGAGGTGTGAGGGATACAGTAGTAAAAAAACATGGACAGGCCTTCACCCCAAGGAACTAATGGTCAGGTTCCTGGCCAGGACACCCCCAGCCTGGGAATCCTCATGGCCAGGTCCTTGGGGCCCCTGTGCTGTGCAGAACTAGTGTCTCCAAATCCCCCAGCCCTGGCCTGGCTAGAGGCCATCAGTGTGGGTGGGATCTGGGTGGAAGGGGTGCTGGACTCCTGGCCTCCAGGGAGGAGAAGGGCCCCACCTAGGCATCGATTGTGGCACCCTTTGCTTTCATCACTCTTCTGTGCCAGAAGGGGAATCTGTCTTCCCCTTCAAGTCAAGTCCCCAGTAGAGGATGCTCCTTTGGAGTCACCAGCCTGAGAGTTGGGTGCCATCCCTTAGGGGGTTGAGGAAGTCAGAGCACGTGACAATGGGAGGCAGGTGGCCTTGGCCTGCTCCCACTTCTCCCTGGGGTGAATGGAAGTAGGTGGGTTCTCCTTCCTCAACCCTGCCATTCTCTGGCCCACTTGGCCGCCTTTCCACAGGTGAGGAGGTGCTGAGTGTTGGGACTTCCCCCACACATGGCTGAGAGTGAATTGCCTCTGTGTGGAGCAATGCTTCTCCCACCTTCTTTTCCTAACCATTTGTTCCTCCTCTGCACCTCACCCTGGTGCTCTGCCTGCCCTCTCGTCCCCAGAGCCTTGTCAGGGTCTCCCTAGCCCCTTGCCCTGCTGGGCACCATCCGGACAGATGCTGGCAGCTGGATGCAGCCCAAGAAACTTAGCTCACGAAGCCACTCCTGAGTATTTTTAGGGAAGTTTCCCCCTTTGGTTTTTTTTTAAGCAGTCATTTTCTCCTTTGCTTTCTCTTTCTCTCTCTGCTTTCTACCCTTTCCTTGCCTCTCTTCAAACCTTCTACTTCTAATTCTTTCTACTGCAGCTTTCTCTCTTTGTACCGCTTTGCTTTAGCCCTAATTTTCTGTCTTGGCCCCTCCCTCTCTCCCTCTTATAGTTGTAATTTTGTCTTTTTGTCCATCTCTTGCTCTGGGGTTTAATGCCTTATTCTTTCCTTTTTCCAAACTCCTGCTGGTCCCAGACATGTCACTTAAGTGGCCTCCAGAGCCTCTGCCTCCCCCTTCTCATCCCGGGCTGACATTAGCATCTGGAGGCCTCTGTTCTTTTACAAATAATTAGACCAAGGGCAAGTGTATTTATGGGGTGGGGGTGGGTGACGCCTAGCCCTGGGAGGTGGGGACACTATTAATAGTCCTAAGATCAGCTGGGGGTGGGGGTAGTTGTCTAGCCTGGCCTGGCCTGGGCAGCTCAAAGGGCCAGCAAGGGCAGCGCCGGAAATAGAATGGGTGGGGGTGGGGGAGCAGCTCTGCGGGCCCCTAGACTGGATATGGGCACCTGTTTCACAGAGCTCCCGTCTTTTTTTGCCATGTGGAGTGTAGGAGGTATTCTCCACTGTCACTTTCTATCTACCAGGTTGGAGAGGGGACAGAAGCTTGAGGGGCTTGGAGCCACTTTTCTGGACTCGGCCATCACATGACTCCTGGCCTCAGGCCCTGCTGGAAATGCTGGCTCTGTTTGCCAGCTGAGTCGTGGCACCAGCAGGCACTGCCAGGAGAGGTGCCCAGCGGCCGGTGGGGCTGTGCCTGTACTCACGGTGTCCTCAGCTCTCTCTACCCTCAGGGCTGGGCTAGGATGGGCAGGGCCTTGGGCCCAACACCTTCAGAAGCCAGAGGCACAAGCATTTTCTCCCCTTCCCTGTTGGCATTGCCTGTCTTCCAGCCTTCTCTTTCCCTGCCTTTCCTCTACCATTCTCAATATGGTGACCATCCTGAGACCATTTACTGCAGCTGCTGACACTGTGGAGGGACGCACCTGTAGAAGGTGTCCGGCTCTGCCTTTTATTTGCGGAGCAGCCTTTCTGCCCCTCTTTGCAGATGGTAATGGGCCAGGCCCTGAGGGAGCCCCTCAGCTCACTGGCCGGGGTCTCTGGTGTCAAACACCAAAAATTATAATCTAGGGCTTCCATAGTGGCTGCATCACTGTCGGTCCTTCCCTAGTGACTCCCTAGGCACCTCTGGAACACCGGGGATGGTGTTACTGCCAGGCACTGGGTCTGCTCTGTCACTCACCGACAGCCACCGAGCACTGATGTCTGAGGTGCTGGGGGCCAGCACTGTGTCTCCTGCAGGCCCACCCGCATCTCCCAGTGCTCTTTGGTGGGGGCAGCGACTCATTTGTTAATACTGGCCTGGCCTCTATCCACCTGCTGGGTGCTCTGCTCTGCACTGAGTTGTGTCCCTCCTCTCTCCTTGGCTGCCCACTGTTTCATCCCATGGGGACAAGCAACTGAGTACCCAATTCCCCCAAGCTTCAGTGCCCAGGTGCTATCTCGAGTTCTCCCTGGGCTGGGGGCAGCACTAAGGAAGTTTCTCCCAGCAGGTACAGGGCCAAGAATGCTGAGCAGCTCGCACCAGGGGAGTGCCCTGAAGGCCCTAGGGCTGCTTGCCTGAGTCCAGCCTCCTGAGCCCACCCACTCTGCTGATCTCCTGGGCACCAGATGAGCCCACGGACTTGCCTTCGTCTCCCATCCTGTAGCTTCACTGGAGGACTGGGTTAAGGCGGAGAAGGCCGAGCAGTTGAGGTCAGGGACCGAGAGTGGAATGTCCCATTCAGATGCTGGCCCTGGCCCTGGCCTGCCAGGTCTCTGTGGCCTGATCTTCTGTCTCAAACCCACTCCACACTCGATGGCCTTCTTTGAGCCCTGGCCCCAGGGACAGCCAAAGCAGGTCCAGACCACCTGTGTGCTGTGGGTGTGACTGGGACTCTTCTTCCCTGTCACTTATCCCCTCTTCCTCTGTTCAAGTGACTCAAGTCAAAGGCTCAGCCCTTTCGGATCTATGAGTAGAGAATGAGAAACGGAGGGATGAGGGTGATAAGGGGGGACGTGTTTCTCTACCTGGCCCTCCCCCCACCTACAGCTTCAGGGGTAGGTTCAGGCCAGGCTCCTGTCTCCAACTATCTCAAGACCTAGGGAGAGAGGGGAGAGAAACCTCAGGATGGCCCCAGGGCCTGTGCCAATGCAAGCTGGCTTGTGGAGGTGGAGTGAGGAGTGGCAGGAAGAAGGGGGAAGAACCTAGAAGCCCCCTGGGCCTGGCCCAGGTTGAGCCCCACCCCCCTCTGCCCTCTGGCTGCCCTGCATTTTCAAGGACTTCCTGGTCCCCAGTCTCCTGTTTGCTGAGATGGGGAGAACCCCTCTGTGACCCGTCCCCCTAGCCCCCCATCCGTCCTGCTTCCCTCCTCAGGGTGTCTCAGATTCTCAGACTTAGGTTTCAAGAGGCACAATAGTTATATTCTCCAGCTCTGATTGCTTCAGGCCGGGCCTCTGGCTCCCCTTGAGATTGGGTTTCTTGTGCCCTGGACGCTCCGGAATCGCAGAGGAGTGGGGGAGGGGCTGTGCCACACTGGAGAGGGCCGAGCAGCTCCTGAATTGCATTGGTCCTTCACAGGACAGCACCTCCAGAACAGAACACACCCCACCTCCTTGAATCTCAGGCTTGGGGAGAGCCAGGGGAAGGACAGGCGGGCCTTGAGGCCTCTCCTAACTAGCCCCCAAAGGCCACCATTCAGGGCAGAGCTGGAAGGGTTTCCTGTCTGTCCTGGTCCTTAGCACAGAGTATGCTGGGCACAGTGGGACACAGCCCTGGGTGTACCATTCACTCCACCCCTGCAGGACAGCAGGAAGTGGCTGGAAGCATCTCCAAGTTGTGCTGGCCTGAGTGTTTGCACGTGCTCGGGTACGAATGTGTGGACGTCGTTGAGCCAGGTCTGTGTGCCCCTCTCAACCCTGAGGAACGCCCTCCGTCTGTGATGCGCACGGGGGCGGCTGGCCAGCGAGTTACATATGGCCTTTTCTCAGAGTTTGTCTCTGGTGGGATCTGAGGCAGAGTGTTCTTCGCTGCAGCGTGCAGGAATTCCTCCCTCACCTAGCAGGAGCCATAAATATCTTCCCGCCTGTGACTGGAAATATATATGTAAAAACATGCTGTCAGTCGGGTTCATGTGTAGCACTCAGCTTCTCTTGGCAGCTGGAGCTTCCCCCTCCAGAACTCTGACGAAGAGGCAGAGTCCTCTTGGAAACATGCACATGAGTGTGCACACATACACACACGTGAGCAAACAGGCAGGATCAGTATAGAAAATGGGGCTTGAGAGAGGTGAAATGAAGGAGAAGGAGGAACAGAGAGAGGGATGTGGAGTCAAGACAGAACAGATTCCAGGGGGAAAGGCGAAGGGTTGAATGAAAGAAGTTGGGAGTTTCAAGAGCTAAGAAGGTACAGCTGGTGCGGGGCTAGGGGGGGGTGGTAAGACAGCACTGGGGGGCATTGCTGCTGCTCCAGGGGTTACAGAGGGGCCTGAGGAAGAGAGGGGTCCACACCACCAACCATCAGCTGAGCCTCGCCCAGGTTGGGGTGCCTGAACCAGGCTGCCTGCCAGTCCACAAGCCATTGAACAGGGGGTGACCAGTGTGACATGGGCAGGTGAATGGGGAACAGTCCCTTTAGTTTCAGAGCCTTGCTCTGGGGAGCCCACTTGGGCCCACCCCAAGGCAGTCCAGATTCATCACCTTTTCCGGCATAGTCCTCACTTCTGGGAGCCTTCTGGGCAGCCAGAGTCGCCAGGCACAACTGGCAGGTGAGGCCTCTGCCTCAGAGGTATGGATCACCTGAGTAGCCCAGGTCCCCAGAGGAGGACATGTGGAGGACAGTCAGCAGAGTATGCATGACCCCCAGCAACATCCAGAACAAGCTGTGGGCTCCAAAATTCTCTCCATCCCAAAACCTGGTCCAGGGGCAGGGACCCTGATGCCTGCCCACCCAGGCATCCGTCCTCAAACACAGTGGCTGGACTTGGTTTTGAGAAGGCCTCACAGGCCGGGGACTGTGGAAGGATGCTTAGAGCACAGATGGTGCTCTCTGGTCCTTGGCAAAGGAAGGAGGAAAGTGTTGTGCTGTCTTGGGCCTGAGGAGAGGTAACAGTGCCCCTGGTCCCTCTGTACTGTCCCCAGTCTCTGCAGGAATTTAGGGCAGCTGTAGTCTCTGAAGACAGGGTCAGGCAGGAGGGTCTGGGATTCTGTGCTGGCCTCTGTCACAGTGGCCCTGAACTGGGGGTATGTGCTTAGGGTTCCCATCGCTCTGAGGACCAGGCCAGAAAGAAGGCCGAGGCTGGAAGGGCTGCCAGGGGATGTGGCCCTGAAAGGCTGAGGAATCAGAGTGACAGTCTCGGGGATGTGGGCTGGGCAGGAAGGCATAAAAGACGGAGCCAGGCACCTGCCCACCTTGTGCCAGCCAACACCGTCCTGCCTCTCTACTGGCCCGCAGGCCACCAGCTGGCCCATTGTCCCCAGTGAGAAAGCAGACACTGGAGGGGGGCTCCCCTGCGGCAGGAGCTCACTCATGCATGCCTGCCTGGCAGGGACTGCCGCAGGAGAGCCACCCCCGTGCTGGGTCAGGGGCGAGGGGAGAAGGGGGGCAGTGGAGAGAGGAGCCCCCACCGTGTAGCAGCCAGGTCTCCCGTCCTGTGCTGTTGGCAGGGGGCAGTGCGTGGGGCCTGCGAACAGGAGATAAAGAGTTCAGGCAGAGGGTTTTCTCTCACTAACCGTGGATTTGTGTGTTTGTTCAGCTGGTGGTTCTGATAAGCCCCATTCTGCCAGATAAAAGCTGAGCAGCCACGAGGCGGGGCCTGGGGCCTTCCTCCTGTCTGTCCTGAGGCCTGGGGTTATCCCCTCCCCCCGGGGGGCCCTGACAGAAGGGAGTCCGGTGCTGGGGTTTCCTGTTCTCCCCAGTGGCTGTCCAGAGCAGGCCCTGATTTCAGGGCATGGCTCCCAAAGAGCCCCTTGTGTAGGAAAGCTGGCCCGGCTGGCCCCCTCCTCTGAGTGGGCAGGGTGTCTCCGCGCCCTCCCGGGGCGCCCGAGCACGAGGGCCGGCCGGGCTCCTGCCAGCACCTCCCCGTCCGTCCAAGGCACGGTCTGGGCTGACTGGGTAGACACGGGCCTGCTCCCATCACCTGCGGTCCTGTTGGGGCAGAGGTCCACTCGTGACAAACTAGTGGAGCCCTTGCGCCGAGGGACGGCCCGTGGGGGCTCCAGGGCTTTGAGCTGAGTGCAGTGCCCCCAGGCCGCGGCCGCGGCCCTCCCAGTCCTTTCCGCTCGAGGCACTGGCTGGGAAGGAGGGCGGGGACCTAGGCCGCAGCTGCCCGGGCTGCAGGGCTGGCTTCCGGGCCTCGGAGCCTGGGTCCAGATTTCCAGCGTCTCTGGCTTTTGTGTTGGGGCGGCGCGGGGCGGCGCGGGCCGGGGGCGGCGGCGGCGTGCGGGGCGCCGGGCGTAAGATGGCTGCCAAGGGCTAAGATGGCTGCCAGCAGCGCCCGGGGCGCGTGGCAGCGGGCGCCCGGCTGGGCGGCGTTCCTGCTCGCTTCTCTGCGTGGAGCTAACAGGAATGACAGCAATGACGTTGGGGGCAGTGTCCTGGTTTAGAAAGATTTCCTGTCTGTGGCGCTGTCCCGCAGCCCCGTTTGTCTCTGCCTCAGCCGCGGGTCCACCTCCGTCTCTTTGTCGGGTTCTCTCCCGTCTTTGTGTCCCCGGGCTGGGCGTGTGCATGCGCAAAGCTTTGCAGCTCCACCGGGCCGTTTTCGGGGGCCTGGACCAACCCCACCGGGTGGATCCAGGGCCTCCTCCGTCTCCCCCACTTCACTGGCCCAGGCCTGGGGGGCTTGGTGGGGACTGGGTTGGTCCCGGGACAGGTGGGGCTGGTAGGGGCGGCGGGGGGGGGGGGGGGGGGGGGCGCCTACAGCACGTGCCCCTTGCGGGGCTCCACAGGGCGTCCTGAGGCTCTAGCCTTCTCGAGTTAGTAATTGGGGAAAGGGCGGCCCGAGGTAGCAGGCCCAAAGCAGGGGGCCCAGGGGGCCCTGGGGTGGGCCGTGGCTGCCTCGGCCCCTCCTCTGCCCTCTCTGCCCTGTCTGGGGCTTGAACCAGACCTAGAAAGCCAGGAATGGGCCAAGGTGGCAGAGGGACAGAAAACCCACACTGACAAGATGCGGTGGCACAGAGAGGGTGCCCTCCCCAGAACTTAGGGGGACGTCTGTGGAGTTCTGCCTCCAGAGCAGAGTGCCGCTAACAAAGGGGGGCCCGGGCTGGGCATGGCCACCCCATGTGTGAGTGCACCCAGAGGTGCTGCAGGAAGAACTTCAGGCTGGAGGGGGTGAGGGGGGCCCATTAGCAATTTCCTTTTAAACCTGTTTTCTTGATTTGTGACAAGGTTTGTTGTTATTTTTTTGGCACTGAAAAAAAAGACCTAACAAGGTAAAGGATGGGGGAAGCAGGGCCTGGAACCATCCTGGGGCAGCCTGTACTTTCCCACTGGCCACAGTGAGGCAGGTGCCCAGGAAACGGCTTGAGCTGTGGTGGGCCTTTGCTCTGAGAAGGCTGCTGTTCTGCCTGGTAGCTCCAGTGGGGGCCCATGTCACCCTTTAGGAATCTCCTTGCTGATCACTCCCCAGTGTGAACATCTCAGCTGTGAGGACAGTGGGGGGCAGAATCCCAGTCAGTAGGCTGATCTCAGGGTGGTGGGTGACACCAGGAGGCAGGGTGGCTCCAAAGAGTGGGGCAAAGCCCTGGCCAACACCAGTGCCCAGTTTTCCAATGCCACCCCCATGTTGTTCCCCCCTGTAAGTGGCTGATTCTTTACCAAGTGCCTGCCTTCCTCCTGCCCCACATCCTGCCCAGGCCCCCCTCCGCCACCCTGTCACCAGCTGTCGTGCCCAGGCAGGCATTCTGGAGGTCCCCTAAGCACACAAAGCTTTGAGGACATGGGGGGTGGGGGCGGGGGGCTTTCCCAAGCTCAGCAAAATATTCACACACACACTCCACCCTGCCCCCAGCCCTCTGTGAGCTCCCACTGCACAATGGGCCCTTGTTTCGGGGCTCCCTCCGAGCAGCTGTGGCACTGGGGCATGAGACGGCCCAGACAGGCTGGCACAGAGCGGGCAACAGTGTCAGGGCAGACCTCCCCCCTCCGTGTTGCCAGGCACTGCCTGTAAGCATAAAGGTGAGGTGGGTGGCTCAGGAAGACAGGAATGGCTGCAATTAATGAAGTGAGGAAAGGAAGGGGCTGCTTCTCTGGGCACTTGAGGCGGGTGGAAGATGGGGAACCCTTGGGTCCATCCCAGCTGTGCAGAATGGTAGCTTCTCTCCTAGGTGCCCTTCTTGCCCTGACTGTCAGCCAGTGCCATTCACCCACTGGTGACTGTCACCAGGGCACATTGCACAATATCTGAAGATGGTTTGGGTTGTCACGACTGGGGTGCTACTGGCATCTAGTGGGTGGAGGCCAGGGGTGCTACCAACACCCTGCAGTGCCCAGGAATCCCCACCACGATAGTTTCTTCTCCCTCTTCTGGTCTCCGGAGTCTCCCTGGGCTGTTCCTGGAGGGAGGAGAAGGTTTTTACAGGGCTGGAGAAGTAGCTGTTTGTGGGGCACTTTGGTTTTGACCCATCCTCCCCTTTGTGTCTCCTGCAGAATCCGGACAATCAGATAGTTCAAACCAGCAAGGAGATGCGGACATCAAACCACTGCCCAATGGTCAGTTTCCCCAGCCCACCTGCCCTCCTGCCTACAACCTCCCTGCCTGCCCTGCCCCCCAGACCCTCCTCTACCTTCCACCATTTCTTCCCCCTTTACTCAGTTGTCTCTTAACTGAGCTTTGGCTGCCAGCTGGAGGGGAGGGGACTCACCTGGAGCACACCCCTTCTTCCCTAGGAGCAGTGGGGAGGTGGGGAGAACTTTGAGGGAACGGCAGGCAGCCCTTCCTGGCCTTGCTTCAACTCACTCACACTCACTAGCTATTTTCCCTCCTCAGGGCACTTAAGTTTCCAGGACTGTTTTGTGACTTCCGGGGTCTGGAATGTGACGGAGCTGGTCAGAGTATCACAGAGTAAGTCAGTCCTTTCTTCTTGGCCAAGGCTGAGTCAGCAAGGATGGGGGCGAGGAGGTGGCCCCCTACTGATGGGGTATTACTGAAGGGGGCAGACAGGGCTTCCTGGGACACCATTTGCCTCATGGGCACCAGGTTGAGTGGAGCAGAGGTGTCCAGAGAGCCACATTTCTAATCTGTGCTATGGAGGAAAAGAATCACAACTAGGCCCTGGCTGGTGTGGCTCAGTGGATTGAGCACTGGCCTTCAAACCAAAGGGTCGCCAGTTCTATTCCCAGTCAGGGCACATGCCTGGGTTGCGGGCCAGGTTCCCAGTTGGGGGCACGTGAGAGGCAACCATGCATTGATGTTTCTCTCCCTCTCTTTCTCCCTCCCTTCCCCTCTCTAAAAATAAATTTTAAAAATATTAAAAAAAAAAAAAAGGAATCACAGTTAAGGGCTCATCCCCGGCAGCCAGGAGGAGGTTTCCTCAGCAGGCTGCACAGGGCACTTATCCTGGGGCTACTGGGGAGCTTCATTGCTCATGGCAACAAAACAGACTCCAGTGGGCTCCTGCACCTTCCAAACTAATCTTCTCTCTTCTTCCCAGCTCCTGTTGCAACAGCATCAGGGCCCAACTTCTCGCTGGCGGACCTGGAGAGTCCCAACTACTACAACATAAACCAGGTGACCCTGGGGCGGCGGTCCATCACCTCCCCTCCTTCCACCAGGTAAGCCCAGCACCCCTGGCCTTCCCCCTCCCTGCCCCTACCTTCAAGTCATCTCAGGTGTTGTGAGCAGCTATACTACAGCTCCCTGGGTGCTTCAAAATGTCACCCCTTGTTGAGGCCATTGGCTCCAGGGCAGCCAGGGCCCACTGTGCCCCCCACCTCTTGAACTTCCTGCTGTGGGCACCCAGCCCTGGGAACACAAACCTAAATAAGGCAGGGCTCTGCCTGGAAGGCGCTCCCAGTCGGGATCCAAGCAGGCCTCTCCCTTGGGAATGTGGCACTAGAGCCCAGACCTGCAGCGTGCTGGGAAGGACATGGGGGGACAATCCAGACAGAGAGAGCAGCCTCCATCCCAGCCAAGGCTGCACAGGCTGGCAGGACCACTCCATGAAGAGTTTCGGAGGCCAGAGGAAGGTGCTTAGGCTAAAAACCCACTGAAGGGTTTCAAGCAGGAGATGCTGGGGACGTGTGCTCAGAAAGCGCCTCCGGCAGCCACGTGCAAGGGGAGAAGCAACAGCCAGTCAGAGGCCCTCTGCCTGGCTGGAGGAGGGCCTGAGTCCTGGAGGCAGGGGAGTGGCATGAGAGAGAAGGGCGTGGTCATTCAGTGATGTCCTGGGGTGGACACAGTAAGGCCTGGTCAGGGCCGGTTATACAGGGCAGGGTGGGATCTCATCCCTTTTTTTAAAATCTTGGATGTTTTGGTTTATCGTGAGGTTTTTGGTGTTCATTCTGATTTGTTTAAATATTACAGTAAAATGTTATACCATTTTCCTACTTATAATATCTTGACAATGGAGTTTTGTGGCGCTCCCTGGCATTCTTTTCCCTAGTGAGTGCCTCAGTTGCCTCACCTGGCCCTGGGGGCTGATGGGAAATAGAAGGTGGGGCCAAGGAAGTAGCTGAGGGTTTTGCCCACTTCTTTGACTTGGACAGCTTCGGTAGATGATAGTATCAAGGACCAGGAAGGTGATCAAGGAGAAGGAGGAGGAGGATCAGGCGGGCTAGGCCCAAGGGGCTGCGGGGCTGGTCTGGAGGTGGACACCAATGAGTGCCCAGAAATGCTGCTGTCAGCAGGCACCTGCTCCTGACATGGAAGGCCCTCAGTGCAGGCTCCCTCAGCCTGAGTACCAGCACCTTGGCCTACCCTTGGCCCACCTGCTCCCTCTCTTCCTTTTCCAGCACCACCAAGCGCCCCAAGTCCATCGATGACAGCGAGATGGAGAGCCCTGTTGACGATGTCTTCTATCCGGGGACAGGCCGCTCCCCAGCAGCTGGCAGCAGCCAGTCCAGCGGGTGGCCCAACGATGTGGATGCAGGTATGGGCATCACAGGGCCTGGCCCAGTGCAAGGGCAGCCCAGAACCTCTTCTTCCCCCCCAGTTTACCTGGCAGTTCTCCCACCAGTGCCCCCATTGATGGCACTGCTTGGCTCTGGCCTCCTGATCTTCCAGGGGAGGGCAGTTCAGGCCGAAGAAGAGAGCAGAGGCAAGGAGCTGGGCTGTCACTGAGTGGGCAGCAGCACCCAGTGGCACGGCAGGAGGCAAGCAGAGGCCTCTGGTGCCCTGCAGTGGTAGCCGTGGCCTCCTGTCTGAAGCTTTCTTGGACTTTTTCTCTTGGGATTTCTGTAGAAAGGTTGCCCCAGCTCTGTGGTCTTCATGGTTTAAAGCAGTTTCTCAGAATGGGCACGACTGACAGCTGGGGCTGGACCACTCTCTGCGGTGGGGCGTCCTGGGCATTGTGGGGTGTTGAGCAGCAGCCCTGGTCTCCACCCACTAGATGCCAGTGTGCAACCCCCCCCCCCCCCCCCACGACAGGTGTGGTGGCCAAAAATGTCTCCAGGCATTGCTGAATGTCTGTTAGGTGGGTGAGGAGAAAATCTTCCTGAGCTGACTGAGCTGAGAACTGCTGGCTTAATGGGCTCAGCTTCCCAGAAAGGGGCGGAATCTGGTAAAGGGTGAGCAGAATTGTCTTTAGGCCTCCCAGCCAACTCTAGCCACCCTCTTCCTGATGAACCCTGCTACCGTCACTTCCAGGCTTGCTAGGAGGCGTGGGCAGACCTGGAGAGCCCAGGTGGAATAGCTTTGTGCTCGTGTGTGTGTGCACTTGTGTCAGGTATGAGGAGGCTGAATGCAGGGCACTTCTGCCTGGCACACTGGTGGTGCATCCTGTGTCATGTCCTTGAGGAGTGAGCATCTGGGGCTGGGGAGTGCAGCCCCACATGGGCGGGGTGTACACTGGGCACCTTTGCTGTGCTCCAGCCTGGGGACTGAGACTTTGTTTCCCGACGCAGGAAGGTGAGGGTCTGACCCAGTGGCACTTTTCCTGGTGTTTTCCAGATGTGGCCCTACTGGGAAGGGCCAAGTGGATGGGCTGGGGGCTGGGCTGGGGGAGAAACAAGGCCAAGGGGTGGGGAGGTGCTGTCCCAGACAGAATCTGCTTCTGCTCTTGGCTCCTCAGGAGGAGGGGAGGAGGGTTGTCCTCTAGGCCTTGGGTTCAGGGAACAGGCTCTAGACCACCATTAAGGCTTGCCTCTGTGGGGCATCACTCCACAGTACTTTGAGTGCCCCTCCCAGGGTTTCCCGGAGGCAGGTGGGGTACATGGACCAGCACAGCTCAGATGCTTCCCTGGGGAACCTTGGGAGGCATAAAAGCAGTTGAGAAGGCTCTGAAGACACCCCTGCCAGGGCCTCAGTTAAGTGACTGCTTCTGTAAGGCCTCATGTGCCTTAAAGATGCATCCGCCATGGCTGGTGGCCTCCAGGCCCTTCTGCCCAAATGTGGTTCCCAAGGAGCCCTCCCCTCTAGGCTCCTGCTCTCTCCTTTCTTGGCTGTCTGCTGTAGAGCCTGCCATTTCTGCTCCTTCTGGCAGTCCTGCCACGCATGCACGGCTCCCAACATCCTCCTGCCTCGGCACCCCAGCTTCCTCGCTTTCCTCTTTTCCTCCTTTACCCCCTTCTGATGTTGCTTCCCTGTGCTGAGACAAATCGCCAATTAAGCAGCCCAGCTGCAGGACAGGGAACAGCTGGGGAGGTGCTGTGTGGCCTAGGGGACAGCTGTGCACAGCTGGTGGGGGTGCTCCCCCCCACCGTGCCAGCTATCAGGTGGCACACAGCTGCCGCCAGATAACACCTCTTCTGGCAGCTGGGAGTTCGCCCTTCCCCCGCCTCTTCCCTTTGCGGTTTAAATGGCTCTTATTTCTCTGTTCTGCAGTCCCATAGCCTCCCCACCTCCCCACACTCCAAACTGACTTGATTTGTGCCTCAAAGATGGCAGCTGCAGAGATCTGCTCTGACTCCACCCTACCCCTCCCTCCCAGCCTGGGCACAGCCTTTGAGGCTCAGCCCAGGGACCAGACAAGCTCCTCCAGCAGACCCGGCCCTGGGGTCCTGCTTGGTCATAGTGTTGTTTGGATGTGATGCTCCCTGGGCACTGAGATGACCTTGGTGGGCAGCATCAGGGTTCTAGCAGGGTGTTCTCTGTGCCTGTCTCCTGCTAAATGCCACCCAAGTTCTGGCACCAGGAGCAAAACAAAGCCCTGAAACATTCCATCCTGTGACAGTCCAGCCTCTGGGGCCCCTGGCCCAGGTAGCTCTCGCCTGGCCAGCTCTGCCCCCAGTGCCCTGCCTGGCCCCCTGACCCTGCGTCCCACCTTTCGACTGTGCCCCATGAGCTCGCTGTGTGCTCATCAGGGGACAAGGTAGACCCCACTCACCCCCTGCCCAGCAGACCCAAGTGCCTCACTTTCCCTTCCTCTCAGAAGCACCTCGGGCTGGCTGGTCTGCATGTAGGGCCTGAGATGCAGCCAGCCCGATGGGGCACAGGAGGCAGGAGGAGCCCCCTGGGGGAAGGGCAGCAGGGAGGGCCGAGGAGAATGAGTGAGCTGCTGGCTTCCTGCCTTCCCCTGCTCCCGCCCTGGCCCAGCTAAACCTGCACTGTGTTGCTGATTCCTCCCCCCAGGCCCGGCTTCTCTAAAGAAGTCAGGAAAGCTGGACTTCTGCAGTGCCCTCTCCTCTCAGGGCAGCTCCCCGCGCATGGCTTTCACTCACCACCCGCTGCCTGTGCTTGCTGGAGTCAGACCAGGTGAGAAATGGGGGCCCAGAAGGGGACATGGGGGAGGTGGCGGAACGCTGAGGGGCAGCTGGCCAGGTGAAGGGGCCAGGGTCCGTCAGGGCAACAGCCCCAAGCTCTCTGAGGGGGCTCCAGTATGGCAGCAGGTGGGCAAGGGGATGGGCCCTCCCTCCATAGCAGCACCAGCTGGAGAGCCAGCCGCTGGGCCTCCTCACCTTGTTCTCAAGCATCCTCCCACTTGCTTCTCACTCCCCATGTGCACGTGTGTGAACGTGCTTGCGGGTGTGCTGTGTGCTTGCATGTGTGCACGTGGGTGCATACATGTGTGGCAGGGAGTGTGCATGCTTATGTGTGGATGTGTGCACAGGCCTGTCCTCAGGCCTCCTCTGGCTTGACCTCTGACTGCGGAGACCTCAGGCCTGCCCAGTTCTCCTCTCCCTGTGCCAGCTATGGTTGGGAAAGCTTAGGCTTCTCCCTCTGCCCTCCTTTCAGCTGTTCTTTCCCAGCTCCTGGCCACGCTCAGGGTCTGGCTTCCCAGCACCAGTCCAGCTTGGCATGGGGCACAGATTGACAAGAGCACTCGTAGGAACCCAGAGTCCCCTGGTGGCACTTGGGCTGTTGTTCTGGGAGTGGAGCCGGCTGCTGACGTGGGAGCTCCCTTGCTTCAATCTCTAGAGAAGGCACTGGGCAGGGAGAACACCTCGATGTTCCTGAGGGGACAGAATCAGGAAGTTGTGGGAGCTGAGTCCTCAGCCTCACCACTCCCTCACTTGCTTCTTCCTCACCTTGGCACCCATCTGGCAGAAAGAGGCTTGAACTTTTTTTGGACACAGCCCTGTGTCTACCCACCATCTCCTGGGCCCTTCCTTAGGACACAGAAAACATCAAGGTTCACCCTCCCAGCTTCCTCCTCGGGGCCTCCTGGCTGGGAGCCCAGAGGCAGCCTGCACTGGGGCTGGGTGTGGTGGCCTCAAGGTGGGGGCAGGGAGCCCAGGCCCTTGGCTTCGGGAGGCAGCCGGCCCAGCTCCACTCAGCTTTTATGAACTCCAGAGAGAAGCCAAGTTTCCTCAGCCCCCTAATGAAACTGAGAGCAAGAGTGAGCTGATTGGAAACAGACGGGCAGGAGAGGGCTGGCTGGGGAAGGCTGGGGCCTGCTCCGGGGTGCGAGTTGTGTGTGTGAGCTCGCGTGTGCAAGGACGCATGTGTGAATGTGATGGGGCTGAGTACTCAAGAACTCGGCCTAGGCAGCAGTGACCAGGTGCACACCTGCCCATGTGCGGGAGATATACAGCTGTGTGTACACATCGCAGGCCCGTCCTACACAGGTGCAGGTCCTGTCCACCGCCTCTCCTCCCTCCCCCAGGCCCCCTTCCATGCCTGGCCCTCACCTGAGGTGCAAAATGCAAGGGGGCACCCAAAATCTCAGTTGTCACAATTAATGGTGTTTTAATGCATTATTTTTAAAAATTAAAACTTTCGCGATAATAGACAGTGAGCATATGTCAACATCTTAAACAAGAGACCAGGCCTGTGCTTGCAGGACCTGCCTTGCTCGTCTTGCTGTGAACCCGGCCCTGGTTCCCATCAAACTCTGTTTGCAAAGATGAGCAGCTGGTTGGGAAGCAGGCCCGAGTTCGCCAATTGGATTAAAAATATTGCATTGAAATGTTATTTACCTTGATGACTAAGGTTTTTGTTTTTTGCACTATCTCAACTTCTGCGCCAAGGCCAGACCCTCACTCTCTTTACCCTGGTCCTGGCCCTGCTCTTGTCCATTCTCCATTTTCCTCCGAACCCTCAGTGCCCTGAATGGCAGTTTCCCTCATCTTCTGTCCACTGATGTCCTCTCTTCCCGTCCGCGTGCATGCAGGGAGCCCCCGGGCCACAGCGTCAGCGTTGCACTTCCCCTCTACATCCATCATCCAGCAGTCGAGCCCGTACTTCACGCACCCGACCATCCGCTACCACCACCACCACGGGCAGGACTCGCTGAAGGAGTTCGTGCAGTTCGTGTGCTCAGATGGCTCAGGCCAGGCCACCGGACAGGTGAGTCCAGAGGCCCAGGAGCCCCACCACAGCTCATCTCTGTGTCTGTCCGTCTGTGTCAGGATCACAGGGAGAGGGCCTGAGAGCCGGGAACCCACCTGGGACTGGAGCAGCCGAGAGCCGGCAGTGCCAACACCTTAACTTTCCGGTCTGGGGTAGGGGCCTGTGTATTGTGCCGGGGCCTCTCTATCATGGTCCAGAGAGCTGGAAGTAGCAGCTGGGCCTGCCTTGCTTGGGCTCCTTGCCCTGTCTTCAGTCTCTGTTCCCCCAGGAGTACACCCATGAGCTGTTCAGTCCAGGCCCGGCCCCTTAGCTCCTCACACCCCTCTTCAACCTCAGGGCTGCAAGGATTTCGTAGGTTCTAGGCAAGGTTTCCCAACCATGGCCCTATCGCATTTAGGGCTGTTTGTTCTCTGTGGTGTGAGGCTGTCCTGGGCATGATGGGGTGCTGAGCAGCAGCCCTGGCCCCCACACTCTAGAAGCCAGCAGCACCACCTCCTCCCCAGTCATGGTGATCAGGAGTATCTCCAGACTTCACACTCCTGTTGGCAGGACTCTTGACAAGGGCTTTCCAGGTTGCTTATGGTTTTGTGGCATAGCCCTGCTCCTTAACCTGGAGAGAATGGAGCTCTGCAGGGGACGAGGGGCAGGGGGTTGGGGGGGCGCTGCCCTTCTTTGTCAATGAGCCCTAGAGCCTGGGTCACTGACAAACAGAAATGTGGGGTAGCTTAGCAAAGGAATTATCGCAGACATTGATGGGCCAGAGACAACCCTTCAGTGGGAAAGTGGTCCTCAGTCCCTGGGGGACCACTCTGAGTTGGGAACAATGGTCCCTGGACCTTTGGAAAGGTTCCGGAGCCCCAACAGCATGCTGCATTATGAGAACATCCAGCTGCTGTCCCCCAGCCTGTCCAGAGGTTAGGTGGGGATGTCGCTCGAAGGGCCACGATGACGGAAGCAAATAAGAAACTCATGCCAGACCACACCCAGGGGAAGCGACCAGCGGCCTTCAGGTGCCCCGAACAGTGTGGGCATTTGCTGAGTGCTGGTGTATTATTGATGGGGTGGGGGGCTTCCTTACTCCCTCTTCCCTCCCTCCTGCTCTCCCTCCTGCTTTCCAGCTCCTTCCCCTCTGTGCCCTTCAAGGGTTTCTTTGCTGACTCTGCAGCTCCTTAGCACACTCAGAGCCTTGCCCACCTCTCTGGACAAGCTCTGTTTGCTTTTAGGGGCATTCAGGGAAAAGTGGATGTGACCCCTGACAGCTACTGCACTTTCTCCAGAGATGCCAGCAGAGTCTGTGGGAAGTGCCAGCCCATGTCCCAGGCCCCTTGGGACTTGTGCAGTGTGGATCAGAGAGGCCTGGAACCCTGCCTTGCCTGCCTTCTCACCTACAGAGGCAGCTGGGGTTTGGAATCAGTGAGACCAACCTGGGGGAGCAGTTTAGTCCAGAGAGTCAGTCAACCCCTGGGCATCCTGACAGCTGGGTCCTGACACTCTCCCTTGACTTGACTGCTCAAGATTAGGGTCTCACTTGGCCTGGAAGGCTCTCTCCTCTAGACAGGTGCTTGCTCCAAGTAGACTGTGGACAAACACTGCAGACAGGGAGAAACAGCTACCCTGATTAAAAAGGGAGGCTGGCTCGGCTAGGGAGCAGTTTCTTCTTGTGACCTGTTGTGCCCAAGAGAAGAGCGGGTATCTGTGGTGAGCCTGCTCCAGCTGGCCTAGCGTCTGAGAAGAGGCTACAGACAGCACCAGGCTGTGGAGGAGGAGAGAGCCAGAGGCCCTGGCTCTGCAGCTGACTTGGCGGCAGGGGGTGGCCCATACCAGGCTGTACTTGCTCCATGGCCACCTTCAGAGCAGTAGTTAGCATGAAGAGTCACCTGGAGGACTTGCAAACACACAGGTGGCTAGGCTTCACCTGATTCGGATTCAGCAGGTCTGCGGTGGGCCTGAGAATCTGTATTTCTCCGCAAGTTCTCAGGCGCTGCTGTGGCTTCTGGTCAGGGGACCACTTTGAGAACCACTGATCCAGAACCTAGAGGAGCAAATTCGTAACTTCCATGAGAGTTTGAAGTTACAGACCATCTTTACAGAAAAATATGTGCATACAAAAGTTTTACAGATGATTTGCAGAAGGGTTCCCAGGTGCCGCCTATGGCCTATCTTCAGACCCCAATGTAAGGCCCTAATTAAGAAGAACCATATCAGTGAAGGCCAAGGCTGAATGGAAACACCACTCAGAGATTCGAAGAACAGAAAGAGGATGCGTCGTTAGCTGTGTTTCTGGCAGAGAGAAGAGACCACCAGACAAATGCACTGGAAAGGTCACAGGGCTCAGGGGGCAGTAGCAGGCCTGGTTCTACCTCAGCCTCTACCACCAACACTGGAGCAGGCAGGCCCTCGTCTTCATGGGTCACTAGCATGCACTTCTAGCTCTTAACTCACGAGGCTTTAAGATGCTGCAAAGTCACAACACCTTGAGATTTTAAAAACCTCAATTTATAACCCAATCAGAGCAAAGATACCCAGCCTGGTTGGAAGTTGCTTCTAGAAACCAAATGTTGTAAAACAGCAGGTTTTGATATCCAGCCATATCAAGCTGGGATTAGCATTATCTCGTGGGATTAGTGATTTAGATCCTCCTGGGTGCAGACTGGCTCTGGGGACTAGAAGGAGGTAGAGGCAGCCCTGGAAGCCAGGGCTACCTGGAAAGCCCCCGCGTCTCAGCTTCCTGGGGCCCTGGGCTCAGGATGGCCCCGAGAAGAGGAGTGAGGCTGTGGTCTGTGGAGTTTCCTGCCCTGATGGAAAAACGAGATAACAACCTGTTAGGCCATGGAAAGGAGGGAGAGCGGTTGCTGCTTGTATCTCAACACCAACCCTGCAGAGCTGGAAACCCCTCTGGCCTGTGCCTGGAACTGAAGGGATTATTTCTAAAATGACACTTGGCATAAAGGGTCTCCTGCCCAGGACACAGATGGGGACCAGCAGCCACTGCTTACTTTTGTCAGGGGCCTCTGACAAAAAGTGGGCCAGAAGAATCAAGTCCAGGGAACCATTTGGAGGGACAATGTCAGACCTCAGCTGGTCATCAGAGGTGAAGGACAATGGGCAGAATGGCCAGGGTTCACAGGGGGCATAGGGCTCTGTAGTTTTACAGTGTGTCCGGATGGACTAGTTGATTCGACTCAGTGAGACTTGAGTGCTGAAGGCTTGAGCCACACAGAGGTGACCCTCCGTGGCTCACTGGTGAGCCTGGGTGGCAGTCTGCTTTAAAGGCTCCAGTAGAGGTCAAGAGCATCCTGGAAGAACAGGGCAGAGAGAGATGGATGGTGGTTCAGGGAGCTTGGCTGGTCCCCATATTGGGGACTGTGTCTTGTCAGCGGGCTCTGAAGGGTATAGGAAAAGGCATTCTAGACAGAGGGTTCTGCAGTGAGCACGTGTGGCCTAGCTGCTCAGGCTGTGTATCTGGAAGCCCCAGGTGGTTTGCCGGGGGAAGTACCTGGGGAAAGTATAAGGGCATGTGTGCTGGGAGACCCCATCTGGCCTCCACCATGGGGGCCCAGAATGCCGAACTGGGGAGATCCTACTTTATATCAGGTGCAGTCAGAGCTATGAAGGTTTTAGGGGACAGGAGAAGTCTGAGTGTCCAGCCATATCAAGCTGGGATTAGCACTATCAGGTGGGATTTGGATTTGGAGAAGAGGGCCATTGAGCCTGCTGGAGAAAATCCATTGGACCCCTGAAGACGTTGGTCCTGGAGAAGTTCAGACAGATGTTGCTGTGAACTTCAGGCCACGCCAGTTGGCGCCTGGCGATTTTGGACAAACCACACAGCTGCACAGGGCGTGTTTCCTTAGCTGCGAAAAGGGGAGCGTAGAGCTTCCCGTACAGCAGGGTTTCCCACTTACGGTGCTGATGACCTTTGGACAGATGAGCCTTTGTCCTGGGGGCCATCCTGGGCATTGTAGGATATTAAGCAGCATCCCCTGCCTCCACCCACTAGCTGCCAGTTGCATCCCTCTGGAAGTTGTGCTAACCAAAATGTTTCCAGACATGGCAGTGCCCCTGGGGAGCAGAATGGTCCCCGAGCGAGAATTGCTGATTTACAAGTTCGTTGTGGGATTGGACACAACGGGAGTAAAGTGCCTGCTACAGAGCTGAGCACCAAGGGTGCCGAGCAGAGGAGCACACTGTCAGCATAAGGGAGACCTCTTGTGAGTCTCATTGTTATAGGCCAGGCAGAACCAGTGCTGGCAGAAAGATGGGCCATCTGCAGACATTGGTGAGGTGGGTCCCACAGGGGTTGCCTACCAAGAGGAGGAGGAGAACAGGAACCTCCCAACTTGGAGAACCCTGGCTGGCTGGGAGGGCAGAGCTTTGTCCCATGAGAGAGGAACCAGTTTAGGATGAAGAACTCTGGCTCCAGTCCCCCTGAGCTCAGGCTGCTGGTGGTCCTTGGAGACACTGCCCAGAGCAAGGGGAGGTACATGCCTAGAACTCCAGGGAGGTGTCTCCAGGTAAATTGTGCCTGGACCCACCCAGGACCTTTGACTTGCCTGTGATGCCTACGTCCCAGGAAACCCAAAGGCTGATGCATGTAAGGCCATGCACAGGAGTTTGAAGCATGAGAGGGAATAAAGGACAAGGAGTGGATCTGGTGACCCGGCATCTGGGCTTCTGAGGGCATTGTACAAGGAAGTCCGCTCGAAGAACTTCGTGGAAACTAGAGAAACAGCAAATGGATTTTCCTCCCATTCTCTTCTATAGCAAACAGACCAGCACCCCACTGTCCTCAGGCTGCTGGAGTGAGGGCAAGCCCCTCAGCGTCCCCTCCAGGCCATGATGTGGGGTAGAGGATGGCAGTCCTCAGCTGGGTCAGCCAGCCCGACCTCAGGGACCTGCAGAGGGAGATATGCGTGTGTTTTGGGGGGACACAGGGGAGGGGCAAGCTGATGCATCTTTTCTGCTGTAGGAGAAGGTCTTCAGAAGTGTGTGAATTCCAGGTGCAGCTGCTCTGTGGCTAGGTGGCATGTTTGGTACCTGAAACATGTTCCCTAAGAAATAACAAACCACCCGTCGGACACTCCCCTTCCTCCTCCCACAACTTCAAAGGAGGACCACAAAAAAAAAAAAAAAGAGAGAGAAACACCTGAGAGACCAAATTGAGGCCTCCCACCCTCACCCACCCTGTGCCCCAGGAGAGAGGACCCTATTCTGCACCTTCCGCCGCCAGGAGCGCCCGCTCTCAGGAGCGAGCTGGCGTGGCCGCGCAGGGGAGCGTGTGTCTGTGTGTGATGTGCCTTCATGCGTCACTCTATTTATGTTGTTCGCAGCCCAACGGTAGCGGCCAGGGCAAAGTCCCGGGGTCATTTTTGCTACCACCGCCGCCTCCAGTGGCCAGACCTGTGCCCCTTCCTATGCCTGATTCCAAATCCACCAGCACTGCCCCAGACGGCGCCGCCTTGACTCCTCCATCACCTTGTAAGTGGACGATGAAACCGAAACCACAAAGCCCAGTGTCCTGGCTCATCCAAACAGTCTCCACTGCAAAAAGAAAAGCCCCCCACGCCCTGCCCATCACCAAATCCTCCCCAACCCAGAGCATCACGGAGCCTTCTGCCCAGATGAGAGCAAAGCTGATCCCCCCAAACACAGCCCCCTGGGCCTCAGTCGCACCAGCCAGCACACCACGAGCCCCCCTGCCCGCCCGCTGTTCCCAGCCCGGGCCCCTGGCCCAGGCCCCTGGGGGGCGGGAGGGGGAGCACAGTGGGGCGCAGGCCAGGGTGCTGGCCAGGGTGGGAAGGGACAGGGGGCACAGCCATGTCATCTTCATGCCTGATTGCTGTTTTTTTCGTTTTTCGTTTTTTTTTGTTGTTTTTTTAATTTTTTTTGTTGTTGTTTTGTCGTGCCCCCCACACCAAGAAAATTAAATGTGACCACAAGGCGACGCCACCACCATCCCCTTTTTGCCTTGCCCCCCTTCATTCAGGCCTCTAAAGGTACAACAGGCCAGCCCCTGACCCCTCCCCTTCAGTCTCACATTTGGTTTCTCGTTGTTCCTCTTTTTTTTTTTTCCCATCCCTCTCCCCTCCCTCAATTCCTTCCCCAGGCTGGATGTTCCAAGGACAAGGGAGGGCTCTGGACCTTGGCTTACTTCATCTCTTTCTCTCTCTCTCTCTCTCTTTTTTTTTTTGAACCAATGACAACTTTTGTCCAGGGGAAGAGAAAAATCTGAGTTGGGAGGCCCAAGGTAGACCCGACGTGAGGGACAGGAGAGGTGGAGGGTGGGCGGCGTGCCGTCTTTGGGCAGGGCATGGGTAGCGCTTCCGGTGCTCTGGGGGCTGGCAGGCCGCAGGCCAGGACTTTTGGGGCTGCAGTGGGAGGGGTGGCCCATCTCACCACTTTTCTCCGTCTTGCGCTCTCTGTCTTGCCTTCTCTCTCATGGTTTGAGTTCTTTTCCCTTCTCCATCCTTTTCATGCCACGTTCCCATCTACATCTGCCATAAGACATCAAGTCATGGTCATGGTCATTGGAGGTGGGCAGGGTGGGAGAGGGGGACCAGGCTGCAGGGTGGCACTTCTGGACAGAAGCTGGTGAGCATGGGGTCCCTGGGGTGTATCTGGTACAGGGCAGGGGGTGGGGGGGCTCCCAGGCCACCTGTGACCCTCCTCGTCCCTTCTGGGGTTGTGCTCCTTCCTGGAGGTGCAGGGCCCATTCTCTCCCCTAGAAGCTTGTAGAGGATGTTTGGCCCATTTGCCCCTCAGTTGCCCCCAGGCACTCAAGCCCTGGGGCTCTGCCCGGCCCCCCAGCCTCCTCCTCCTGTGCCTTGGCCCATCTCAGGCCCTGGGCACCACAGGACCCTAGGATCTGGCTCATCTGTCAGAAGAAGAAAGTAGCTGCTGGGCCCTATCCAGCAGCCAACTCCTACACCCCTCTCCAACCCCATCCCATCCGGCCCTGCCCTCCCTTGGGCCCCTTCAAGTTCCCCAGACCACTGGCCCAGTCCTTGGCACTGTCCGCAGTGGTAAATGGGCAGCACCCAACTAGCTACTCTGGTTGGAGAGGTGGCCTAAGGCAGTCTTCCCCGACTACAGCAGGGCCAGTCCCCCAGAGCTCCCACCCTCCGGCCTCCCTTCTCTCCAGACCTGAGAGGGCCAGTGGAAAGCAAGGGTACTATTTATTGCCTTGGGTGCTTCGGGAGGAGGACTGTCCCCGGCCTGCCCAGTGCCTGGTTAGGGGGAAGTACGGGGTCTGTGGGACCTCAGCTGAAGCCTCCAGAGCCCCTCCCTCACCCCTGGCCAGGAAAGAGGACACCTGGCTGAAGCAGACTGCTGAGGGTGGGGGACGTGAGTGTTACTGGTGAGTGAGAGGATGAAGGGGCCCCTGCCCTGGGCAGCATGGTCTAACCCAGTGTCTCCCTCTCTCAGCAGCCCAGAAGGGCAGTGCGAAGGTGGGCCACAAGGCCTCATGGGGGTTTTTCCTCTCTCTCTCCTGCTTCCCACAGCATTCGCAACGACAGGCGCCTCCTCTGCCAACCGGTTTGTCAGCATCGGACCCCGGGACGGCAACTTTCTGAACATCCCACAGCAGTCTCAGGTAGGAGTGTGAGGGTGGGCACAAGGGGAACAGGCACCTTGGGGTCAGGGAAGAGGCCAAGATCTTTGGGATTAATCTGGGAGAAGGGTCTGGGGCAGGGCTGGATGACCCAAGAGTTTGCACACCCAGTTGAACCTGCCTCCCCAGGACCCCTGGTTAATCAGCTAATTGAATAATTAGCTCTGACAGCCTCGGCCCTGGGGAAGGTGGCCAAGGACCCAAGGCTAGAGGTGCTCTGGGCCAGGCCTGGTAGAAGCAAAGGTGGAAGCTGGAAACCCAGTCGGGAGGAGTACAACATCTGCCTCGTTGCTGTCTTCCTGCTCTGCTGGGAGCCCTGGTCCCAGCTCTCCTCTCTTTCCTGGTTTTGGGTGGGCTGGGCAAAAGGTGGAGGAAGGACAGAGCTGGCCTGGGGGGCCACATGCCCAAAGACTCTGGCACCAAGGGCAGGGCAGGTCCCATTGCCCCCGGGAAGCCCCTCTCCCAACTCCCCATGAATCCTGTTAGAAGGACTGCCAAGCTTCTGCAGCCCCCAGTCCTGCCTGCATCTGCCCCCCTGTTCTCACAAGGAAACACCAACCATCCACAGCCCTCCTTGCGGACACTGCTTTGCACAGGCATCTATACACATGCACATCTGGCCCCCCTTTCCCATGCCTGTCCACAAGAGGCTGGGAATAGCCTCCAGAGCCCAGGGCCCATGGGACGCAGGGAGCACCCTCCTTGGGGGTAGGGCAGAGGCAGCTTTTATAGTGTGGAAGTTCTTTTTACAAAAACACAGCCCTGTGAGCCCAGGGACTTGGTTCAGCCCTGGGGAAATCCACCTCGGCCCAGAGCCCTGGGCCGCCTCTTTCAGCTCCTGCTCCCTCTCTGCCCTGAAGGCCTGAGTCCAGAGAAAGTTAGTGGATAGAAGTTTTGTATGTGTGGTTTGAGGTTTTGTTTTTTTCCTTTTCCTTTCCCTCCCTCAAAAAAAAAAAAAAAAAAGCCAAAAACTTTGTCAAACTACAAACTTCAGAGCTCCCTGGTGGCAAGGAGGGGAGGGGAGGAGAACTTCAGCCCCCTCCAGCTTCCCACCCCCTTTCCCCAGAGTCACGTCTGACCCGTCTGGTTTCCAAGAGCAACCAGACATGATGTAACACCCAGATGAACTTGAACTTGGGGGTGTTGAGAAGAAAAACAATGGCTCCGAGCAGGGGCTGGAGCCAGCCCCCTCCTCTCTGTGCCAGGGAGCCCGGGAGAGCCCTGCTGGCAGAGGGCGGGAGGGGGTGCCGGAGGAAGGGACCTCTGGCGGGCCTGCCCTCCCAGCTCTGGGCTGGCACCAGGCTGCAGGGCTCCATCGCTCCCTCCCTCCCTCCTGCCCGCTAGCCGGCTGCCTGTAGCTCTGTCTGTTTCCCTGCTTGTTCTCTGTGCTCTCTTGCTCTCGGGAGACGACAGCCACGGGCCTTCCCCATTTCTGCCTCCATGTGCTTTCCCTTCTGCACTTTCTCTGCTCACTTTGCTTGGACGTTGGGGCCAAGTCAGAGTTTGAGGCAAGTTTGGGAAAGTTTTCCTTCCCGTTGTTCCTGAAAGGGGCCTGGGCCTTTGCCGGGAGCAGGCAGGTGTGTACAGCGGTGTGGGGGGGAGGGGGACCAGAGCTGGACAAGCCTAGCCAGGAGCCCTTGGGCCTGGGGGCAGGCAGGCTGCAGTGGGTGGGCGCCAGGGGTACAGTGGGGGTCGGTTTCCACAGTAACCAGTGACTTTAGCTGATCTCTGGAGCACCAGATGGAGAGAGAACAATAGAATGAGGAAAGAAAAGAGAATTTTTGCAATTTTGTCATTCCCTGGGCAGCGCTTTTTACTTAATTTTAATCAATTTTGGACCTGGTTCAGGAAGCAGGGAGGGGTGAGCAGAAAAGCCACTCCGTGCTTGGCAGCAGATCCCTGTTCCTGGGACCAGTGGGTAGGTGCTGGGGACCCTGTTGGAGCTGCCTTTGTCCCTAACTCCAGGCCTGGAATGGCAGTGGTCCCCCCTCCCCATCTGAGCGCTGGTGGTGGTCCCACTGCTTTGGTACAGCTCAGGAGACCCTAAAGGGGCCAGCCTGGGGCTTTGGCTTGGTCTGCCAAGGGCAGAGGGACCAAGCGGGACTTCCATGTCCTGCTTATCCCCAGACCCCCTTTTCCCTCCCAGGGTGGGGGAAGGGCAGGCTCACAGCTAGGGCAGTGGTGCAGGGTTCCAGTGTAACCTCTCCTTGGGAAGGGAGTCCCAGAGAATGCTAATGCGGGGGCGGGGGGCAGCTGGGTGTGGGGGTGACGGCTCACCCAGGAAGTTCCCTACCTCCAAAGGCCAGGACAGAACACTCAAAGCTGGCTGCTGACCTACCCCCACACCCTGCCCACACTGGGGATGCCTCAGACCTGGGTTTCCCCTGTGCCTTGCCAGCCCCCTGCCCTCCCGTGAGCCTCCCGTTTGGCTTTTAGTCAGTTGATAGGGTCGGACTCTGGGCCAGTCTCCTCTGCATGTTGTCCAGCACGTGGCAGGAAGTTTTCAGCATCTCTGCCCACCCAGTAAACGCCAATAGCACCCCAGTCACTGTGACACCCTCAGCCCCCACATTTTCAAATGTCTTCCTGCTATACCATCCAGTGAGATAGCCACTGGCCACGGGTGGCTGTTTAAATTTAAATTAGAGAAAAATTTAGTCCTTCCGTTACACCAGTCACATTTCAAGTGCTTAGAAGCCATGTGTGACTAGCAACAGCGCAAATAGAGGATATTCCTGTTGTCAGAGAAAGTTCTGAGTGATCTGAGGCCTTTTCTCACTTTTTTCTTGAGGTCTCTGTTTCACAGTGGGCAACAGCCTGCACTCCCCAACCAGAGCCTCAGGGGCAGGTCTGGCCTGCAGACCTAATCTGTGTGACCAAAACAAGTGTTTTCAATAGTGCTGGAAATTTTCACATGAAATTCTGTCTGGATTTTTGGCTCCTTTGGAAAACTTGGCTGCTGTGGCCACCCAAGGCCCTTACTGTGCCGAGTTAGCAGTGGCCCTAGGCAGGATGAGCACACCCCAGGTAGCAGCAACTCTGAGCTGCCCCTGGCATCTGAGTGCCATGGGCTGTGTGGCCTTGGGCAGGTCAGCCACCTTCTCTTTACCTAGTGTCTGTGCAGGGTAGGAGCAAGGGTTGAATGACTCAGATCCTGGCGTGTGCTCTGTGCTTAGTTCTGCTTGGCTTCTGATGATCTGAGTCTGTAACCGAGCCTGGGAGAGGCCCTATGCATTTTCAGGGACCCCCATTTTGCCCCAAGGGTACCACCAGACATAGCTAGGCACTGTAGACCGTGAAGGAGATCACCCTACACCCCACCCTTTGGCCACAAGGTGGGGCCAGAACCTTAGGTGAAGGATATTGCCAGGCAGCCCACCATGGGGAGGGGGACAGGGGTGTCCACCCTGGGTATGTTTTGTGCTACTGGCTACCAAGGCCCGTTTGTGGGAAGGTGGCGCCCCCTGCTGTCACCCTGAGGGAAGTGACACCTGCCCTAGGGAGCCTGAGGTCCTTTCCAGCGCTATAGCTTTAAGGTGGAGATTTTCAACCTTTTCCATCTCATGGCACACATAAACTAATTACTGAAATTCTGCGGCACACCAAAAAGCATATTTTTTGCGAATCTGACAGAAAATAGGTATAATTTTGATTCATTCACATTGGATGGCTATTGTTGTGTTGTCTGTTGTTATTTCTTTTTAATTTGACAATCTAAGGGAAAAGAGGTCAGTGCCCCTAACTAGTCAGGTGTTGCATGTTTTAAACATTCTTGCAAGCACACCGGTTGAAAATCAATGCCTTAAGGGTAGAGGGTGGGGGAGGTGGGTGTGTGTCTGCTGGGCTCCTCCCCCAGCACCAGCACTGCTAGGGGCTGGAGCCATGTGGTGTCCCCCTCTTGCCAGCCTTTCAGCCTGTGGGACCTTGGCTGGGGTGTACAGACGGGAATTTTTGCTTTTAGTCCAAAGAGACAGAAAGAAAACTCAGCAAGAAGCTGGGCCACCCCCACCCCACTCCCCAAACTCCTCTGGGGACAAAAGCTCCAGCCTGGCACCCTCCCCACCCTCCAGGATCCACACAAAAACCTAAACAATTGGAAACATGGCCAGATCCCAGGTCTGTGCTTGTGCCAGCGCCAGCCACGGGGGTCCTACCCGCTGGGCATGGTGCCCGCGGGAAGGGCAGCTGGACGCTAGCACTGGGGGGCAGGGTCTCTTGGGGGACAGGATTCCCATAGGAAGGACTGACAGAGTGGGGCTGTACCTCTGGGTGGAGTGTTGGTGTCCTTGGCTCTGCTGGGGCTGGACCCTCCGGGGGCCTTAGGCACCACCGCAGTCACAGGGCCAGGTGGGAGTGAGAAGGGGCCTGCCCCTGCTGTTCTCAATATCGCCTCTTTTTTGTCCCGATTCAGTCCTGGTTCCTCTGATAAGATCGACAAAAGAAATGACAAAATGAAAAGAAGAGGTTCCTCAAACGGGGGGAGAAGAAATTTTGAGACGTGGAAAAAAATCCCCCAGCCCAGCCCCACCGAAAAGCAAAAATTAGACGTCGTCAGCCACTCAGCCCTTCTCTCCTCCAGCCCAGGGACCCCTGCAGGCCCCCCGAAGCAGCCCAGTTCTCTGAGAGCCCTCGGAAGAGGTCTTGGTAGAGCTGTGCACCAGCAGCCAAGCAGAAAGAAACATGCAAAACGGACTCTGCGAAGCAGAGGACAGAAAGAAAGAAAGGATGCAGCAGAACTTCCTTCCTCCCCCATCCCATCCTGGCCTTCTGGGGAAAGGAACAAAATCCCCAAACAAAGCAACCAGCACCGTTCTGAAGGGGTCTGTCCCCCACCCTTGCCCTTCCTGGGAGAACCCCACCCTTGTCTGGGGCCAGAGCTTCACTAGGGAGATCAGAGGACTTGCTTGTAAAAATGAAGGGTGCAGATCCAGAGGGCACTCCCCTCCAGACCCCGCCCTGCCCTTCCTCACTGCCTTGCCTCTGGCTTCTTCCATCAACTGCTCTGGACCCGGTGAGGCAGGGTGGCCTCCGAGTACCCCTGCCCCACCCTTGGGCTATAGCCCCACCCCCTGTGGGCAGGGGGCTTCCCCCGGAGCTAGTTTTGTGCTCTCAGAATGGAGGGTATTCTGCCACCCCATCCTGAGCTGCAGGGGTAGTTCCCCGGGACCCCCAGACCCCCCTGTACAGTCCATAGGAAAAAGAATGCTCTCAAAGGTCTGTCCCAGCACGGCACAGGCCCCTCTTCCCTCCCTCCACAGGCAGGCTCAGAAGGTCACCCTCCTGCCATGGCCCAAGTGAGGGTAGACGGGCCCCAGGTCACCCCCACACCCCAGCCCGCATGCAGGTGCCCTTGTGCCACCCCATCAGGTCCTTGCCCCTCACACAGACAGCCCTGCTGTGGTTGGGCCGGAGAGTGGAGGAGAAAGGGGACCTGGAGCTGAGTGAGGAGGAAGGGCAGCTGCTGCTGCCCTCGGCTAGAGCCACCACCTGCGCTAGGTAGGCGTCCTGCTGGCCCACTTTCAGTTCCTTTGGAGGGTGTTGGGTGTCGTCCTTTTACACACGTGTTTTGGAGCTTTCTCTGTTCTCCCCCCCCCCACACTTTCCCCACCACACCACCCCTGTGGCCACTTCTCTCTGGATTTCAGCTGTAATGTCTTTACTCTTTATTTCGGGGTGGGGCATTAATTGTTCGGGTCTTCTGCTGTTGCAGTTGGGAACTCCTCCTCCAGTTGAGCAACTTGGGAATGATTTGGTAACACACCACAGGAAGTAGCTCCCCCCTCCACCGAAGCCCCCTCCTCCCCCTCCAAGGGAAGGTTGGGGGCCTGTCCAGAGGGTCTTCAGAAGCCCCCTTGGGAGGGAGGGGAGCAGGAACACGCCCAGCCCAGATCCCGGGTGTGACTTGGCCCCTCTGGCTTGTCTTTCTGTGCCTTACTCCCTCCTCCCTCCATCTACCTTCCTTGGACCCCTTCTAAGTCCTTGTGCCTCTCTCTCTCCCTCTTTCTCTCTTTCTTAATTGTATGAAAACACAAAGCACAGGTCAGGATCCTCCGAAAGTCAATCAACCCAACATTGCACCGCAGGGGTGGGTTATGGGTTTTATTTATTGTGAATCTAGTGTGTGAGGCTGCCATGGAGCAGGCCAAGGAAAGGAAGGAGGGGAAGGGAAGAGGGCCCTCACCTGGGGCTGTGGGGACCAGTGGGTGGTGCCTCCTCCCCAGCTGGAAGCCACAAAGTAGCTGGCCCTTGGGGTAGCTTTTGTTGGAAGTTGAAGGAAGGCCCCCCCCCATCCGCTTTCAGCCCTGGGGGGGACGAGACTGAGAAGCTGGGGACACGGGATCCTGCGGGAGCCTGGGGGGCATGGGGAGTAGGGCGGGGGTGGGGGGCCGGGTGGGCCGGGCATGACGCGCGGTCAAAGTGCAATGATTTTTCAGTTTGGTTGGCTAAACAGGGTCAGAGCTGAGAGGGGAGCGGAAGGGACCCCCTGCACGGCCACACGTGCCCCTTCCCTCGAAGACAATCGGGGCCGCAGGCGCGGCGGGAGCCGGGGTCTGCGGGGCGCCCGCCCCGGCGAGGTCGGAAGCTGCAGGCCAGCTGGGCCGGGACAGAGCGCGCCCGGCGGGGCTGCCGGGGCAGGCAGGGGTTGGGGGCCGCTCCGTTCCCAAGTGTCGCTGTGAGGGTCAGGCGAGAGGCGACGAGGGCCACAGGAGATGTGGGGACATGTTAGAAGAGAAAAAAAAAAAACAAAAAATATATATGGGGGAAATGAACTTTTTTTTTCATTGAACCAAGTGCAATGCATCAGAGAGTTTTCCTATCTTTGTATGTTAAGAGATTGTTAAGAAAAATTCTATTTTTGTTGTAATGTCCTCGCGGCTCTGGGGACGCTAAAAGAACCGGGCCTGCCCCGCCCTTCGCGGGGATAACGAAAGCTGAGTGTTTTTTTCCTTTTTTTTTTTTTTTTTGTTCGTTTTCAGTTTTTGGTTTTTTTTTTAAGTCGTTTTCCTGCGTTGACAAGAATGATCTGGGGTTTTTATTTGTTTCGTCGTTCGTTCTCAGTTTCGGTGGGAGGGCTGAAGGAAACGTTCACATTTTAGAGTTAAAAAAAAATACCTGAACATTAAAAATATCAACACAAGATCTAAAAGGAAAAGGACGAGAGAAAATTATTTTTAAGATAATTCAACATAAAAACCCTGGTGCTTCTTACATTATAAAGTACGTTTTTAAAAACCCACAAACTATTATACATAAGTTTATGATCAATTAAATATCCTGCACTTGTTAGGAACACGCATATCCCTTCCTTGTTGAGTTTAACGGAACGGGACAGCGGCGTGCGCCCAGCGGCGGGGCTGCTCTGGCCGCGGGTCTCCCCGGGCGTCCCCTCCCCGGGGCCGGCGCCCCCTCCTCGCCCCATCCTCATGCAGGCACTGGGGCGCGGCGGGGGTCCCCAGCCCCCTACCCCCCGCAGAGGTCAATGCCAACGAACAAATGTCCCCTCCCTCCCTCCCTCTCCTCCCTGAGCGCCCTTCTTTGAGCCAGACGCCAACTTGACCCTCACCAGCATTATCAGGAGCGCGCTCAGCAAGTTGGTAGTTTCCTCCCCATCCTGCCCCAGCGCCCCCGACTCAACATCATTCCTCCCAAAACCCTCCACCCCCGTCACCCTGCGGGGAGCACGGGAAAGGCTCGACGCTCCAGGACCGGACCAGCCAAGCTGACAGGTCGATTTAACCAGGCCTGCGCACGCACGCACGCACGCACACGGCCCGCACACAGCCCACCCCAGCCCACCCCACCCCTCAACCAGCCCTGTCGACTGCCTTACACACCCGCCCCCCACCCCGCGCTGGCCGGCCGACCTAGTGCCTTGTTCTCACCCCCGTGCTGGCGGAGCGGACGCAGCGCTTTGGGTCCCAGAGGGGCCGGGTGGCTCAGACGACCCATCACTTCCCCCACCCCGACCGTGCTGAACGGACCCCCCACCCACCCACACAAGAGAGAAAATTAAGGAGCAATAAAGTCACTAGAACTTTCGTCCCCCAATCGAGAGCCCGAGGGGCACCCCAGCCCCGCCTCTGCTCCCCCCACCCACCTACCCTCGGGGCGCCCCCCTCCCCCCCGCAAGCCAGCCTGGGCCAGCCCCGCTTCGGACCCTCCCGGGAGATCCGTGCGCCCGACCAGCACCAGCATTGCGGACCGCAAAGGCCGCCCGTCCCGTCAAACAAGTTTCTTCTTAGGCTAAGAAACGCAGTATATACGAGTATCTCTATATATAGTACTAATGGATTTGGTGTGCTTCCCTTTAGCGTCCCCTGTCCTCCCCTCTTCCTCCTTCAGCCTGGTCTCCCCCTCTCTCTGCCCTCCACCCCCGTCTCTGCACTGAGATACATAAGAAACAAGGGTAGTTTACTGTCTGTTTTGTTTTCTGGGTTTTCAGTGTCCTAGCGGAATGCAAGTAGGCAGCCAGCCCGTCTGTCCCCTCTCCGCCCCGCCCCGCCCCAGTCACTGCGCTTCTGTTATACCATCTTTGCCTGACTCTCCGGCTTCTCCATTGAATGGCTAATGTGTATGTGAAATAAAGAAATAAAGAAAAACAAAAGCAAGAGCAACTGAGCCTTCGCTAACACGATTGTGCGGGGCCCGGTTGGGCTAGGTGGGGTGGGGCGCGGCGCGGACTCTGCGCACCAGGCTCGCTGCCTACAAGGTCCAGGCGCTTGTATCCCTGAGTTCCCGGGAGGGGGCGCCGGCGAGAAGAGGAAGGCTCCCCGGCTCCTCCCCACCTCTCGTTGAGCCCCAAGTCTGCAAAAAAGAGGCACGACTTGGGTCCAATGACTGCTCTGCCGTGTTGGTTCCTGGACCTCGCCTCCGGGAGGAGGATGCCGGCAAGGCCACTTCCAGAGGGCAGTGGGTGATAAAAGGTCTGCAGGGCTCCTGGGGGGTGATGGTCACCCTTCCAGACCCCCGGCCCCTTCCCCTGTAGGGTACGTCCTCACTGGTCCCTCTGCGGGGGACTTCGCTCCAGAGTAAGCGCAGTGCGGGGTCCTCCCATTCCTTGACGGCCCAGGGCTGAGTTCCCAGTGCACTTCGGCTCAGAGGCTATGCCTCAGGGTCACCGCACCTCTGGGCTCACAGCCGCTTGTTCCGTCTTGATGGGTCGGGCCGCCCCACCGGGGCTGTCGTTGGAGCAGGCCGGGCGTGCGGGCTGCAGACGCGTCACCGCCTCTGCCCGGCGACAGGGCCTACGGCGGGCACCGTCGTCGGGGCCTCTGTGTGCCAGCCGTTTGCGCGGCCCGGGCAGGGCGGGGCCTGCTGCCAGAGCCGCCTGATCTCGCAGCAGGCGCACAAGGAAGCCGATGTACTTCATGGCCAGGCGGAGCACTTCATTCTTGCTCAGCTTCCGGTCTGGCGGGTGCGTGGGCAGCAGCTTTCTAAGCTCAGCGAAGGCGCCGTTCACGTTCTGCTGCCGCCAGCGTTCTCGGCTGTTGGTGAATACGCGCCGGGCCACCTTCTGGGGCTGTTGCCCTGCAGACAGAGGAGAGGGGTTGGCACCGAGGGGGCGCCCCCTCCTGCCCTCCCTTCAGGCACCCAGCACTCTGGTGGAGACTTCCACACAGGTGGTGAGCTGAGGCTTTCTCCACCAAAGGGATCCACGTGTAGAATCCCTGTGTGGCTCTCCTGCTAGTTAGCAACCCTGCCCATCCCCCACCCTCAGCCATCTAGAATCTAGACAAGGACAGACCAGGCTGCAGATCACTGGGGCCTCTGTGCCTCTGACTGTCTGCACCTTTATATCGGTGGTTGAAATATTTCCTTGGGCTGCCAGTCTGGGGAGCTGTCCCTATAGTCCTCATTCTGAGTGTGTCTCTGTGTGTGTGGCCAGAGGTGCTTGTGGGTCTGAGAGGTACTCCTGTTGTGATTGTGGGCCTGTCCTTGTCTCAGGTGGCTGTGTGACTTGTGGTCGGTCTACATGGCTGTGGTTGTGTGATTGTTGCCATGTGGCTCTGTCATGCATGGTTGCGGTTGTGTGGCTGACTCTTGTGTGGCCATGGTCCTAAGTGGCTGTGGTTGTGTGGCTGTCTCCTGTGTGGTTGTGGTCCCATGCCTGTCTCTTGCAGGGGGGTTGTCATGTGGCTGCTTCCTTGGTGGCTGTGCATTCGAGTGGCGCTGTCATTTTGTGACCCCTGTGCCATGCTGTTTGCCAGGACTCTCTGTGGCTTGTTGGGTGACTGGTCGTGTGGGACTGGCTGTTGGGACTGTGGTTTTGCACATGGTTGTAATGCGAGTACTGAGCCCTGTGTGGACTGTCCTCTGTGTGTGTCTGTGTGCACTGGCAGCACCTCCCCCTGTGGAAAGGTACAGGACAGACATGGACCCCATGCAGACACAAGCCCATACTCACCCTCAGCCAGCTCCAGCTCACAGTGGCTTGGTCTCCGCTTCAGCCGGCTGCTAGGGAAGATGCTAAAAGGTCCTGCCGGCCCAATGTAGAGGCTGTAAGGGTTCATGGGTCACTAATGCCTTGTGGGAAATGACCCTGGCCCCATATTGCCCCCAGGCCCAGCCCCCCACTGACCTGTTGAGGAAGGGGTGAGGATGGTAATGCAGGGCTAGATGGGTTGGGGCACTTCCCAGGGCAGAGAATTGCAGCAGCGGGGGCCGCAGGGTACTCAGCTCTGTGGTGGCCATGGCTGCCCCTGGGGGCCTAGTGTGGCCCAGGCTGATCACCGGGACACCAGGGGGAAGTCTGGGGGAGGAGGCACCTCTGTGTCCCACTTCTTCCGTCTTTGAAGGCCCAGGCGAGGCAGGCTTGGGGAGCGGGGCAGGCGCTGGGCTAGGGGCACGCACCATCTCAGCCTTCTCAGTCATGGTGGGGCCCACCTCTGCCTGGGCCTCGGGCGGGCACATGGACCCCAAGGGGGTGCTAACCTGTGGAAGGGAAGATAGCCAGTGGGGAGGAGGAATCTGATGCCACACACCCCCTTAGCCCAAAAGAGCCCTCCAATGGAAGGGATTGGGGGGGAGGATTGGCAGTTCAGTGGGCAAAGGCAGGTTATGGAGTGGGCCCAGAAACTGCCAGAACATGGGAGGGGGGTCGGACACAGGGCAGGAGGTGTCCACTGAGATGCTGTGCACTCGGTGAGCCCAGCAGTGCCGTCTCTGAATTGTTTGTGATCCAGGAGGGCCTCATCGACCCAGCCCCAGAGCGAACTCCCTTCTTCCAGAATCACCTCTCACCTGGAGTCTACAGGTAGAGGCAAGGCAGGGGACACATGATGGACCCTGGGACCCTTAGATCTGATCCTGACACCCTTCACTGACACTGTGTCCTTGGAATCTCCACATGATTGACTCTGACCCTTCACTGACCTCTCCTCTCCCACCCAGGCCCACCCTGTGGTCCTCATCTAGGACCCTGAGGCTCTACCCATCACCTCTGTCAGGCCCTGAAAGTCCTCCATAATCACTCCAGTGACAACCACCCCTACCAAAAATGTCCCCCTCACTAATCCTGTGACCCCGCTGCTGACACTGTGACCCCAAATGCTGGCATTGCCCAGTACATACAGTCATGTCTTAATCCTCCATCTGGCCCTGGTGACCCCTCCACCCTTCCCACCCATCAGCATCCCCCCCCCCCGACCTTTGCACCCTGTTTAGATGTCCCTGTTCACTCTTGGCTCCATGGCCTAGAGTGTCCCAGCAATAATGGGGACACCTGGTCCCTTTGCCCTGTCTTCTCTAGCTGGGTCCTAGGGAAGCTGGCCTGGCCTCTTGCTTAGTTGGTTCCTGCAGATGAATGAATGAAGGTAGGTGGGTCAGGGATTCCCCCGCCTTCAGGCTGCTCCCCTCTTACCCCGGTGCTGGTTGCGCTGCCTGCTGAGTGCCCTGGCTCTGTCGGTCAGCCAAGGATATGGTTCCTGCTTCAGGCTGGGCTCCGCAGCCCTGCTTCCTCCAGCCTCTTCACTCTGTGCCCCAGGCAGTTGGCCACCCTGTCTGGACTTCACCTCTTCCTGGGCTCCCAAGGGCCTTAGGGCCTCAGTGATGGCAGCAGCATGGGTCCCTAGAGGAAAAGTGAGCGGCTCGGGGGGGCTGGCCCGCCTTCTCCCCGCCCCCAGCGGCCAGTTTCCTCCCTCTTACCCCTGGCGCAGTGGCTGGAGGATGCTGGGCCAGTGCAGATAAGGGCCTGGCCGCCTGGCCGAGACTGATAAGGAGTCCGGCTGACCCGGAGGAAACCAGCGGGCGGGGATCTCTGAGATCGGCCTCTGGCCCAGCCCCAGACCAGCGGGCAGGACTGGCTGTCACCCCTCAGGGCTTCACCTTCCGCCTCCCAGTCACTGGAGGGACCCTGGCCCTGCAAGGACCCAGCCCCAGTACACAGCTGGGTGTGAGGTGCCCAGATGCACAGATAGGAAACTGAGGCAGGAAAGCAGTGGCCTTCTGTGTCTCTTGGGTCTGGCCTATGGCTTTGAACACCCCCAGTTGTGTCCGTGCTGATGGGGGTGGAGAGCCCTTTCCGGCCTTGCTGGGGCTCGTGACTAGGGGCCCTCTCCTCCCCCTGCTTGGTTCCTCTTTTTACAGAGCCCCTCCCAGCCTTTCTGCCACCCCCACCCCAGAGTGGGGCACTGGCAGGAGGGCATTTCTGACAGTCTGATCTTGGGTACCCAGCCTGGGCAGTTGTCTTGGTCCCAGCTGTGCTATCCACACACCACCTTTCCAGGCCCAGGAAGGTTAGCAACTGGGGGAGGTTTACTATGTTGCCAGGGCTGCTAGAACCTTCCAATAGGTACCCCCAGCATACCCTCACAATCCTGGTCCTCTAGGTCACAGGGTCACGTAACTGGGTGGTCCCTGGCCCTCCTCGTCCTACAGCCTGGCCACTTCAGGGTGAATGGTGATGAAGAGGTGTTGCATGAATGTCCTGGGTGGTGGTGAAACCCAGGACCTAGATGGAGCCTTAAGAAGGGGGGTAGGGCGCTGGGTACAGCTAGGTAGCAATGACAAGACTGTTCCTGATCCCCAGCACCCTCTCACCTGGGTCAGTGGCGCTGTTCTATGTCCATCTAGGTGACTGCAGGAGCCCCCCAGGTAGGCCCTCAGCTTCCACCCAGCGCCAACGCTACCACTACCCTCCCAGAAACCAGATGACACTAGGACCCACCAACAACCACCCCACTTTCCCAGCAAAACAAGGGTCCAGTTCTAAGCACTGGGTGAACTTTTAGGTGCCCACAAGACTGGTTCTAGGATCAGGTTTATTTTACTCCTGGGGATGGAGCAACGTGAAAGCTGCCTCTGGGGTCCCACAGCTACCGCGTGGCAGGGTGGGTACTCTGCGGCAGGCCTGTCTATTAACGTTGCTAAGGCTTGCCCTTGTGGGGAGGATGCAGCAGTCAGCCTGGTGCCTTGATGAGCACCCCCACCCAAGGGGCCACAGGGCAGGAAGCACCTGGTCTGCAGCGGATGCACAAGGCCCCCTGGTTCCGGTCTGGCTTCCGCCACCGCGGCTCCGCGGGGAGCTGGGCCAGAGAAACCAGGCAGCAGAGGTGGCAGCGAGAGGCCACGTGGGAACTCGGTGGCACCCGCTTGCGCGCGCCTGTGCTGGAAAGCACGCCAACGGAAAGGGGTGCAGAAGGCCCCTGGGCGTGAGCACAAGGCTGCCACCCTGTGGCCGTCTGGGGAACCGCAGTCGCCCGCAACCAGGTGCTTAAGTGTTTCTAGCTGCAGAGGGTCAGACCCCCCCCACCCCCCACCCCACCCCCCGGAAAGAACGCCTCAGACAGAAGCACTGATTACACCTCAGTCAGGCAGTCAAACCAACCTCTCGAAGCACTGAGCTCCCTCAAGGAGTTAATTCAGATGGACAGAGGAATAGGCCCCAAACATGCTGGAGAGATGGACAGACAAACCACAGGCAGCTTCCACACTCAAGACAAAAAAATCAGGACAAAATGAAATCTCTTTATTGGCTCAATCTATACCTGGACCAGTGGTGACCTCAGGCCCAGGGGGGTTCGGGTTTGGGGCCTGTGGGTAGTCAGAGGGGACAGCTTCAGCAGTGGCCTCGGATGTTGGGGGTCTGTGGGAGTAACAGCACTGGTCCCCCCGTTGACAGGTGCCCTGGTGGGAAGATGGTAGGTGGGAAGCCTGGCCCAGAGCCTGGCAGCCTCTGCTGGGTTGCTTTCCTGGATGGGGAGCTCACTCCCATACACTTGCCCACCCCCAGTTCTCCCAGCCCTGCCTACCCCTTAGCCCTGCCCTGTTATCACCTCAGGATGACCCACATGTGCTGCAGTGAGGAGTAGGGGGTATCTCACCTCCTTAAACCTCTTGCAAGGAAATGTCTTAAGCCGGGCAGCCCGCTGGGCTGGGTCCTCAGCCAGTTCCTTTCGCTTATTCTGGAGCAGTCTGCGTCTGTCCTCCATAGCTTTGCCCTCTGCCTTACCCCTGTGCAGGGAGATAAGCAGCTAGGATCCCATCTGGCTTCTGTACCCCAGGCCCTGGTCAAGTCCCACCACCACCACTCTCACTCACCCTGGCCGGGCACGGGGCCGGGGACCCCAGTTGGCCTCAGGGTTTGCCTGGAAGCGCTTGAGTCCTCGCTGGCGGGAGCTGGGGTTGGCATCGTCCCGAATGGTGAAGTTGGCCTTCAGCCTGGGGCAGGTGGGATGTGGCTGAGGGCCAGCCACCACTTGGACATGCACAACAAACCACCCATGGGGCCTGCCCACCGTGGTGACTTGGGAAAGACTGCATTTGCCTGTGTCAGGATTCTCTCCTTCATTTAATAAACATTTATTGAGTGCCTACTGTGTGCCTGAACTCTGCTGCTGGTAAAGCTGACATTCTAGTGCACAAGATGGGCAAGCAATGGGACAAATCACAAATCAGCAAATCATGTTGTGTTAGGGCATGTGGTAAGAGTTTTGGCAAGAACACAGGAGGGTAGAGTTACTGGGAGACTGGGGAAGGAGGTGAGGGAACAGCCATTGGGGGGATGCCGGGGACAGACACTCCAGGAAGAGGGAACAGCCCACGAACGGCGCTGAGGTGGGGATGTGTCTGAAGAGTTTGAGTGAGGAGGCCAGTGTGGAGCGAGCCGGGGTAAGTGGGGAGAATGAATGAGAGCAGGAGAGGGACAGAGGGATGGGGCAGGGCTTGCAGGTGGAACTCTGTTTCACTGAGTAAAGAGGGAGCCACGGAGGGTTCTGAGGAGGAACACGATTTGTCTCAGATGCTCACAGGCACCGTCTGGGTGCTGTGAGGGGATCAGTCTATGGGGGGTGAGGGTGGGAGCTGGGGAACCAGAGCAGAGCTGACTGCACTGGTCTCGGTGAGCAGCAATGGGGCCAGACCAAGGTGGGGCAGAAGAGGAGGGGGAGAAGTGGTGGGAGAAGGTGGATTCTGGATCTCACTTGAAGAATGACCAGGTGTCTGTCTAGGGAAGTGTCATCTGCACGCATGTGAGAATCCATTCCGGTGGCATGAGTGTCGTGTCCTTACCTGGGCTCCACACTAAGAATTCGGAAGGCTGGGCTGGTCTCTGACAGCCGCTCCCGTTTCACCGGGCACTCCTTCTCCTGGAAGGCAAAGGTCAGATGCCAGGGGATGCTGAGCCTGCCCACCCCTGCCCTCTCTCCGCCACCTGGTCAGGCTGGCCCTCACCCAGCAGCGCATGATGTCCCAGAGGGCAGAGGCAGGGGCATCCGTCTTCACGGCGTTCTTACAGGCGTGGGAGAGTGAGACCCGGAAGCCAGCATGGAGGAGGGCCGACCTGGGACCGAGAGGGGCCTTGAGGGGGAGGCTAGACCTCAACGTCAGTGCTGACATGTGTGGGTGAGTCATGTTGAGTGGACCTGTGAGGCTGGCTGCATGTCTCATGGTGACTATGTGGCTGGTATAATACCAATGATTGTAATAGTCAGACTGTCCCCCCACGCCAGAGCTCCTGGCCTCTGTCTGAGCTCTGTTGTACATGAGATGCCCTGGGGGTGAATGATATTTGATCTCCATTTTATGAGGGACTTTGGCCAGAAAGGGGTCCAAGTTGCCCAGGGCACCCAGCACTCAGGCTCTGCTCCTCCCAGGCCAGGGCCTCACCGCAGCTGCAGGAGGCTGGGTGTATTACAGTGGATGGTGCTGCTCAGCTGGTCCAGCGTGTAGTACAGAGGCACGTCCGGCAGCTCCTGCCATGGCAGACAACAGGATATGGGTGGGGCAGATGGAGGAAGCTGGGTACAGGTGAGCCCCCATCGTGTTTCAGCCCTGCCCCCACCTCGGTGATGACGCTCAGAACTCCTCGGATCCGCTCTGAAGTGTGGAAGCGGCTGGGGTTGGTGCTCACAGCCTCTAGGACACGGCTCACAAAATCCAGGTCATGTATTGGCTCTACCCACAGGGGGCCACCGAGCTGCAGACACGCAGAGGCCAGATGGGCAAGGAGTGAAACACCAGGACGCTTGTGACCCCCTTGCCGAACCCCAGCCTGGCCCTACCTGGTGCCGCTGCCCACAGTGCTCACACTCGGGAGCTATGGGGGGACCACAGGCTGCAGAGAACTTGATCCTGCACAGAGGGAGGTGTTTAGGGGCAACAACCTTGGGAAGCCCTGATACCTCCCTCCTGGCTCACCCCTGCTCACCGTCCACCAGAGGCCCCGGATGCTTTGCCAAGGCGTTGAAGGTGGAAGGTTCCGCAGCCGACACACTGGAACACCAGTGCCTGCTTGCTGTGGGGAAAACGGGGGTGGCCACCACACCCCATTCCTCCCTCAGGCTGACTTGGTCCCCATTATGACCCCATTTCCTCAGGTAAAGGCTCTTGCCCTGCTCAATCCATCACCCAGCACCTGCCCCATACCCCCTGCTAACCTGGCTGAGGCCTTGACCTTGGCCTGGCCAGTGAAAACACGAACAAAAACTCGCACATAGAAATCAGCACTGATGCTGAGCAACGGCACCACGAAGCGCTGGTAGCAGTTGGCGCGGAGGTCCAGGCTGTGTAAGACGATCCTTAGGGCCTGGAGGTGAGGGTGGAGGTGGAAATCAGCCGTCAGCACTGCCTCTGAACAAGGTGCTTACAGCACAGGGTCAGGGTAGGCTCCACGACTTCCAAGCCCAGCCCTGGGCATCCTGGCTGTGTGACCCTTGGCAAGTGAGCGTGTAGTTCCCCCATCTGTGAAATCACAACAGTCTCTGTCTCCGTGGTCCTGCCGGGGGCACTATGTGATTCAGGAACACACAGGCCCAGTAAGTGGAAGTATTCCAATTAGCATCATCAGCATGGCCCACACTGTGCAACGTGGCCCAAGGACCCGTGCTCCGGCCACCAGGGGCTTAGTCGGCAGGAAGGAGGGATACTGGGTGCTGCAGAACTGCTGGGCCTTCTCCGTACTAGGGCCCACCGTGACATGCTAACACAGAAAAGGAGGCATCATTTCCCAGACTGATCTGATGACAAAGCCCTTAAGGAATAAGGATGGAGCCCCACCTTGCCCAGCCCTTTGAGGTAGCCTCCCCCTGCCTTCTTGAATTCCCACAGCAACGTAACAGTGTCCAGGCCATCACCAGCATGCCCATCTGACAGACACCAAAACTGAGGCCCAGAAAGGGGAAGTCACTTGCTCAAAGCTACCAGCAAAGTTAGGACTTGAAGCCAGAGCTGAATCCAGACCTGGAAAAACTGCCTTAAACAGACAATTCTGGAAAGTTGTTAAAATAGAGATCACTAAAAATAATGCTCCTACCCTGGACAAAGCCACTGCCCCCAAATGATCATGATTAGAAGACCATGCTCTTAGGGACTATGCTAGTTAAAGATGTGCTTATTGTTAACATGCTGGCATGATCCAGCCCTGGCTGCCTGGAGGAAGCTCAGCAGGTCTGAGAGATGGGAAGGGGTGCCGGGGGCTGGGGGGTCTCTCACCATCTCGTGGCAGGCCCGGCTCTTGAGGGCCATGGCCCCATACTTGCTGTAGCATGTCTCCCCGCTGTTCCCCGCCAGCACTGCCATGTCCGTGCAGGTCACGCACAGCAGGCCTGCAGGGAAGCACTGGACAGTAAGGACCCTTCAAACACCCCCAGCCCTGCTCTGTACCCGTAGGTCAGCCTGGCCTCACCTCCTTCACTCACAGCCTGCACAGCTGCATCCAGAAAAGGGGCTGGGCTGCCATAGGGGTCCAGGTCGATGACCTCAAACCGATCCGACACCCGCTGGTGCTGGTACATCAGCATCCTGGGGGTGAGAGGGCCAGGTCCTCAGCCTCCTGCACCAGGGACCTGCTTTGTTCCCTACACATGTCCAATCATGCAGTGTGAGGGTTCGGGCCTGGGCTTGGGGCCAGCTGCCCAGGCTTAGATCCTGGCTTTGCCGTTTGCTAACCTCATGGCCTTTCCCCCTGGAACCTCATTCTAGCTAGCTCTAACAATGGCAGTAACAATAGTCGATACAGTCAGTCCTCGCCTAACATTATCGTAGGTTCTTGAAAACTGTGACTTTAAGCAAAACGACATATAACAAAACCAATTTTACCACAGACTGATTATCTAAACAGGAGTTAAGTTCTAGCCCAGGCTGGGTAGCTCAGTTGGTTAGAGTGCCAACCCAACGCGCGAAGGTTTGACCCCTGGCTAGGGCACGCATGCAGATCAACCAGTGAGTGTCTAAGTAGGTAGGAACAACAAGTCGATGTCTGTCTGTCTCTTCCCTCTTCCTCTCTTTCTCTCTAAAATCAATTTAAAAAAATAGAGTTAAGCTCCTACATCATATTTCCAGTCTCACAAAAACATCACTCAACTTCTAAATAAAGACTCAAAACACTTCTAATGTTAAGCATTAAAATAAATGTGCGCTCTACATCTAAGAAAAATTAATAAGAACAAGTCATCATTATTTTCCACCTCACTTAATCCAGTTCAGGGTCAAGGGTGGCTAGAGTCTATCCAGGCAGCTCCGGATAGAGCCTGTCCAGGACACAAGGTGGAATCCACCCGGGACAGGATGCCTTTCCACTGCAGGGCGACTCACATCTACCCACACTCATTCAGGGACAGTGTAGACATGCCAGTTCACTTCACATGAACATTTTGAGTTGAGGGAGGAAAGCCCAGTCCCCATAGAAAACCCACATAAACATGGGGAGAATCTGTTAAATCCATACACAGTGGCCCTGGCTGGGAATCGAATTTTCTTTTTCTCCTCAATGTTAGAACCACATTACTACAAAACCTGCTATACTAATGTAGCGCATATTGCCTGACACTGTGTCAAACAATTTATAGACACGTGAACTCATTCAATCACATAATCTTCCAACGCGGGTGGAAGGTGCCTTCCAGAACAACTCCAAGGATTTGGAACTATAAGGTTCCCCTTTGCAGATAAGGAAAAGCAAATGCTACCTTCTCAACATACCCTACCCTGATACCATTGTTCAAAATTGCAACGCTCCCTCACCACATTCTTCCATCCCCTCTACCCTTTTTTTTTTTTTCCAGAGCACCTCTAATTTACTATGTCATTTACTTACTTGTCATAATTATTTGTTATCTTCTGTGTTTCCTATAGATTTTAACATGGTCAGGAAAGCAAATATTTTTTACTTAGTTATTTACTTTCTGTAAAGGGTCAGACAGTAAACATTTTAGGCACTGTAGGCCACATACGGTCTCTATTGCATATTCTTCCTCTTTTTTTAAACCTTTAAAAATGTAAAAAACATCCTTAGGTGGCAGGCCACAAAAACCCAGGCTGTGGGCCTCACAGGTTATAGTTTGCTGACCCCTGCACTTGAATGTGACCCCATCAGATCAAGGACTGTGTCTGTCTGTATTGTCTCGTGCTGCATTCCCTGTACTGAAAATGGTGTCTGGCACATAGCAAACAGTGGATATAAGCTGGTTCATTTGAATGAATAAAAGTATAAGAAGTACAAGAATGTACAAGAAACTTTAAATGGGAACCATAACGGTACTTATTTCTGGTACCAAGCACAGGCTACATAAGTACTACCTCTCATTTAATCATTACAGCAACCCCTGTAAAATTGTCGTTTTATAGACAAGGAAATCGGGTCTCAGAGAGGCTAAGGCACTGTTCCAAGGTCACAGAGCAAGAATATGACACAGCCAGTATTTGACCCCTGGCAGCCTTGCTCCAGAATGCACCTTCCAGCAGCCAGGCTCTGTGGCCCAGAACCTACCGGGCATCTGCCTGGCTGGGCTGTACCAGATGGGCCACTTCGTTGAGCTGCACATTATGGCGTATGAGATCCACAGCTCGGGCAGAGGCATCGTTGGCAACCACCAATTGGAGCCCAGGCACCTCTCGGGCAAAGCGAATGGAACGAAGACCTGAGGCTGCCAGGCCCTCCAGAACTCGCAGGCCTTCCTGTTGGAGTAAGCATAAGCAGGGAGCCTGGCTCACATCAATACCTCCATTCTCTGCTGGAGCCCCCACCATCTTCTTTCTATAGCTCTCTCCCTCCAAGAGCCTTTCTTCCTCCATCACCCACTGAACTCTGGTGCTGCCACCTATTTATGCCTGGGTCTCACCTCACAGATCTCCCCCACAGTGGCTGTTCGAGGTTGGTTTTCTGGGGCCAAGTCTGCACCCTCCTTCTGTTGAGTCTTGTCCTCCTCTTGCTCCGACAAGTCCACCACCATCTTTTGTACCTCCTTTTCACCTGGTACCTTGACTGCAGCCACCCCAAAACACAAGTCAACGGCTATCAAGGCTCTCTCTGAGAAACCTCCTCTACTCTTCAGAATACAGAAGATTCATGGAAGAAAATCCTCCCCGAAGTGCAGAGGAAAAGGCTGAAGGAGCAGAGCCCAGGGCCTGATATTTGACTGGAGCCTTCCCAGACTTTAGGGGAGAGGGGGCTGGGCAGGGAGAGAACTTGTGTGACACCCCCCCCCCCCCCCCCCCCCCCCGCCCCACCAGGAGATTGGACCTCCACTCACTCTGGATTCCTTTGGCCCCCAGCTGAATGCGAGCAAACTCAGTGATCACAGCACATCTGCAGAAGACGAAGGCTTGGCTCACACCTCCTCACTTCACAGGCCCACTGCCCTCTGCCAAGCTGACCCCGGACCCCTGCTCACGTCAGGTCCCGGTTGAACTCCTGCACCGGGTTGTAGAAGACTTCGTTGGCGCTGGGGAAGGCGATCTTGGCGGCCCCCTCGGTGACCGTCGTCTCCTGGGTCTCAGGTGGGAGTTTTTCTCCGCAAGACACCGTGCTGTTTACCATTGCGGTTGGATTCGCCGACCCTTGGGGCTGCCCCTCCATAGACCGGACTCTACAGAGACCGCGGGCGGAGCGGAGAGTCAGGCTTAGCCACAAAACGACCCTCACGTGGGACATCCGCTGCAGCCCCTTTTCGCCAAGTCTGGATCAGGAGGGCACAGAGAGGATCACAGAGCTGCGTTCCCGGGCCGGGTGGCATACACGTCTGTAAAATAGAGGCGAAGGGGACCCTGTGACCTCGGTAAGCTGACACCATCCCCTATCTTCTGAGGATGGGCCCCTATGAAGCCGTAACTCCTCGAGTGGCCTCGCCCCTGCTCTGGATCCCTCCCCTCACCGCCCAGGGCCTCCTCACTTTCGCTCCCGAAACCGAGAACCGAGTTAATCTTGGTGCACATTTTCGGGATTAGGACCTGGGTGCCGCCATGTTGGCACAGA